>NW_026695219.1:1367500-2735000 GCF_021218885.2 Marmota monax
CAAACTTAAGAGTCATTGGGATACAGGAAGGTATAGAACTCCATACCAAAGGAATGAGCAATTTATTCAATGAAATAATACGAGAAAACTTCCCAGACTTGAAGAATGAGACAGAATCCCAAATTCTAGAAGCCTACAGGACGCCGAATGTGCAAAATTATAAGAGATCCACACCTAGACACATTATAATGAAGATGCCCAACATACAGAATAAGGAGAGAATTTTAAAAGCTACAAGAGAAAGGAAGCAGATTACATTTAGGGGCAAGCCAATCAGGATAACAGCTGATCTTTCAACACAGACTCTGAAAGCTAGAAGATCCTGGAATAACATATTTCAAACACTGAAAGAAAATGGGTTCCAACCAAGAATTGTGTATCCAGCGAAATTAAGCTTCAGGATGGAAGATGAAATTAAAACCTTCCACGACAAACAAAAGTTAAAAGAATATGCAGCTAGAAAACCATCTCTTCAAAACATCCTCAGCAAAACATTACAGGAAGAGGAAATGGAAAATAACAATGAAAACCAACAGTGGGAGGTAGGACAGTAAAGGGGGGGGGAATAATCAAAGAGGAAAACAAACCATGTTTAGTAACATAAATAAACAAATATGGCTGGAACAACAACCCATATCTCAATAATAACCCTAAATGTTAATGGCTTAAACTCACCAATTAAGAGACACAGGCTAGTAGAATGGATCTCAAAACAAGACCCAACAATATGCTGCCTACAGGAGACGCATTTGATAGGAAAAGACATACATAGGCTGAAGGTGAAAGGTTGGGAAAAATCATATCACTCATATGGACTTCGGAAACAAGCAGGAGTGTCCATACTCATATCAAATAAAATAGATTTCAAGCCAAAGTTAATCAAAAGGGATAAAGAGGGACACTACATACTGCTTAAGGGAACCATACACCAACAAGACATAACAATCATAAATATATATGCCCCAAACAATGGCGCAGCTATGTTCATCAAACAAACTCTTCTCAAGTTCAAGAGTCTAATAGACCACCATACAATAATCATGGGAGACTTCAACACACCTCTCTCGCCACTGGACAGATCTTCCAAACAAAAGTTGAATAAGGAAACTATAGAACTCAATAACACAATTAATAACCTAGACTTAATTGACATATATAGAATATACCACCCAACATCAAGCAGTTACACTTTTTTCTCAGCAGCACATGGATCCTTCTCAAAAATAGATCATATATTATGTCACAGGGCAATGCTTAGACAATATAAAGGAGTAGAGATAATACCATGCATCCTATCTGACCATAATGGAATGAAACTGAAAATCAACGATAAAAGAAGGAAGGAAAAAGCATACATCACTTGGAGAATGAACAATAGGTTACTGAATGATCAATGGGTTATAGAAGACATCAAGGAGGAAATTACAAAATTCTTAGAGATTAATGAAAACACAGACACAACATATCGGAATCTGTGGGACACATTGAAAGCAGTTCTAAGAGGAAAATTCATTGCTTGGAGTTCATTCCTTAAAAAAAGAAAAAACCAACAAATAAATGATCTCATGCTTCATCTCAAAATCCTAGAAAAAGAAGAGCAAAACAACAGCAAAAGAAGTAGAAGGCAAGAAATAATTAAAATCAGAGCTGAAATTAATGAAATCGAAACAAAAGAAACAATTGAAAAAATTGACAAAACTAAAAGTTGGTTCTTTGAAAAAATAAACAAAATCGACAGACCCTTAGCCATGCTAGCGAAGAGAAGAAGAGAGAGAACTCAAATTACTAGCATACGGGATGAAAAAGGCAATATCACAACAGACACTTCAGAAATACAGAAGATAATCAAAAATTATTTTGAATCCTTATACTCCAATAAATTAGAAGATAGTGAAGGCATCGATAAATTTCTGAAGTCATATGATCTGCCCAGATTGAGTCAGGAGGATATAGACAACCTAAACAGACCAATATCAATTGAGGAAATAGAAGAAACCATCAAAAGACTACCAACTAAGAAAAGCCCAGGACCGGATGGGTATACAGCAGAATTTTACAAAACCTTTAAAGAGGAACTAATACCAATACTTTTCAAGCTACTTCAGGAAATAGAAAAAGAGGGAGAACTTCCAAATTCATTCTACGAGGCCAACATCACCCTGATACCTAAACCAGACAAAGACACTTCAAAGAAAGAAAACTTCAGACCAATATCTCTAATGAACCTAGATGCAAAAATCCTCAATAAAATTCTGGCGAATCGGATACAAAAACATATCAAAAAAATTGTGCACCATGATCAAGTAGGATTCATCCCTGGGATGCAAGGCTGGTTCAATATACGGAAATCAATAAATGTTATTCACCACATCAATAGACTTAAAAATAAGAACCATATGATCATCTCGATAGATGCGGAAAAAGCATTCGACAAAGTACAGCATCCCTTTATGTTCAAAACTCTAGAAAAACTAGGGATAACAGGAACATACCTCAATATTGTAAAAGCAATCTATGCTAAGCCTCAGGCTAGCATCATTCTGAATGGAGAAAAATTGAAGGCATTCCCTCTAAAATCTGGAACAAGACAGGGATGCCCTCTCTCACCACTTCTGTTCAACATAGTTCTCGAAACACTGGCCACAGCAATTAGACAGACGAAAGAAATTAAAGGCATAAAAATAGGAAAAGAAGAACTTAAATTATCACTATTTGCAGATGATATGATTCTATACCTAGCAGACCCAAAAGGCTCTACAAAGAAACTATTAGAGCTAATAAATGAATTCAGCAAAGTGGCAGGATATAAAATCAACACGCATAAATCAAAGGCATTCCTGTATATCAGCGACAAATCCTCTGAAATGGAAATGAGGACAACCACTCCATTCACAATATCTTCAAAAAAAAATAAAATACTTGGGAATCAACCTAACAAAAGAGGTGAAAGACTTATACAATGAAAACTACAGAACCCTAAAGAGAGAAATAGAAGAAGATCTTAGAAGATGGAAAAATATACCCTGTTCATGGATAGGCAGAACTAACATCATCAAAATGGCGATATTACCAAAAGTTCTCTATAGGTTTAATGCAATGCCAATCAAAATCCCACAGGCATTTCTTGTAGAAATAGAGAAAGCAATCATGAAATTCATATGGAAAAATAAAAGACCTAGAATAGCAAAAACAATGCTAAGCAGGAAGTGTGAATCAGGCGGTATAGCGATACCAGACTTCAAACTATACTACAGAGCAATAGTAACAAAAACAGCATGGTACTGGTACCAAAACAGGCGGGTGGACCAATGGTACAGAATAGAGGACACAGAAACCAATCCACAAAACTACAACTACCTTATATTTGATAAAGGGGCTAAAAGCATGCAATGGAGGAAGGATAGCATCTTCAACAAATGGTGCTGGGAAAACTGGAAATCCATATGCAACAAAATGAAACTGAATCCCTTTCTCTCGCCATGCACAAAAGTTAATTCAAAATGGATCAAGGAGCTTGATATCAAATCAGAGACACGCCGTCTGATAGAAGAAAAAGTTGGCTACGATCTACATACTGTGGGGTCGGGCTCCAAATTCCTCAATAGGACACCCATAGCACAAAAGTTAATAACTAGAATCAACAAATGGGACTTACTCAAACTAAAAAGTTTTTTCTCAGCTAAAGAAACAATAAGAGAGGTAAATAGAGAGCCTACATCCTGGGAACAAATCTTTACTCCTCACACTTCAGACAGAGCCCTAATATCCAGAGTATACAAAGAACTCCAAAAATTAGACAATAAGGTAACTAACAACCCCATCAACAAATGGGCCAAGGACCTGAACAGACACTTCTCAGAGGAGGACATACAATCAATCAACAAGTACATGAAAAAATGCTCACCATCTCTAGCAGTCAGAGAAATGCAAATCAAAACCACCCTAAGATACCATCTCACTCCAGTAAGATTGGCAGCCATCATGAAGTCAAACAACAACAAGTGCTGGCGAGGATGTGGGGAAAAGGGTACACTTGTACATTGCTGGTGGGACTGCAAATTGGTGCAGCCAATTTGGAAAGCAGTATGGAGATTTCTTGGAAAGCTGGGAATGGAGCCACCATTTGACCCAGCTATTCCCCTTCTTGGTCTATTCCCTAAAGACCTAAAAAGAGCATGCTACAGGGACACTGCTACATCGATGTTCATAGCAGCTCAATTCACAATAGCAAGACTTTGGAACCAACCCAGATGCCCTTCAATAGACGAATGGATTAAAAAAATGTGGCATTTATACACAATGGAGTATTACTCTGCATTAAAAAATGACAAAATCATAGAATTTGCAGGGAAATGGATGGCACTAGAGCAGATTATGCTAAGTGAAGCTAGCCAATCCCTAAAAAGCAAATGCCAAATGTCTCCTTTGATATAAGGAGAGTAACTAAGAACAGAGTAGGGACGAAGAGCATGAGAAGAAGATTAACATTAAACAGAGATGAGAGGTGGGAGGGAAAGGGAGAGAAAAGGGAAATTGCATGGAAATGGAAGGAGACCCTCAGGGTTATACAAAAGAACATAGAAGAGGAAATGAGGGGAAAGGGAAAAATAATACAAGGGGGAGAAATGAAGGTCAATAGGGGGGGTAGAGAGAGAAGAAGGGTGGGGAGGGGAGGGGAGGGGGGATAGTAGAGGATAGGAAAGGCAGCAGAACACAACAGACACTAGTATGGCAATATGTAAATCAATGGATGTGTAATTGATATGATTCTGCAATCTGTATATGGGCTAAAAATGGGAGTTCATAACTCACTTGAAGCAAAGTGTGAAAGATGATATATCAAGAACTATGTAATGTTTTGAACAACCAACAATAAAAAAAAAAAAAAAAAAAAAAAAAAAACTATGAACTTTATTTTTAGAGCAGTTTTAGGTTCACAACAAAAAGGTATCTCAGTTTAATTATCTAAATCTTCTTAACAGTATATAAAGAAGACAAAAAGGTTTTATATGTTGATATTACATATATAATTATGATAAACTTTTTATTCAATCTAATAAGTTTTCTACAGACTCTTTCAGATTTCTCCTATATATAATCATGGCATCTGCAAATAATAGCAATCTTGTTTCTCCCTTTTCCCAACATGAGGGCTGGGGAGAAATAAACTTGGTTCTGTAGCTCAGTGGCTGAGCACTTGCCTAGCATGGCTGAGGCACTGGGGTTGATCCTTAGCACCACATATAAGTGAACAAATAAAACAAAAGGTATTTAAAAAAATTCCCAGGGTGTAAATATGATAATGTTTGAAGAGATGGAAGTGCTTATTACCCTAATTTGTTTATCTCACATTATATACACATACAAAATTATCATAATGTGCCCCATAAAGATGTACAAATATAATATCACAATAAAAATAAAATTAACCACTATATATTGGTTAATAATATATAATTTAAATTAATAATAAATAATTTTAAAATTCTTATATTTTTATTTATTTTTCCTGCCTTACTGAACTAAGAGTTCAATGATGAATAAAAATTGTGATAGCCCTTACATTATTATTCATTGCAAAATAAACATTTTCACTTTTTCACCATTGAGAATGTCTGTGGCAGGATTTTTGTTTTGTTTACTTTATTATGTTAAAAAATTATAGCTTCAGAAGAATTTTTAAAATCATAAATGATATTCAATTTCATTATTTTCTATATTCATTAAAATAATCACACATTTCCCCTTAATCTGATAAGTGAGAAAATTATATTAGTTAATGTTTAAAATTTACATTAATTAATGCTCAAGCCAGCTTTTCATTCCTAGAAGAAATAAACTTGGTTCTGATATACTATCCCTTGGCTATGCTGCTGAATTTGGCCTGCCCATATATTGTACAGAATTTTTGTGTCTATAACTATATAGAACTATTGGCCAAAATTTTCCTATCTCCTACTGTCTTTGATAGGTTCTGGAATCAAGATGTTGAAAAGCTCCAAACTGAGTTTGGAAAACATTCCCATTTGTGTTATTCTCAGGAATACTCTGTGTGAAATTGGAATTATTTTCTCTCGACTACTTTGGTAGAATTGGCCATTGAAACTATTTCTGGACATTTAAGTATTTTTGATCACTGTTCCATTTATTTGCAGTATATAACAGTATATAACAGTGTATAACATTATTTAAGAAATTTTTGGGTTTTATAATATTATTCTTACACTCTCACTACAAATGATTTCATATAAAGCAACTTTTTATTAGTCATAAATAAAAGCAGCCACAGGAAGGCCTTAAGCTTGCTAATTTCAGAGTCTAGAGCTGGTTCTAGAAGGTCAGAGGGGTGATGAGATAGATCTGCCCAGAAAAGAGAGCAGATGAGTACCAAAGAAATGGAGGCAGCCTTCCTTAGAGAACAAGAAATGAAGTTTCTAAGATTGTAGACTGCACAAGTCTCAGTTTACCACCCCTCAAAAAAGAAGGTTTCAGATCTCACCTACCTAACTCATCTTCCAAAAAGAGAACACTGGCCACCACTATGCTAGGGAGCCATCCTGTTTAACTGGGCAACATTAGCCTCCTTTGTTCTTCTCTGCATTTATTAGATTTTAAATTCCATGAGCAATTGACATTAATATTTCTCTGCCATGTCCATAAAAATTTCCCCATAAATCAGACTAGTTCCATTTTATAGGCATGGAAATTAATCTCAAAAAGCAACTCCTAATAAAGAGGCTGTAGAGCCAAGTCTGAATGTAAGAACCCTGGGATTGGAAGGGACTTCAGAAATCCTTTTGTGGCCTGAGAAGGTCAAAGACACACAGTTGGCAAGGGCCAGAGTCCCAGCCCAAACCAAGGACCAGACTCCTAGGCCAGGTTCCATTACCTGGAAAGATTGTCCCTCAACTGGAGTCACTTCATGCTTTTCAAAACCCCTTATGGTGTGACAAACTTGCCTTTGTGCAATTTGTGTGAAATTGGAATTATTTTCTCTTGACCATCTGGTAGAATTTGCCATTGAAACTATTTCTAGACATTTAAGAGTTCTGACCACTGTTTTATTTATCTGTGGTAATAACATTATTTTAAAAAATTTTGGTTTTTATAATATTATTATTACAGTCTCACTACAAATGATTTCATATAAAGCAATTTTTTTTTTAAATTAGTGACCAAAAGAGCAGCCACAGGAAAGTCTTAAGCTTGCTAATTTCTCTCTGGAAATAATGGGAACTTTTCCCCGTGTAATAACCCCCGGTTAAAAGGCAGAAACGTATATTTCCTCACGTAGTGAGTTCATGTGGAAAGCGGCCTAAAATCAATAAGAAGAAATTGCTTGGTCACAAGTGAGTTCTTCATGTTCTAAATCTATCTTCATTTTAAAAGAACCTTTTAAAGCTTCTGCTGGCTTCTGATTCTCTGATGCCTCGAGGTTTCAGAGCATTTCCTCCAACGCTGTTGATTTACTCCCATTCAGCAGACCCTTATTTAGGTTCAACTACTGCGGATGTTTACGAGACCCTCACTGTGTGTCAACGGGGGGCACACGTATGAGACACGGATGGCACACGTGAGGGGGTCTTCTAGGGTGGGGAACAGGAGAGCAGCATATTGGGAGCAGCAGTGTGGAGGATGTTTGAGCTGGCCATGGGCAACTGGCGAGATCCCATCAGGAGGACAGCCCTGGAGCCCAGGGGTGGAACAGCATGGCGCTGGGCACTGTGGGGGAGGGATGGGTGTCATGGACAGTGGGCCTCAGTCTGAGGTCAAGGGCCACCATTTACTAGCCATGTGGCCTTTGGTGATATGTTCCTTTACTTCTCTCTGCCTTGGTTTCCCCATAAAGTAATAACAGGACACAGTTCGTAAGGTGGTTGTGAAAATTAACAGGTAAGCACTTAGTATAATACTGGGTGCATGGCAAAGCTTACCAGCTGCTTCTGCAGAAGACCCTCAGCAGCTGGAGGAAGCTGGCCAGTTTGGGACCACAGCTTCCATGATAGGTTAGTTGGGTTTTATTATAGGGATGTGGGAGGTTTCTGAGCAAGATGGTGATATGCTCAGATCTGTGATTCAGAAAAGAACTGTCATCTGATGAAAGGAGAAAGACAGGAAAGGAGCCTTCCGTTAGTCAATGCTTTGCCCTGCGCACTGTGTGAGTGTGTGTGTGTGTGTGTGTGTGTGTGAGAGAGAGAGAGAGAGAGAGAGAGAGAGAGAGAGAGAGAGAGAGAGGGAGATTTATTTCCTCTACAGAATGCCTCTAATGCCAGAAGCCTTGACCTCCTCACTTGCTGGAACTCAGGGCCTGCTCATTTGCTGGATGGATGGATGGATGGATGGATGGATGGATGGAGGCCCTGGAATTCTCACAACAGTACCCGGATGTGGACAGGAAGAAGATAGTAGGCTATTTTACAGATGAGGGAAACTGGACATCAGGAGACTCAGTGACTTCCCCACTGCCCCACAGTGAGAAGCAGCACTGGGACTGGAAAGGGGGACTTTCTACTCTGGGTGCAGAAACCTGTCATGCAAAACTGACAGGTTTACACATAGTATTTACTATTAACGACTTAAATTAACAACAGAAGACTGAGGTCATGGCGGGAAAGTCTAAGACCAATAGAGCCAATAATAATAACAGCATAAACAACAATAAATTAATAAATGGATACAATTATAATTTAGAAGTTTAAAAGGTCCATGATGCACACTAGATGGCAGCACTGAGCATCATTTTAGGGACTCTGCTGGGAGCAGCTGTCACATCCCTTCACTGAAGTTCAGTCTAGGCCACAACAGGGCTGGATTGCATTACTTAAGCATCAAAATTATTTAATACTTAAATCATGTAGGATTTAAACATCCGAGAGAAGGATCAAATCCCAAATTACAGGGTCCTTGTGTCACCAACTTTCCTCCTGTCACAGCAGACTGGGAAACAGGAAAGGGAAATGTGCTCCCTTGTCCTCTCAGAGGCTGGCTTTGGCTGCCTCTCTGTGTCACTGAAGAAGTGTGGTGAGCCGCTTCTGCCGTTTCTGCAGATTATGGTCGCCATTACAAGATGACGCTGGCTCCGCTGTGGTCTGTGACAAACAACTCCTTATCTGGGAGAGTTGGCACATGATTTTTCACCACCCTGTGAGAAAGCTCCACGCGGCAGCTTTGCATTGGGGCTTGGGATGCTTTATTAAGGCTGGGAGGGGCATCCGGGAGAGAGAAGAAGAAATATCAGGGGCCTGAATAAACTGCTGAAAGAAGATTCCCGAGTTGCGTCTTCCTTGCGGGCAAGGGGTCGCGACAAGTGGTGCCGAAACCCGGGAACCAGAACTTTCAGCAGTCAGGGGTGGTGCACCGGTTAGTCCCAGGTAAGTGGGATCCGCGACCAAAGCGGGGTTAGTCCCAATAAGTAGGATCCGCTATCAAAGCGGGGTTAGTCCCAGGTAAGTGGGATCCGCGACCAAAGCGGGGCAGCTCCTCTGTAAAGAAAGAGAGAGCCTTACATTTTATTGCAGCTGCACTGTGTACTTTCGCTTCTACTTTCGCTTTTGTTTTTTGTGCTTCTTTTGTTGTTGTGACGACAGGGACGCTCCCCTGTAAAAGGAAGAGAGCGGGGAATTCATAGAACGGAACGCTCCCCTGTAAAAGGAAGAGAGCGGGGACTTTTGTACTTTCACTTTCTTTATAGCTCTAAAAACATTATGGGCGTTGCTTCTTCAAGCCCAATTTTGTTGGCCCTAGATGGGTTGTTACATTCAAAAGGACTTAAGATAAAGCAGAGTACTTTGCAGATGTTTTTAAGAGAAGCTGATATAGCGGCTCCTTGGTTTGCTTTTTCAGGGAGTCTTACGGTTCCCAGCTGGGACAAATTAGGGAAAGATCTAGATTTCGCTCATGAGCAAGGTACCTTGCAGGGTGGCGTTATACCACTTTGGAAGTTAGTTAGAGGATGTATAACAGATGGTAAATGCCAGGAAGCTGTGAGTGAGGGTCAAGCTATTCTTGAGCAACTGCATGAGGAAAAATCTGAAGGATCATGTAGTGAAGTGGCAGAGAGTATTAAAAGTAACAGTAGTGAGAAGGCAAAAGAGCCTGAAGATAAAAATAGGAGAAGGCTCTACCCAGACTTGACCGAATTAAAAACGCCTGAGAACACAAGCGACTCAGAGAGTTCTGAGGACCTTGATATATTGTTACAACAACTACATAAGATAAAAATGAAAAAGAAGAAAAAGGAGACACAGGGCACACAGGCCTACTGTAAGAAGGGGAAGGGAGTTAACATTGGTCAACAAAACTCTGAGGAGGAGGAGGTAGAATATCTAGAAGAAGATATGGTGCCGATTGCCCCACCTCCGTATGTGGGGGGGAGCCAAGGTTCTGGGAGATCTTTTCATGCACAAGTTTGGAGGACAGTTAATACAGATATGGGACTTGCATACCCTGTATTTCAGGACAATAACAGGGGAAGATATCATGAGCCTTTAGACTTTAAGATAATTAAAACCTTGGCAGAATCTGTCCGCACTTATGGCATAGATGCCGCTTTCACTCTCACTCAGGTGGAGGGACTTACTAGATTTTGCATGACTCCCTCAGATTGGGCTAGTCTAGTCTGCGCTTGTGTTTCCCCAGGGAAATATTAGGAGTCCAAAGTTGGCTGTTTAATGTTTCTGGCAGTACCCAAGACTCGGAGCGAGGTAGGAGGCTTAAAATTTCTGCAAATAATTCACAATTGTTTAATGCTACATTACCCTCCGCAGCAGTCTGTCTCCAATCTCCATTCCTGTTTCTTTTGGCTAATGTTACATTACAGGGGATGCTTAATTGTTCTAATATTACCTGTTATTTGTCTGAGTGTTGGAATGGCTCCTGGACTACGGCAATGGTTATGAAATTTCCAACCTTTGTCCCGATCCCGGTTACTGCAGATCCAGAGTCATTTCCTATTGTTGAACTGATTAGAGCCCGTAGAGATTTTGGAATTATGGCAGCCATAGTGACAGCTGTGGCGGTATCTGCTGCTGCAGCAGTTATAGCTGGAGTAGCCATGGCCAGCCAGGTACAAACTGCTGCCACTATTAATCAGGTTATTCAACAAACATCCACCATACTTGAATCTCAAAGTAGAATTAATCAACACATTTTATCTGGGATTCTGGCTGCTAATCAAAGGATAGATCTGCTTCAAGCTCAAGTTGAGGAATTGTCTGACCTAGTACATTTGGGTTGTGTTGATCAACGTGCACATTTATGTATAACCTCTGTCAGATTTTATGATTCCAGAAATGCCTCCCACATCATCGGGGAGTATCCATCCGGAACCTGGTCCATGGAAGCAGAAAACTTGATCCAGTCTCAACTAACTCAGATTGCTGTTTTGAATAGTACCCGTGTTGAACCAGTGACTTTGGGTCAATTCACCGATTGGATATCTTCTGCTTTTTCCTTCTTCAAAGAGTGGGTGGGGGTAGGCATTTTTGGTGCAATGTGTTGCTTCGGTATGTTCCTCTGTTTGTGGTTTCTCTGTCGCCTTAAGGCCCGCAGTGCTCACGATAAGGCTATGATCATACAAGCTCTTGCAGCTTTAGAAAATGGCAACTCACCTCAAGTCTGGCTTGCGCATCTTAAACAGTAAACCTTTGACATGGTCGTTACACCCCAAGTTATTATAACATTGCACTGGGATCGACATGACTTTCCTTGTTATTCTCTTAGTGTTGGAAAGCCCTTGCACTCTGCCGGTCTTACTGCCATTGCACGCAGATGGGTTTCCACACTAGTGCTTTTCTATCGCCTTGAAGTTCGTGCCTTTCTTTCAGGGTGCTGTCAACTTGTTTGTCCTTATAAACAGCCACAGTTCAGCCTCAGCTATCCCCCTTCGTCCACCATCATCACGATACAGGATGCAAGGCAAGGCACTGCACTTGAGTGATCCTTGACGTGGACCTCAAGGAGAGCATGTCCTATTGCATGCGGGTTAGACGCGTTCACGCCCCGCCCCACGAAAAAAGGCGTCGGCTGATATGGCTTCAGATCTGGGGAAGGCGCCTCCTTAGGACTGAGTCATACTATGCAGCCACTTCTGCACAGTGGGATAGGACCTCTACTCTCGCCTGTATTGTTTTAAGAAAACAGAAAAGGGGGAACTGTGGTGAGCCGCTTCTGCTGTTTCTGCAGATTATGGTCGCCATTACAAGATGACGCTGGCTCCGCTGTGGTCTGTGACAAACAACTCCTTATCTGGGAGAGTTGGCACATGATTTTTCACCACCCTGTGAGAAAGCTCCACGCGGCAGCTTTGCATTGGGGCTTGGGATGCTTTATTAAGGCTGGGAGGGGCATCCGGGAGAGAGAAGAAGAAATATCAGGGGCCTGAATAAACTGCTGAAAGAAGATTCCCGAGTTGCGTCTTCCTTGCGGGCAAGGGGTCGCGACAAAGAAGTCCCTCTGAGGAAGCCTTGATTTCTAGAGCCAGGGCTTGGTTCTTCCCAATTAAGGTGTGGCAGAGACACTGGCTTCCTCTGGGCCTCTGGATGGGCCAAGTACATCTACTAGCACATCCACTAGGCCCTCCTTCCTGGCCCTCTGACTCCCTGTCCTAGGCACACTGGTGGCAGGCCACACATGCTAGTGCCCAGGCTCCCTCTTTCCAGGACCTCACTGAATAGCTAATGCTTATTGAGGACCCAGTATGTACCAGGTGTTCTGCTCCAAACACCAACCTCCAGCACCAACCTCCAGCACACACATGCTTCACTTCTAAACTACCCACCAGTGTCCATGCTCCTGTTCCAGGCTCCTCGTGGCTCCATATTGACTTCCCAGCCTGGTCTCCTCCCTTCTCACACCAAAAGGGCTTTTTCTGGCTGCACCCACGGCTCAGGAATGCATCAAGGTGTCTCTGTCACGTGGTGACAGGGATATGTGTTTTCTCTCCCCAGGCAATGGCATCATGGAACTTTAACATAGAGAAATGGTGGTTGGGATTTAAAAAATGAATGTTAGAGGCTTTCAGAAGAGGAACTTGGGGATAGGCAGACGTTAGGGCTTCAGATAACACCAAGTGGCAGTGTCCATGCCCAGCATCTCCCTCACTCTGTGTGTTGCTCCCCTGAGCAGCATAGCTCTGTGGCCGTTCTGCCCACACAAAGTTCCAGTGACTGGAGCCCTGACTGGCTTGAGCATGACAGAAACAACATACAGAGGAGTATAAAAAACAACAATAACCACTACTGTTCATTAAGTGTTTTACGTGGATTAACTCCTTTAACTCTTACCACACAGTGGGGCAGATATACCATTAAAGCCATTTTGCAGATGAAGAAACTGAGGTCAAAGAATTCACTTTTCCATGGTCACAAAGGCAGACCCTGGTGGTGTAAGATTGAATCCAAGTTCTCTGATTCTAGAGCCTGAGCTCCTGAACTCACTCCACCGTCCACTCAATTTTCTACTAAAATCCAATGTGAATTCCATTGACCTTTGTTATAGGAAGTAGCCCCTTCTCTCTCTCTCTCTCTCTCTCTCTCTCTCTCTCTCTCTCTCTCTCTCTCACACACACACACACACACACACACACAGTCATTCATTGTTGAAGGAGAGCAGCAACAAATACCTCCCAAGGCAGTGACCAGAGAAAGGAAGCCACAGACAACCTGGAGTTGAGTGTTGCCTTACTGTGTTTTGCTCTTGAACAAAATAATTCACTGTTTGTGTGTTTCTGTGTGTGTGTATGTGTATGTGTGTGTGTGTGTGTGTGTAATCCCAAGAGCAGTGTCCATATTTGTCCATATGGAGCTGTGACAGACAGCATTATGGTAATTTCTCACAATTGGACTTGAATTTCTCTCATACTCTGTTAGAAAAATATCAGTCATACTTGAGTGGATCCAACAACACTGTTTTCATACTCAAAGTCACAAGTGAGGTCATTAAAATGTGGAGAAAAGATGATATTTTTGAGAACCAAATAGAACAATTCACTGTAATATCTGTACAGCTGTTGTGGTTAGAATTACTGTGTTCACTAATGTCAGGTTTATTCTTTGCTGAGAGATTGATAGTGTTTTACTTTCCTGCCCCTTTGAAGTAGGCATGGCTCTATGACTTACTTTACCCAGTGATGGGGATCACTTCCAGTGGTTGACTCCCCAGCCCTCTCTACACCTGTTGCCTCATAATGTTTTCAGAGTGCATACAGAGGGCAGCCCCCAGGACGTTTCCTAGGCCATTGGTGGACTTAGCAGAGAACATAACAATTTGTTATGTTAATCCACTTGGATTTTGTACTTGTTACTATAGCACAACCTGGCATGTCCTCACTGGTAGATAAACTTTTGAAGTCACATTTGCATTCATTTATTCGTCATGCCTTTTCTGCACATCTGCTAAATTACTAGCAATGTTCCAGGACTGGGGACATGGCTGTGAGCAAAGACAAACCTCCCCAACCTCATGAAACTGGCATTGTGTGTTTTTCTCACCTAACTCAATACCACAGTAAATCATCTTTCATATTTCCCTTCTAGTCCTATCTCATACTTGATGATGGATGTCATATTCTGGCTGAATGATTGCTGAAGAGTTGCACAAATTGCTTTCTGTTCTTTCCATGTCAAATAGAGGAAAACTCAGCCAACTACTCTATTCCAGTTTTTAATCTTACCTTTTTTTTTTGCTAAAAATAATTTTCTTGAACCCCTTGATTTTTATCACCAGTGCTTTTTCCAACTTAGTTCAGAAGAAGCACATGTGAGGATAGGTGGACACACAGCTGTTGCAAAATGTTTTATGAATTTAAGGCAGAGGTCCCCTGAACACATTCACTCACAAGTATGCTTCAGCTCTGATGTCTTAAGTCATTAACACACACACACACATATACACACACACACACAAAAGACATTAACACAGTGGTGGCATAGATGACAATAGTAGAATGAAGAAATGAGCTTGATAATAGTCAAAATGGGTTCAGGTCCTGGTTCTGCCAGATGTTCAGTATGTGAGCTCTGAAAAGTTCACTTTTTAATTCAATGAATATTCATTGAGTGCCTACTATGTGTGAAACCCTAAATTGAGAATCATGCAAAAAACATGACAGACAATAGGCTCAACTTTACAGCATATATGTGACACATTAATTATGAAATGACTGATTTACGTAATGTTGGAAAGAAGAAATGAAACTGTTACAAGAGCAATTTGACTCAGTTTTCAGTTAAGAAACCTTCCCTAAAGAAGATAGGAGCAAGGTTGAAGTTGTGGCTCAGTGGCAGAGCACTTGCCTCATGCAGGTAAGACACTGGATTCGATCCTCGGAAGCACATAAAAAAATAAAACAAAGATATTGTGTCCATGTATAACAACAACAACAACAAAAGATAGAACCTAACAGCCCAATTTAAGTTAATTAAATATTGAAACAAAAATAGGAGCTTTTCAGGAAAGGTGGTTGGTAGGTGCACAGGAGTCCAGTGGGTCTGGAAAAATGAGAGCAAAGGCCAGAGGTTTGAGAGAAATTGGAGATGGAGGCAGGGGCACAAGAGTGCAGAACATAGAATTTGTGGTTTTATTCTCAATACAATAGGAAGTTTTCAAACACAGATCCTTTGCCAAAGATCACATTGGATTCTTTGTAGAGCATAGAGCTGAAGGAGGCAAAAGTGAGCAGATGGCCATGAGGAGGCTTATTCTAAGATGTTGGTGGAATCCAAGAGAGGACACAGAAATTCAGTAAATATTTAAAGGTAAAGTGAATAGGGCAGGGTGATTGGCTGACATGAGGGGCACTTTCCAACTTATAGACTGATGCAGAGTAAAACCATCTAAGAAGAATGGACAGCAAACAAGGGTGAGATTCTAGCTGAGAAGAAATTTTTTTAGATCATTTGAATAAAAATTCAAAATACGATCTAGACTAGAGTGCTTTCCACTAATGCATAAGTTTAAAAATAAAAGAAATGTCATTGTAGCTTCTTTAGCACCACAACTCATGGACCCATGACATAACTTTACATCATGAAAACCATAGAAGTTCTTGAAGCCACTATACCAGCTACTACTTAGATGTATGGAAGGCACTTCTGTAGCCTTTTAGCTGTTTTTTTTTTTTTTTTTTTTGGTAAAGGTGTTCATAGGTTGCTAAGTGTTTGCTCTTTAATTGAAGAAAGCCTGTCTTTGATCTTTGAGAAAAGAATGTACTTGGGGGAAAACAGTCAAGTTGAATTCAACTTCTACATTACAAGGACATCACTCCAGGGTTTACCATTATTTATGTAAAAGATAATTTAAGTTAAAGGCACACATCTTCCATCAGTAATTAACTGTCAATATGCTGAGAGACTGCTACTGTGTTTACATCTCAATGACAATGTTTAACCAGAGTTGATACCTCCTACATGTGTATTTTTATAGTCTTAGATGTTTCTGATAACACGGTCTATACATATCACTTGTTGAATCTGTAGAGTCTCTGAATAATCGGTGGTTTCCTAAGTATTTTAGCCTTTGGATATCTGGGTCTTATAGAGGCTCTTTTCAGTGGTAGTTTTGTGTATAGTTGTACAGTCTTTTTAAATTTTTTTAGTCTGCCTCCTTCTATTCCTTCACCCATTCCATTAGTCCCCAATTTGGGGCTAGGTTGAAATCTTTTGAAGAATCATACAATTCCTGCTCTTTACAGATAGGGAATCCTAATTTGGACGTATTATAAGACAAAATATAATCAATTGGTAGACTGCTGTGTGTGGTTGTAAACACTAGGCTTGCTTGTGCTGTGTCCTAGTATTGCCCACTTTTTCAAAATGCACTTCCAGTTGAAGATGCTGCTGATCCTCCCTGTCATATCAAGTAGTGAATGGATCTTTTCACTTGCCGACTTTCCCACTTTCCTGAACAGAGAGGATTTCTGAATTCTATAGATTTACTTTGTCAGTGTTATGGTTTAGATGTTTGGTGTCCCCAAAAAAGCTCATTGTGAGAGAAGGCAAGAAAGTTTAGAGATAAAATGATTGGGTACAAGCTTTAATCTATTCAGTACACTAATTTCCTGATAGGGATGAACTTGGTTGGTCACTATAGGAAGGGATGGTAGGCTGGAGGAGGTGGGACCCTGGGGGCATGCCTTTGATGTTTATGTTTTGTCCTAGTGAAGGAAGCTCCAGCTGGCTGGCTTTCTGCTCCATCTGGTGGGCTTGCTCTGGCTCTCCCTCTCCCCCGACCCCTCTTCTCACTCTCACTCCCCCAATTCTGGTGTGATGTCTTGAGCCATTTACCTCCACCATACTCTCCTGTCATGATGTTCAGCCTCACCTCTAGCCTCAAGGAATGGAGTCAGGCTTCTACAAAAAATTGTTAACCCCCAAATAAACTTTTCATCCTCTAATTGTTCTTGTCAGGTCTTTTGGTCACAGCAGTGAAAAAGCTGACTAAAAAAAGGAGTACACGTGTACTACAAAATACTGCCTCAAGAAATAATGAGAATTCTTTTACAGTTTGCATGTTGTGTTTCTTTCTGTTCAAATTTGCCTCTTTTGATGGAGAAATACTTTAGGGTTGCAGGTGGCTAGGGAACTCTTTAGTACTTCTTGAACATGTATTACTTATTAGCAAGTTAATTAAGGAAAATATATATTATTCATAAATATTAGTTCCTAAGAAATGAAAAAGATGGAAGTAATTAGAAGAATTTTAGAGAGAAAATTATTGATCCTTTTCTAAATTATATAATAAAGTAAATGTTTCTATGTAGGCCCTACTGAGGTGGATGGCACAAGGCGTCCATCCTCTGGAGGAGTGCAGTATGTTTCTGGGAATGGGCTGGTTTGTTTTTGGATTCCTTTAATAAGTATAGTTGCAATTTCTCATATGACCATTAAGTATGAAGGAAAAAAAAACATGACTTTCCCAATTAATGCAACTACTTCTAAAGAATAGATCTGTTTGCTCTAAATGCAATGATTTAGCTGTGGAGTGTAAATTGTTAATGTCTAATGAAAAACTCCCTGTATTCCTGTCAAGGAAGTTTTTGAGAAATTAAATTAAAATCTAGAGAAGAAAAATTAATGTTAAGAAGACAGATTAGTGCTTAGTATTGGGCAACTTGTTCTTGTTCCTGTGCACAATGGTTTGTGCTCTTACTCTTGTTTGATTAAAATTAATAACAAGTCAACCACTTGCCGTAACCATGGCACCAGTTCCAGTAAGTCAAGAAAGAATAGTTAAGGTATAGGCCAATAGTTTGGGACATTTCTAACTATTATTAAAAGTTAACTAAGCAGAAACAGCTCAAAGCAAAACAGAAACTGAAAGTACGAATGCTTGCTTATGCATAAGCCAAGATACATTCTTCTATTCTAATTGTAGCTATGCAATATTTTGTTTCTTTGAATAATGATTCCTGTTTCGTAACCACAAAGTACTGTGAGCCTGCCAAAATGAAAAGTATATATGATCAACTTCACAAGTAAAGATTGGGATCAACACCTTCACTTTGGTGTCTGTGTTGTTTCTCCACCCCCCTTTTGCCGACTCCTAACCATCCGTTCGTCTCCTGAGACCCCCTGTTGGAGCTGGTCAATTAATGATTTCACATTATATTAATTTATAAAGTGTAAACACAATTCTTTTACCCAATATCAATACTCTCAGGTCCACAGCATAGTTGAGGAATATTGATATCCCTCAATGTATGAATATACTTGGTTTTAGTAAAATTCTACTGTTCCCATGTCCTCTATTGTAGAAGAGCAGATTCTAGCCAAGTGCTAGAATATATTTCAGTTATTTATTAAGACCACTGTAGAATGAAAGAATCCCATAATGAATAGAACATACAGAAATAATTTAGGTCTAATTGTTGTTGGTTATCCATGTTTGGCTTGTATTTTTTTTTTTTTTTTTTTTTTTGATAATGGAGATATGCTCATTTCCTTTTTTGGTTATTGTTAGTGGTTATTTAAACTTACTCATGTACCTATTTTTTTCACTCATTGGTGCTATATGTGCCCTCATAAGTCATGAAGAAAAGAGTATTCTTTAATTATGACAGCTCAAATGTCGAAAGAAAAATTGTTCTTTGTGGGAATTTTGATTTTTACACTAAAAGGCAGCCATGTGTTATTTAGGTAATGTACATAAATACGTACTATACATACTAATTTTATTTTTGGACTTGATATTTCCTTAAGGCTTATTCTATAAATTGCCAATTTTTAATATTGTTTTATTTTACTTAACTGTCATGTACAGAGTTGTAAACAGAGTTGGAAGCTGATTCAATAAGTGATGTCTTATTTAGAATGGCCTTTCACCTTTTTCTTTTGAAGCAAAAACTTTTTAGAGGACTGTAGCATGGTATTTAGGTATTTCAGTTCGGTTTTCAACCTGAAATTAGCTTATTTCCAGTTTACTGGTATAAAACATGAACTCCATAAGCAACTATTCTCCAACAGTAGTTAGGGCAGAAGTAGTTCTGGATGACAATCATTGGGTGAGTGGACAATCAGTCCATTTGATACAGACTGCAGACTTCTGTCCACTCGTTTAGAGCAAGTAATGTTTTATGTTGGCAAGTAAGGATTATTTATAGGACTGATTTGACAACCAGTGTGACTCTTGAGGGAAAATGGACTGATTAGATTTATTAAGCATGTAGACTTTCTTTTTCAAGGCCCAATTTTTTTCTCATTTCAATTAATTTTGGGCTTAAGTATCATGTAGATTCTTCACTGGCCTTCAAATGTGATAAAGCTGCTTCTTATTTTTAAGATGGAGCTTATACTACTGCATTTATTTTAGACTTAAGTGTATACTTTACACACACACACACAATTAGAGCATATTTAACACTTGAATAAAGCTTCGGGCATTTTTAATAAATGTTCTTTCTTGGTCTCTCCTGGAGAAACATTGTTCAAAGTGTGGTTTTGGGATTGGTGGGAGTCGGCAAATTGTCACTTGTTTGCAATGATAGAGAAATTGAGAGTGAGAGTTTGAAAAATTTTATAGTAGTTAGGCAGGGTTATTTTATGAGTATCGAATTTAACAATAACAAAATTGGGAATTATGTCTTTGTTTCTTCATTTCAGTGTCCTAATAATTCATGTGTATTTTACAAAAGTCTTCCTGAAAACAAAACAAAGACTAGGTCACTTCCCATATCAGTGAACCACAGCAGAATGCAATTCTGAATTTTATGAAAATGGGCATAAAATAAAGGAGACACGGGCTGGGGTTGTGGTTCAGTGGTAGAGCACTCGCTTAGCATGTCCAAGGCCCTAAGTTCGATTCTCAGCACCACACGAAAATGAATAAATAAATTAATTAATTAAATAAAGGTATGAAAGAAGAAGAAGAAGAAGAAGATGACAACCATGACAGAAGAGAAAACGTAGTTATTGGTTTTCTAAGTATCTCTAAATACATGACAAGTTCAAAGGCATTATGCCACCATGCAGGATTAGACTGATTGTTATTGATACTTACATGGCCAGAGCTGTATCAGTGTAAACTAAAACTCTTATCCTATTCCACAGGGTATGAACGTTTAGAAATTTCTTAACAAATGTAGTTATGTGAAGTAATGAATATGTTAATTAGTTTGTGGGGAATATTTCACAATGTACACACCATTATCAGAATCAAAATTGTCAGTAGGAAGGCCCTCACCAAATGCCAGTGCCATGCTCTTGGACTTCCAGAGCCATCAGCAAGATAAACCTCTTTTCCCTGTAATTTACCCAGCCTGATATTCAATTAGGGCACCAGAAAATATACTACGTTTCAGAGAGATTACTGGTCAAGGCACACAACTAAAAAGCAACACTTCTGGGACTCAAATCAACTCTCTTCAGTTCTAAACCCTGGTAGAGGCAGTTAGCCGTCAAGCAAAACACAGAAAAACCAGGCTGGAGATTCCTCTTTACTTGCCACAGCTGTTCCTCTCTGGATGTAAAAGTTGCTAAACGAGAGTAGCTTGTTTTCCTCTACAGCACCTGTATCAAAATACTTGCTTTCCAATCAACTTCCTGAGCCTTTTCCTCATCTCAGCACACAAGTCAATAACACTTTAGTTATAGTAATAACAATACTCACTGTAATAGAGTTGTTCTGTTAAGTGGACAATAAGGCGACCCTGGTGTGCAAAGAACAGGACTCACTGAAGACATCTCACTTGTACATCCCAAGCACTGAAATGCAGTGGGGAACCTTAGCAGGACTGAATCCACCCATCGTTCTGCGCCCATGGCATGGCATAGTGCCAATGGCTGTTCCAGACACAAAAAAGTCTGATTCTATTTTTTTTTTTGGGGGGGGGTGTGTGCTGGGAATTGAATCCAGGGCCTTGTCCATGTGAGGCAAGCACTCTACCAACTGAGCTATATCCCCAGTCCCCAAAATTAATATTTATTTTTTAGTTTTTGGTGGACACAACATCTTTTTATTTTTTTTAATTTTTATGTGGTGCTGAGGATCGAACCCAGCGCCCCACGCATGCCAGGCAAGCGCGCTACCGCTTGAGCCACATCCCCAAAGTCTGATTCTAAACTGACTCTTCCACCAACCAGAACCTCATGAACCTCCTGGGGGACCCTGATCACGAGTATGACTAAGCACCACCAGCGATTCATAGGGCTACACCATCATACATACAGAAAGTACTCAGAGGAAGACAGTGGACAGGACTCTGATTTTCCCAGAAGTGTCTCTCCCTGGACAAAGGGAACACCTAAATATATTGAGTTGTGGTTTATGACCTTCAAGAAATTAACAAGACAGAACAGAACAGAAAAACGTTGTGCATACACATCCTTACACTATTTGTAACTGTCCCATGTGAGCTAACTCAGTATTAAATTCATTCTTCCAAATGCATTGCACCAATACACCAGAATCATTGCACAGAAATTTACCTCCTAATTAGAGCTATCAGAATAAAGGTGGTTGATAAAGACCCACTGTCACTTAAAAAACAATGTGGAATGACTTGGGCTTCAATTAAAGGTTTCCTAAGAAACATTCTGTCTCCTCTTCAATCCAATACAAACTTGTTCCTTTCCCCCTCACAGTCCCTTATGTACGTGAGAGTCATAATTCACGCACCTAGCCAGGTGTGGTGGTGCACACCTGCAATCTCAGCAGCTTGGGAGGCTGAGGCTATTCAAAATGCTTTGGGTGGTGGAATTAAGAGTGACTTTATTTTCTCCTTTTGCTTACCTGTATTTTGTAAATTTTCTAGAATTAATATCTGTTACTTGGTACAAGAAAAATATATTTCACACTTCAAAATCACGTAAAGAAAGTAAACTTCTAGTGCATGCCTGTAATTCCAGCAACTTGGGCCGCTGAGGTAAGAGGATCAGGAGTTCAAAGTCAACCTAAGAGGTTTAGCAAGGCCCTAAGCAACTTAGCCAGACTCTGTCTCACAGTGAAAAATAAAAAGAGCTAAGGATGCGGCTCAGTGGTTAAGATCCTCTAGATTCAGTCCCTGGTGCCAAAAAAGAAAGAAATTTACATTCCGAATGCTGAAGCAGCCTCCTTCCTTACCCTAACCCAAATGACTTCTCTGGAATGTTCATTGATCCAGAGACACGATTAGATATTTGCTTCTATTCTACAATCAAGGTCCAATCATTGTAAGTAATAAATTCAAAGACAGGAAAAAGCCACATGTTAGACACTTTTCTCTCTACCTGGGCATGATGTAACAGCTACTCAGTGGCCTCAGGGTCTTTATTCCAGATGAGGTCTTCATAGAGCTGGAGAACTTCCTTGTGGATATCATCATATACTGGGAGGTTTCCCGCAGTCACTATCCCCATGTCCGTACCAAACTAAAGGCAATAAAAAGAAACATGAGGCTTTCCAGTGATGCCCTAAATCAGGGGCCAGAGGGATTACACTTTAGACCACAGTCTTGGTCACAGTGACTTGCCTTTGCTGTTGAAGCCCAAAAGCAACGTTATCTAAGATACACGTAAATGGTGGGTGCATTGAAGGGGTACCCGAATCAAACCCCCTTTACAGAAACTAATCACAGGCCAGTTAGCCTAAAGGCCACATTTGGGCAAACCCTGCCCTAACTAAGAGCTGGTTTCAGGGCAAGCAGGCTTTGAACCTACCTTGATTGCAAGATAAAGGAAAAACCCATGCATTGCTTCATGGATGGAGTCTATTCCTTGGAAGAGAAGGACAAGTTGGAAAGACCTCCATTTATTCTGACTCCAGGTAAAGTTCCCTGGCAAAAATTTAAAATGTCAAGTGTGTTCTATTTTGTCCAGAGCAGCAATCACATCTCTTTTTCTTTTTCTTTTTCATCCTGCTGGTGAAAACATGCTAGTGGAATATATTCATGTTCTACCCTTGCTGCCGAAAATATAGTGTCCACTACATTTCAGCAGTAGGTCAAACACAAGAAAGAAGAGAGAAAAATTACCATAATGATTGAAGCACTTACTTATAAGAATCCTTCACAGCTGACAAGTCAGTGCCATCATTACCAGATAGAGCAGGTGAGACCAGTGTACTTAAAGAAACCAGGGCCAACAATAGCTCACCTCATCAGGATGTCAGGACTCTGGGGTCATGCCACTACAAAGCAGATAAACAACTGGCTCCAATTCTGGATTCTGAATTCAATGTACTACCAGATTCTTTGCACCTTAAATTCTCAAAAGGTGCAAAGAAAAGTAGCAAAACTTTTTAGTCAGGAGTTTTTTACTTTTTGTTTTGTTTCTGGTGGTACTGAGGATAGAACCATAGGGATGCTCTACCACTGAACTATATCCCAATGCTTTTATTATTTATTTTGAGATAGGGTTTAGTAAAATTGCCCAGGCTGGCCTCAAACTTAATACTCCTGATGCAGTTGGACTTACTGAATAATAAACATGTGCTCATTTTTCAATTTTTTTAATACTAGGGAATAAATCCAGGGGTACTTTACTGCCAAGCTATATCCCCAGCCCTTTTTTATTCTAAGAGGGCCTTTCTAAGTTGCTGAGCCTAGCTTCCAGAGTTTCTGGGATTATAGTTTTGCACCACTGTGCCCAGGGTATTACCAAGCTCCTTAGTAGGAATTTGAATACACAAATTAAAAATTATAATTCAATGCTTACCCCAAGACTTATAATCTAAGCATTTAATGAAGTCAAAAATAAGAAAAATAAAAACCAACAATCCAACCTCATATATACATTTTTTTTGGTACTGGGAATTAAACCCAAGGATGCTTCACCAGTGAGCCACGGTCCTTTTTATTTTCTATTTTGAGACAAGATCTCACTGAGTTGTTGAGGCCAACTCTGCCAGACGACCAGTGCTGGCTTCATGAAAGAAGGTTCGATTCATGAGTAATTGCTAGGGAGTTTTAAATTAAAGATACAAGACTCTTATTACCTTTAATACCAGCTCTGGGACGGCTTCTCCTAGCTCCCGCCTACAGCCACCTATAGTGAGGTTTACAGAAGAGTAGCGAGAGACAGAGAGAACACGTCAGGGAGTGGGCTTTTATTGGGGAACAAAAAATTCCAGGGAAAATCCCATCCAATGAAGGTTAAGGGGGCAGCATCCCAAGGTAAGGGGCAACAATTGGGTCTTCAGGGCAGTGGCCAGACATGCCTCTGCACGGACAAGCCCTCGGACCTGGAGAAGGGTGGGTAATAGCTCTGACACAGCTGTGTCTAAGCGCCTCTCACCCAGCCAGGGAGGTAACTCAAATCACGTTCGAGGATGGCGTCCCACATCCAACCTTGAATTTGGGATCCTCCTGACTCAGCCTCCTGAATTATTGGGATTACAGGCATGTCCCATGTCCAGCACAGAGTATGAAACTCTTAAAGAATCAGGAAGTGAGTAGGAGTATAGCTCTATGGTTGACTTCTGGGTTCAATTCTTAGCACCAAAAATCAAAAGAAGGGTCTAGGATTGGGGTTCTAGCTCAGTGTTGAATGATTACCTTGCATGCATGAGGCACTGGGTTCGATCCTCAGTACAATATAAGTAAATAAATATTTAAAAAAAATATATATATATATATACATATAAAAACAAAACAAAATTACCACACATTTTCCTTTAGAAAAGAATTTCAAAAAACATTTCTCATCACAGACTTAATGGCAGAGAAATTAGGTGACATTTTTTATAGTTTTTAGAACCACCTAAATTTTTTTCAAAGACATATACTTAAAAAAAAGACTTGCTAAAATTAACACTCAAATTTTTTCTTTCTTTCTCCTCCTCCTCCTCCTCCTCCTCCTCCTTCTCCTTCGAACTAGGGATTTAACCCAGAGAAGCTTTACCACTGAATTACATACCAGCCCCTTTTATTTCTGATTTTGAGTTGTTTAGGACTTCCCTCATTTGCTGAAGCTGGCCTTGAACCTGTATTCCTCCTCTGCCTCAGTGTCCCTGGGAGCTGGGATTACAGGTGTGCATTACCATGCCCATCTTAACTTTAACCTTTTAAAGAACAATGTAAAGACTGATGTAATCCCTTGATTTATCCCAGTTTTATACTTTTGTTTCAATCTGATAAGCCTAAGAAGGTCTCTTCTGCCTGATAAGGAATCACTACCTGAACTCCATTGCCCAAGGCACACATGGAAAAAATGATGTGGCAGGAACAGGTAAAAACTTCAAAGATTCAGAGAGTTGATCTTTGGTTTGTCCAGAAATATAATACACATCAGTTCTCATGACCAATCCCAGAAACCTTGGAAATAGCCAAGCTAAAGTCATATTTTTCTCCAAAATCTGGCTTTGTGCTGGGCATGGTGCAAGCTTGTAATTCCAGCACTCAGGAAGCTGAGGCAGGCAGATCGAAGGTTCAAGGCCAGCCTTAGCATCTTAGTGAGACACCAAGAACTTATTGAGACCCTGTCTCAGAATGAAAACATAAAAATGTCTAGGGAGGCGGCTCAGTGGTAAATCACCCATGGATTCAATGCCACACATTGGGGAAAAAAAAGAAAAGAAATCTGGCTGATGTCAAAAAGGTTACCCTGAGTCTAGAAAGTTGACACTCAGAAATCACTGAGCTTTCAATGTGGGAAAAATAGAAAAACAGTTTATGAGTGGACATATAAGGGGGACAACTGGCAAAGCTAAATGAATAACACAGTGATTCAACCAAAACCGCTCAAATATAAACTTTGCACAAATATAAACTTGGCAATGGCTGGTTCAAAAGAAATTAAGTTGCAAAATCTGGTCACTGCACTCACACTATCTAGCATGCTATCATTGATGTTGATATCCAGAACCTGGACTCCCATTTCCACTTCAGTTTGGCAACACTCAGGGCTTCCTGAGGGAGGAACACAAAATGAAGCATAACTAGGAGACAGTGACAAAGAAAATGCTAACAAAATTGATGCCTCACCATTCCCCAAGTGTCCTTTCCAACTATTCTAGATTCTAGCCAGCTTAGTGCCCTGCCCTCCTACCCTAGCACTCTCCACAGATTAACCTTTCTCACAGGCCTTGTTCCTCATATTACCTCACTAAGAATCCACCAAAGGTGTTTTCCCACCATAAAGAATATAAAATCCTCAGGTTGTGGTCACAGCCATCTGAGCTAGCCCTGCCTTTTTACTCTGCCAACGGGATCCTCTTCTCTTCCACACTGGTTTAGAACCAGCTCAAGCTGATTTCTTTTAAGAAAGATCCTAAGAGAAATCATCCAAAACTCACCTGATTCTTCAATATTTGCCAAAACATGCAAAGTATTAATAGGAAGCTGCTGATAGAAATTTCATGAAAAGAACTGTGAGATAACTCTATTTCTACATGTTTTTATACTGAAATGATTTTCAAATCCTATCATATATTAGTAAATTTTACAGCCCTCCAAGAATAGAATATGATATGCAGAATTTCCCACTAATGATCATTTAACGAATACCTTTCAGGATCAATGTTCCAAAGAACACATTTTGGGAAACTCAGCTCACTCCAAAATGACCTGTGGTCTCTCAATATCATCATCATATGGTTTATTACATTCTCATTTCCTAATGCTTTCACAAGGTTAATCTTCAAATAGATGTGAAGTGTCTGGAAAGCAAGAAAGGCCTTATATATCTCCTCCTCTGAAATGCTGGGGAAAACATACATTTAGTAATACTGAGACTTTTTTGTTGTTGTTTAAATATTCATTGTTAATGTCACAGTGTGATAAAATAAGTGAAAAAAATCAATAGGAGATACTGATATTGTCCTGATTTTCCTGAGTCCAAGAAAATCAAATAGGATTTTTTTATTGGTTTCTGTGCACAATGGGCATGAGACCCTCTAGCACATGACACAATGAAATGCCATTCACAGTGAACCAAAGCTGCATAGAGAAAAAGGATCACTAATCCATTTCACAAATCAAAACAAGTTTTTCAGTATAAGTACTGGCTTAAATAGTACAAAGAATAACAAGAAGCATAACTGACAATCTCTATTCAGGAAGGGGTTAAATCTAGTTGAGAATACATAACACAGTCAAATAAAAACTACTGAGCACTGCCATAGGAAAGGGCAAGTTCCCTATGAAGTGAACCGAGGAAGCCATCTGAGAGGGAAGTCCTCAGCTGGCCAGTGGGGAATGGTTTGGAGGAGACAGAACGTAAGTGACAGAGGTCAAAAGACCTGGGAAATGGAGATGCTAATATCTCACCTGGCTATTTCATCAGTCACAGAATGACCACTTGAAGGCCCAATCTTCCCAAGTGAGCTCAGAGAGAAAAATGGTTTGTTTATAAAGAAGCATAAGTTGAGCAAGAAGCCAGGATGGAAACTCCTCTCATGTCAGCAGTCTCTCCACTAAGCCAAAAACCTGGAGGGATTACTGAGTCATGGAAAACTAGATGCTAACAGTCACTCATGCTGCCCATCATCTCCTGCCTTTACTGCCTCCCCTTCTCTTTCCACTAGGCAGAGACAGCAGGATGGTTAAGGGCCTGGGATAGACAGTTCGGATTTTGTCACTTACTTGCTGTGAAGCAACAGGCAAGTAATACAGCCTCTCTCAAAGCCTCCATTTCCACATCTACAAGATGAGGATAAAAGCAGTACTCATTCATGGGGCTATAAAGAGTAACAAGTAATGATATGAAGCATTTATTATAGAGACAACACAAAGAAAGACCTTACTAAATAATGTATTATTACTTCTGCCAGTTTGCTTCTTCCTAAAGTGCTCCCTGCAATCACTGACAAATTCATCAAATGCAAGAGTTGAGGGCAACACCACAGAAAGGGCAGGAGAATCCAAATGAATTCAAAACACTGAGAGATGCAGCAAAATACATGAGTGGGAAGAGACATCAGCACTTCAGAAGGGGCAAATGACAGCCAAGGTCTGGCAGCAGAAGCAAGCAGAAGATCAGGAAGGGAAGCACCGTGCACAGGTGGAAGATGGGAGGATGGCCTCAAGAGTTTGAACTTTAATATGTGCGGAAAGTTGCCATACAGAATTTTGAACCAGGGAGGACAATCATGACAGAAGCATATGGCAGCACTAAGCAGTGACAAGAATGAAGGGAAGGGGACCAATCAGTCAGGAGCCAGTAACCAGGCCCAGCACTGAGGAAGAAGACACAACTCTGGGGAATGCCATGAAGTAGTGATTAGCAGGACCATAAAGGAAGACTAATGGGCCATTCTGATGTGATGAAAACTGAATCTTCTCTGATACTGGTTTCTCAAAGATCTATTTCCTAAAGGTTACAAAAGCTTAAAGTGAGAATAATGAATAATAAAATTAACCAACATGAAAGCTCAGAACAAATTTTTCAATTTTTATCTTCATACTTGTAAAAGAAAAAGAAAACCCACTTAGTGTCTTAGGCAGGCTCCATGAAGATTAAATTTTGCTCATTGACAATATGACTGAGCTTAATGTGGCTAAAACCATCACATAAACTTTCTAAGGCAAGGGCCTGTATCTTTCCTTTATTGTTTTAATCTACAGCAAAAATGTTAAAAAATACCCTCATTATCAGTGTTTTATGTATTCAGGATAAATTGAATAGGCACTTTCTTGGCTTTCCTTTTCCCTAGAAGAATTTGTGAGAGGACAAAACAAAAAGCATTCTCAAACATCTGAACTTGACTTCCTGATTAACAGGAAAAGCTAAAACCTGAATTGCTCCCATCTCATCCCTCTTCATGCCCAAATGCAGTACTTTTTGACAAATACTGGTAACAGTTGCATAATTTTTCAAAGCCTCCATCTCCCACTAGCTCTTGCCTGCTGTGAATACATATTACCATCTTCTCACACTTCTAACAATTCTGCTAACAGCACTATCAAGGGCAGAACCATGTTCACTAACAAGCTGACTAAACAGAAGCCTCCAGGGTCTCATGAGGATGCTCACTTCATAGTTTCCGGCCAGGATGAGTTTAGCAAACTTCCTGGATCCTGCCACATTGCAGCACTCTTCAAGGTTAACAAAGTTGGTATATCGTCCAATCCTGAAGAGCTCTAGACTTTAAAAGGAGAACCATTTATAATTGTTTTCAGTAAGAAAAAAGTCACTGTGCCAAAATCATCTGAGCACATGGACAAAAGATCCAATGTGGAAACAGGAAAACAACCTCCTAAGGAGACTCAAATGCAACAAAGGTTATTTATTACAACTACAGGTATAAGTGGAATTCTCAAAAAAAGTATTTCAGGGTTGTATGCCATAAATATCACTAATGAGCTGAACCACTCTGTTTCTGAAAAAGAAGGAAAAGTTTTATCATCATATCCATATTTAATCAAGAGTCTGGGGCAAAAGCCAAGCAAAAAGTTAGAATCAAGGATTTATGAGAGGAAAATGAAGAGAAATTTCAAACATTTAAACTTACTTTACAATTAATTAAGAGAAAGAGCTAGAACCTGAATTAGTCCCATCTCATCCCTTTTGATGCCCCAAAAGCAGTAGCTTTGAGTTTTCAAAAACTCAACCTCTCACTAGCCCTGCCTGCTGCAAACATATTACCAGTTAGCATCTTCTCACACTTTCTAGCAATTTTGCTAATAGTACTGCCAAAGGCTATTATCCCAGTTACTCAAGAAGCTAAGGCAGGAGGATCACAAATTCAAACCCAGCCTGGGCAACTTACCAAGACCGTATCTGAAAATTTAAAAAGGGCCAGGGATGTAGCTCAGAAGTGCTCCTGGGTTTAATATTCATTACCACACACACACAAAAAGATTGTGCCGTGGGTTTATACTCAGACACCTTGAAGCTAGACAGAATAAGCTTTCTTAACCCCAACATAGTGTACAGACCCATAACCGGAAAGGCTAAACCAGGCTGCAGGAAAGACCCAGGTAGAGGCTTGAGAGACAAGAAGCCACTAGGGTAGGACCACCACTAATAAGCTGACCCAATGCAGGCCAGCTGGGCTCTGACACCTGTTTCCTTATCTGCTAACAGGTAGTAACATTTCCTTTAACACAGGCCAACTGAAGGACAAATATCAGACAATACACATAGACACAATACACTGAGATAAGGTGTCCCTACAGAAAAAACTGTGGACTCTTTGTGTTCTGCTCATCACTTTTAAAATATAAAAAAAATGAAGTCTCAATGGGGGGTTTTAGGCAGACTCTGGGGACAGAGAACCCTAAGTTCAATGCTAATTGAATCCACTGACCTGATTGAACACCTCAGGCAACTTCCCACACAGTCTCTGAGCTTATAAAATAGACAGTGAAGTACCTGCCTTACACAATTGAAACTGGGTAACAGTGATGAGCACAAAATTAGCACCAGCAATAAGATCTATCATTAAGAAAATGACTTTTAAGTTCTGTGCCAAAGCATCAGTTGAGGAAGAAGTGGATATGAGGAAGACAAAAATAATGAATTAGATGATTACAAGGGAGCCGGGTAATTATAAAACCTTTCCAGGCTGTTTGTTCATGTTCTCAGAAGATAATCACTTACCACAGTATTGGCTTATAATTTCCTGACCCATCAGTAATAATCCCCTAGTCTCAGGAGCCCTCACCCTTAGGTTGACCAGAGATTTGCAGGACAGGCAAATAGGGTGCCAACTTTTACACACTGAAGACTTCTCACATGGCGTTCCTAACCGATTTCACACAAAACTTTTGCTTCTCTCTGAATGTGAAGGCTCTAATACAAAAAAGGCCTTCTCTCAATTTTGTAATTTATAAAAGACTTGAGTTACAAAACACATTTGAGGTTATTCTTAAAAATCTACCTGAAGGTGACTGTTAAAGAAATTTAGGAATGGTGCATGGAGTTCAAATTGGAAAAAAAAATTGTTATTTTTAAACATAAATTCTAAAAATAATCACATGTAAATGGATTTCTCCTTCTGACTCTGGCAGAACTTGGATTCTTTTGTTATGAGGGCTCAGCTGAAGTGGTGCCATCTTCATGTGGGGCAAAACAAACTCTACTGCCTATTGCCCTCTGTCAAAGCCACCATCAGAAATCATAAATCCCACTTCTGTCCTCATCCTCTGTCATCTGCCACATACAAACAAAAAAGGGCTAAATTGTAGAGGTATGCTTATTGATCAACTTCATGGTCACTTACTGAGGCTACTTCTGTGCATATGTTCTCACTGAAAACAGCCAATATTACTCCTGTGGTCACTGATATTTTTTTTTTATCACCTTTCTTAGAATAACATAAGCAACAAAATACAGAGATACTAAATTATAAGCTATCACAAAGTACAGTTCTCCTCTGTGTTATGTGTAGTTTCTCTAAAGAACATTAATACATAAAACATACTCTTTTTGGTTAAACTTACCATTTAATAGTCCATAAAAGGATCGAGGCATAAATGCATAAATATGAAATTCAAACTTATTTTAACAGTTGGAAAGATTATTCTTTTTACTAATATTCCTGAAAAAGAGGTTGCATACCTCATAGGATTTCTTGGAACAAAACAAAATAAATACACAACTCTTCCAAAGTGCCAATCATGTGGCAAATATAAGATTACAACAATAAAATTTTCCAGGTAGATGCTGCTCCTGTTAACAAACACTAGCCTTGGCAGTGTAGAATTTTGAGTTTCCTAGTATCACCTGACAACTGAAATTTTTAGGCTGTGGCCAAGAGTATGTTTTAGAATAGTGTTCAATAGAGACAGGACCAGAGTTGTCACAGTAAACAAGGGGACTACCTGGGCCTTCATTTACTTTAACCCTGAAGGGATGTTCTCCCATCTCCACCCCAGAAATATAAAGCATTCCTTACTAGAATTCATTTAAGCACCAAGAAAAAATGGCACTCTTCCTTGACCTAATATACAAGTTGCTTGATAACACAATTCTGTTATTCTACCACTCAGAGTAAACATACTAAACACATCCTACAAATACTTATTAAAATAATAATCACAACAACTTCCTGTCTTACCAGATAGTAATATAAGTCCTTCAAAAACAGCTGCAGGTGCAACTCTCGGCTTGCAATTTTTCACAACTTCAGCAATTTCCCTACATTAAAAAAGAGAAAACACCAAATTCATTAATTCAGAACAAAATAAATTTAAAACTTTGAAATCAAGTCTATTAACACACCTATGCACATAATTATATACTTCCAAACGTGCAGAAGCAATTATGCTTCTAGTTTTCTCAGTCCACAGAAAATTAATCTGTAACCTTTCACTTCTATGTGCCTGCCCAGCTGACTATGTACTGTCTGTGCTGTTTCTGTTCTCAGGGTATGAACCTGGAGCTGCGTAAGAGTTTGTACAAGACAAATTACAAACCTCCTCCACCTATCCCCAAACTTACAGATGTCCTTTAATCCAGCAAACCCACATAAGAAACACAAACTTGCTGTCTATTCAACAGTTTAACAACAAAAAGAAGTCTTCAGCTTTGAGGAGAAGGTGTAGACAGGATTGGAGAGAATCAGATCCTGTGGATCCATTCTTATGATATCATACATATAGTAGGGAGCATACATACCATTAACACTTCAATTAATTACTCCTCAAAATTTGTTTTAGCGATATTCACTTTTTATTTGCTTTTAATGAATCATGTCTTTTGTTTTGTTTTGATATTTGGGATTAAACCAAAGAGCTTCTTTACTACTGAGCCACATCCCTTTCATTCATTCATATATATATATATATATATATATATATATATATATATATATATATAAATATAAATATATTGTTGTTGTTGTTTTGAGAAAGGGTCTACTAAGTTCCTTAGGGCTTTGCTAAGTTGCTGAAGGTGGTCTTAAACTTGCAATCTTTCTGTCTCAGTCTCTTGAATCACTAAGATTATAGGTGTATGCCACCTCATCCAGCATGAATCACATCTCTGATTAACCAGAAAAAAAATGTGACAATTCCACCGAATTTATCAGGACCAGTAACAACTCCTCCATTTACTTCCTTCCAAATTATTATGTAGATTTCTCAGTAAACACAAAAAACACAGCCAGATATTAATATACAGATGTAAATATACACAAATACAGAGAGACATTTAAAACAACTCTTTTTAAAGAGGAAATTATTGGAAAAACAAAAAGAAATTGTCTGTGATCCAATGATAACCTATATTAAACTACTATAAGGTTTAAAAAATTGGGGTGAGTGGTATAGCTCAGCAGAAGAGCACATGCTTACTATGTAGGATGCCCTGGGTTCAATCACCAACACACACACACACACACACACACACACACACACACCAATCATTTTTATTATAAGCTTATCATGGAAGTCAAAGAAAGCACAAACTAGCAGGCACTTCAGTTGAAGAAGCACATTATACACATTCAAATAGAGTTTGGACAGTGAAATGACTGGCTCAACAGATGACCATTCACCACTATAGAGGAAAACAAGCGGTACAGACTATGTTCTACTTCACTGTTGCTATAAGGCATAAAACGGGAATTATACACAGATGTGGCCTTGCTTCCCTTTCATTCCTTTTCTTAACAAGCTCATTTGACAGCATCTTTTAAGAAATGATTGTGTCTGGAGCTAGGTGGAAACACTTCTCTTGACCAAGATATTTGCTGCCTTTTCCTTCTATGAAAGAAATCTAATGGAGGTTTGCACTGCCTACAAGAAATATAAGCTGCCTCTCTTTTTTGAATATTCATATACTGTTTAAGGGTATGTGTTATGACACCTAGGATTTACTGTACAGTGTTCCCAGGGAACATATGAGGGTTAGGTAAAATAGGAATGACAAAACTTTGAAAAATCTGGCAACTACGTGATACGCACATGAAAGCTATTTTCTTATTCCTTTACTTTTATTATTTTAGAATTTTTTTTCACAATATCAAGGTCTATTAATTTGTTAGTGTCTTAAAAATGTACCACAGACCAGATGACTTAAAAAACAGCATTTTATCTTCCCACAATCTGAAGGACAGAAGGCTCTGATCAGGGTTGGTTTATCTTAAAGCCCCTTCCCATAGCTTGTTTTACCTGTGTCTTCTTCACATGGTCTTCCTTTTGTGTATATATCTGTGTCCTCTTATTATAAGGTCACCAACCAAACTGGATTATGCACAGACCTATTCCTTTCACCTTAAGTGACTATCCAAAGGCCCTCTCTTCAAATACAGTCTTCTTCTGAGCTACTCAGAACAGGACTTCAATATATAAATTTTGGGTATAGAAATTCAGTTGATAAAAAGTAAAATAATTAATGATGATTATTACCTGATGTGATCTGGTGATGAAGCAGACCATCTGCCAATATTGACCAAGCTATCCACTGCAAAGTCCTGCATTTAGGAAAAGTTTCAGCAAGTTCATTTGAATTCTAAACTCACGAAGACCAACTGAGCAAGAAAGCCTTTACTTTCTACATTTCCTGAATTACTAAGATTATACCAAAATGAGAGCTAAACATATTTAACTCTAGACACAAAATTTTTTACCATCCCTGGATATAAGAATAAAGTGGAAAATAATTTAGGTACAATGAAATCCTTTATAGCATTTTAAACTACAATGGAAAATTTATTTGCCTGTCTACTGAAATTAAAGATTTTTCCATATGCTGAGATGAATGAATGTGAGCTAGATAATGCATTTTCAAATGACACATAAAACAAGTATCAGTTTTAAATGTAATTTTTAAATTTTTAAATAAAAAAATCAGGGAAAACTGCCATACTGGCCACAATTCAAGTGCTCCAATAAGCACATGTAGTTCTGCCTGCATATTAGTCAGCATGGGGCTGGAGTTGGACCAGAGGCTGGTGAGTGAAGAACCCAGTAACTAAAATAAGAAGTCAAGGACCTGAGAAATCAGAGTACTAGAAAGAACATTTACACACTAAAATCATAAGAATTAAGTCAGAAGTAATTTAGTAGAGAATGTCAGTGAACCAGGAGCTAAAAACTCAATGAATAGTGGAAAAAAGAGGCCAGCATTAGTAGAAGAGTGCACTAAGGAGCAACAGTTTGTAGCACAGTCTTATCATTCAAAGATGGCAGGTGTAAGAGATGAAAAGGGTGCTGGATGTGACAATGGAGTGAGGAGATCACCTAATCCACCCAGCAGTTTTAGGAACACAAGGAGGGAAATTCATTACTTAGGTTGTAGAGGAAGCAACACCTCAGAGAAGAGCCAAGCATCCATCAGTTTGGAGTTGCCTGCACTGGGACTTGTGAAACAGTCACCAGTGCCAATCAACAATCAGAATGCCTATGGCTGGTCCTAGCCTGTATCTTCACCACCTTTATTCAGAGTAGTTATATTTTTGTTATTGATGCACTGGGATTTCTACAGAGGGGAAATCTGCTTCTCAATATTCTAAAACTAAAATTCTATCTCTTTTTTAAAAACCCAAGTGAAAGAGGACCTCTGATTCTCAGGTACATGGCCATTATGGAAGGTCTTTCATCATAGTCACCAAAAGTGTTGGAAAGATCCGAGAAAGAATATTTCCACCATTATTGAAAGCTACCTTTAAAAAAGTTATAAACTTTTATTTTGATATAAATATGTCTTATGTAGAAACTAATTTAAAAAATATTTTTTATTGTGTTTATTTAGCTTTATGTGGTGCTGAGGATCAGACCTCACATGTGTGAGGCAAGCGCTCTACCACTGAGTCAAAACCCCAGCCCATGTAAAAACTAATTTGATGAACATTAAGGACATAAGAAAAACCATAAAAGTACTGGAAGAAAATATTTATGTTTTTATAATTATGAGATAGAAAAAACCTTTCTCAGGGCATAAATATAAGAGAAAAATCAATAGATTTTACTAAATGCATTTTTAAATTTTCAATACTACAAAAACACTAACCAAAGCAATATGTTACCAAGGAGGCTGGAAATTTATAACTACCTATTTATAACTACAGGAATATGTGCATAAATGACACTTACATAACAAGACAGACAAATGCTGCAATAAGAAAATGGGAGAGGGATCTGAACAGGGAAAACACAGCAACACAGTAAGTGTGAGAAGTGGCCGGCCTCACAGGAAATCAAAGAAGTGTGATTCCTCCAAATAGAGACCTTCACTTTGCAGCTCTTTCTTGGCATAAAGCCAAATGCAGATAAAAGTGTGTAAAACTGAATGCCCAGAAGGACTACACAGGACCATGGAAGGCAATGTGCAGAAAATGCCAAAATCCCTGCAGGTGCATGCCTTTACCTAGGAATTCCATCTGTGGGGATACAAGGACATCTGAGGGTTGTCCAGAGATAAGCAAACATACATGTTCATTGTAATATTGTTTCATGATAATGGAAAAGAAAAACAGATGCAAAAAAGATTTTAACTAAAGGCACTCTGGCCTCAGGTTGCAGGAGGAACCAGTGTAAATACAGCAGGTCTCTTAACCCTGTTCCTAGGTTCTCTTATTATGGCTGCACCTTTTTTTTTTTTTTTTTTTTTGTACCAGGGATTGAACTCAGGGGCACTCAACCACTGAGTCACATACCCAGCCCTATTTTTGCATTTTATTTAGAGATAATGCTCAGTTCCTTAAGGCCTAGCCATTGCAAGGCTGACTTTGAACTCGCAATCCTCCTGTCTCAGCCTCCTGAGACGTTGGGATTACAGGCGTGGCCACAGCATCTGGCTGAGCTGCACTTTTGATCTAAATTTCCAGAGTTCTTAAGTTAAAAAAATTTTTTATACTTTTTTTTAAAGTTGTATGTGGACACAATGTCTTTGTTTCTTTTTTAAAAAAAAATTATGAGTAAAATTAAATTTTTAAAAAATTTAGTTATATATGACAGCAGAATGCACTACAATTCATATTACACATTTAGTGGACAATTTTTTTTATATCTCTGGTTGTATGCCACAAAGCAACTCTTAGCAAATATAACAAAGTAGAGATACTACCCTGCATTCTATCAGATCATAATAGAATGAAATTAGAAATCTTTATTTGTTTCTATGTGGTGCTGAGGATCAGACCCAGTGCCTCACACATACTAGGCAGTGCTCAACCACTGAGCTACAATTCCAGCCCATTTTTGTACTATTTTGCTATAATAGTAAGTCATACTGTTATGTTTCCTATCATATTAAGAAGTTATGTTGAGTTGTTAAGTTGGTGGTAAAGGGAAGTCAAATATGTAAAAGTTTCCTTTTTAAATTTATTTATTGGTACTGGTGATTGAACCCAGAAGCACTTATCAGTAAGCCACATACCCATCCTTTTTTTTCTTTTTGTTTTGAGACAGTCTCTAACTTGCTTAGGCTTTTGATAAGTTGCTGAGGCTGGCCTGTACTTGTTATCCTCCTGCCTCAGCTTCTCACAAGTCACTTGGATTACAGGCATGAACCACTCACTGTGCCCAGCTAAAAGTTTCTAATTTATAACTCAGTGTTTACCCATGTGACAGCAGATGAATTTATAAATCAATAAAACAATAGAACAGCTTTTCAGTAGAAGTTTAATGCTGGTTATTTTTAAAGATGTATTACCAATTATCATATCAATGAATTTCATAAATTAAATGAAAGCCTACTATGCAAAAATATACTTATCATATTCACATTTCAATTAAATTATGCCTTAATTCAAACTGCATAGCAAGAGTTTGCAGTTCAAAGAACACAGCTTCAAATAAGCTGATGACATTAGCAGATCATACCAAATCTATTTTCTTCAGGGCGGCAGACCTGGAAAGATGAGGCTAGTGCACTCTGTCTCTCAACAGACCTTGTAGTCATTAGACTGTGGCTGTTGTCTATGATCAAGAAGACATGAAAGTCAAAAAATTGGCCTGTTTTCATCAACTTCACTATCAAGAAATTGGTGTTGCTTAAAAGGACCAGGAGAGAAGTCCTAAAAAAGGAAATTACTTGCTGTAACAAGTAATGTATTTGGAAAATGGAGCAACCTAACTGAACACCTATCAACTACATGAAAGCTCTGTGATTATATAGGTTGCAAATTGTCCTATATTGTGAATGATAATAATTTCTATCACCCATACTAAGGGAGTTCCTGACATGTGTTCAACACAGCTTTGTTTTCAATTACTTGAAAATAACGTGCTGCAAATAATATTTAAAACCTTCATGAAAACATAAGAAACTTTGTATTATAAAACATTTTGACCTTGAGTTTGACAAATCTGGGAGGTCTGCATTCAAGCCAGGAGAATGATGCAGCAAGAAGAGAAGGGCAAGGGTGTTTTCTGTTCTCCAAGTATAATATTGAGATTATGTGTGCTCAAGGCCGATAATGACTAAATATGTCAGTAATTAACAGCACCTGGCACTTCATAGGGCACTGAGTCCAGCACTACTCAAGGCTCTGTGTTCACAGTTCCTATGACTGTTTATGGCTGACCTGCTTCTTTACCCAGAGAAGTGAAAGAGCATTCCCAGTGAACTCCAACAGCAACAGGGCTACCCCCTACCATGTGCTAGGAACTCTGCTTTTCCACTGAATTCACTTCTATTATGACAAGATCACCATGTGTGGCTCTGGTTGGCAAGACACTGAACGGATTTGCCCAATGTCACCAAGACACACCAGGAAAGGGCCTGCAACATTTCCTGGTCTGCCTGTGCACCTGCTGTGCCACAACTCACCTCATCCAATGGCCAATCCCAAGCCATGGCCCTTCCTCTCTCTGCCCGAGGTTTTCCCTCTCTGCTACTGGGGCTGCTGTTGGGGCCTCTCCCACAGCGTTGCATGCCTATGAACCTGACCACTGAGTCACCTTCCCTGGAGAAGAAGCCAGCATCTCACCACCTCTTGTGAGCCCAGAGAGCCAGACCAAAGCACACGCACAGGGAGCAGAGCCAAGGGCAAACCTCCACGCCTGGAGCAGCAGGTAGAGGGGCCTTGTGCAACCACCATGGGTACTGTGTAAGGCAGTGGCCGGGCCATAAAAGCTTTGCCTGCAGCCCTGTTGAGGAGCCATCCTGGAAACCTGTCACACCATTTCTCTGTTCTCAAGAAGAGACCAATAAGGCCTCCTCAGGTCTGCAATGCCTGCCTCTTCAAATTCCTACTGCAGAGGGTGCAGAAGAGTCCTTGCAGATGTTATCATCGCTGCATCATCAGTGTTTTTGGAGAAAAGCATGGAGACTCAGCACATGCTTAAGTATTCACTTCATTGAAAACTGGGAAAGGTCATGCTATCCTTTTAAGCATCCATTGATGCCCTCCCATCATGACTGTATCTGATGACCAACTGTTGGAGTACTGGGGACAGTGATTTCCCTAACAGCACCAAGGGTCTATTTTTGTGTAGGGCATATAGCCAGCTACTCATATTAATCAGCAAACATGCATAGCCACTGAAGGGCTAGTGACGGAACAGAGCTTCACTCAGTACTTCAATGACAGGGTATTGTTTGGTCCTGTCTCACTTTTAAAAAAAATTTAAAAATACTTTTATTACTTGTAGATGGACACAATACTTTTATTTCATTTATTTTTATGTGGTACTGAGGATCAAACCCAGTGCCTCACATGTGCTAAGTGAGGGCTCTACCACTGAGCCACAATCCCAGACCCTTGTATCATTTTTAAAGCTAAAAAACAGTCAGAAAAATGCCTAAGTTAGGAATACCTACTTATCAACTAGGCCACAAAAAGGGGTACAGTGTGCCTTGCAGAGAGTCAAAGTAACAACATAAAAATGCAGTAGGTTAGAAGGCTGTAACATTGACCAAAAGAGGAAAAGATCAGCAAAAATTAACCAGATACATATAGCAATGTCTAACAACCACCCCAAAACAAGAATGAGCTCTTCTGACTGCTTATCCATTTGTCATCTGATTTTCTGAAAATCTTTAGCAAGCTTCCTATCTTAGCTCTCCCATGTCACATTCAAGGCGGATGCAGTACCTATCAGGTGACTTGTACAAATAAAACACAAAGCCTTTCACACTGTTTCTCTGTTCTCCAGCAGAGACCAACAAGGCCTCCTCAGGTCTGCAATGCCTGCCTCTTAGAATTCCCTACTGCAGAGGGTGCAGAAGAGCCCTCACTGATGTTATCATGGCTGCATTATCATAGATTTGAGGCCAGAACAAAAACACTTTCCTAAAGTCACATTCAGCATTTTTATGTTCTCCATGGTTCCGGAATGTCACATAAGACTCAAGAATGACTCAACCATAGGGGGGCATGGGAGGACTAGATGAACTCTAGATAGGGCAAAGGGGAAAAGGGTAAGGAGGGGAATGGAGGGGGAACTAGGGGTAGGAAGATGGAGGAATAAGATAGACATCATTACCCTAACTACATGTATGAAGACACAAATGGTGTGACTCTACTTTGTGTACAACCAGAGATATAAAAAATTGTGCTCTATATGTGTAATATGAATTGTAATACACTCCACTGTCATATATAACAAATTAAAAATTTTTAAAAATGAATAAAAAAGAATGACTCAATCATAGGCTTCAGTTGAAAAATTAAGATGATGATGACATCATACCAATGAAAATAATTTTCTGAACATCATTTCCAGTTCATCCTTCAGGGGGGACTTAAAAATATTCTGAATTTGTCAGCAGCTCTGGCATCTACCACCCTTGGAGTCACTCAAACCCACTCATTTGGTTCAGCACATGACCACACCAGGTAAGCTCTCAGTGTCTCCCGAAAAGCCCCTGGGAGGGCACTACACAGCTACAACCTACAACAAAACCTCAGCAGAACATTCCAAGATTCAAAAGCTTGAAACTGACCTCCCAGGGACACTGTCCCTAGACCTAGGCCATGCTCTTTCCTAACTCTGAACTAGTGAAGGTGAGAGAAGCATCATAGATCCCTCAGAAAACCCTCCTGGCCCAGAAATCCAGCACTGCAAAAAGTTTGAGGAAGCTCTCAGAATCCTCTGTGGTAGAGTTTGTGAGCAGTTTACTTTTGAAAGACCTCACCTGTAATCTTAGTGTGCTCATTCCTTCCTCTTATCATTGACATCCCCTTGAACTTTTGTTCTTTATTCGAGGGATCAGCTTCATGCCTAGCTCCTTCCTTCCCCTCTGAAGACACCACCAGGAGCCACATCAGAGTGAAGAAATTCCTGCCAATGTAACTCTTCATTTTACAAGAGGAATAAAGAGGGGATAAGAGAAAAGTCTAAACATTTTAAGAACTTAGACTAAGATCAACTCAGTTTATCATTTAGACCCAAACCTATGAAGAACTACAAAGTGAAAAATCTCTAAAAGTCACTGTAGCATCATAATGTTGACCAACAGAACAACCACTGAGCATGTTCACACATGAACATGTGAACAGCTTCACAGAGGCAGACAACACACAAAAAGATCAAGATCAACTTTTAAAATATTTTTCCTTTTAAATAGGAAAAATTAATGCTATTTTGTTATGTTGCTGTAGTTGTACCAACCTCTCAGAGTAATACCAGCCCAGAGGAAAAAAAATAAAGTCATTGAAGCCAAGGTAAGGAACTGTGATCCTGAGAGGAGAAACTGAAGAATTTGAAAATAAAAGCAAAACTATGTATTTCAGTTACATCGCACATCTAAAACCTACACCAATGATTCCTTGTCTTAGTTGTTTTTGTGTTTCCTGGCCCCAAACTTCACTGTTACTCTGAGGAAACACACACACACACACACACACACACACAACACTTTTGTAAACAACCACAAACAATCAAAAAAAAACCTTTGCAGACTGCCAGCAAATGGTCAGAGCCCCTGCATGACCTGTTCTGGAGCTCAGGCACTACAACTCTGCACTTCTCTGTAGCAACACCAAGCACAATACCTGCCTCCAAGTGGTGGGAGGGCTGATGAATGTATGTCTGTGGTCAAGTGACAGATGATATTTTTGTGTGTGTATGTTTCAACATTTGGAAGAAAAAAATAAAATCACTACTAAAAGTAAATAGCTTAGACTGTTTATATTTTAATCTCTGATGACCTTGTGCCTTATTAAACTTATAGTCCATTATTCCATCTTAGACAATAAGAATTCTCATAATGATTGGAAGAAAGAAAAAGAGAAAGAAAGAATGAATGCATGCAAGCATCAGCTTTCCCTTGTCCTTCTCCTCTGATCCACCTCCACAGCATGTGAGTTGAGCCTCTTACACTCCTGCAAGTGTACATTTCCCCCACTGACACTCACTCAAACCTAAGATTATGGATACCCCAATGTAACCTGAGGACCTCCAGTATGTCACTACCCTGGGTCTCTCCTTAGCATTCTTGGCAACACCAAGCTGTTTCCTTGTTACTTCCCCTAGATGTCACAAACCTAACACATCATAACAGAACTCTCCATATCAGGAAGTCTTTCATACCCCATGCTGGCTCTGCCTTTTCCTCATCTCACAACAAGGTTTGATTCTTCATGATCTCAAAACAAGGTTTGATTTTTCATCAACAAAGAATTTTGAATTCTTCTTTTACCTCACCTCTCAAATCCAATCACAAAAACTCTGAATCCAACTTCTTCTATTGCCTCTACCACAGTCCTACTTATCTGCCATCTCTTATCTCTCCAGTCCCTTCTCTTGCAACAATAGGAAAATCATTTTGAAATCATTTAGATCAGGTCATGTAATGCTCTTGCTTACAATCACTCAACAACACTCACTGGATTTAAGCTCTGAATCTCTTATTCCAGCATCAGAGCCCTTAATGACCAGTTCCTGTCTCTGTTCTCCTAACACTTGTCCCTTCACCTGCTGGACTACAACCATTCTGGCCGCTCTCTGTCCTTAGAACAGTCCGCATTCTATCTCATCTTCCAGTCTCTCCACTCTCCATTCTATGACTCTACAATGTCTATTCTCTGAACACCCAGTGAAAAGTTCGTTCTGACTCTTCAGCAACCAGAGAGGCCTTCCACCTCACCATTCAGCTGGGCTACCTTACCACTTCCAGGACCTTGCTTGTTTTAGTTTTCTCCATGGCACTGACCACTCATTGTGAACTAAATTGATTTATTATCCATCTACTACAAAGAAATAATCATGAGATGTTAAGTCTATCTCCATCACTGCTCCATCACTATGATTTTGGACACTGTTGAACACACAGTCTATACTCAATAATGAATGAATATTCATTTAATGGATGAATATAAGGATTTGTTTTAAATACCAGCTTAATGCCGAATTTCATGGCAATGTTTTCCTACTGTTTGTAAGAAGTTATTACATACTATACACACACACACACACACAAACTAGAAATACATACATTTTAAATCTACATGTAATACATGGGAAGCCTCAGTCTATAGCCAATCAGCAGTGTAGGTGAAAACTTACCATTTGCAACAACATTTGAAGTTGGGGGCAATCTTATAGGACTGACCCCTTAACCTGTGAGGGGTTTGTGAGGCCACCTCCAGGAAGACAGTGAAACACTGAATTAAATTCCAGAACACATGTTGTTGGAGAAGCCTCCACATATCTGGTGTGAGAAGTGTTTTGAATGGTGTATGAGAATAGAAAGATACAAGTTTTGTGAGTTTTTTTATAATCAGATCGCTTGAATTCTGAGTTTGGTCATAGAAATTATGCAAACTGAGACTTTTAAGTAAAACACTGGTGGCCAACTTTAGTTACTGGCAGTAACTACATTCTGCACTGCAGAAGGATAATAGTTGCAAGGTAGGTCTCTGGTGTACATATCCTCAACTGTTCTCTATTACTATTCACTGAGTTGACCAATTGACTTAACTCAATTCTAGACCTTCAATTATGGTGAAATTCCAGTAAAGTACTTTCTGCTACAGGCTTTTAAGAAACAACCTGAAAATGTATATCCAACAAGAGGCAAAGTTTCATAGCAATCAGAATTTCCTAGATTAATTACTCGAGTTTTACTTCTTATTTTTAAAATATTCTGACTGCCAACCAAGCATCATTTTCCACAGCTGTGTTCTAATAAAGCACCCCAGAAATAAGAAACATACAAAAATACTAAAAGAAACATGTTCTAAGACCCAGCTAGAAAATAAATCATTGCATTCAGAATTGAAGTCAACTATTTATGCAGAACTGATTTCATTCTGCTTGGTCTCTGGAAGGAGCAGTAACCATTCTGCTGAATATGTAGTTTTATCATTGGTGGGAATTTATTCAAAATTTTGCTACATTCCAATGGCTTACATAAAATTATTTTGAATATTTTAATACGATATAAATGGTATCATGCTGTGCACATCCATCTGCAATTTGAAGTATTTTTCCACAAGTCAGTTCCTGGAGTTGACTGTCAGGGACATAAGTGCTCAAGATTTCACTGAGTGCAATGCATCACTTGACTTCACTGTGATTTAATTGGCAATTTATCTACTGATGAACATTTAGGAATCTTTGTTGACTGCCTGGTTTTTGTTTCAAATGGAATTCATTTTTTATATCAATTGTAGGATCATAGCAAAACTGAACAGAAGGTAAAGAGTTCTCATTGACTTCCTGCCTCCACTTTATGTAGTGCCCCAATATCAACAGCCCTCAGCAAGTGACATTTGTTATAGCCAACGAACCAATGTTTAAACCTCAGTGGAAGCATCAGTGCATGTTTGAAATATTAGCAAGAGTAATTTCTACATAGTGTATAAGTCATTAGTGAATGAAAAGCACCATTCTGGCCCAATATAATAATCTGCCCCCCTTCACCTCAAAAAACAAAAACAAAAACAAAAACACCAGATATTCTTATAACACTTCTGATTACTCAGAATGCTGTTTAGGTATGAAATTGATTTTCCTTCAGGCAGAATTATCACCCATTTTGTTGTCTTCTTAAAATATCAGCAATAAATAATAAATTGTATAACTAAATCACAATGACATTGAGAAACAAATATGCTTGTTGATAATTTATCTTCCTTTTCAACATCATAGGTCTTCCTTTTGCCTTCCTTCTGCACAAGCAAAATCCTGTGAAAGCTAAAATGAATAAAGAAAATAACAGTGCTAATAATTTTTTTCCTAAAATTGTACTTTGTTTCAATTAAATTTTACTGGAAACACACCAAGAAACAAGTATCTGATGTTTTGTACACTTTTAAGTAACTCTGTCTTACATCATCTAGCATTTTATTTATCTTTTGTTTACTTATTTAGGGTGTTGTGGATTTAACTCCGGGGTATTCCACCACCAAGCCACATTCCTAGTCCTATTTTGTATTTTTTATTTAGAGCAGAGTCTCTTAGCTCAACTGAGCTTTCCCTCTTTATTTTAGGAGAACAAGAGCAAGGCAAATGTGTATTGTGCCCTCCATTCTGTCAAATATAGTTTGTATTATTTTTGTAAGGCTACTTAATATTTTTAGAATATTAATATTTTTATTTATAAAATGGAAAAGATAGTGCCCAGCAGGATGTTCAATGGGTTAAATATTACTATTTAAAATATCTAGCTATTAACATAGAAATAATGTTTGTAACACATTTCTGATGATGGCCACACAGAGTGATGAATAAGACAATACAGATACTTAACAATGCTTCAGAAACTAAGAAGTGAAAAGATTTATTTTAGGCTAGGATGAAAGGGAATCTGTCTTAAGTCAGTGGAAGTTCAGCAGGCATCGAAAGGAAAGGGATTTGAAGCAGCAGCAGCATGATGCTATTATACACCCTGCAGGAAAGGCTCAGAATCAGGTAGATGAGAGCAGAGGAGAGGAGGTGATGCCAGGAAAGGTGAAATGGAAGTGTCCTGGGTTGTTTTGACAGATTTCACATAAGACAGAGACATAATCCAAATGCATTTGAAACTTTTTTCACAGTGGTGCTATGCTATGGTGTAGATAACAAGTGTCTCCCAAAAGCTCATGTGTGAGAAAATACAAGAAATTTTAGAGGTGAAATGATTAGGTTAGGAAAGTCTTGACCTAATCGTGCATTCATCCACTTGAATGTACTAACTGGGTGGTACCTGTGGGCAGGTAGTGTGGCAGGAGGAAGCAGATCACTGAGGGCTTGCCTTTAGGGTACATATTTTGTCCTTAATGCAGGGACCTCTCTCTGCTTCCTTGTTGTCATGTCCTGAGCTGCTGTCCTTCATCAAGCTCTTCACCACTATGCTCTGCCTCACCTTGAGCACCAAGAAATGGCGTTCGTTATCTATGGACTGAGAGCTCTTAGCCCCAAATAAACTATTCCTTCTCTGAAATTTTCCCTGTCAGATTTATTAGTCACAACAGTGAGAAAGCTGTTAAAACATGCTGAGACCAATTTGAAGTGTTGAAATAAGCAGAAACTATGATAATACAGGTTAGAAAGGATGCTACCAGAAGGGCAGCATTGGGAACACATAGAGCACAGCATAGGCAGATGCAGCTAAAACACAGAACAAAAGCAAAGCCTCCCAGAGTCCCACTATCAGCATAACCTCCTTTGTCTTCTATTGTAACCACTCTTTTGATGGCACTCTAAACTCTTTTTCTATCTCTTTTTCATTGCCTTATAAATCCTAGTAGAGTCTAACTTGAATCCCATGTGGACCATGTGTTGTACAAAGGAATATCTGGGATCAGTGGAATATTTTGTCAAATCATAAAAATTTACAACATTCAATATACAGTTTGAGAGGAAAAAAATGTACTCATGGAAGCCACATATCTGTTGACTGTGCCACAAATAATTTGAACTCAACATGCTTACAAAGGATCTCACCAGGGGACTGGGGTGTAGCATAATGGTAGACCACTTGTCTAGCATCTAGGATGCCCTGGTAGCTCCTGGGTTCTATCCCAGCACCACAGAAAAAAAAAAGATAAGAAACCCACCATCCTTTTCCCAACTCTTGGTTTCTCTTCTTTGAACCTTGTCAATGGTGTATCCACCCACCCAATCCAAGTGGAAAGCAATGGAATTTTCTTCAATTTGTAACTTTCATTCATTTGTAGTTCAATGTCACCTATTAAGGAAGTGGCAGGAAAAAAAATAATGACTAAAGTCTTCCATTTAAGAAAGCTGCAGCAAGAAGAAATAGAAAATATATTGATTTTTTTTAATAGCTGAGCAGTTAGTTCAGATAGCAAGGCATTGTAAAATACTATCCTTATTTAGGTATTCCTATTATTAAGTTTTCTACTAAAATTTTGCTTCCATTAAGTTCACTCCCACTTTATGTTGGAGTTGTGCCATGTTATATCTTATGTATGCGTTGGTTTGCCTTCAAGAACAGTGAATGTGATGAGTTACATATCCTTCTCAAATAGGAATCTTGTCTTCTGACCAAATAAGTAAATTGAAATTTGATGTGACTGTTTATAATTCATGTTTAACTGAATTACATTCCTTGATGTTAATGTGCTAATTTTACTTTGGGGAAATATATATATGTATATTTCCTTCATTTATTAGGTTCTCGAATACGCATGATGGGCTTTTGGCATGAATGCAATTACTAATTTCTTTTCCTTGTGTTGTTTACAATTAGAATTCTTTTTGAACAATATTTGACTGCTTGCTGTAGTCCTTCTAATATATTTATTCTAGTATTACTTATTGATTATAAGCTCTAAGTTGCATTTAAATATTTTCTCATTTTATTTACTTTGATAAACATGGAAATAATATGAAACAATGCATTATAGGGTAATTTAAAAATGAATATAAATTTCAGAAAAACAAATCTATATACTAAAATTAAAGTAGAAAATTTAGATTAGTACAAGAAGCAACATGTAATAATTAAGGTTTTTCTTTTTCATATCTTTCCCAATGTAACTGTAAACTAGCCAGTTATCTCTTTTGAGGAGAACAAACTCAAAAATATTTTCAAGTTAAACCACATTTCTACCAAAGATAGGTATTCTCAACATAATTATAGTTTTCTCAATATATTTATATTCATAAATATAGCTTATTTTGATCCATTAAAAACATACAAAAAAATCTGTGGATAATAAGAGTTTAATATTTTGATGTCTTAAAGAATTATAGTCATAATCCATATTGAATGTTAGGATAATTCTGTTTATAGTTATTTTCAACTTAAAGTGGCTTCTGTTTCCTAAGTTGCTTTTTAATAATTAATTATTTTAGCAAGCTTTTTGTTTCTGAGTTTGGAATACAAATTAAGTTATCTATGTTATACTAGTACAACATGGTGAGTAAGGATGGACAGGAAATAGGAGGAACCAAGAGTGAACTAAGCAGATGTGAATGGCCAGTTCTGCACATGTATGAATCTTGCATATGTAGGAATGTACCACGGTGAATTTCTCATATATATATATATATATATATATATATATATATATATATATATTGAGAAAGAGAGAGGTGAGTGTGTGTGTGTGTGTGTATAAACATATACATAGTGTTTATTTAAAGAAATGTATAAAACATGGAAGAAAAATCAGTAAGTAATTGGGGAATTGGAGGGGAAGGAAAGAGGAGTCACTAGGGCAGAAAAAAAGCTTTTATATTCAATGAATTATATAATCATGTCAAAATGAATCCCAATGTTATTGTTTGAATGTGAGGTGTCCCCCAAAAACTCATGTGTGAGACAATGCAAGAAGGTTTGGAAGAGAAATTATTGGGTTATAGCTTTAATCTAATTACTGAATCAACCCCCCTGATGGGATTAACTGAGTGGTAACTGGAGGCAGGTGTTGTGTGGCTGGAGACAGTTGTTCAATGAGGTGTGGTTTGGGGTATATATTTGTATCTGGCAAGTGGAGACCTCTCATTGCTTCTGATCCCCATGTGAGCTGCTTCTTTTTGCCATACTCTTCTGCATGATTTTCTGCCTCAGCTTGAGTCCCAAGGAATGGAGTCAGCCTTCTATAGATTAAGACCTCTGAAACAGAGGACCCTCAAATAAACTTTTATTCACCTAAAATTGTTTTGGTTATATCCTTTAATGGCAAGGTCAAAAAAGATGGCTGAAATACCAAATAAGTATAACAATGATGCACTATTTTAAAAGGGGAAATACATAACAAAAACAGAATAATTATCTGGAGAGATATCCAGAATTGGTATAGGCAAACCCACAAATCTCCCCTGGGAAGCTGGTACATGGAGAGGCCCCCAGATGCAGGAAGTCAACCTCCAACCCCCATCTGCACCTGCTCCTGTCTTGGTAGTGATCTCCCTGTGTGCTTAGTGCTCCCTGCTGGCCCTGGGCACCCTGCAGGGAGGTTTGTGTCTTGGTTCACACTGAAGTCCCTTCAATGTGTCTCTGGTACAGTAATAGATGGCTGTGTCCTTGGCTCTCAGCTGGCTCATTTAGAGGTAGAACCTGTTCTCAGAGTTGTCTTGAGATGATGAATCGGTCCTTTACCAGGTGCATAGTTGATGATCCCATTACTATTGCTAATGTACAAGATCTACTCCAGCCCCTTCCCTGGAGCCTGGTTGACCCAACTCATCCAGTAGCTACTGAAGGTGAATCCAGAGGCTGCACAAGAGAATCACAGAGGCCTCACAGGCTGTACCAGGCCTCCCCCAGACCCCATCAGCTGTACGTCACACTGGGGATCATCATGATCCACTTGTTCTTTGGTCTCTCTGACAGAAAGACCAGACAGTCTAAGCTCTTGTGGCCTGTGGAGTGGCCTTCATCCATAGCACTGTAGACCTGGCCCTTGGTCACCTGGCCATTATCACAGGTGGTGGCCATGATGGTCTTTCAATGTTGGAGGCAGTGACAGAAACACAGCCCATGCTAGTGCAGACAGTGCAGGCTGCCCCTGTGGCCCTATGGTGATTTGGCCATGGTTGGGAAATGGGTACCTGAGAGTGAGATGGAGCAGGAGAGGCCCTGGCCATGGGCTTGTGAGGAGTGATGAAGGCTGCAGCCCTGGGAGAATTCAGTCCTCTCAATGGTTCCCATTCTTTATGCCCAGAATTTCCTCCTCTAGTCCAGCAAATGTGCTGACGGAGACTGACTACAATGCCATGTGGCCACAGTTAAGAAGGGCTTTAAAATTGTGTCAGTATTCCTGTACAATTAAGGCACTAAGACCAATTGTTGCTATTTATCTGTGTCTATTTATCATTATCTGTCATCTATTATGTATATATTATCCATAACATCTTATTATATTTCTGTCACTTATGATCTATTACATGGTTATCTATCTATATCTATAAACTATCTTATATAGTTGTTATCTGTGTGTAAATTTATTTATCTGTAATCTATATGTCTACCTGGTGTCTCTGTGTCTCTATCTATCTACCTTTCAATATCATCATCATCATCATCTGTGATTCATACCTCATTTTTTTTTGTCCTCACACTGTAGGTTTTGGGGGAACTGTCTCTCTGTATGGAACAACTATTTTGAGATCCTCCTGAAAACATAGTCACCTGCCCATGAACACCTGAACATTGTTACAGATAATTCCTATGTTGCTTTTACTTAGACTTGGTTTCAATAAAATAGTAAAGCAGATGCTCTCTTTCATCCTGCAATTATTTGGAGCAAAGTGAATGAAAGAGGTAGAATTAGACCAGAATATCTGCAACTGTTAGAATAAACTGTCGACTCCATAGATCAACATACTTGCCCCAAACTAAATTTCTAAACAGGTTTCCAAATATAAAAGAAATAAAACCAAGAATCAGTAAGTGTAAATCAACATAGAAAGCCTCTCTGCACAGCACTGGAACCAATTAAGAGTATGAAGACAGAACCTACAGAATGTGAAAATACATTTGCCAGTTTGTCCCCCAACATAGGATTAGCATCCAGAAACACAGAAAGACCAGAAAAAACTTAACACCCCCAAATAAATAACTCAATTAGTAAATGGGCAACAAATGTAAGAATACTGATTCTGAGGTCACCTGCAGATGAGGCTAGTGAGGTTATAGGTGGATATGGAAATCCTCCTGGACCCTGGCTGGAGACCACCCCTGCTACACCACAGCAAAGAACTTGTACCATTTTGTACATGATATGACACTTGGTGGGAGCTGGGCTCACTCAGGCTGGAGCAGACTGTGGGGCTGGACAATCTCAAGGGCACAGGTGATGCTCTGGCATGTGACCTCCTGACTGATGTCAGGCCATGTGCAGGACAGGGAGGGGCAGAGAGGAGCAGTGCAGGCAGAGCTGGTGCTTTGCGGTTTGACCAGGAGAACAGCATACTTGTGGTGCTGCCCAGGAGCTGTGGCCAGGAGGGGGAGGCCAGCAGCTCCACTGAGAGCAGCCCAGGGCTTTGCACCCAGAGGATGGAAGGTGGTTTCAGGATCCCAGGAATCAACAATGCCCAGCTTCCCCAGCTCAGAGGCAGAGATGAAGATCTGAAAGACACTCCAGGGCAGGGCATGTGGGAGAGAGCTCTGGGCTGCCTGACCCAAGAATGAAACCTGTCCATGACATGGTTTCCACTGTTCAGCCAGCAAGGGGCTCAGAGGTTTCCCAGCCCTGGTTCATGGGAGGCCAGGACCTGCTTTCTGTTGAGGCCAACCTTGTCCTCAGACAGGAACAATTATACACATTATAGAAGAAATTTTAGGAGGACTCTCCCATAGCCATAGAGGCTAGCACCACTGCTCCTGCATCCAGTAGTCAAAGGTCACAGTTGAGAGCCTGGGGCCACTTCCAAGTGTCCAGGATGACCCAGAAAGGAGGCAAACCCTTTGCAACATGAAAAAGTAATAAGAGTCCCTGCTGTCTCTGGCCTGGGGAACCTGTTACCTTTCTATCTTTCTGACATATTGATGTGGAAGGAGCCATGTGTGTCCCACATATGTCCTTCCATGTGAGTGTGGAAGCAGGTAGGTCCTGTTCACTTCCTTGGCAGATGTGCAAATAGCAACAGCAAATTGGTTCAGGAGGATTGATTAGGAGGGAGACTATAGCAACAGGGCCAAGGGGAGAACTTGACTCTGATTCTAATGGCCCTCTGGTCTGTCCTGATTCCCCTGGTGAGGGCTTCCACAGCAGAGAGCTTTTGGCTGGGTTGGGGATGGTGATGGCTATTTCCTGGGCCAGAGCTCAGCACTGAAGTAATGAAGGTACTTCAGAGTCACCCACTCATCAGCTACTGACACAGATGTCATTACACTTGCTCTCCTGGGAATACAAGTCCCTGGATGTCCCTCAAGTCTCTCCTCTGCCCCTCTCAGCATACTGTGAACAATTCAGGTATAGGGCCACTTGGAACCTTAGGCAGGATCTGGGCAGTCAGGCTCCTGTTCTCAGGTAGGAGTTCTGGCAAATCAATCCCAAGCAGGAAGAGCAGTGGTGGAGATATGACAGAATTTCAACTCATTTTTTTTGACAGAGCTATAGTAATAAAACCAGCATGGTGCTGGGGCCAAAGCAGAAATTAAGACCAATGAAATAAAATAAAAGATACAGAGACAAACCATATAAGTGCACTTGACAAAGTTTCCAATTTTTTTTGGAGAAATGACAGCCTTTTTAACAGATGGTACTGGGAAAACTGAATATCAATATGTAAAAGAATGTAATAGGTCACAGTCTGTTAGGGTCTGTAAACAAGTCAAGATGGCGCCTGGCATTTTGCCAGAGGGAGTGGTCTGTGAAGTAACGCCAGCGAGCCATTAAGTGTGGAGATTCCTTATTGGTTGACTGCTGTATCTAGTTTATGTTAATTAAGATAAGCTGTGTGTAATGTGTATATACCCCTCCTGTCCTACAATAAACGGCTCCCACTCCTGCTGTATCAATATACACAAGTTGCTCGTCACCCCCCGGTTATTTTGCTGCAGCTGGACTGCGGCAACAGTCTCTTACCTTACAAAAATTCAACTCAGAATCAGAAATCTAAGAATTAGACCATAAACTTTGCAAGTGCTAGAAACAAATATTGCATCAACCCTCCTATGTACTGGCACAAGCACTGACTTCCTTAACCAGGTTACTAAAGTGCAAGAGACAAAACCAAGAATCAACAACTAGGACAGTATCAAATTCAAAGCTTCTGCACAGCAATGGAAGCAGGCAGGAATGTGAGGACAGAGCCTTCAAATGGGAGATCTTTGCCACCTGCTCCCCAGGTAGGGCATTAATATCCAGAATATATAAAGAACCTAACACACTTAATGACAAGACCCAAATAACCAAATAAACGAATGGAAAAAAACTCAATAGTCACTTCTCAAAAAAAAAAAAAAAACACACATGTGGCCAAAAATATGGGAAAACATAATATTTCTAGCAATCAGGAAATGCAAATCAAAACTACATTGAGAATTCATCTCACTCCAATTAGAAGGCAATCATCAAGAACACAAATAATAACATATGTTGGCAAACATGCAAGAAAGAGATCACAGATGTATTGTTGGTGGGACTTCCAATTAGGGCTGCCATTCTAGAAAGCAGAATGGACATTTTATGAAAGACCAGGAATGGAGCCACAATAGAACCCAGCTATCCCACTCCTCAGTATTTATCCAAAAGAAATAAAATCAGCGTATCATAGCTGTATAGTCAAATCAATGTTTATACCAGTGGGTCTGACAACAGCTATATTATCTAATCTTAATATATTCCCATCAACAGATGAATGGATAAAGAGAAGGTGGTGTATAAACAGAACAGTGTTTCACTCAGCAAGAAGGAAGATGGAAAATATGGTATTTACTGATCAATGGATAGAACGGGAGAATATAGTGCTAAGTTTAAAAGGCAGATTTAGAAGGTGAAATGTCAACTGTTTACTCTCGAATGCAAATTCCAGACCAAAAAAGAGAAAAAGTGCTGGGAGGAATCCCATGGAAATAGAGATGAGGGACAAGAGGAAGGGGATTAAGGGTGAGGTATGAGGAACAGAAATGGGAGGAGCAGTTGAAGGACATTGAACAAAATATCCCGTGTACCTGTATGAGGATACCACAGTGAATTTCCCTTTTATGTACTCTAAGAAGCACTAACAAAATTATTTTTTTAATAAAGTCTGTTGATAACAGAAAGGGGAAAAGAGTAAGGATGGAGGGGTAAAGAGAAGGGGAGGAAAAGGTAAATAGCAGGGGACTGAAGTGGAGTAAATTATATTTCATGATTTCATGTCAAATCAAAATGCAAAAATATTATAATTATGATGCATTAATCAAAAGGGAAATATGAATTGAAAAGCAGAATTGTTATCTTCAGAGACATAATGTATTAGTAGAGACCAAAATTCCAGAGAGCTACCTAGGGAACCTCATTCAAGTTGAGGAAAAACCAGATGCAAGAATCCAGCCATCAATCTCTTGAGCTGAGCCTTAGCTCCCAGTGTGCTGAGCGCCCCCTGCTGGCCATGGATGCTCTGCAAAGAGGTGCTCTGGCACAGTAATAGGTGGCTGAGTCCTCAGATCTCAGACTGCTCATTTGCAAGTACAGCATGTTCTTTCTGTTATCTCTGGAGATGGTTTTTTTTTTTTTTTAACACATGCAGCGTGTTCCATGTTCCATGGTGTAACTATTAGCTTTGTTTCATGTAAGAGCAAACCACTCCAGCCCCTTCCCTGGAGCCTGGTGGACCCAGTTCATGTAGGTGAACTGAAGGTGAATCCAGAGGCTGCACAGGAGAGTCGCAGGGAACCCCCAAGTTGCACCAGGTCTCCCCCAGACTCCACCAGCTGCCCATCACACTGGACACCTGCAGCCTGGTCAGGACATTGTCACTATTCATTCTTTCTCTCACTCTTGTCCATTCACACACTCAGGATCTATTGTTCTTCGTTAATTACCTTTTTAAAAAGCCACAAGGAAAACCCAGCTGAGCCACAAGGAAAACTCCATGGTCAGCAGCCTGTGTTTAGCTCTGATCACTGAATGGGATAAGCTGGGAGTCCAGGGCTAGACTCCTCTGAAGAGCTGCAGGGTCAGGTGGGCTGGTTTTCATGAGCAGAGGGAGGCTCTATTTGCATGGGCTCCTGCTATACAGCAGCACTGGGTGGAAGCCTCAGTTAGAGTAGCACTGAGAGCATGTGGGAGTTTCATGGGAAGCATGGTGGACAGAATAACATTCAAGAAGGTAGAATTCTTTTTATTTTGATCTGTTATTTTAATTTATTTAATATAAACAAAATCTATCTAAATATAATCTATCATCAATCAATCTCTATCTATCTATCATCTATCATGTGTGATCTAGGCATCATTTCCTCCTCCTGTGCATTGTAGACCTGGGTCAAACAGGGTCTAGGTGACAAAAAAAAAATGTCTTGGGATTCTCTTCAAAGGATCTACCCAAAACAGCTACCTTGTCTCTCTCAGCATGTTCATGATATACCTAAATGGAGAAAACAACTGACACCTGGGCCAGGCCTCCTAGATTCCCTGAGGGCTGGTAGAGTGAGTTCCCAGCATCCTGAGCCCCCAGTGTGATCACAGCACCACTCAGGGGTTCCATTCCTGTCTGCATCTCTTTGCCTCCTGCCTCCTACCTCCTGCCATGCAGTGGTGCAGTCTCAGGAAGGTTCTGGTCAGGAGCACCACCTTGATGTTTGAATCCTGGTCTCTAGAACCTGCTGCAGCACAGTCCAATAATTATAAATCATCAGCCTCAGGAGCTGCTCAGAGCTGCAGAGACTGAACTCAGTGCTGGGGCCCAAGGAGGTCCTATTAAACATCTAAAGATGTAGACACAGCCCTGGAAATGGGTAAACTGTTGTTCTGTGCCAACTCTGATCTGGGTGCTGGATAGTCACTCAGCAGCTAACCTGGCAGTGCCCATGGGGCTAACTCTGCAGGCACACAGGGCGCCAGAGTGTGAAGGTGGTCTTCCTCCACCTGCATTCCAGAAGATGAACTGAATAGCCTGGTCTCAGGCTGAGCTTTGTCCGAAGTGAGCCCTCTACACAGCATCCCACTAGGGTGATGTTTAGTAGAGCCTGGGCAAGACCTCTAAGGCCCCAGCACTGTAGGTCTACCATTAGCAGGGCCAGCTTGGAAGGCAACAGACAGGAGACCTTACCATGTGCAGCATGGCCTTATGCCAGCAGAGACATGTGGTGGGACAGACTGAGGCTTTGGGACAGGAACTCTGTCCAGTGTGCATAGCAGGTGAAGCTTGTTCAATAGACCAACAGGTCTATTCTTAACTCCAGTTTCATGATCAAAAAAGGAGTCCTTCATGAAGAGGTAGATGACTAATGAACAAGTGCCATTTGTAGAGCACTCCTTGGATGTGACTCCAATGCTGAGAAGCTCCAGGACACCTGGACACTGGGGAGAGGCAGCTTGGAGCCTGCCTGGGTTTCCAGCCACTGTGGCTGGATTGAAGGATTACAGATAGGGACACCCTGGGCTCTGTTCCTGCTCATGTCAGTGCCCACCCTGTTGCTGAGAGTCTAGCTCCAGTCTGGGTGATGATGAATATTGGCAATGTTTATATCCAGATTTCCTTAAGGTACTCTTAGTTCATTTCAGAAAATTAAATCATCAGTGTATGTTCAAAATATGTGTTTAGAGCTATAGCATTTATTTGTATAATAAATTTATAAGTTTCCAAGGTAAACTATTATGTTTTATAACAAATGTTGCCTCTTCTATTTCTATCAAGAATACTTCCAAGTTTTCTTCATTTGAATATTTTAATTGTACTGTATAATTGTGCAAAATTGTGTGGTTTAATTTGACATATTCATAAATACGTAAGCAAAATTTTGTAGCACAGATATTGCTTCCTGCCTATATTTTCTACCTGAAATTTTTCTATATGGTATCTTTTCTATTTATTATTTAATGTCTCTTTATATAAATTACAAATTCAATGATGTTCGTTTGTTGTGTGTCTCTGCTGGCCTGAGAAATACCTCAATAATAATTTAATACTGTACAATATGTTGTAAGTTTGTGAACAAAATGGATGTTCTATCTAAATAAAGAGAGACTACTCCAATGTTTTATTTTTCTCAGCGGTTTAGATTCTGTCTCTTTTGCCTCATTGAAACCTCAGGACTTGCTCTGGGTGCCTCACTCAGCTCCATCCTTAGCCCAGATCAATGCTGGAGTCTCTTTCCTTAATCATGATGCCACTCACTTGCAGACAGTCTGTATTTGCTTAAGACTGGTTTTCTGGTTAAAATGTTTAGATTTAGTTATGGAAATTAGACTCAGGGATTGACAGTTCAATATATTTTGAAAAACCTGAATAAACATTGATGTATTGTATTTTGTTTTATTTTACAAGTGATGGTGTTTTATTATCAACATTACTAAGAATATAAGTATCTCTCTCCATCAGACACACAGCTGGCCATTCCAGCTTTATTTTCATAGTTAAACTGTAGTTCTGTTGAGGCAGAGGACAGCACCTGACACATGGGTGCCAGGCACCATGATGGATCTCAGGCTGTGCACACCCAGCTGTCCATCACCTGTCCCTCCTTGGTGCTGAGAACCCATCAGCTGTTCTGCACCAGTCACTGTGAAGAACAGCCTGGCTGTGGGCCACATGTGCCCTGTGAGCTGCAGAACACCAGGACAAGGCCCCTCTTTGCATGTGGTCCTCAACACCCATTCTTACCCTCACACTCCCTGCACCTTCCCATCTCCAGGGGCCATGGTCCTCTCTCTTTCCAGGATATTGATGCAGTAACTTCCCCACATGAGTGATGGTGTGGTGATGGTGATGGTTTTTCTCTGCCTGACTCATTTCAGCTAGGTTCATGTATTATCTTACATATTATCTTACCCAAGAGAAAGGTTATGCAACCAGCCATCATGCTCATCAGTAATGGATGAATAAGGGAAATGTGAATCATATACCAGCAATGCAGCTCTACTCAAGCATTAGGAAGAATGAAATTATGGTGAATGGACAGAACTGGATGGCATCATGGCAAGTAAAATAAGAAAGGCTCAGAGAGTTGCAGATGAGTGTTTTCTATTATACATGGAAGCTAGAACAAATAAGGAAAATAAAGACAGGTGGAATCCCAAGATAATAGAAGAGATCAGTGGAGAAGACAAAGGTGACCAAGGGTGAGAGAGGAGAGACAGGAAAAGGGAGGACAGGGAGAGAACTGAGCAGATGTGAATGGCCAATTCTGCACACATGTGAATCCTGCACATGTAGAAATGTACCACAGTGAGTTTCTCATATATAAATTGTACATACAAAGTTAATTCAAAGAAAACTATAAAAACTCAGAAGGAAAATCAGTGGAGTAAAGGATATGGGGAGGAAGGAAAGAGGAGGTACTGGGGCAGAAATGGAGCTTTTATATTCAATTAATGTATATGACTAAGTTAATGGAATCTCAATAATAAGGATAACTATGATGTACTAATATTAAAAATAAACAAAATATATCACAAAAACCAGGATTCATATTTTCAGAGGGACCAAAGATAGTCCAGGTGGCTCCCTGGGAAGCTAGTACATGGAGAGAAATCCACATCTAGGAAATCAGCCCTCACCCCACCCCCACACCTGCTCCTGTGTGACCCTGAGCTTCCTGTGTGCTTAATGTCCCCTTACTGGCCTTGGGAGCCTGTCAGAAAGGTTTGTGTCTGGACTCACACTGAGGTCCCCTCACTGTGTCTCTGGCATAGCAATAGGTGACCATATCCTCAACTCTCGGACTCCTCATTTTCAGGTACATCATATTCTTGGTGTTGTTTCTGGAGATAGTGAATTGGCCCTTCACAGAGTTGGCAGAGTTTGTTGTACCACCATTCTTGTTAATATCTCCAACGCACTCCAGCCCCTTCCCTGGAAAATGGCAGACCAGTTCATCCAGTAGCTGCTGAAAGTGAATCCAGAGGCTGCACAGGAGAGTCTCAGGAACCCCCTGACTGCACTAGGCCTCCCCCAGACTCCACCAGGTACACATAACACTGGACACTTGCAAATATACAGGCAGCCTGGTCAGAACACTGATAACTATCCACTCTTTCTCTCACTCCTGTTCACTCAGACACTCAGGATCTCTTGTTCTTTATTAATTACCTCTGCCCTTTGGAGCCCTGGGGGTGGGATATGAATGTCACATAGCCTCATCATGAGGAATAGACATTTCATATACACCAATGATCACTCTGAACATACACATTTATGTGGAATTTAATAAGGTTTAGGGCCTCCTGTCAGCATTCCTCAGTTTGGTTTATGAACATTTGGGTCAGTTAATTCCTTGCTGCAGGTGCTAGGCTGATAGCTGGAGGTTTAGCAGCCACAATGGTCTTTAAATTGGACTATCACTTTCTTAACATGGGAGAAATAAAATGACTCCAGACATTGCCAAATGTCCCCAAGGGTGGAAGGTTCCTTCACTATATGAGTTCTAGAATGACATGTGTATGATGAACTGATCTATCATAGGAATCATAGTGAGTGGAATGGGAATGGGAAGGAGTCATTGGAAGGGGACAGGGGACCCAAATGAGCTTGAGTGGAGAAGATATGGCATCAGAAGTTCAGAAAATTTACCCAGCCATGATGGAGCTCACATGTACCCCAGGTACTTAGAAGGCTAAGGCAGGAGGACAACTAGTTCAAAGCCAGTCCCGGGCATCTTAGGGAGAACCTGCCTCAAACCAAGACATAAACAGGGCTGGGTTGGAGGTCAGGGTTATCACATCTTGTGTTCCATCCCTGGTACTGAGAAGACAAGTTTATAACATACATATAAATGTCACTATGTGGGAAATGTCATGGTAAAAAAATATAACCTTAATCAGAAAATATTGTTGAGTGGTCTATTCTGACAGTGGGAAATTCAGATAAGCCTGACTCAAAGAAGGATGAATTGCGGATTTCTGACAGAGAAGAGACCTACAGAAGATGTATGCAAGGTGGTGTCATGGCCGGACTGTCTGGGAGGAATATCAGGGCCAAATATTAACTGTGTTTTCCTCCCTCTGTACGTGTATATAAGCTGACCTGAGCTCCTCATGTGCTGAGTGCTTTATGCTGACCCCGAGATATGACAGGGAGTTTTGTGTCCTTAGAGTAAGGGTTAGGGTTAGGCTTAGGGTTTAGGGTTAGGGTTAGAGTTAGGGTTTAGGGTTAGGGATAGGGGTTAGGGTTAGGGGTTAGGGGTTAGGGGTTAGGGTAGGGGTTAGGGTTAGCGGTTAGGGTTAGGTTTAGGGTTAAGGTTAGGTTTAGTGTTAGGGTTAGGGCTAGGGCTATGGCTAGGTTAGGCCTAGGGGTTAGGGTTATGGGTTAGGGTTAGGGGTTTGGGTTAGGGGTTAGGATTAGTGTTGGAGTTAGGGTTAGGATTTGGGTCAGCAGTAGGGTTAGTGTTAGGGTTAGGAGTAGGGTTAGGGATAGGCTTAGGGTTAGGTTAGGGGTAGGATTAAGGGTAAGTTTATGGGTATGGGTAGGGATAGGGGTAGGGTTAGGGTTAGGGGATGGGGTAGGGGTAGGGGTGGAGTTAGGTGTAGGGTTTTGGTTTGGGTTTGGTTAGGGTTAGGGTTTAGGTTTAGCTTTATGGTTCCTGTTTAGGGATTAGAGTTAGGGTTTAGGGTTAGGGTTAAGGTTAGGGTTTAGGTTTAAGGTTAGGTTTATGGCTAGGGCTAGGGTTTCGGGTTAGGGATTAGGGTTTATGGTTAGGGCTTAGGGTTGGGGTTGTTGTTGGGGTTGGGGTTAGGGGTTAGTGTTAGGGTTATGTGTAGGGGTAGAGATAGGGGTTCAATTTGGTGTAGGGTTAGGGTTATGGGTAGGGGTAGAGTTAGATGTAGAAGTAAGGTAGGGTTATTGTTAGGGGTAGTGGTAGGGTAGGGTTAGGTTGGGGTAAGGTTTAAGTTTAGGTTTAAGGTTAATGTTCTACATGCCACCCGCGCAATATCTATGTGGACATGGGGCTTTGAAGATGCATGCTGTGTGGTCACAGTCATCTACCTAGTCAGTTTTGGAATCCTACAGAAGCAAGAATCCTGTCTCTTGTTTTTTCCAAGATGCTGGATTTTGGCATAATCTTCAAGTTATAGATTCTGCATAAGATGTGTAGGCTGCTTTCCTGAGAAAAGTTTCTGGGTGAGCATCATTCCCATGGCATACAGGCGTGCTCTCATTTGTCTCATGCATGCCTGGAAGGTCAGCAGAACAAGTGTTACATGATTTTGCACCAAGGAAAGTAAAGGTTGCACAATCTCTCAAGAACTGGTCTACAGAATGGGCCCCATTGAGCACATATGGCCACACTGACATATGTTTTCCCTTTTAAATGTACCTGTCTTCAAGCTGAAAATATTGAAACTATTATATCTTTTCTTCTGTATTATTATAAACTTTAGTTATTGAACTATTAGGATATATTCAGTGTTAAAATTTCAACATGACCTTGGAGACTTCACTAAAAAACGGTGGGGGCAGTCCAATGCCATAGCAATCCTCCACTAGCATTGGTCATGCAAAACCTAAAACAGGAGGTATAGAAGAAAGGTGAAACCTGTGGCTTGCTAGATGGGGGAGCAATCCACAGTATCAAACTTGGCTCTGACAGGGCACATCAGAAGTTGACCTGTAACAGGTCATTAGGCTTTGGATATATATTTGTATCTGGAAACTGGAGACTTCTCTTTCTCTGTGCTTCCTGATTACTATGCAATCTGCTTCCATCTGCAACACTCTTCATCATGATGTTCTGCCTCACCTCCAGCCCAAGGAATGGAGCCAGCCTTCTATGGATTAAGACCTTTGAAACCATGAGCCCTCAAATAAACTTTTTCCCCTTTAAAATTGTCCTGGTCAGAACCCTTAGTCACAACAGCGAAAAACTTGACTAAAGCAGGGACCAACAATTCAAACCCCTACTTTCCAGATGAAGAGCCTGATTCATGTTGGAAAGAGATGATTTCCAAGTATCATAGTTGCAATTTAAGACAGCCACGTTCCCATGCTGTCTTCCCATACATTCACTCACATGCACTGACACACTCATACACATACACAAAACTGGTTTTTACTAGTTTTCTCTAATGACAAGAACTTGAGAATGTGGCCATTTTGGACTGTAATCAATTCCACTAATTTGGAAGTTAAGGCTGGCAGAGAGTAATTCACAGCACTTCAGACAGAATTTGAAGTCGAGTCTGGGCAAGATCTAGGTGTCTTGACCCCTGGTCTGATGTTCAGTTCACATCTCTCTTTCTCTGTGAAAAACTGTCCCATTCAGACACAGGATGATTTTATAATCAAAACTTCACTATCACGACTTAAAGTGCCCGCTAAGCCCTTTCCTTGGGCAGCGTGCTGAGGCTGGGTGGGAGGTGGAGGGCTGTGGGCTCAGCTTCATCTCTGGTACTGTGCATCTCAGTGAGTCCAGGAGAAAACCAGAGGCCAGGTGGACAGCACTGAAGGCTACTTGTGAGGCAGAGGGCCATCCCATTTCTTCCACATGGAATCCCATCAAGCTTTAATAGACGGGTGCCATGTAAACGTGGAGGTTGACTTAAGAACAACCTATGGCAAGGACACTGTCAGAGAGAGGGAGAGGGAGGAGCAACAGCCACAGCAGGAAGACTTGAGTCTCCTACCTCCAGAGGCACTTCACAGAGTGTCTCGTCCCAAGAGAGGCCACTATCATCTATAGACTCCAGGTGCTTTCCACAGAGTCCCCATAAAACTGAGGCCAGCTCCTGATGGCCCCTAAGTCCCCAGACTGCAGAAGCCACCTTTTCTTTCAATGTTTAAGACAAGGTGCCTTGAAAGTTTGCCTTATGTCAGGAAACTCAGAGGGCTTCTCAGGTCTCCAAGGACTCTTAGTATGCTCAGAATTCTTCTAATCACTCCTGGCTCTGAGTTTCTTCTTCTGAACAATTTATTTGATATGATCTAGAATTTCACAATGAAAATTGGCAATCAGATAAAAATGAATAGAGATAATCAATCTCATATCAGCTTCAACAACTACCAATTCACAGTGTAATATTTCAATAAATATCCCCACTTTCTACCAAAACTGGGTGGTTTCAAAAAGCCCAGGACAAGCCCTGTGCACTGGTGTACACCTGTAAAGACAGCTTTCAGGAGGCTGAGGCGGGGGACAGCAATTTCCTGGCCAGCCTCAGCAATGTAGTGAAGTCTTATCTCAGAATAAAATATTAATAAGGTCTGGGAGTGTAGCTTGGTGAGAGAGGATCTTTGGGTTTAATCCGAAGTCATATACACACAGTCTCACATACTCTCTCACACACATACTCATACACATCTCACAAACACACAACCCTGACACTCACGTGCAAAACAACAAACACACTAACACTCACATACTGACACACTTGTACATACTCTCACAAACACACATACTCATACTCTCACACACTCTTATACATACATTCACACACCCTAACAATTTTACACTCTCACACTCACAAACACACATACTCACATGGACATGCACAAATATACACTCACAAACACTAACACACACAAATGCACAAACTCATGCACTCACACACACATGCAGACACACACACATGTAATGCACTCAAAATGCACACACCCACTCACAACACACTAACACACTCACACATGCTCACACATTCATGCACAATCACATATACACATCATACACTAATACATACATACACACTCAGACATGTACACTCACACTAACACACACTTTGCATACACTTAAGAACAACCTATGGCAAGGACATACATTCACATATATTCACTCACATGCACTGACACACTCATACACATACACATGTACTCACATACACACAAGTACACTCACATGCACACGCATGCACTAACACACATTTTCACACACCATCCTGTAAGGTGCCCCATGATCCCCATTTCCTGGTGCACATGTCCTGGTGTAGTAGGGGCAGGGTGTGTGACTTACTTCTGGGCAAGGTATGTGACTAATTTGTAACCAACACAACACAGAAAACATGACAGAATGTAACCTGTTAAATAATGTGAGGCTGTCATAGCCATTTTTCTGGTAGACTAAAGCCCTAGGCTGTGAAAAACAGGCTGTCATGATGTAGGTATCCCAAAATGGCATGGAATCCAGAGCTTGCAGCCTCCAGCTGGGTATGAGCAAACAAAGCACAGTGTGGGAGCTGGCCAGAAACTAAATTCTCACTCCACTGCATAAAAATGGGAGCGCACACTTCTTCAGGTAGCCTGGGATGAGCCGCAGCCCTGGGGACCACCCTTGTCACAGCCTCAGACAGACGCAGCTGAAACATGTACAGACAGTAGTAGATGGTGCTGTTCTCAGCCTTCAGGTTGGCTGTGTGTTTCCTAATTCAGACCATAGATGGGTACTGTTCTTAGTCTCCAATTTCGCTGTGTGTTACATAATACAGACCATAGATGGGTGCTGTTTTCAGCCTCCAAGTTATCTGTATGTTACAAAATGCAGACCACAGATGGGTGCTGTTCTCAGCTTCCAGGTTGGCTGTGTGTTTCCTAATGCAGACCATAGATGGGTGCTGTTCTCAGCCTTCATTGGCTGTGTGTTATATAATACAGACCATAGAAGGGTGCTGTTCTCAGCCTCCAGGTTGGCTGTGTGTTACATAATACAGACCATAGATGGGTGCTGTTCTCAGCCTTCAGGTTGGCTGTGTGTTACCTAATGCAGACCACGGATGGGTGCTGTTCTCAGCCTCCAAGTTAGCTGTGTGTTACATAATACAGACCGTAGATGGGTGCTGTTCTCAGCCTCCAGGTTGGTTGTGTTACTTAATGCAGACCATAGATGGGTGCTGTTCTCAGCCTCCAGGTTGGCTGTGTGTTACCTAATGCAGACCATAGATGGGTACTATTCTCAGCCTTCAGGTTGGCTGTGTGTTACCTAATGCAGACCATGGATGGGTGCTGTTCTCAGCCTCCAAGTTAGCTCTGTGTTACATAATGCAGACCATAGATGGGTGCTGTACACAGCCTCCAGGTTGGCTGTGTGTTATATAATACAGACCATAGATGGGTGCTGTTCTCAGCCTTCAGGTTGGCTGTGTGTTGCCTAATGCAGACCATAGATGAGTACTGTTCTCAGCCTCCAGGTTGGCTGTGTGTTATATAATACAGACCATAGATGGGTGTTGTTCTCAGCCTCCAGGTTGGCTGTGTGTTACATAATACAGACCATAGATGGGTGTTGTTCTCAGCCTCCAGGTTGGTTGTGTGTTACCTAATACAGACCATAGGTGGGTACTGTTCTTAGTCTCCAGTATTGCTGTGTGTCACATAATACAGACCATAGATGGATGCTGTTCTAGCCTCCGAGTTGGCTGTTTGTTACACAGCACTGGCTGACTAATATAGTATAAGTGATTGTTTATTTTAGGTGTCAACTTAAAAGAAACTACATAGTTTCCTTTAAGATAAAGGAAACTACATAGTTACCAAACCATTGTTTTGGGGTATATCTATGATGCTGCTTGCAGAGGATATTGGTGCGTTATTCATCAGTCTGGGTAAGGATATCTTCCCTTAATGTCGGGGAGCACCTTCAATTAGCTGGTGATAGGATAAAATGGTAGTGGGACAATGAATCACCCTCTTTCCTTGATCTGGGACCCTCTTCTCCATTCCTGGACATCAGCTCTTCAGCCCTTGCACCAACCCCACCCCAAGGTTCCTGGGCCTCCAGTATTGGATCAAGTGCTACCCCAGTGGCTTTCCTGGTTCTCAGCCTGTGATAGTGAAATGAGATTTGCCCTGCTTCTCTGAGTATCCACCTGGCAGAGGGCCGATTGTGGGACTTTTCAGCCCCATTGTCACACAAGCCAATTCTCTTAATAAATCCCTTTCATCTCTCTACCTGTTCTTTTCATTGGGATACTCACACCACAGTGGCCTTCTTCTCTAATGTCAGCAAGAGTATCCTAGAAAGAAGCTAGATAATCTTCTATTATTTAATATATAGTATTGGTTCTGTCCTGAATCCTGACTAATAAATATGTGTCAATAAAGATTTAAAAAACATTACCATTAACACCTGTGGAGAGTGGTGACAGTGAATGGTAGAGCAGTGCCTGAGATTGGGATCCCTGATGACTTCATGGCTGTGGCATACTTGGTGCCTAGGAAAGTTTCTGTGTAAAGGTGCAGGATACTTGGTTGCTATGGTAATTCCCTCCATGAGGAGGCTCTGTGCTAGTCTTATCAGCCTCAACCTTGATCTCAGGCACACAGCTCCTGAGAATAAAGGAACCCTTTTGCTAGACAACCACAATGTTTCACTGGCTCTGCTGCTCCTGAAACTTCTCCCCTAACAGTAACTTTAAACAATTGACTTTCTTGAGAGCTACACAAGCCTCCCAACATTGCACATTGTAACTGTAGTATGTAACTGAGGAATAAGCTGCACATTGTTGCAAACTCAAATTCAAAGAATACTGATTGCATAGACTTTAATCTGATTAATGAGACAGATATAATAAAGATTGCTGGTATAATTCTTTAGACATGCTTCTACATCAGAGAGCAGCTGTTATCTTTAAAATCTATATACGTGAGTCTTTATTCTTCTAATCTCCCATTGTCCCTCACAGGAACCTGCTAGTTTGGCCGCATCGGTCTTGGCAGTAGCCTGGCATGGTGGCACATACCTATAATCCCAGCAGCTCATGAGGCTGAGGCAGGAGGAACACAAGTACAAAACCAGCCTGAGCAAAAGCAAAAGCAAGGTGCTAAGCAACTCAGTGATACCCTGTCTCTAAATAAAATACAAAATAGGGCTAGGGATATGGCTCAGTGGTCCAGTGTCCCCGAGTTCAATCCCCAGTAAAAAACAACAACAACAACAAAAAAACATTGCCATGGTACCAATACCACATCTAAAAATAATATAATTCTTTCATGTCATCAAATACCAAATAGGTCTCCAAATTTCCATGGTTTTAATTTTCTTTGACAGTTGATTAATGCAGTTAAGAATGTAAGTCCACACACAGCCTTCACTTTTAATGTCTCCATGTCCCTCTCAATTTTGTGATTACCTCTTTCTCCTTTCTTTAATATTTGTTTACTGGATAATTGGGTCATGTATTTTATATGTGAATTGGAAGTCTCTCTACCTTCCAATTCTATAATCCCACTGCTTCTCAGTGGAATTGTCTGATTGGGCCTTCAAGCCCCTATGTCTCTGTTAACTTGCTAGATCATGAGGATCGATCAGATGCTGATCTTTTGGAAAGGTGGGGATTACTTCCTAGATGTCTGTGCAGCACTGACAGCACCACATGGGGAGACTCCTGATATCTGGGTGCCTATTTTCTGATGCTAACATGAATCTCTGGGTTTGGGTGTTGTCAGCATCACTGACTAGAATGAAGTTTCCCGTTGAGCTTTCACTCAGGGAGCAATATTGATGATCACCTAGTTCCATTATTTTATCACATTTGCACAATGGTGAGCAACGTCATTGCCTATGACCCTATCCATCTCCTCTTCCATGGTCTGCTCTGTGGACACCATCCCTGAGCCTTCACATCCCACACCACTGACTCAGGGTTGTGCATGTGTCAGGCTTCTGTGGCGGTTCAGGCATGGGAGGGGTTCTGAAGCTGCAGAGCAGGAAAGCCCACAGTGGCAGCTTCAAGCTGGGTGTCTCCTCCCTTCCTGCTGTGGTGCTGGGGTCACTAGCCTGTTCCAGCCTGCCTGGGGTTTGCCTGAAAACCCTTGCCCCTTAGTGGATCTTTCTTCATGTTGATGACTTTCTCTCCTGTGACTCATTTTCCTGCCTGCACTATTTATACTCAACTCCTCAAATCTTCATAGGGCAAATTGTCCTCTCCACACTCCTACCCATTAAAGTTTTGTCCAGAGGCCTCATCTTCCAATGAGCCACCTCCAAAATGCTCTGTTCAAATATCCAGGCTCTCTCAAAAAATGATAGTCTATCATATTCCCACTAAATTTAAGGTCACTGTGAAAGAGGGCTTTTGTATTTTCTTCTTACAGATGAGAAAACTAATGCAGGAAACATGGGGAGAAGTGAGAACAACTGAGGTTTCCAAGAGAGGCGGACACCTAGGTGTAAAAGAGGGAGGCCAGGGTGTGACCAACTGGGAAAGGAGGCTGGGTCTGTTCTGCCCTGCAAGGCCGAGTCCACCCACAGACAACCAAACCACCACTGAGACTTTTAATTCTGAAAAGGACACAATTGATTTGTGTTTAGGGTTGGAGGAAAACTGGAGGTAGAACAGTCTGAGGAGACTTGGAGATAATAAGCCAGGTGAATGGTCTTCTGGGATTTGCCCCTTTGCATTTGGCTAGTGCTACACATCCAGCTGTGGGAAAGTCAGTCAGCATCAGAACATCCTCTTCACCCTCCTGCGGAGGCTGCAAAATGGGTCTTTCACACCTCCATGAGTTCTTAGATGGGCCAGCACCAGGCTGCCTTCCAGGGAACGCTCTTGGCTTATGTCATGTCCTTGTGGTACAGCCAGGAGAAGGCAGCCTGGCTGAGGAAGGAGCAGGCTGGAGTCACAAAATGGAGGCCCAAGCCCACTCCCAAGTCTTCCTCTCTGGCCTCTGCCTGGCAGGCTATTTGGAAACAGACTCACATGCTATCAACAGGCAGTGTCCCCTCCAGGCAAGGGATCCTGAGGGTGGAGCAAAGCTGGTAAGGAGGCCTGGGCTTACCTCCACCATCTAGCGTGCTGCACAGTCACTACACAATCTTCATGGTGAGGGGAGGGAGTGATACCAGGGACTTAGACACCTCCAACATCATCGCCATTTTGTTGAGGTGCAAAGCAAAGGTGTACAATGACTCGTCCTTAGCTGTGGACATGAGAGTGGCAGGGCTGGGAAGCTGGATCAGGTCTCTTGAGACCCGGCATTTGTTCTTCAAGAATGCAGTGCGGTGTGCTCCTCTCTTCCTCATCGGATGTGGGAAAAAGAGTCAGACCAGGGTTCTCAGCACAGCTGGCATTCATGCCCCCAAGAGGCTTTGCTCCCTGCTTGTGGCCCAACTCCTCAAGCCACAAGTCAGTTGATCACTCTGCTGCAGATATTCCTGGTAAAGAGATCCTTACTTCACATGCAGCACACACATTACCGGACTGTCTTCTTCAGAAAATGTCTTTATCCATTAAACAAAATTCTGTTGCCACTGTCACACTGTAACACCTGACAGAAGATGCCAGAGTTATGAGTGAATCTCAGGTGAGTCACAAATGTGTGCAAACAGGAGCCTGCACTTCCCCACAGCAGAGGCAGCCTGGTGGGTGGTCAGGCACCTGGGCACTGTCAGTGTTAACCAGGCACCGGCTTCAAATCCCACCACAGTTGCAGCTGTGACCTTTGACAGGTTACTGAAGCTCTCTGCACTTCAGTTTCTGTATATTATTCAAGAGAATGGTTTTCTTAATTGCCCATTTTTAAGTAAGACCACCCATGCAATACCCAGTGGGCAGAGTCTGGCATACACTGAGCACTCAAACCAAGAGAGTTCTTTTTGAAATAAAAAAACCCCACAAGTACAGCCTCTCTCTAATAAGAGTGAGAATAAGACCAAGCTTCCGTAAAACACTTTGGAGGAGGAGAAAAGATGTCATGATATTATGGTGTAGATATGTGGTGTCTCCAAAAGCTCATGTGTGGGACAATGCAAAAAAGTTGGGAGGTGAAATTCTTGGATTATAGGAGTCTAACCTGCTTTAGTCCACTGGATTACTGGGTGGTGATTATAGCTGGTAAGATGTGACTGAAGGAGGGGGTCACTGAGGCATGACTTTGGGGTGTATATTTTGTCCTTGCTGAGCAAAGAAGTCTCTCTCTGCTTCCTGGTTCCATGTTCTGAGCTGCTCTCCTTCACTGTGCTCTTCTGCCATGATGTTCTTCCTCACCTCAGCCCCAAGGCAGTACCATTGGCTATCTATGGACTGAGACCTCTGAAACTATGAGCCCCAAACACACTTTTCCTCCTCTAAAATTGTTCTTGTCAAGTCTTTTAGGTACAGTGCCAAAAAAGCTAACTAAAACATATGGCAAGAGTTAATATGTTTTAATTTAAAGTGGAAAATTGTGTAAGGAGAACAGACTTATCTTCCAGAGGTTAGTCCCAAAGCTCACATCTTTCAAGCACTTTATCTCCAAAGCTTACCTAGAATGTGAAGGATATCTGCATCTGGATTCAGCAGCTTACCCATCATTACCATGGTGACATTCTGATTCAGCAGCCTCATCCATGTTTACCATGGTGACATTCTGGATTCAGTAGTTAACCTGTTGTTAAATATGGTGACATTCTGGATTAAGTAGTGTCACCCATTGTTACCATGGTGACATTATGGATTCAGCAGCTCATTTTTTTTTTTAGTTTCTTTAGTTTGTAAAATGTACTTTATCTTTTTTTAGCCACATTTTTTATTGGTTGTTCAAAACATTACAAAACTCTTGACATATCATATTTCATACATTAGATTCAAGTGGGTTATGAACTCCCATTTTTACCCCAAATACAGATTGCAGAATCACATCGGTTACACATCCACATTTTTACATAATGCCATATTAGTAACTGTTGTATTCTACTACCTTTCCTATCCTCTACTATCCCCCCTCCCCTCCCCTCCCATCTTCTCTCTCTACCCCATCTACTGTAATTCATTTCTCTCCTTTTTTCCCCATTCCCCTCACAACCTCTTATATGTAATTTTGTATAACAATGAGGGTCTCCTTCCATTTCCATGCAATTTCCTTTTTCTCTACCTTTCCCTCCCACCTCATGTCTCTCTTTAATGTTAATCTTTTCCTCCTGCTCTTCCTCCCTGCTGTGTTCTTAGTTGCTCTCATTATATCAAAGAAGACATTTGGCATTTGTTTTTTAGGGATTGGCTAGCTTCACTTAGCATAATCTGCTCTAGTGCCATCCATTTCCCTGCAAATGCCATGATTTTGTCATTTTTTAGTGCTGCGTAATACTCCATTGTACATAAATGCCACATTTTTTTTATCCATTCATCTATTGAAGGGCATCTGGGTTGGTTCCACAGTCTAGCTATTGTGAATTGTGCTGCTATGAACATCGATGTGGCAGTATCCCTGTAGTATGCTCTTTTAAGGTCTTCAGGGAATACTCTGAGGAGGGCAATAGCTGGGTCAAATGGTGGTTCCATTCCCAGCTTTTCCAGGAATCTCCATACTGCTTTCCAAATTGGCCGCACCAATTTGCAGTCCCACCAGCAATGTACAAGAGTACCCTTTTCCCCACATCCTCGCCAGCACTTGTTGTTGTTTGACTTTATAATGGCTGCCAATCTTACTGGAGTGAGATGGTATCTTAGGGTGGTTTTGATTTGCATTTCTCTGACTGCTAGAGATGGTGAGCATTTTTTCATGTACTTGTTGATTGATTGTATGTCCTCCTCTGAGAAGTGTCTGTTCAGGTCCTTGGCCCATTTGTTGATTGGGTTATTTGTTATCTTATTGTTTAATTTTTGGAGTTCTTTGTATACTCTGGATATTAGGGCTCTATCTGAAGTGTGAGGAGTAAAAATTTGTTCCCATGATGTAGGCTCCCTATTTACCTCTCTTATTGTTTCTCTTGCTGAGAAAAAGCTTTTTAGTTTAAGTAAGTCCCATTTGTTGATTCTTGTTATTAACTCTTGTGCTATGGGTGTCCTATTAAGGAATTTGGAGCTCGACCCCACAATATGTAGATTGGAGCCAACTTTTTCTTCTATCAGACGCAGAGTCTCTGATTTGATATCAAGCTCCTTGATCCATTTTGAGTTAACTTTTGTGCATGGCGAGAGGAGGGGATTCAGTTTCATTTTGTTGCATATGGATTTCCAGTTTTCCCAGCACCATTTGTTGAAGATGCTATCCTTCCTCCATTGCATGCTTTTAGCCCCTTTATCAAATATAAGATAGTTGTAACTTTGTGGATTAGTCTCTGTGTCCTCTATTCTGTACCATTGGTCCACCCGCCTGTTTTGGTACCAGTACCATGCTGTTTTTGTTACTATTGCTCTGTAATATAGTTTGAAATCTGGTATTGCTATACCGCCTGATTCACACTTCCTGCTTAGAGTTGCTTTTGCTATTCTGGGTCTTTTATTTTTCCATATGAATTTCATGATTGCTTTATCTATTTCTACAAGAAATGCCATTGGGATTTTGATTGGCATTGCATTAAACCTATAGAGAACTTTTGGTAATATCGCCATTTTGATGATGTTAGTTCTGCCTATCCATGAACAGGGTATATTTTTCCATCTTCTAAGATCTTCTTCTATTTCTCTCTTTAGGGTTCTGTAGTTTTCATTGTATAAATCTTTCACCTCTTTTGTTAGATTGATTCCCAAGTATTTTATTTTTTTTGAGGATATTGTGAATGGGGTGTTTTTCCTCATTTCCATTTCAGAAGTTTTGTTGCTGATATACAGAAATGCCTTTGAAATATGTGTGTTGATTTTATATCCTGCCACTTTGCTGAATTCATTTATTAGTTCTAGTAGTTTTTTTTGTAGATCATTTTGGGTCTTCTAGGTATAGAATCATGTCATCTGCAAATAGTGATAATTTAAGTTCTTTTTTTCCTATTTTGATGCCTTTAATTTCTTTCGTCTGTCTAATTGCTCTGGCCAGTGTTTCGAGAACTATATTGAGTAGAAGTGGTGAGAGAGGGCATCCCTATCTTGTTCCAGATTTTAGAGGGAATACCTTCAATTTTTCTCCATTCAGAATGATGCTAGCTTGAGGCTTAGCAGAGATAGCTTTTCCAATGTTGAGGTAAGTTCCTGTTATCCCTAGTTTTTCTAATGTTTCGAACATAAAGGGATGCTGTACTTTGTCGAATGCTTTTTCTGCGTCTATCGAGATGATCATATGGTTCTTATCTTTAAGTCTATTGATGTGGTGAATAACATTTATTGATTTCCATATATTGAACCAGCCTTGCATCCCAGGGATGAATCCTACTTGATCATGGTGCACAATTTTTTTGATGTGCCTTTGTATCCGATTTGCCAGAATTTTATTGAGGATTTTTGCATCTAGGTTCATCAGAGATATTGGTCTGTAGTTTTCTTTCTTTGAGGTGTATTTGTCTGGTTTCAGAATCAGGGTGATGTTGGCCTCATAGAATGAATTTGGAAGAGCTCCCTCTTTTTCTATTTCCTGAAATAACTTGAAAAGTATTGGTATTAATTCTTCTTTAAAGGTTTTGTAAAACTCCGCTGTATACCCATCCGGTCCTGGGCTTTTCTTGGTTGCTAGTCTTTTGATTGCTTCTTCTATTTCATCCATTGATATTGGTCTGTTCAAATTGTGTGTATCCTCCTGACTCAGTCTGGGCAAATCATATGACTTAAGAAATTTATCGATGTCTTCACTATCTTCTATTTTATTGGAATATAGGTTTTCAAAATAATTCCTAATTATCTTCTGTATTTCTGTAGTATCTATTGTGATGTTGCCTTTTTCATCCTGTATGTTAGCAATTTGAATTCTCTCTCTTCTTCTCTTCGTTAGCATGGCTAAGGGTCTGTCGATCTTATTTATTTTTTCGAAGAACCAACTTTTAGTTTTGTCAATTTTTTCAATAGTTTCTTTTGTTTCAATTTCGTTGATTTCCACTCTGATTTTAATATTTCTTGCCTTCTGCTACATTTGCTTTTGTTTTGCTCTTCCTTTTCTAGTGCTTTGAGATGAAGTGTGAGCTCATTTATTTGTTGTTTTTTTCTTTTTTTGAGGAATGACCTCCAGGCGATGAATTTCCCTCTTAAAACTGCTTTCATTGTGTCCCATAGTTTCTGATATGTTGTGTCTGTATTTTCATTTATCTCTAAGAATTTTTTGATTTCCTCCTTTATGTCTTCTGTAACCCATTGATCATTCAGTAACATGTTGTTCATTTTCCATGTGATGTAGGATTTTTCCTTCCTTCTTTTATCATTGATTTCCAGTTTCATTCCATTATGATCAGATAAAATGCATGGTGTTATCTCCACCCCTTTATATTTACTGAGGGTTGCCCTATGGCATAATATATGGTCTATTTTTGAGAAGGATCCATGTGCTGCTGAGAAAAAAGTATATCCACTTGATGATGGTTGATGTATTCTATATATGTCAGTTAAGTCTAGGTTATTGATTGTGATATTGAGTTCTATAGTTTCTTTATTTAACTTTTGTTTGGAGGATCTGTCCAATGGTGAGCAAGGTGTGTTGAAGTCACCCATAATTATTGTGTTCTGGTCTATTTGATTCTGGAACTTGAGGAGAATTTGTTTTATGAACGTCGCAGCACCATTATTTGATGCATAAATATTGATAATTGTTATGTGTTGTTGGTGATTGGTTCCTTTTAACAGTATATAATGTCCTTCCTTATCCCTTTTGATTAACTTAGTCTTGAAGTCAATTTTATTTGATATGAGGATGGCCACCCCTGCTTGCTTATGAGGACCGTGTGTGTGGTATATTTTTCCCAACCTTTCACCTTCAGCCTGTGTATGTCTTTTCCAATCAGGTGTGTCTCCTGGAGGCAGCATATTGTTGGATTTGTTTTTTAATCCATGTTACCAGCCTATGGCGCTTTATTGGAGAGTTTAGGCCATTAATGTTTAGAGTTACTATTGATAGATGGTTTGTACTTCCAGCCATGTTTGATTATTTATCTTCTTTTTTTTTTTTTAATTTAGTTTGTTTCTCCATGATTAGCTTTCTCCCCCGCTCTCTGTCTTTACTGAGGCACTTCCCACTGATGGTTTTGGTTATTGTTTTTCATTTCTAGTGTTTTCTAGTGTTTTGCTCAAGATGCTTTGCAATGCTGGTTTTCTGGCTGCAAATTCTTTTAACTTTTGTTTATCATGAAAGATTTTTATTTCGTTGTCGTACCTGAAGCTTAATTTTGCTGGATACAAAATTCTTGGTTGGCATCCATTGTCTTTCAGTGTTTGAAATACGTTGTTCCAGGATCTTCTCGCTTTCAGCATCTGTGATGAAAAATCCATTGTTAACCTTATTGGTTTACCCCTGAATGTAATCTGCCTCCTTTCTCTTGTAGCTTTTAATATTTTCTCTTTGTTCTGTATATTGGATATCTTCATAACAATGTGTCTTGGCGTTGGTCTACTGTGATTTTGTATGCTCGGTGTCCTGTATTCATTTACAATTTGTATATCCCTTTCCTTTTTTATTTCTGGAAAGTTTTCTATAATTATTTCATTCAGCAGGTTGCTCATTCCCTTGGTTTGAACCTCTATACCTTCCTCTATCCCGATGACTCTTAAGTTTGGTTTTTTTATGTTATCCCATATCTCTTGGATGTTTTTCTCGTGATTTTTTACCAGCCTTTCTGAGTTGGCTAGACTCTTTTTAAGATGATATGTTTTGTCTTCATTATCTGACGTTCTGGCTTCTACTTGCTCCACTCTGTTAGTGATACTCTCATTTGAGTTTTTAATTTGGTTTATAGTTTCCTTCATTTCTAGAATTATTGTTTGATTTTTTAAATAATCTCTATCTCCTGATAAAGATGCTTATTTTCTTCTTTTATCTGTTTATGTAATTCGTTTTTAATGTGTTCTTTCACTGTTTGAATTTGCTGTCTCATATCCTCTTTAAGGTTCCATTCCATCTGTCTAAGGTAATCCTTGAGTTCTTTATTTGACCATTTTTCTATTGCCTCTAGGTCCTCCTGAATATTTAGGCTGTCCTGCATTGTTTGTACACCTTTTCTTCCTTGCTTTTTCATGCTGCTCATGTTACTTCTTGTTCTATTTGACTGCTGAGTTACTGTTTACTCCTATAAATTTATTTGATGCTTGGGAGGAAAGGTATTAGAAGGGAAGGGAAGAAGTCACTAAAGAGAATGAGAGTAAGCAGGTAGATTTCAAGGAACGGGGAGTAAGGAAATTGAAAAGAAATGAAAAGGCAAAAGAAAAAATAGAAAATAAAAATATTTAAAAAATTTTAAAAAAATAAAAAAATTAAAATTAAAATTAAAAAAATAATTAAAAAAATTTTAAAAACAACAAAAAATGAAAATGAAAAAAAAAACAAATTAAAAAAATTAATTAATGCAGTCTTAGAGTTTGATTACCTTCTCTTCCAGTAGGTGGAGCTGTTCCCACCGGGCCAAGCTCTCCTCTCAATATGCGGGAACCAATCACTGTGCAGCAGCTCCTCCTCCCAGACTGGGCGGGTCTCCAATCCTGAGTGCCTAGGGCCTTCTCTTGTGTCTAGTCACTTCCCCACTTTTCCTCGAGCCAGGCCCCGCTCACCGGTGACGCTCACCACAATACTGGCTACATGCCAGGTCTGCTGCTCTCGGGAGCCCTATTTTCTTGAACGACTGGGCACACTCTCCCTGTTTGCCATTCCCTCAGACCCTAAGTTTGTAGAGCTTGGGGCTGAGAACCATCAGTGAATTTTGCTCGCCCTCCGGTAGCCATGCCCCCGGTAGCTGGTGCAAGAGACCTCAGTTGTCAGCACTGGTGGGAGCGATACCTGGGAGTTCTGCACCGCGGGTCCCGCGCCACTCCTGATTCCCTCGGTCTGGCTATCCCGCTCACGGGAGAGCTGGGAGGGGCCCTTACAGGAGAGCTGGGAGGGGCCCTTAAGGTTTCCCCACTGTGTGGAGAGGGAAGGCTAGGGCTTTACACACCTGTCGCCACTGGTTTCAATGGAGTTATCTCCTCCGCCGCATTCTGGTGACCTCAGCAGCTCATTCTTCACCATCATAGTGACATTCTGGATTCAGTAACCTGCCCATTGTTACCATGGTGACAATATGGGCAATTACTTGAACTTGAGTCATGACAGCTAAGAGAAAGGGGAATGAATTTGAAAATCATTAAAATCCATAGAGTTTAAGCTGAAATTTATAGCTACTTAAAATTCAAACACAAGTCCTGGTATATTTAGGAATCAGCTTAAATCAGGATATATTTTCCAAAAGAATATTTCAAAAAATTTTTAAAAAATAAAATTAAAATCTACCATTTTATATATTTTTTTCATATACTCTTTTGGTGACTCAGAAAAACTGGAATCACCAGAAGAGTATATGGAAAAAGACTGGGAAAAGAAATATAGGTTGAGTCAACCAACTGCTGCCTGCACTCCTTCTGCCATTGCTGCTCCCTCTGATTCGGCTGCTGCCAGTGTGAGATCACCTGGAGGTTTCCTTTCTGGGTGCTGCTACCACAGAAGACACCACTGCCCCAGATGCAACTGAAGCTGATACTGCTGCTGACCCATGGAGATTGTCTAGTGATGCTGTACTCACAGCTGCAATTGCAGCTGCCACTGGGCTGGCCCACTACCTGCTGCCAACAACCACCACCACTACCACTGCTACCACCACCTAGAGCACTGCTTCAGGGGAGACTCCAGGTTTGGTTGCATGTGGCTACACCCATTTTGGAACACCAGCCTGGCCTGGAGCCTGGATGCCAGCAAGTTTACCACCACAAGAGCCTCTGTCTGTTGACTCCAGCTGGGACTGCCAGGTCCTGTGTGGGGGTACCTGCAGGTTTGGAGGAGCCTGGGGTCTTCCTGCTGAGAGTGCTGGTGGTCCTTGTCTTGCTGCTGCATCTCGGGGTTGCCCCTTTGCATGAGTGTATCCCTGGTGGTCTCTCTGCAAGTAGGAGAAGCATTGAGATCTTGGGACTGCAGTGTGACAGAGCCTGAGGTATCTGAAGCCTAGATCAGTGGGACAGAAACTGGGTTTGTGAGGGCTGATCTGGGTTTGGTGATCTTGAGAGATGTCAGAGACAGAAATGAGAAACTGTTGAATACTGAGGGAGACAGTTTGACCCTCCAGCAAGACATATTTTATTTTTTAATTTGCTAATCTCACTACCATATTTGGAACAGGATGTTTTTATGCATTAGTGTGTGGAGGACAATGATATATGAATGGTGTTTTGCATTTTTTTGTTGTATTCTTGTCTTTAATTTTTTTGTTTGTTCATATTCTTCCTCTCTCATCTATTTTCTTTGATTTTCTTTCCAACTTTTCTCCAACCAACAGCCAATCCCTGTTGGCTCTTCTTCCATTCTTCTTGTGAATTTTTACTTCTAACTCCTCTCTTCCTTTCTCGCAAATATCACATACTACATGATCTCTGTTCTCTCATCCACCATTTTAAATTGTAAACCATTTTAACATATTTTCTGTTTGTACTATAGGTAGTTATTGAACTCATCATTTTGATTTAATATGAGAAAGCAGTAGACACCTTTGTAGATGTCTTACCATGAAAGGTGAAGCACTGGAAACCTTCAGGGACACTATAAGTCTACATGGTAGAATTTATCCTGCCTTAGATCCATACTTCTAGTTGTAAAAATACACTAACAACATGAAAAAACAAGGGAATAAAGCACCCCAAACAAACCAAGATGCTTCAACAACAGAAGCCACTGATAACAGAGTAGAAGAAATGTCCAAAAAGGCATTCAGATTGTATATAGTTAAATTGATATGTGAAGTAAAGGACAGTAGAAGGAGTGAAATCAAAGAAAAAATACAGGAAATGAAAGACCACTTCAATAAAGAGTTATAGATTATGAAAAAAAGAGCAGAAATTCTCAAAATGAAGGAAACAGTAAACCAAATTATAAATTCAATATAAAACATCACCAACAGACTAGACCACTTGGAAGATAGAACCTCAGACAATGAAGACAAAATATATAATCTTGAAAGTAGAGTTGACTTTGTAGAGAAGATGGTCAGAAACCTGAACAGAACATCCAAAAATTATGGGATAACATGAAAAAAAAAACAAATTTAAGAGTTATCAAAATAGATGAAGGAGCAGAGATACAAACAAAAGGAATTCACAATCTGTTCAATAATATAATATCAGAAAATTTCCCAAGCCTAAATAATGGAATGGAGGCTGGGGTTGTGGCTAAGCAGTAGAACACTTGCCTAGCACATGTGAGGCGCTGGGTTCGATCCTCAGCACCACATTAAAAAAATAAATAAAATAAAGATATTGTGTATAACTACAGCTAATTTTTTTAAAAAAAGAATGGAATGGAAGATCAAATACAAGAGGCTTACAGGACCCCAAATGTACAAAATTATAGCAGACCCACATTATAATGAGAATGATTAACACAGAGAATAAAGATAAAATTTTAAAGGCTGTGAGAGAGAAAAAAAATCAAATTAGTTATGGGGGAAACCAATTTGGATCTCAACTGATTTCTCAACCCAGATGCTTGAAGTTAGAAGGTTCTGAAATAATATATTTCAAGCTCTGAAAGAAAATGATTGCCAACAAAGATTTTATATCCATCAAAATAAAAATTAAGTTTCAGATTTTCCATGATAAATAAAAATTAAAAGAATTCACAACTAGAAAGTCTATACAACAGAGCATTCTCAACAAAATATTCCATGAGATGAAGTGAAAAAAAAAAGTGAAAACCAGCAAAGGGACGATCTACACTAAAGGGACATTCAATCAAATGAGAAACTAAGACAAATCAAAAACCACAAATAAATCAAAATAACAGGGAATACAAATCATATCTCAATGATAAACTTAAATTTTAATGGTCAAACTCATCAATCAAAAGACATAGACTGGCAGGTTGGATTAAAAAGCAAGACCCAACAATAAGCTGTCTTCAAGACACTCACCTCATGGGCAAAGACATCCACAGGCCAAAGGTGAAAGGATGGGAAATGACTTGTCACTCATATGGCTTGAGTAAACAAGCAGGGGATTTCATTCTCAGATTAAGTAGACTTCAAACCAAAGTTGATCAGAAGAAACAAAGAAGAACTTTTCATACTTCTCAAGGAAAGCATATAAACAGGACCTAACAATTATAAATACTTATGCCTCAAACAATAGAGCATCTATGTACATCAAACAAACCCTTCTAAATTTCAAGAGTCAAATAGACCACAATACAATAATACTGGTGGCTTTAACACAGTGACTCTCTCACTACACCTCTCTCACTCTTCCAAATAAAAACTAAATAAGGAAACTGCAGAACTAAATAATACAATTAATAATTTAGACTTAACAGACATATATAGAATATTTCATCCATAAATGAGCAAATATACTTTCTTCTGAGCAGCACATGACCCCTTCTCTAAAATACACCATACCTTATGCCACAAAACAACTCTTAGTAAGTACAAAAAAAAAAAACAGAGATAATAACCCACAGTCTATCAGACCACAATGGAATGAAATTAAAAATCAACAATAAAATAAAAAATACAAGCTACTGTAACAAATGGAGATTAAATATTACACTATTGAATGCTGAATGGATAGTAGAAGAAATCAGGGATGAAATTAAAAAATTCTTAGAGACAAATGAGAATACTGATACAATATATCAAAATCTCTGGGACACTATGAAAGTAGCACTAAGAGAAAAAATTGTTGCAGTGAGTGCCTTCATTGAAAGAATAAAAAGTCAATAAATAAATGACCTAACACTATATCTCAAAGCCCTAGGAAAAGAAGAACAAATCAACAGCAAAAGCAGTAGAAGACAGGAAATGATTAAAATCAGAGCTGAAGTCAATGAAATCAAAACAAAAGAAATAGTTGAAAAAAAATTGACAAAACAAAAGTTGGCTCTTTGAAAAATATAAATAAAATAGATAAACCCCTGAACATGCTAATGAAGAGAAAAAGAGAGAAAACTCAAATTACTAAAATACAAGATGAAGAAGGAAATATCACAACAGACATGTCTGAAATGCCGAAGATAATTAGAAACTATTTTGAAAATTTATACTCCAATAAAATAAAAAATATTGAAGACATTGACAAATTTCTAGAGACATATGACTCACCTAACCTGAGTGAGGAGGTCATACATAATTTAAACAGATCAATTTCAAGTATGAAATAGAAAACACCATCAAAAGTCTACCAACAAAGAAAAGCCCAGGACCAGATGGATTCTCAGCCAAGTTCTACAAGAATTTCAAAGAAGAATTGACATCAATACTCCTCAAAGTATTCCATGAAATAGAAAAGGAAGAAACTCTTCAAAACTCATTCTATGAGGCTAATATCAACCTGATACCAAAACTAGACAAAGACACATCAAGGAAAGAAAACTTCATACCAATATCCCTGATGAACATAGATGCAAAAATTCTCAATAAAATTCTGGCAAATTGCATACAAAAATATATTTCAAAAACAGTGCACCACAATCAAGTGGGGCCATCCCAGAGATGCAGGGTTGGTTCAACATATGGAAATCAATAAATGCAATTCATCATATTAATAGACTTAAAAACAAGAATCATCTGATCATCTCAATAGATGCAGAAAAAGCATTTAACAACATACAGCACACCTTCATGTTCAAAACATTAGAAAAACTAGGGATAGTAGGATCATACCTCAACATTGTAAAAGCTATATATGCTAAACCCAAGGCCAGCATCATTCTAAATGGAGAAAAATCAAAAGCATTTCTGATAAAAACTGGAACAAGACAAGGATGTCCTCTTTTACCACTTCTATTCAACATCATCCTTGAAACTCTAGCCAAATAAATTAGACAAAAGAAAGAAATTAAAAGATACACATAGGTAATGAAGAACTCAAACTATCACTATTTGCTGATGCCATGATTCTATATGAAGATGATCTAAACAATTCCACTTCTAGAACTAATAAATGAATTCAACAAAGTAGCAGGATATAAAATCAACACCCATTAATCAAACGCACTCCTATACATTAGTGATCCACCGAAAGAGAAATTAGGAAAACTACCTCTTCACAATAGCCTCAAAAAAAAAAAACACTCATGGGAATAACTCTAACAAAAGAGGTGAAAGACTTCTACAATGAAAACTACCGAATACTAAAGAAAGAAATTTTAAAGAAAACCTCAGAAGATGGAAAGATCTCCCATGCTCTTGAATAGGCAGAATTAACATTGTCAAAATGGCCATTCTACCAAAAGCATTACACAGATTTAATGCAATTCCTATTAAAATCCCAATGACATTCTTCATAGAAATAGAAAAAGTAATCATTAAATTTATTTGGAAGAATAAGAGACCCAGAATAGCTAAAGCAATCCTTAGCAAGAAAAGTGAAGCAGAATACCAGGCCTTAAACTATACTGCAGAGCTATAGTAACAAAAATGGCATGGTATTGGCACCAAAATAGACTTGTAGACCAATGGTACAGGATAGAGGACACAGAGACAAACCCACATAAATATGGTTATGTCATACTAGACAATGGTGCCAAAAACATACATGGGAGAAAAGATAGACTATTCAATAAATGGCCCTGGGAAAACTGGAAATCCATATGTAGCAAAATGAAATTAAACCTCTTTCACCCTGCACAAAAATCAACTCAAAGCGGATTGAAGACTTAAGCACTAGAACAGAGACCCTCTACCTAACAGAAAAAAAATAGGCCCAAACCTTCACCATGTCACCATAGGATCTGACTTCCTTAACAAGACTCCTAAAGCATAAGCAGTAAAATCAAGAATCAATAAATGGGATGGATTCAAACTAAAAAGCTTCTTCTCAGCAAAGGAAACAATCAATAATGTGAGGAGAGAGCCTACATATTGGGAGAAAATCTTTAACACATCCACCTCCAATAAAGCATTAATAAAGCATATAAAGAACTCAAAAAACTTAACACCAAAAAAAACCCCACAAAACAAATAACCCAATCAATAAATGGACTAAGGAACTGAACAGTCACAGAAGAAGAAATACAATCCATCAACAAATATATGAAAAAGTGTTCAACATCTCTAGCAATTAGAAAAATGCCAATCAAAACTACTATAAGATTTCATCTCACTCCTGTCAGAATGGCAATGATCAAGAATACAGGCAACAATAAATATTGGTGAGGATGTGGGGGAAAAGGTTCACTCTTACATTGCTAGTGGGACTGCAAATTGGTGCAACAACTATGGAAAGCAGTATGAAGGTTCCTCAGAAAACTCAGAATGAAATAACCATTTGACCCAGATATCCCACTCTTCGGTTTATACCCAAAGGACTTAAAAATCATCATACTACAGTAATGCAACCACATCAATGTTTATAGCAGCTCAATTCACAATAGCTAAACTATGAAACCAACCTAAGTGTCCCCCAATAGATGAATAGATAAAGAAAATGTGGTTTATATACTCAATGGAATATTACTCAGCTTTAAAGAAGAGTGAAGTTATAGCATTCACCAGTAAATGGATGTAGTTGGAGAATATCATGCTAAGCAAAATAAGCCAATCTCACAAAACCAAAGGTCGAATGTTTTCTCTAACATGTGGATGCTAACTCCCAATAAGTGGGGGGCAGTAGAGAATAATAGCATTACCTTAGATTAGGGAGAAAGGAGTGATGAGAGGGAAGGGGAGAGAATGTGGGGATAGGAAATGCAAATAAAAACTACTGGAAGATTTCATCTCACTCCTGTCAGAATGGCAATGATAGACCCATCCCACCTGGATCTCAGTCTCCTCTCCCCTCCATAGGAAAGATAGTAGAATGAAACAGACATTATTACTTTATGTATATGACCACATGACCAATATGATTCTGTAACATGTACACTCAGAAAAATGATAAATTATATCCCATGTATGATATATCGAAGTGCATAAATGTATTCCACTGTCATGTATAATTAATTAAAACAAATAAAAAATTAATAAAAGGCTGAATTCCATGCACTCAGTGAGTAAAACTGACTTGTAATGAGCCTCAAACATATTTTTTTCATTAAAACAAGGCAAATATACCCATTTTAAAGTTGAAAATATTGATCCAGTATACTTTTATTTCTTCAATATTACAGATTTCAAAATTGTTGAATGTTAAAGTTGGAAGAAATTCTCCAATGTGACTTTGCAGACTTATCAAAGGACCTGAAGGGCAATGTGGTGTGACTGTGGTTGCAGCGCCCATGAGGACCCAGGTGAGGATGGTCTTGTGCGTGCAACCGCCCTTCCCTGGCTGTCCACTAGGCTGGACTGCCCTTGTTGGGAATCTGGTGATTCATCATATTAAACTTGAACAAAACTTTTCTATCTGGTGAGGAGGTGGAAGAGGCTACTGAATCCTTTTCCAGCTGCCCTGCTTCCCAGGAGGAACAGAGAGTGATGCGTGGGAGTTGACAGCCTTTGGAAGTTTCCCAAGATGCTCGTGATCCGAGGAGACCACAGTCCTTGTGATCTCCCACTCCATGGTCTATTTACATTCTGCAGTTATTTTTATCCATCTTGTAACTTCCGCTGGAAGGGCCATCCAATTTCCCTCATTAAAGTCTCTCTAAACTTTTCAAACATCTTGTCAGGGATGCTGGCCAAGACATCCTGCTATTCAAAAGAGGTTGCTGGGCCCACCCAACTCCAGGCTTCTCTGAGGCTGAGCTCCAGTAAGGGGCCCTCAGGGAGGAGAGGCCAAGAGGAGCAGAGATCCTCAGGGCCCCATCCTGATGCTTCTTACTTAGTTCTGCAAAACTTAGTTTGGTTTGCAGATCCAAAAGCATCCTCTCTGGAAGCCACTGTTCTTCTGAGATACTGTGTGAGTGGCAAGCAAGCAGAGAAGGGCCCAGCTCCAATCCCCCATCTCCCCATGGCTGTTGGTCCTGTGGCTTTACTTCTCACACCTGCACCTAGAAGGGTCCCACCATCCTTGCTGTCCCCGCTGCTGTCCTGTGCTCCCTGTGCCTCCGCTTCGGATCCACCATCTCACAGCACAGAGTGTGTCCTCGTCCCACCTGGGTCTCAGTCTTCTTTCCCCCCATGCCTACAATGTTCCTCTATGACCTGGATGGAACCCAAACTCCATCACTTTGGGACGTGCCCTCCTCTCAACCTGCCCTTCTCACCTGCTTTTCCTTCTGCTTGGTTCACTGCGTACCCTTGTGCCTCTCCTTCCTCCAGCAACACGCTTCCTTCCTCCGTTGCCTGCTGAGCGCTCCTATCCCCACACCAGGAAGGAGTGTCAGCTGCCCTGGTCCTGCCAGCCCAGTGCATCCACAGCCTGCCCTGCACTCCACCCCACTGGGTCCCAGTAGCTGAGTAAGCTGCGGGCAGCCACCCAGTCCTTGTGTCTTGGCACCTGGGACTCAGCCCTGTCCCTGTCCCTGACCTGCTGCCCTGCTTCTTGCTCCTAGAGGAAGATGCTAGGCTGACGAGCTCAAGTGCCTCACTCCTGCCTGTCCCTGGACTTCAGCGATGCCTGGGCTCTGCTGTCCACCCAGGGCACTGCACACCTGCCTCAGGGTCTTAGCCGAAGCTATTTGATGTTAATAAATGGCTTTTATCCATTATGACAATTCAATTAACTTTTATTTGTCATGTTCTAAAATTCTGACTTTTCATTTTATCCTATAGTTTCATGTTTTACTTATTCATTTATGTTTTACATGTTTTTATTATATCATCCTTGCTGAGTATTTTATTAAATATCTTACTTAAATCCCATATAACCCTAATCAGAATATTAATCTTCGAGTTTATCATATGAGGAAATTGATGCCCAGAGAGGTACAGGACTTACTCAAGGCCACAGGAGGTCCTGTGAGTCACAGTGGTCTCATCAGACTGCCCTGAGGGACACCCACAGTGCAGCCTCCACAAGGACACTGAGCTCAGCTCTGCTTGGTGCTGTAGCTCATAGAACTACTGGGATGTGCCTCAGCCCTTGAAGAACCTCAAGGACAAGCATCTTTTCAAAACAAAATAATGTTAATTTCTCAAAAGGACAGAAGAGGTTCTGTAGAAAACAGCATGACTGATTCATCTACTTCCATGTACACAGAGAGAATCAGGGGACGGTGATGTGGCGTGTGCAAGCAGGGACCAACCAGGTGTCCCGGATCTGATTCATTCTCTTTATCACATGAGCCCAGCAATGCTGGGTCCTCGCTGCCTGGAGGACAGGGCTACCCCTTCAGAATAGCCCTGCATCCCTGTCGGCTGCCGAGTGAGTGACAGCAGTACTCTGGGCTCACAGGCAAGCACTTGGGGTTCCCGACAAGCCTCTGCCATGGGCAGGCATCCCCATCACCAGCAAAGGGAGGAGAGGAGCTGCTGACAGTGAAGTGATTCATTCAGAGCATTCAGTGAGAAAGGGGCAGAGTCCCTACTCAGAGCTAAACCCACTGCCTCGCCCAGGGCTTGCCTTGTCACTTTTCTGGCACCAAGAGCTCAACAATGCAGCTCCAGATAGAGGAGGGAAACCAGAAGTTTCTGCTTCTATAGATAATCAGGTGCCAACTCTGTAGAAAGTGTGACTGAGCCTGGCCTTCCATGACCTCGAGGGAAAGGTCTCATTACTCAGCAGCCTCCTGAGGCTTTTGTCCTGTGGCATGTCCCTGCCTCCCATTGTCCCCTAGGTCTCAGGACCACAGCGAGCCCATGGGTGACTGAGGCACAGGGCAGCTGTGTTGATTTAAATGTTCACAGACATGGTCTAATTTTAGACACTCTGGGGTCTGACATGCTTCCGGCCTGTGGTTCTTGTTAATTAGCAGGTTGGCTTAAAGGTCATGTGTGTCCACAGCCTCATCCACTGGGTGCAGGAAGGGCTGAGGCACTCAGAGTGACCCGAGCTCTGGCTCGCTACTAGAAACTGCACCTCCACAATGGACAGAAGCTGCATGTGTTTTAATGGCAGCGCCTCCTTTCTGGGCACCATCAGAAACAGAGGAAACTGTTTTGTCACTTGCAGAAGGGGTGAGTGTGTCTTCTCTCACACCACAAATACCCCTTCCCTTCACATTAGTCACTTCTTGTCTGTTTCTAGTTCTCATGATATTTGAAAAGGTTCTCTATAGACAGCAGTGACCTTCTTCTACAACCAGAGACCAGAATGGTAGTGCTGGGGTCATCTCTACCACTGGGGAGGGCTTCTCCATAAACTCGCCCTTGCCCCTAGAGAAGACTCCCCAGGAGGGAGCTTAGAGTGAGGAGGAGGAAAGCATCCCCAGGACAACACCCCACCAGCCTATTGAGACAGACGTGCCAGGAACACAAAGCCAGACCAGGAGCAGGGGCCTGTTGACATATAGGGTTAATTCCTGGGTGTGTGCCAGGAACTGTCCAGCCAGCAAGAAAGCACAAAGGAATCAGCCATGGTCTCTATCTCTGCAGACGACATGGCAATGGAAATGCAGACCCACACCTAAAGATGGTCATAGCTTGAGAGCAGAGAAACAAGAACGATCAACTCCATGCAGAAGTCGGAAGTTTCTGTGGATAGCAGCTCACCTGAACTGGCACCCAATGGCTAACAAAACTGGTCCAGCACAGAATAGCTCAGGGAGAGGACAGCCCAAGAGAGGAAAGCATGGAGAAAGACAAAGGTCACAGCAGTGTCTGGCTGGGGACAAGAGCTACTGCCAAAGTGCTTCGGCCAGCAGTGCTTCAAGCAGTGGCACAGTCAGATTTGCATTGAGAAAGGGGATTCTGACAGTGTGTGGGCAGGAGGCCATGTCTGAGCCAGAAGCCCATGTAGAAGATGCATAAGAGGACAAAGACCTTGGGGATGAGAGCAGGGTTCCTGCCTCATGCAGACATGACACACCAAGGGAGAGAGGTCAAATCCTATCCTCAAAACAAACCCAGTGCATGAGCTTGAAGACAGCAAAGCACAGCCCTCTGACTCTGATATCAGCCATGTCCAAACCCTAGAGAGGTTGGCAGAGAAACTGTCTAAGGATGCCATTTGAGAAAAGTGCTCAGAAGAAATGGAAATAAAAACAAATGAACGGAGGGGTCACCCAGAGCACAGGAGGTTCCCCAAGGACCTGCCACCTTGCAGGGCACAGGCAGGATGCCTGGGGCAGTAGATGTGGGCCAGGATTGCAGAGAGATGTTCCCCAAAGACCAGCCAACCTGCAGGGGACAGGCTGGAGGAGGCACCTTGGGAAGAATATGTGGGCTTAATAATGTATAATGTTGTCAAAATGAACCCCAATATTATGTATATCTATAATGAACTAATAAAAAGTGAAATAAAATTGATATCAAGTCATGTCACACCATCAGGAATGGGAACAGGAATAGCATGCTCAACACTACCTATGGAACAAGCTCACTACTAGGTATGTCCTGGAGAATGTTCACCCTTAGACTTGTAGAGGGCCAGGGCTGGCTGTACAGGAAGGTGGTAAGCAGCACAAATGCCACAGGACCATGGACTCCAGCCTGTGAACACTGCCAGAAGAAGATGCTGGGCAGACATCATGGAGCCACATGGAGAGCCCAATAAGATGTTTCACGTAAGACAAAAACCAAACAGCCCAGAAACTGATAGGCATACACAGTTATGGTGCAATTATATTTTACAAATGTGTGTGCAGATGCATACTTTTAAATTTAACACAGGCACAGTCTGGATGTCCAGCAGGATGTTCCTGCTGAGGAGCAGAGGGGAATGAAGGCGAGTTCTGTAACTTTTTCCACCTGTTGACTAGTAATGTATCTGTTGAGCTTTGGATGATTGTGCACTCAGGAAACAATGGGAAAGAGCAAAGGTGACTGGCTAGCAGACTCCAAGGTGCTGACTGGCTTGCAGACTCCTAGGTGACTGGCTAGCAGAATCCTAAGTGCTGTCTGACTAGCAGAATGCAAGCTGCCATCTGCCTCTGAACCTGAAACTGCACACTGCAGCTCTAAATGATGGTGTTGGTTCAACTAAAGTCCAGGGCCCAGGAAGGAGTTGTAAGGCCTCTTCCTTTTCCGAAGCCCAGACTCCAGAATTCCAGTCTGTCACAGAAGTCAAGGCCAAGCAGACAAGGGTGCATCAGAACATAAACAGAATAATTGGAGAGAGCTCTAAGGCCAGGCTCTCCACCCTGTCCTGGCCTGGCTCCAGCCTTCCTGAGGGCCAGTTGATGGAGAGGAAAGAGCACCAACCCTAGGCTAAGAACAGCTGGAGGACACAGAAGAGAGCACTGAGGCTGGCCTGTTGTGTCTTCAACCAGGATGCAGACGTCCCAACACAGTAAGATCCGTGAGGAGTAAGAAGTGACACCAAGAGTTCCCCTGGAAGCAGATTCACCAATGCACTGCCCTCAAGTTCAGGTCCCCACAGGACTGGTCACCAGAGCTTCTTGCTAAAAAATTACTAAGAATTTCCAGATGGCACAGCAGAGCATTAACTGTGGGGAGTTGCCACATAGGAGCTGAGCACCCCCCAGCTTTGAGCAATAGAAACGTGTAGACTGGCTTCCGCTGCTCATGGAAGTAGGTGGATACCCATCTCCGCATGGCAGGGGAGTTACAGTTTTGAAAGTGGGCATCACCCAATGAGACTGGGCTACATCCCCCTGAAACCCAATCTCTTCCCTAATTTGGGTGGAACTTTCTCAAATACCTTCTCCTCAATAAATAGGGCTTCAGGTGTGCTCTCTCTCACTTTGGCTGCCTCTCTTGCTTCCATTGTGGGAGCTGGGGATGAGGAACCATCACTGAACCCCAAGAAAAAGGTATTTTCTCTGTCTCTGTGTGATTATCTCATGCCAACCCAATTCATTTGAAGTGACCCTGATTTAGTCGCATGTCATGACAATTAACCCTTGCTCAGATCCTCTAAGACTACAGTCCCATCAAGGGGTCCTGTTTCCTCATGAGACATTGCCTTTGTAGGCAGGACATTGGTGAGCAGGTTGTGGCTGGAGGAAAGACCATCCACCAAATCTCTGGCCCACCACCCTGGCCCAACACTGGACTCTGCTTCTGGGTATCTGTGCCACTCAGGACCTCAGCAGGATAAGGCAGCATCCCCAGTGGGTGGCTGAAGAAATTGTGATAAGGCCAGGAGTAATGGCACATACCTGTAATCCTAGAAACTGGAGAGGTTGGGACAGGAGGACCACAAGTTCAAGGAAAGCCTGAGCAACTTAGGGAGGCCCTAAGCTTAGCAAGACCCTGTCTCAAAACAAAAAATAAATTAATAAAGTGCAGATATTAAAAAAATTTTTAAAAAGGCAATGCCCTAGAGGTAGACAGCAAGAAGCCTTCCCAGAAAAGCCAACAGGACATATGACAGCAGTGTGCCTTCCCCCTGGGAGGGCGAGAGTGAGGGACCTCTCAGGGGAACTGAGATGCACAGCAGCAGAGATTTCTGGTACCAGGTGATTTCAGAGGAGAACAATTAGGCAGTTCCAGGGCTGAGATCACTCTGCACCCCATAAACACTGTCATCTCCACTATGTTGGTGACAGTCTGTGCTGAAAAGCCAAGGCAATTACTTCTGTGCTCTCAGGCTTTTGAGTGCTCACTTAAATCCACTGAAAAGGTTGAAACAAGAGCTAAATAGGCCCTTGCCACCACAAGGGTGCCTGGGGTTGCTGGATGCACATGCAAGGCCCTTCATCCTAGCTCCAGGCCAGGTAACCAGAGTGGCCAATGGGACACTCAAAAGCAGCTACTGCCCAGGAACTGTAGACAGGGATGTTTGAAATCAACATCCCTTGAAAACAAGGCTCAGCTCATTGCATTCTGGTTATGATTCACCTTGGCTTCTACTCAGCTAGGAAACAATAATGTCAGTTTTTGCTCTCATTGTTTCCCTACTGACTGCACTTATTCTGCTGCCTTTCACCTCTGGCCACATGTGGGATGTTCTTATGACAAAAGTCTGAGAACACACTATACCACGATGCCACTTCAAGTGTGTGGCCTCAGGGAAGCCAAATCACAGAACAGCAGCCTTGAGGGCTGGTAGACTGCAGCTTGCTCTCCCAGCCACATTTCAATGCAGCAGAGACAGGCGAGGTCTTCCGGAACTGGGGTGAGAGGACTCTCGGGACGCCTGATCCCTCCAGCGCATTGGGTTTGCTCGAGTCCAGTTTCACTTGTTTCTGTCCAGTTCACACCCTAGGAGTGCCAACCACATGCAGGGCACTGCGGGTTGGCATTAGATGCTAGGTGGGAAGTGCAACAGTAGAAGTCTGGACTCTGACATCAAAGCCTCTCAGGCCCTGACCAGGCACATAGGAGCAAGAGGGAAGTGACTGCACCACACCCATTTCCATTTCCAGGTCTGCAAAATGGGACTTGTACACCTGAGTCCCAGCATTGTAAGAATTCAAGGAAATAGTGGGTGCAAAAAGCCAGCACAGGGGCTGGAGTTGCAGCTCAGTGGTGGAATGCTTGCCTAGCACACATGAAGCACTGAGTTTGATCCTTAGCACCACATAAAAATAAATAAATAAAAAGTCAGCACAATAATATGATTGCTTTGTCTGCCTCACTCTCCCCTTTCAGGCCTCCAGTTTGCTCCTTCACTTCATCCCACAGGTCTCTGCAGTGCACAGTATAACATGCATGAAACAGCCCCATAATTTCCCCTCTCTGTCTGCTACAGTCCTGTGAGGCTTCAGAAGGAGGAGACATGCTTTCTGTTGCTGCTGAGAATGGCAAGGTGCAGGAAACACTCCATGAGCCCTAAAGTGCTGTGGCAGTCAGTGTCCTGGGTTGTTCCACCAGGCATACAGTCCGATAACTTCACTGAACACTGTAGCAGTTGTTAACAACTACAATCTGCAGGTTTAGGAGATAAACCTTGATAATCTGTGTGGATCTCATACAATCAGCTGAAAGGACTAAGAAAAAATAAGCTACCTGGAAATAGAAAAAATTCTGCCTGTGGACTGTAGTGTGAGCTCCTACCTAAGAGCACTCTGCCAGTGGGACTGCCTTGCAGATCCAAGGTCTGGCAGTCCCACAGTCTGCAAGCTAATTCCTTAAAATAAGTCTGTTTAGATAGAGATGATATGTAGATTTAGATGACATACATATAATAAAGATACAGACTTAGATATAGATAGAAATATACATTTAGATGTTGTAAATATAGATGTAGATAAAGATACAGACAGAGATATATATACAGATTAAAAAACATATGGAAATAGAGATACATATAGAGACATAGATACACATACAGATATAGAGATGATATGGAGATAAAGATATAGACGTAGATATTGACACAGATATAGATATAGACACAGATACATATACAGATATAGAGATGGATATGGATATAGACAAAGATTCAGATGGAGGCACAGATATAGATAGATATAGAGAGAAATCCTACTGGTCTTATTTCCTGGTTAGAATTCCAGAGATACCAATTTGCCCTAACAAGTGTCACAGAAATATTTGTTTTTATCTCTTTCCTCAGCCTACTCAGGTTGCTATAAGAAGTACACAAAATGAGGAAGCTGTTAAATAGCAGAAATGTGAGCCCCAAGTGCTGAGGCTAGAGGTCGGGATGGGTCCCAGGACGATTGCTTCCCTGGCTGCTTGCTCACAGTGGTGGAGGGGCCAGGCCTCACTTTGCAAGGGCTATAAGTCCATGGTGAGGGTCACCTCAAGACCTCACAGCCTTTGAAGGTTTCACACGGACACCACCACCTTGAGGGGCAGGATTTCAGCTCAGGAACTGGGTGGACACACACATTCAGACCCAGGAATGACCACCTGCTGACCTCCACACCCTGACCTGAGTGTGACCTTCTGCTTCTCAGTATTGCTCATCAATCTTCAGAAGGCATTAATGGCACCTTTGACTCTCAATTCTGTCATAAATGCTTGTACAACATTTGGAGTATTATTCAGACTTTCCAGGAATTGTTGTGTTTGTACATCATGTGGAATTCACTTCAAATAACTTAGAGAAGCCTCTGCACAGAGTCCGAGTGAGGATTGAGTGCATACTAGTGTACATCACCATCACTAGCTGAGCCAGGATGAGTCCATGGTGTTGCCTTGGTGACTCACATCTCAGGCTGCTAATTTCATCCAGAAAAGGTCTAGGAAAGGAGACTCAGGAAGTGAGTGGCACCATCCCACAGCCATGAATGTGAACTGTGCTTGGTGCTTAATATCCTCTAGCCCACATTCTCCTTGAGACAATTGCTGACGCACCCAAGCTTTTTGACTATTGTGAGCTCAAATAAATCAGCGTGAAAGCGTAGGACAAATGCACACACCTGCAGAAACAGCTTGAATGGATGAATGGCTGTCTGAGTGCTGATGTACAAAGTGGAGGTATTGTGGCAGCTCAGAGGAAGCCAGGGGAGCTGCCCTCTAGTGCAAACCATGAAGCTTGAAGTGGAGTTTGGAGAGAGATGCACAAATACGTGCAGAAACCCCCAAGGACACAACAGCACACTTAGTGACATCCCTGATGCTGCTGGAAAACACCTAAGGAGACCAGAGAGAGCATGGTGAAAAAATAAGAGTTGAAAGAAAATGAAGCCTCTCACCATGGGAAGGAAGAGCCACCCCGTTCACTCTGTAGTTGGTCTTCATAGACAAAGGCCTGCACTGGAGGGGAAAATGGCCAGGGAAAGCAATCTCCTAGTGGGGGAAAGGGAAATGATGATAACATTTTTAAAAAAGTGTAGCAACTTTCAGTCTCTTCTCTGCTTTTTAAAACAAAATGTGCATGTGCACCCACACATTCACTCTGTGCAGCTCAAATCAAGAAAAGACCCATGGATCTCTAAATTAGGTAGTGTCAAATTCTCCAGTGTCACAGGCCAGATGTGGAGGAACAGGATTAGATACAAGATAATCCCAGAGAGTGAAGCAGGAAGACAGAATCCTCCATGTAACCAGTCGTTTGGCCAAGTGAGTGTCCAGAGGACACAGAGCAGGAGAACTGAGTCCACCATGTGGTCAGCCATCCATCCAGGTGTGTGTCCAGTGTTCAGAGAGCAGTAGGACAGAGTCCTCCATGTGGTAGCTGTTCATCCAGTGTGAATAGAGCAGGAAGACAGAGTCCTCTATGTGGCCAGCCATCCAGTCAGGTGTCCATAGCGCACAGAGCAGGAGGACAGGGTCCATCATGTGGCCAGCCAGCCAGCCAGGTCTGTGTCCATAGTGCACAGAGCAGGGGGACAGAGTCCTCCATGTGGCCAGCCAGCCAGCTCCAGAGGGCACAGGGCAAGAGACAGAGTCCTCCATGTGGCCAGCTGTCCAGCCACATGTGTCCAATGTGCACAGGGAAGGAGTATGTGGACCCAGGCTAACTGCCTCCAGAAAGGACTGCAGGAGACACAGGGACTCGAGGTGGAGGGGTGGAGATGGAGTTGGGAGTCAGGAAGCAGGGTTCCCTGAGAGCTGGAGTGGTTAGTGTAAGCAGGTGCGCATCTCTAGGAGCCCTGGAGAAGGATTCCAGCCTGTCCTGAATTGGGAGGTAAGGCTCCACTTTCCCAAAGCTCCTGCTCTTGTGTCTCTGGGGCACTCACTGATCCTTGGCTACTAGCTGTTCCCTGAATATACCCATTGTTCTCACTTGTTTCTATTGTAACACCTAATATATTGACCTGCTATTACTCATTTGTGTGTGTTTCTTCCTTACTAGTCTATGAGCTTTTCAGAAACAATGGCTTAAACCTATAGCAAGCACTGAGTGGGTAAATGCTAGATACACACTCCCCCAACCCAATTTCTCTGGGGTGCTTAAATGGCTGAGATGGATTGAGACTGAGCCGACCTAGAGAAGCCCTACTTGAATAGTGAGGATAGAGCCCTGCTTGAATAGTGAGGGTGGCAGGAGACCTCCTTGGCTGGCATTCCTCTGGTCGTGTGACCTCAGGTAGCGCTGCTGGAAACCTGCCTCTCTGTAAGTCATCTACCCAATCCAGTATACACAGTCCATTAGACCAGCAATGGCCTGTTAGGTGCACGTAGCCCCAGAGGTTGGCCCATTCAAAGCCCAGAGGACACAGAACCCCCAGGAGAAATAAGATCTGGGTGAGAAGCTGGAGTTGGAAAGGCACAGCTGCATTGCTGTTAGTGAAATGGCATTTCCCTTTAAAACGCAGTGAGCTAAGTGATACATAGTGGGGCCAGGATGCAAACCTGTTATTTGTTCCAAGATATCTAACCCCACTTTCTTCTGCTTCCATTTCCATGCCCATGAGGTCTGGGATGGGGCCTCTACTTGTGGTATCATGTCAGTACCCAAAGACTTCCAAATTCTGGAGCATTCTAGATTTGTGATTTTTCAGATTTGGAATGCTATAACAATCACCCATTAGGTTTCTGCTAACTCCCAAAGAATTTGATTTTTTAAATTGAGGCTGCATTACTTTGGCCTTCCACAGTTTTTATTCTTTAACTCTCTTCTAGTTCTATTATTGTATGCATTATGTATTAGAATTATTCTCAGGGCAATTGAGGGGCATTGAGTTTAAAATCATTTACTCATTCATTAATCCATTCAACAAATACCATTAAAATACAGACACTGTATTAGGTATAGACAGACGATAGATGTAGATGGATATAAATGATAGGCCAGTAGGTAGGTAGTTGGATTCCTGTAGATAGATGTAGACAATAGGTTGGTAGGTAAGTATGTATGTGTGTGTGTGTATATATATATATATATATATATATATATATATATATATATATATATATATATACACACACACACACACAGAAAGAGATGATAGATAGTTGAAAGATATAGATGATTGATAGATGATACTTAAAAAGATGATAGATAGATATTGGTAGGCAGGTAGGTGGATCAATGTAGATAATAGATATACATGAGGGATAGATGGATGATGAATGGATTATAGATATAGGTGATGAATGGATGATAGATAAATAGATGGTAGATATAGATGATAGGCTGATAAGTACTTAGGGAGATAGATATAAATGAATATAGATGATAGACATGCATGTGAGAGACAGATGAATGATGAATGATGATAGATATAGATGATGGATAGATAGATGATAGGTGATATATTTAGATGATAGAGGGATAGAGAATTGATAGATGATTGACATATATAAATGATAGGTATAGATGTGTTATGGTTTAGATATTAGATGTCCCCCAAAAGTTCATGCATGAAACAATGCAAGAATATTTCGAAGTGAAATGATTAGATTATGAGAGCTGTGACCTAATCATTGCATTCACCCATGATATAGGTTAATGGGGTGGTGATTATAGGCAGGTGGTGTGTGGCTGAAGAAAGTGGGTCACTGAGAGCCTGCCCTTGAGATATATTTTGTCCCTAGTGAGCAGGGCTCTCTCTGCTTCCTGGTTGTCAAGTCCTGAGATGCTTTCCTCTGCCACACTCTTCTGCTCTGATGCTCTACCTCATCTTGGGCCCAGAGCTGTGGAGTCAGTTGACCATGGACTGAACCTCTGATACCCTGAGCCAGAATAAACTTTTCCATACTCATGTGACTATCCAATTTCACGAAAAGAGAGCATCTTTCTCCATTGTGTGCTACAATTCCATAGAACCAGACAGCTGAACGGTGGTACCAGAGGCCAGGGTGGCTGGGGGCAGAGGGTTGGAAAAATTTGGTCCAAGGATAACTAATTACATAAGAGGGGAGGAGTGAACTTCAAGAGACCATTGTACAGGCCAGGACTGCAGCCAATGAAGACACCTTGCATTCTTGAAAGTGTGAGAGTGAATGTCAGTTGTCCTTACCACAAAATCGGCAACTCTGATAATACAATGGTTAACTAGCTAGATTCAACCTTTACAAATCAAAACATCATGTTCTGAATGATACAAGTGTACAATGTTATCTGTCAACTCAAAAAATATAACACAAAATTCCTTCTATGTTCCAAGATATCTAGGCAGAGAGTATACATGTACCTAGGTAGACACCCCGAGAAATCAGGAGTAAGGTTGTGATGGAAGACCAGACATGATTATAAAATGGAATTATAAGAATATTATGATAAAGAACCAATGCTGGGGAAGGGTTAACTCCCTCTTCTGCAGTCAGCCTAATTAACCATGGGTCTCTACATATTGGATTGTAAACAACTGTCTCTAGGAGCCTGAGGATTCCCTCCTGAAATGTAAACACCCCTGTGCCAGACTTTCAAGGCCAGAGATTCAACAGAAAAGAGTAGTTTCTTCTTATACTCTGTAACTTTCTGAACTCTGTAGAAAAGTAGCTACATCACTTAATTGCTAGGCCAATTAACTGCTGTCTGAACTGTAAGGGTCCGGCGAAACGTCGGAGAAAGAGACCACCAAGTGACCACTCTTGCAATTGGCAGAAGGGGATTTATTGATCTAGCATGCTAGGGCTCCGTGCCCACTCAAGAAGGGAGAACAGCCCAGAGCCCCGAGCAGGGGCTGAGCACTGCTTAAGTACACTTTTTTGGGGAGGGCGGGGATTTTACATACATCACAGTGTCCTTTAACAAATCATTATACACCGTGGGAAAATCAAACAACAACTCCTAAACATGATTAGTTCATTCATTGGCGGGAACAGGTCAGGCTGGAGTGATAGGTCATTCCTAAGCGGGGTACACATTCAAACTGATTGGTTTTAGGGCTTAAATGACTACATGCAAGATCACACAGAGCCCTGAATTATTAAACAACCAAGCAGTCAGGGGGAATATTTACTGGGCGGTTCCAAGCATTGTCTTAACAGCTACAGGCATTTCAGGTTAACAATACCTAATCCTTTACATTTTAACTCAGGCCTTGCAGCCTAGAAACTTTATACAATGCCCGGTCTTTTACACTTTAACTTCAATTTCTTTTACCCTTACAGAACTATAAACTCATAGGCTAAGTTCTTAAATATAGCTCTTAGGGAGGTAAACTTGAGTTACCTTAAGTTATTGCTACCTGTGGAGGCCACTTTGTGATAACACCCACAGAAGCTTTACTGTCTTTGTTCTGAACTTGTGAATTGCTTATCATAAATTCCCTGTGTACGGTCTTTGGTCATGTAGGCCAAGACTCAAACCCACCAGTGTTGTCATGGTTAAGGAAAGATGTCAAATTTCCTAAAAAGCCCCCATGTAACCTCAGCACAGGGCCCAGAACTTCAGAGCACTAGCTTATCTAGGTCTTCTGGGGTAGATAAACCTGAGTTCTCCAGCCCTCCAGTTGTGCTTAGTCTCTTGTTAAGCCTGATTTCCATAATTGGGTGACCCTTGAGAATTTGATATGATTTTCTCCTTAGTCATGAATTTTAACATTAACATTTAAAAGTGCAATTAGGAGCTGTTAATATCTCAATCCACTTTCCATACCAATTAGAACTCGAATCCAAATGCCAGCATGCATCTCCTCAGGGGATCAGTTTAGCCTCCAAGGAGATGAAACCATGTGTAATCTCCGCATCGAGGAGTACACAGGGAAATCTGAAGGACTTCCAGGGCTGCCTGCTCCATAACTCCGTGAATACTAGAAATAGAGTATCAGGAATGAAATCAGGGTGAATCCATAGCTAATAGATGCTGCAGGAGGGACAGCCAGCCATCTGGCACAGGTCACACCACTGTGGACTGTGGACCAGGGGGACATCAATTTGGGCTGCCAGAAGACCCACCTTGTCCCCCTTGCCTACCTCCACTCTCCTCTCCTGTGTCCCTTATGGAGAGGAAGCTTTGCTCAGAGAAGCAGCACAGCTTTTCAGAGAACTCCATGGGTACTATCTGAAGATCTCTTTATCATGCCCTGACTATTCATGGAAATTTCTAATATTTATAATTCCCCGAATGTGTACCTAGTGTGTGACCATGAAAGAATCACAGAAATTAATTGTTTTCTTTGATTTTCACCCATTAGCCCACATTTGCATGATGCAGGGAAAGCTGCTGGAAGTCTGCCTCCAAGCAAGCACACCCTAGTCTGAATCATCTCCCTTATGGGCATGTGCTAGTGGCTCTTAAAATTGGGTCACAGAGTGACCTGTGTGGTTTTTCTGACCACATCATGTGGGAGAGTCTAGTGAGTGCTGAGTCCTCTCTTAAGCCCAGCCATATCCATCCAACCAAGAAAAGTGTCTGTAGTGAGGAGTATCCAGTCCACATTCTATTCCTTCATTCTGAACTGATAGTCTCTAAAATACAGTTCCCAGGAAGAAAAGGACATTCCGAAGTGATTCTTCTCAGTCTCACAGCATCCACTTAACAAGGGTGGGGTCTGATGCAAGCTGCAGCCATGAGGCACAGAAAGGGCAAGGGAACTCAAGGATCTGAAGACTAGATCCCACCCACTCAAGAGGCTGGAGAGATGCCATCAGTCTCCTTGTAGTCCCTGGAGAAGACCTGCGGTGCCTTCGGCCACAGGGAGACACAACTCCCAGTGCAAGGAAAACGGTGGGTTGAAAATTGCAGCCCTGGACCTGACACCAGCCTGGAGCCAGAACACTCTGGGGACCCACTATGTTCATGAAACTCCCCTGCAGCAACTGAGGGCAGGGGGGGGCTCTCCCTGGCGTTCTTTGTCCAGTGCTCAGATTTCACTGCCCTTTTTTTTGTTAATTTTTTTTAAATTTTTTATTGTTGGCTGTTCAAAACATTACATAGTTCTTGATATATCATATTTCACACTTTGATTCAAGTGGGTTATGAGCTCCCATTTTTACCCCATATACAGATTGCAGAATCACATCAGTTACACATCCATTGATTTACATATTGCCATACTAGTGTCTGTTGTGTTCTGCTGCCTTTCCTATCCTCTACTATCCCCCCTCCCCTCCCCTCCCCTCCCCTCTTCTCTCTCTGCCCCCTCTACTGACATTCATTTGTCCCCCTTGTATTATTTTTCCCTTTCCCCTCACTTCCTCTTGTATGTACTTTTGTATAACTCTGAGGGTCTCCTTCCATTTCCATGCAATTTCCCTTCTCTCTCCCTTTCCCTCCCACCTCTCATCCCTGTTTAATGTTAGTCTTCTTCTCATGCTCTTCCTCCCTACTCTGTTCTTAGTTACTCTCCTTATATCAAATAAGACATTTGGCATTTGTTTTTTAGGGATTGGCTAGCTTCACTTAGCATAATCTGCTCTAATGCCATCCATTTCCCTGTAAATTCTATGATTTTGTCATTTTTTAATGCAGAGTAATACTCCATTGTGTATAAATGCCACATTTTTTTAATCCATTCATCTATTGAAGGGCATCTAGGTTGGTTCCACAGTCTTGCTATTGTGAATTGTGCTGCTATGAACATCGATGTAGCAGTGTCCCTGTAGCATGCTCTTTTTAGGTCTTTAGGGAATAGACCGAGAAGGGGAATAGCTGGGTCAAATGGTGGCTCCATTCCCAGCTTTCCAAGAAATCTCCATACTGCTTTCCAAATTGGCTGCACCAATTTGCAGTCCCACCAGCAATGTACAAGTGTACCCTTTTCCCCACATCCTCGCCAGCACTTGTTGTTGTTTGACTTCATAATGGCTGCCAATCTAACTGGAGTGAGACGGTATCTTAGGGTGGTTTTGATTTGCATTTCTCTAACAGCTAGAGATGATGAGCATTTTTTCATGTACTTGTTGATTGATTGTATGTCCTCCTCTGAGAAGTGTCTGTTCAGGTCCTTGGCACATTTGTTGATTGGGTTGTTTGTTCTCTTATTGTCTAATTTTTTGAGTTCTTTGTATACTCTGGATATTAGGGCTCTATCTGAAGTGTGAGGAGTAAAGATATGTTCCCAGGATGTAGGCTCTCTATTTACCTCTCTTATTGTTTCTTTTGCTGTCACTGCCCTTTTTTGTTCCTACTGAGTACTTAGGTTTCAAGCTTTCCTTGAATTGTATGCTATTCTTCCGTTGTTGGGTACCTAGACAAGGGTATAGGAATAATTTCACTCTTTTCTAGAGGCAAAAGAAGGTGCTTTGGTTTGTCCACCACCTCTGCATGACTCTGTATGCATTTGCAATGACTTTTCCACCTGTAACCCTTCTTTCAATCCTGCAGAGGGAAGGACCATTAGTAGTGCTTCTCTAAAAATGTTAACTAGAATTTTGTTTCAGGTTTTAGACCTAATAGGTAATACTCAAATACTTTCTGATCTTAATTAAATTATTTTTATTTTGAAAGGCAATAAACATTTGCAATGATCTTTATGTATTTTTTAATTTTACATGAAAATAAATCTAGTGGTCTGAAAACAATTAACCATAGTTAAAGCTGCTATCTGTTGATCATTTTCAACATGCCAGGCATTGTTTTGAACATGATAACACATTGTTACCTATTTAGCCTGTATTTGAGATTTAGAGCACTAATGACCCAGTCCAGATGCTGCAGTGGTGACCGCCAACCTGAGATCTGAACCTGGTTCTTCAGGTGCACTGCCTGCCCTTCGGCACACATGGTAACCTCAGTGTGGGCTACTTTGTGGATAAACCCACCTTGCCTTGTGCAGCTGGCCCTGTCCTGACACCAGGTCATGACCCTCTGGCTGTTTGCACAGCAAAGCATGGGATCAGGGGTCTGCTCTCAAGGCCCACAGAGACCTAGCTGGGGATTGTCTCATATTGGTTTTGCTGACTTTGGGCTAAGCATTGATGTTTGGGGAGTACAGGAACCTCCTGGATTAATAGGGTGTCATTCTTCCTAGTTTTAAAACACTTTAATTTTAAACACAGATGTCTGTTGTGGAAATGGGAATTTTACAGAAAACTCTAAGATGAAACATTAAAGTTCAAAGAAACGTGTTGCCCCTGAGCAGTTCCCGACTAACCCACTGTCCGCACTTGTGCCCTGCATCTGGGAGTGGGAAAGGCCACAGGTTTGATGCATTTTAATGTTTGCTATTGCACAGTGACTTTGGCTGTCAGAAACTAGTCCATTTCTTTTAGAGAAAGTAGAATATTATGAAAGGGGATGCTCTGCAGGGTAACTGTACACAGCGCTTTTTCTAGAGCTTTTAACAAGATACATTATCAAAAAAACTATCCCTCCAAGGACCGCAGCTGTTTAAATCTCCAGAGTTGTGTGACATGGGTCCTGCAAGGAATAGTCCAGGCTGAGTCAAGTTGGATCCAGCACTCATATGTGCAGCACAGTCAACACCGGGGAGAAAGGCTCCTTGGCAGCCAGCTAGCTCCCCTCCCTTGTTCTGGGAGGGTACAGAGGAGGACTCTGGAGGCTTGGGACTCCCCACCCAGGGTCTCCAGGAAGAGAGGTGAGGGGCAGGGTGGTCAGGAGGAGAGGCCTGGGCCTTCCCATGGTCCCCAGGGAGAGAGGCAAGGGGCAGGGTGATTATGGTGTGCCTGGAATTTGCCTCTGTTCAGCTCTGAAATATCTGGGACTGAGATAATCATTTTTCCTCTCCGATGTCCCCTCCCTGAGAGAGAAAATGAGGCTGCACAAGGATTGCCATGGTCAAGTGCTGAGAGCCACAGCCTAGTCGGAATGGCCCCTGGCATTTTACCAGAAGTATGGTTGAGAGGTGAGCCATTAAGATGATGTTGGATTGAAACAGGTTGTGTATTCAATTGTATATTAGACCTTTACTGTCCGGTAATAGGATGGCTCTTGCTGCCTCGGGCGCCAGCTACTTTGGAGATCCCGTTGAGTTCTCCAGGGGTTCTGAGAGTGAGTGGGCATGCAGCCCAGGGGAGGGAGTTCCGGTTGGTGTGTGGTGTGTTCCTGGAGGAGCCGCATGGGTGGCGTTCGGGAGAGTTCCCGGGGAGTGTGCGCGGAATGCTGTGGGAGTTCGGAAATAAAGTTTGTTCCTGCTTGAGTGGCTCGTGATTTGTGCCCAGCCAGACTGCGGCAGTCGGGAGCTCCAGCAGACCTTTGCAGAGGGTGCATGCCTCTGAATGCTGTGGCAGAACAAGTGCAGCACCACAAGGCTGATGACTGGATAGAGGACACATGGGTAGGGAAGAAGAGGCAGAGGAAGGGTATGGGAAGAGCTGGGCAGTGGGAGAAAATAGAACCTGCAGAAGACTGTGCGTGGTTCTGCTGCCTCACAGTGGAGAGTCGAGCTCAGCCCTTCACAGCCCAATGGGGCCTTTATGCTGTGAGTCTTACTAGCCATGTGACAGCAGTCTGCATGACACCTGGAGAAGCCTGCTTATGGATGGGTTTCTAAATGGACTGCCTGAGGACACAATTTAGACCCATATATTTGACATCAAATGTTTAGGCATAAAGTCTTTAAAATGCAAAACTTAACCTCATATTTTATAAGATCAGCCTTGATAGCAAATGCATCTGAAGCTCTCACCATCAGTGTGATGGCAAGGAACATTCCATTGTGCATGAGAGTTCGCTTCCATTCATCAGCTACACCCATTTTCCAGGCCTCTGAAGAATAAAGGAACTGTGGGTGGGAATTCCTCAGCAGTCAGTAGCTCCCAGTGTGGCCACAGTAACTTCCAATGGTCTCCAACACTGCAGAAGATGAAAAAATGCCCTAGGCAGGAGCAGAACTGAAGACCAGAAGGGGAGGAAGGATCAGGACAGGGAGAAGGAGCCAAGGCCTCTGGGTCCCTTGGTGTTACCAGGGTACAACCTTGCTATGCCATGGAGGTTAGGCTAAAGCATGAGGCAGGACCACTCAGAAGACCCTCACAGGGCTCACCCGAGGCTGAAGCATTGATGGGGAGAGAGGAGCCTTGTGAGGTTGGGCAGGAAGATTACCGACAGGCTTGTGTTTCAGGTTGATGGTTTGGGCTGCAGCGTGGAGAACCTCTACTTTCCACCGAAGAGCCAGACATCTAGGACATAAGAATCATTAGTCTTTCCACTCTTTAACAAGCTGTGAATTGTGTGTGCACATGTGCAGATGTATGTAAAATCTGTTCAGTCATACAGCACATGTTAACAGCAAACCACAGCAGGAGCCTCTGAAGGAGGCAGGCACATCACCCCATTTAGCAGATAAGAAAACGAAGCTTAAAGGAATCAATGACCTGCCCACTGTCACCCATGAGGACCGAGGCTGGTAAGTCACACATTGGAGGCTGGCCCCAGGTAGGTTACTCCTATGAGGCTGGCCCTGGGTAGGTTACTCCTATGAGGCTGGCCCTGGGGAGTAGCAGCCTGCCCCTTCCTCAGTCTTCACATCTGCTCTCCTCTGAGGACAACCAGTGCTCTGTCTTGTTTGCAATTTCAACAGTTTAACCACTGTTTCCTGCTTTGAAGTTAAAGAGGGTGTTTGGGCTTCAGTCAACAGGCCCCTGCCCTGGCACTTGGAGTCTGACATCAAACCAGCATGATTCTGTATCCTGTTCTCATTACTTCTCTGTTAATCTAATGCCAAATTCCGATTTTAAGTCTTTGTACTACAGAAGCAGTCTTTGTAATATGCCCTCTTCAATTAAAGCAAAATTACTTTCATCAAGAGTTTTCAGTTTTTGAAAATTTCAACGGTGGTGAAGAATTTAGGTCATTTTTTGGTAACCACTAAGTTCCAGGAACTTTCACATGTATTTTATTATGACAACCTCCAATCCACCTGTGACTCAGATGCATTGTTATTATCATTTCCCATTTATAAGTTCACAAACTTTACTGCAACTGAGTCCAAGGTCAGGCTGCTAACCAAGTTAACATGGCTATAGCCCGTGCCACAGAGTCATGCGTGGCTAGCAAGGGCCAGCTGAACATGGCAGTGGCACCCACAGCTCCTTCTGCCAGGTCCAGTGTGGCATCGAATGCTTGCCCTGCAGCCTTGTCATGGGCATTAGGCCCTTTCCACCCTCCCTCTGGGATTGTCCCGTCAGATTCCAAAGGCTCTGCCATCCATCTGCTGCTGTATAGAGCTGGTCTATTTTGTTTCCTCTTTGGTGATAGGAGGGAGACGACACTGAGGATTTAGGTAAGTCAGAGTGAGTTCTCCCGTCTTCAGAGGCTTTCCCTCGACACGCGCTCACACTCACTTCTGGAGGAGGACCTCCACCCACAGAGTCCACGTCTGCACACACATGGGTCAGCAAGGCAAGGCACCTCTGCTTGTCCCCCTCACTTGGAATATGTGACAGGCTACACCTAGGATGCCCAAACTGAAGCTAACAGGAAGCCTGTCTCTGTCATGTCAGAGAAACTCCTGCAGACGGCAGCCCAGGGGAAGCAGCAGGAAGTGAAGTTTGTGTTTGGTAATTGCGGAATGAGATGCCATGTAAGAAGGTATGTGTCAGCCGGGGAGGCACCATGGTTCCTGACCCTTGATGCTGAGAAGTGCCTTGAGTCAGCTGGTTTGACTCTCTTGCTTTGAGAAACGGAGGCCCCAAGAAGTAGCTGCCACAGGTTCACATGGGCCCAGGCCAGAGCTGTAGCTCACCCCTTCTGGTGAAAGCGTGAGACCAGGCAGAGATGCATGGCCTCCAGGGATTGCTCGAAGTCGCTCATATTTTCCAGGCCATAGCTTTCTCTATTAAGCTAGGACTCCTGTTAAAATCAAAACCACTCTGGATTCAGCCCCTATAGAGATATTTGTAGCTTTAATTCTAAGAGAACCTGATGTTAGCAGAGCCAGTACGAGCATTCCAAGAGTGTCATGTCCACATACTCCACATATTGAGACTTACGAGGGTCTGTATCTTCTCCAGGCATTGTCTAGTTCTGATGGAGCTTTGAGGTCTTCCTTGCCAGCTCTCCAGTGTCAAAACTCTTATCTCTTCCCAGCCGTCCTGCCCTGCCTCAACAGAGACCAACTTCAGTGTGGAAAACCTATACAGATCAAGGGTTACTTTCAGTTAGAATCTACAGCAAGGTCACATCAGCCTCTTTTGTCCACAGCTGTGGGCTACTCCACAGACCACCTTAGCTGAGTCCATAGGATTACAAGGACAAACCTGCCCTGGACCCTGGCTGGTGTCATGGATATGTAGCCTGTGTCCACTTAGATGGGACTTAAGCTTGGTTTAATGGTCTGCTGGTGCTGTCTTAAGCTTTCTGGCAGTTTTTAAACAAGAGATCCTGCAGGTTCATTTTGCACTGGGCTACACAAATTACACAGGTAGTCCTGCATGAAGTCCATAGTCTACTCCAGAAGTGCCACACATGGTCTTTCTCCTTCCTCTGTCCTTTCAGGCCCTCACCTCATGAAAATGACTGGATGTGCTAACACGACTCACAGAACTCAAGAAGGTGAAAGCTTTTATCTGTCTGTTTATTATGAAAGATGCAACTCAAGAACAGCTGAATAAAAGAAATGCCTGGGGCAAGGTAGACGAGGGAGGCTCACAGCCTATAAGCCCCATGCGGGTGATATCTGCCTGCCTGCTAGCCTGGAGGCTCTTGAACCCCATCATTAGGTTTTTGTTTTTAATTTTTTTCTATTTGTTCTTATTAATTGTACATGACAGTAGAATGTGTTTTGACATATTATACACATAAGGAGTATAACTTCCCATTCTTGTGGTTGTACACGATGTGGAGTTACACAGGTAGTATATTCACATGTGCACATGGGGAAGTGATGTCGGATTCATTCCACTGTCTTTCCTATTTCTTCACCCACCCCTGCTTCCCTTCATTCCGCTTTGTCGATCCAGTGAACTTCTATTGTTCCCTAGCCCCTGCTTATTGTGGCTTCATTCCATAGGCAAGATTGGTCACATCATTGGTTGCTGGAGTCTAGCCCCAACAGTGAATCCAGGAGTTCTGAAGGAGGACTGCGTCTGGATGGGCCCACAGGTCGCAAGTTACCAACAGTCTCCAGAAACAATCTGATGCCCCTAGAGGAGGCTTTATTTTTATACCTTTTTACAGGTGTTTTTTTTTTTTTTTTTTTTTTCAGGTAGTTAATGGATAGCCTCAAAGCCCGAAACTTCTTTGGTTTACATAATTTTCAAGAGTTACAATGTTTTCTGACATATATTGATTACCTAAGATATTGAGTATATTGTTCAAAATATTTTTCTATAACCTTAGCCAATCATGATTAAGCTTTTACATTTTCACCTCAATCACTAGGTGCTAGGCTACACAACTAGACTACATGTCTCTGGACCTATTATTAACTTCTAACTTTAAAGCATACCTATAATTATTTTATTAACCTTTAACTTTAAAGCATACCTATGATTATTGGTAAGCTTTCTTATTTCTAAAATCCCTGTAAAACACACTTAAAATGGTGAAACTCTATTACTTAAAAAGCCTACTATTCTGAAGTGCCTCTAAAATATAACTATATTAATTTTACCTTATTCTATTTTTAATTTTCAAGGTAATTTTCTTTTTTCATAGGATCTATTTAACTGCTTTCTTAAAGAGTTTCCTTGATCCTTGGTCAAAGCACACCAATTCTTATGTCTTTGTAATCTTTAACTAAAGGGCAGGCTTTGCACCTAAACCCATTTATCATTTATATTAACTGTGTTTTCCATTCTCATCATGAATTCCTGTGTAAGGAAAGGAAGGTCTGTTGGTGGGGGGAATGTACGTTGCACAGGTTGTGACTTTAGAACAGGGGTTTAATGGAAATTGTTAAGCTTTTCTCAGGAACCTCGATTTGCAATTTCTTGTGAATTTCTTGAGGAATAACACTATTGTTTGTATCCTGAGAGATACTGAAACATACCTTGGGGCATGTTTTAATTGTATCCTTAGTCTCATTCTGGGAATTTTCCTGCATTCTCAGGCAATACATACTTTTATTATTGATTGACATATGCCCTATTTTCCATATCATGAGTATCATAAACAAAATACTTAACATTCCCCATGGTTCTGGCCGCCAGATGGTGTAGCCCTGCCACAGCATCCCCCACACTGTGATCCTGTTAGACAGCAAGCAGGTGCAGGAACGGCTTCACCAATTGGTCATGATCTATTAATGCTATCTCAAGCCTGGCAGAGGCTCCCTGGAGGCTGGGATGTGGAGCTGAAGGTCCCAACCTTCCAATCAAGGATTAGTCTTTTTGGTGACCAGTCTGTATCCAGAAGCTAGGTAGTAGCCTGCTGAGAAGGATCACTTCATCAGAACCAGTGGCCACCCAACCCCCTCCTCACTCAGGAAAGTCCCAGGGTCTTAGGATCTCTGTGCCAGGAAGTGAGAACAAAGACCATGTACTATTTTCCTGATGTCTCCAGCCTTGTACCAGTGGGATATAACAGTACATGCAGCGACAAATGAACTCCAAACACACAAAGCAAAACCCTGATCTCAAGGGAAAAGCAAGTAGATTAACACAACAGTGATTTGAATACTCCACTGTGGATAATTCATAGAACAATGAAACAGAAGACCACCAGGAAACAGCACCCTATTGAGGATAACACAGAACAAGGAGACAGAAGACCTGCAGGAAACAGAAAAGACTGGACAACCATGTAAACCAGCAAGGCCCAACAGACATCTACAGAATGCTTCTCCAATAACAGCAGAGCCTGCTTCCCTCAGGGCAGGAGAACGTCATAAGTTAGGCCATGAAACATCTTAAGTCTAAATGGATTGAAATCAAACTAAGCATATTCACTGACTACAATACAATGAAATACATCATTCACAGAAAGAAAATTTGGAAAGTCATACTGCGCAAAAATTAAAGAACATGCCCCTAAGTAGCTCACCAATGGCCAAATAAGAAATTACCAGGACATTTCAAAAGTACATCATTTTCACACACACCATGTTGGTTCGAACCAAGACACCTGGCCACAGCTGAGGCTCCAGCTGACATTTTGAAGGACATTTGAAAATGACAGTTTATCTTGCAATGGGGAAGCGAGGGGCCAGAAGTTGGGCAACAGCTTGTTGTGCAGATGTGAGCTAGAGCTTTGCTATTCTGTAGCCATCTGCAAATGTGTCACCACTGCACAGCTGACCAGGATAGCAGGTCTGCCAGCACCTCAAGGGATGACTCAGCCTCTCATTGAACAAACAATGAAAGATAGTTTGCTGAGCTGAATTCAACATTACTGGCTAATATTTCAAATTCCATGAGAAGCTTGTTTTCAAAAGACAGACGTCATGGGACCTTACGGGAATGCCGCAGAGGATGCGGACCTCCTGGGAATGCTGCAGAGGACACAGATGTCATGGGACCTCATGGGAGGACACGGACGTTCTGGGAGCACTGCAGAGGACTTGTACGTTGCGGGAGCACCAAAGGAGATGGAGACATCATGTGCCACGCCTTAAACAATCTCAAGTTCTTAGACATTAATTTTGGGCTCCAATTGATTTCTGGATGCAGGCATCTCGTTCCAATCCATGCTTCTTACACAGCTCTGGCCTGTGCATCTTAAAACCTGCTGTGCTTTTGAGTACAAAGAACAAAGTAGAATCCAGCCCAACTACCCTGCTGCCCCATGAGCTGAGCAGACATCAGCAGAGTGCTCTGGAGGGAGAGCCCCACCAGCATGGTCAGCTGAGAATTCCAGCATTATGAACATGATTCCCATGTATGACTAGAACAGGGTTGGCATCAGTAAGAGCAGGGAGAAGAAAAAGTAGGCCCAAATCTCCATCATGTCGGATTAGGCCCCAACTTCCTTAATAAGAGTCCTATAGTACAAGAATTAAAATCAAGAATCAATAAATGGGATGGATTCAAGCTAAAAAGCTTCTTCTCATCAAAAGAAACAATAAGTGAGGTGAATAGAGAGCCTACAATTCGGAACAAAGACATTCTTTTTTTTTTTTTTTTTTTGGTAGTGCTGGGGACTGAACCCAGGGCCCTGTGCATGTGAGGCTATATCCCCAGCCCAGCAGTGTTTGAATTGGGAAGTCCAAAGATACAATGTTATTGAGGGCATAGAAGGAGTCCTGGTGGAGGGTGACAGAGACACTGGCTCCCAGTCCAGCTCTGCCCTCATGGAAACTGAGCAGATCCTTCCCGTTTCCTCCAAAAACTGAAGTGGAGCCACTAAAATCCAGAATTTCTGAATTGGTAGGGAACTAAAAGCCATCTTAGGCTAATGAGCTAGAGAGTCACCTCTTAAGAGGGTTTTAAAAGGGTATCAACAAATTTATTCTTAGTAAACTGAATACATATAAGTAGGTAAAAATCCAACAATACAGCAAACACACAGAATGGCTGCTTAGGGACAGCAGGTGGACAGGAGAGCTGACCCAAAAGGAAGTTGAGGAAAAGTCAGCAAGGGCCCAGTGAAAGATCCATCTGGATCTCTGACTTCACATAATGAAATATTATGTAAAGAGTAGACTTAATTTAGGTGACGCCGTTGGCCAGAACAAACAGCAATAAAGCAGAAATGATTATAACACGTGAACCACATTTATGCCTTAGAGCACACAATGTGCACACAGCCTGCTGTGCACATGGTTTTGTCCAGGTCCCAGGTCCCTCAGCCCCACTTTCAGTGGTGAAAAGCTGAAAGGCAGAAGTCTAAGCATCCCCTGAATGTCTACAACACAAAGAGGGGCCACCTGCAACCACTGCTCACAAGCAGCGGGAGATTGTGCTGGCACCTTTCTGCTCCTGTGCCCCATTCAGGGTGGAATTGTCCCTTCCCCCAAACCTATATGTTTAAGTCTTAGCCCCCACTTAGAATGTGGCCTATTGATTCCATCTGGAAATAGGCTCTTGCTGGTGCAATTCATTAAGACAAAGTGCAATTGGGCAGTCCTGATCCAACATGCCGGTATCCTCATTAGAAAAGGGAGTTTGTGCATTCATGGAGAGCACATTGCACTGAGGTCATGCTTGGGTGATGCTTACACTGCCCAGGAGTTCCAAAGATGGCCAGCACACCACTGGAGACAGGAGGGAATTTGTCATGGTCCTCAAAGGAAAAGGTCCCACCGACAACCTGATCTCTGAACTTCAAGAACTTGAGACAATGCATTTCTGTTGCTTAAACCATCTGGTTTATGTTATGTTTTTACAGCATCCTTAGAAAATGAATATAAGCCTGCAATTTCCATTAATGAATAAAGAATAACAACTTACACGGGCAGTAAGCTCACTGATCAGAAAGTTGCCTCTGCTTATGAACCAAGTGTGCACATGGAGGGCTTGGCCTCCTCACCTGGAAGCTACGCAGCCACAGGATATTGCTCAGCCTACAGAGCCTGGCACTTGGACATAGCCCGGCACTTGGACATAGCCCCACCAGGGGCATCCAAGATGAGCTCATCTTGAGATCCTTAATTTCATTGTCTCTACAAAGACCCTTTTCCAAATTTAGCCACATTCAAATGCTTCTGGTACAACACACACACACACACACACACACACACACACACACACACGAGGCCATACCCAATCCAGTACATTATCCAGGACCCAAGGTCATTTTTCATTCTCTTCTACCTGTGGGAAATAAAAGGTTACTCCTGTCCCCTGAGTGGCCACAGGGGTGACTGGAAGACAAGCTGATGGAGCAGCAGAGGGCACCTTGGCCATCTGTGCCCTCAAGCAGCCTACATGTGTCCTGTTCCATCTTACTCCCAGATGCCAGTGGACCACTTGCAACTTATAAGAGACTGCCATCATGTTCATCCCTCTTGTGAACCAGAATGTTCCAAAGCTGCAGCCCATCGTAGACATGGCTTCTAGGCTGATGCCCGCAGTCAGGGGTTGTCGCGACCCCTTGCCCGCAAGGAAGACGCAACTCGAGAATCTTCTTTCAACAGTTTATTCAGGCCCCTGATATTTCTTCTTCTCCCTCCCGGATGCCCCTCCCAGCCTTAATAAAGCATCCCAAGCCCCAATGCAAAGCTGCCGCATGGAGCTTTCTCACAGGGTGGTGAAAAATCATGTGCCAACTTTCCCAGATAAGAAGTTGTTTGTCACAGACCACAGTGGAGCCAGCGTCATCTTGTAATGGCGACCATAGTCTGCAGAAACGGCAGAAGCGGCTCACCACAAGGGGTGACCTCTCTACCACGACCCAGTAGACTGTCCGAGCAGCTTCTAAAATGATGTCTCTTCTTTGTGCCAACAGCTTGTCTATGTGCTTAAACCCTAGGGGCTTACGCTGTTGGAGGTGACATGAACTACACATACAGCATGTTTTCCTACCATAGACATCTCCAGCCCAGAGTCTGTCAAGTGGGATGGGTGGACTGCTTGATGGAACAGCTTGAACTTGCTGCAGAGGTGTGTGCTACTCAGGGCTGCCCATGAAGCTGGACTTCCACATTATTGGTGTGTAAGCATCTTTCTCAAGAATGCCATGCTCTACCTCCAGGAAGTGGGAGGTTGCTGGGTAGAACCTTGCTTGAGTTAGGACACCATGTATTTGACTGCTGCAGGGAGCAGGCTGGAGAGTCACATGTGAACAAAAGGCAGTCTCTGCCTCGGAGTGGTGGTCATCTTTGCCATCCCTCCAGGAGCACAGCATGGTGTGGTTGGCCTATCCTGGCAAGGAGTGGTGGCCAGAGAGAGGTGCAAGGCTCATGCACCACCCTCCCTCACTCTGCCAGGTTCACCCTTACCTCACTGACTAAGGATCAAGTGTGGGCATTCCACCACAAATATGTCCTCTCCAACCATACATCTAGTCACCAAAGAAGCCACTACCAGGCCATCGACAGGCCTGAAGGACTGTCTATGACAGACTCCACATGACTCACTCCACTGGGAGGGAGGGTGTGAGCCACACCAGGCCCGAGCGTCACTTCAGTCCATATCCTGTTCTCAGACACCTTGGTCTCTTGTGCAGCTACTCCAGGAAGTGATCAAAAGTCCCCAGGAGAAAGTCTGGGAGTCACTACCATGTACTTTGCCACCCTCGCAAGGGGCTTATTCAGGCAGAGCTGGCCTCTCCAAAGTCCATGGGCTCCAAGTTTAAAAACAGGTTTGGATACTGGGTAGGGGATGGGAGCAAGTGTTCTTAGCCTCTGCAAACGCGTCTTTAATTTGTCCAAATATCTCGTTCTGGGAGTGCTGATTCTGGTCCATCTACCTGTTTTTGCTGGGGATGACAATAAGTAGACTGGTCTTGCTTCTGTCAGTGTAGTGCTACCATCTAGACCCGGACTTCGGAGCCCTGCCGATCCCGATCCCTTTTCTATCAGACAGCCCACTCTGCAGCAGCATCTCCTGTGTCTGCCCAGCCTAATGGGAGAAGCCATCCCCAAACTTTTCAGAGAGGTCAGTGCCCTCTTATCACTGTGTTCTTTATCAGCTTTCTATATAAATGGACTGCACTTAGACTGAGCCCTCCTGAGAGCAGGCAGCATGTGGCAGCGTGTCCACTCCAGCATGCTGCTTTCTTAGTGCCTTCTGTCTGGCAGCTTTCCTTTTTGTAGCCTGTTACTTGTCCAAGCCTCTAGAAGCTATTCTCACCATGTGGCTCTGTCTCTAAGGTCCTTGCAAGGGTGCTAAATCCTGAATCACAGAAGTGTTTTTCCTTATTTAAAAACAAACAAACAAAACAACAACAACAACAACAACAACAACAACAAAAAAACCAAACAAACAAGCAACCTCTAAGTTCTATGCCCTTAGCCTAGAATCTTAGGATCCACTCCTTTAGCTCCTCCTGGATACACAGCTGGGTCCTGAAGACACATCCTCCTCCAGTGGGCTCAGCATTCTTCAAGCCAGTTGTTGTTGTGACTTACTGTAACTACCAACCTGGTCCCAGAAAGGGATGAGGGTAGGTCTCAAAGATGGGTTCATGAGGGTCTTTGAGTAAGGGAAAGTGCCGACTTTGAACAGGAGATGATCCAGGAAAGCTTGGAAAGTCAAGATCTCTGAGTGCATTGACCAGATGTCCCCATCCTGAGACTCAAGGTCCCACCTCTTTCTGTTCAAGAAGTTGAACTAATTAAGCATCAGCAAGGCTGGGAATTCCACTCTCTGTGACCCTCTGCTGTTCTGCTAGTGAAGTCCTGGGCTATACTCTCAGTGTTGCTGTTGAGAAGGAGGCCTTTGTCTTTCAGAGCTCTCCTTAGGTTACCTATTGGCCCTCCCCACCTGGTGCTCCTTCTGCAGCACAGTGGATACCTGTCTGGGCCACAGCCTTGTCTTTCCAGTTTCTCTCCACCTCTCTCATGCCAGCATCACAGCTTCTCTCAGGCAGTCCTTGTCAGACATTCTGATCAGAAACCTACCTCTCTGCTGCCCTTTGCAGATTGGCAGGACCCCAGGGGAAGGGAGCCTCTCCTTGGGTCCACACCTCTACCACACTGCTCCAGGAGCAGTCAGTCCAGAGGGCCAGTCCCCTGTGACAAGGATTTGTCCCTGTTTTCCAATGGTAAATGCCTCATTTTCCTTAGTGATTTAGGTTATCCCTTTGTAAATCAAGAGCATTGTTGGCCATTATGTTTGCTACAAAATTTCTCCTGGATCAGTGGTTTTGCTTTTGACTTGTTTCGAGTCATTTCTTTTCACAATTTTTTATTTCTTTTTTTAATTGATTTTATTTTTTAAATATTTGTTTTAATTGAAGGTGGAAAAACAATAACCTTTATTTTATTATTATGTGGTGCCCAGGATTGAATCCAGTGCCTCACACATGCTAAGCAAGCACTCTACTACTGAGCCACAACTCCAACCCCATTTTTTTTATTTCTTTAAATAAAATTTTAAAATTTTTTCTTTCATAAAGGACTTGTTCATTCCAAGACTATCAACATATCCATCAACACTTTCTTAAATCCTCAAGATATCTGTCAGTCCACTTTTATTTTCTACAGAAATAAAAACTTCCTAAAACATTTTGAATTTCATCACATCAGAAAGAAAGAAAAGTACCAGTCTCCATTCTGATTCTCCTTCCACTTTTTTTGTTTGTTTTTGGTACAAGGAATTGAACCCAGGCTGAGCCACATCCCCAGCCCTTTTTATTTATTTATTTTTTAGATTTTGAGATAGAGAATCTTGCTAAGTTGCTTAGGGCCTTTCTACATTCCCAGGCTGGCCTCAACTTGGGATCCTCCTGTCTCAGCTTCTCAAGTTGTTGGAATTACAGGTGTGCGCCATGGTGCCCAGCTTACAATATTTTCTAATTAAATAGTAAATACATCTTTTAGGGTAGAACATTTTTGAAGTATAAAAAAGTATAAGGAAAAAAATAACAATGAAATCAACAGTAAATCCACTGGTCAGATCAGAGATACTAGCTGAGAGCATTTGGGTTTATTTTGGGCGCAACTACATTATGGATAGACTTGATTCCTTATTTGTTAATCTAATATTGAATCACCAGATTTTAGATCTATGTCATTATATAGTCTTCAAAGCCTTAATCATAAAGAGCTATGTAATATTTATTATTAATATAATATAGTGGTAACCATTCCAATAACTTGGCAATTAATCAATGAGAAAAAATTAATGAAGCAAAAATGTGTACATGTTAAAGATGTTTTCAAATAATTCCTCTGGTAAGTGATACTTAGTTCCATGTCTTCCAGTGATCTTGGAGAGTACCTGCCTCAAGCTGAATTCTTTCTTTTTTTTATCTCTGCCATTTCGGAAGATGACAAATGGTCTACTGTTAGGAGCTTTCTTGATCCATGTGACTGGGCCACGTGACTGCTCTGAGCGCAACCCACACAGGAGAAGGTGCCAGGATAATGGGAACCCTGACGTCCTCAAGTCCTGGACTCTCCTAATCCTGAGAAAACTCTAATACCATACAGAATCCAAAGCAGGAAATCATTCTTCCTTCCTGAGTTACTAAAGCCCCAAACAGGAAGAAACAGCTGCCATTCTTATTCTGACCCAATAAAGCCATTTGTTTTCTGGTCCTAGCTGTCTCTCAGATAGGAAGCCGACATTTAGACCTAGACAAACAGGAGACCCACAGAGTTATTAGGGTCAAAGAGTGGAGGAGCCTGGGCTGGGGTTGTGGCTCAGTGGTAGAGCTCTTGCTAATACACATGAGGCACTGGATTTGCTCCTCAGCACCACCTAAAAATAAAATAAAGATATTGTGTTCACCTATATTTATATATATATATATATATATATATATATATATATATATTAGATTAGATATATTTGTATATTATATATATGTAAAAGAGCAGAGGAGTGGAAAGGAGATACTCATCAGGTCTCACCCTGACTACCACCTGCCCAGGGAGCCTGAAGTATCCCCATGGTTGGAGCACAGGTCAGGCTGTGGTTAAAGCCTGCAGGGGAGGGTGGGTGCACCAGGATGGGACAAAGGAAGGTCACTGGACCAAAACTGTCTGCAGGTCTTTGCAGTGAGTAGTTTTCCTGAGTGACCAGCAGCCTCAGGGTTATGTATCAAAGGCTTCATCCCATCCTGTTTCACAGCTGAGAAAACAAAGTACAGAGAAATGTTAAGAGGTGGACATGTTTCATTACTGAAGTCAGGATTTAGATGCAGACATCTGATTCCAGAGCTCATATCCAGTCCACAGAATTCCAGCCCCATCTTGACAAAGCCTTCAGCTTCTAAATACTTGCTCACTCTGCTCTAATGTGGACAAGGCAGAGGTAACCTGGAGCTCTAACAGTGGGCACCCTCAAGTGTTCTGGAACCTGCAGTGGTTTCTAAGTTTCATCACAGTGACACTTCTGTGTCTGTGGGTCTTAGCATGGGGGTCTGTGGCCAATGTTCAATTTAGGCCTACAGTTGTCTATTTATAGCAACAGAAACCAGTGTGATCTATAAATAGAAGAAAGCTCATAAGCTTAATGTATTTGTTTCTATCAATGGTCAATCACTGAATTCAAACCACTCAAGGCAGATCCAACGGCTGGCATCAGACTTTGCAAAGCTTGCACAGGAGAAGCATGCCTGTGAGGTCCCAGCCTTATCTGCATGCCCTTCCCCTCCCATCTCTTGTCAGTTCCCTTTCCCTGTTCCCAGTGAGGAAATCTCAGGCACCTGACATCAACATTTTACAGTTCAGGGTGAATTCTAAGTATGGTGCTGCTGAGTATTTAAGTTGTATATTCTTAGCTACAGGGAGGGGGTGTGAAGGAGGGCAGAGGGAAGGGAGAAGAAGTGGTCTATCTTTCATGCTAATTATGGTGGGAGAGAGAGGCAGGCATTAGCTTTTCTTTTTCCTCTTCTCCCAATAGAAAGCTTGCAGAGTTGTATGGGGGGGGGGGATTAAAAGAATGTGGAGAAATGGGAAACCCTGGCCTTCTGCTTGTGAGACCTGGGGTTTAGTTCTTACTGTGCAGTTCTCCAGCTTCAAACAATGGGCAAAAGGCCCTTCCTGGTGGCCTTTAGCTCTTCAGCAATAAACCTCAATATCAGTGAGATATTTAAGGCTCTTTTTCCTGATTATCTACGATTCTGTACTCGGGCATCCCAGGGATCACAGGTTGGGGGTCAACAACAGTTTGTCCACAACTGATAAATATGTGGTTTATACAACAGGAAGAGCATTTTCAACCCAGGATTCATGTCAATGTCCTCCCTCAGGACTCCTCCTCATTAGCACGCTTTTCCACACACAGGGACTCTCCTCTGGTCCAGGTGCCACCTGTCACCCCCATCTTTCCCTGGGCAGGTGAGGGGGACTGAACTCTGCTCACCCTGAGCTTGAGCCCATGAGGTGGTAGTAACTCACCACTCCCCTATCTGTGGGACTTAACAGGGCTCTGTATGCAAAAATGCAGACCAATCACAACAGGCAGTGAGCAGGGTGTGGCATCAGAAAGAGCTTCATCTTCTTTCTCAATAAGCACCCAATAGTGCTTGACCTCACCGTGCATGTTCCCAGTTCAGAAACTTCCACGTGCGGCAGAAGATTCTCACTCATGCCCTGCTCCTAGTGTGTCTTTCCATTGCCTCTCCCTTCTGCTAGCTCAACTAAAGCTTTCCTTTGTGTAGAACATTGGTAAGGCCACGTGGCTTCACTTCTTGACACAAATCATCTGCCAGGCATGGACAGGCATCTCACCCTTTTGGTGACAGGACTCGGCTCTTCTTCCAAAGCTCCAGGCACCATGTGAGCCCCATGGTCCTGAGCCCCATGGGCATACAGTCTGCTGTTATGTCCATTTCTATTCTTCCCAAAGCTGTGTGGCCTCTCCATGCCTTAGCTTCTTCTATAACATCTGGGGCTGAGGTTTTGGCTCAGTGGTAGAGCGCTCGCATAACATATGCAAGCTCTGGGTTCAATCTTCAGCACCACATAAAAATAAATAAATAAAATAAAGGTATTGTGTCCAATTACAACTAAATATATATATTTAGACACAAAATAATACCATCTACTGTATTATACTGTGACAATTATATGAGACAATTCAACTGCAGTGTAAATACTTATCATGGAGAACTCCCAGTTCCCTTCCTCCTGGAGTAGCAGCTCCAAATAAGAAGACATAGTTGAATAGCCCAACAGGCCCCAGACCCCTTGGCTGACCAGCTTATGCTTAAGGCAGGCAAATCATCATGCAGAAATAAGCACCTCCAGCTACTGACCTGGGAACCAAGCCCACCCCAAGACACTCAGTTGTGATTAGCCCTGCCAGCTGCCAACCACTGCCGTTACTGGTCTTTTGTGGATCATCCCATGCCCCCACTTTCTCTGGATGGCACCCTAGGCCTCCTCTCTCCCTGTCCTGCTTCTCCCCTGCCCAGCCTGCCCAGCCAAAGTCATGAAAGAGTAGGCTGCCAGGGAGGGAGACATGGCTTCTCTCCCAAGGCAACAATTAGGAATGCATTGACCTCTCTTAATGGGCAATGTAACATTAAGCAGATGGAAGCCCAGACCCACACCACTTTGCAGAGAGTGGGGGCAGCTTGTGTTCAAATACGACCTCTAAATGGAAACCTAATAGGCTGTTAATGGAACTTATCTAATTAAACTCACTTGTATTTAGGCACGAAGAAGAAAAACAGTCTGAATTTTGTTCTTGGAGAAAACAGATCTTTGTTTGATATGGTCAATAAGCCTGTACTTGAGTCCACATTCAATTATCTCCTGCCTTCTGTCATGCACTGACATCACATCTGAGGACCCCAAGACAAGCCCAGTGCCTGCTCCCACCCTTCACAACCCAGAGACTTCAGGACTGTTGACAGTACAGAAGTGACTCTATGGTGTCCTCTGGAGGGTAAGACAGAGCAAGAGGAAAGCCTTTGGAAGCATTGGGACTGATCTCTGGGTTGGAGCAGAGCTGTCCTATTCCCGGAACCCCAAAGCTAGGAGGTCCTCCAAGATGAAGGGATGTTCATAAGCCTATTTTCTCTCATTCAAAAATACAAATAAAAAGAGGTAGTGATCTGTAAGGCAGAGGTTATACTGAGGAAATCGATTCTCAGCAAGTGAACTTGCCCAGTGTTGTATGTAGCAAAGCCAAGACCTGGTAGTGACCCTGTAGAAGGACCAGTGAAGTCAGGTAGTGACGATGCCTTGCAAACTCTGAAGTGTGAATGGAGAGATCCAGCTTTATTTTCTGGAGAGGTAACAGTGAGATCTCAATTCCAAGCATCATAGTACAATGCCTCCCCCCAACATATGTAGAACACAAGCTCTGCTCCTGGGAGTTGAGCAGTATTGGGGGTTGTCCAGGTACAGGCTTTGGACCCAGAAAGACTGAGCCAGGTCTTGACCCACCACATGTGAACTCTGTGACCTTTGAGCAAGTGACCTTCTGTAGTTCAGTTTGCCCATCTGTAAAGTGGAAGGAACTGTAGTTCTATCCCAAAGGCCTGGGTGAATACATGCAATGCTTTTGAACAGAGCACACAATGAGCCCCCAGATGTCAACCATTGCTACTAATCTGCCAAGATGGGCAAAGAGCCCACTGTCCCAAGTCCCCTTCCCTTGGAGATCCCCAATCTCTGTGCTTATTGGCATTTATAACAAGATCACTCCTAGCACAAGCATGAAGCCGAGATGCTGAAGCAACCCTCAGGGACTCTGGAAGGCTACAGAATTCTTCATGGTTTTACCTTGGGATCTGTGTTCCTAAGTGAAGCGTGACAGGACAGTTGCTACTCGAAGCCTCGTCTCACAAGGGGTCTGGCCTCTCAGCCCCTCCCCACTTCCCTGGGTCAGGTTCTTGGCCTTCCTCTCACCCCTGCACCAGGACCATGGCTGTTCTCTGCTTTGAATGATTGGGTTGTTTGGGAGTAAGGAAAGGGTCACTGAGTCATCACTCTTTGTCCCCAGAGGGGTCTTGAGAGGCAAGAAGATAGCCCTGCCTTGTGTGTCTGGGCCAGGCAGAGGGCATCCACCCACACTCAGGCTGACAGCACAGCAGAGCTTTTGGCAGCGGCCAGGATGGCTGGAGGGCAGGGATGGAGCTTATAGTGGCACCTGGCACCTTGGTGTCTGCCTGTCTGCCAGTGTGGGGCAGTTGGCCCTGGGAAATAGGGGTTGGCTGCCCCATCTCTGGCTAGGGAGTGGCTTTTCTTTTTGCACTGGGTCTCCAAATTACGTAGTGAGCCTGACGCTTTCTCAGGTTGGTAGCCATGGATAACACTAGGTACATTTGTGGAAAAACCCATTTCTACCAGAGGACTTTGGTCAGATCCTACAATCCCAATAAGTTCGAGTCTTAGATCTTATCTGTGTCTAGATCATAACAAAACCCTTGCAAATATGTTTTCTGCTATTAAATTCCTAGTAGAAGCTCCTCGGGGTTCCAGTGATAACAATGGTAAGCAGGCAAAGACCAGAGGCCGTCTAGCAGCACCTGCTCCAGCAGCTTTGCTGGGACAGGGCCGAGAACACCAGGGAGGACCATCCAACTCAGCAAGCAACAGGAGCTTTCCACTGGGAATAGATTCCTAAACAGAAAATAGACATCACAAGCCACCTGGAGGCAATTTCTTGGGTGAAGATGGTTAATAAATAGCTCCACATGGGGTCTCCCCAGGTGGGAGAAGGAAGGAGCCCACCAGCCTCATGGTGTGGTGAATGGTTCCACCAGGGTCCCCCCAAGTGGAAGATAGTGTGGTGAATGGTTCCACAAGCCTCATGGGGTAATATTCCATTATGTATATATGCCTCATTTTCTTTATCTATTCATCTGTTGATGGGCATCTAGGTTGGTTCCATAGCTTAGTTATTGTAAATTAAGCAACTATAAACATTGATATGGCTGACACTGTACTATGCTGATTTTAAATCCTTTGGGTATAAACTGAGGAGTGGGATAACTGGGTCAAATGGTAGTTCCATTTCAAGTTTTCTAAGGAATCTCCATTCAGCTTTCCAGAGTGATTGCACCAATTTTCAGTCCCACCAAAAATGTATCAGTGTACTTCCCCCCACATCCTCACCAACATTTATTGTTGCTTGTATTCTTGATAATTGCCATTCTGACTGGAGTGAGAGGTACAATGGTCCCCCAAACAAAGGGTCGTGGAATAAACAGACCCTGGGCAGAGTCGGGATCAGTGTGGGGGTGAGACATCTGTTCTGGGAGAGAAGAGCACCAGAGCCCTGGAGCTTTCTGGAAGAGGAACCGGAAGCTGGATCATGCCCTAAATCATGGAAAGTCTATGCAGCAGATAGGAGGCAGGCATGCACTGATAGAAGAGGGAAGGCTGGGAGCTCAGCCTGGGCCCTGTCGACATGCTGTGTGGCAACCAGGCTTCGGATGTGAGTCTGTCCCAAGCTAGACCTGGCTTGCCCTCAGGATGGGGGAGACCACAGACAGCAAGCTGCAGGCCCAGGCAGGCAAGCCACAGGGCACTGCAATCAGCAAACAGTCAGCACTGGCTTCTTGAATGAGTTGATGCTGAAAATGTTCCTGGTCTTAGCAGCATGCTCTTCTCTGCCAGGGAACACAGTGTGTCTACCAGCTACTTTCACTCTCTAAAGCTGACCTACACAGCAACTGGAGGGTAAATGCAAGTTCAGGTATGCCTTTGGTAAAAATGGTACAAGCCATGAGCTGGGAATCGGGGTTTGGATTCCAGCTCTGCTCTAAGTACTTGCATGGCTGTGGGCAATCCATCCTATACCTCTGCGTCTCAGCTCCAGTCCCAAAGAGGCAGCAGGACAGAAATGTCACATTATCTCTAAAGTCACTCTGTCAGCTTCCCACAATAGCCACATTGCTGCACACACAGTTAAAACACAATTTTCATGGTGAGATTACACAAAAACTGAACATCACAGGCTGCACAGAACCTAGTCATTTCCCAGGAGTTTCAAGATCTGCACAGATGGAGGAAAGTCTCGTCCTTGAGGTTGTAGGGCCAAGGGCAGCCCCACGGTGTGCTCAGGCCTGGGGAGCATGTTCCAGCTGGTCACCTTTACCTGGAGTTTTACATGTTGTCCAGAAGGAAAGCCTGCGCTCTGCTACCAGACAAGAAACAGAAACCACAGCAGAGAGGTTGCAGGTCTGGTTTGCGCTCTGGTGCCTGTGCACTAGGGTGGGACAGGGAGGATGACAGGCACCAGGAGTGGAGAAGAGTGACACTGGGAGTGTAGTGGAGTCACTCACAGTCCTGCCCTACTCAGAAACATCTACACCTTAGCCAGCTACGTGCTCCCCTACATTTCCTGTCAGATGCATGTGGGCCAGCAGTGGCCATCTGGTCTCTAAAGTCATTTGTAGTCACAACAGGCAACTAAATCTAGTTAAAAACAACAGCATTACTCAAACCATCTGCCTTAGACTTGAAATGGCACAGTTAAGAAACAAGAGATGTCTCCTCTGTGGGGACACAGGAAGATTGAAAGACTTGGCCCCGGCACATGGCTGACAGCAGCTGGCAGGTTCTAGACAAGGCACAGGGTTCCTCATGCGGATAACCGCTACTCTGCCCGCTCCTGCCCACCTGTGAGGAACACTGCACAGAGGCTCCTCAACAGGTTCCCTGCTGCTCTGCCCCCTGATGCCAACCTGGGAGGAACACTGCACAGAGGCTCCTCACCTGGATCCCTGCTGCTCTGCCCCCTCCTGCCCACCTGTGAGGAGCACTGCACAGAGACACCTGACCAGGTTCCCTGCTGATCTGCCCCCACCTGCCCACCCATGAGGAGGGCTGCACATGCACACACCTTGGGTCATTCTCTCAGGTACGTTTGGAAACAAGGTTTTGTTGCATGCAGGGGCATATTAAGGGTATGTTGTCTTCAGCATTGCCCAGAAAATTGCCCTCTTCCTCACAGCAGTACAGGCCACCTAGGTCTCTGGGCAGGGACAGGAGGCTGCTCTGGTAACCCCATTGGCCCTTACTTTGTACCATACATGGCAGGTGCTGGAGAAAACACTTCCAGTCCTCCTCTCCAAGGCACACCTGGAAGTGTGGCTGTAAGAGGGTGGTGGCCATTTGAGGACAGGAGACTACATGCCGGCAGTAGGGAGCCAATCCCACACCCTTTCCAAGGATGAGTTGAGATGTCTGCTCAGCTCAGGTCACCTTATGGCTACACTAGAGGTACAGACACAGCTGGCCTGAGGAGTTCTGGATACCATCCCCTCCTGTCTGAAATATATGTCCTGCCACATACAACCAGGCTATTGGGCAGATCTCTTCAGCTTTCTGCTTCCAAGACTGAATGCCACCTGTCTCTCCTCCCTCCAAACTACTATTTGACCCAGTTATCCCACTCCTCAGTTTATACCCAAAGGATTTAAAATCAGCATACTACAGTGATTCAGCCATACCAATGTTTATAGTTGCTTAACATACAATAACTAAGCTATGGAATCAACCTAGACAATGGCTGGGAACAGTCTCCAAGGGACAGAACTTCCAGGGCCAAAACCAGCCCTAGTGCCTTCAGCCAGTCCCCCTGCTTTGTTACCCCTTACTCTCCTTTCTGGTCACAAGAAGATGAGACAAAAAGTATCTATGTCAAACAGCCGCCTTGAGAGAATTGAAAGAGATAATATATAAAAGGGTACAACAGCCCTGGTCCACATTCAGCACAGAGAGAGAGCTGGACATGGGAAGGGTCCAACAGCTCTGCTCTATGTTCAGCACTGTGAGATTGTAGTCATCAAATACATGGAAAGGTTTCCAACAGTTCTGGTTCACATTAAACCTGAGGAGTACTGTTCAGTATCTCACGTGACCCCTAGATTCTCCTTTCATATTCTGTCATTCTTCCCACAGTCTCTAAGGAGAAGGATCATATGTTTTTCTGTTACCCATGTAGATATCTATATTCTCCCATAGTCTCTGAGCTTCTGGGAGAATAAGATTGTGGATTATTAAATCCTGCCTTCTCTAGTATAAAGCATTTTCCATCTAGTTGATATTGGAAAGTGTGTTGAATTAAATTGTTTGGAGAATTTCAATTAATAATGCCCTTTATTTAATGATTGATAAATACGTATTGGGCCTTTTGCTAACAACTTACTTATATTGAAAAGTAGTTTATTTAGATTTGATCTCACATATTCTTCTAGTTCACAAGTTTGGCTTTTAGAAGCATGAAAGAAAATGGGTACTTTAAACAGAGAGTTGTGTAATTAAGCCAAGATAAAGCACTAACTGGAGAAGTGGAAATGAAGACAATCTCTCACACTCAGCAATGGTAGAGAGATGTCAAAGACTATTGAGAGAAGGTGACTGGGTGGTGTTGGCTGGGCCTTGGGAAAGCTGACTGAGGGCTAGAGGGAGCCATGCCAGTCAGAGTGGGAAGTGCTCAAGAAAGCAGAAAAGCAGATAAGCACAAAACAACCACGATGGGTGCCAGGGGTGCCCCGAGCCAGCTGTGAAACCAGGCAGCACTGTCAGAGGCTGACTGCATCCAGTAGTGCCTGCTGAGGATGGCATGGAAGGGGCTGGAGCACTTGAGAGCCAGGGAGGCACTCAGAGAGGCCTGGAGTCCTCCTGATGGCAGCAGAGGAAGGAAGCTCCAATGTGGCAGCCTTCCTTTCCTCCCACCAAGGGAAAGTGTTGGCAGACGTCTATGAGGAAAACAGGCCTGTCAAGTGGCACTGGTGCCAAGGTCGTTGGAAGGATACAAGCATGTCCTCGCCATGTCAAGACCGGAAACTTCTTTCCCAGCTAAATCTTGTGACTGGCACTAAAAGTTACACTCCCCCCCCCATTTTTAACATTTTATGATTTTAAAAGTTCTTTCATTCTGTAATTTTATGAATATAACTTCAAAATGGCTTCTTTCCTCCAGGCAAGAACAAGAAGTAATGTGAACTTTGGGGCAGAACCCTCTGGGAATAAGTTTTACTCTGACAAAGAAAATAAGTTTTTAATATCATTTTAGCATCCAAGAAAAAAAAAACTGAACCTCATGGCATAGTCTTGCCCTTTTAAAAAGTATTTTTAAATGTCCCTTAATATCCATCATGAAACAAAAGCTTCCACATAGGTTACCTTAGCCAGAAGTGGTGGCCAAGCCTCCCAATGGCTGGGGAGGATCACAAGTTTAGGAGGATCACGAGCCTTAGCAACTTAGTGAGGCCCTAAGAAACTCAGTGAGGCTCTGTCTCAAAATTTAAAAATAAAATAAAAAGGGCTGGGGATGTGCCTCAGAGGTTAAGTACCCCTGCGTTCAATCCTTGTACCAAAAAAATAAAATAAAGTAAAAACCCATCACCTCAAACAATGAAAGACAAATTTAATGCTAGAGCCTTCTGTGGCTTCAAGAGGAAGAAGGTTACTATAGAGGAAGGCAGGGAGGGGCAAGGCCCTGCTGACCAGCTCAATCTGGGACAGGGCCCACCAATCCCTGGTTTGCTGAAGAGGCCTGGGTATAATGGTGTAGAAGCACCACCCGGTGTCAGGCCCAGGGACTGCAGCAAGGTTTTCCAAGACCTGAGGGAAGCTTTAACTGGAGACCCTCTGTGCTGTTCCAACCATGGCCTAATTTCAGGCCTGTGGGTCATTTCTATAACGCATGCAACTGAATCCCACACAGTCTCCAAAGTCTGTACTTGATGATTTAAAAAACTGTCTCAACCCAAAACAGCCCTAGGAGCTCCGTCACATCAGCACATTTACCTGTTTCAAAGGCAGCAATCCTCCTGGGAGTGCAAGCTCAGTAGCAGGGGAGTCTATATGCTGAAGGTCCCTGTACTTCATGGTCAGGAGTCAGGGACATTGGGCCTCATGGTCATTGACAGTGAGCATTCCCTGGACCATATGATCTGTTGCAGTGAGCACCCCCTGGACCTCTTGGTCAGTAGCAGTGAATATTCCCTTGACCTCATGGTCAGTGGCAGTGAGCACTCCCTGGACCCCATGGTCAGTGTTGGTAAGCACCCTCTGGATCCCCTGGTCAGTGGTGGTGAGTGCTCCCTGGGTGCCATGGTCAGTGGTGGTGAGAGCCCCCTAGGCCCAGTGAGCACTCCCTGGACCTCATGGTCAGTGGCAGTGAATGTTCCCTGGACCTTATGGTCAGTGGCAGTGAGCACCTCCTGGACCTCATGGTCAGTGGCAGTGAGGAGTCCCTAGACCCCATGGTCAGAGCATTCCCTGGACCTCATAGTCAGTGGTGGTAAGCACTCCCTGGTGCTTATGGTCAGTGGTGATGAGCACTCCCTGGACCCCATGGTCAGTTGCAGAGAGTACTCCCTGGACTCCATGGTCAGAGCGTTCCCTCGACCTTGTGGTCAGTGGAGGTGAGTACTCCCTGAGTCTTAAGGTCAGTGGATGGTGAGCGCTGAAGGTTGCCTAAAATGTCAGTCTTCTCAATGGAAGCTTCTCCTTCCCTAACTCTCAGTGCCTGGCCCTTCTCTCAGGTCTGCTGTCCTCTCTGGTCTGTTCCTACCCTCATGTGCATGCTCCAGGCACAGCTCAGCCTCACTCACACCCCTGCTGCAGCTGGAGAACAGTGCCCCTGTGCAATCTCCAGGACATTCTCCTTGGCCCAACACCAGATGTGCTTAAAAGCAGGAATTTAGGTTCTGTGAATAGGAAACGAGGTAGATTGTGGCATGGGGATGTGGGTGTTGGAATAGGGTATAGACAGGGAACATGGGTACTTCAACTGCAACACAGGGTCCCCATGGTGTTTCTTCCTAGGTCACCAGAAACACTAACATTTTGCTTCCCTCAATCAATGTTCTTCCAACAGCCTCTGCTTATGGCTAGTAAAAGTGAAAATGTCTGTAATTCCCCTTGCAGAGTTGGCCAAGTTGTAACGGAGCAACTCCTCTCTCCCAGGTAGGTTGACTGAGTCCAGGCAGCCTAAGGAAGAAACCTGGGGTATGCCTTTATTAAATGGGTAGATAATCCGTGCCACAGAAAGTCTGTTCACTTTGCATATGGAATTGCAACAAAGCCAGCAATGTGCCAGGTGTGACAGCACAGATCACCAGGAGTACACATGCGCTGCTGTCCCTGACTTGGTCATTGCTTCCCAGACTTCTGGGTGAGGTGCCTGCTGACTCTATTTCCTTGCAGCTTCTTTTCTTAGTTTTGACATAAATGATCTCCACACCACTGAGAGGCTTCTGCTGATGCCAGGACAAATGGCACTGGGGTTCTCAAGTAATTTCTCTCTTAACACGTTACCTATTTTGTATCCTGTTTCTTGTTTGCAGAATATTTTTTAGAGATTGACAATTTCAGAATATCTGTATCTTTTAACTTACTGCTTTCCCTACTAAATTTTGACTTCCTTAAGGCAAGAATTGTTTTCACCTTTCTCGGTATCTCTTGCTAGCACAAGAATAATGCTCAATGTGAGTGTGCTGATCTAGCTCAGAAAGAATAATGATTGGATCAGGAGGAGACTGTGGTGACAGAATTCCTAATGCATGTCCAGGACTGGAAGTAGAATCCTTGGCACTGGGCTTCAAGAACTAGCAGATTGAAGGGAAGAAGTAAGCCATCCTAACATTACTCAGATTTGTCACATGGCAATCTCCTGCACCCTCTTATCTTAGGCAATTTGAAATGATTTAACAAAATTTCATGAACTGGTACTTTATAAACAACAGAAATGTATTTGTCATAGTACTAAAGGTTACAAAGTCCAAGGTTCCTGCAGATCAGGTGTCTGGTGAAGGCCTCAATCCTAGTTTATGGACAGCCATTCTCTTTTTGTATCCTCATGGGAGGAAAGGGGTGGAGGTCTGGAGACTCTTTTCTGGGGACACTAATCCCATTCCCAAGGGTTCTACCTCATGACCCAATCATGTTTCCAAGGTTCAGTCTCCTGTTGCCATCACATGATGATGGTGAGTTTTCAACATGTAAAATGTGAGAGAATGCAACTTTGTAGTCCATAGTTCTTCTGAACTGCTGCCCTAGTTCAAAAGATGGGGAAAGGAGGATGAGGCAGGGATTAAACAAAGACTTCGCTTTTTTATTTGGCCACAGGTGACATCAATGGACACTCTTGACTGCTGCTGTACCTTCTGGGAGCTTTCACAGTCAACCATTTCCATATCAAAGCCATTCTCAGTCTCTTTTCTTGATGGAAGGGAGGCTAGACAGAGCTGTGAAGCCAAGTGCATCTTTCACTAGCCAGGTTCACAAACTGCATCAGAAAGAACATAAAACAGCCATGTGACACCAGGATCTCTTTCTTGGGCAGTTGAGTTCAGAACCATGCTGGGCCACTTTGAAGCAAGAATGCAAATGAGAATATCAGGTTGTTTGGTGAGGTCTGCCATCATGAAAGGCAAAGGAGTGGCTCTTCTCTGACCTGGGCATCTCACTTCTAGAAAATTGCTCTCAAAGGTTCACTAGTGCTGTGGTCTGCAAACTTCTCACTTCCTTCCTCTCCATCAGATCCTTCAGGAAGAGTCAAGATCATTATGATTTAGATATGAACCTTTTACCCAAAGCTCATGTGTGAGACAGTGCAAGAAAGTTCAGAGGTGAGCCAGTGCTGGGTATGTTTCAAATTTCCTGCAGTAAGCAGGTATTGATTTCATACTTGCCAAATATTAGCCATTATCATTAAAAAAGAAATATTTTTTGCTAAATAATTTATTGTTAAATGATTTACCACTAAGTTAAAATGACTTCTATTTTCTACCTTTGAAAAGAGACAGGAATGAAATTCAATTTCATAAAAGATTGGGGTCCTGAAGGGTCTTGGGTTCCCTGCTATAAATCTAATTTATTTTGACACAATATATACAAGCAATCTGGATGTGATTTTTTTTCCCATCAGCATGACACATATAGAGTTAATTTCTACAATACTTTTCATTTTAAGTTAAAGAATTCTTTTTTGTTTCTCAAAGAAAGACATATTTTCAGAAAGTTTTAATTAAAGGAGTCACATGAAAAGCAGTTTGGTAGTGCAAGATGACACCAAAGTAGACTCATCACTTTGGAGTCTATTACAATCATGTGAGGCTTATAAGACCAGAGACACTGGTGTGGGCCCCAGGAGGCCAGGGGACCCAGTGGGCATGAGGTGGTGTGGGCTTTAGGAGGCAAGGGGGTGCTAGTGAGCCTGAAGCAAGTAGTTGTGCAGGATCACAGTGCACAGCTCCCAGGAGTCCTTGGTCATGAGTGAGCAGAGCAAGGGAGCTCTAAAGGAGTCAGTGGACCTGGAAAAATTAGAATCAACTCCAGAATAGGTAAATCAAATGGTAAAGATGGTGGGCAATACGCATGTGCTCCAGGTAATTTCTAGCACTCGAGCAAAATCTGTTGTGCTTGGTAATTAAAATGCTGCAGTAAAAAGAATGAGATAGCAACTGATCATGGAAAGTCATGCAGATTATACTTCTATAAAAAAGGGTACTCTTGTACATTGCTGGTGGGACTGCAAACTGGTGCGGCCAATCTGGAAAACAGTATGGAGACTCCTGGGAAAGCTGGGAATGGAACCACCATTTGACCCAGCTATTGCCCTTCTTGGACTTTTCCCTGAAGAACTTAAAAGAGCGTACTACAGGGATACTGCTACATCGATGTTCATAGCAGCACAATTCACAATTGCTAGACTGTGGAACCAACCCAGATGCCCTTCAATAGATGAATGGATAAAAAAAATGTGGCATTTATACACCATGGAGTATTACGCAGCACTAAAAAATGACAAAATCATAGAATTTGCAGGGAAATGGATGGCACTAGAGCAGATTATGCTTAGTGAAGCTAGCCAATCCCTAAAAAACAAATACCAAATGTCTTCTTTGATATAATGAGAGCAACTAAGAACAGAGCAGGGAGGAAGAGCAGGAAGAAAAGATTAACATTAAACAGATACATGAAGTGGGATGGAAAGGGAGAGAAAAGGGAAATTGCATGGTAATGGAGGGAGACCCTCATTGTTATACAAAATTACATATAAGAGGTTGTGAGGGGAATGGGAAAATAAACAAGGAGAGATATGAATTACAGTGGATGGGGTAGAGAGAGAAGATGGGAGGGGAGGGAGGGGGGATGGTAGAGGATAGGAAAGGTAGCAGAATACAACAGTTACTAATAGGGCATTATGTAAAAATGTGGATGTGTAACCGATGTGATTCTGCAATCTGTATTTGGGGTAAAATTGGGAGTTCATAACCAACCTGAATCTAATGTATGAAATATGATATGTCAAGAGCTTTATAATGTTTTGAACAACCAATAAAAAAAATTAAAAAAAAATATATAAAGAAAAGTGAGAAGTAGAAGAAAAGAATTCCAGAAGTGAATGAACTAAAGGACCTAGAATAACTGGGAGTTGACTGTAGTGTTCTGTATTATTTTCTAAGGGGAGTAAGTGGATTTTAGAACTACTTAAAGCCTGGAGAGGCACTAAAAATAAAAATGTATAATTGAAAAAAAAAAAAAGAATGAGATAGCAACTGATCATGGAAAGTCATGCAGATTATACTTCTATAAAAATTGGAATTGAAAATTAGGACACATGGAGAAAGGAAGGGCTCTGGGGAACTTCCTCAAAAATCCTTATCATGGGTTGAATTGTAGCCCCCAAGAAGACTTGTTGAAGTCCTAAGTCTGGTACCTGTGACTGTGGCCTTGTTTAGAAACAAGCTGTTTGTGGATGTAATCAACAAATGAGGGGATCACAGGAAGTTAGGGTGCTAATCCAGGAGTGCTGGTGTTTTTACAAGATGAGGGGAGACACAGAAAGAGGCAGAGTAAAGAAGATGAAGGCAGATTGCAGTTATGCTACCACAAGCCAAAAGAATGTGGGAGACCCCAGAAGCTAGAAGAGGCAGGTGGCCCTCCCCCAGAGCCTGCAGAGGAAGCACAGCTGCCACCTGGACTCTGACTCCCAGCGTCCAGGACTGTGGAGAACACATTTCTGCTGCTTTAGGTCATCCACTTGTGGTACTTTCTTACAGCTGCCACAGAAATTGACAGCTTCGGCCTACAGAACAGGGCAGAGATGGGTGTTTAGCCACGTAGGTAGGTGTTCTGGGACTAGATCATCATGGAGGGCACATGTTCTTTAAGTCACCTATTAAACTGATGGAGAGATTTGCAGTGTTAGCTTAGCACCTTCGTGGATTCTGACTTGGTGAGGGTGGCTGCTGCTGTTGCTTGGTTGCTGTGTGGCCAGAGATTGAAGCTTGTTGCTAGAAATCAAGAGCCCTTCTTGTAAGGTTCTGAAAAAATAAATAAGATTGATAAGCCCTTAAACACCCTAACAAAAAGAAGGAGAAAAACCCCTCAAATTACTAAAATTTGTGATGAAAAAGGAAATATCATGTCATACATTATTGAAATACAGAAGATAATTAGAAACCATTTTGAAAATTTATGCTCCAGTAAAATAGAAAATCTTAAAGATACAGGCATATCATCTGTCCAAACACAATCAGGAGGACACACACAATTTAAACATATCAATTTCAAGCAAGAAAATAGAAGACACCATTAAAAGCTTACCTTCCAAGAAAAGCCCAGAACCATATGGATTCTCAGCCAAATTCTAAAAGATCTTCAGAGAGAATTAATACCAATACTCCTCAAATTGTTCCATGAAATAGAAAAGGAGAGAGACCTTCCAAATATTCTATGAAGCTAGTATCACCCTGATACTAAAACAAGACAAAGACACATCAAGGAAAGAAAACTTCAGACCAATATCCCTGATGAGCATAGATGCAAAAATTCTCAATAAAATTTGTAATTCTGGCAAATTGCATAAAAAAATACTAAAAAGGTAGTGTACACAATCAAGTGGGGTTCATTCTAGGGACACAGGGTTGGTTCAACATACTAAAAACAATAAACATAATACATCACATCAATATACTTAAAGACAAGAATCATATGATTGTCTCAATAGGTGCAGAGAAAGCATTTGGCAAAATACAGCACCTTTTCATGTTAAAAACTCTAGAAAAACTAGGGATAGACAGAAAATACCTCAACATTGTAAAAGCTATCTATGCTAAGCCCAAGGCCAACATCATTCTAAATGGAGAAAAATTGAAAGCATTCCTTCTAAAAACTGGAACAAGATAGAGATGCCTTCTTTCATCACTTCTATTCAACCAAGTTCTTGAAACTCCAGCTAGAGCAATCAGACAGACAAAAGAAATTAAAGGGATATTCATAGGAAAAGGAGAACACAAACTATTACTATTTGCTAATAGTGATTCTATTTTTAGAAGATCCAAAAAATTCCACCAGAAAACTTCTAGACCTAATAAATGAATTCAGCAACATAGCAGTATATAAAACCAATATCCATAAATCAAAAATGTTTCTACACTAAGTGATGAATCCATTACAAGAGAAATTAGGAAAACCACTTCATTCACAATAGCCTCAATAAATAAATAAATAAAGTACTTTGGAATCAATCTAACAAAAGAGGTGAAAGACCTCTACAATGAAAACTACAGAACACTAAGGAATGAAATTAAAGAAGATCTTAGAAGATAGAAAGATCTCCCATGATTTTGGATAGGCAGAATTAATATAGTCCAAACGCCCATACTACCAAAACTGTTATACAGATTAAATGCAATTCTTATTAAAATCCTAATGGTATTCTTCATAGACCAAAAAAAGCAATCATGAAAATTCACTTGGAAACATAAGAGACAAATGGCCCTGGGAAAACTGAAAATCTATATGTAGCAAAATGAAATTAAACCTCTATCTTTCACCCTGCACAAAAATCAACTCAAAATGGATCATAGTGTTACACACTAGAACAGAGATCTTTCACCTAATAGAAGTAAAAGTTGGCCCAAATCTTCACCATGGTGGCTTAGGACCTGACTTTTTTAAACAAGACTCCTAGAGCGCAAGCAATAAAATCAATGACATGGATTCAAACTAAAACATTTCTTCTCAGCAAAGGAAATAATCAATAACATAATGAGAGAGCCTACAGAATGGGAGAAAGTCTTTACCACATGCACCTCAGATAAAGCACTAGTCTCCAGGATATATAAAAAACACAAAAAACTTAACACCCTAAAAACAAATAATCCAATCAATAAATGGGCTAAGGTACTGAACAGACACTTTACAGAAAAAGAAATACAATCAATCAACAAACAAGTGAAAAAAAATGTTCATCAACTCTAGGAATTAGAGAGATGCAAATCAAAACTATGCTAAGATTTTATCTCAGTCAGATGGCAATTATCAAGAATACAAGCAATAATAAGTGTTGGCAGAGATGTGGGGAAAAGGGTACTCTCATACCTAGCTGTTGGCACTGCAAATTGGTGCAACCACTATGGGAAGCAGTATGGAGATTCCTCAGAAAACTCAGAATGGAACCACCATTTGATCCAGCTATCCCACTCCTCAATTTATACCTAAAGGACTTAAAATCAGCATACCACAGTGATGCAGCCACATCAATGTTTATAGAAGATCAATTCACAATAGCTAAGTGATTGTACCAACCTAGATACCCTTCAACAGATGAATGGATAAAAAAATGTGGTACATATACACAATGGAATATTACTCAGCCATAAAGAAGAATTAAATTATGGCATTTGCAGGTAAATGGATGGAACTAGAGAATATCATGCTAAGTGAAATGAGCCAATCCCCCCAAAACAAAAGCTGAATGTTTTCTCTGATAAGCAGATACTGATCCATAGTGGGGTAGGGAGGTAGGGAAGAATGAAGGAACTTTGGTTTGTGTAGAGGGCTGTGAGGGGAAGATTAAGGCTGTGGGGATGGAAAGGACGGTAGAATGAGACAGACATTATTACCCTATGTACATGTATGATTACACAACTGGAGTGACTCTGCACCATGTACAGCCAGAGGAATGAGAAGATGTGCTCCATTTGTGTATAATATGTCAATATGCCATATATAACTAATTTGAACAAATAAAATAAATAAATAAATGAGGTGGAACCACAAGGCAAGGTGGTATACACCTGAAGTCCCAGAGCTGCAAAGGTTATGATGGCCTGTGCTGCCCAGAATCCTTCAGACTCTGAAGGCTGAGGGAGAAGATACAAAGTTTGAGGCCAACTTCATCAATATAGCAAGATCTTGTCTCAAAATAAAAAATTAAAAAGGACTGGGGATGAAGGACTGGGGATGTAGCTCTGTGGAAAATACCTCTGGGTAAAATCCCCAGTTAAAAAAAAGAAAGAAAAATAAATGGGACCTTTAAGAGGTCATAAAGCAATCAGAGCTTTGTCCTGTGAAAGATTGGTCCATTCACATCATTAGCAGATTAATAGGTTTATGGGTTAACTTGAGAAAGGTTGATCCATTCACACCATGAACAGATTAATGGACTTACTTATGGGTTAACTGGACAGTGAGGCTGCTATAGACACTAGGTATCTTGAGAATACTAGTCCCTTCCCTCACTATATGATGTACTGAGCCACCTCGATATTCTGCCAGCAAGAAGGCCATCACTAGATTCAGCTCTTCAATCTTGGACCAGAACCTTGAGCCAAAATAAAACTCTTTTCTTTATAATTAAAACAAACAAACAACATTACATCTGAAACATGAATAAAACAGAAAGGCTAAGAGAGCTCTTAACTTCCTTTTCGTGGAAAAAGTGGCAAAATGCATATTTCACAGTATCAGCCTTTAAACAAACCAGGCTCTGCTTACTACTTTCCAAAAATACATTTAAATTCACATCCCAGTATAAAGAGTAACACAAATTGTTATATATAACTTATTGATAACAGGTTACCTTTATCCAGTTATAAAACATTAAATAACATAAATAAATACCAATCAAATTTGTTATTTCTATATAAACCTGAAAGAGACTATTGCTTCAAATAGTTTTAGTTTAGAGAACATCATCTTGGTAAAGGGCTCTCCCAAGCCTTACATTTTAAAGGACTTGTATACTATAAGAACATGAATATGTCCAAAATATGAAAAAGCTAGTAATGGTTAGTATCACAATTAAATAAGTTTAACTTTTAAAGTAAAATTTAGAATCCATAGTGTATAATAATTATAATGACAGGTCTGCATATGTTAGCAGGACTAGCAAAAAGTGAAAGGATAGCTTTTGATCTCTTAAACATTTAGGAAACAGTGTTAATAATAAGAAATAGACATAGTTAAAACAGATAAAAGCCAGGTTTTAAAATGGCAGTGTGGCCCTTTTATTTCAGCTACAATGTAGAAAAGAGAACACTTATTCAGTGTTTGGTTTTTACACTGCCCAGAGTCCTCAGGAGTGGCTATGGAGAATGTGGTCAGCAACTCCCAGGAGGCTCTGGGGCAAAAGGTTATGATGGATTGTGCTACCCAGAATCGTTCAGGATCTGCAGTTTCTAGAGTCCTCTGCATTGAGGGCAGTATGGACCAAATGACAGACTGCATGACCCAGAGCCCTCAGAGACCTGCAGCTTGCAGAGACCTCTACAGTGAGGTCTGTGTGGCAGAATGACAAACTATGCTTCTAATATCCCTTGGGTGGCTGCTGTTCCTAGGAGCCTCTGAGTTGAGAGCTGCAAAGGCAGAACATCGGCTCAATGCAGGGTATGTCTGCCCTGAGCCTGGTATTCAGCCTATAACTCACAGAGGTTTCTGTGATGAGAGCTACAGTACCTAGAATCTCCAGGGTACCAGGGAAAACATGGGTCTGCAGTTCTTGTGGTCCTCCCAACAGGGCTGTACAGGCAAATGCTAGACTACATTATCCAGAATCCTCATGGGCTGCACTTTCTAGGCTCCTCTGTGGTGATCAAATCATTAGCCTACATTACCTACAATCCTCATGGGCTATAGCTTTCAGAACCCTCTGTGGTGAATGGGTAAAACACAGAACTATGTTACCCACAAATCTTAGTGCCAGCAGCTCCCAGGATCCTCTGTGATGACAATTGTAGGAAAGAGAACTTAACTATACTACCCAGAATCATTAGGGGGACATGTTGCCTGGGTAAGCAAGTGGCCTGCAACTCCCAGAGGCCTCCACAGCAAAGGCTGTTCATGCTAAAGGTCAGATTACACTATTCATAATTCCTGGGGTTACCCTGGTGACTGTGAAACCTATAGTCCAAGAACCATACACAGTGAGGTCTGCATTACCAAGCAAGCATGTGGCCTGCATTTATCTTGGCCCTCACAGGAGAGGCACATAGGCAAAACACTGACTTACATTACCCAGAATCCTCAGGAAATTGCAGCCCCCAAAATACTCTGTGGTGAGGGCTGCAGGGTAGAGAACTGAACTACACTACACAGAATTCTTGGAGATGTCCAGGTGCCTGTGTGGCCTGCCACTTGGAGGCCTCCACAGTGAGAGCTGTGCAGGCTGAAGGCAAGAATACACTACTAGAATCCCCTGGGGCCTGCAGCTCCCAGACACCTACCTCTTGACGACTGCATGGGCAAGATTTGTATTGCACTACCCAGACTCCTCAGGGGTGTCCAGGCAGGCTTGTGGTGTTCTGATACTGGGAGCCTTGATGGTGAGATCCACTTAGGTAGGATGGACTGCACTGCCCAGAGTAATCAATAGCCCACAGCTCTAGAACTGTGAGGTCAGGGATGCTTGAGCAAACTGGACTACAATACCAAGAATTCCTGGGGCCTCAAAGCTCTGAGGACAATTTTAGTGTGGGCTGCACCAACCTAGCATAAGGCTACAATGTCCATGATCATGTGGGTCCTAAAGCCCCCAGATGCCTCTGCAGTGAAGGCTGCATGGGGTATGAGGGTGAATCTGCTACTTGTAGTCCCCATAGGCTTCTGGAATGAGGGCTACATGGGCAGAACACCAGTCTCCACTGCCAGGGTCCTCCAGGGTACTTGGGATAGTATGTAGCACACAGTTCTGATGGTCCTGCCTGGTGAGGGCTGTGTGGGCAGAACATCAAATTAGACTGTCCAGAATCTCTGGGAATAACTGTGCACCTCCCAGAGGCATTCATGGTGAGAGCTGGGAAAGAAAGACAGACTGAATTATCTAGAATGCCCCAGGGCAAGGGGGTGCACCCTGCAGCTCCCAGAGGCTGCTGGGGTCTTGATGTGAGTTCAGGGTCTCCCAACCTTGAAAGTAGTCAACATGGGCTGGGGTTTAACTGCTTTTCTTAAAACCCATGATCCTTAAATTTGGCAGTCCTTGGCTACGTCACTGTCACTTCGTCTCAAAGACTACACTTCGCAGAGACCTCTGTGTTGACCTTTTTTTTTGGCCTTCTGCCCTTGGGCACAAGAGTGAAGTGTCCAGGGGCTCCCTGCAGGTGTCATATCTGCCCCTCTGCCTGCCTGGCCCCTGGCTACAGCAGTGGGTGGCCTGGTTGAGTACAGGGGTCGGGGTCTCAGAGAGGTCATCTCTTGGCCTCCCTTTTCTCCTCTCCTTAGATTCCACTTCTGGGGATGCCACAAATAAACACAGCCAGACTTAGTTTGGGAAGTGCAACAGATTCTATTCAGTAACAGCTGTGGTTTCAAAGAGAGACTCGCCCAGAAGACCAGGTATGCAACTGCCTCTGCGCATGAGCAGAGGTATGCACTGGGCGTGGCCATCAGGGAGTGGTGGCTCTGCGCTGAGCAGAGTCCCGCACTGGGCGGGGTCAGCAGGGGGAGGTGCCTCGCGGTTCCATCTTTGTCTTGCCTTCTTCAGTGTGAGGTCTGGAGCTCTTGCCTCAGGAACAATCGCGAGCTTGGTGGGTCTACCAGCAGGGAGCGGCAGAGCTCCATTCTCTTCAGACCGGCCTCCGGGAGACGCGCAGCTTGAAGGTACTGTGGGTCTTGTGTGTGGGGATACGGAGCTCCTCCTCAGACCTGCTTCGGATCTGAGGAGGTCCTCCCAGCTCCAGGATCCTGGGTCCTCCGTGTGTCTCGGGTGTGAGGTCCTCCCAGCTCGGGGACCCTGGGTCCTCCGTGTGCCTCGGGTCTGAGGAGATACTCCCAGCGCAGGGACCCTGGGTCCTCCCTGTGCCTGGGGTCTGAGGAGGTCCTCCCAGCTCAGGGACCCTGGGTTCACTGTGTGCCTCCAGTCTGAGGAGATACTCCCAGCTCAGGGACCCTGGGTCCTCCATGTGCCTGGGGTCTGAGGAGATACTCCCAGCTCGGGGACCCTGGGTTCCATGTATGCCTTGTGTCTGAAGACATACTCCCAGCTCGGGGACCCTGGGTCCTCCTTGTGCCAGGGGTCTGAGGAGGTACTCCCAGCTCGGGGACACTATGTCCCCTGTGTGCCTCTGGTCTGAGGAGACTCTCCTAGCTTGGGTACCCTCGTGGGTCATATGTATTGGGACAGGGAGTTGCCTCCTTCTCAGCTGATTCAGGCATACTCCCAGCTTGGGGACAATGTGGTTCCTGTGTATGGGGACTTGGAGCTTCCTCTTAGAGCAGACTCAGGAATAGTCCCAGGTTGGGGACACTTTGTGTTGTATCTACAGGGACGTCTAGGGCTCCCTTCTCTTCAGACTAGCCCTAGAGAGACACACAGCTTGGGGATACTGTGGATCAAGGCTGTAACTCCGTTCTCAGACCAGCTGTGGGTCAAGGCTATAGGGACACCTTGAGCTCCATTCTTTTCAGACCATCCTCAGGCAGATGCCTGACTCGAAGGTACTGTGGGTCATGTGTGTAGGATCATCCAGAGGTCCCTTCTCCTCAGAGCAACCTCAGAGTGTTGCTTTGCTTGGGGACACTATGAGTCATATCTACAGGGACTCCTAGAGCTCTCAGACTAGCCTTGGAGAGATCCTGGCTTGGGGATACTGTGGGTCATGTCTATAGGCATGCCCAGAGCAACCTCAGAGAGATCTTCCAGAAACTTCTGGATAAATAGGCAGCAGGTAAGGAAAAGGTTGAAAGAGTGCAGAAAAATCAGATTCACTCCATGCCCTGAGGGAGTGAATCTGATTTCACTGAGGAGGGAGCCTTGCTCTCCTTTATTAATTCAGCAAGGTTTACTTTAGGGAAACATCCCTTCATAAGGCTCTGATTACTTGTCATCATAATTCAGCTATTTTGGTGATTTCTGGGGAACCGTGGCACAGAGGGAGGAGGAATTGTTCTAATTGTTATTCTTACTGTGTTAAAGCAGGAAAAATATTAAAAATGGAAAAGTAGATGTATGAAACCCACAAGGTTATTTACGTTTAAATATGTTATTTCTAATAAAGCCAGAATTTGTGAAAAAAATAGTTCATGGATTTTATGGAACTAAATTAATCAACATTTTGATTGAGAATACATTTTGTCTTTAGTTGAGTAAGTCAGTTTAATTGGCAGTGTATTTGTAATGGTATGCTAAATACTGTGTTGATATTCTATGTCTGCTGAAATATCTTGACTAGATAAGGTCTTGGTATTAGACCATAAAGTTAATTGAAGAAATTAATTTAAATTAATTGAGAAAATTAATTTTAATTAATTGAAGAATTTATTTTAAGTAATAATTTCACTCTTTTCTCCTAGATCATGAACATTTTAAGTAAATCCAGAATTGTTAAAAGTCGGTTAACACTCAACTGTGAATCTGTGTTCCTGTTTTTTTCCCCAATGGGAGATCTATAAGCATCATTTCAAACTTTTTAAGCTGATTGATCATTCATAGTTTTCTTATTTTAATCTTTTGTTAATGTGTATTTTTATTAGGATATCACCCATTCCCTCTAGGTTTCCAATTTTATGCGGTAGGTTTCTGCAGTTTGATTTTTAATTTCTCCTCTAACTTTGAACTTCTGCTATTTTCATCAATAATACTTTTAAATATACTTTTTAGTTTACTTTGTTTTGATTGATTTATCTTGTTTGACAATTCTCATTATCTCAAAAAAATTTTAATTATCTTCTGCTTATTAAGGTCTTTGGGGCTGTGTGTGTAGCTTGGTGGCAGAGCACTTGCTTAACATTTGAAAGTCTCTGGGTTCCATTCCAGCACCACACACAGACAATGTGTCTTTGACAGGACCCAAGTGTCAGGGGAATTATTTAAAATATTATGTATTTACACACACACACACACACACACACAGAGAGATCTTTTCCAAATTGGGTTGAAATTATTCTGAGAAAAATTTGCTAATCAATTTTATAGATAGAAAGAGGATGGTGATATTTTAAAATGCCAGCTATTGATAATACATGATGCTTAAAACCACTGAAATAATTACAGAGTGTAAGAGAAAAGTCAGTTGATTCTTTTAAAAAAAAGATACATTTACCAAAAATAGACTTTTTTTAAACAGACCTTTTCTACCTTTTCAAATTTAGAAAGCATATTCGTATATCTTATTAAAGTTTTACATTCATCAAGTAGTTAGTTTCTCTTACTCCTTGCAAGCAAGGGAATTGACCTTCTACTAAGCATGCTTTATATATTATCAGAAGTTATTTTTGGAGAAATCTATTAAGTGTTTCTCCTAGATTCAAAATAGCATTTAAAAGCATACCAGTGACCTTTTGATTTCATCAATTTTAATTTCTTTTGAAATTATGTGTGTATATATTAGTACTTACTAAATATTACTTTGGGTGGGAAATGGCTTGATTTCATTTTATATAAATGTTGGTACCTCTATGTGCTTCAAAGGTAGTTTTTAGAATAGAGTTGAGTATAACTCATATTTTGAAATAATTAAAAAAGTACATACACTTTTTACCATATTTTAATGGATTAATTTGAAGTTATAGAAGTGGAGATTAGACATGTTAATATCATGAGCTGAAAAAATAATTAAATATAGTTAAATTTTGGGGGGTATTCAACATAATGTCTTCCACCCTTTTCTATAAATGCCCTAGTTATCTCATATTATATGCTTGGTTTGGAATTATTCTTTTAAATTTATTTATGGTGTTGAGGATTAAACTTATAACCTTGACCATGCTAGGCAAGCAATGAATTTCAGCCCTTTTTAAATATTATTTTTAGACAGGGTTTTGCTAAGATCTTGAGGTACTGAGGCTGGCTTCAAACTTTATGATGCTCCTGCTTCAGCCTCCAAAATAGCTGTGATTACAGGTCAAAGTGCCTAGTATGGCATAGAGAATTTTTATATCATTATCATGTTTATAATTTCTTAATAATTTTCTAATCTAATATAGCCATTTTCTCCTTCTAAATGATCATCAAAGTCTTTTTTGTTGTTCTGACAGGATATTTAATGTGAATATACTTTATGATGTGACACATCTGTTCACAATAGGCTATTTCTATTATACAACCCACAGTAAGAGTATTTTGATTCTGATAGTCTTAACTGTTTTTCAGGCTTAACATTTCCTAAGAGTGGTAATTGTTCACTTTCTATTTGATTACACAAATAAGGCACTGATTTTTTAAAAAATTCTATGGTGTTTGGGATCAAACCCAGGGCCTCCTGAATTCTGGGTAAGGTATGCTACCGCTGAGTTACATCCCAGCTCCATAGATTCTTTGTTTTTATTAGCTTTATGACTAGCTATATCAATGAGAAACTTACATAGAAATTCAACTACATTTGAAAACATTCCAGAGTTTGGGCATCCAATATTTTTTTGTGATTTCTAAAATATAATTTCCCCATAAAACACTCATAAACCATGCTTTCATTGATGTTTCTCTAGTTTTACCACTTCTGAAGAGCATCATGGAGGAAATTGACTTTGATATTCTTTTAAATTTTTCTTTTTTTAGAAAGCATCATATGTTATTGTCACAAATTCTGTATACATTTTTGTTTGAATATTTTTCCCAGTGACAAATATTTGATACTATTACTGTTAAAGGGTATACATAGAAACAAACAAAAGATAAGAATTCTTTGGGATGAATGATTCATTCACAATGAATCAATCTGCTTTTGTAACATTTTTTTATCATCACTCTTTTGAAAAAGTTTAACCATGGCTTGAAATAGTGTCTTTAAAATGTAGATTTTTTTCTTTAAAGTTTTGAAATTTTTAGAAAATCCAGAACCTAGCAGTAGAAAAATAAATAATGATAAATTTAAACATGTTATTACTTTAACATAAAATATATAAAAGAAATACTTATCTTACATTATTAGTTTGAAATATTTTTGTTATAAATGCTCTTAACAATATGAAGAACTAGTTAAGAATATCAATTATTAGTAATTAACATTCTGAGTAATTAAACGAGCAGGTATTTGGAAAAATATAGCCATGTATTAAGATTTTATTTTAGAGTAGTTTCATGTTTATGCAGAAATTGCAAAGAAAGTGCAAAGATCTACTATGTAACTTCTACCCAGTTTTTTTCTCTTATGACTTACATGAGCTATCTCAGATGTGTTAACATCATACATAATTTTTCATGATGAACAGATACTGATATGCTCTTATTAACTAATGTCTGTGTTTCCTTTGGATTCTCAGTACTGCCTCTTTCAGTTCCAGGACCCCATCCAAGATCCCACATGATGTTCAGTCATCCTGTCTCCATAGGCTTTTCTTGGTGGCGACAGTTTCTCTGACCTTCCTTTCTCTGATGCCCTTGTTGGTTGAGGAGGACCTGACAGTTGAGGAGTACCTGTCAGGTACTTTTTAGATTTTTAGTTGGTGTTTTTCTCATATGTATACAGGTTATGGATTGGGGAAAGCAGATTACAGATGAAGTGCTGTTCTTCATTTTATATCCTCAAGGTGAATTGTTCATGTTAATATTAACTGTGCTCATCTGACTGATGTAGTGTTTGCCAGGTTTCTCACTGTGAAGTTATGTTTCTCTGCATGTCCACATTATATACGTTGTTTTGGAGTAAGTCACTGTGCAGAGCCCCCTCTTAAGGAGTAGGAAGTTAGGCCTAACTCCTTGGGGGCCAAATGTCCACCTCAATTATTTGAAATTCTGCATAAGAGATTTTTATTTAACCTTTTTTATTTGTCTGTTTAGTCATTTATTTGTACCAATGTGAGCATCTGGATATTTACTCCAAGCTTTTGTTTTGTTATCCAAGTCTATAGTACTTTGTTGCTTAATTCATTCCTGCTTGAAGTCTTTGGGAATAGCTTTGACCATTTTTTCCACTGGGAGTTCTTTCTATTGTTTCCTGATTTCTTTTAACATACTTTAATGATTTTGTACAAAATTCCTTACTTCTGATAGTTGAGGATTACCCTGACTCATGTCTTTACTGTCTCAGTCATAGTATCAGCTACTTCTTCAAAGAGCCCTAGATCTTTTGATTAGTGATATTAAAAACTTTCATCTGGCCAGTTGTGGTGGCATATGCCTGTAATCCCAGCAGCTCAGGAGGCTGAGGCAAGAGCTTCACAAGTTTAAACCAGTCTCAGCAACTCAGTGAGGTCCTAAGCAACTTAGTGGGACCCTGTCTCAAAATAAAACATGAAAAATGCTGGGAATGTGGCTCAATGGTTAATCACCTCTGGATTCAATCCCTAGTACTAAAATAAATAAAGACAAAAATTAAACAAAAAACTCCTCCCTCCCCCCACCCAAAAACTTTCATTTGGCAGGTAAATATGCCCATTGCATCTTGACCCTGACAGCTGACAATGCAAAGAAGTTTATATGTGTGTTCTTTTTTTTAAATTATTCTTTTTAGTTATACATAACAATAGGATGTATTTTGGCAAATTATACATACATAGAGTATGATTTATTCTATTTAGGATCCTACTCTTGTGGTTGTACATGATGTGGAGTTATTCTGGTCATGTTTTCAAATACAAGGCTAGGAAAGCTAATTCTACTGTCTTTTCTATTCCCGTCCCCACTTCCCTCCCTTCATCTAATCCAATGGATTTCTATTATTCCCCTCCCCATCCTTCCTTGTTTTGGGTTAGCATCCACAAATCATAGAGAACATTCAGCCTTTGGTATTTGGGGATTGGCTATTTCACTTAGCATGATATTCTCCAGTTCCATTCATTTACTGGCAAATGCCATTATTTCATTTTTCTTTATGGCTAAGTAATATTACATTGTGTATATATACCACATTTTCTTTATCCATTCATCCATTGAAGGACACCTAGGTTGTTTCCATAGCTTGGCTATTGTGAGTTGAGCTGCTATGAATGTTGATGTGGCTGTGTCACTGTAGTATGCTGTAAGTCCTTTGTTTATAGACCAAGGAGTAGGATAACTGGGTCAAGTGGTGGTTCCATTCCGAGTTTTCTGAGGAATCTCCGTACTATTTTCCATAGTGGTTACACCAATTTGCAGTCTCACCAAGGTGTCTGAGAGTACCTTTCTCCCCATTTCCTTGCAACATTTATTGTTACTTATATTCTTTATAATTGCCATTCTGACTGGAGTGAAATGGAATCTCAATGTAGTTTTAATTTGCTATATGTATTTTTTATCTAAACACACATCTAATTATAACTCTTTTATGTGGGAAGATCTGTGTTTCTACTAAGCTAAATGTGAGTTTATTCTGATCTGCAGGCAATGGACTGTGATCAATTATGACACAGATCCTTCTAGGCTTCCCCCCTACCCCTTGCTTATCTGTAATTTCCAACCTCAGTAATGAGAAACCTGGTTTCTAGCATCTGCTTTCTAATTAATTCATTGTCCCATTATGCACAATTAATTCATTATTGTTCCAGATTATAGGTTTTGATGTAAGAAATGCATATTTGGCCTCTGCCCCCCATTTCTGGTGGAGAGCTCATAAAATACTCATACTTGCTGAGTGATAGGCATGCTAAGAACATCTTTTGTTTTAATATTTGTCCTCTGACCTTGGTTACTTACACAGAGATCCCAAATCCTTTGGAATCTCCTGGTTGATAGAAATGTCTTTTGTTCTCATAAGGATTCTTGATGGTCTCTTGGACAGCTTCAGGATGGAGGATGGTCATGAGAAAGACCAAACCAGGTTTAGAAGCTTAGAACCTTCAGCACCACATCTACTGGGGGAAAGAAGCTGGGGATTGAGTTAATAATCCATCATGCCTACATGATTAAGTTTCCACAAATCATCTCTAAAAAGGAGTGAGGTAGGGAGCTCTTGAGTGGTCAAATGTATCCATGTGCAGGGAGGGCAGTACAGCCTAGTTCTATGTGGACAGAGGCTTGTGCCCTGGGAACCCTCCTGGGTCTTATCCTGGACATCTCCTCATCTGACTGTTCAGGTCTATTCTTTATAACAAACCAGTGTCTTAGTTCTCTTAGGCTGCTATAACAGAATACTTTAGGCTGGACAATTTATAAACAACAAAAATTTATTACCTATACCTCTGAAAAATGGCAAGTCCAAGTCCAAGGCGCTGGTAAGTGTGATGTATAGTGAGGACCTGCTCTTCATAGATTGTGTTTTCTAGCCATATCCTCATTGCAGAATGTAGAAACAGCTCCCTTAAGAAGCCTTTATAAGGGTTCTTTCCCATCCTTCTCATTTCTAAATGGCTTAGGTCTATACCTTTTGCCTACAACCTGTGGTGGATGTATCCATTCAATTGTAATATAGTTAGATTCTTTCTCGTGTTCTGTATTACTTCCTTGGGTATTACCAAATCCTAAATAATGTAATAAAATTTGAGATTTCCATATGTTTTCTCAAATAATGTTAGGTAAACTTCATTAAAGTGCCATACTACAAATCCCACCCCCCGTAACCACTAGTCTGCTTATCCTTTTAGTCATTTTACTTTTTTTAGAATGTCATAAAAATAAGTCATACAGGTTGTAGACTCTTCAGCCTGGCTTATTTCACTTAACATACAGATGGGATTCATCTTTATCTTTGCATAAATGGGTAATTCATTCCTTTCTATTCTATATTATTGAATATATTCTGTTGTGTGGATGTACTCTACTTTGGTTATGCATTCAGCTTTTGAAGGACTGATTTCTGATCTGATTAGCAACAGCAGAGCTGTTGTGTATAATTATATGCTGGTTTTGGTTGGACAAAGTTTTTCAAAGCACTTGTGTAAATGCAGATAATTTAGGGGTGCAATTGTTTGGAATCATAGATTAGACTTGTTTTGCTTTGGTCAGACTGGCATACTGTCTTCCAAAGTGGCTTTGCCATGTGTTCTACCAGCAGTGGATGAGAGTACTAATGTCCTGCATCCTCTTGCTATTGACATATTGTCATTCTTTTAAAGTTTAGCAGTTATAATAGCTTTGCCATGCTATTGTTTTAATTTGTAATTCCCTAACATACATAATTTTAGAGCATCATTTCATATAGCTCTTTGCCACCTTCATATTTTATTTGTTCGTGTATCAGATATTTACCCATTTTTGTTTGGGTTTTTAGTTTTTAGTTTTTAAGAGGTCTTTGTATGTTTTTTAAAAATTCTTATTTATTTAATTTTGGGTACCAGGGATTGAACTCAGAGGCACTTGACCACTGAGCCATATCTCCCGCCCTATTTTGTATTTTATTTAGAGACGGGGGTGGGGGGTGGGGGGGATCTCATTGAGTTGGCTTAGTACCTTGCCCATTGCTGAGGCTGGCTTTGAACTCATGATTCTCCTGTCTCAGCCTCCCAAGGTGTTGGGATTACAGTCATGTGCCACCCCTGGATATATGTTGTAAATAAATTTTTTTTTCAAAAATTGTGTTTTGTAAGTAAGTTACACCCATTTGTGACTTATGTTTTTGTTCTCTAAATGACCTTTTTCACTGAGTAGAAAATATAATTTTTGTGTTTGTGGTGCTGGGGATTGTACCCAAGGCCTCAGTTTCTGTCAACATTTATTTCATTTCAGCATAGTTTCCAAAAATATGTTTTATCACCATTTTTTGAAAAATTATGGGTTATGGGGTTCATTTCTGTTTGAACTTACAAAATTATGGCATTCAATATAATCTAACTACAGTATTGACTTTTATTCATTTTTCAGAAATGCTAGGAGTGTCACACATAAACTCCTGAACTGCAGCATCCTGTGCTGCATCCTGCTGCCTAACCCAACCACACAGTGTCCAGGGTGGAGGCAGCAACTCATTGGAGGACAGACAACCAAAGGAACAATGTCTGCCCTGCAATGGTGAGTGAAAGTTTTCTGTCTATGCTTTCAGTGCAGATGAAGACCTCAGAGACCACACAGAGAGAAGTCTTCCTATCAGAAATGAAATACACAATGACCACTGATTCCATGGACAACCAAGGTGTGTCCTCTAGAATAATGTCCATACAGTGTTCTATAAAACTGTTATTTTTATGTATACTCTAATTTGAATGCAATCTCTAGAGTAGCTTTTAATGTTAATACATCCATATGAGGCCCATGATGCTAATATACTCTTCATAGAGTGACCTTGAACACACATATAAATATCCATACAGTGGCCTTACAAACTATAATATAAGGTCCACATACAAGCCTTTGAAACTCATCTTCACTGAGGCCTTAAATACTAAAATAATATCCTCACTGTGGCCTCAAAGAATAGTATAATACCCTCAATTAGGCCTTTTAAACTTATAAAACATTTCACTGAGGCTTTAAATACAATATAATATCCTCATGAAGACTCTAACATGTATATTATGCACTGAAATAATGTGAGTATGACATCAATAAATATCATTAATGATACCACTGGCTGATATCACATATACATTGAGACCCCTAAAAAATAACATGTCTACACTCAAGTCCTGCACACTCATACGATATCCTCAAAGAGAACTAGGACAAATATAATATCTTCACTGAGGCATTTGACACACCTATAAAATTCTTGTGGAAGCCTATGTCACATAAAAATATTCTCAATGAGATCTCTAGGGCTGGGGATGTGGCTCAATCGGTAGCGTGCTCGCCTGGCATATGTGCGGCCTGGGTTCTATCCTCAGAACCACATATGAACAAAGATGTTGTGTCCACCGAAAACTAAAAAATAAATATTAAAATTCTCTCTCTCTCACTCTCTCTTTAAAAAAAATGAGATCTCTAAAACTCACATAAAAAACTAAGTTCTTTGACACATATAATATTATCAATGAGGCCTCTACACATATAATCAATGAGAGCTCTGACAATAATGTCCTCACAGAGGTTTCTAACATGCTCAATATCATCACTGAGGCCTGTGTAATAAAATATCCATATGAGGGCCTATGACAAATAAGGAAAAAACATATTGAGGCCTCTGAAACACAATAATATTTTTATTCAGGGCCCTCACTAGACACATGAAACTTTTTAAAAAGGTACTGTCTTCACTGAAGGCTCTGACATATAAAATATTACCGAATGACTCTTTTGACAACCATAATATTCTCAGAGAAGCCTCTAAAACATGATATCCTAAGTCCTCTGACACAAGTCCCATTGTCACAGAGGATTCAAATGCATTTAGTATTCTCACTGAGGCATGTGACCCTAATAGTATCCTCACCGAGGCTGCTGACAATAATGAAGTACTGGTACTGAGACATCTGACTCATTGAATAGCCTTGCTGAGATGGCTGGTGTATGTAACATCCTCCCTGAACCATCTGACAGGTATAATATATTCCCAGAGGCTTCTAACTTCCTGAGGTCTTTGAAATATATAATATCTACATTGACACCTACAGTATCTATAAGAGGCCTACTGAGGTCTCTAATACTAACAATAAAGTATTGAAGACATCTGACATGTATAATTGGATAACAGAGGTCTCTTCCACATAGAATGTCTTCTTGAGGCCTCAGGCACTGCCATCATGTACTCACAGAGGCCCCTTTCTATAGGAGAAAACTGAGGCCTCTGACAAGTATGGTAAGTTTACTGCAGACTCTACAAAATATAATGTCAAAAGTGAAGCCTGTGACAAACACATTATACTGTCACTGAAGAATCTGACACATATCATCATCGAGGCCTCTGCCATTAACAGGATATCTGTACTGTGATCTTGGTCCCATTCATAATTGTTGGTGAAGCCTCAGATACTCTGGTAATACCCTGGCACTGGACTCTGACACTTAATATCCTCATGAAGTCTCTGACACATAAAATAACCACACTGAGGCCTTGGATACTTTTATAATTGCCTCAGAAAGGTTTCTGACACTCATATCACATCCTCAGTGAGTCTTCCTCTAACACTTAACATGAATCCTCCCTGAGGCCTCTGACATTCACACCCTATCTCATTTGAGTCCCAAACACTAATGACATTCTTACTGAGGACTCTGAAGTGGATTTCATCCTCATACAGGACAATGGGATCAATATAATATCCACCCTGAGGCTTCTGTCATTTAGAAATATCCTAATCAAGGCTTCTGACATTCAAGGAATATCTGAGTGCTCTGGGGCACGGAAGTCCACACAGATTTAAACCCTCTGAGAGTCATCCAAAAATCACTGAAGTCTCTGAAGGTAACGTGAGGTACAATGAATCCTCTGAGACATATGTGTATCATTGAGGTCTCTGACACATATAAAACCCCACTGAGGATTCTAACCTATGTACAGTATAGAATGAGTCATTTGAGCCCATATTTTCCTCACCGACCAGTCTGAGAGAGATTATATTCTCAGTGAGGCCTCTTACACATATTAGATCATAACGAAGGCCTGTGGTGCTCATTTCATAATCTCACTGAGGCCTTTCACACTGATATATTCTCTGTACCCTGAAAACTTCATCACATACAATGTCCTCACTGGGTACCCTAGCCTGCCATCATTATTCTCAAGGAGGCCTCTGACACATAGAATTTCCTCACTGAGAACTCTGAGCCCTAAAATATACTCACTGAGGACAATATCCTCAGCAAGGCCTCTCATATTCAGAAGTTTTCTTCACTAAGAACTTTCACAGTCATATAAAATAGTTAGTGAGGATTCTGACACTTGTACTATCTACCCTGAGGCCTCTGACACAAATATTCAACATCCCTAATTGAGGACTGAGGTGATAACAAAATAAACTCAATGAAGTCTGACCCATATCACATCCTCACTGAGGCCTCTGACCTTGACAGAATATTTTCAGTATGTCCCCTGACAAATGTATTATTCTCACTCACATTTCTGATCCTCAAAGAACTTTCACACATAATATGCTAACAGAGTCCTCTTCTTATTACAGTACATATATATCAAGACTCAGGTCTATGGTACTTACGAAACATTCTCATGGAGGTCTCTGACACTCAGGTAATATTCTTAGTGAGTCCTCCTCTGACACATCAGATACTCACTGAATCCTCTGACATTCCTTGATCATTTCACTGAGTCCATAAACACTCCTATTCTGTTTATTGAGGATTCTTAAGTGTACAATATCCTCACTCTGATCTCTATCACTCATATCCTTTCCTCCCTGGTTCCTCTGACAGTTGCACAACTTATTCATAGAGGCTTGTGGGACTCAAAAAATATCCTCCCTCAATCCTCTTGGCCCTCAGTGAATATATCAGCAAGAGCTCAGGTACACCTAAGAGCCTCACTGGCAAAGATCCCTATTGTCTAAAATATTAAAAAATCACTGAAGACTCTGACAGTACCTTCCTATCAACACGGATCCCTCTGACACTTTTAAGTATCCCCTTGAAGTCTCTGACACAGACAATAACTCCACAGAGGACTCTTACCCAAGCTGTACAAATGCTGAGGCATTCCACACTGTAATATCCTACTGAGGGATGTGACAGTGGTATACTCTCTTCATTGAGGACTCTAACACATGCAATGTTCTTACTGAGTAGCCTGGTACTTCCATAATATTTTCTGTGAGGCCTCAGACACATAGGATTTCCTTCATGAAACATTTGAGCCATAGATTGTACATACTGAGATGTCAAACATATGCAATGCCTTCAACAAGGTCTATTGCAATCAAATATTTTCCTCACTAAGGATGTTTATAGTAATAGTATTACTTGGGTGTCTCTCACATATATTATCCACACTGAGTCCTCAGATGCACGTTCTGAACTTACTGAGGCCCTGAACACAGAACATGTCCTAACCGTGTCCTGTGGCAATCATGGAGTAAGCTCAATGAAGACTCTGACCCATTGCACATCCTCACCGAGGCCTCTGACTTGGACATAATGTTTTCACAGAGTCCTGGATCATATGTATGATTCTCACTGAGGCCTCTGACAATCAGTTCATAGCCTCGCTCTGGACTCTGGCAGTAAATATCCACATGAAGATTTTAAGGTATATAATAGGCTTACAGATACTCCTACTCTTACTGTATGTACACTGGACTCTGACCCCTGCAATATCCTCATTTGGGCCATGCTATTTATTTAGAATTCTCCTGGGTGTCTCTGACCCTGATAGGATATCCTCCATGCCTCCTCTGCCATTCACATCCCATACTCACTGAGGCATCTGACATTCATATACAATCACACTGAAGCTACTGACACCCCAATCAACTTCCTGAGGACTCTGAAACTTAAAATGTCCCACTCACAGCTCCAAGAATCATGTGATATCTTCCCTGAGGTCTTTGAAATCCATATAATAAACTCCTAGAGGATTCTGATACGTAGAATGTCCTCTCTTTTCCTTTGACACTAACCTAGTATATTCACTGAGTCCTATGATAATAACATTGCTTCTGAAATCAATGAAATCTTCATTCAAGGTTCTCACACCTTCTACCTACACTGAAGCCTCTGATACCTGGTATCTGCTCTGGGGCCTCTGACAAACAATATCTTCCTTTAGCCCTTCAAAAAGCAAACTATCCTCAGTTAGGCCTCTGACACATTTTGAATGTCCTCCCTCAGGCTTCTGATGCTCATGTAATATAAACAGTGAGGCCTGTAGCCCATATACTTGCTGAGGTCTCTGACACACAAAATATTCTCTCTGAAGACTCAGATGCATGTGATATCCTCAGGCCTCTGACCCATCCTCCATTGTCACTAAGCTTCTGACCCATTTAGTATTCTCAATGAGGCCTGTGACCGTAATAGTATCCTCATGGAGGCCTCTGATAGCAATGAAGTATCAATGCTGAGTCCACTGACTCAGTTAATTGCCTCACTGAAGAGTCAGGAGCATATAATATCCTACCTGAAACCTCTGGCAGATATAATATACTCCTTTAGGCCTCTAACTCCCTGAGGGCTTTGACACATAATGTATCTACATTGTGACCTATAGAACCTATAAGAGGCTTACTGAGGCCTCTAATATTATGATGTATTGGAGACATCTGACACATGTAATTGGCTAACAGAGATCTCTTCCACTTAGGATCTTTTTGAGAAGCCTCTGACACAGCCATTATATGCTTATGGAGGCCTCTTTCCAGAGGAGAAATCTGAGGCCTCTGACAGGTATAGTAAATTTACTGCAGTCTCTATGAAGTATAATATCAAATGTGAGGCCTGTGACAAACACATTACATTCTCACTGAAGCCTTGGATACATATCACATCTTCACAGAGGCCTCTGCCCTCAATAGTATATCTACACTGTGACTTTGGTCATATTCACATTGTTACTGAGGCCTCAGACAGTCTGGTAACACTCTGGCTCTAGACTCTGACACTTAATATCCATGTGAAGCCTTGGCCACCTACAATATGCTCACAGAGGCCTATGTCAGATTCAATGTCATCACTGAAGCTTCTGATACATAAAATATACTGATTTGGGCCTTGGACACATTTATAATAGCCTGAAGCAGGTATCTGATAATCATATCCTCAATGTATCCTCTTCTGAAACTCCAATGATTCCTCCCTGAGGCCTCTGACATTCACATCATATGGCACTGAGTCCACTCACACTGGTAACATAGTGCCTGAGGACTCTGCAATGGATATCATCCTCATGTAGGACAATGAAATGAATATAATATCCACCCTTAGGCTTCTAAAGCTCAGATAATGACCTCCTGAGACCTCTAACACTTAAGCACTATCTTACCAAGTTCTTTGGGGCACCTTATGTCTGCACAGATTAATGCTCTGATAGATATTCAAAATATAACTGAGACCTCCAAAGGTTATATATAGTATGTACAATGAATCCTCTGATATATTCATGTGTCTCATTGAGGTCTTTGAAACATATGAAATCCCCACAGAGGGCTCCAAACTATGTAGAGTAGGGACTGAGTCATTTGAGCCCATATTTTCCTCACTGACCGATCTGAGAAAGATCATCTTCTCAGTAAAGCCTCTTCCATGTAATATATATATAGTCATTAAGGCCTCTGATACTCACTTCATTATCTCACTGAGGCCTTTCACACTGATGTTCTTTCAACCCTGAAAACTCCATCACATACAGTGTCCTCATTGGGTACCTTGGCACTCCCACCATTATTCTCAATGAAACATCTGACACATAGAAGTTCCTCACTAGAGGGCTGAGGTTGTGGCTCAGCAGTAGAGCACTCACCTCACACATGTGAGACCCTAGGTTTGATCCTCAGCACCACATAAAAATAAATAAACAAAATAAAGATATTGTGTCCATGTATAACTAAAATAATAAGAAAAATAAAAAACTTCCTCACTAGAAATCTCAACCCTAAAATATACTCACAGGAAACTATTCTCTCCTAGTCAGAAATTTTCTGCACTAAGGACCTTCATAGTCACATAACAGAGTGAGTGAGACTATGATACCTACATTCTCCACCCCTAGTGTCTAACACATATACTCAACTCTCTGAGGCCTCTAAGAGAAAATACCCTGGTTGAGACGTATAGTAATAACAAAATAATCTTCACAAAAGTGAAGACTTTGAACCTATCACATCCTTATTAAGGCCTCTGACTTTGACCAAACATCTTCAATATATCTTCTGAAAATGTATTATTCTCAATGAGGATTCAGACACTCAGGTGATAGCCTCGAAGGCACTGTCACATATAATAGGCTAACACAGGTCTTTTCCTGTTATAGCACATACATATCCTCACTCAGGCCTGCAGCACTCATGGAAACATTCTCATGGAGGTCCCTGACACTCAAGAAATATCCTCAGTGAGTCTCCTCTGACACTCAACATTGTGTACTTACTGAGGTCTCTGAAATTCCTTGATCATTTCACTGAGTCCAAAAATTCTTCTATCTCCTGAGGACTGTCACATATACAATAAACTCAGGGCTCTGACACTCGTATCCTCTCCTCCCAGTTGCCTCTGACACTTATATCACATATTCACAGAGGCTTGTTGGATGCAAATAATATTCTCCCTCAAGCCTCTGTCTGTCCCTCAGTGAATATCTCAATGAGAGCTCAGGCACACCTAAGAGCCTCACTGGCAGAGATCCTGATTGTCTAGTCATATTTAAAAATCATAGAGGGCTCAGACCATATCTTTCTGTCAACACAGACTCCTCTGACATTTTAAGTGTCTCCTTGAGGTCTCTGACACAGACAATAGCTCCATACAGGACTCTCACCCAAGCAGTACAAATGCTCAGGCCTTTGACACCATTATATCCCCACTGAGGGGTGTGACACTGGTATAGCCTCTCCCCTGAAGATTCTAACACACATAATGTTCTCAATGAGTAGCCTGGCACTCCTATCACATTCTATGTAAGTCTTTTTACACAGGATTTCCTCCCTGAGACCTTTGAGGCATAGATTAAACATTCTAAGATCCCAGACACATTCAATGCCTCCAGCTAGGCCTCTTGCAGTCAGATATTTTCCTCACTGAGGATGTTCATAGTCATATAATAGTGTGATTGAGGGATCTGAAACATATTATATACACTGAGTCCTTGGACATATGTATTCAACTCACTAAGGCCTCAGAGACAATACCCTAGCTGAGTCCTGTGGCAATCATTGATTAATCTCAATGAAGCCCCTGATACATCCTCAATGAGGCCTGTAGCTGGATAATATTTCATTATTGATTTCTGGGTCACTTATGTGATTCTTGCTGAGGCCTCTGAAACTCAACTAATAGCCTCACTCTGGCATTAACTTTTCACACTTTTAACATATCTAAGGCATATATTGTGTTTGCAAAGGCCTCTTACTCTTACCATTGGTATACTGATGACTATGACCCATGTAATATCCTCGTTCTAATGGTGACTACTCAAATAGAACCCTCCTAGTAGTCTTATCCCTGATAGGATATCTACCGTGGGTCCTCCTCTGAAGTTTGCATCCTATACACACTGTGGCCTCTGATATTCATATTTGATTTCACTGAGTATACAGACACCTATAAGCAACTTCCTAAAGATGCTCTAAAATATCCTCACTCACAGCATTTAGAATCATGTGATATTTTCTCTGAGAGTTATGAAACCCATATAATATAGAGGATTTCGATGCACAAAATTTCCTCATGTGGCTGCTGACACTAACAGATTTTATTCACTGAGTTCTGAGATACTTCATCATAATCCCCCTGAGGTTTCTGAAATCAAGATAAAATCTTCACTCAGATTCTCATACGTTCTACCCACACTGAAGCCTCTGACTCATGGTATCATCCCAGTGGCCTCAGGAAAACGTATTTTCTCCTACCCCTCTAAAAACAATCTATCCTCTTCTGAGGCCTCTGACAACAATGAAGTACCAGTGTTGAGTCCTCTGACTCAGTTAATAGCCTCAATGAGATTTTTGGCTCATGTAATATCTTTCTGAAGACTCTGACATATGTAATATACTCCCTGAGAACTCTAAATCCTTGAGGTCCTCTGATACTTTTAAGAGTCTCCTTGAGGTCGCTGACACAGTAGCTCCACTGGGGACTTTCACCCAAGCAGTACAAATGCCAAGGCCTTCAACACAGAATACCCTCACTGAAGTATGTGACATTGGTATACCTTCTTCCCTGAGGACTTGAACACAATTAATGTTCTTGCTGAGTAGTCTGGCATTCCTGTTTTATCCTCTGTGAGACCTCTGACACATAGGATTTCTTTCCTGAGACCTTTGAGCCATAGATTGAACATACTGAGATCTCAAACACATGCAATGCCTTCAACAAGGCCTCTTGCAGTCAGATATTTTTCTCACTAAGGATGTTCATAGTCATATAACAATGTGATTGAGGGCTCTAATACATATACTACTCACACTCAGGTAATAGCCTTGCTCTGGATTCTGACACATAATATCCTCATGTAGACTCTAATACATTTACTATCCTTACTGAAGTCTCTAACAAACATAATAAGGGCTTCAGTGAGGACTGAAACTTCTGATATACATAATATTCTTAGTCAGGGCTTTCACATTTATATTCTTATTCAATATTCTTATTGAGTTCTCTGCTATTCATATAATGTCCTCAGTGAAGCTCCATATATGTAAAAGATGTAATGCCTCACTGAGGCATTTTACAGAATATACTCATTGAGGTCTGTAACACTCATATTTTCACTGATTCCTCTGACACTCATGTAATGAGGCCTCTTTCATCTATAATACCCTCACTCGGTGCTCTGACATATAATATGCACCTTAAGGCCCTTACCTATATAATATCTTCTCTGATGCCTGTGACACTCATATGATATCTTCACTGAGGTCTATAACAAATATCATGGCCACATGAGGCCTCTAACCCATATAATGATCTCACTGAGGTCTCTGTTTAATACACTATCCACATTAAAACCTCTAAAGAATATAATATTCTCACTGAGGTTTCTGACACATATAATGTCCCTGAGTTCTCTAACACATAGAACATCCTCTCTCAGTTCTATATCACATATAATATCCACATTGAGTCCTGTGACATTAATATAGTATCTTCATTGTAGCCTCTACCCGATACAATATACTCACTGAGGCTCTGAAAAGATTATATATATATATATATATATATATATATATATATATATATATATATATATATATATAATATGGCACACATATAATATTCTTTTTTACACATATAATATTCTTACTGATGCCTCTGACACAATATTTTCACATTGAGTTCTCTGACGCATATGATATCCACGTTGATGTCTTTAAAATTTATGATATCATCATTTAGTCCTCTGTCACATATAAGGGGACATAAAATATCCTCAGTGAGTCCTCGTACAGATATATTAACTAAATGGACTATAATATACAATGGCCTCATTGAGGCCTCTGACATTCATATAATATCACCACTGAGATTCTGAAAAACATAATATGATCAGTGATGACTCTAATACATATAATATGTTCACTGAGTTCTAAGACTAATGTAATATTCTTTAATTTTTAAATTTCTAGTTACAAAGGTATTGTACCTTTATATTTTTATGTATTTTTATATGGTGCTAAGGATTGAACCCAGTGCTTCACATGTGCTTGGCAAGTGCTCTACTGCTGAGCCACAACCCCAGCCCCAAATGTAATATTTTTAATGAGGTGGATGAGACATATATATCCCTTTGACACTCATGTAATATTCTCATTTAGGCCTCTGACAGATATAATAACCTCACCAAGTTCTCTTGATACTCATAATATTCTCACTGAAATCTCTGATACTCATATAATATCATCAGTTAAGACTGTAACACATGTATTATCTTCATTGAGTTCTCTGATATTCATATAATAATCTCACCAAGGCCTCTGGCAAAAATAATACCTTAATTGAGTCCTCTGAGTGATATACTCATTGAGTCTTCTAACTCATAATGACCTACTGAAGACTTTGACACTCAATAATATTCTCAATAACTTGAATACAGTGGCATAGACTTGTAATCCCAATGAATCAGGAGCATGAGTCAGGAAGATTGCAAGTTTCAATCCAGCCTCAAAAATTTGGTGAAGTTCTGTCTCAAAAAAATAAAAAGAGCTGAGGATGTATCTCAGTGGTAAAGCACTCCCAATACACACACACACACACATGCATATATATATATATATATATATATATATATATAATATATTTGCATAAATATATATTTTCCTACATTATATAAATACATAATTTATACATAATATATATATATGTATATATATATTCTCACTGCAGCTTATGACATGTATAATATACTCACTCAGACCTTTGACACTCATTCTCAATGAGTACTTTTACAAATATCCTCAATTAACCTTTAATAGTTATCATATTCTACAGTAAGGCCTCTGATACTCAATAATAACCTCACTGAGGCCTCTGACAAATATAAAATTCTCACGGTGGCTTCAGATACTCAGATATTGTTCCCAGTTAAGTTTTTGACACACATAATATTCACACTGAAGCCTCTAAAACATATAATATCCTGACTGAAATCTCTAGCACATATAGTGTTATCACTGAGACCTGTGATACTAGTATAGTATCTTCACTGAGACCTGCTACACTAATATAATATTTTATTCAGGACTCTACCACTAATATAATATCTAAACTGAAACTTCTGACCTATATAATATCCTCACTGAGGCCTGTGATGCAGATAATATCTTCATTGAATCCTCTGCCACTCATGACACATACAATGTCCTCACAGAGAAATCTAGTCTAATATAATAGTTGATCTTTTGCTCTTTTTTTGTACTAGGTATTGAATCCAGGGGCACTTAATCATTAAGCTACATGCCAGCCCTTTTTATTTTGAGACAGGGTGCCTCTAAGTTGCTTAGGGCCTCACTTAGTTGCTGAGGCTGGCCTTGAACTTGCCCTCCTCCTGCCTCAGCCTTATGAGCTGATGGGATTATAAGCATACATGACCTTTTGTCATTGATATTAATACAGTATACACATTGTACCCTTTAATACTAATGTGATATTCACATTGTTTCCCCAAGTATGCTTACAGTGTACATAGATGGCCTCTACTAGTAATATATTTACTTAACATGAACCCTTACTGCTTCACAGTGATATCCAGACTGTGGTCTTTAATGCTAATCTACTATGAACACATTGGTTTTATATCACTAATATAACATCCAAAATTTAGCCTCTAGTACTAATGTAACACACACACACACACACACACACACGCACACACACACGCACACACACACAGTTGCTTCTAATGAAAGTTTTCCTTGCAATCATATTTCTGAGATTTGGCTGAGCTGGATTCATAAGGATCAGCTTCCCTAATAAAGTCTGATGTCTGTTTTTCTGGCATAGTATTGACATGGTGGTATTTAAAAAGCAGTTGACTTTCTGATAGTGCTAAGCTTACAGGAACCCTGAATTGGTGGTGCAAAATGCTCTGCATCCTTTCACTCACATTCTCCACTGGTCATTGCTATGTCAAATTTACATCTCCATATAAAACACTGCAGTGTATTTTACTCAATGTAGGGATGATCCCAGGTGACCACCACATAACCTGCAAATCAGGACATCAGCAAGCTTCTCCATGGTAATCAATCCTCACTTTCACTACCTGCCCAACTGGGGGAAAAAACTCATTTTTTTTAACTCATATCTAGGATTCTTTTCCTAAAACTCCTTTTGAGCCTGTCTCTCATTTTCATGACTTTAACAGATGGAGAGTGTACACATGTACTTTTCTTTTAATACTTCCTTTCAGTTCTTTGGGGTTAAATACATAGAAATGGAGTTGTTGAGTTCTATGATAATTCTATTTTTACTTTTTGAGGAAATAGCAAACTACTCCACACACAAGCTTCACATTATGTATTGTTAAAGGTATATAAAGAGTGCTGATTTCTCTTCATCCTTTCCAACACTTGTTATTTTTAAATATTTTGATTATGGCTTTATTAGTAGGAGTGAGGAAATTTCACTGTAGTTTAACTTGCATGTCTATAATGACACTAATACAATATCCTGTTAATCATCTTTTCATGTTTACTGGTAAAAAGTATGTATTCAAGTTCTTTGTCAATTTGAAGTTATGTTGTGCTAAGAAATACACATTTGTTCTCTGCTTCATTTTCCTGTCTCTTAGCTCCTCATTCTTCAATCTATGAAGCAATGTGCTCTCTGATGCCAGTGAGGTGATTGATGGTCTAGGGCTCCTGGGCAACACAGGATGACTGTGTTCAGTGGAAAAAAACTGTCATTACAGGGTTTGAACTTTAGTCTTCCCACACATTTAAGGAGAACAGAGGAATTGAAGGCTAAATTGGTAACAAATGATCAATGATTTAATGAATCATATGTACTTAATGAAGCATCCATAAAAAGAAAAGGATAGAGTTTTATGATTCTCTGTTGCTGAAGGTACTGGCAGGATGCTGCCTGGGGAGGGCATAAAAGCTACAGGCCCTTTACCACTTACCTTCCCTGTGTGTGTGGTCATATGCCTGTTAAAATATATTATTTAAAATATGTTTGAAAGATATGCTTTATGGTGAATTGGTAGTACTAAATAATTTTCTGGCTGCTGTGAGCCACTATAGCAAATGACTCAAAGAAGAGGGTCATGGAACATCTCATTTGTGTCCATGTTAGACAGAAGTTGTAAGCCACCTGGGCACTTGCTGCTTCATCAAGTTCAAGTGGGAGTTGCTGCCATCTTCAGGTAGGTAGTGTTAGAGTTGATATTAAGATTGGGGTTATGGGTTGGATTAGGGGTTAGTGTTAAGAGTTAAGGTTTGATTTTTATTGCATGAAGAAAGGCATCAGGATAGAGAAATATGGAAAGTGAATGGATGGGAGAAGGAATAAAGCACCAATTGATTTGAGAAAATATTAACCTGTAAAAAATTTTACAGTAAAGTGTTTCAAAATGGTTAGTGCCCCATTATTATCCAAAGTACATGTATGAAGACACTAATTGGTGTGAATATACTTTGTATACAACCAGAGGCATGAAAAATTGTGCTCTATATGTGTAATAAGAATTGTAATGAATTCTGCTATCATATACAAATTAAATTTTTTTAAAAAAATAATGGTGTCAGAATAAATATCAAAAGGCAATTAAGATGACAGAAATCAAATTTTGAAAAGAAATATCATTTATGGTCAAGATAAACAAATTAGAAGAAAATCAGACCTTCTGCAATAAGAAATTAAATTGTATAATAGCATGTTGTTCCAGTGGTTGCAGGAGCTGTTGCTGAGGACCTCCGGAGTATATGTGTAGGAGGCTAGCTTGGGGGACACAACAGGGACTCTATAGATAAAAATAGACAGAGGATTGAAAATTCATGGAAGAAACAGAGAAGGAAAAGTAGAGCTTATCTTTTTGTGTTGCCTTTTGCCTGGAATATTTTCATGAAATGTTCACAAGGTTGCCCCAAATCACAATGCACATAGCATGCTCCCATTCTCCATCCTTAACATTCCTGTCACTGAGCAGAGTTTATTTTATATTGCACATGGGTAGCAAAGGAATCTGGGCTCCCTCTTTAACCAAGATAAATTCTGTGTGCCTCATGATGTCTTTCCTTGGCTCACCACCAGGGCTAGGAATGGAGCTCAGTGTTAGAACATTACCTGGCATGTGTGTTGCCTGGGACATGATTCTGAGAAATGTAATGTAAATGTGTGAGTGAATGAAGGCAACCAAAAATAAAGTCAGGCCAAAAAAAAATGTTTATGGTATGGTAGCAACATATGAACTTTTTTTTTCTAATGGAGATTTTAACATTTTGATGTCAGAAGAAATATCACAAGGTGCTCAAGTGGACACAAGTTAAATCTTTGAAGATAAATTTTGTGCATGATTCTAACATTCCAAAAGTAAAAATGGATAGTTATGGTAGCCTATGTTACAATGATTCCAGAAGAAGAGGCTGTAGGTTCACACAAGTATAGGTATACCAGGCAGCCCTAAGTGAACAAAGTCAGGACCATGAGGAGAGGAATGGAAAGTCATAGAAGGAACAGAGAAAAGTTGAGTTTCTCCAGAAAATAAAAGCAGCATAAAGGAGAGAAATAAGAAAAAGGAGAATGAAATGATTTATTTTGTATCTGATGATTAAACATAGATGCATGATACTTCACAGTCCTTGTCTCTTTTGTTTAATTTTGAGATGGGTTCTGGCATTGCTTCCCAGGATCACTTTGAACATGCCATCTCCATATTCTCCAGCATCAGCCTCTCTAGTCACTGGGGCCATTTCTTTAATTACTAATGTAGGTATCAAAGAAATCTAGGTTTCATCTTTAAGTTAAATAAATTCAGTATGCGTCTGGTTGTCTATCATCAGCTTATCTCTGTAGGGAAACATTGAGTACTGTGTAACTTAAAATGCTAATTTCCCAGGAATTGGAAGAGGGCTCAGGGGTAGTGACTATCTTTGGAAAGTGTCATGCTTGGGATTGGATTCCCACGGTGCAATATAAATGAGTGTTGTGAGCCACAGCCAGGTCAAGGTGGTGCCTGGCACTTTGCCAAAAGGAGCGGTTCCTGCTGCCTGGGGTGCCCGCTATTTTTGAGCTCTCGCAGACATCCTAGAGAGTTCGCGTGGGTTGGTTGAGTTTTGGTTGGGCTCTGGCAGAGTTCCTAGAGAGTTCGCTTGGGTGGAGTTTGCAGGTTGAGTTCCGGTTGAGTGCTCCCAAAGTTCCCCAAAGTTCCGGTGGAGCTCTGGGAGAGTTCCTGGAGAGTTCGCGTGGGCAGCGTGCAGTGTGAATTCTAAAAATAAAGTTTGTTCCTGCTTGAATCTTCAAGTGGCTCGTGATTTGTGCCCAGCCAGACTGCAGAAAATGAGTAAATGAATGGCAACCAAAAAATAACAGAAAAAAATAATAAGGCAAAACAAAAACATTTATGGGATGCTTGTAACCCGCAATATTTTTTTTCCTAGCAGAGAAGTTAACTGTGGTTGGTTATCAAAAGAATATCAAAGTCAAAATTAGAAGATAATCTGTTAATAATCAGAATCAGGCATGAGGAGGAGCTTGTGGTATCAGCAATTCCAGAAGGTTGAACTGGGAGAGTGCATGTATGCAGGTGTAGAAGACTAGCTCAGAGGAACACAGCCAGGAGTTTGAGGAGAAAAGGAAAATCTGAGAAGAATGGAAAGTCATGGAAGATATCATGAAGGAAAAGTTGAGGATCTCTCATGCTGATTTTCACCCTGGAAGCTTTACATTGTTGGGGAACATGGAGTCTTCTCTACCTTGAGGTGCAAAACTCCAATGACTATGGATGGAGCTCAGTGACAGAACCATTCCCTCGTATTTATGATGCCTAGGAATGGATTTTCAGGACTGCAATATAAATTAGTGGATGTATGAATAACAACCAGAAAATAATATAAGGCAAAAAAATATGGGATGGGATTAACCTACAAAATTTTTTGGTAGTGGAGAATTTAACTGAAATTGGTGCCAGAAGAAATGTCTGTGTGGTAGCCTGTGGTGCTAGCAACTTCAGCCTGTGCATCAGCTTTTCCAGAAACTCAGGTTGGGGGTCATGTGAGTGCAGAAGCATAGGCCTACGATCATCCAACACAGTAGAGAAACTAAAGAGAAAAAGGAGAGAAAGGAGCAGAAAATCATGGACAGAGAAGAAAAAGTCATTTCTCTTTCTTCCTGGAATAAATACAGCATTAAACAGGGAAATAAAAGAGAGAGAAATAGCAGAAAATAATTTTATTTTTTATGAAGCTAAGGAGTGAACCCAGGTGCACAGTACCTGCAGCCCCAGCCTCTTTAATGTTTCATTTTGAGACAGGGTTTCATGAGGCTGTCCAGGATAATATTCTCCCATCTCAGCCACCCTAGTCACAGGGAAGTTTCTTAAAAATGAACATGGATGTCAAAGAAATCTGTGATTCCTGTTTAAAGAAGAAAAACAATTTTTTGTTCCTCAGCCTGTATTTTCTGGGATTAGAATTGTTGGGAAACCCAAAGCCTTCTGTACCTTGAACTGCACACTCCCCAGGGTTGGGATGGAGCTGAGTGCTGGAGGCTTTCCCTGGAGTGTGTGATGCCTGAGTTTGAATTCCCAGAACTGTGAAATAAATAAGTGAATGAATGAAGGAACAAATGGAAACCATAGAAACAAAATCAGTCAAAACAAAAACATGTATGGGATGCTAGTAATAAAAAATAAAAATTGTTTTCTAGCGGAGATGTTTACTATGGTTGGTGCAAAAGAAACATCAAAATGCTATCAAGAGGACAGTCCAGTCTTTAACTAGAAAGTTCTTATGTGCTCAGGAGGAACAACTTAGAAGTTAATTTAACCTTCCAAATCAGAAACAGGTAGGTATGGCAGCCTGTGATACCCATGAATCCAGAAGCCTAGGCTGGAGTTTGACCTGAGTGCCGATGTTCTGGCCCATCCTCAGGGAACACAGCTGGGACACTGGAGAAAAGAAGGACTGAGAGGAATTGAGAGTTATGGAAGAAACAGAATAAAAAATCAGATTTCTCTCTTTAAGAAAGGCAGCACAGTATTGATAACTAAAGAAAAGATATGAGGATGGAAACCAGGGGCATGCCATCTCACAGCCCCACTCTTTTTGCTTTTTTTTTTTTAAGTTGAATACTTTGTTTCTTGCTGCAAAGCTGTTCCTTTAGTGTATAAACATAACACCAGCAAATACAGTATATTATACAATTAAGACAGTATTGTTCTTCTGACACTGCATGATAAACACTTTCCTCCACTCCTAGTTTTTTCCAGTGGGAAGATCATTAAGTCTATTGACCCCAATGCAGGATGGTTGTAAGCAAATTACAATATTACATAAGGCTTATATCAAGACTCCTTGAATTACATAATTTGTAAAAATAGTTTTTACTACCACAGATAATTTCACCAGAGCCTAAAACTTACTCTAAAAATCATAAGGAATTGTAAAAATAATGCATATTGTGTTTATCTGCAATTTCTGGAAAGTTAAGGGGTATCTTTCTCCAGTGGCAGTATTGAAAGTAATGTCTTTTAAGTCTTCCTATCACCACTTACTTAAGACAGCTGTGTTGAATGAGTATATTTAGAGTGTCATTTTTACTCCCCAACAGATTTCGCATACTTCTCAAATTCTTCTCTCAGTGTCATCTTCCTCAACCAACCATCTTCATAACACGGTTTGTCACAAGCACTGGATTTTCTGCAAAGTGCCTCATTAATTTCAGTTACTTTTTCTGATAGAAGAGAATAGAGTTCACTGGCAGCTTTCACACTTTTCAAACAACCAAATTCATCTTGTTTTTTTAATTTTGTCTCAACTTCAGGCAGACTACAGTAAACAACATTTCCCAGAGCTTCCTATGCAAAAGTACTGATTCCCATTGTTCCAATACCATTTTCTTCTGTTATCTACTAATGTTTCTGTGTTAATTTATGCACCAAAACCAGAGTGGATCCCATGCAAAGCTGCCAGGGCACAGTGGGCAGAGTGCTGCAGGCTTCAGTTGGAGTGCTCCATGCCACTTTCAGTGCCATGTTTGCAGGGTTACTGAGTGTCACCATGCCATAATGAGTCCTTTTTATGAGACATGGTCTCATGAGGTTTCCCAGGATCATTTGCAACATGCCATCCTCCCATTCTCCAGCCTCAGCTTCCCTGGTGACTAGTCAGAGTATCCTTTGTGTTACACATGAAATGAACACACCCAGGTACCACAGGAAATCTGGGCTTTCTCTTGAGGCTGGCTAAATGAATTCTGTGTGCCTCAGGCTGTCTCACCTAGTCTTAGTGGTATTGGGGAAAATAAGTCTTCCATAATGTCAATTGCTCACCTTCCAGGGCTGTGCATGGAGCTTAGTGGTGGAGGCTTTCTCTGGAATAAGTAATGCCTGAGTTGGATTCCTGGAACTGCAGTATACATGAGTGGATAAATGATGAATGAATGGCAACCAAAGAACAAAATCAAGCCAAATAAAAACGTTTATTTGATGTTATAACCTACAAAATTGTTTTTCTACCTCAGAAGTAGCTACAATTGATGTCAAAAGGAATATTAAAATGTGTTCAAGTGACACAAGTCAAATCTTCAAAGAAATTTTCATGCAGAATCAGGAGGAACAAAGTAGAAGATAATTCAGATCTTCCAAATCAGAAATGGTAGGTAAGGTAGCCTGAGGTACCAGCGATTTCAGAGGTGAAGGCTGAGGTTTGATGAGGATGCAAGTGTATCAGCCCAGACTCTGAAAGCACATGTAGGACACCATGGAGAAAAAGAGGGTTTATGAGGAATGTAGAGTCATGGAAGAAATAAAAGAAAAATCAGGTTTTACACTTTCATGCTGCGTTTATTCACAATGAAAGAGATATATAAGGAAAGAGAGAGAGTAGAAGAGAGAAGAAAGGAGAAGTAAGTGAAAGACAACCAAAGAAACAATATCAAGTAAAACCAAAACACTTAGGAGAAATGAGTAACATATAAAATGTTTCTTCTGGCTGAGAAATTAACTACAAGTGGCTACACATAAAGTCTGTGTAGATAAATTCTGTGTGGTGCCGCAGTTTGGCTGGGCACAAAATAACCGAGCCACCACAAAGCCTTGTAGATTCAAACAGCAACTCTTTATTCCCGAACTCTCACCGACACTCTACCCACTTCCCGTGAACACCCTACCTCCACTGGCTCTGCGCACCAATTCTCTCAGAACCCCGCGAGAACTCAATGGGAACTCCAAAGGAGCGGGCGCCTGAGGCAGCAGGATACGCCCTAATCACAGCAGGATCCGCCCTAAACCCGGAGCCACCCTAATCCCTGAGTAGGGTCACCTTTCAACCCAAAATGCCATACGTCATTCCTACTTGGCTATGGCTCTCAGCAGTGTGGAATCTGGAGAAACAAATTAGAAGATAATTCAGAACTTCCAAAATTATAAACAGGCGTGGAAGCCTGTGGTACCAGTGATTCTAGACTCTGAGCCTTATGGGTTACATGAGCACATATTCTAGCCTAGCCAGATTTAACACATGTTCCTGAGGAGAAAAGGAAGGCTGAAAGGAATGGAAAGTCAAGAAAGAAATAGAGAAGGAAAAGCTGAGTTTCTTTTTTTCTTGCTGACATGAATAGCAGCAGCACAAATGAGAGAAACAAAGAAAGGAGTGGAGACTGACTTCCATCTGCACAGGTTAATCTCCAAGTGTCCCAAGAGGCTCTGGACCTGGCAAAATACCCACCATGTTCAGAATCCTGTGCCAAGTTCTGGTTGCACTTTTATGCTATGTGCAACTTTAAGCCAAGTATACAAGTATAAAAACCCTTGCCACAAGAGCACTGGGTTTCCCCATTTGTCCAGTTGGGGCCCTAGTAGCTCCAGTGGACCAGCAGAGTTGGCCTCCATCTCCTCTTTTACTGGGATATAGGTAAGACTGAATGATGCCAACAGTCTCCAGACACCTCCTTTGCCTGATCTGGAAAGGACATTTTCTGTTCTGGCCTGCATGGATGACTGTTCAGATTGGACTGTGGCCATTCTGGGCAGAGAAGAAGCTATGTTTGGAGTCTGAGATGAGGCAGGACATACCTGGAGGGTCTGATGAAGGCTACTTCTGGCTCCCAGGAGGCTGGAAATGAGTTTGAAGTTAGCAGATGCTCTTGGGTAAGAAACCAGCCTCTGAAATTAATATAAAAACTGTCCTGTGGCCTTCCAATACTGATATTATATCCATCCTATAGCTTTCCTCTGTCTTTAATATTAATATAATAACTTTGTGATAGCATGTAAAACTAATACAATAGCTTCCTTATAGGCTTCACTATTAAAATGTCATCCATATTATGACCTCTAAATCTGTCCTGTGACCATTGTTATTGATATGATTACCATAATATGGCATGGAAAACTGATAAAATAGCTGCTCTGTGGAATTTACTATTAATATGATTTTCATATTATAGCATCAAAAACAAATATCAGAGCCATTAGAGGCCTTTAATACTACTATGATATCTAAACTATAGTACCTAAAATGAATTTGGTAGCTGGGCTGTGGCCTTTAACTCTAATGTGATATCCATACTATGGCATCTAAAACTAGTATAACAGTTCCCCTGTAGCTTTTAATACTAATATGACATCCATATTATGACCTCTAAAACCAACGTAATAGATGTCCTGTGACCTTTAATATGAATGTGACACCTTTTCTACAGCCTGTGAAACCAATATAATAACTCTCTGGTGGATTTTAATATTTAATATACATTATATAGAATCTAAAACTGATAAACAGGTGCTCTATGGCCTTTAATATTAGCATGAAATTTATATTATAGTACATTAAGCTAGTAAAATATCTGCTTTGTAGCCATTAAACTAATGATATCCATGCTATACTATTGAAATTAATATAGCAATTGCCATGTTGACTTTAATACTAACATGTTATGCATACTTGAACATCTAAAAGTGACATAATTGTTGACCTGGGCATTTATTTATTTTTAAATGTTATTTTATTTATTACATAGAAGAGTGGAATTTTCACCTTGATGTACACAGCAAGAGATTGAAATAAAGCAGTTTTTAAAAATTAGCCACTATTTTTTTCTAAGCACTTGCAATACTCAGTAAAATACCCATGATTGCAATATTGATGACAGTTTTGCATACCTTATTTAATTTCTTCCTCAAATTTCAAGGTATGTAGTATGAAACACAGAGCATCAGTTTCCTTATCTAGTATCATTGTTTGATGAATTCACCAGGCCATTTATTTGATGCACGATGGTGCTGTGATTCAAATTACTTCTATTTGATTTTAAAATCAGTGCCCTGAACAACTGTCTCATGGAACTTCCTACAGTATTATGAGGCTGAAAAGTAAGATCAGTTCTGATGGGTTACTGTGATTTAAAAGGCCAGCACAAAATGCTTTCACACATTAAGTCTTTGGATATTAAATGGTGAACATATGATTTAAAGGCAACCAAGGAAGGAATATTCAACTTAGACATAAACAAATTTTCTGGTACCACTGTGTAATTAGCAACAGAAGTTAAGACATACACTTGGCTTTTTCAGGACAATCTCAATAAAGTTATGTCTTAAGAGAGTTCAGAAGAATAGATTCATCTTTAATATCAGAACTAAACTTATGAATCTAACAAAGTTTTAGAAGTAAAGTTCTGGTCCAGTAACAGTAGAGAATGACTCTTGTTTTCACTTTCTTGTTTTTGTACCAAGTTTAGTTCCCCCATTCTGGTATATCTGTAACAGATTCAAAAGTTCCTATCTGAAGAATCAATTTCTGACTCCATCTTGAGGAAGGAAGAGGAGGAGAAAACCTTTCTTTCTTTCTTTCTTTTTGCTAAGGTAACCAGCAACTATAAAACTTAAGACAAATTTTCAAGTAAAAAAGGCCCAGTGCTATTCAAGTCAAGCCCTGGGTGACTGAAGCTGAACAGGTAAGGAGGCTTTGGATATCAGAGAGAAATGACATTTGCATGTGTCCAAATACAAATAGAGTTATTGACATGACCTGGGCATTTAATACTAATTTATGATATCCATGCTAGAACATCTAAAACTGATATAATGTCTTCCCCGAGATCTTTTAAAATAACAAAATATTCATCCTATAGTATCCAAAGCTAATATAAGAGCTGCCCTGTGACCTTTAATAATATGATATAATATATATAAAATACTATTTGATATTCATATTATATCATCTTAAACTGATAACATAGTTGCCCTGTGACCTTTAATATTAATATAATATCATACTGTAGCATCTGAATTAATATAATGTCTGTACTGTGGTCTTAATACTAAATAATATACATGCTGTAGCACCTAAAACAAATAGTTGCCCTGATGCCTTTAATACTGATATGATATCATATTAGTAGAACATCTAAAACTGCTTAGTGTAGCATCTAAAACTGATATAATAGCTGCCCTGTAGCCTTGAATACAAATAAGATATACATACTCTATCATCTAAAATGGATGTAATATCTCCCCTGTGGTCTTAATACTAATATAATAGCTGACCTGCAGCCATTAGTACTAATGTGATTACCTGTTTTGGCATCTAAAACTGATAAGAAAGCTGCCCTATGGCCATTAATATTAATAAATTCTCCATAATGTAGCATTTAAATCTGATATAATAGCTGCCAATACTATACAATACCCAGAATACTATCTAAAAATAATATAGTATTTAAAACTAATATAACAACTAAACTTTGGCCTTAATACTAATGTAGTATGTTTATTGTAGCATCTTACAGTACTGTAAAAACTTCCTTGTGGCATTTAGTATTAATATATGCTTACATGGCTGCAGAATAGGATAATAAAGCTCTACTGTAGCCTTTCATATTAGTATGATATCCATGCTACAGCATCTACATTAATATAATAGCTGATCTGTGGCTTTAATATTGAAGTAATATCTACACTATAGTAAGTACAACTAATATAATAACTGTCCTGAGGGTTTAATAATATTACTAATATAATAACTTCCCTGTAACCTCTAATGTTAATAATATATCCAAACTATAGCATCTAAAACTAATATAATAGCTGCCCTGTATTCTTTTATACAAAATTAATATCCATGCTATAGCATCTCAAGCTAATATAATATCTACCCTGTGGCCCCTAATGTAGTACCCATATGATTGCCTCCCAAAAATTATATAATAGCTGCCCTGTATCCTTTAATACCAATATGACATCCTTATTATAGCATCTTAAATTGATACAATAGATACTCTGTGGCCTTTAATATGATATCCATATAATATGATATCTATAATATATAGCATTTAAAATGGATATAATATCATCCCTATGGCCTTTAGCCTTAAATTTAATAAAATCTCTATACTATGTCTTCTAAAAGTAATATAATAGCTGCCCTGTGGACTTTGATACTATTATGATATCCATACTATAGCATCTAAAGTTAAAATTAATTTAACTAAATGCCTGTAGTTCTGGCATTTCATAGTAATATGATATCCAAACCAGTATCTAAAATGACTATAATAGCTTAATACTGATAAGATGTATATAGTATAGCATATAGAACTAATATAATAACTTTAGTACATTTTTTTGGTACTAGGAATTGAAACTAGGGGCATTTAACCCCATCCCCAGCCTTTTAAAAATTCTTTAAATTTATTTTGACACAGGATCTTGGTAAATTACTTGGAGGACTCATTAAGTTGCTGAAACTGGTCTTGAACTTGTAATCCTCCTGCTTCAGCTTCCTAACTCACTGGGATTATAGGCATGTGCCACTGCCTGGCTGGGCTTTAATACTAATATGGCGTGTATACTACAGCATCTATACTAAGTATTATAGGAGCTGCCTGTGACACTATTATTAGTATTATAACTATACTGTGGCCTCTAAAGGTAATATTATAGCTCTCCTGTGGCCTTTCATATTAATACAATATCTACATATAGCATCTAATGCTAATATACTAGCTGCTCTATGGCCTTTAATAATATCAACATGGTGACTTCTAAAACTGAAATAATAATTTCCCTGTGGCCTTTTAATACTATATAAAATCCACACTACAGCATCTAAAATGAATACAATACCTGCACTGTGGCCTTCAGTTCTTTTATGATATCCATACTATAGCATTTAAAACTAATAAAATGGCAGCCCTGTGGCCTATAGTTCTAATGTAGTATCCATACTTTATCATTGTAAATAATATAACAGTTGCCCTGTTGTCTTTAATATCAACACTATATCCATAGTATAAACTCTAAAACTAATACTTAGCTTCCCTGTGACCTTTAATACTAATATAATATCTATACTATAACATCTGAAAGAAATATAATGGATGCCCTGTGGCTTTTAATATTGACGTAATATCCATCCTATTGCATCTTAAGCTAATAACTGCCCTGTGGTTTTAATATTATTATGATACCCATAGAAAAGCACATGTAAAATTAATATACTAACTTCCCTTTGGCCTTTAATGTTAATATAATATTCATGCTCTAGCTTCCAAAACTATTAAAATAGCTGCACTGTAGCCTTTTATAATAAAATGATATCTGTTAATTAATAAAGTAAAATAAGGGCATTTCAAGTTAATACAATAATATAATACTAATGCAGTATCCATACTGTTATATCTAAAAGTGATATAATTCCTGCTCCATGGTCTTCAATACTGATATGATATCCATACTAGAGCATAAAAAAACTGATACAGTGGCTGCCTTCTGTCCTTTAAAACTAATATAGCATTTAAAATTGATATGACAACTGCTCCGTGGCCTCTGATATTAATATGATATCCATAATATAGCACCTAAAACTGATATAGGGCCAGGTGTAGTGATACACACCTGTAATCCCAGTGACTCAGGAGGCTGAGACAGGAGGATCATGAGTTTAAAGCTAGTCTCAGCAAAAGTGAGGTGCTAAGCAACTCAGTGAGACGCTCTCTCTAAATAAAATATAAAATAAGGTCGGGGATGTAGCTCAGTGGTCAAGTTCTCCTGAGTTCAATCTCTGATACCAAAAAAATAAAAATAAAACTGATATAGTATTTGCTCTGTGGCTTCATAGCTAATATGATATCTATATTGCAGAATCTAAAAATAACATAATAGCTGCCCTGTTGTGTTTAACACTATTATTATATCCATCCTATAGTATCAAAAACTGATATAGCTGCTCTGTGCCCTTTTGTATTATATGTTAAACATAATATTTCATTGAAAACTGATATAATAGCTGCTCTGTGGCTTTTGGTTTTAATGTGATATCCACATATAGCATCTAAAACTGGCATAAGTGCTGTCCTGTGGCCTTTAATACTAATATATTATCCATACCATAGCATCTGAAAATAATAAAATAACTACATGATGGTGTTTAATGCTAGTATGATATTCATAGTATAGAATGTATCACTAATATAATAACTGCCCAGTAACCTTTAATACCATTATGATACCCAACTACAGCTTCTAAAACTGATATAATAGCTGTCCAGTCATTTTTTTTTTTTTTTGGTATTGGCAATTTAACCCAAAGCACTTCTGAGCTACATCCCCCACCACCACACCCCCCTCATTTAAAAAAAATTTTTAATTGTATATAGACTCAATGCCTTTGTTTGTTTTTATGTGGTGCTAGGATCGAACCCAGTGCCTCACACTTGCAAGGAAAGTGCTCTGCCACTGAGCAGCCCCACCTCATCCCCTTTTTAAAAACAAAAATTGAGACAGGGTCTCACTAAGTTGCTAGGACCTCACTCAGTTGCTGAGGCTGGTCTTGAACTTATGATCAGTATTATATTCAAAACTAATATAATAGCTACCCTCTGGTGATTATATTAATATATTATCCATACTCTAGATTCTAAAACTAATAAAATAAAACTAATAAACTATGGCCTTTCATACCAATGTAATATCCATATTATATAATCTAAAACTAATATAATAGCTGCTATGTGGCCTTTTATATTAATATAATATTCATAATCTATAATATTCATACTATAGTATCTGATAACAATATAATAGATTTCTTCTAACATTTATAATTTATATAATATAGATATTACAGATTTTAAAATTAATGTAACAGGTGCCCGGAGACCTTTAATTTTAATACAATATCCATACTATGACATCTAAAACTAATAGAAGAGCTGCTCCATGATCTTTAATACTAACATGATATCTATACAATAGCATTGAAAATTGATATATTAGTGCCCCATGGCTTTTAACATTAATATAACATCTTTAGTAGAGCATCTAATATTGATTTAATAGCTGCCCTGTGAACTTTAGTGTTAATAAGATGTAGATACTACTGCAGCTAAAACTGACCAAATCACTGACCTGTTTCCTTTATTATTAACATAATATCCAAACTGTAGCCTATAAAACTAATATAATACATTTTCTGTAGCCTTTAACATTAATATGATATCCACAGTGTGACTTCCAGAACCAATGTAATTGCTTCAATGTTGCTTTCATGCTAATATTATGCCCATAAGATAGCATCTACAACTAATACAATAGCTGCACTGAGGCCTTGACCTGAATGTGATATCAATACCATGGCATCTGAAATGAATATCATACTTGGCCTGTGGCATGTAACACCAATACAATAGCTGAACTTTGCATTCAACTATATCCATACTGTGAGTTCTAAAGCAAATAATATCTGTCCTGTGGCCTTAAATATGAATGTAATATCCATACAATAGGATCTAAAGCTAATATAATATCTGCTTTGTGGACTTTAATACTAATATAATGTTCATAATATAGTATTTAAAACTTAATATAACATGTAAATTTGATATAATAGCTATGCTGTGGCCTTTAATATTAATATAACATCCATACTATAGTTTCAAAAACTGATAAAATAGGTGTTTTGTGACCTATACTTTTTCCCATAATATAACATGTAAAACTAATATCTGCTTTGTGGTTATTATGTTAATATACATACTATAGTATCTAAAATTAATATAATATAATAAATTTACAATTATATGATAGCCACACTATAATACTTTAACAGTAACATGATATCCATATTATAGTATCCAAAATCAATATAATACCTGTCCAGTGGCTTTTAACATTGATGTAATATCCATACTGTAGCATCTTATACTAATATATTAGCTGCCCTGTGGCATTTTATACTTATATGTATCTAAGTATAGCATCTAAAATTAATATAATATCTACTTTTTGGTTTTCTAATTATGATAATATTCATACTATTGCATCTAAAATTGGTATGATACCTGCTCTGTGGCCTTTAATATTAATATAATTTCTGTAGTGTAGCATCCAATAGTAATATAAGAGCTGCACTACAGGCTTTCTTTTTTTTTTTTTTAAATCTTTATTTATTTATTTATTTATTTATTTCTATTTACATTTTATCTTTATTTTTTTATTTTTTTAAAATTTTTATTGTTGGTTGTTCAAAACATTACATAGTTCTTGATATTTCACACTTTGATTCAAGTGGGTTATGAACTCCCATTTTTACCCCGTATACAGATTGCAGAATCACATCAGTTACACATCCATTGATTTACATACTGCCATACTAGTGTCTGTTGTATTCTGCTGCCTTTCCTATCCTCTACTATCCCCCCTCCCCTCCCCTCCCCTCCCCTCTTCTCTCTCTACCCCCTCTACTGTCATTCATTTCTCCCCTTGTATTATTTTTCCCTTTCCCCTCACTTCCTCTTGTATGTAATTTTGTATAACCCTGAGGGTCTCCTTCCATTGCCATGCAATTTCCCTTCTCTCTCCCTTTCCCTCCCACCTCTCATCCCTGTTTAATGTTAATCTTCTTCTCATGCTCTTTGACCCTACTCTGTTCTTAGTTACTCTCCTTATATCAAACAAGACGTTTGGCATTTGTTTTTTAGGAATTGGCTAGCTTCACTTAGCATAATCTGCTCTAATTCCATCCATTTCCCTGTAAATTCTATGATTTTGTCATTTTTTAATGCAGAGTAATACTCCATTGTGTATAAATGCCACATTTTTTTTATCCATTCGTCTATTGAAGGGCATCTAGGTTGGTTCCACAGTCTTACTATTGTGAATTGTGCTGCTATGAACATCGATGTAGCAGTGTCCCTGTAGCATGCTCTTTTTAGGTCTTTAGGGAATAGACCAAGAAGGGGAATAGCTGGGTCAAATGGTGGTTCCATTCCCAGCTTTCCAAGAAATCTCCATACTGCTTTCCAAATTGGCTGCACCAATTTGCAGTCCCACCAGCAATGTACAAGAGTACCCTTTTCCCACATCCTCGCCAGCACTTGTTGTTGTTTGACTTCATAATGGCTGCCAATCTTACTGGAGTGAGATGGTATCTTAGGGTGGTTTTGATTTGCATTTCTCTGACTGCTAGAGATGGTGAGCATTTTTTCATGTACTTGTTGATTGATTGTATGTCCTCCTCTGAGAAGTGTCTGTTCAGGTCCTTGGCCCATTTGTTGATTGGGTTATTTGTTATCTTATTGTCTAATTTTTTGAGTTCTTTGTATACTCTGGATATTAGGGCTCTATCTGAAGTGTGAGGAGTAAAGATTTGTTCCCAGGGTGTAGGCTCCCTATTTACCTCTCTTATTGTTTCTTTTGCTGAGAAAAAACTTTTTAGTTTGAGTAAGTCCCATTTGTTGATTCTAGTTATTAACTCTTGTGCTATGGGTGTCCTATTGAGGAATTTGGAGCCCGACCTCACAGTAGCCAACTTTTTCTTCTATCAGACTCCGTGTCTCTGATTTGATATCAAGCTCCTTGATCCATTTTGAGTTAACTTTTGTGCATGGCGAGAGAAAGGGATTCAGTTTCATTTTGTTGCATATGAATTTCCAGTTTTCCCAGCACCATTTGTTGAAGATGCTATCCTTCCTCCATTGCATGCTTTTAGCCCCTTTATCAAATATAAGATAGTTGTAGTTTTGTGGATTGGTTTCTGTGTCCTCTATTCTGTACCATTGGTCCACCCTCCTCTTTTGGTACCAGTACCATGCTGTTTTTGTTACTATTGCTCTGTAGTATAGTTTGAAGTCTGGTATTGCTCTACCGCCTGATTCACACTTCTACAGGCTTTCTTACTAGTATATATTTCCATTGTATAACATCTAAAACGAACATAAGAGCTGCCCAGTGGCCTTTGAATTAAGGTAATATTAATAACATAACATCTTAAACTATTATAATAGTTGAACTTTGGCTTCAAGACTAATATAACTTGTTAATATAATAGCTCCATGTGGCCTTTGATACTAATACAGTATCCACGCTATTTGTTCTAAAACTGATACAATAGCTTCTATGTGGCTTTGAATATTAATGGAATATCCATGCTGTTGCATCTAAAACTAATAAAACAGCTGAGCTGTCGTCTTTAATAATATGATATTCTTATTATATCATCTAAAACTTCCATAACAGTTTTCCTCTGGCCTCCAATATTAATATGATATCTATATTTGAGCATTTAAAACTAATACTAATGTGATACCAATATATAGCACCTAAAACTGATATAGTAGCTGCCCTGTTTTTAATACTAATATGATAATCATACTATAGCATCTAAAAGTAATATAATAGCTGCCCTGTGGCATTTAAGTTTTTGTAATATTCACCCTGTGGGCTCTAAAATTAATATAATAGTTGCCTTATTGTCTTTATGATGACCATACTAGAGAATCTAAAAGTGACACAGTAGGTTCCCTGACCTTCAATACTAATATGATATCCATACTACAGCATTAAATGTAATATGATAGTTGCCATGTGGCAATTAATATTAATATGTTATTCATACTATGGCAACTTATATTAATATAATATCTGTAGTGTGGCCTTTAACACTCATATAATAGGCATACTGTTATCTAAAACTGATACAATATCTGCTCTGTGACCTTTAATACTAATATAGTCTCCATAATAACATCTATGCTGCCCTGTTGTCTTTAATATGATATCCATTACTAGAGCACCTAAAAGTAATGTAATGGCTAAGCTTTGGCCTTTCATATTAATATCAAATCTATACGTGTTATGGTTTAGATATGAAATTCCAAAATATCCCTTGCATAAGACAGTGGAAGAAAGTTGAGATGTCAAAAGATTTGCTTATGAGAGCCTTAACCTAATTAGTGCATTAACTCACACATTGGGATTAAGTGGTGTTTAACCAGAGGCTGTTAATTTAGGATGGATGTTAACTTAGGGTGTGGCTGGAGAGATGGGTCACTGGGGACATGCCTTTGGGGTTTATATTTTGTCCTTGGTGAACAGAGATCTCTTTCTTCTTCCTATTTGCCATGCCCTGAGCTGCTTTTCTCTTCCATACCCTTTGGCCATGATCATGTTTTGCCTTACCTTGGGCCAAGAACAATGCAATTGGTCATATTTGGACTGAGGCCTCTGAAACTATGAACACCCAATAAACTTTTCCTCCTCTAAAATTTTTCTTGTCAGGTCTTTTCATCACAGTGGCAGAAAAAGCTAACTAAAACCAAAGTGGTACCTAGAGTGGGTTAATTGCTGTAAATAACAGCACGTGGTCACATGGGGTTCAGAAGCCTTGGAAGCTGTTTTTTGGGGGAAGAAATTTTGAAAAGTTTAGAGATGCAAGCTGAAGCTTTAGAATGTTGTAGGAGCTTAATGGGGGTTCTGGGGGGAGCCCAGAAGTCTGTAATGCTGATTGGAGTATATACAGTAAAGACTGGACTCGTGAGGTTTTAGGAGAAGAGAACTGTATTGGAAATAGGATGAGAGGCCATTCTTGTTAAATTCTGGCTAAAAAGTTGTGTATATTTTGCTTTGTTCTGAGACTTTCTATAAGGCTGAATTTAAAGATGATAGTGTATGTAAGCTGGTGGTGGAAATTTCAAGGCAGCATAGCATTTAGCAGTGACACAAATATTGCTGGCAACTTTTAGCCAGGTTTACTGTGATAATCAGGATCATAAATCAGTGGAGAAAGATTTGAAATCAGTGGAACCAAAACTGATATAATAACTCCCCTGTGAACTTCAATATGATATCCATATTGTGGCATCTAAATCAGTTTTGTCAGAAAATTGTGAGGCAAACTGAGGCTAAGGAAGCCTCAGGAAGTTGTGGTTGTTGAAGAAATAAGAACCACAAAAGTAATCTAAATATTTTACTCAGAGACAATAAGAAAGTTGGCCTGAGGGGCATCTCAGGAATTGGCAAGACTATCCCCATCCTGTTTGCACAAGGAGGCCTTGGAAGTTGTTTCACCATGCTTAGAGGCTCAGGAACCTAGACTCTGCTGAAACCATGGTCTCAAGGAGGCTTGGCTACTGCTTGAGATGGTGGGACCTTGGCATCAACCATGTGGTGCTGGTTCTATAGGATTGAAAGATGCTGGACTAAGGGGGTCATGGATGCATCCATGGAGATGTCAAAGGGAAACCTGGGAGACCAGGCAAATTGTTACAGGGTTGGAGTCCTTGCAGGTAGCCCCTGAGAGGTTGATGAATGAAGGAGTGAGAAGGAATCTGAAACTGCAGTGGAGAACTCTGCGTTTAAGAGATACTAGTATCATGGAACATCTGCCAAGGAAAGCTCGAGGAATTGAGCAGAGACAGGCCAAGAAGAGGCCATGTAGACTGCTACTAACAAAATAGAGGAGTGGAGCTACACAGGCTCTTCAGATAGAACATCACAATTCCATATGCCTCAGATGCTGTATGTGAAAATACCCATCTTGTTTGTGGATTTTGGTCTTGCTTTTGTCCCATCCCCTCTCTCTATGCCCATATTTCTCCCTTATAGAATGGAAATGTTTACTCTGTGCCACTATATATTGGATGTATGTATATATTGATTTTTACAGGGGTTCACACTATGATTTTGTTTTGAATCTCAGAAGAGACTTTGGAATTAGACTTTTGGGGAATGCTGAAACTGTTAAGAACATCTAGACTCTTGGCAATGGACTCAATGTATTTTGCATTGTGAGATGAGCATGAACTTTTGAGGGCTGGAGCAGATTATTATGGTTTAGATAAGAGGTGTCACTCAAAATGTCATATGTAAGAAAATGCAAGAAAGTTTAGACATGAAATGATTGGGTTATGAGAGTCTTAACCCAATCAATCCATTAATCCACTGATAGGGTTTAAGTAGATGGAAACTGTAGTCAGGTAATATGTGGCTGGAGCAGGTGGTTCACTGGGGGCATTCTTTTGAGGTGTATTTGTTCCTGATGAGCAGAGCTCTGTGTCTGCTTCCTGTTTGCCACATTCTGAGCTGCTTTCTTCCTCCGCAGCAATGGAGTTGGCCTTCTATGGGCTGAAACCTTGGAAACTGTGAGTGCCAAATAAAATTTTCATTCTCTAAATATGTTCTTGTCAGGACTTTGAGATACAATAGTGGAAAAGCTGACTAAAATAATACTATACTATCTAGAAATAATATGATAGTGGTCTTTTGGCTCTTTGTACTAATATAATATCCATAGTATAGCATCTAAATTAGTTTAATACTATTATGATATCAATACTATAGCATCCAAAACTAATATAATACCTGCACTATGTCCTTTAATACGACGATGATATCCATAATATAGCAACTACAACTAATACAATAGCTGCCCTATGGCCTTTAATATTAATATCATATCAGTCATGTGGCCTCTAAAAGTGAAATAACAGCTGCCTGTGGTCTTTTAATACTAATATGTTATCATCCTTACTATGGAACCAAAACTGATATAATAACTCCCTGTGAACTTCAATATGATATCCATATTGTGGCATCTAAAGCTGATATATATAGTAACTAAAATGGGTATTTAATATTAATATTATACCCATACTGTGGCTCTAAAGCTATTATAATAGCTCCATTATGGCCTTTAATATTAATATAGTATCCATACTATAGCATCTAAAACTAATATAATAGCTGTCCTGTGGCTTTTAATACTACTATGATATTTGTATTATAACATCCAACATTAATATAATACTTGCCATTAGTACCATTAGTAATAATACAGTACCATTAGCACTAATATGATATCCACATAATTTTACCTAAAATTAATATAATGTCTGCCTTATGGCTTTAACACTAATATGATATTCATATGCTCTTACATATTAATATAACATCAATACTATGACATAAAAAACGAATATAATAGCTGCCTTGTGATATTTAATATAAATCCATATAATACCTATTAGACTAATATAGTAGCTTCCATGTGGCTCTTAATATTAAAATAATATCTTTACTTTCACATCTAAAACAGAAAAGCAGCCCGTGGCCTTTAATACTAATAAAATATACACACTGAAGCAATTAAAATTGGCATAATAATTGCCTTGTGGCCTTTAGTACTACCGTGATATCTATACTAGAGCATACAAAACTGATGTAAGAGCTGTCCTGTGTGGCCTTTAATGCTAGTATGATATTTATACTATAATATTTAAAACTGATATAATATTTGCCCATGTCTTTTAATACTAATATCTTATTCACATTATTAGGAAATACTGGTAAAGTGGCTTCATTGTGGCCTTTAACACTAATTCATGTCTATATTATAGCATTTAAAACTGATATATAGCCGCCTCATGACCTTTAATACTGATATTATACATATGATAGCATTGAATATTGATATATTAGCTACCTATAGATTTAGTATTTTTATTTTATCCTCACTATAACATCTCAAATTATTGTAATAGGTTCATGGGGACATTAGTACTAATAAAATATCCATATTATACCATCAAAATTGAATATAATAACTGCCTTGGGGCCTTTAATTCTAATGTGATATGCATATTATAGCATCAAAAATTAACCTAATAGTCACCATAAAGCTTTTAATAATAAAATAATGACCATATTACAGCATCTGAAATGAATATAATAGCTGCCCTGTCTTCTTTAATACTAATATAATATCCATCCTAAAACATCTAAAACCAATATAATCATTGCCCTGTGGATTTTAATACTAATATGGTAACCATAAAATAGCATCTAAAAGTAATTTAATAGCTGCAATGTGGTCTTTATTATTAATGTAAAATCCATAGTATCACACCTAAAATAACTTTTTGTAGCTATTAATATTAATTAGATAAATATACTGTGGCTCCTAGTACTAACACAATGGCTGTCATGTGACCTTCAATATTAATAAATATCCATAGTATAGCATCAAAAGCTAATATATGATGGCTGATCTGTGGCCTTTAGTACTAATATGGTATCTGTAAAATAGCATCTAAAATTAACAAAATATCTCCATCATTGCCTTAAGTTATATGATATCCAAACTATAAGAATCTGAAGCCGATTTAATAGTTGTCCTATAACATTTAATATTAACATGACATCCATACTAGAGATCATCTAAGTCTAATATCTGCCATCTGATCCTTAATACTAATTTCTGTACTATAGCATCTAAAATTAATAAAATAGCTTCCTGTGGTTATTAGTATAATATCAATATTTGGCCTCTAAATCTGAAATAATACCTGCCCTGTGGCCTTTTGACACTAATATTCATAATGTAGCATCTAAAACTAATAAAATAACTAACCTATGCAGTTTAATATTAATATTATAGCTACCACCTCTAAAACTAATATAATTACTCTACTGTAGCCTATAATCTTAATACAATATCCATCCTACAGCATGTAAAACTAACATAAAAGCTGCCTTGTGACATTTAGTATTCATATGTTATTCATAATATAAAATATAAAGCTAATATAATTGCTCACCATGGCCTTTAGTGCTTATATGGTACCCACACAATAGCATCTAAAATAATATGATAAATCCCTTGTGAAATCTAATACTAGGATGTTATCTATATTGTGTCATCTAAAAATAACACAGTAGTAGTACTGATATTTATACTAATATTTAATACTAATAAATATTTAATGCTAATAAATATTTAATACTAATGTAATATCCATACTCTTATCATCTTAGAGTGATAAAATAGATGCCCTGAGGCCTTTAGTACTAATATAATATTCATATTATAGCATTTAAAACTAATAGTAAACTAATATTATAATAGCTCTGTGGCTTTTGATCCTAATATGATACCCATACACATATTTAGCTGCCTTTAACAGTAATATAATATTTATATTATAAAAAAAATAAATTAAATATAATAGCTGCTCTGTGACCTTTAAATTTGATGTAATATCAATTCTATAGCATGTAAAACTAATTTAATAGCTGTTCTGTTTTTAATACTCAATAATATCCATACTATAGCTTGCAAAATTAATAGCTGCCCTGTGGCCTTTAATGTTAATATTAATCCTTGTCATATCTTTGAAAACTAATGTAATAGCCCATGTAGTCTTTTGTGGTAAAATGATATTCATTATTGAGCTGAAGCTATAATATAGTTACACTGAGTTTTTAATACTAAATTAATATCCTTAGTATAGCATCTTAAACTAATATAATAGATGGCCTGTGAACTTTAGTATTAATTTAACATCTTAAACTAAATAGCATCTTAAACTGATATATGTCCTGTGGCTTTTAATATTAATATGACATCTATATTAGTGAATCAAATACTAATATAATAGGTACCCAATGGCTTCATTACTAATTGGTGTTTATATATAGCATCTAAAATTAATATAAAACCTGCCTGGTGGCCATTAATATCAATGCAATAATATTATGAACATAATGAATATAATATATATTACACATATTATATTCCATACAACTGTATCTGCACCTAATATAATATCTACTCTGGGGCCTCTAATATTAGTATAAATGTTCATACTATAGTGTCTCAAACTGATACAATAATTGCCCTTTGGTTTTGCATACTAATGTAATATGCATAATAAACCATCAGAAACGAATATAATACCTGCCTGTGACTATTAACAGTAATGTAATATCCATACTACTAACTGCCACTAATATAATATCTGCCCTGTGGCCCTTATTATTAATGCAAAATCCATACTGTAACATCTTTTTAATTTTAAAATGTTTTTATTAGTTGTAGATGAACACAATGCCTTTGTTTTATTTATTTATTTTTATGTGGTGCTGAGGATCAAACGCAGTGCCACACATGTGCTAGGCAAGTGCTCTACCACTGAGCTCCAAACCCAAACTCTATACTATAATATCTTAAACTAATAAAATAGCTTTCTTGTGGCCTTTAATATTACTAATGTATGAATATACATACATACATACATACACATTGTGACTTCTAATAACAATAGAATAACTTACCTGTGGCCTTCTATATTAATATTATATCCATACACAAATATAATAGGTCTCTTCTGACTCTCAATATCAATGTAGCATTCCTACTACAGTATCTAAAACTAATATACTACCTATCCTGTACCCTTAGTGCTAAGATGGCATCCATAAAATAGCACCTAAATCTTATGTAATATCTGCTATGTGATCTTTAATACTAACGTAACATATAAAACTAATATAATAGCTGCCCTGTGGCCTATAATAATAAGATATCAATACTGTAGCATCTAAAACTAAAAGAACAGCTGCTTTATGGCCTATAGTATTCATATGATATTCATATTATAGAGTATAAAACTCATGTGATAGCTGCCTGTGGCATTTAATGCTGATATGGTATCCATATAAAAACATTAAAAACTGATAGATTAGCTGTGGGTTTAATATTAATATAATATTCATATGGTGGCCTCTAAAACTGAAATAATTGCTGCCTTGTGTCCTTTTAATACTAATCCAGTATCCAAATTGTAACATCTAAAACTACTATAATAGGTGTTCTGTGGCCTTCATAACTAATATATCTATAATTGTAGCATCAAAATTTAATATAATAGCTGCCCTGTGGTATTTAATATTAACATGATATTCATATTATAGCATAAAGATATAAGATAATATATACTAATATAATATCCAAAGTTTGGCATCTAACATGAATATAATGGCTGTTCAGTTGCCTTCAATACTAATACAGTATCAATACTGTGGCAGCTAGAACTAATAAAATAGCTGCCCTGTAGCCTTAAAAACTATTATGTTATCCATATTATAGCTTCTATAGCTAAAATATTGTCTGTTCTGTGATCTTTAATATTAATATGGTATCCATATTACAGCCTCTAAAACCAATATAAAAGATGGCCTGTGGCCATCTAATATTAATATAATATTCATACTTTAGCCATAAAACTAAAATAACAACTGCCCTGTAGCATTTAAATATTAATTTAATATGCATTATTTGGCCTATAAAACTAACATAGTAGCTGCCATGTGGCCTTTAATATTAATATAATATGTACACCGTGGCCTATAATCTAATAAAATGGCTGTCTCATGGCCTTTAGTACTAATACGATATTCATACCATAGTATTCACAATTAATATCATAGTTTTCCTGTGACATTTTCAAGTTTCAAATACATTTCTTATGGCCTTTACCATTAATATGATATCCACAGTGTGGCCTCTAGAACCAATGTAATTGCTTCAATGTTGCTTTCTTGCTAATATGATGCCCATAAAATAGCATCTACAACTAATGCAATAGCTACACTGAAGTCTTGGCATGAATTTGATATTAATACCATGGCATCTGAAATGAATATAATACTTGGCCTGAGGCAAGTAATACTAATACAATATTTATTGCATAGTATCTAAAGCTAAAGCCCTAGGCATTTCTCGGGCCAGGTTAAGATGTCTATCACATTTAATATTAACATAATATCTAATTATTCCTGTGTCCTTTAATATTACTTTGATATCCTGCTACAACATCTAAAACTAAATGATAGCTGCACCTTTCCTTTTATTTGTACTATCCATAGTGTAGCATCTGATACTAATATATTAATATTTAGGTAACATTTTTATTTAGTGTCTAATATAATATCTGTCTGGTGGCTTTTAAAACTAATATGATATTAGTATCATAAACAGGTATTATAGCATCTAAAACTAATATTATACTATATCATCTAAAACTGATGTAATATTTGTCCAATTGCCTTTAATATTAATATAATATCCATACTAGAGCATATACAACTAATGTAGTACTGCCTTGTGGCTTGTTATTTTATCCATAGTACAGTATCAAAACCTGATATCATAGCTGCCCTGTGGCTTTTAATTCTAATGTAATATCCTTACATAGCATCTAAAATGAATGTAGTAGCTAATCTGTGGCCTTATTATTAATATGATATCCATAGTGAGGCATATAATACCAATAGTTGTCTTATTGCCTTAATACTAACATTTTATCCACATGTAGCACATGAAACTAATAAAATAGGTATGTGGTGGTGCTAAAGACCAATCTGATGTCTATAGTGTAGAATCTGTTACTAATCGATTAGTTGCCCTCTAGCCTTTAATATTATTATAATGTCTATACTATACTTACTACAATTTATACAATAGCTGCTGTGTCACATTTTATGTTACTGGAATATCCATAGTATTGCATCTAAAACTAATTTAGTATCTTCCCTGTGGTCTTTAGTACTAATATTTTATCCACACTATAGCATCCAAAATTAATATAATACTGTACTGTGGACTTCAATATTAATATTATCGCCATTCTTCAATCACTAAAACTAATAAAATAACTGATCTGTGGCATTTAATATTAACATAATATCTATAACTTTGTCCTCTAAAACTAACATAATATCTGCCATGTAACCTTTAATATTAATAAAATATACAAACGGTGACATATAAACTTATATAATGGCTGCCCTGTGGCCTTTAATACTAGTATGATATCCACATGTCATATCAAAAACTAACAAAATAGCTGCCCTCTTGTTTTAGTCAGCTTTTTCATTGCTGTGACTAAAAGCACAATTGTAGAAGAGGAAAGGTTCATTTGGAGGCTCACAGTTTTAGAGTTCTCAGTCCACAGACAGCTGGATCCATTCCTTGGCGCTTAGGATGAGGCAGGACATTGTGGTGGAAGAGTGTGAGTTGGGTGTGGTCTATCTAGCTCCTGAGATGCCCTCAAGCCACCTTTCTTATTTTCTCTGGTCAAAGTCTTTAGCATTTCATTAGTAATGGTAAAGTCTTTAAAAACTGCAATTTCCTTAGTCCCAGTTTTACTCCCACCTTTCAAGTTCATGTTTCAAATTTGTTCTGCTTTCTGCTCCTGAATATCAAAATAAACTTGGCTAAAAGCCACCAACAATACCCGTGCCACTTCCTGATTCTATGCTCCCTAGACATTTCTTGGGCCAGGTTAAGATGTCTATCACTTTTAAAATCAGCCTCACAGAAAATCTCAGGACATAAGCAAAATGCAGACAACTTCTCAGCCAGATCATAACATTAATGGCCTCTAGTCCACTTACCAATAGTGTCCTCCTCTGAACCCTCTCAAGCCCTGTCTTCACTATTCATGGTCCCATTGGGATTCTGGTCTTCTGAGCTCTCACAGAATTGGCCATTAAGTTCTTCTTACAAAGTCCAAACCATTTCCAGCTTGCACTGTTGAGAATCTCAAAATTTCTTGCACCACTTTCAAAAAAGCACCAAAAGCTTCTGAACCATATGGTGAGGTTAGTCACAGCAGTGACTCCACTTTTTGGTACTAATTTATTTTATTCAGATTTTTTACTGCTCTGACTAAAAGACCCAACCAGTACAATTATAGAGGAGGGAAGGTTATTCGGGGACTCATGGTTTCAGAGGTCTCAGTCCACAGATTGCTGGTTCCATTCCTTGGAGCTCAAAGTGAAGCAAGACATCATGATGAAAGAGTGTGGCAGAGGGAAGCAGCTCTCATGATGATCAGGAAGGCGATAGCTGGCTAGCTCACTATCTCGATAGATCTCCACTTGCCAGATACAAATATATACCTCAAAGACTTACCCCCAATGCCCAGTCTCCTCCAGTCACACCCCACCTGCCTCCAGTTACCACTCAATTCATCCAATCAGGTGATTGATTTACTGATTGGGTTAAGGCTATTATAGCCCAATAATTTCTTCTCTGAACCTTCTTGCATTGTCTCACCCATGAACTTTGGGAGACACCTCACATCCAAACCATAACACCTGTAGTGATTATAATTAATATATTATCCTATTATAGATTCTAAAACTAATATAAGTGCTGCCCTATGGCCATTAATACTAACATGATCTCTATTCTATACAGTCTACCACTAATAGCTACCCTGTGGCCTTTTATACTAATATAATATCCATACTATATTGTTCATATTATAGCTTCTAAAATTAATACAATTTCTGCCCTATGGCCTTTAATACTAATATGATCTCCATACTATACAGTCTAGAACTAATATAATAGCTACCCTGTGACATCAAATACTAATATGATATCTGCACTGTAGCATCTAAAAGTAATAAAATTAATAAAATGGACTAATTCCTCTTATCTAATGACATCCATATAAATATAACAAAGTGACTCGGCTGTGGTCTTTAATAATAATGTAATATCTATACTATAGCATCTAAAACAGAAGAGCTGTTCTGTGGCCTGTAATACTAATATAATATGAATTCTAAAGATAATAGAATAACTGTATTTTGGCCTATAATATTCTAAATATATCTACAGCACAGCCTCTAAAACTAGTATAATAACTGCCCTGTGGCTTTAATGCTAATATCATGTGCATACTATTGAATGTAAAGCTAATATAATAACTGCACTAAGGCCTTCATTATCAATGTGATATAAATACTATAGCATATTAAACTAATATAGTAGCTGCCCTGTGGCATTATTATTAATGTGATAGGTATACTGTAGCATATAATTCTGATATAATGGCTGATTTGTGAACTTTAATATTAATAAACTATCAATAATTCAGCACTTAAATAAATATAATAGCTGCCCTTCAGCCTTTAATGTTGATATGATATCCAAGCTATAGCATCATATACTAATATATTAACTTTCTTGTAATCTTTCATATTAATGATTTCCAACATGTAATATCTAAAATATAATAGCTGCCATGTGGTTTAAAAAATGCTGTAATATCAATAATATAGAATTTAAATTTATATAACAGCTTCCATGTGGCCTGTATATTTATATTATATCCATACTATATTATCTGATACTAAAGTAATAGCTGCCTTGTAGTCTTTTACAGTAATATGATATTCATACTATAGCCTCTCAATCTAACAGAATAGCTCTCCTGTGGCCTTTAATACCAATGTAATATACATACTGTCTTATGTAATCTAACTTAATCCTAATAACCTAATATATATTTCCTGTGTCCTTTAATATTAAAGCAATATCAATATATAACATCTTAAACTAATATATGTCCCTGTGCTTCTAATACTAACACAATGTCCATACTACAGCACCTAATACTAATATAATAGATGACTTGTGTTCCTTAATACTACTGTGATATCCATATTATAGACTCTAAAACTGATACAATAGCTGCCCTGTGACCTTTAATATTGATGTACTATCTATACTATAGAATTCTGTACTAATATATTAGCTGCCTATGGTTTTTTATCATAATATATGTATTCTATCACATCTCAAGCTAATAATAGATGCCCTGCATTTCTTAAGATTAATGTAATAATCATATGGTACCATCTCTAACTAATGTAATAGGTGCCTTGTGACCTTAAATATTAATATAATAATAATTAATATAATATTGATATTATATTAATACATGTCTTGTGCCCTTAGTAATAATCACATATGATCTGACACTAGTATACTAGATACTTTATGTCCTTTAATAGGTATGCTATCCATAGTATAGCATCTAAACATAATATAATAGCTTCCTGGATTTTTTAATATTAATATAATAAACATATTGTACCCTTAGTTTTGAATATATAATAGCTGCTCTGTGTCCTTTAATACTAGAATAATATCTACATGCTAGCATCTAAAATAACAGCTGTACTTTGGCCTTCATATCAATATAATATTCATAATATAGAACCTAAAACTAATATAATGGCTTTCTTATGGCCTTTAATACTTATATCCATACAGTGGCATCTGAAAGTGATGCAGTAGCTTCTCTGTGGCCTTCAATACTAAAGATATGCATAGTGCAATATCTAAAACTAATATAATACCTGCCTTTACTGGCCTTTACCATTAAGATAATATATAAAGTATAGCATCTAAAACTAATATGATAATTACCATGTGGACTTTGATACTAATATAACATTCATAATATACTATTTGAAATAAATATAATAGCTGTGCTTTGGCCTTTAATATGATATAATATTTGTACTATAACATCTAAAGCTCATATAATAGCTTCCTTGAGTCTTTAATACTATTATGAAATTCAAAGGAAGCATTTAATATTAATATAATAGTTGCTTTTGTAGCTGTTAGTCGTAGTATAATATCCATGCTATATCATCCAAAATGTAATAATTGCCCTGTAGGCCTTTTTAGTAAAATGATATCCATACTCTAGCATCTCAAGCTAATATAATAGCTGCCCTCTGGTAATCAATAGTAATGTAGTATTCATTTTATTGCATCTTAAACTGATGTAATAGATATTCTGGACCTTTAACATTAACATAATATTTATGCTAGAATCTAAAACTAACAAAATGTAACCCGTGTTCTTTAATCTAACATAATATTCACTTTAAAACATCTTAAACTAATGTAATATAAGTCTTTGATCTTTAACACTAATGTAATATTCATATTATAGCATTCAATACTAATAGCTTCCCTTTGGCCTTTAATATTAATATAACATTTATACTATGCCACCTTTTTAAAAAATATTTGTATTTTTATGTGGTGTTGAGGATCGAACCCAGTGTCTCATGCCTGCTAGGCAATTGCTCTACCTCTGAGCCACAACTCCAACCCTATATTATGCCATCTTAAAAATCATACAATATCTGTCCTGTGACCTTTATTATTATATTTATATAAATCCATACTTCAGTATCTAAAACTATTATAATAGCTGCCCTGTGACATTTAATATCAATAGGATATCCCTACTAAGTCCTTGAAAACTAGCTTAGTAGCTTCTATATGAATTTTGTTACTAATATAATATCTATCCTGTAACATCTAAAACTAAAGGACAGCTGCCTTGTAGCCTTTTATATTCATTTAATACCCATAGCAGCATCTAAAACTTATTCAATAGCTATAGTGTATCTTTTAATATTAACATGATTTTTCACATTATAGCATCAAAAATGATATAGCTATCCTGAGGCCTTTAATACTAATATGAGATCCATATTTTAGCATCTAAAACTGTTATAATAGTTGCTCTGTGGCCTTTAATATTAATATGATGTCCCTACCGAGTCCTCTAAAACTAGTTAGTTAGTTTTCCTATGTCTTTTATTACTAATATAATATCCATCCTAGAGAATCTCATACTAAAAGAATAGTTGTCTCGTGGCCTTTTATATTAATATAATACCTAAAATTGATAAAATATCTGCCCTCTGGCCTTAAAAACTGATATCATATAGAAACTATAGATGCTAACACTATTATAACAGCTGCCTTGTGGTCTCTAAAACCAAATGATGTCCACACTATAACATCTATAACTAATATAATATCTGCCATGTGTCCTTTAATACTATGGAAATTTTCATGCTCTAGCATCCTAAAGTAATAGCTTCCCTGTGGCTTTCAACACTAACATAATATTCATACTATTTCATCTAAAGTTTATATATATATAAACTTTAGATGAAATAGTGTATATATATATATATTAAAGTTTTTATATATATATATATTAACTTTAGATGAAATTGTGTGTGTGTGTGTGTGTGTGTGTGTGTGTGTATATATATATATATATATATATATATATATATATTATATGACACATCTAATAAAATAGCCATGTTGTAGCCTTTATAGTACTATAATATTCATAATACAGCATCTAAAATAAATATAATAGCTGCCTTGTGACCTTTTATATTAACTAATATCCATATTATAGCATCCTAAGCTAATATGATGTATATCCTGTGACCTTTAACACTATATACTATTCACATATTAGTACCTAAAACTGATAAAATAACTGCCCTTTGGCCTGAAACATCAATGTATTATTTATACTTTGTTATCTCAAGCTAATGTAATAACTGACATGTGGCTTCTCATATTTATATTATGTCCATAGAATAGCATAAAAACTAATATAATAGCTGACATCTGGCCTTTGAGTTAATGTAATATTAATAAAATAACATCTTAAACTAAAATAATAGGTAAAATTTGGTCCTTAATACTAATAGATATAACAATATATATTATAGAATATATATATGTGTGTATATATATATATATATATATATATATATATATATATAATCTTATACTAATATTACATGATTCTGCCCTTTTGCCTTTAGTTTTAATATAATATCCACAGTATAGCATTTGAAACTAATTTCATAATTATTCTATGGACTTCAATATTAATATAATATTTGTGCTTTGGCATTATAAACTAATATAATAGCTGCACTAAGACCTATAATGTTAGTGTAATATCCATACTAAATGCTTTTAAAACTGGTATAATAGATGCCCTGTGGCCTTAACACTGATAAGATATCTAAACTATAGTACCTAAAATTAATGTAATAGCTGTAAAACTAATATAATAGCTGACCTGTAGTGTTTAATGCTAATATGATATGTATATTATAGCCTCTAAAACCAATGAAATAGATGTCCTGTGGCTTTTAATATTAATATACCATTTTTTTCTATGACTTGTATATTTCTATGACCAATATAATAATTTCATGGTCAAATTTCATATTTATTTATTGTCCATATTATAGCATCTAAATAGATAAATAGATGCCCTGTGGCATATAATATGAACATTATATCCATATTATAGCACTTTAAACTAATATAATATATGCTTTATGGCCAATAACTAATATGATATTTCTATAATATTATCTAAAATTTATATATTAACTGCCCTATTGACTTTAATACTAATGTGATATTCATACTCAAGCAACTAAAAGTGGTTTAATTGTTTACCTGTGGCCTTTAATACTAATATGGTATCTATACTAGAACATCTAAAATTGATAAAATGACTGTGATACCAGTGACGAGTTCTGCTTCTTCACATGTTGAAGTATAACATTAGAGAAGCACACTAAGGCAAGCATATAAGACAGGGTTTATTTAAAAAGGGGTAACAGACTTCTCCCAGGAGAGAGAAAGGGGCCATTGCTGGTATTCTGGTATCCCAAGAGCCTTTTTATATGTCTTAGACTTCTTTTGTTCTTTTGCTGTCTTCCCCTTATCTCTTTCTTTCTTGCATACATGACTAGGTCCAGGAGATGCTCAGTGGGATGGCCAAAAGGTGAGAAGCAGATGGGCTAGAGGGGTCAAAATGGAGTAATCTGGGCAGGAAGGGGGCCCAGGGTGAATTAATTAGCAACTTTTAGAACTCCCTGTAGGGAAAGACAATTCCTGGGCAGGTTACATTAGCAACAAGTTAGAGCAGGGGCAGATTGTCTTGATAAGGGTGGAGGAAGGGCTCTGAAGGCATTAGCATTTCAATTTTTCTCCAACATCCTGGACTAACTGTAATTGGCCTCCTTGATCTGACCTGACTCAATCTACCTATCTTTACTGACTATCTGTCTAATTTTGGCTTCAGCTGCACTTTGAACTTTGATATGAATATGATATCCATACTATAGTATTCAAAGCTAATATAATAATTGTTCTGTGACATTTATAATTAATATTATGTCATCATTATGGATGTAAAACTAATATAATAGGTTCTCTATGGCATTTAATTTTAATAAAATATTCATGCGATAGCATCCTATACTAATATTATAGACGCTCTGTGACATTTATGATTAATATAATATCAGCATTATAGATTTTAAAACTAACATTGTAGGTACTCTTTGACCTTTAATTTTAATATAATATCCATACTATAGCATCTAAAAGTAATATAATAGCTGACCTTTAATATTAACATGATATCTGCACAATAGCATTGAAAATCAATATATTAGTGCCCTTCATCTTTTACTGTTAATATAACATCATTGGTACAGTATCTAATACAGATATACTATTTCTGCCCTGTGTCCTTAAATGTTAATATTATATAGATATTGCAGCAACTAAAATTAATACAATAACTGCCCTGTTTCCTTTATTATTAATAATATCAATAGTGTAGCCTGGAAAAGTAATATATATCCTGTGGCCTTTAACATTAATGTAATGTATTGTGGCCTCTGAAACTAGTAATAGCTTAAATGTTGTCTTTCATGCTAATATGATGTCTGTAATATAGTACCTAAAACTAATACAATAGCTTTCCTGTTGCCTTTAAAATATTATAATATTTGTAGCGTGATATGTCAAATTTGTAGCGTGTCTCTGGGTGCAGAGACACACATTTGTAATCTCAGTAACTTTGGAGACTAAGGCAGGAGAATCACAAATTCAAAGCCAGCCTCAACAACTTAGCAAAGCCCTAAGCAATTTAGCAAGACCCTGACTCAAAATAAAAATAAAGGGCTGGGGCTGAGGCTCAGTGGTAGCATGCTTACATGGCACATGTGAGAAACTAGGTTTGATCCTCTGCAACACATAAAAATAAAATACAGGTATTGTATCCACCTACAACTAAAAAATACATATTAAAAATAATAAAAAATAAAAAGGGCTGGGAATATGGCTTAGTGGTTAAGCACCCCATGCCCAATCCCTGATACCAAAATAAATAAATAAATAAAAATAACAAATAAGCATGCTGTGGCCTTTAATGTTAATGAGATGTCAATACTATAGCATCTGAAACTAATATAATACTTGCCCTGTGTCAATTAATACTGATATGATATCCACAATATGACATCTAAAGCTAACATCATACTTCTCCTATGGACTTTAATATTACTGTGATATTCTACTAGAGCATTTAGAAGGTAAATAATAGCTGCACTTTTACCTGTAATGGATGGACTGTCCTTACTGTAGCATCTAAGACTAGCATATTAGCTGTCCTATGGCCTTTAATATTAATATAATATTTCATGTTAGTCTAAAAGTAATATATTAGCTGCCCTGTGGCCTTTAATGTTAATGTAATATCCATATTTAGCATCTAAAATTAAATATAATGGCTGCCCTGTGGACTTTAATATTAACATGATATCCTTACTATACCACCTAACCTCCCCTTGGTCTTTAATGTTAATGTAATATCCATACTTTAGCATCTAAAACTAACACAATAGCTTTCCTGTGCCTTCTTTACTAATAAAATATACAAAGTGCAGCATCTGCCCTGTGGCTTTTACTACTAATATATGTAGTGTAGCTTATAAAACTGACATGATAGTTGTCCTGTGACATTTGATATTCATATCTAAATATAATAGTTGTGCTGTGTCCATTTATATTCATGTAATATTTGTATTATGGCATCTAAACCTAATATAATGCTGCCTGAGTCTTTAATACTATCATGATATCCATATGATAGTATCTAATATTAATATAATAGTGGCCTTGTAGCTATTAATATTAATACCCATGCTATATCATTCAAAACTAATATAATAACTGCCCTGTGGCCTTTTTAGTAAAAAATATCCATACTATGGCATTTAAAGTTAATATGATAATTGCACTGTGGCCTTTAATACTAGTTATATCACCTTAAACATATAATAGCACCTTAAACATATAATACATGCCTGGTGGCCTTTAATGTTAGTGTAATATGCATTCTGTAACATCTAAAACTAATATAAAATGTGTCTTGCATTCGTTAATGTAATGTAATATACATATTAAAGCATCTTAAAGTAATGTAATATGTGTCTTATGGCCTTTATTACTAAAATGAGATCCATATTTTAGCATCAATACTAATATAATAGATCCCTTGAGGCCTTTAACACTAATATTATTTCCATACTGTAGCTCTAAAGCTAATGTTATAGCTGCTTTGTGACACTTAACATCAATGTAATATTAATACTATAATCTGTTAAATTAATATAATAGCAGCTATGTAGCATTTATTGCTAATGTGATATCCATAATATAGCATCTACAATCAATATAATAGCTGCACTGCAGCATTTAATATAGTATCCACATGATTGCATCTAAAACTAATATAATTATTGCCCTGTTGAAACTAGAGTTTCTTCCTTCTATTGGCAGAGAGGTTTGCACAAGCTGCAGCCCTCTGCATCTGAGAAGTGTTGCATCTCTCAATGGTGGGCCATGCCCTCCAGTGACACAGCAGACCCCAGCGACTCACTGTCAGTTTCTTCTTCTTTCTGGGTTCTTGTCTTGTGAATTTGAAGAATGAAATCCACTGACCAGGATGCATGAGTGTGACAGCAGGATTTATTCATAAGAGCATAGAAACAGGACTCCTGCAGTGTGAGCAGTACAAGAGGAGCCCTGAAAAAGGTTGCCATCTGATTGTGCCAGTCTAGTATAATACTTGCACTGTGGTCTTTAATAGTACTGTAATATCCATACTATAGCAACTAAAGCTAATATAATAGGTGTTCTGTGTGTTTAATATTAATATAATATTAATAATGTGGCCTCGGAAACAGAAATAACAACTGCCTTGTGGCCTTTTATTCTAATATAATATCCTTCTACATCTTGTAAAACTAGTATAATAGCTGCCCTGTAGGCCTTGAATACTAATATGACATTTATACTATATCTTGTTAATGCCCCCTCACCCTGCTTCATTACACTTCAGCTGTTCCTATAGTATCCCATCCCCAGAAGCAACATCTGCCTCAGAGAACACTGTCCCTGTCAAGGACTGAGATCCCTTCTTCCTTGTCTTAGATATGGTAAAGGTGGTGGAGGAGCTGGGAGTGGGGTTTGGGATAGTGCCCACTTACCAGCATGTGCCCCAGAGAACATCTGAATGCTCAGATCCTGTTTTAATACCATTAATAGGATATGAATTTGTTCCAGTACAAGTTTGGTGTGACATTCAGATACAATTTTCACAATAACTGTGGGAAAAGTGGCTTGATTATTTCAGGTCAAGTTTACATTCAGGCAAATCATGATCTCTCCAACCTGCTCCAGAAGAATACATTCTAAGAATAGAACAGATGTGGCCAACCAGCCCTGGATGGAGGAATGAGGCCTGCCTTCAAATGTCATCCACACTAAAACCATCCCCTTCTCAAGGTCAGCCAGGCTGAAGCCTAGCCCCTTCTCAAGGTCAAAATCAGAAAACCAGAATTTTATGGTGAACATTAGGGTTAGGATGGGAATTATGGTTGGGGTTGAGCTTGAGAAAATTTGTGGTTTGGTTTGTGGTGAGGTGTTGAGTACAGAATAGGTGGGGGTGGTTTACAGAGTAGATGTTAAATAGAAGCACATGGTTTGTGGGCTTAGATTTAGGGTTTCTAGGGTGAGGTAAAAGCTAGGAGATAGGAAATAATGTTTGTGTTTTAGAGTTATGAATAGGTAAGAGAGGTCAGGATAAGGGTCAAACCAAGACTTCATTAGAATTCAGAATCCTGAGATACTATCCTCCATACTGTATTAACATTGACCACCACCTCTGAGGACCTGCTCTGTGGCTCTACATCACTTATCAATTTTCTTTGTAGCCCTGTATCACATCCCATATGGCTTCTGTTGTGCCTTCCACTGTCCTCTTACTGATCCTGTGTAGCTCTCAACCTTCTCCTCTTATCTCTCCTGTGTAAAACCCCACCAGCACCTTTCATCTCTACCTGTGTAACCCTCCACCACCTCCTCTAAGCTTTCTGTGTGTCCCTCCACCTTCTCCTCTAATCTCCCCACTTAGCCCTCCACCACCTCCTGTGTACTCTCTTGTCACTTCCTCTCAAGGGCTCATGTGTAGCCCTTGACCATCTCCTCTCATGGCTTCTTTGTAGCACTCCACCATCTCTTTTTCATCCCATCCTCTGTAGCCCTCCACCAACACCTCTCAACTCCTGTGTTTTCCTTCACCAACTGCTCTCATCTCCTGTGTATCCCTCTACCACCTCCTTTCTCAGCCCCCTGTGTAACCCTTGACAATAATCTTTTACAGGTTACTGTGTAGCCCTTCACCACCTCCTCTCTTGACAAAACTGTCCTTCCCAAGGACGCTCAGCCAGCCTCAACTCAACTGTGTTCCTGAGACTTTGACCTATTCTAGAAGTTGTTAAGGATTCTCCATGTCTTTTAATGACTTGTCCATGTAATTGGCTTTTTAGGTATTTCCTTTACATTTAATTCTTTAAATTCTAAAACCTAAGTTACCCAGATTCTTCATCAACCTTTGATTTTCTTTATTTGTGTTCTATTGCATTAAAAGGCCAAGCTGCTTACTTCTTCAGGGTTGACTCTTAGTACTTTCCTCAGATAATGTAAAGACTACTTTGGTAAGTCTATGCTTTTGTTCAAGTATTCAAAAATGTCACTTACTTACTACATTGTTGTCATGCCTTTGCCAACTCAGTGTTCACCTGGTTTCCCTCCCTCCCTCTCCCTCTCCCTGTCCCTCTCCCTCTCCCTCTCTCTCATTGGATCAGAGGGATTGAATCCCACATCACAAGCTACAAAACACTGATGGCTGTCAGGCAAATGTTCTGGAGCCTTGGGGCCTTCTATATCTCATAGTCCTGTGTCTGGCAGGGACTTAAGCATGGTGGGCCTCTGCTGATCTGTGATCCTTCATGCTGAGCCCTGGTGGAGGATCAGCTCCTCCCCATGACCTTCTTCTATAAAAGATACAATGCAGCCTATGTTGAGACCTGGGTTTTCTTCTGGTTGAAGCTTGGCACCAGGAGAAAACAGAAGCAGGAGGAGCAAGGGTGCTCTCCACCCACCCCCCCACCCAGCCCTGAACATCCCATCTCTTATCCCCTGGCTCCAGATGGGTTACATTGAGTTCCCTGAACATCAACACCAGTGACTCAATCCTTGGGGACTCCCTCAAGCTATCTCTCCTAAGTCTCTGCTCAGGGTATCTTTCCATGGCTCTTTCTTTTCCTCCAGTTCCTGCCTCCTTCTCCACCCCTGAGACATTTTGCATTTGGAAAATTTGGGTACAGGGGTGGAAACCTGCCTATGAGCATACCCAGATTATCTATGGGACAGCCTCAGGCCTGACCTCCCAGGACCCTCTTTCCTTGGGACCTGCTGTTTCTAGGTGTTGGGATCAGCCACCCAAGAATCAGCTGGGGGAAGTCTCCCTATTCACAAGATTCAGCTTCATTTCCAAGTGTGCCTAGGCCATCAAAGTTTCACCCTGGGAATTCCATGGTGATTGAAAATACTCTCAGATACTGGAAACATCTTCCCTCTGATACCCCATCTGATGACCTGGACCCATAGAAAATGGGGACTGAATCCTAGGTAATTGGGTTGCACATGGAGCTGGGGCTGGCTGGGGACTCAGTGGTGAGCTTCCAAGTAAGAAAGGGCTTCCATCATGGATCAGGACAGGAACTGGATGACCTGGGGATGGGACTGGCTGGCTGAGAATGATCCTTCACCCACATGAGTATCTCTACTAATACCTGTTTCAGTCAGTTTTTTTTCTTACTGTGACCAAAAGATCTGACAACAACAATTAAAGGAAGAAACATTTATTTTGGTTTCAGAGGTTTAGTCCATGGTTAGCACGCTCCATAGCTCTGAGCCTGAGGTGAGGTGGAATCTCATGGTGGAAAGGCACAGTGGAAGAAAGCATCTCAGGAAATGGCAACAGGAAGCAGAGAGGGTTCTGTTCACCAAGAACAAAATATAAACCCCCAAAACAAATACCCAGTGACCTACCTCCTCCAGCCTTCCTACAGTTATCACCCAGTAAATCCATCAGTGGATTAGTTCATTAATTAGGTAAAAACTCATAATCTAATTATTCACCTATGAAACTTCTAGCATTGCTTCACACAAAAGCTTTTGGGGGACACCTCATATCTAAACCATAGCATAGCTAAGATAAATTTTTAAATAACAAGTCAAAAACCAATGGTTCACAGTACTTTTGTGGCCACTGCTTTGCAAGCAAGTTGGACAGGAATGTGGATACCTAAGGTAGGAGAGCATGATTTCCTGAGCAGGAGGGACTGACCTGTGAACCAGGAGTTCATCAATAGATGGTCTTAGTCCTCTGGGTTGGTAGTTGGGACAGCAACTTATCAACTCAAGGCTCATTCCCTCCTGCTTTTCCATAAGAGATCAGCAATGTGCTGGGAGTAGCCACACTCCCATCTAAGATCATGGTTCTGGTGTGGTCATACAACTCAACTTTGAGTAAAGGGTTGTAGGATTTCTAGGGAGAAGACAGAAGGGATGCCATGGATGCCTACTGCTCTCTGTACTTCCTGGTACAGGTGGGGAGCACACAAGTGACAGCTAGAGCCCTAGTCATTATGGGTCTTAAGGCACTCCAGAAGGGAAGCTGTAGAGGTTAGCAAAGCTGAGATGCTTAGGAGACCCTGTGTGGGTCCACCTTGTCCATTATCAACCTGCTGTTGCTCCTATCTATGTCCTATTTGATCTCTCCTATTACATTTAACAAACTCCACATGCTGTACTCAGGGATGTGAATTGTGTTGCAAACCTCAAAACCTCTAAGGAGAATGGCTTGTCTACAATTTTTCTACCAAAGTGCCTTCCTACAAACTTTTGTGGAATCAAGAGAAAAATGAGAGCTTGTCCTCCAGCCCTCCTTCTTTGCCTGTCTTAACTCACTCTGGTTAACTGAAGCTACCCAGACATCTATCAGCTGACAGCTGCAGCCAAGGAGGTGCACATTGTACCTGCAGAAAGCAGGCATTGCCTGTCCTTGCAGAGGGTGTATCCTTCCACTGGCTTCTCCAGGATACTTGTGCTCTCCAGGCTGGGGCCCCACAGAACCATTGCTGAATCCTGAGGCTGGCCACAGCATGGCCACTGCAGGCACAGGTAGGTAATGGCCTGAGGTCTGAAATTCAGGTTCAGAAAGATAACAGTCCAGGAGGATGGTGGGAGGACAATAGTCACTGCCCAGGATGCTGCTTCCAGAGGTCTCTGAGGCACCCCTTCACTCTGTCTATCTTCAGGAAGGTGTCCTCATCCCACTGAATTGGAGGGCAGTGCTGCTGTGAGCATGGACCAACTTACATCAAACAGTGATCACTTCAGGCCTGTGGGTCCAGAAACCTCACTGGACCCAGGCCTGTGTCCTGGACTATAAGCCAGAGTGGATGATCTCCACTTAGGACTGGGTCCAGGATTCCATGAGAGTGGACAATGTCCTCTTGATTCTGTGTTCAGGACTTGGTCACAGTGGACACCATGCACCTGTTCCTGTGTCCAGGACTCAGTCACAGTGGACATTGTGCACCCAGCTTTGTATGTACAGGATTCTTAGTCATAGTGGGCTGTGTGTACCTGGTCCAGTGCTCAGGATTCTCAGTCACAGTGCACTGTATGCATGAGCCCTCTGTGTCCAGGACTCTCAGTCACAGTGGACAGTGAGCACTCAGTCCTCTCTGTCCAGGACTCTAAATTACAGTGGACTGTGTGTACCTAGTCCTATATGTCCAGTACTCTCAGTCCCAGTGGATAGTGCATATCCTGTCCTGTGTGTAAGGACTCACAGTCACAGTGAACTATGTGTACTTGGTCAGGTGTTCAAGACTGTCAGACATAGTGGACAGTGTTCACCCAGCCTTGTGTGTCTGGGGGCTATCAGTCACAGGATTGTGTGCACCCAGACCCTTATGTCCAGGACTCTCAGTCAAGGTGGACAGTGTGCATCCTGCCTGTTTCTAGGACTTTTAGACACAGTGGACAGTGTGCGTTCTGCCCTGTGTGTCCAGGATTCTCAGACATAGTGGACTGTGTGCACCCTGCCCTTTGTGCCCAGGAATTTTGTCATGGAGGACAGCATGTACCAAGTCTTGTGTGTCCAGAACTATAAGTCACAAGATTGTGTGCACTCAGACCTGTGAGTCCAGAACTGTCAGTCAAAGTGATCAGTGTGCACCCTGCCCTATGATGTTGTAAATTTGCTTGGAATGCCTGCCCATGCCTTTAACTCACCTATGTCTGGCTTACCCATACCAGATAACAACCCTCTCCAAAACTTTAGTGTCACCTCAAAAATCCTGGATTTCCCTGGCCAGATAATGACCCTCTCTGAGGCTCTAATGAGCCTCATAAATTCTGATGTCAGGGCCAGCTAAAATATTAACTAACCTTTGTGTTGTGCTTGTCAAAATTTTGTTATCTGCAAGTTCTCAAACCCCCCCTTTGTGTAACTTTCTGTGCTATAAAGTTGTACTCTTAGAGAGCTAAGGGGCTGTCTTCTGTTCCTGTGGTTTTTGGGAGAGGAAGCTGTCCAGTCAAAACTGTAAGCTTGCTTTAATTTGATTTCAGTTGGAGTCAGTGGTCTTTTCTTTGCATCATGGTCTAACATCTAGGAACACTGGCAAACTGACACTTAAAATTAACTAATATAGGGCTGGGGATGTGGCTCAAACGGTAACGCACTAGCCTGGCATGCACAGGGCACTGGGTTCGATCTTTAGCACCACATAAAATAAAATAAAGATGTTGTATCCACCAAAAACTGAAAAATAAATATTAAAAAGGCTCTCTCTCTCTCTCTCTCCCTCTTCTTTTAAAAAAATTAACTAATATAGTAACTAAATTGTTATTATTTCTAGAGAAGTTCAACAATAGTGAATGGAGTCTCCATGGCAGGTGAGCAGGTTCCATTCCACTTGATACTAGATACACCTCCTCTGTACCTCCACAAATTAGAATCTTCAAAAAAAATCAAGTGAAGAGAAAGGGGGGAAATGGCATGCACCATGCAGAACTTAGAGATGAGGAGAAGGTCTGGAAAGAGGAGGAACTGCACCATGTGTTAGGATGTGGGACTATGGGAATTTTTCTTCCCCTTCATTTTTCATCTATTCTGTTAGATGGCTGTATAATTTCATGTCTAGTTTAAAATTGTTTTTAAAATTAGCAATAGTCAAAAAAGACACATAATTTTTTTTTCTCCTGGGAAAGACTGGCTGCCATGTGGTTCTATTTCTCCTGGTTATTCTCACTAGGGGGCCTGGTGGCTGCTCCTTAGAGACTGTGATCATAGGTGGAATTTTTATCTCTCCTGGTCTCTGCTTTGGCTGGTTGTCCTCAGCTGGTGCTGTTCACTTCAGGGCCTACTCTGTCTTGACCTGGTCTTCTTCTCTGTCTCTCTGTGTCCTCTTTGATTTGGGGTACACCCTTAAATTGTGATGATTCACCTTATAATCCTAAATGAACTACATCTGCAAAGACCATGAACCTCACATTCTAAAGTTCAAGGTGAACATGAATTGGGAAGTGCATCATCCAACACACTATAAAGACCAAGCAAAATAAATTACTAAAGGCACATGCTCCAAATATAATTCTTACTTCAAATGAAGAAGGACATGGGTTAAAAACAGACCCATTTGAGAGAACTCTAAAGCAACACTGGCCACACACACACACACACACACACACACACACAAGCTGTTTAACTTTTCCAAAACAACCAAATCAATTCTGATGTGATCTGTGTATCAACCACCCATAAATCTAAAGATATACGCATCAATATGAGTACTGAATACCTTCATGCTATTACACTGTTCCAGGTATATTTATTTGTAACAGAAACTGAGCCTTCACAAGAATAAAATTCAACAGAAAATAATCTCATTCACCTTCCAATTGGCAAAGAGAATCTTTGTTATATAATGGACAAGGCATTGGCATAGTATTTGTAGGTATAATTAGTAAATATGCTGTCGGTATACTTTTCTCTTTGAAGTCAAGTGTATGTCTGTGAGTGTGTGCATGTGGGAGTGGGTGGGTAGATAGATAGATATTGAGGGATGCTGGACAGGATCAAGCTGAACAGCTGGGTAGGTGCTCTCGAGTCCTGCCATCTCTTCGTGGCACAGCTCCCTTTGAAGTTGGGCTGGGTGCATGTGACTGAGCCCTTACAGTAGATTGGATGGATCATCTCCCTCACTTTCAGGCCTGGAGCAAACTCCTCCAGTTTCTCTCTTCTGGGGAGAACAGACAACCATGCACCACAGGTGGTTGCAGTGCCAGACAGAACCAGCGTGGATCCCTGGGTCAGCATGGGCAGAGAGACCACAGAGCCACTGGACTCCCAAATGGGATGGGAGTGAGAAACAGCTATGTTTGTCCATTTCATGGATCCTTTAAGTGTCTTTCCTTGCTATAGTTTGGGTATTGACAGATCCTCCAAGGCCCATTTACTGAGGCCTTGTCCACTAGGTGGTGCTACTGGGAGGAGGTGGAACCTTTGAGAATCTAATGAGAGGTCCTGAGGCCCCTGGAGTGTGCCCTTGAAGAGGAGTGTGGGACCCTAGCCATTCCCTCCTCCCCTTTGACTTCCTGGCTGATGACAGGAGCAGTTCTGCTCTGCCACACCCTCCCACCATGATGGGCCTCCCCACCACAGGCCCAAAGCAACAGCACCAGCCCATCAGGGACTGGCAACTCTAGAACTGTGGGCCTAAAGAAAACCTTTCTCTTCATAAGCTGATTAGCTCACATATTTGTTTTAGTGAAGGAAAGTGGACTAACACAATTATCAACTTTCTAGAGACTCTGAAGCAGTCCACACATGTCCTCCTCTTTGCCCTTATAGCCCAGACTCCACAGTGCCTCCTTGCATCACGCTGGTCTGTGCATGGCCTTTTCCCCCTGTAGATAGAGCTCTTTTATGAGGCTGGATCCTCTGCCTTAATTGTTGTTATTGCCCAGGCCCAGGCATAATGAGCACACAACTTTCTGATTTGTCTTTCTGGATGAAAGAGGAAGAATTTGTCAAAATGTCATTTATAAGCCAATTTTCAAGAAGAATTTATTATAAAGTAGATGTTTCCATTGTTACCACTGAAGTCTCACATCTGAGTCATCACACGTCCAATTGGGTCTTTAGTCCCCCACAATACACTGTGTGTACTGGTTTCCAAACACCTCCTCTCTGTGCTTCCCCATCCCAACTCCAGCCTGCCCACCTCTCTGGGCAGACATCTTCCTACTTCCCAGGAATGAAGGTGACCTGGTGAGAATGGCCCTTTCCCATCTTGGCACACATAGTTGCAGGAAGTCACACTCCTGTTGAAGTCACTTCCTGCAGCTTCAAGAAGTATTCCACCTCCTGTCTTTACTAGTGGCCTCTGCTCTGGAGACTCTCTTGCTTGGACGTGTTCCTCCATGCATTGTGTAAACATTCTCAAGATTTCTATTTCTTGTGAGAGATAGGGGTATTATTTTATTTTGTTGCATATGGATTTCCAGTTTTCCCAGCACTATTTGTTGAAGATGCTATCTTATCTCCAGTGTATGTTTTTGGCACTTTTGTCTAATGTAAGATAATTGTAGTTTTGTGGGATAGTCTCTGTGTCATCTGTTCTTTACCACTGTCTACCAGTCTGTTTTGGTGCCAATACCATCCTGTTTTTGTTACTATTGCTCTGTAGTACAGTTTAGGTCTGGTATAGCAATGCCACCTGCTTTGCTCTTCCTGCTAAGAATTGCTTTAGCTATTCTGTGTCTCTTAATGGATCAAGGACTTAGGAATTAGACCAGAGCCTCTGCATCTAATAGAAGAAAAAGTGTGTGCCTCTTTCTGCAGCCAAACCTTTAAGACCTTCTACCACCAAGGTTTTTAGTTCAAAGAGTACTTCACGCATTGCCAATCTTTCCAAGTCTTTGGAAAATACTTCACTTCCATCAGCTCTAAAAAATAAATCAAATGGAGTACAGTCTATTTTGAAAGTACCACAGCCTGCTTCCCTGGTACCTCAGAAGCCAGCAGGTGATGGGAATAGTTTGTGCAATGTGCTTCATTCTCAGGCTCCAAATAATTCCAGCAAGCAAGGATACAAGCTTCCATTTGGTGAAAGCAAATCTTTTTCAGTTTCTTCTCCAGTAAATATTCTCTTGTCATCACAGTCTATCTCCGACACCTTTGTTAAAGAGGTCTTAAAATGGAAATATGAAATGTTTTTTATGTGGGATTAGGCCCCAACTTCCTTGATAAGACTTTGATAATGCAAGAATTAAAACCAAGAATCAATAAATGGGATAGAATCAAACTAAAAAGTTTCTTCTTAGAAAAAGAAACAATCTGTGAGGTGAACAGAGAGCCTACATCCTGGGAGCAAATTTTTACACCTCACACATCAGATAGATTACAAATCTCTAGGGTATATAAAGAACTAAAAAAGCTAAGCACCAAAAAACAAATAACCCAATCAACAAATGGGCCAAGGACCTGAACAGACTCAGAAGAGGATATACAATCAATCAACAAATAAATGAAAGAATGCTCATCATCAATAGCAATCAGAGAAATGCAAATCAAACTACTCTAAGATATCATCTCACTCCAGTCAGAATGGCAGCTATTATGAAGACAAACAATAATAAGTGTTGGCGAGGATGTGGGAGAAAAGGCATACTCATACACTGCTGGTGGGACTGCAAATTGGTGCAGCCAATATGGAAAGCAGTATGGAGATTCCTTGGAAATCTGGGAATGGAACCACCATTTGACCCAGCTATTTCTCTCCTTGGACTATACCCAAAGGACTTAAAAACAGCATACTACAGGGACACAGTCACATCAATGTTTATAGCAGCACAATTCACAATAGCTAAACTATTGCCCTTCAGTGGATGAATGGATAAAAAAAATGTGGAGCCAACCTAAATGCCCTTCAGTGGATGAATGGATAAAAAATGTGGCATATATACACAATGGAATTTTACTCAGCAATATAAGAGAATAAAATCATGGCATTTGCAGGTAAATTGGTGGCGTTAGAGAAGATAATGCTAAATGAAGTTAGCCAATCCCCCCAAAAAAAACAAATGCCGAATGTTTTCTCTGATATAAGGAGGCTGACTCATAGTAGAATATGGAGTGGGGAGCATGTGAAAAATAGATGAATTCTAGATAGGGAAGAGGGGTGGGAGGGAAAGGGAGGAAGCAGGGGATTAGCAAGGATGGTGGAATGTGATGGACATTATTATCCAAAGCACATGTATGAAGACATGAATTTGGTGTCAACCTACTTTATATACAACCAGAGATATGAAAAACTGAGGTATATATGTGTTATAAGAATTGTAATGCAAAAAAAAAGTAAATGTATAAAGACATGAGGGATTGAAGGAAGATGGCGGTGAATGGCAGTGTAGCGCCCCTGTGTCCTACGTCACTGCGCTGGCAATGAGCATTTTCAGAAAGGCTGGAAGCTGTCTTGACAGGAATGTTCAGCAAAGTTGAGATGCAGTGAAACCTAGAGGAAGATTTTCAACACCTGAGGATCAGCGACTGTGGCTCAATCACGAGTGAATCTGAGCCAACTGGTGCGCTGAGATTCAGGCTGACTGATTCCCCCCCCCCCACACACCAGCTGGCTCCTGCACACCGATGCACCAGCAATGCAGAGAAACGAAGCTATGGATCCTGTGGGGTCCTGTCAACCGTGCCTCCACAGTGCTCCAGACCAAGTTCTGGGGTTGGGATGGGGGAGAGAAACGGACCAGATCTGCCCTCCACACCGGACACCACACCAAGGAAGCCAGCGGCCACCATATTGGGGAGCTGACGTCATCGTCATCAGTGTTCGGCAAATCCCATCCCATCATGGCAAATTCGGCGACAGAACAGGTGTGTGACACTCAGCCCCTCTCTCATACAGCTGGGAAATCTCATAAAATCTGTCCCCAGTTCTCTGTGGGCATAAATATCAGAGGCAAAGGAAACAGAAAAGGCACTGACCTCCAACTCCCTCTCCCACCAGCAGTGAAAACCAAAACCTGTCTCCCCAGCTGGGGGCGGGGGGGGACGTGGCTATTGGAGGAAAAAGAAAGAATAGGCTGCTGGCTCCCAACTCCCATGCTTCGCAGCTGTGAGGTCTGGGTGAATAAAGAACAGTCATTCAAGAGAGCAGGGTATCCAAGAAACTGGAGGCCCAGAGTGTAGCTTGAACTGTGGAGAGATACCACAGTGGGGAGGGCCTGGCTGGCGGGAGAAGTGAGGAGGCTAGAGACCAGGAGCAACCCTAACTGAATGGGATTGGAGAGGCATCCGGTTTGGAGAGGGGGAGCGGCCTCACACGGATTGTTTCCTACATCCGGAGGGCAGAGTCTTCATCCGGAAAGCATAGCTCCACCTACTGGAAGTGAAGAAAATAGAATCCTAAGAGTGCATTTTTTTTAATTTTAATTTTATTATTTTTTTTCATTTCTTCTTTATTTTTCTTTTTATTCACCTCCCTTTCTCTTTCTTGGATTTTATCCTTACCTTTTCCTTATCTTTCCTCTCAAGCATGACCACTTCTATTATGTATAATTTACTAAATGCAAATAGGTGAATGTCTGAGGTGGTCTGTAGTCCTCCTAAGTCCTTAGCTTCTCCCAAATACTCCGGTCTATTCTCTTGTTAATATCCTTCTGTATTTGAGCAATCCCCCAAAGAAGCTAAGATATACTAACCTCCATACCATCACATCTCCCGACCTTAACATAAAATCCTAAAACCAAACCTTAATTCTCTATACACCATCAAAATCTGTAGGTCTTTAATGAAAGTAATGAATATACTTTAAATCACAATAAAAGCCAACATCTCTAGACATTGCCTCCCATCACAAAGGAGAGATCTTGGAGCTATACAAAAGCTAGATGCATCAGAAAAATGGTCAAATAAAGAACTCAAAGCATATTTGATTCAGATGGAATGGAATCTTAAAGAGGTCATTAGACAGCAAATGCAAACAATGAAAGATCAGTTCAACAATGAATTACATAAACAAATTCAAGAAGCAAAAGAACAACTCTACAGGGAGATAGAGGTTATAAAAAAATCAAACAGAAATCCTAGAAATGAAGGAAAGTATAAACTAAATTAAAAACTCAAATGAGAGTATCACCAGTAGAGTAGACCAAGTAGAAGTCAGAACATCAGACAACGAAGACAAAATATATCATCTCTAAAAGAGTCTAGTCAACTCAGAAAGGTTGGTAAGAAATCATGAGCAAAACATCCAAGAGATATGGGATATCAAAAAAAAAAAATTTAAGAGTCATTGGGATAGAGGAAGGTATAGAGATCCAAACAAAAGGAATGAGCAATCTGTTAAATGAAATAATTTTAGAAAACTTTCCAGACATGAAAAATGAAACAGATGTCCAAATCCTAGAAGCCTACAGGACGCCAAATGTTCAAAACCACAACAGACCAACGCCAAGACACATTATTATGAAGATATCCAACATACAGTACAAGGAGAGAATATTAAAATCTACACGAGAAAGGAGGCAGATTACATTTTGGGGTAAAACAATTAGGTTAATGGCTGGTTTTTCATCACAGACGCTGAAAGCGAGAAGATCCTGGAACAACGTTTTTCAAACGCTGAAAGATAATGGGTGCCAACTAAGAACATTGTATCCAGCAAAACTAAGCTTCAGGTTTGACAATGAAATAAAAATCTTCCATGATAAACAAAAGTTAAAAGAATTCACAGCCAGAAAATTAGCACTGCAAAGCATTTTGGGCAAAACACTACACGAAGAGGGAATGAAAAACAACAATCAAAACCAACAGTGGGAAGTACCTCAGTAAAGGAGGGGGGGGGGGATAAAAAACTAATCAAAGAGGAAAAACAAACCAAATTTAAAAAATAATGGAACTAATAAACAAACATGACTGGAAGTACAAACCATATATCAATAGTAACCTTAAACGTTAATGGCATAAACTCACCAATTAAGTGACATAGGTTAGTAACGTGGATTAAAAAAGCAGATCCAACAATATGCTGCCTTCAGGAGACTCATCTATAGGAAAAGATATACATAGGCTGAAGGTGAAAGGTTGGGAAAAATCATACCACGCACATGGACCTCGGAAGCAAGCAGGGGTGGCTATATTCATATCAAATAAAATTGACTTCAAGCCTAAATTAATCAAAAGGGATAAAGAAGGACACTATATACTGTTAAAGGGAACCATTCCATAACAATTATCAATTTATATGCCCCAAACAATGGTGCTGCTATGTTCATAAAACAAACTGTCCTCAATTTCAAGGGACAAATTGACCACAACACAATAATTATGGGTGACTTCAACACATCTTTCTCACCACTGGAGAGATCTTCCAAACAAAAGTTGAATAAAGAGAACTGATGTCACCAGAATGCGGCGGCGAAGATAACTTTATTGAAACTGGTGGCGGCAAGTGTGTAACCCCCTAGCCCTCCCTCTCCGCACAGCAGGGAAACCTTAAGGGCCCCTCCCAGCTCTCCCGTGAGCGCGATAGCCAGACCGAGGGAATCAGGAGTGGCGCGGGTCCTGCGGCGCGGAACCCCCGGCTACCGCTCCCACCAGTGCTGACAACTGAGGTCTCTTGCACCAGCTACCGGGGGCGTGGCTACTGGAGGGCAAGCAAAATTCACTGAGGGTTCTCAGCCTCAAACTCCATAAACTTAGGGTCTGAGGGAATGGCAAAGAGGGAGAGTGTGCCCAGTCATTCAAGAAAATAGGGCTCCTGGAAGCAGCAGAGTTCCATTCCATCTGTCTAAGATATTCCTTGAGTTCTTTATTTGACCATTTTTCTGATGACTCTAGGTCCTCCTGAATATGTAGGCTGTCCTGCATTGTTTATACTCCTTTTCTTCCTTGCTTTTTCATGCTGCTCATGTTACTTCTTGTTCTGTTTGACTGCTGAGTTACTGTTTACTCCTATAAATTTATTTGATGCTTGGGAGGAAAGGTATTAGAAGGGAAGGGAAGAAGTCACTAAAGAGAATGAGAGTAAGCAGGTAGAATTCAAGGAAGGGGGAATAAGAAAATTGAAAAGACATGAAAAGACAAAAGAAAAAAATAGAAAATAAAAAAAGAGAATAAAATTTAATGGAACTTTAAAGAGGATATGAGACAGCAAATTCAAACAGTGAAAGAACACATTGAAAATGAATTACATAAACAGATAAAAGAAGAAGTTAAGCATCTTTATCAGGAGATAGAGATTATAAAAAAAATCAAACAATAATTCTAGAAATGAAGGAAACTATAAACCAAATTAAAAACTCAAATGAGAGTATCACTAACAGAGTGGAGCAAGTAGAAGCCAGAACGTCAGATAATGAAGACAAAATATATCATCTTGAAAAGAGTCTAACCAACTCAGAAAGGCTGGTAAAAAATCACGAGAAAAACATCCAAGAGATATGGGAAAACATAAAAAACCAAACTTAAGAGTCATTGGGATAGAGGAAGGTATAGAGGTTCAAACCAAGGGAATGATCAACCTGCTGAATTAAATAATTATAGAAAACTTTCCAGAAATAAAAAAGGAAACGGATATACAAATTGTAGAAGCATACAGGACACCGAGCATACAAAAATCACACTAGACCAACGCCAAGACACATTGTTATGAAGATATCCAATACACAGAACAAAGAGAAAATATTAAAAGCTACAAGAGAAAGGAGGCAGATTACATTCAGGGGTAAACCAATAAGGTTAACAATGGATTTTTCATCACAGACACTGAAAGCTAGAAGATCCTGGAACAACATATTTCAAACACTGAAAGATAATGGATGCCAACCAAGAATTATGTATCCAGCAAAATTAAGCTTCAGGTACGACAATGAAATAAAAATCTTTCATGATAAACAAAAGTTAAAAGAATTTGCAGCCAGAAAACCAGCATTGCAAAGCATCTTGAGCAAAACATTACACGAGGAAGAAATGAAAAACAATAACCAAAACCATCAGTGGGAAGTGCCTCAGTAAAGACAAAGGACGGGGGGAAATCTAATCATGGAGAAACCAACTAAAAAAAAAGATAAATAATCAAACATGGCTGGAAGTACAAACCATATATCAATAGTAAGTCTAAACGTTAATGGCTTAAACTCTCCAATAAAGCGACATAGGCTGGTAACATGGATTAAAAAAACAAATGCAACAATATGCTGCCTCCAGGAGACACATCTGATTGGAAAAGACATACACAGGCTGAAGGTGAAAGGTTGGGAAAAAAATATACCACGCACACGGTCCTCGTAAGCAAGCAGGGGTGGCCATCCTCATATCGAATAAAATCGACTTCAAGACTAAGTTAATCAAAAGGGATAAGGAAGGACATTATATACTGTTAAAAGGAACCATTCACAAACAAGACATAACAATTATCAATATTTATGCACCAAATAATGGTGCTGCGATGTTCATAAAACAAATTCTCCTCAAGTTCAAGAATGAAATAGACCACAACACAATAATTATGGCTGACTTCAACACACCTCTCTCACCATTAGACAGATCCTCCAAACAAAAGTTGAATAAAGAAACTATAGAACTCAATATCACAATCAATAACCTAGACTTAACTGACATATATAGAATATATCAACCATCATCAAGTGGATATACTCTTTTCTCAGCAGCACATGGATCCTTCTAAAAATAGACCATATATTATGCCATAGGACAACCCTCAGTAAATATAAAGCAGTGGAGATAATACCATGCATATTATCTGATCATAATGGAATGAAACTGGAAATCAATGATAAAAGAAGGAAGGAAAAATCCTACATCACATGGAAAATGAACAATATGTTACTGAATGATCAATGGGTTACAGAAGACATAAAGGAGGAAATCAAAAAATTCTTAGAGATAAATGAAAATACAGACACAACATATTGGAGTCTATGGGACACAATGAAAGCAGTTTTAAGAGGGAAATTCATCACCTGGAGGTCATTCCTTGAAAAAAGAATAAACCAACAAATAAATGAGCTCACACTTCACCTCAAAGCCCTAGAAAAGGAAGAGCAAAACAACAGCAAATGTAGTAGAAGGCAAGAAATAATTAAAATCAGAGCAGAAATCAACGAAATTGAAACAAAAGAAACTATTGAAAAAATTGACAAAACTAAAAGTTGGTTCTTCGAAAAAATATATAAGATCGACAGACCCTTAGCCATGCTAATGAAGAGAAGAAGAGAGAGAACTCAAATTACTAACATACGGGATGAAAAAGGCAATATCACAACAGATGCTACAGAAATACAGAAGACAATTAGAAATTATTTTGAAAACCTATATTCCAATAAAATAGAAGATAGTGAAGACATCGATAAATTTCTTAAGTCATATGATTTACCCAGACTGAGTCAGGAGGATACACACAATTTGAACAGACCAATATCAATGGATGAAATAGAAGAAGCAATCAAAAGACTACCAACGAAGAAAAGCCCAGGACCGGATGGGTATACAGCGGAGTTTTACAAAACCTTTAAAGAAGAATTAATACCAATACTTTTCAAGTTATTTCAGGAAATAGAAAAAGAGGGAGCTCTTCCAAATTCATTCTGTGAGGCCAACATCACCCTGATTCCGAAACCAGACAAAGACACCTCAAAGAAAGAAAACTACAGACCAATATCTCTAATGAACCTAGATGCAAAAATCCTCAATAAAATTTGGCAAATCGGATACAAAAACACATCAAAAAAATTGTGCACCATGATCAAGTAGGATTCATCGCTGGGATGCAAGGATGGTTCAATATACGGAAATCAATAAATGTTATTCACCACATTAATAGACTTAAAGATAAGAACCATATGATCATCTCGATGGACGCAGAAAAAGCATTCGACAAAGTACAGCATCCGTTTATGTTCAAAACTTTAGAAAAACTAGGGATAACAGGAACTTACCTCAACATTGTAAAAGCTATCTATGCTAAGCCTCAGGCTAGCATCATTCTGAATGGAGAAAAATTGAAGGCATTCCCTCTAAAATCTGGAACAAGACAGGGATGCCCTCTATCACCACTTCTATTCAATATAGTTCTCGAAACACTGGCCATAGCAATTAGACAGACGAAAGAAATTAAAGGCATAAAAATAGGAAAAGAAGAACTTAAATTATCACTATTTGTGGAAGACATGATTCTATACCTAGAAGACCCAAAAGGGTCTAAAAAAAAACTATGAGAACTAATAAATGAACTCAGCAAAGTGGCAGGATATAAAATCAACACGCATAAATCAAAAGCATTTCTGTATATCACCGACAAAACTTCTGAAATGGAAATGAGCAAAAACACTCCATTCACAATATCCTCAAAAAAAATAAAATACTTGGGAATCAACCTAACAAAAGAGGTGAAAGGTTTATACAATGAAAACTACAGAACCATAAAGAGAGAAGTAGAAGAAGATCTTAGAAGATGGAAAAATATACCCTGTTCATGGATAGGCAGAACTAACATCATCAAAATGGCGATATTACCAAAAGTTCTCTATAGGTTTAATGCAATGCCAATCAAAATCCCAATGGCATTTCTTCTAGAAATAGATAAAGCAATCATGAAATTCATATGGAAAAATAAAAGATCCAGAATAGCAAAAGCAATTCTAAGCAGGAAGTGTGAATCAGGCGGTATAGCGATACCAGATTTCAAACTGTATTACAGAGCAATAGTAACAAAAACAGCATGGTACTGGTACCAAAACAGGCGGGTGGACCAATGGTACAGAATAGAGGACACAGAGACTAATCCACAAAGTTACAACTATCTTATATTTGATAAAGGGGCTAAAAGCATGCAATGGAGGGAGGATAGCATCTTCAACAAATGGTGTTGGGAAAACTGGAAATCCATATGCAACAAAATGAAACTGAATCCCTTTCTCTCGCCATGCACAAAAGTTAACTCAAAATGGATCAAGGAGCTTGATATCAAATCAGAGACTCTGTGTCTGATAGAAGAAAAAGTTGGCTACGATCTACATATTGTGGGGTCGGGCTCCAAATTCCTTAATAGGACAGCCATAGCACAAGAGTTAATAACAAGAATGAACAAATGGGACTTACTTAAACTAAAAATTTTTTTTCTCAGCAAGAGAAACAATAAGAGAGGTAAATAGGGAGCCTACATCCTGGGAACAAATCTTTACTCCTCACACTTCAGATAGAGCCCTAATATCCAGAGTATACAAAGAACTCAAAAAATTAGACAATAAGATAACAAATAACCCAATCAACAAATGGGCCAAGGACCTGAACAGACACTTCTCAGAGGAGGCAGAGCCGCCGCCCGTGCCTGCAAGGTAGGCAGACCTGCAATAGACCGGCGCATCAGGCCCAGCGGCCTGCCGGCGTGGTAGTCACGACACCCCAATTGGAGTAGGGGCAGAGCAGAGCCGCCTCCCGCGCCCAGAATAAGCCCGGCGACACGCCAGCGTGGTAGACACGTCACACCAATTGAAAAAGGGGCAGAGCAGAGCCTCCTCCCATGCCTACAAGGTAGGCAGACCGCCACCCGACCCTGCAAGAGAGAGTGTTCAACTATACAAGAGGAATATAAATATATAGGGGGAAAAATTTTTCAAAAACACAACAGTTTCACCAAGCCGAAAGAAACACAAGCAGTCTGAAAAGACAAGGAAAGAAAGGACCACAAGCAATGCAGGTCAACTCAACTTTAGAAGAGGTAACAGCTGCAGCAGATGGAATGTCAGATAAAGAATTCAGGATATACATGCTTCAGATGATCTGGAGTCTCAAAGAAAACATTAGACAACAAAATCAGACAATGAAAGATCACTTTGACAATGAATTACACAAACAAATCCAGGAAGCAAAGGGTCAACTATACAGGGAGATAGAGGTTATAAAAAACAAACAAACAGAAATCATAGAAATGCAGGAAGCAATAAACCAACTTAAAAACTCAATTGAGAATACTACCAGCAGAGTAGAACACTTAGAAGATAGAACATCAGACAATGAAGACAAAGTATTTCAACTTGAAAAGAACATAGACAGCTCAGCAAGACTGTTAAGAAACCATGAGCAGAACATCCAAGAAATATGGGATAACATAAAGAGACCAAACTTAAGAGTCATTGGGATACAGGAAGGTATAGAGGTCCAAACCAAAGGAATGAGCAATCTATTCAATGAAATAATACTAGAAAAGTTCCCAGACTGGAAGAATGAGACAGAATCCCAAATCCTAGAAGCCTACAGGACGCTGAATGTGCAAAATCATAAGAGATCCACACCTAGACACATTATAATGAAGATGCCCAACATACAGAATAAGGAGAGAATTTTAAAAGCTACAAGAGAAAGGAAGCAGATTACATTTAGGGGTAAGCCCATCAGGATAACAGCTGATCTTTCAACACCGACTCTGAAAGCTAGAAGATCCTGGAATAACATATTTCAAACACTGAAAGAAAATGGGTTCCAACCAAGAATTGTGTATCCAGCGAAATTAAGCTTCGGGATGGAAGATGAAATTAAAACCTTCCATGATAAACAAAAGTTAAAAGAATTTGCAGCTAGAAAACCATCTCTTCAAAACATCCTCGGCAAAATATTACAGGAAGAGGAAATGGAAAATAACAATGAAAACCAACAGTGGGAGGTAGGACAGTAAAGGGGGGAAAATAATCAAATAGGAAAACAAAACATGTTTAATAACATAAATAAACAAATATGGCTGGAAGAACAACCCATATCTCAATAATAACCCTAAATGTTAATGGCTTAAACTCACTAATTAAGAGACACAGGCTAGTAGAATGGATCACAAAACAAGACCCAACAATATGCTGCCTACAGGAGACGCATTTGATAGGAAAAGACATACATAGGCTGAAGGTGAAAGGTTGGGAAAAATCATGTCACTCATATGGACTTCGGAAACAAGCAGGAGTGTCCATACTCATATCAAATAAAATAGATTTTAAGCCAAAGTTAATCAAAAGGGATAAAAAGGGACACAATATACTGCTCAAGGGAACCATACACCAACAAGACATAACAATCATAAATATATATGCCCCAAATAATGGTGCAGCTATGTTCATCAAACAAACTCTTCTCAAGTTCAAGAGTCTAAAAGACCACCATACAATAGTCATGGGAGACTTCAACACACCTCTCTCGCCACTGGACAGATCTTCCAAACAAAAGTTGAATAAGGAAACTATAGAACTCAATAACACAATAACCTAGACTTAATTGACATATATAGAATACACCACCCAACATCAAGCAGTTACACTTTTTTCTCACCAGCACATGGATCCTTCTCAAAAATAGATCATATATTATGTCACAGGGCAACTCTCAGACAATATAAAGGAGTAGAGATAATACCATGCATCTTCTCTGATCATAATGGAATGAAACTGAAAATCAACAATAAAAGAAGGAAGGAAAAATCATGCATCACTTGCAGAATGAACAATAGGTTACTGAATGATCAATGGGTTATAGAAGACATTAAGGAGGAAATTAAAATACTCTTAGAGATAAATGAAAACACAGACACAACATATCGGAATGTATGGGACACATTGAAAGCAGTTCTATGAGGAAAATTCATTGCTTGGAGTTTATTCCTTAAAAAAAGAAAAAACCAACAAATAAATGATCTCATACTTCATCTCAAAATCCTAGAAAAAGAAGAGCAAAACAACAGCAAAAGAAGTAGAAGGCAAGAAATAATTAAAATCAGAGCTGAAATTAATGAAATCGAAACAAAAGAAACAATTGAAAAAATTGACAAAACTAAAAGTTGGTTCTTCGAAAAAAATAAATAAAATCGACAGACCCTTAGCCATGCTAATGAAGAGAAGAAGAGAGAGAACTCAAATTACTAGCATACGGGATGAAAAAGGCAATATCACAACAGACACTTCAGAAATACAGAAGATAATCAGAAATTATTTTGAATCCTTATACTCCAATAAATTAGAAGATAGTGAAGGCATCGATAAATTTCTTAAGTCATATGATCTGCCCAGATTGAGTCAGGAGGATATAGACAACCTAAACAGACCAATATCAATTGAGGAAATAGAAGAAACCATCAAAAGACTACCAACTAAGAAAAGCCCAGGACCGGATGGGTATACAGCAGAATTTTACAAAACCTTTAAAGAGGAACTAATACCAATACTTTTCAAGCTACTTCGGGAAATAGAAAAAGAGGGAGAACTTCCAAATTCATTCTACGAGGCCAACATCACCCTGATTCCTAAACAAGACAAAGACACTTCAAAGAAAGAAAACTACAGACCAATATCTCTAATGAACCTAGATGCAAAAATCCTCAATAAAATTCTGGCGAATCGGATACAAAAACATATCAAAAAAATTGTGCATCATGATCAAGTAGGATTCATCCCTGGGATGCAAGGCTGGTTCAATATACGGAAATCAATAAATGTTATTCACCACATCAATAGACTTAAAAATAAGAACCATATGATCATCTCAATAGATGCGGAAAAAGCATTCGACAAAGTACAGCACCCCTTTATGTTCAAAACTCTAGAAAACCTAGGGATAACAGGAACATACCTCAATATTGTAAAAGCAATCTATGCTAAGCCTCAGGCTAGCATCATTCTGAATGGAGAAAAATTGAAGGCATTCCCTCTAAAATCTGGAACAAGACAGGGATGCCCTCTCTCACCACTTCTGTTCAACATAGTTCTCGAAACACTGGCCAGAGCAATTAGACAGACGAAAGAAATTAAAGGCATCAAAATAGGAAAAAAAGAACTTAAATTGTCACTATTTGCAGTTGACATGATTCTATACCTAGCAGACCCAAAAGGGTCTACAAAGAAACTATTAGAGCTAATAAATGAATTCAGCAAAGTGGCAGGATATAAAATCAACACGCATAAATCAAAGGCATTCCTGTATATCAGCGACAAATCCTCTGAAATGGAAATGAGGACAACCACTCCATTCACAATATCCTCAAAAAAAATAAAATACTTGGGAATCAACCTGACAAAAGAGGTTAAAGACTTATACAATGAAAACTAGAGTACCCTAAAGAGATAAATAGAAGAAGATCTTAGAAGATGGAAAAATATACCCTGTTCATGGATAGGCAGAATTAACATCATCAAAATGGCGATATTACCAAAAGTTCTCTATAGGTTTAATGCAATGCCAATCAAAATCCCAACGGCATTTCTTGTAGAAATAGAGAAAGCAATCATGAAATTCATATGGAAAAATAAAAGACCCAGAATAGCAAAAACAACTCTAAGCAGGAAGTGTGAATCAGGCGATATAGCGATACCAGACTTCAAACTATACTACAGAGCAATAGTAACAAAAACAGCATGGTACTGGTACCAAAACAGGCGGGTGGACCAATGGTACAGAATAGAGGACAACGAAACCAAACCACAAAACTACAACTATCTTATATTTGATAAAGTGGCTAAAAGCATGCAACGGAGGAAGGATAGCATCTTCAACAAATGGTGCTGGGAAAACTGGAAATCCATATGCAACAAAATGAAACTGAATCCCTTTCTCTCGCCATGAACAAAAGTTAACTCAAAATGGATCAAGGAGCTTCATATTAATCAGAGACACGCCATCTGATAGAAGAAAATGTTGGCTACGATCTACGTACTGTGGGGTCGGGCTCCAAATTCCTCAATAGGACACCCATAGCACAAAAGTTAATAACTAGAATCAACAAATGGGACTTACTCAAACTAAAAAGTTTTTTCTCAGCAAAAGAAACAATAAGAGAGGTAAATAAGGAGCCTACATCCTGGGAACAAATCTTTACTCCTCACACTTCAGATAGAGCCCTAATATCCAGAGTATACAAAGAACTCAAAAAATTAGACAATAAGATAACAAATAACCCAATCAACAAATGTGCCAAGGACCTGAACAGACACTTCTCAGAGGAGGACATACAATCAATCAACAAGTACATGAAAAAATGCTCACCATCTCTAGCAGTCAGAGAAATGCAAATCAAAACCACCATAAGATACCATCTCACTCCAGTAAGATTGGCAGCCATTATGAAGTCAAACAACAACAAGTGCTGGTGAGGATGTGGGGAAAAGGGTACACTTGTACATTGCTGGTGGGACTGCAAATTGGTGCAGCCAATTTGGAAAGCAGTATGGAGATTTCTTGGAAAGCTGGGAATGGAACCACCATTTGACCCAGCTATTCCCCTTCTTGGTCTATTCCCTAAAGACCTAAAAAGAGCATGCTACAGGGACACTGCTACATCGATGTTCATAGCAGCACAATTCACAATAGTAAGACTGTGGAACCATCGTAGATGCCCTTCAATAGACGAATGGATAAAAAAAATGTGGCATTTATACACAATGGAGTATTACTCTGCATTAAAAAATGACAAAATCATAGAATTTACAGGGAAATGGATGGCATTAGAGCAGATTATGCTAAGTGAAGCTAGCCAATCCCTAAAAAACAAATGCCAAACGTCTTGTTTGATATAAGGAGAGTAACTAAGAACAGAGTAGGGACGAAGAGCATGAGAAGAAGATTAACATTTAACAGGTATGAGAGGTGGGAGGGAAAGGGAGAGAGAAGGGAAATTGCATGGAAATGGAAGGAGACCCTCAGGGTTATACAAAATTACATACAAGAGGAAATGAGGGGAAAGGGGAAAATAATACAAGGGGGAGAAATGAATAACAGTAGAGGGGGCAGAGAGAGAAAAGGGGAGGGGAGGGGAGGGGAGGGGGGATAGTAGAGGATAGGAAAGGCAGTAGAATACAACAGACACTAGTATGGCAATATGTAAATCAATGAATGTGTAACTGATGTGATTCTGCAATCTGTATATGGGGTAAAAATGGGAGTTCATAACCCACTTGAATCAAAGTGTGAAATATGATATATCAAGAACTATGTAATGTTTTGAACAACCAACAATAAAAAATTTTTTAAAAAAAGAGCTTTGTAATGTTTTGAACAACCAATAAAAAAAAATACAGACAACAATTAATGGTTGCGAGGATGTGGTGAAAAATGTACACTCATACACTGATGGTGGGACTGCAAATTGGTGCAACCACTATGGAAAGCAGCATGGAGATTTCTCCGAAAATTAGGAATGGAACCACCATTTGACTCTGCTATCTCACTCCTTGGTTTATACCCATAGGACTTAAAATCAGCATACTGTAGTCATGCAACCACATTAGTGTTTGTAGCACCTCAATTCACAATAGTTAGACTATGGATCCAAACTAGATGTCTCTCAATAGATGAATAGATAAGGAAATGTAGAATATATAAATATTGAGTTTTAAAGAAGAGTAAAATTATGGAATTTGCCAGTAAATGGTTGAAGTTGGAGAATATCATGCTAAGAAAAATAAGCCAATCCCAAAAAACCAAACACCTATTTTTTTACTGATATGCAGACACTAATTCACAATAAGGCAGGGGGCAGTAGGGAAAAATAGCATTATCTTAGATTAGGTAGAGGGAAGTGATGGGAGCAGAGGGGATGTGGGCATAGAAAAGAATAGAATGAAAGACATTTTTACTGCATTTATAAACGTAACTGCATAACCAATATAATTCTGCCACGCATACACTCAGAAAAATGAGAAATGGTATCCATCTATGTATGATATATCAAACTGCATAAATGCATTATACTTTCATATATAACTTAAACAAACAAAAATAAACTAGAGCAGAGCCTGCAGACTCTAATCCCATTTTCCCTTCCTGCCATAACCCTCTGAAAATGACCCTATTAGCAAAATAGGAATGCATTTCTTTGTGTCCATTTTATATTTTATGTATATGGAATTATATAGTGAAAGAAGTAACTTCTTAATTTCAACATTGTTTGTAAGAATCACATGTCCAACTGCCTGAAGCCCAAGTCTCTTCATCTCCTTTTTTTAAAAAAAAAAATATTTCTTTTTAAAATATCTTTATTTTTGTTCATTTTTATGTGGTGCTAAGAATTGAACCCAGTACATCATGCTTTCAAGGCAAGTGCTCTACCACTGAGCTACAACCCCAGCCCTCTTCATCTCCTTTTGATAGTCTCCTATTGTGTTTTTTTTTTTTCCTATGAATATGTGGTGCCTTGAACAGTTTTACCACCTGTGGGCATTTGGATTGTTTCTTCTTTCGAGTTATGAAGAAGTATTCTCCTATTATTCCTGTTGGAAATGTGTTTGGGTAAATTGCATGTTAAGTATTTTTATTATTTATATCCCAAGAGGAAAATTTCTGGATCATCAGTTACACATATTTGAAATTTAGTATATATTACCAAATGCTTTCCCAAACAACTGTATGAATTCAATCCACTAGTAACATGGGAACACTCTATTCTCTCCATATCCTCACAGACATTTATTACAGTCTGTCTTTTGTGATCTTAGTGATTCATCTGGGTGGGCAATAGTGACATATTGTGTTTTAATTTGTATGTCACCAATGACTAAGAAACTTCTGCATTTAAATAAATTTTAAAAATTTCTAGATGGCCAGAAAATAAAGTCTTTATTTCCAAAAAAAAATGTTTAAAATGTAACATAGTGTCCATTGCTTGTAAAAATTTTCTTTAACAGAGAGGAGATGATTAATACTGTTAATCATATTTTTCTGATAATGCTATTTTATAATTAAGATAAGTTAAATTTAACATAATTGGGATTAATCTTCATAAATATGGTTTCTTAAATGAATAAATTAGAAATTACAACTGACGTCCAACTACTTTCTCCCTTGGTTGTTGTTCAGTTTTTAAAGAAACAACAGGATCCTGCCTCAACTCTCTCTGCAGTAAGCTGAATTAACCTCCATTATCATGACACTGGGAGATTATTTTCTACTACTGTAAACATTACCACAGATTCTGAATATATCACCAAACTTGTTCCTCATATTTCTGTAGCTGTGTTATCCCCTCGTTTGGATTCCGGTTTACTATCTCTTTTTTTTAACCCTTCAGACTCTTTCACAGCATCAAAAGTCTCCCATCTTCCTTGCTCATATGCATAGCCATACCAAGATTCCTGGACCTCTGACAGAGAATAACACCCACACAGATACAGTTGTGAGGTCCCTAATCTTTTGTCAGATGCTGTAAACTCATGGATTTTCTCAGCAAAAAAACTCATGAATTTTCTGCTCATGAATGAAGATGTTTTCCATTTCTTCCCCAAAAGCTCAGGCCACTTTCAATAACTGTTCTCACTGTACACCCTCCTGAGCCCCTATGTGGGAATCTGTAAACCCACAAGGACTGCATTCTAATGCACTTAGGCAAATGGGTGTTAACCCATTTCCCTCCCTTTCATCCTTATTCCTTTCTTCATTTTTCAACTGATATCATTCTGGGTTTATTTGGGCTACTTCAGATTGATCTAAAAATTTACCTGCTTACAATTCTTATTTATTACTCTGCTTTGCCACTATGGGCAAGCCTACTTATTTAAAAACAGAAAATGCCCCTGAATATATACCCTGTGCTTTTGCACAATTTGCTACTCATTGGAATATAATTTTCACCCATGGAATTACTCATACTCCTACCAAACAATCCTTGCCTGAATGAGCACATCGTACCCTAATGACATGCCACTTATATAAAAAAATTAAAAAGGGGACATAACCCACAGTAAAATACAATTCTTAATTTTATGAAAATGGGCATAAAATAAAGAATATAAGGAACAGTGGGGATCAAGTGAACTTAAGTGGTGGTTTACAATTACTAAAAGTTTTCCTGAGAACTGGAAATTTCTTATATTTGAAATCTCCTGATACATGACAGTCATGTTTTCTTGTTTACACTTAATATGCTCCTGTTATTCTAATTTATGGAAAAACGAGCTGATTTTTATTATCATCAATGCCATACAAGGCTTCAAATCAATTAAAATCTTTCATTGATAAAGTTACTTTCACATATGCTACAATCATAATAAGTATATTTCTTTGTATAAAGGCATATGCTTTTTTGGATTTCAAAATATAGCTGACTGCAAGATTTTGTATACAAAACTCCCATTGTTGCTTATGTAATAGTAAATTAATCAAATTAAGTTACACTACATAGAATAAAATAAAATAGAAATAATTTACTCATAAAATTCATTTTTAAATCATCTTTATTTATAAAATACTATCCTAAGAATTATAATTCCATTAAGCTTCAACTGGAGCAAAAGTATTATCACTTACTTAAGTAAAAACAGATACTTCAACTAAAAATGAGAGATATGTCAAATTACTTTGAAGAGAGATCAGAAACATCAGGTTTCTTGTTGTGGTTCTGGATGTTCAGTAGCAGTCTCATTTCAAGGTGGAATCAACCCTGAAGGAAACTCACTTCTACTTTCAGATTGTGGAGGTGGGGGAGGAATGCAGCTCTTGGGGGAAGATAATGAGAAAAACACCTCAGTGAATCGACATTTCCCAATGGGAATGGAGGGGGTGGTAGGCACAGTGCAAAATAATTTCCAGATACTCCATACGTGTTTCCTGGAGGAGATACAGGGAAAAAAGGTCCTCTTCTCATGAACTGACTGCTTGGGTCCACTGGAAACAATGCACCTCTGACTGGAGGGGAAGATGAAAAAACAAAACTAGAGCCAGTTGCTTGGTTTTCAGCAGGGAGAGATGAATCAGGCACACTGGAATTACCAAGATTGACTTTGGTATCAATTTTACTAGATCCCATTTCTGAAGACAGAGGCCCATCCACTTTATCCAAAGAAGGCATATTGAAACTTCTGTGTTCCGTGAGTCCAGATAGTCTACCATAATTAGAATAATATACATCCTGCCTTTATAGAGGAAGATGTGGATCAGAATATGGTTAGCCTGGTGGAGGGATCATCCTCCTATAGGTCTTTTCCCATGGAGGTGACAGGGGCCCAGTATTGTAAGGCACTCTGAGGATCGATTAACCCAAGATAGCCTGATTTTCTCCTTACATTGATAATCTGAGGTCCCATAGGATTCTCTCGGCCTCTTGAGCCACTTTCTCCTCCCACCAAAGATGAGAATATGAGTGGTCCCTTCTTTTCCAAAAGAGAACCTCCCATTTCAAATGAAGGTTGACCCAATAGTGAGACCATTTGGGAAATGCTCTCTGGCAAAGGCTGTATTTGAATCATCAAGTGCATTAGGATCTTTTTCTAAAAAGTTTAAATTTAACCTCATTTTCAGTTAATTTTTGTCTGTTGTGAGCATTTTGTTTCCTTAAATCTTGAGGTATTTTTTAGAACTCTGAGCTGCGAGCTCATTATCATGTGCTTTTTTTTCACAGTACATAATCTGCCCTTGATAAGAATAAATGGTTCTCTCCAATACTTCTTCAAGATCTTTGACTTGCTTTCTATAGTTCTCCAGCTGTTCAGTTGTATGGCTGATGTTTTCATCCACTTTTGAAAGTTTCTCCTCTCGCTCTACCTGGTAATTTTCCTCTCCTATTAATTTTCTTTGGAGTTTCATTACATTTTTTATATAGTTCAATCATAACATTAAATTTCTGCTGAAGATTCTGATTCTCTCTTTTAAATTGTGTAATTTTGACTGCAAAGATGTTTTCTCTATCTTAAGATTTTTTAATATGTTCTATAAGGTCTTCCTTTACTTTGTCTACTTCAGATAATAAACATTTTATTTCTTTCTCTTTCTAAGGTTTTAAGAGGGGCATTTAGCACCATAAACCTGATCCTTCAAAGCTCATTTTGGCTGATCATCTAAGTGAGCACCAATTTCTGACTCACTTTTCTTTTTCAATTCCAAGTTACCATCATCATCTTTTAGGTCTTCTCCAAGCACAGAAGCCCAATCTTTCATCTGCACCAAGTGTTCAGTCAGAGACTTAATGTGATTTTCTTTCTCTCTTAGAACTTGTTCTGCATATACTGTAGAGTCTTCCAATGTTATTTTCTGTTTTTTAAGGTCATTCACTTTTTTCTTTCCATACTTCAACTTCTTGTAAAAGTTGTTTCTGACTATTCTGAATTTGAGAATTTTCTTTCAAAACCTCTTTTATTGCTAACTTAAATCCTTCTGCATTCATTTGAAATATTCTCAAGGTTGTTTCACCTTTGGCTATTAGTAACTTGAGGGGTTTTGATTCATCTTCTAGGGACTTAATCCTTCTTGATATATCTTTCATCAATTCAACCTTTTGAGAATGTTTAGTTTTCTCTTCTTTTAGCTCTTTTTTTCTAGAAAGAGTATTTCATGCCCAATTTAGATTTAGAACTATCCAGCTTTTCATATGTTGCCTCTAAATTTTCTGCTTCTATGGATTTCTTCTCCAAAATGGCATCCTTTAAAGATGACTTTAAACCTTCATACTCTTTTTGAACAATGCTAACTTTCTCAAGTAGTTGACATTTTTCTTCAATTAGTCCCCCAAGTTTTAGAGCAAGATTTTTTTTCTCTTCTCACATAACACCTACTTCTAACACATTGACAACATCTCCACAGAAACAAGAGAACAGCAAAAAATCCAATAGCTGCATATATCACCAACTCCCAAGGATATCCATAAGGATGAGGGCCTGGTTTCATATCTGCAGAAATGATACCAAAGCCCTGCATACTTCTTCCAGGACCAACCCCAAATACAGCTGAGGGGCACCCCTTGGCCATTCCATCATACTAAGGCTGTTTTGCCTACTGCTATTGCAGCCACAGCCTGCCCATCCATGCCCAAACAGGCTGTGGACACTCAGGTCTTTGGCGAGGAACTCAAACCTGCACCAGGCAACGGAGCATACCATTGTGAAGCAGCTGCAGGTGTGGTGGGGTGGAGCTGTGTGCATGGGCATGGGAATACACAGTCATAGGCTCCCAGGAGCCTAGCACACTCAAGTTCCTGTCAGGGAAGTCTTGGCCCCTTCACTATGCTGTGCATCCTGAAGCAGTGCAGGTTCCAGTGTGTCCCAATTGAGACAGAGAGGACTCCTCTCCTTGACACCCACCCCTTAGTTTAGTTTCAGCCAGGCCAAGGCAGAGCTTTTTATGTGCTATTCCATTCAGTCATAATGTCAACCAGTTTGATGTAACTAAAATTCTAAAGCTTTGTAAGATAATTTAAAGAGCTAGTACATCATATATTTATACCACTTGCCATTTTATTGTAACGACTCATTCCTTTCCCTCCCCTTCTGTCCTCTCCCTTTTTACTTCCTTCCTTCCATCTTTCTCCCCTCTCTCCCTTTCCTTTTCTTGCAGTGTTGGGAGTTAAACTCCAAGGCCTTCTCCATGCTAGGCAAGCTCTCTACCACTGAGCTACATCTGCAGCCTATTGACACTTAGTATAGAAGTCATCTGAATTATTTCTATAGAAAAACTCTCGAGTTAGACTATTTCAAAAGTAATTTTAGAAGAGTTGCTACCATGGGCATAAATCAATTGTGACAAGTTGTTTTTAAAAAGTATAGCATATGTAATATTTCTTAAAAAAAAGGAACTTGAAACTTGAATTGGTTTTCATGTCTGTTTTTCTCGACAACTACTTATTTAAATCTTCAAAATTGTTTTTCAGATGTTTTTTTGACTTCTTATAGGATGTAAAAACTTCTAAGTAACTGGGTCATTATAAATATACAGCAAAAAATAAATATACATAAGATGTGACACTTTGAAATGGCTTTAGCTCCTGAAAGTGAATTATTTTGTTGTTAAGATAGAGTTCATTGCTTGATGTAAATAAAAGACATCTAATAGAGTTTTTGTTCCTAGTTATGCTTGAATTTTTGATAAGTCAAATCTAATGTTTGAAGGAAATCATTCACTAGTAGTCTTTGGTTTCCTAAATGCCTCTAAAGTTCAAAGGCATTATGCCACCATGTATGATTAGACCAATTCTATTTCTATGGCCAATGTGAACTAAAACACTTGTCCAGTTCCATAGGGTATGAAAGTTTAGAAACTTTTTAACAAATGTGATTATGTGAGGTTACAAATATTAATTATTTCATGGTGAATATTTCTCAGTGTACATACATGTACAAATTGTCAGCTGGGCATGGTGTTACACACCTGTAAGCCTAGTAGCCACTTAGGAGGCTAAGGCAGGAGTATTACAAGTTTAAGGCCAGTAATTTAGTGAGACCCTGTCTCAAAGAAAGAAAGAAAGAAAGAAAGAAAGAAGGAAGGAAGGAAGGAAGGAAGGAAGGAAGGAAGGAAGGAAGGAAAGAAAGAAAAAACACGGGCCCTTCCAGATCCATTAAACTACAACACCATGTGCTGCTGCCCTCTGCCACCTCATGAGGGAGTAGGCCTCACCAGATGCCAGCACCATGCTCTTGAACTTCCAAAGCCATGAGCTAAATAAAATATCTTTTCTCTATAATTTACCAAGGGTGATATTCAATTATAGCAACAGAAATCATAATAAGTTTCAGAGAGATTACTTGTCAAGGCACACAACTAAAAAGCAACACTTCTAGGACTCAAACCAATTGTCTTCAGTTCCATACAAAATAGAAGCAGTTAGCCATAAAGTAAAGCTGCAGATTCCTCTTTACTTGTCAGAGCTGTTTCTGTTTGGATGTAAAAGTCATGAAATGAGAGTAGCTTGTTTGCATCTACAGCATCTGTATCAAGGTACCTACTTTCAAGTAAACTTCCTGAGCCTTTTTATCATCTGAACATGGAGGTCAATAACACTGTCATCATCATCATCATCATATTCACTATAAAAGAGTTATTCCCATTATTTTTTTTTTCAATTGGCAAAAGGGGATTTATTGAACCAGCATGCTGGGGCTCTGTGCCCACTCAAGAAGGGAAAGCAGCCCAGAGCCCTGAGCAGGGGCTGAGCACTGCTTAAGTACACTTTTTGGGGAGGGCAGAGGGCCTTGTATACATCAGAACAAATCATCATGAGGTGTGGGAAAATTGAATAACAACTCCTAAACATGATTGGTTCATTCATTGGCGGGAACAGGTCAGGCTGGAATTATAGGTCATTCCTAAGGAGGGGGTTACATTTAAACTGATTGGTCCAGGCCCTGCAATGCCTACGTGCGACCACACAGAGCCCTTATTAAACAACCAATAGTCAGGGGAAATATTTACTGGGCAGTTCCAAGCATTGTCTCAACAGCTACAGAAATTTCAGGTTTTGCAGGTAGCATAGATACCTAACAATACCTAATCCTTTACATTTTAACTCAGACCTTGCAGCTTAGAACTTTACAACACCCGGTCTTTTACCCTTTAACTTTTACGCTTTAACTTCAATTTCTTTTACCCTTACATTCCCCACTCCTTTTTCTGACTACTTTTAATCTTAAAAGTAATGCATCACAATTATTGAAGGGTTTCACATTTCATGAGTTGTTTTGCGTTCCCTGGAATCATTTTCAGTATGGCCTCCATTTTAGATTTCACTCGGTATTAGACCCTGATTTATCTAACTACACTGACTACCTAACTTAAAATCTGGCTTTATTCCCCCCTCTAATTTGGGAACTCCTCACTGCTGTAAGGAAGGGGGGGCGAAGAGAATCTTTCTGGCTTCTTCAGGCTGAAAAGGGACGGTGTGGGGCAAGCAGTTTGGAGTCCCCCTTTAATAATCGGGTCTATCGAGTGGTCCATGATAAAAGTCCAATTGAGAAGTATTAGGCTGGAGGGCCATTCGAGGGATAGGTGGTCTATAAGAGAAACAAGAATTCATTAATTTACTGGAACCATATTGATGCAGCAATAAATGTCACAGCACAGGAATATGCCAATGAGTATAATGGCCAAGACAGAGACTAACAATGTTTTCCACCAGGAAGTACCAAGAACCAGAAGCTAAGATATTGTCTCCACGACAAAGTTGCTGAGGACATGGCTTCTATCTAAGCATGTAAATCTTTAAGGATATTTGTCACCTTGCCAGAAATGTCAGGGATGTAAACACAACAACTAACATTTAGGTTTACAGATGTCCTTTTTACTAGTATGACCTATGTCTAATAGAGAAACCTTTAATTTTGCTACTTAGGGCTGGATAACCATACTGGCAAACACCAAGCCTACCTGTGTAGGTTAGGAATATCTGTGGGCCTTAAACTAAAAACTACTCTGGCAGTTCCTTTTAATAGTTATCAGACATTCCTGTCTGAGAATCTCTTTTGTAGCCTCCAGTTTACTTATTTTTGGAAGTTACATTTAATTATTACTATCATTTAAAATGTCCAGGAACAGCTGTGCTTTGGCTTTAACTATCTTTGCTAAGTGTTTAAGATGAAGCAAGTCAAACTGACTTTTGTTCTTATCTATTGTCAATAGTCAGCTGAGTTTCCCTGGGATTCCTCGGGGAACTTCATAGCAGCTTCTCAGTTCTGCTAGTGCCATTTACCTTAGGATGGGTCCAGGCCTTGCTTGACCATGTGGCTTCCCTCGGAAGCATCAGGGATGTCTCCCCTTTCTGATGACCCTCCTCTTTACAGCAAATGCACCCATCGGCTTTCTGCCCTCCACTGGTCTCATTAATCTCCCTGCTCAGGAGGTTATGTGGCCTAGAGTTTCAGAGCCCTTTGGAGAAGTCCCCTATTCCCTGATTCAGACTGACTCAGAGGGCAAGAGCCAAATTTTTAATTTTAAAACTTAATCTTAAACATCCAGCAAATAAGTTAACAGCCTTCTATTAAGAGCACTGGGCTTTAATGTCTATCTCTCTATCCTGTAGGTGATAACTCCTTATCTTAAGTTAACCCAGGTTGTGAGTTCTTAAAGCAGTACCTCTTTAAAACATTAACAGGCAATCCTTAAACCATCTATAAGCAAACAACAAAACAAAACTAACTAGGGTAAAAACATATTTAGCTTACATAATAGCTACCTTGAATTCTGGCAGGGTTATACATCATAATTCCCTGTTTGAGATCCTAGTAATCTTGGCAAAAAAACTACTTTGGACACAACTTTAACTGTATTGAAATCTGGCCTACTTCTTCCATAGTCACTTTCACATGTAGTGAGATGGGACAGAGCCTTATCTCAAGTAAGGCAGGGCTCTTCATAAATCTTAAGTACTGTAGTTCTGAAACTGATCTTTGCTTTTCAAACATCATTTTACAAAGCCTACATAAATTGTTGCTCAAGTTCACATGAATATTAGCTAACACAATATAATATCACACCTAAAACATGAATTAAAGGCTGAAAGCTTTTAACCTCTTGTAGAAAAGTAGTAATGTACTTTTGTGTTTTGCAATAAAACCTTCACACAGATTAGGCTCTCATTAACTTAAAAATACATAAATTGTATCTCAGAGTAGAAAGTAACATGGAACCATACATATCTTATTGATAACAAGTCCAGTTGTAGAACACAAATGATATGAATAAATCTCCAACATGTTTTTCTTTTAAGCCTAAAATTACCATACAAATTTAGAACACCAGCTTGATATAATGTTCTTTTGAAGCTTCTACCTTACAGACTTGTATACCTGGAAGATATGAACACATTAATAGCACCATAATTACATTGATGTTTTTATATTAACCGAGGTTAGCTTTTAAAGTAACAACATTACAATATTGAAAAATAACAGCTGTTGTTTAACCATAGTTGTATAATCTTTAATTTTCTTTAAGATTACTTGCTCAAAAACTTACACACATAACTCACTTACACAAACCTTTTTTATCACTTACTTAAACCTTCTTAATTACTTAATCACATAGACTCTCTTATCCAGAAACACATTTTCCCTCTATTAAATCCATATCTAAAACTTTCTAGTTTTTCTTTTCCATCTGTTAACCTCCTTCTGTTCACACTTTAAAACAATATCTGTAAATTTCTGAATTTAAGCAGATTATTTTATAGACATCATTATTTTATTAGGGTCTTTTTGAACACCTAGAAAAACTTATAAGCTTAATTTTAAAGACATCTTTACTTTTATCTGTTTACCCAATTTAAATTGAACCATTTGAATCACATGAATCAAAGATACTTGGATCCATTTTTAATTTTTTTTTTTTATGAGCGCTCCTCATCTGTCAATTGTCATATCACTGCAGGATATATGGACATACACACATACAGACATACCGACATACAACACATAACACAAGTGTAACACCCTTGTAGCTTTTTCAGGTGAAATCTCCATTGCAATGTTTAAAAACTCCACAGTTGATCAGAAATAGAACTGATCAGAAAACATTAACCCGTCCGTGGGATTAAAATCATGAGCTCCAAAAAAAAAAATGCAGAATCTAAGAAAAAGCAAGAGTCCTAAATAAGATGGCTGGCCAGTAATTAATAAATACCATATAATTTACTTTTTGGTTGGGGTCTAGTTTGAGTTCAGGTGAAAAAGACACTTTAACCTTTTTTTTTTCCTTGGGCCTGAAATCTGCCCTCTGTTGAGCCCCAGGCTTCTTCTATTTGCATATCAGCTTAAGTCCTGGCTGAGGTCTGCAAGGAACTGGGAAAACTGGAATTCTGAGCAGAAACCTCATGCTTAAGGCATTTTAGCTATAAGTCATAATTTTCAGGTTTAAGATGTAATTTTTAAAATTTTATATCTTTATATCTCTTTACATTAGAAACACTTGCCCACACAAAACTGAAAATAGGATCTTTTTCTGATAATATAAAGGCCACCATCAGAGGAAATTTCCTCAGGATCATTAAGCTGCTTCCTTTGTTCTGAAGTTCCTAAAGTAGTATTAAGTTTTATCATGTATATCCAAAATCAAGCCTTAAAAATTTCCAAGACTGTTGCTAATTAATGTCATTTAAATAAGCCAGACCAACGTTTTAATTTAGCACCCCCCCCCTTTTTTTTTTCTTGAATCTTACACACTGAGGGGAACAGATATCATATCATAATTTATTATCTTCGCCCAAGTTAATGCACTGGAATACCTAGTGAAATTTTCTCAGGCTACCCAGTTCAAAATTGAAACTTTCTAATTTTTTTTTTACCCTAAGTATTTAAGTTTTCTAGCATGAACTATCTGAAATCAAACTAAACAATTGCTTAAACCCAACTTTTAACTGCAAGATAGTGCAATGCTTTAGAAACCCATTCAGATACCAGATTGTTACAATAAAAAATCATCTTTTAGACACACATTTAGCCAAGATCATCCCCAAGAAACAATCTATAATAACCTTTAAAATAGAGAAACCAGATAAGAGAAAAATCTCTCCAGGTTTTTAACTTCCATTTAATTATGACTCCTATCAGTGGCACCATAGATTTCCCCATGAGTGGACCAGATGTTTTCACAGAGGGGCAACTATAGGTGTAAAATCAAGGGTCTCAGTGTGACTGACTTTACTACATTTAGTGTCCCTTTTTTTAAGTGGACAGAGATGGAGCAATCCTTACAGTGCAGGGAAGAATGAGGAAATTCCCCAAAGCAAAAATGGCTCTGGCAGCTGCTGGGAATCCTCAGTTTCCCTTTTACTTACAGGATTAGTTCCTCTGGCTTGGTCTGACCCCAGGCACTAGGCATTTCTCACATCTCTTAACTTTTCAGTAGTCAGCTTCCCAAAAAGCTCATCTTCTGCTTGCAGTTGTTTCGAGTTTGAGAAAAGTTTAAGCGAGATATCAAAGATTTTAGACCCCAGGCATTTCCCTCTGCAGTGGGCGTGCTCAAGCCAACTATGGGAAGAAAAGAAAACACTGCTTCCCTAATCTCGCTTAACAAAGGGGGGTAAAGTTTATCAAAATTCTTTAAAACATAGCTAAGAGAGGTGTAAAAGGTGAGAACAGAAAAGCTGGTGGTTCTATTGACTTTTGGTCCCTCACAGGAGAAGCATTAGGTTAAAATTTAGCTAAAGTTACTTCCACACATCTAAGGCCGTTTGGAATTTGGGACTCTGCATCGGTCCAAAGTAAAACAATGCCATCACACTTAACAGAGACACAGACAAAATGACACACAAAGATCATCATGCAGCTCCCGTTCGTTCACAACCCCAAGATCTACAATCTTGTGACTCAAGGAGAATGGAGGGAAAAGGGGGAGGAGCAGAAGGATTGAGTGATAGGATCTTGGGGGAAGGGGTCGGAGTGGAGGCAGGGACCAAGAAAGGCTTCAGGGACAGAGGCGTGGAATGGCTTTGTCCCATACTGGGAGTTACTCAGGCAGAGACAGGGACAATACAAACGTGACACAGAGACAAGGACAAACAGTAAACGGTTAACACAAGTTCAGAGGCAAAGATTAAAGACAGACTGTGAATCCAATCTGAGAGAAAGAATTGCCAGCGAAACCAAACAGGTTGGCAGCAGAGTACAAACGAGGGCACTCTTGTCCCTCTACCAACTGGGGGCACTTTTGCCCCCCCCCCGAATCCTCTAAGGCGTCCCTTAAGAGGGGTGGCCTGTGGATTAGGACACTTCTGTCACCACTGCCAGGGAGAATTTACACTCTCCACTGATGGCCACGCTGCCAACCCAACCAAACCAATCCAAGCCAAAGACCAAACCTGAACCAAAAAGCTCTGAGAACTTACACTCTCCACCGAGCCAAAAACCAAAAAGCTCTAAGCGATCGCAAAGGAAAAACAAGAAGGAGAACAAGGAGGAGAGAGAAGGAGGAAGAAGAAGAGGAAGAGGCACCTTACTTACCCCCTAAAGGAGTCCTTGGGAGGTCTCCTTGTCCGGCAATGCGCTTTTCCCGGCCAATGCACCAAATGTAAGGATCCCGCGAAATGTCGGAGAAAGAGACCACCAAGTGACCACTCATGCAATTGGCAGAAGGGGGGATTTATTGAACCAGCATGCTGGGGCTCCGTGCCCACTCAAGAAGGGAAAGCAGCCCAGAGCCTATTCCCATTATTAAAGGGACAAAGAGAACAGACATCAAATGCTGTTCCATTCCTATCCACTCTCCTTTTCCCATTTCTTGGTAGAAAGAAAAAAAGTGAGGATTCTTTAAAATCATTTTTCATTGAAGGATTATAGGATTTTCAAATGGTATAGAAACTATAATAGCATATCAAATACTACTAAGATACCAAACCATACCCAGCTAAAAAAGTTAAGTCTTGGTCAATTACCTTTGACTTTCCACTCTGTGACATGGGCACCTGGTCTTACCACTTATTTAAATGTGAGAAAGTTTTGCACCATTCACGTCATCATTCCCCAGGTCACCAGAGATGATGATGACAGATGCAGTACCCCATGTGCTTCCTGAACATTTTGAGAGTTCAGGAACAGCTATTTGTACACTTACCCACAACTTGTAATATCATTTCCTACAAAAATTCTAGTACAAAAAATTTTTCTTTGTAAGATGCAAGCATTGTGTTTTAGGGAATCAGTAGCACCCTTTAATTGGAAACTGGTGAACTGAGTGTGGTTGTGCACACCTAGAATCCCAGTAGCTCGGGAAGCTGAGATAGGAGGATCATAAGTTCAAAGACAGCTTCAGCAAAAAGTGAGGTGCTAAGTGAGGTGTGCGGTGAGACCCTGTCACTAAATAAAGTACAAACTAGGGCTAAGGATATGGCTCAGTTGTCAAGTGCCCTTGAGTTCAATCCCTTATACCCCCCCCACTAAATAAAAAGATTAATGTTTCCTTTCTGACATGTTACCCTAGGAAATGGGAATCTTCATTCCAGAGAATCTACTGTGTATAGTTTATTAACTGAGACATGTCAATTTGCTTGACAAAAGGATTCACCATCATAGTACCATAAGGAGTTTGAAGGAGACATCAGAAAACTCAAGGAGAGATGCTATGGGCATCCAGGGAGTCCAAAAGATGATTCCTGTGAGTCCCAGCAGTATCCATGGATCAAATACAACCAGTAAACACTCTCATGATTAAAATGATTATTATAGTGGAAAAAACCTATCTCTCTTGGTAAACATCACTGGACCACCCCAAGGGTCCTCCAGAACCCCCCACAAATCACTCAGATTACCCCAACCTCCAGCAGTGTAACTCAAAGCCACTCTAATTCACTGGTACTTATGCCAATGCAGTTGTACAATATTTTGAATATCACTCCTGGGGTATCATCAAAACTGCTTCTTAAATAAGAATCTTTCTACTCCCTAAAATTTTAGACACTTTTTCCTTGAGCTATTTGACAGTGTTTTCTACCTAAAAAATACTAGCAGCTGAAAGTAAGATCCAGCTCCATGAAATGCATCTCTTTCCTATAGTAGGTTTTCATCAAATTATTTATGTTAAATTTTAATTTAGAATTCATACACAGCCTGATTAAAGTTCTAAGCTGTGACACTAAAAGTTTTTAAACTATAGAGATACAGGATTTGCTCATGGATGGTGCAAAACTATATGTTATGACACAATTAATCACTCATTTCTTTGAAACCACGTATTAATAATCTCTTTACTCATCCCAAAAAGAATAACGATTTGACCATAAAAGCTATACAGAGATCATTAATGATAAAGAAAAATTTTGGTTCTATTCCTGGAAGTACTTGAGTTTATTAAACTACACAACAGTGCAGCACATACAATTCCCCTAAAAATTATACAGAAGACCACAAAAGGTGACCATTTATCCTTCTGCTTAACTTTAAACTGTATGAGTTGGTTACAAATTGTACTACCCAGTCAGTAAGAGCTTATCACATGGAAAATAATTAAAATCACCATATAGATTTTTGAAGGAAAATATCTGCATTTGAAGACAGAAATAAAAGTCTTAATTTTCAAAAGAAAATGATCAGCTATTTGCAAATTTACAATTCACTAAAGCCAGATTACCGTGATTTTATTACCTAAAATATGTAATAGTGCCATGAAATTTTACTCACCAAACAACAGCTTAGAACATAGCCACATAGTTAAAGGTATTTGACAATAAATAATGGTCAATAACAAAGAGCCATGCACAAAACAATTGGTCAAAACAGGAACAGTCAGAGCTCTGAAGACACAGGGAGACACACAGATGCCAAAGAGAGGCTGTTTCCATGAGCACAACAGGCAGCCACATAGATTACATTGCACTTAGATTTCTGTTTTCAAGTTCAAGATATGATGGGGTGCTGGGTAAAGCAGAAGGTCAACCCCAAGGGTGTCACAAGTGAAAGTCATTGACATATCTCCACAAACATGATTTCCAATACCTGGAAGAGCCACCATCCCACAGCAGCTGAGCACACTAAATACTCCAGTCTAAAGTGTACTTGCCCCTTCCAGCTTCTCTACCATGTTAGCCAGCATCTCCTGCAGGATATGCAACAAGAGGAACTGCTCCAGCTTAAAGCTGTAGATGGACAGGCCCTGGGGGATATTCTGCAAGGAAAGAGGGAGAGATGTAGATATGTTAACAGTTTCAAGAATCCAGGCCCCATCTACCTTGGTGTCCTCCAGCTGCTTCACAGAAAATGTGAAGATGTTTGCTACTTCTGCACTGTCAGCTGACCATCTCCACAAGTCACTGTCATTACTGCTCTTGTTTCATATATTATTAAACTCAGAGTAACAAGTGCTGTCATGCCCAGATTGTGTATCCTGACATACTCTGCATTGGAGCTTTGTCTGTAGTTCCTGAGGTTCCCTATGACAGGGACTATTACTACCATCAGAAAAAAAGAAAGCAGAGAAGTTAGGTCACTTTTCCAAAGTCACACAGTCACAAAATATTCAAGCCAGGATTGAAATTTGGACTATTCCATCTCTCACATATTGGTTTCTAACCCATCAAGCATTCTGTTGATTTAAAAAAGAACATTTAAGGCTGGTCAAGTGAGAGGCACTGACACCTGTGTAATGTCTCTGTGCAGAGAGAGGGACAGCAGAAAGGAGTCTCCAGGGGCCACCACACCTCCTTCAGAGAAATAGAAAGCAGCAGGCAAGGCTGGGTGGAATCTGCATTGGCCATTGCCACCACTGGGGGACCAGGAACAAGAAGGAGGAGCCAAGGTGTAAGAGCAAAGTATGACATGGAAGTTACATGAATAATTTAAAGAGCTGCACACAATTATGAACATTTCTGAAGCCTTTTCTCAGTGAAGTACATCAAGATGAATGAACCTGCCTTCTTGGATCTTTTGGAATGTCCTGTGTGTGTAGAATGCCTGGGTTCTTCTGCAAAAGTCTTGCCTTGCCAGCACAGGATTTGCAAAGGATGATTTCTGGGATCATAGGTTCCCTCAGTTGTTTGTACTGGAGGGCTCTTGTTGGCTCCTGTGATGAACATCCAGATAACATCCTGCTGGTCAGGCTTCTGGATGGCATCAAGCAGAGAGGCCTTGGAAACCTAGCTGGTGGGGGCATTGAGACTAACTGCACAAATGCATTAAGGGTTCAGGGCAGTACTATGGCTAATTGTAGTGCAAAAGATCTAGAGAGCTCCCAGTGTGGATGGCAGCCTCCAGTGCAAGCCTGGAGGCTCCAATGAGGGGTATACCTGTTACCATGTCCTCAAGCATTACATTACTATGAAGGAAAGAACCCTGGAGACTTTAAATTCAGCAAATGTGACATCATCATTTGTTGACAACATGTTGATAAAAACTGGCTCCACAGGGTAAGTCAATGGGATCCATGGCTTTTTCCCCAACCAACTTAGTGCAGATTATTAAACCATTGTTTCAGCCCCCACCTCAGTGCAAAGCATTTTATGACTTTGAAGTGAAAGACAAAAAAGCAGCAGATAATGACTGCCTTCCATCTGTTAAGGATGATGTTCTGACTGTGATCCAGAGAGTGGATGTAAGCTGTGCTGAAGGAATGCTGGAAGACAAAATAGGAATATTTCTGATTTCCTACATTGAGTTTAACTTGACTGCTAAGCAGCTGACATAATGGGATAAGCCTCCCATGCCAGTAGTTGATGCTGAAGACTGTACCTCAGCAGCAGCCCAGAGCAGCTCTGCTCCAAAGCACTCCAACACCAATAACAACACCAAAAAGCATCACTCCTTCACTTCCTTCATCATGGCAAACAAGTCCTCTCATGCATTCATGCATCCCAGAACTGTCAATCCATGGAGATCAGCCCTCCTGTCCTCATCAGCTCCAGCAACCTTCAGCTGCCATAAGGATCAGAGAACTGTCTGTGCTTTCCTTCAGTGCCCTTTCTCAGATTCATGTGAGTACTGCCATGTTCATTTTGATCCCACACCCAAGCAGCCTAGTGACAACTGGCCCCTCGTTCACTTTCTTGTTGGATGTCCCCTCTCCAGGTGCCCATGGAACTATGAATCCTCCCTTTCCAGCACCCCCTCTCCTGGCTGCCACTGTCCTCACCTCCATCCTGCCAGGTGCTATGCTGCTTCTGCTGGAATGGGACCCAGTCTCATGGCAGAATCCACTGCTCACAGGTGAGAAGATTGAATATTATGAAGATGTTAATTCTCCCCTAATTTATCTATAGATTTGATGCCATCTCATTACAAATTCTAGCAGTCAATTTTGTGGAAATGTGTATATTAATTCCGAATGCATATATTAATTAACATATATTAATTCCCAAATTTAAGCAGGTATACATCATCTCAGAACCTGGGATCACAGTATGGTAAAAATAATTAGAAAGTGGTGAATTTTGAGTATTAATTATTCCTGATTTTATACGATCTACTTAATTTTTAATAATGGTTGGGTTTAACAATGATTGGCAAAATTTATAAAAACTAATCTCATAAATAAATAAATTTGGGCTGACTTTAGCAAACCAATGATACCAGGTATCTGGAGAAGTTTAGGTATCTATGATTTTCTTACCAGCCATTCTTAAGTACTGGAAGAATATTAGCCTAATGAAGAGAAAGAAAGGGAAAATAAAATGAAAGAAACTTCAGCCCCTGCCCCAGAATATATAATTTGATTTTCAAGAGTAAGCAGGTGTTTGAAGTTATAAATAGGTCATTTTTTTTCTACTACATGGCTAGCTTTCTTTACAGATTATAGGTAAAGTCTATGTATTTTGATTTGGATAAAACTTCATATAATGTTCTGCAAGCCATTTAAGAAAAAGAGGATCATGAAGTGTTCGTGGTTCCTTTAAAACAATATACATTTTGCCCAAAGACTACTACTCTGGCCCCAAATTGAAAGTCGACCACTGAAGTTGAAAATTGCAGACAAAGTTGATTTATAACTAAGGTAATCTCAAAAGTCTAGAAATTTGTTTACCCATTACATCATAACAAGTCCAGAACCCTTTTATCTATCAGATAAATATTGGTTGATGAATGAAAACTAACAAGCCATTAGTCTTCAGGAGCGCCCTAGAAATGAGACTATGCTGCATTCTTGTAGGAGGTTTCCTTCCACCTATTATTCTCTAATTTAAAGATGACACTAGCAAAAATTCCTTAAATTTTAATTGATGGAAAGCAGCCTGTGTCTTGTGCAGTGTGTAGGTGCCAGTTTCTGAGGTTTCAGATTAATATATGGAAAGAAAAGCCCCCCTGGCTAACACAGGAGCTGAAACAAAGGGCAGTAAGAGTTATTTTGTTTCATGAATATTTTTGGACATGGAATATAATGAAGAATGATGATTTGACTGAAGATGAATTTAGAAGGAGTTGTATATAAATAAGAAAAAGTCTAATGAAAAATGATGAAGATATCACTGCTCTGAACCATTGGAGAAATTAATCCTATTTTAAACTAAAGATAATACTGTAAACAGGCCAGATTTTATGTTAATATGAATCTATAATTTCCTTCTTCCATGCACTTGAGTTCAACATATTTATAGAACACACCTGTTGTGTTGTGTAACCTTCTGCCTGAGTCCTGATTCCTCAGGTTTCCAGATATGACATACCTATAACATCTTGTGTTGTTGAGGTCAACCTGAGGATCCTAAGTCCATGAAAATAAAACTCTTGTTCACATTCTGCAATTAAAAATGAGTTAAAAGGAAGGGATTCATAACATAGGGTAACTACTTTTTGAAAAGTCAAGAGATTCTGCTATGTTATTTCAGTTTTAAACCATCAACTTTATATGTTTAGGGCTTTAATTTATGGAACAATCAGGCAATATTTATATTTAACATTAAATACCTGAATATTATAAATCACCTTAGATGAACATTTATGGGGGATTTTCAGTGAAACTTCTGAACAAATTGTCATTTTATTGTACAGCAATGAGTTGTAAAAAAATGATATGCTAAATAATCCTGGAGTATAATTTAGGGAAACAAAAACAACTGGCTTCGAACTTCTGCCTCAGCCTCCATGTGACAGGACACCAGCCTCAACCACACTATTCTGAACATACAAGATTCCTGTCATCTTTGTCTTCATTCCAGAATCAACAGCAAGTCTTGTGGAGTGAGCTCTTCCTAAATGTCCTGCCTTTCCTTAAACTCCTAGGGTTCCTTTACTGTCCTCCTGTTCATATGGCTGTTTTACTGACAGACTGAGCCCCAGCATACCTGTGGGCTTCTGCACACAATTATAAGATCTGTCACTTGTAGCTGATTCCCTGGGGCCTTCTGAGTACAGTAATGAGCTGTTGATTCTCTGTCCATATCCCTATCCATTCTGTCCCACCAAACACCCAACCATTTGTTGTGTACTGCCCTTTGACACATCCCCATCATGATCCTGAATGTCACTTGGTGCCTCTTTCTGTGTATCAATGACATGCTTGTGTCTTGGCTTCACATCTCCATCTAAAGGTTCTGAGTTGCCCACACCACAGTCAATCACTCTGATGTCATCTGATGAGAGAGCTCACAGAGGGGGAAGAACCAGCAGCTGAGGTCTTCCTCTGGGGTACTGAGACACTTTTGAATCCAGATGTGCTCCTGGCAATCTTTCAGAATAGGGAGAATCTGGCATTTGGCTACAGAATCAGTCAGTCCTGGGGAAGAACAAGTCTTAAGTACACTCACAGTGCTCCGAGTGTTGCTTCTAGGCATAACACTCCTTGGGTCCTCAGCATGATCTGATGGAATAGCACAATTTTGCATCCATGTTTTTTCATATCAAACTTCTAAACACAGAGAACTCACTCAACCAAAATGACACAGATAGAAAATGACAGAAGCAGAATTCCAGTTGAGGGAGTATGCAGGTCCCCATCAAATAATTAGAAGCTGCTAATTATGTTGGCACAAAGCAGGAGGCATCTCTGCATTCCTTTTTTATTTGTCTTCAGACTCCTGCTCAGCTCTGCATAAAGGTGTGTTCTCCTTTAAGGAGTGTTCTTCTAAAACCTAGTAGCACAAGGTTTATTAGCCCCAATTTACCTAGTCTTGAAGAGGGACAAGATGATGAGATGAGAATAACTAAGGGATTTCCAGGGTTTTCAGGGACATTCAGTGTCAGCTTTCACATTGTCCTGTTCCACATCCCTGGAGTGGCCTAGAAGTCTCCAGTCATTGCCATGCACCTCTGAGGAACAGCAGAACCTTGTAGCAGAGATCACCTGGTGACAAGGCTGGCCCCACCAAGCAGGTGCATGTGTCCAGTTAGAACAAAATTGCCCCCTTCTGGACCTACAGTCCAATAGACAAGAAGCCCCTCCTAGGAGCACCAGGGAGATGACGATGACCAGATTAGATTGCCCAGGGCTGCATCCTTGTTCAGCCCTCTTGATTTGTCTCAATCCCTCCTCTATTTAACCCAAAAGCTCATGAGAGCATCCCATGGACAGGCCTGAGACCCTGTAGCTCACTTGTCTTTCCTGACATGGCCATGGTGAGGAAAGCTCCTTCCTTGTTTTCTTCATTACTTTCCAGTTTGGTTTTGGGATGAGTGGCTGGACCTAATTTGCTGGGTCCCCAGGGCCAAATTTCTGACCTCAAATTGCAGCAACATTCCCAGAGTTCTGGCTCTAGCCACCCGACCTACTGTCACATGGAGGGCTACTTATTCAAGTGGCCCTGTTGTTCTCAGCACAGCCTGTTTGGCACCCTCCTGACCTTAACTATGTGGCTGCTGGGAGTTTGCAGTCCATCCCACAAACCTCTTTACTTTGTTCTTGTGGCCATGTTATTCTCTGTTCCTCAGAACAGCCCACCTGACCTGCAAAGACCAACCTCCCCATTTTCCAGGGCCCTACTTCTAATGTATCAGCCTGTGATACCACAAAGCAAGGTCATCTTGTAATGTCTGCATCCTTCAATGATTGCAATAGGAATTTCAGTGCCCTGGGGCAGGAGCGGATGTTGGACAGGAAGACTCTGGTTGTTTCTGTAGTCCTCGGCTTAACGGCTAGCAGGAGAACAGATTGCAAGCAGGTTTGGGGGATATGGCTGCAGAGGTGACTGGTCCCCATGGACTGGTTTTTTGAGTGTTTCTGACTTCCTAGAGATAACACCTCCTGCTGAGCAGGTTGAAGAACTGGGGGCCATCCCAGATCTCACTCCAGAAGCACCCACAGTGTCAGTCCCATGATAACCCAGGTAACTCACCTAGAGGAGATCAGCACTGATGTGTGGACAGCACCCATTTGGTCAGTCTGGACCAATCTGTTTTGTTTTGAAGACATTCCACTGCAGAATCTCAGAGCAGGACAGGAAGTTGGAGAAAAACTGCTTCAACCCACATCTTTACAGTCAAGAAAAAGGCTCAAGCGGTGGCATGGCTTGCCCGGGATGGCACAGGGGCCCCCACATTTGAGAAGATTAGCATTCTCTCTTGGGAGATCCTATGAAGCTAGAGGTTTTTAACACCTCCCAGGTGCCCCCACATTGATATCTCTGGCCTGAAACTCTCCTGAACTCTGACTCATCACTCAACTGCCCAGATAAATCAAAATGCAACCTGTCCAAGTGAAAATCTTCATGCCTTCACTGTAGCCTTAATGCTGGTTGCCCCCACACCAAAGGGTGAATCCTGAAACCAAAAGTATCAGGAAGGGCCTCTTGGAGGGGATTAGGTCATGTGGATATGTCTTTATGAGTGAAATTAGTGTCCTTATCAAAGAGGCCCAGGAACTCATTCACCTGCAGGGATGCATGCAGAAGGCCTCTCCATGAGCCAGAAAGTGCAAGACATGGAAACTGCTGGCATCTTGATCTCAGACTGTCCAGCCTACAGGATGGTGAGAAATGGCTTTATGTCTGTCATGTATAAGCTACTTGGTCTATGGTATTTGGTCCAAGCAGCCTGCACAGATGGAGACAACCTCCCTCTAAACCTGCTGCTCCTGGAGCAAGAACATGGTTTCAGTTCTCAGGACCTAACCTGGGAGTCACCTTTGTCACCTTTCAGCAGTACATCTGGACAATTGACCCCATCTCTGGAATATACCATGCCTGCCCCAAGCTTTCCTCCACTGTCCCCACTGGATCTCAGCTCCATCTCTCCCAGCCTCTTACCTCTTGCCCTTCAGGCCTGTAACAACTCCTGGCCTCTTCTATTCAAGAGCACACTCTGAATGATATCCCCCAGCATGGAGCAGGCCCTATGAGTCCTCTGCTCCAAGCCCTCTGTTAATTATTCATCTTATTTTCAGTGACAGGAAGGGAAGAGAGCAAGACCAAGAAGTAGATCTGGCTCCAATGCCAAATTTATCCCTGATTTTAGAAAAATGGATAACTCTGTGACTCACTTCCCCCACATCTGTTCCTGCTTTAAAGTCACTAGATGTGGATATTTTAAAAGAGAGAGGGGTTAGTAGACCAGGGGTCCTCCCAGGCCTCCTCCCCACCATTAAACTCTGACTCACCATGAGGCCTGTGCTCCTGATTGACAGTACTAGCCCTGTACCCCACACCTCCATGTCCTCCTCCTGCTGCTTACAGAAGCTCTATCCCTCCTGCAGGCCACTCTGCTGATGCACAGGATCTTAGAGAGTGTGGTGACCACTACACTTGGAACATTGAAAAAATGCAAAGAAAAAAAAAAAAAAAGAAAAGGCACAGAAGAAGAGAAAGAGAAAATCTCCTGTGAGGAGTGGGCAGTGGCTGTATAGTTACAAGGGATGTGGTTTATTTTCCTGGCAGGCTTGGAAGTGCAGTAACACAGCCAGGCCCTGAACTCACCAACTCCTAACAGCAATATCTGAAAATGTGGAGAACAATTAGTATCTGTTTACCAAGGATCCATGATCACTTTCTGGATTCCTCTCCTGTGACATAATCCACACCCTGGGGCCAGGGTACTGCCTGCTTCCTCACAGGCTGTAGCCTCTGTCCCAAGATGCAGATTTTGACATTTACTGTCAACATACTTCCTGGAAGATTCTAACAAAGTTTTTTTTTTTTTTTTTTAACCCACTCCCAGTACAGCTCCTCCTCCAGCTTCCCAAACCTCTTCAGGCTCCATGGCCAGGTGTATTGCCACCTCAGACAGTCCAGTTGTCTCTGGCACTGTGATGGGGATGCTTTGGGCTACAAGGAACCATATTCCCAACTAAGTAAGTTCCAAAAATGGCAAGAAATTTAGAACAAAACTTGGAAGGATGACACCAGACATTACCTACTGCAGGCTTTCCCCAAACAAGGGGAAAATGGCCATTTAGGGAGCAGCCTTTTTATACTCCTACTTTGACAAGATATAAGAACCTTTCCCAGGACCCCATTGGCCAGAGTGAGATCATGGGCAGCCTTCACAAAAGGGAGCCCAGAGGCATCTGACCAAGTGACTGGGAGAGCCAGGACTGCTTTTGACAGCTCACCATTCCTTTCCATTTTGCCTAGAAAAAACATACAGCAGGCAGAGAAGCGGGCACAGTCCAGAGGTAGACCTCCACTTCCCCACTTGCTCCCTTCTCTGCCAGTGTCCTGCCTGGGCTGCAGCCTCATCCTTTCCTCCACTCAGGTGCACCTCTGGAATGGCCTCTTCCTAGACCTGCCTCAGATCATCTGTCTCCCAAAAGATTGATGGATGCTGATCCCTCAAGCATGATGCTCAGCTGAGCACTCCAGCACCCGAAAGTCCTGGTGGCTCTCTTATCCACTCTGTGAGTTGGCTTTCCATCACTGTCACCAAAATACCCAAAAAACTCCCTAGAGGAGGAAAAGCTTCTTTCAGCTCATGGTTTCAGTGCTTCAGTCCATACCTGGCTGACTCCCTCACTCTGGGCCTGAGGTGAGGCAGAACATTATGGTGGAAGATGGAGGAAAGCTTCTCAGCTCATGGCCACCAGGAGAGAGAGGGAGAGAGGGAGTTTCACTGGCCAGGGACAAAATATAAACAAAAAGATACACCCTCAATGAACTGCTTACATCCTACTCACCTATAATTATCACCCATTAACCCCTTCAAATTATTAACCCATCAAATTAATTAATCCACTGATTAGGTTACAGCTTTCATGATATAATCATTTCACCTCTGAACGATTTTGTACTGTCTCACACATGAGCTTTTGGGAGACACCTCCTATCCAAATATCATTTACCTTACTAGGTATAAACCTCCTCTCACCGAAACTCAAGGCCTTCAGCAATCTGGCCATTGATAAAGTAAAATCAGTGCTATTTTCATCTAGACCCTGAGAGGAACTGAGAAAGGGAAATGACCTTCCTGACAATAGGTGGCTCGTCCATGATCTCCCCAACTCAAAACATGCACTGCTAATAGAATGAAAACCTCAGGCAGGACCACATGGTAGTCATATCGTAAACTAGGTGGAGACTGACTCTGAGGCCACATAAATATCTGAGTCCATCCTTTTTCTAACATGAGTGACAGCTGCCTCTTTACCAACATAGACTGTGACTCTCCAGTAATCTTCCCACCCCTGAGACAAAAGTAATTAAGATGTCCAATCACTAAGCTACCTTACTTCTTGACCCTGTCCTGACTCACATCTTGAAGTTGTTGAATAGAAGCCAGAATCCTCTAAGGGGCATGCTCCATGCTTCTTTATGAGATGCTTCTCTGTGGCTGTGAAGCCAACAGAAATCTAAGTAAACTGAATCTGACCACAGGTGATAGCCTGGTGAGCTTCAATTGGTGGACATCAGCATCGTGATCTTGTTTCTAATGTTATTTCTCTCAGGTCCCAATATATACTTTAAAATTCAAAACTTTTTTCAGCATCACAGGTCACTCTCAATAGGTCTCACATCCAGCTTCCATTCTGCAAGAGATATGGAAGAAAGAGAAAGGAAGGTGTGGACTATATTCTAAATATGAATTAGCAGAATACAGATGTGAGAACCTCCATGGGTCACAGGGCCTGCCACTGTAACAAAGAGAGTCTAAGGAAAAAACACACATGGTAGGAATCTGCAAACCAAGACCCGCACCAAGACATACCAAGTGGTACATGGGGTGTCTTAGCCTTTGAGCATGTGGGCCATGGGGCTTGTTACTTCTGGAGGGAGGAAGGACTAGGGATAGGATGCAGCCATGAGGTGATGCTGGCAGGGTGATGTTCCTGACTTGGTTCTAGAGTGTTTCAACCAATTTTTCACTAAGTTACACCTTTATTACTGTGGTCCCCTCCCCAGCTTTGTACTTGTGTTGCTTTCCATTACTGTGACAAATATCTGAGGTAATCAGCTTAGAAAGACAAAGGTATATTCTGGCTTACTGTTTGCAGGCTTCAGTCCATGGTTGGTTGCCCTGTTGCTCTTGGGTCTGGGGTGAAACCACATATCACCCTGGTAGTGCATGGTGGAAAGTTACTCACTTTATGGTGATTGGGAAGCAGAGAGTGGTAAATTAAGAGGCCAGGGTTCCTCAGTCCCCTGAAAGCAGGCCCATAACAGGAAGCCTCCCACTTGCCCCCCGCCCCCTTAAAGGTCCCACCTTCTCTCAATAGCACCTGTGGCTGAGACCAAGGCTTTCCCACCTGGGCCTGTAGGGGTCATTCCAGATTCAAACTTTAGTAGTGGCAGTGCTTAATTTAAAAAGGAAAGGATTGGGAGTATACCCTCCACTCTTTTCCTACAGATAAGACTCTACAGGTGGGAGAAGCAGGAGCCCACCTGGGGTCATCCCAGTGATCAGGAGAGACCACAGCTTGACCAGGGAGGCCAGAGAAATGGAGGCATGGAATGGAGGCCAGGTTCTGGATGCACTGGAAGTAAGAACCAGCACAGCTGCTGACAACTGAATGGAGCATCAAGAAAGAGAAGATGGCACCAGGGTGGAGCTCAGGGGCACAGCCCTTGCCTGGCATGTGTGAGGCCCTGGATTTCATCCCCAGCAGCACAAGAGAATTTTTTAAAAAGAAAAAAATAGGAGACACAAGGTCAGGCCTGTGCTTCTCCTTCCTTTATTGCACAACCAGACAATAACAAACTCATTCACGTTAGGTTGGTGTTGGTCACCCCTGGGGTGAAACAGCAATATGCAGGTGGATGTCAGGGAAATCTGCTTTGCAGCAATGAGAGTCCCAGTTTCCCTGGCTTGCATTATTGTCCCTGGCAGGTGCCTCTAACTTTGTTTCTGTTCTTCCACTAGTTGAAGATGCCCCGCCAGGGCCCAGCAGGTAATGCAGGCACAGGCAGCATTTACCTGGTCCAGGGGCACTGTCAGTCTAGACCCCAGGAGAGTCCTGGTGTCCTCTGTGTCACCAGATCATCCACTGGTAAGGTGCTCTTGGCAGGAAGGCTGCCTGCAGCTTCAGTTGCTACAGGGTGGAGCCTGGGGAATGTGTAGCCACCTGCCCTGGGAGTGAGGGAACTGATCCCAGGGACAAAGGCAGCTGCCTCCTCCCCCAATTCACATTGTTAATTGATTGGTGAGCCCAGAAATCTGCTGCTTTGGGAAAAGAGGGAAAGCAAAATAGTTTCTACTTTAAGAAACCCCTGAGTCCCAGTTATCTTATTTGTTAAGAAAAAGGGATTTCATTTTCTATGTATTTCCTCATTTAAATCTATACTTAGAGCCAAGGAAAAGTCTAGCGCAGATGGGGATCTACACCTTGCCTTGACCTTTATCCCAGAAGCCTTGCCCCTGAGGTAGAAAATCTCCTGTCCTTCATGGGCAGCTGTCCTAGTTTTCCCAGCTCCAAGTAACATACTATATGCACTCAATAAAAGTTAATTTTGCATGAGTGAATGAAGGAGTAATCCAATAGTATTTCTGAAGCATCCTTAGAGTCAATATGTAGCCTGTGCCTCATGATGCTTTTCTTACACAATCACTTTTACTTGCAGGTCACCTGGCAGGATTTCTTAACTTTATTCACCAGATCCACATTTTAGAGTTGTAGGTAGTTTTGTATGCACTCATACAAGCATTTATACTTTTCCCACTATTTGCCAACCACTGCTTCACAGTAGCTTACAATACATCAATAAACAAGAAAAATAATCACCTGCCTTGTGGGTGTCATTCTGATGAAGATAAGCAGACAACAAATAATAAATACAATAAATAATCCAGTAATTCAGAAAAAGTAGATATATGAGGGGGGCGTGGCAGAGTATCACAAGAGATCTGATGCAGGGACAGGGACTGACTGTGTCATCCTAACATCTTATCATAGAAACACAATTTCCAAAACCTGACTTGCATGTCTGCTGAAGAGCAACCTTGACTTTGATTTTCATTTAATAGTGTGCCAAAATATATTAAACGAGAATACCAAAATCCTAGAAAAATGCGTAAGTATTACTGAGCCTATATAAAATGAAATAAAAATGAGACTGCCTAGGATTCTTGGAAGTTATTGATTAGATACATAAATAACTTTTTATCCATTTTTTGTTTATAAAACTTCAGAGAATATGGAAAATATTTTAAATTGGTAGCTAACTGATATATAAAATGTAAAAATTACATGTATTTATAGAGTACCATGTGATGTTTTGATACACCAAATAAGGTACAATGTTTAAATCAGGTTAAAGACACCTACCTCCTTAACATTTCCCCTTTGTATATTGTGAAACTGTGTGGGCTCTTTTCTTCCAGCTTGATGAAATATACTATACCAATATACTATTACCAATACTCACCACCCTACTGTGCAATAGCATTCCAGAAAATGTTTGCTGTTGGTTTTTATTTATTTGTTTGTCAACGAGCCTTCATTTTATTTATTTATTTAAATGTGGTTTTGAGATTTAAACCCAGTACCTCACACAAGTTAGGCAAGAGCTCTGCTGTTTCTGTAGCACCAGGGACTGAACCCCAGGGCCTTTCACACTGGGCAAGGCCTCCACTGTAGGGCTATGCACACAACCCAGCAGAAAGCATTTCTGGAAGGAGTGAGAGAATAGGCTGAATCCTCCCCTGAAAGGATCAAATTTGAGCTACTTCCTTTCTTTTTTCTACTTGGTCTCATGTATTTTCAATTACAAAAGCCATGCATTCTCTTTGTAAAAAAAACAAAGAGCCATACTGAACAGAGGTTTATAAAATAAGTCTAAAGTCCTCAGAGAACTGAGAAGAATTCTCTTATTTTGACTTTCTAAAAGTATAAGTGTGTTAATATATACCTTTTTTTGTTTCAAAAACATAGAAATGCATATCTCCTTAACAGATATTTAATTCAGCACAATGCCTTATGGGCAGAGAAATGAAGGAGGTTTTCATTCTCTACTTTTTGTTCGAATGTTGACATTGAGTACCTTACATGTGTATACTTAAAATCTGATTAAAATGAGAGATTTGCGGTGATATTTTATAAACTAACCAGTGCACAGTATGATAGTTAACACCCAGTAAGCTGAATAGTAAGTACTAGTTTTTCCCTCCAAACTCATGAAAGAATGGAGTTTGAAACCTAGTTTGAATATCCAACTAATTACATGGGGATTGCCATTCGGAAAAATTCACACTTCCTCCCTCTATCAAAATGTCAAGAAGAAAGCACTTTTTCGTGACTCTACCCATGAGGACTTTGGTCTAATGCATCTTCCATAGTGTCTCACACAATCATCCAATCCAATGCCAACCAGGCTCTCTACCATCCCCAAGTCCTCAACTGTGGTGTCCTAATGCAGGCCAATGTCAAAAGCTAGCTTATCAGTTAAAGACCACCAAGTGGAGAGGCAGCACAGATACTAAAAACAGAACCAGAAGTGATCGCTCAACATTTATAGTCATGGTGGAGTCCTGTTCTGACAACTGATTTGATATGTGTCTCTCTCTGCTGCCTAGCCTTTTTCTAAAAATCTGGATCCCGCTGAACAAAGCCCAGGTCCTTAATGGCTGAGGCAGAACAGTCCAAGCACAGCATTCATTAGGAGCAAATGTGTAATTTTTCCCTCATAAAAGACTAAGGAAATGTGCTGTGTCACAACAAGACAAGTAACTGGAGATGTGTTTGTACAGCTCTCACTTCATGTGATATTCATGATCCCCAGTAGAGCACAGTGTGATCCGACAGTGAGAACTGGCTCCCAAGCAGAAATCGAAAAACTATTCAATTTTATCTTCTAGTTCTGTTTTCCTCTCCTTTTTTTTTTAATGCTCTGAAATCCATCTAGAATTGCTTGATTTTGGTGTGCAGGATGTCGTTTTACTAAATTGAAGTTTGATTGTGCATGTGTTTCCCTAGGAGGAATTGGTTTCTCTCCATACTATCATCACCTCCAACCCCTAGGTTTTCCTAACTGTATGGTCATGAAGCTTAGGGTCATTTTTCAGACCAGTTCCCAGCACCTTGTTAAGTGCTATAAGGAAGAGGACACAAAATGAATGTGGTATAAGCTTGCAGTACACCACCATCTGCACAAAGCACACTCAGAGCCAGTAATAACAGGACCATGTGAAGAGGACACAGAGATAGTTCTGGAGGTTAGGAAAGGCCAGGCCCCTTTCCACAAGCTCTGGACAAGTAAGGCAAAGGCTATAAATTTCCCATTATGGAACAGGGCCCATCCAGCTAAATGGTGGCCAGTGAGTGTGGGAAGGCAGGAGATGAACTGATTGGGGGGGGGAGTCAGCACCATAGGGATGTGTCATTTATGTGACCTGGAGACTCAGACTTGGCCTGCTGACTATGAAGCACTGGCTCTCATGGTTATAGAAGAGGCTTCAAGAGTCTCCAAACCTGTATTGAGTAAGCACAGGACTGTGTGTCTGACCTGGAGACAGGCAACCCACAGGCATCCCTGAAGTTCACAGGCTTCAGATATAAACTGTGTTAAATGTCTGTTTTTATTACAGAAAAAGTAACAACTTTACATTACTTAAAAGGGGGGGGTGAAGAGAGGGGAAAGGGTATAGTGGGTAGAATGGATAGTAGAATGAATCAGACATTATCATCCAAAGTACATGACTGGTGTGATGCTACATCCTGCACAACTAGAAGCATGAGAAATTATACTACATTTATGTATGATATGTCAAAGTACATTCTATTGTCATGTAGAATTAGAACAAATTTTTTTAAAGTAGATTAAAGAAAACATACCAATTTGCAGAAAAAATATGACTACAATATCTGCTCATAAATGGATCCACCTGGAGACAATCCTAAATGAAGCTAAGCCAGTTTTCAAAAAACAAAGGAAAAATGTTTAATCTGATATGTGGAAGCTAACCCACAACAGGAGGGATGATGGGAACAGAAGTGCAGTAGATTAGACAATGTGGAGTGGAGGTAAAGGAGGGGGCATAAGCAAAGGAAAGACAGTGGAAAAACTCTGATGCAGCTTTCCCATGTATATATGTGGAAACAACATAGTGAATCCCACCACCATGTACATCCTAATAATGTAACTCTAAATAGATAAAGTATAATTATACAAATATGGGCTAAATCAAAATGAATTTTATGGGCCAGGGTTTGGCTCAGTGGAGAGCACTTGCCTAGCATGTGTGAGGCACTGGGTTTAATTCTCAGTACTGCATATAAATAAAATAAAATAAACGGTCCATTAACAACTTAAAAAATAAAAAATTGGATTTAATAACTTAAAACAAACAATAAACGAAAACTAATAAAATGAAACATTTCCTAGGTTCTTTAAACATTTTGATAGCACTAAAATCAACTTAAAATGAATGGAAACGAAAAGGGCTTTTAAGAGTGTGTATATAATCTCTCCCACTTTTCTGCCATATGATGACACAACTATTGGGACAGACTTTTCCCGCTTCTTCACTACTAGAAATTAAAATTAAGAAATTTCATTATTTAGACGCTAATTATCTAACAATACCTTTGAAACCGGAGTTCTAAGATGAAACTCCATGGCTTCTGCTGGCAGGTAGGGGTCTGCGCGGGGGGGGGGGGGGGGGGGAATCTGCAGCAGAGAGGAGTCCTAGCTCTTCATGGCGGGCCATTCCATCCAGCTTTGCAGCAGACCCCAGCAGATCCTCAACCATTTCTTCTTCTTTCAGCAGTCTCATCTCTGGGAACCAAAGCAGGCTGGAACTTCCGTGGAATTCAGGCAGAACTCCTGAGGAACTCCTGCAGAACTCCAGCAGAACTGTGGCGAAACTCTGAGGAACTCTTGCACAGCAATCTCCATGGCCTTGGCAGCTTCTCTTCCTCAGACTAGCCTCCAAGGGGTTTATATAGCACTTCGTCCAATGCTATTTGTCCAAACTTATGCTAATTAGGACTTAGAAAGAAATATCAATGCTATTGGCCCAAAGTTATGCTAATTGGGTTGGACACATAGGAACTCCATTGATCAGTCTCTTTTTAATATTCATAGTAGATTCATTCATAAAAGAAGCCCCGAATTCCCATGCTGACAATGAATGAATGGATTGGGAAGCAGCTCAATGGCAAAGCTGCAAAAGCACTTGCCTCACATTCCCAAAGCCGTGGGTTCGATCCCTATTCCAAAAAGAAAAAGGAAAAACAAATTTCAGATAAATGAATGCGAGCAAAAAAGAAAATAAACTTTATCAATACATAAATCCTTACTCAAAAACATACCTGCTCTGCGTTCTGCAGGATCTCTGTCAAGTGACCCCTTATCCTTTATCTCTTTAAAATAATTTTTTTCCAAAAGTTGAGAGTCATGGACCATGTTTTAGTCATCTCTCTTCTGCACTTATGCCAGAGGTGAATGGGTGTGTGGGATGTAATCCAGCGGAGGACCAAGGACTGATTTGGGGCCAGCTTGGGAAGTATTGCTGGTGATATCACATAATAGCTAATTGTTAAAATTCAAATGCATGCATGAACAAATTATATAGAACCAAAAGATATTATGATTAAAGGTCAAGAAGAAGCAAATAGGGCTAGGATTGTGACTCAGTGATAAAGCACTTGTCTCGCACCTGTAAGGCACTGGCTTTGATTCTCAGTACCACCTAGGAACAAATGAATAAAATAAAGGTCCAGAGACAGCTACCTGAGCTCAGGCCCTTCCCAGATGCACTGGAGCTGGGGCCCAGAGTAGCCCAGTTTCATCCTGCCACCAGCAGAATTCTCAGGCCCAGCCCAGGACAACTTCCAATCAAGAGCTCATGTACAGTCCAGATCTGCCCCCACTGACCTGTGCAGGAGGCCAGACACAGGGCAGGCCCGCGTCCATCCCTCAACCAGGAGACCTGCCCCAAGCTCAGGTCCAGCCCAGGACTGCCTCCACACACCAGCAGACACCCGCTGGAGCTCAGGCTCTGCCCAGATCAGCTTCACCAACCTGCATGAAGCCCGGGAAAGGGTAGGTCTGGGTCCATCCCAACATTGGCTGACCCTCCCCGTAGCTGAGACTTGGCCCAGGACTGCCTCTGCCCACCGGCAGACCACTGCAGGACTCAGATCCAGTCCAGAGCCACCTCAAGGACCTTCTCAGGAGACCAGGCCCAGGGTAGCCTGAGTCCATCCACTCATCATGAGACTGGTGCCAGAGCTCAGGTTTGGCCCAGGACTGCCTCCACCCTCCAGCAGCTCCCTCCAGAGCTCAGGTTTGGACCAGGACAGACTGCCCACCAACAGACACTTGCTGGTGGCCAATCCCAGCCCACTTCAGCCTCGACATCCTGGCTGAAGCCCAGCGTAGGCCCTGGTGCTTCCCACCAAAAGCAGACCCCCACTGTATCTCAGGCTCCCACCAGATAAGCCTTGCAGATGTGCACAGGTGCCCAGGAAGAGGGTAGCCCTGGGAACATATGGCCACCACCAGACCACCACCTGAGCTCAGGCTCGGCCCAGGACTGACTCTGCCCACAGGCAGAATCCTGCCAGAGCTCATACAAGGCCCAGATCGGCCTCACTACCCTGCACAGGAGCCCAGGCAAGGGGAGGCCCTGTTCCATCCTGCCACTTGCAGAATCCCACCAGAGCTCCAGCTATGCCCAGATCCAACTTGATGACCTGGCAGGATGAAACCGAGTCCAGCATAGCCTATGTCCTTCCAGTCATGAAGAGACTGGTATCCGAAACTCAGGCTCCTCTCAGGACGGACTCCGCCCACTGACAGACAGCTACAGTAGTTCGGACCCAGCCCAAATCAGCAGTGCTGAAGGGTGTGGGAGCCTGGCCCATGGTAGGCCTGTGAACAATTGCCACAAGCAGGCACCAAGCAGACCTCAGGCCAGACACAGAACCACCTTCATCCACAGGCAGAGTTCAAACATGACCAAGATTGCCCTCCCTGATCTGCCCAAGAGCCCAGGCAAGGGGAGGCCCTGTTCCATCCCGCCACCTCCAGAACCCTACCAGAGCTCCAGCTCTGCCCAGATCCACCTCCATGACCTGGCAGGAGACAAAGCTTGAGCACAGGATAGCCCAAGTCCATCCAGTCACCATGAGACTGGCACCAAAGCTCAGGCTCCGCCCATGAATGACTCCACCCACTGACCCACAGTCACCAAAGTTCAGCCCCAGCCCAGATCAGCAGTGCTGACAGGTGTGGGAGCCTGGCCCAAGGTAGGCCTGGGACCAACTGCCATAAGAAGGCCCCAAGCACCGCTCAGGCCATACACAGAACCACCTTCAACCACAGGCAGAGTTCAAACATGGCCAAGATTGGCCTCCCTGACCTGAGCAGGAGCCCGGGCAAGGGGAGGCCCTGTTTCATCCCACCACCAGCAGAACCCCACCAGAGCTCCAGCTCTGCCAAATCCAACTCTATGTCCTGGCAGGAGATGAATCCCAAGCTCAGGGTAGCCCAAGTGGATCCAGTCACCATGAGACTGGCACCAAAGCTCAGGCTCCGCCCATGAATGACTCCACCAACTGACCCACAGTCACCAAAGTTCAGCCCCAGCCCAGATCAGCAGTGTGACAGGTGTGGGAGCCTGGCCCAAGGTAGGCCTGGGACCAACTGCCATAAGAAGGCCTCTAGCAGAGCTCAGCCCCCACATAGAACAGCTTCCCCCCACTGGCAGACACCTTCTGAAGCTCAGGCTCTTCTCAGATCAGCCTAAGTCCACCTGCGTGGGAGCCCGGGCATAGGTAGGCACACTCCCATCCCGCCAGTGTCCGACCCCCGCTGGAGCTTAGACTCGGCCCAATACCACCTCTATCTATGGTCAGATGCCTACCGGAGCTCAGGCCCGGGCCAGGACTCCCTCTGCTCACTTGCTGACACCTGCTGGAGTTCGGACTCAGCCCAGATTATCCTAGTACACCTGTGGGAGTCCAGATACAGGGTAGTAGGCCTGAGTTCATCCCGCCACTGCTAGATAGCAGGTGGAGCTTAGGCTTGGCTCAGGATTGCCTCAATGACCTGCATGGGAACCCTGGCAAGGGTAGGACTGGTTCCATCCCACCACCTGCACACCTCCACTGGAGCTCAAGGTTTGCCCGGGAGCCAGGCGGCAGGGAAGGCCCTGGTTCTACGTGCCACCACCTGATGTCTGTGGTTCTTAGGCTCGGCCCAGGACTGCTTCTCCTCATTGCCAGACATCTTTGAGAGCTCAGGATCGCCCCAATCTGCCAGGACGACCTGCAGTGGAAGCGCGGGCACAGGATAGCCACAGGTCCATTCCGCCACCAGCCAACTACTGAGGGAGCTGACGCCCAGATCTGATGCACCTGGCCGAACTCTCCTGAGCTGATGCTCAGGGTAAGCCCAGGACCATCCCGCCACTGGCTGACCTCTTCTGGAGCTCGGGCTCTCCCCAGATCAGCCTATTCCAACTGCGTGGGAGTCCTTACCTAGGGTAGGCCTGAGTCCATCAAGCCACCAGCAGACCCTCACCACATTTGAGGCTCAACCCAGAACTGCCTCAGTCCACTGGAAGACACTTCCGGAGCTCAGGCAGGGCCAGGACTGTATACACCCAATAGCAGACTCTCAATGAAGCTCAGGTCTGGCCAGATCCTCCTCGTGGATCTTCATGGCTGCTGGAACCCTAATTAGGTATGGGTCCATCCCACCAGGGGAAACCCCCCAGGAGCTTATGAATAAATAAATAGCTAAAACAATAAAGGAAGGAAGAAAAAAAGAAAGAAAACTAGCTTATTCATATTCTTAATTTTATTCGCAATTACTTTCAGTACGACTTCATGGATTGACTCTATTCTTCAATGCAAGGGACTTACTTATATTACCTAAGCTTGATTTGGGTGGCCCAAATGTTATCCATGTAAAAATAAAACATTAGGCAAGGAAGAAGAAGATGGCGGTGAATGGAGTGAGACACCCCTGTGTACCGCGTCACTGCGCAGGTAATTAGTGAGTTTAGAACCGCCGGAAGCTATCTTGTTTGGAATGTCCAGCAAAATTGGAGTGCACTGAAACCTAGAGGAAGAATTTCAACACTGGAGGATCAGTTATTGCGGCTCAATTGCGAGTGAACCGTGTGCCCCGAGATTCAGGCTGATTGATCAGAAGCTCGCCAGCAGCCGGAGCCTGCTCCATCCATGTGCCAGCAAAGCAGAGAAATGATTCTACAGATTCTGTGGGGTCCTGCTAACTGTGCACTCACAGTGCTCCAGGCTGAGTTCTGAGATTGAGACGGGGGAGAGAAATGGTCCAGATCTGCCTTCCACACCAGACACCCCACAGAGGAAGCCAGCCGCCACCATATTGGGGAGCTGATGTCACCATCACCAGCTTCTGACAGATCAGATCCCATCGCAGCAAGTTCAGTGATAGAACAGGTGTGTGACATTCAGCCCTTCTCCCATACAGAGGGGAAATCGCATTAAATCTCTCCCCGGCTTTCCGTGGGCATGAATATCAGAGTGGGCATGAATATCAGAGGCGTGGGGAAAGGTAAAGACACCTGACCTCCAACTCCCACCTCCCACCAGGGGCAAAAAGGAAACCAGCTCTGGGGGGAGTGGCTATTGGAGGGAATGGAAAGAATAGGGGGCCGATTCCCAATTCCTGCACTCCACATCTAGGAAACTGCAGGCCCAGAGTGTAGCTTGAACTGTGGAGAGGTACCACACTGGGGAAGGCCTGGCTGGCGGGAGAAGCGAGGAGGCTAGAGGCCAGGAACAACCCTAAGTGAATAGGATTGGAGAGACACCAGGTGGGGGAGGGGGGAGCCACCTCATATGGATTGTTTCCTACAGCCCGAGGGCAAAATCTTGCTCCTGAAAGCACAGCTCCACCTACTGGAAGTGAAGAAAATAGAAGCCTAACGGTGCATTTTTTCTTAATTGTAATTTTTATTTTACTTATTTTATTATTATTTTTTATCATTTCTCTTTTCTTTTCTATTTTTTTCTCTTTCTTTCTTCTCTCCCTCTCTCTTTCTTGGTTTTCTTCCTTACCTTTTCCCTATCTTTCCTCCCAAGCATGACCACTCCGATTACCTGTAATTTACTAAATGCAAATAGATGAATGTTACCAGAGAGTCTATAGTCCGCCTAAGCCCTTAACTACCCCCAAGTACTCCTGTCTATTCTCTTGTTAATATCTTCCTGCATTTGAGTAACCCCCCCAAAGAAGCTAAGGTATACTAACCTCCATACCATCACATCTCCCGACCTTAACATAAAATCCTAAGTTCAAACTTCAATTCTCTATATGACATCAAAATCTGTAGGCCTTTAATGAAACTAATGAATTTACTTTAAATCAAACGTCTCTAAACATTGTCTCCCAATACAAAGGAGAGATCTCGGAGCTATACAAAACCAAAACAAATTTATAGGAGAAAATAATAACACAGCAGTCAAACAGAGCTGGAAAGAAACATGAGCACCATGAAAAAAGGAAGAAAAGTAACACAAACAATGCAGGACAGCTTAAATTTACAGGAGATGCTATATGCATCAGAAAAATGGTCAAATAAAGAACTCAAGGCATACCTGACTCAGATGGAATGGAATCTTAAAGAGATCATTAGACAGCAAATGCAAGCAATGAAAGAACACCTCCACAATGAATTACACAAACAAATTAAAAAAGCAAATGAACAACTCTACAGGGATATAGAGGTTATAATAAAAAACCAAACAGAGATCCTAGAAATGAAGGAAAGTATAAACCAAATTTAAAAAATCAAATGAAAGTATCACCAGTAGAGTAGACCAAGTAGAAGTCAGAACATCAGACAATGAAGACAAAATATATCATCTCGAAAAGAGTCTAGTCAACCCTGGGGAGGAAGGAGGGAGTCCTCTTTGTCTTCACTCTGTACAAAAGGAAAAGACTCATGGAAACAAAGGGCTATTAAAGTAGTGTTTGTTCTTTTATTGTGTGGCAACAGTGGTTCATTATCTAGATTTAACCCAGAGTTCAAGTTGTGGTAGCATTTAAAGATCCATTAATAACAAGTCTAATTTAAAAATGTCACATATAGAGCTTCAATTAAGCTGTATTTATTAATTTAATACTTATTACTTTAGTCTGCAAAGATTGATTAAACATGATCTCTGCCTATTTCTTGACAGTTGTTTTTGTGTCCCTAAATTATACTCTAGGATTATTTAGCATATCATTTTTTTTTACAAATCATTGCTATACAATAAAATGACAATTTGTTCAGAAGTTTCACTGAAAATCCCCCATAAATTTTCATCTAAGGTGATTTATAATATTCAGATATTTAATGTTAAAATATAAGATTGCCTGATTGTTCCATAAATTAAATCCCTAAATATATAAAGATGATGATTTAAAATTGAAATAACATAGCAGAGTCTCTTGACTTTTCAAAAAGTAGTTACCTTATATTATGAATCCCTTCCTTTTAACTTATTTTTAATTGCAGAATGTGAACAAGAGTTTTATTTTCATGGACTTAGGATCCTCAGGTTGACCTCAATAACTTGGGATGTTACAGGTATGTCAGATATGGAAACTTGAGGAATCAGGACTCAGCCAGAAGGTCATACAACACAGCAGATGTGTTCTGTAAATGTGTTGAAGTCAAGTGCATGGAAGAAGGAAATTATAGATTCATATTAACATAAAATCTGGTCTGTTCACAGTATTATCTTTAGTTTAAAAGAGGATTCATTTATCCAATGGTTCAGAGCAGTGAGATCTTCATTTTTATTAGACTTTTTCTTATTTATAAATTGCTTCTTCTAAAACCATCTTCAGTCAAATCATCTTTCTTCATTATATTTCACATCCAAAAATATTCACAGAACAAAACAACTCTTACTGCTGTTTGTTTCAGCTCCTGTGTTAGCCAGGGGGGGGGGGTTCTTTCCATATATACAATCTGACACCTCAGAAACTGGCGCCTACACAATGCACAAGACACAGGCTGCTTTCCATCAATTAAAATTTAAGGATTTTTTTTGCTAGTGTCATCTTTAAATTAGAGAATAATAGGTGGGAGGAAATGCAAGAATGCAGCATAGTTGCATTTCTAGGGCTCTCCTGAAGAGAGCATATTCAAAACTAATGGCTCGTTAGTTTTCATTAATCAACCAACATCTATCTGATAGATAAAAGTGTTCTGAACTTGTTATGATGTAATGGATAAACAAATTTCTAGTCTTTTGGGATTACCTTAATTATGAATCATCTTTGTCTGCAATTTGCAACTTCATTTGTATGGTTTCTCTGCTGTATGAATTCTCTGATGTTGAATAAAATGTGATCTTCAAATAAATGCTTTGCCACATTCTTTACATTTGTATGGTTTCTCTCCAGTATGAATACTCTGGAGTTGGATAAGGTATGATCTTCAATTAAAAGCTTTGCCACATTCTTTACATTTATATGGTTTCTCTCCAGTATGAATTTTCTGGTGTCTACTATGGCATGATTTTGGTAAAATCTTTGCCACATTCTTTACATTTGAATGGTTTTTCTCCATTATGAATACTCTGGTGTTGAGTAATACTTGCAGTTTTATATAAAATGCTTTCACATTCCTTATATTTGTAATTCTTTTCATGAACATGAAAACTTGGATGGATGAATTTTGAGTATGAATTAAAAAGTTCTCACTTTTATCTTTGTAAATCTTTTTAAAATGATCACCCAGATGTTTCCTTTTCTTAAAAATTTTTTGCAAAAAAATATTTTATGTTTTGCTTTCCTGAAAATTCTAGGTTTTGATGAGAAGACATACCCACAAACCAGGTTTCTATAAACCTCTAACATCACATCACCATATAAAGCCTGCTAAGCTGGGTCCAGGCATTTCCACTTTTCTTCAGAAAAATCAATGACCACATCCCTGAATGTCAATGGTTCCTTTCAAAGTTTCCACTAAATCCAACACTGGAGATAAAGACATTTCTCTGCTTTCAGGGTTCTGTATGTTTTGACCTGATATTTTTCAGCACCTGTGTAGCACAGATACCTGGAGGTCCTGATCCAGAAGAGGAAGCATAGAAAAAGATTCAAACAATGGTGGGCTCCAGAAACAAAGGGAACAGAAGATTGTGGAAGCCCACCTTCTTACAGCAATATGCAACTTCAATGGTCAAATTACAATTTGTGGCCAGAGTAGATGACTTTGGGCAAAATGTATATTTTTTTAAAGGATCCATGAACACTTCATGACCTTCTTTTTCTTAAATGGCTTGCAGAACATTATATGAAGTTTTTTCCAGATATGAATCCATAGACTTTACCTATAATCTGTAAGGAAAGCCAGCCTTGTAGTAGAAAAAAAATTGACCTATTTATAACTTCAAAAACCTGCTTACTCTTGAAAATCAAATTATATATTCTGGGGCAGGGGCTGAAGTTTCTTTCATTTTATTTTTCCTTTCTTTTTCTTTTTTTTTTATTATAAAACACCATCAAAACTAAAAACTTGTCATTGGTACAATCTGTGTACATAATTCTATGTAATTTTATCACATGCAAATTCCTGTAACCAGCACTATAATCAAGACAGACTCTTTGGGCTGGGGATGTGGCTCAAGTGGTAGCGTGCTCGCCTGGCATGCGTGCAGCCCGGGTTTGATCCTCAGCACCACATACAGAGATGTTGTGTCTGCCGAGAACTAAAAAATAAAAAACATTAAAAAAAATTCTCTCTCTCTCTCTCTTTAAAAAAAAAAAAAGACAGACTCATCTATCATAATGAAGATCCTTCCTTTGAAACCCCTTTATAATCATATCCATTCCTTGCTACCATTCCTAATCGCTGAAAACCATTAATTTGTTTTAAATCTGCATATTTTTTATTTTTATTTTTTTTAATTTTTTATTGTTGGCTGTTCAAAACATTACATAGTTCTTGATATATCATATTTCACACTTTGATTCAAGTGGGTTATGAGCTCCCATTTTTACCCCATATACAAATTGCAGAATTACATCAGTTACACATCCATTGATTTACATATTGCCATACTAGTGTCTGTTGTGTTCTACTGCCTTTCCTATCCTCTACTATCCCCCCTCCCCTCCCCTCCCCTCCCCTTTTCTCTCTCTGTCCCCTCTACTGACATTCATTTGTCCCCCTTGTATTATTTTTCCCTTTCCCCTCACTTCCTCTTGTATGTACTTTTGTATAACTCTGAGGGTCTCCTTCCATTTCCATGCAATTTCCCTTCTCTCTCCCTTTCCCTCCCACCTCTCATCCCTGTTTTATGTTAATCTTCTTCTCATGCTCTTCGACCCTACTCTGTTCTTAGTTACTCTCCTTATATCAAAGAAGACATTTGGCATTTGTTTTTTAGGGATTGGCTAGCTTCACTTAGCATAATCTGCTCTAATGCCATCCATTTCCCTGTAAATTCTATGATTTTGTCATTTTTTAATGCAGAGTAATACTCCATTGTGTATAAATGCCACATTTTTTTAATCCATTCATCTATTGAGGGGCATCTAGGTTGGTTCCACAGTCTTGCTATTGTGAATTGTGCTGCTATGAACATTGATGTAGCAGTGTCCCTGTAGCATGCTCTTTTTAGGTCTTTAGGGAATAGACCGAGAAGGGGAATAGCTGGGTCAAATGGTGGCTCCATTCCCAGCTTTCCAAGAAATCTCCATACTGCTTTCCAAATTGGCTGCACCAATTTGCAGTCCCACCAGCAATGTACAAGTGTACCCTTTTCCCCACATCCTCACCAGCACTTGTTGTTGTTTGACTTCATAATGGCTGCCAATCTAACTGGAGTGAGATGGTATCGTAGGGTGGTTTTGATTTGCATTTCTCTGACTGCTAGAGATGGTGAGCATTTTTTCATGTACTTGTTGATTGATTGTATGTCCTCCCCTGAGAAGTGTCTGTTCAGGTCCTTGGCCCATTTGTTGATTGGGTTGTTTGTTCTCTTATTGTCTAATTTTTTGAGTTCTTTGTATACTCTGGATATTAGGGCTCTATCTGAAGTGTGAGGAGTAAAGATTTGTTCCCAGGATGTAGGCTCTCTATTTACCTCTCTTATTGTTTATTTTGCTGAGAAAAACCTTTTTAGTTTGAGTAAGTCCCATTTGTTGATTCTAGTTATTAACTTTTGTGCTATGGGTGTCCTATTGAGGAATTTGGAGCCCGACCCCACAGTATGTAGATCGTAGCCAACTTTTTCTTCTATCAGACGGCATGTCTCTGATTTGATATCAAGCTCCTTGGTCCATTTTGAATTAACTTTTGTGCATGGCGAGAGAAAGGGATTCAGTTTCATTTTGTTGCATATGGATTTCCAGTTTTCCCAGCACCATTTGTTGAAGATGCTATCCTTCCTCCATTGCATGCTTTTAGCCCCTTTATCAAATATAAGGTAGTTGTAGATTTGTGGATTGGTTTCTGTGTCCTCTATTCTGTACCATTGGTCCACCCGCCTGTTTTGGTACCAGTACCATGCTGTTTTTGTTACTATTGCTCTGTAGTATAGTTTGAAGTCTGGTATCGCTATACCGCCTGATTCACACTTCCTGCTTAGAGTTGTTTTTGCTATTCTGGGTCTTTTATTTTTCCATATGAATTTCATGATTGCTTTCTCTATTTCTACAAGAAATCCCGTTGGGATTTTGATTGGCATTGCATTAAACCTATAGAGAACTTTTGGTAATATCGCCATTTTGATGATGTTAGTTCTGCCTATCCATGAACAGGGTATATTTTTCCATCTTCTAAGATCTTCTTCTATTTCTCTCTTTAGGGTTCTGTAGTTTTCATTGTATAAGTCTTTCACCTCTTTTGTTAGGTTGATTCCCAAGTATGTTATTTTTTTTGAAGATATTGTGAATGGAGTGGTTGTCCTCATTTCCATTTCAGAGGATTTGTTGCTGATATACAGGAATGCCTTTGATTTATGCGTGTTGATTTTATATCCTGCCACTTTGCTGAATTCATTTATTAGCTCTAATAGTTTCTTTGTAGACCCTTTTGGGTCTGCTAGGTATAGAATCATGTCATCTGCAAATAGTGATAATTTAAGTTCTTCTTTTCCTATTTTGATGCCTTTAATTTCTTTCGTCTGTCTAATTGCTCTGGCCAGTGTTTCGAGAACTATGTTGAACATAAGTGGAGAGAGAGGGCATCCCTGTCTTGTTCCAGATTTTAGAGGGAATGCCTTCAATTTTTCTCCATTCAGAATGATGCTAGCCTGAGGCTTAGCATAGATTGCTTTTACAATATTGAGGTATGTTCCTGTTATCCCTAGTTTTTCTAGAGTTTTGAACATAAAGGGATGCTGTACTTTGTCGAATGCTTTTTCCGCATCTATGGAGATGATCATATGGTTCTTATTTTTAAGTCTATTGATGTGGTGAATAACATTTATTGATTTCCGTATATTGAACCAGCCTTGCATCCCAGGGATGAATCCTACTTGATCATGATGCACAATTTTTTTGATATGTTTTTGTATCCGAGTGGCCAGAATTTTATTGAGGATTTTTGCATCTAGGTTCATTAGAGATATTGGTCTGTAGTTTTCTTTCTTTGAAGTGTCTTTGTCTGGTTTAGGTATCAGGGTGATGTTGGCCTCGTAGAATGAATTTGGAAGTTCTCCCTCTTTTTCTATTTCCTGAAGTAGCTTGAAAAGTATTGGTATTAGTTCCTCTTTAAAGGTTTTGTAAAACTCTGCTGTATACCCATCCGGTCCTGGGCTTTTCTTAGTTGGTAGTCTTTTGATGGTTTCTTCTATTTCCTCAATTGATATTGGTCTGTTTAGGTTGTCTATATCCTCCTGACTCAATCTGGGCAGATCATATGACTTAAGAAATTTATCGATGCCTTCACTATCTTCTAATTTATTGGAGTATAAGGATTCAAAATAATTTCTGATTATCTTCTGTATATCTGAAGTGTCTGTTGTGATATTGCCTTTTTCATCCCGTATGCTAGTAATTTCAGTTCTCTCTCTTCTTCTCTTCATTAGCATGGCTAAGGGTCTGTCGATTTTGTTTATTTTTTCAAAGAACCAACTTTTAGTTTTGTCAATTTTTTCAATTGTTTCTTTTGTTTCAATTTCATTAATTTCAGCTCTGATTTTAATTATTTCTTGCCTTCTACTTCTTTTGCTGTTGTTTTGCTCTTCTTTTTCTAGGATTTTGAGATGAAGTATGAGATCATTTATTTGTTGGTTTTTTCTTTTTTTAAGGAATGAACTCCACGCAATGAATTTTCCTCTTAGAACTGCTTTCAATGTGTCCCATAGATTCCGATATGTTGTGTCAGTGTTTTCATTAATCTCTAAGAATTTTTTAATTTCGTCCTTGATGTCTTCTATAACCCATTGATCATTCAGTAACCTATTGTTCATTCTCCAAGTGATGTATTCTTTTTCCTTCCTTCTTTTATCATTGATTTTCAGTTCCATTCCATTATGATCAGATAGGATGCATGGTATTATCTCTACTCCTTTGTGTTGTCTAAGAGTTGCCCTGTGACATAATATATGATCTATTTTTGAGAAGGATCCATGTGCTGCTGAGAAAAAAGTGTAACTGCTTGATGTTGGGTGGTATATTCTATATATGTCAATTAAGTCTAGGTTATTAATTGTATTATTGAGTTCTATAGTTTCCTTATTCAACTTTTGTTTGGAAGATCTGTCCAGTGGTGAGAGAGGTGTGTTGAAGTCTCCCATGATTATTGTATGGTGGTCTATTAGACTCTTGAACTTGAGAAGAGTTTGTTTGATGAACATAGCTGCACCATTGTTTGGGGCATATATATTTATGATTGTTATGTCTTGTTGGTGTATGGTTCCCTTAAGCAGTATGTAGTGTCCCTCTTTATCCCTTTTGATTAACTTTGGCTTGAAATCTATTTTATTTGATATGAGTATGGACACTCCTGCTTGTTTCCGAAGTCCATATGAGTGATATGATTTTTCCCAACCTTTCACCTTCAGCCTATGTATGTCTTTTCCTATCAAATGCATCTCCTGTAGGCAGCATATTGTTGGGTCTTGTTTTGTGATCCATTCTACTAGCCTGTGTCTCTTGATTGGTGAGTTTAAGCCATTAACATTTAAGGTTATTATTGAGATATGGGTTGTTCTTCCAGCCATATTTGTTTATTTATGTTACTAAACATGGTTTGTTTTCCTCTTTGATTATTTTTCCCCCCTTTACTGTCCTACCTCCCACTGTTGGTTTTCATTGTTATTTTCCATTTCCTCTTCCTGTAATGTTTTGCCAAGGATGTTTAGAAGAGATGGTTTTCTAGCTGCAAATTCTTTTAACTTTTGTTTATCGTGGAAGGTTTTAATTTCATCTTCCATCCTGAAGCTTAATTTCACTGGAAACACAATTCTTGGTTGGAACCCATTTTCTTTCAGTGTTTGAAATATGTTATTCCAGGATCTTCTAGCTTTCAGAGTCTGTGTTGAAAGATCAGCTGTTATCCTGATTGGCTTACCCCTAAATGTGATCTGCTTCCTTTCTCTTGTAGCTTTTAAAATTCTCTCCTTATTCTGTATGTTGGGCATCTTCATTATAATGTGTCTAGGTGTGGGTCTCTTATGATTTTGCACATTCGGCATCCTGTAGGCTTCTAGGATTTGGGATTCTGTCTCATTCTTCAAGTCTGGGAAGTTTTCTCGTATTATTTCATTGAATAGATTGCTCATTCCTTTGGTTTGAAACTGCGTCCCTTCCTGTATCCCAATGACTCTTAAATTTGGTCTCTTGATGTTATCCCATATTTCTTGGATGTTCTGCTCATGGTTTCTTAACAGTCTTGCTGAGCTGTCTATGTTCTTTTCAAGTTGAAATACTTTATCTTCATTGTCTGATGTTCTATCTTCTAAGTGTTCTACTCTGCTGGTAGTATTCTCAATTGAGTTTTTAAGTTGGTTTATTGCTTCCTGCATTTCTAGGATTTCTGTTTGTTTTTTATAACCTCTATCTCCCTGTATAGTTGATCTTTTGCTTCTTGGATTTGTTTATGTAATTCATTGTTGAAGTGATCTTTCATTGTCTGATTTTGCTGTCTGATGTCTTCCTTGAGACTCCAGATCATCTGAAGCATGTATATCCTGAATTCTTTATCTGACATTCCATCTGCTGCAGCTATTACCTCTTCTAAAGTTGAGTTGACCTGCATTGCTTGTGGTCCTTTCTTTCCTTGTCTCTTCATACTGTTCGCGTTCCTTTCTACTTGGTGAAACTGTTGTGCTATTGAATTTTCCCCCTATATATTTATATTGGTCTTGTATAGTTGCAAAGTCTCCCTCGCAGGCCGGGTGGTGGCTCTGCCCCTCCTCCAATTGGGGCAATGTGCCTACCACGCCGGCAGGCCACTGGGCCTGCTCTGCCGGTTGGTAGCAGGTCCGCCTACCTTGCAGGCGCAGGCGGTGGCTCTTTCCCTCTGCGGGCCGCTAGGCTTGTTCTGTTGGTGGTCGCAGTTCTGCCTACTTTGCAGGCGCAGGCAGTGGCACTGCCCCTCTTCAGGCCTCTGGGGCTGTTCTGCCAGTGGGTCACAGGTCCGCCTACATTGCAGGTGCAGGGGGCGGGGCGGCTCTACCCTTCCTCAGGCCACTGGGCCTGTTCTGTCTGTTGGTTGCAGGTCTGGCCTGTTCTGATGGTGGTCACAGTTCCGTCTACCTTGCAGGTGCGGGGGGAGGGGGCGGCTCTGCCTCTCAGCAGGCTGCTGCTCCTCTTCTGCTGGTGGGTTGCAGGCCTGCCTACCTTGCAGGAGTGATTGGAAGCTCTGCCCCTCCGCGGGCCACTGGGCCTTTTCTGTCGGTGGTCACAGTTCCGCCTACCTGGCAGGCGCGGGGGGTGGGGGGCGGCTCTGCCCCTCAGCAGGCCACTGGGCCTGCTCTGTGGGTGGTCACAGTTCCCTCTACCTTGCCGGCACAGGGGGAGGGGGCGGCTCTGCCTCTCAGCAGGCCTCTGCTCCTCTTCTGCCGGTGGGTCGCAGGCCCAGCTACCTTGCAGGAGTGATTGGAAGCTCTGTCCCGCCGCGGGCCACTGGGCCTTTTCTGTTGGTGGTCACAGTTCCGCCTACCTGGCAGGCACAAGGGATGGGGGGCGGCTCTGCCTCTCAGCAGGCCGGTGCTCCTCTTCTTCAGGTGGGTTGCAGGCCCGCCTACCTTGCATGAGTGATTGGAAGCTCTCTCCTTTCTTTTTCTTAACTAGGCTAATATTCTTCCAGTACTTAAGAATGGCTGGTAAGAAAATCATAGATACCTAAACTTCTCTGGATACCTGGAATCATTGGTTTGCTAAAGTCAGCCCACATTTATTTATGAGAATAGTTTTTTATAAATTTTGCAAATCATTGTTAAATCCAACCATTATTAAAAATTAAGTAGATCATATAAAAATCAGGAATAATTAATACTCAAAATTCATCATTTCCTAATTACTTTTACCATACTATGATCCCAGCTTCTGAGATGATTTATACCTGCTTAAATTTTGGCATTAACATATGTTAATTAATATATACATTTGGAATTAATATATACATTTCCACAAAATTGACAGCTAGAATTTGTAATGAGATAGCATCAAATCTGTAGATAAATTTGGGGAGAACTAACATCTTCATAATATTCAATCTTCTCACCTGTGAGCAGTGGATTCTGCCATGATACTGGGTCCCATTCCAGCAGAAGCAGCACAGCACCTGGCAAGATAGAGGTGAGAGGACAGTGTTAGCCAGGAGAAGGGGGTGCTAGAAAGGGAGGATTCATAGTTGCATGTGTACCTAGAGAGGGGACATCAAACAAGAAAGTGAATGAGGGGCCAGTTGTCCCTGGGCTGCTAGGGTGTGGGGTCACAATGAACGTGACAGTACTCACATGAATCTGAGAAGGGACACAGAAGGAAAGTCCAGACAGTTCTCTGATCCTTGTGGCAGATGAAGACAGGAGGGCTGATCTCCATGGACTGGCAGTTCTGGGATGTGTGAGAGGACTTGTTTGCTATGGTGAGGGAAGTGAAGGAGTTGTGATTTTTGGTATTGTTCTTGGTGTAGAATTGCTTTTGGGCAGTGCTGCTCTGGGCTGTTGCTGAGGTACATTCTTCAGCATCAACTTCTGGCATAGGAGGCTATCCCATTCTGTCAGTTGCTTAGCAGTCAAATTAAACTCAATATAGGAAATCAGAAATATTCCTATTTTGTCTGCCAACTTTCCTTCAGCACAGCTTACATCCACTCTCTGGATCACAGTCAGAACATCATCCTTAACAAATGGAAGGAAGTCATTATCTGCTACTTTTTTTTTGTCTTTCACTTCAAAGTCATAAAGTGCTTTGCACTGAGGTGGGGGCTGAGGCAATGGTTTAATAATCTGCACTAAGTTGGTTGGGGAAAAAGCCATGGATCCCATTGACTTACCCTGTGGAGCCAGTTTTTATCAATGTGTCCTCAAAAAAATGATGATGTCATATTTGCTGAATTTAAAGTCTCCAGGGTCCTTTCCTTCATAGTTATGTAATGCTTGAGGACATGGTAACAGGTATACCCATCACTGGGGCCTCCAGGCTTGCACCTGAGGCTGCCATCCACACTGGGATTTCTCCAGATCTTTTGCACTACAGTTAGCCAAAAAACCTCCACCAGCTAGGTTTCCAAGGCCTCTGCTTGATGCCATACAGAAGCCTGACCAGCAGGATGTTACCTGGAAGCTCATAATGGGAGCCAACAAGAGTCCTCTACTTGGGACAACTGAGGGAACCTAAGATCCCAGAAAACATCCTTTGTAAAACCTGTGCTGGCAAAGCAAGACTTTTGCAGAAGCACCCAGGATACTCCAAAAGATCCAAGGAGGCAGATTCATCCATCTTGATGTACTCTAGTGAGAAAAATCTTTAGCAAAGTTCATAGTTGTGTGCAGCTCTTAAAATTATTCATGTAACATCCATGTCATATTTTGCTCTTATGCCTTGGCTCCTCCTTCTTGTTCTTGTTCCCCCCAGTGGTGGCCATGGCCAATGCAGATTCCACCCAGCCTTGCCTGCTGCTCCCTATGTCTCTGAAGCAGGTGCTGCAGCCCCTGGAGACTCTTCTCTGCTGCCCCCCTGTCTGCGAAGACACATTACAGGTATCACCACCTCCCACTTGCCCAGCCTTAAATGTTATTTTTTAAGTCAACAGAATACTTGATGGATTAGAAACCAACACATGAGAGATGGAATAGTCCAAATTTCTATCCTGGCTTGAATATTTTGTGACTTTGTGACTTTTGAGGAGTGACCTAACTTCTCTGCTTTCTTTTTCTCTGGTGGTAGTAGTAGTCCCTGTCATAGGGAACCACAGGAACTACAGACAAAGCTCCAATGCAGTGCAAGTCATGATACACACTCAAGACATGGCAGCTATTGTTACCCTGAGTTTAATAATGTATGAAACAAGAGCAGTAATGACAGTGTCTTGTGGTGATGGGCAGCTGACAGTGCAGAGGTAGCGAGGACCTTCACTCTTTCTGTGAAGCAGCTGAAGGACAGACACCAAGGTAGATGGGGCCTGGATGCTTGACACTGGTGACATATTCATACCTCTCCCTTTTTTCTTGCAGAATGTCCCCAAGGACCTGTTCATCTACACCTTTTGGCTGGAGCAGTCCCTCTTGTTGCAGACCCTGCAGGAGATGCTGGCTAACATGGTGGAGAAGTTGGAAGGGGCAAGTACACTTTAGACTGGAGTATTTTAATGTGTTCAACTGCTATGGGATGGTGGCTCTTACAGGTATTGGAAATTGTATTTGTGGAGATAAGTCAATGAATTTCACTTGTGACTCCCTTGGGGTTGACCTTCTGCTTTACCTAGCACCCCTTAGATCTTTAACTTGAAAATCGAAGTCCAATGTGATCTATGTGGCTGCCTGTTGTGCTCATGGAAACAGCCTTTCTTGGGCATCTGTGTGTCTCCCTGCATCTTCACAGCTCTGATCAGTTGTTTTGTACATGGCTCTTTGTTATTAACCATTATTTATTGTAAAATATCTTTAACTGTGTGGTTATGTTCTAAGCTGTTGTTTGGCGAATACAATTTCATGGCACTGTTACATGCTTTAGGTAATGAAATCACAGTGATATGGCTTTAGTAAATTGTAAATTTGCAAATAGCTAATCATTTTCTTTTGAAAATTAAGACTTTTATTTCTGTCTTCAAATGCAGATATTTTCCTTCAAAAAATCTATGATGATTTTAATTATTTTCCATGTGACAAGCTCTTACTGACTGGGTAGTACCCATTTGTAACTAATTCATACAGTTTAGAGTTAAGCAGAAGGATAAATGGTCACCCTTTGGGGTCTTCTCTATATTTTTTTGAAGATCAGAAACACTTTATTATACTTTGTGTAATGAACTATATTTAAACAAAATAATGGCATGATTACATTACTCATACATATGGCAACACACACAAAAGTTTAAATAAACCAAATCTGCAAAGTTTCAGTTTACTTGAATTAAGTTGGATTGAGATAATTTGTGACCCTAATTTGAGACATTCCTATTTGTACTGATTTCTAATCTTGTTTCTATAACAAATATGAACTCTTTTTTTTTCTTTGAAATAGTTTAGTATCAGTGTCTACATTAGAATATCCACACAGACCTTAATTTTCCCCCTAGACTTTAAAATTACATTAATATTTTCTTGCCCAGTACCCCAAATGTTCAAAAACTGGGACCTTTTTTCTTCAGATATTTATTATAAAAATTTCAAACAGCAGAGAAATTTTTAGGAAGAGTAAAATAGGCGCCACATACCCACCACCTAGTTTCTAGAGTTGTTAATATTTCCCCTGATTAACTTCATCTATCCTCTGACAACCATCTCATTTGTTGAACTTTTTCAATGTAAGTTGCATCATTATGGCCCTTCATCCTTAAATAGCTTAACATGCATCTCCTAAAAATAAGAAGACTCACCTGCATAGCACAATGTTATTATGTCACCCAAGAAAGTAGCAACAATATCCTAAAGCTATCTAACATCAGGTCAAATTAAAATTTTCCCAGGGGGTGAGTTTTCTACTTCTACCCTTTCTTCTATACATTTTGATAACATTCTTTTATAAAGAAAGGTTTTAGCCTTAAATTAAACATAAAATTTAGTTGCCTTTAAATAGTCAAATTAAAGCCCCGATTTTTTCCCAAGTTTTAATAATAGCAATATTAATAAAAGAAAATAATTATATGAAACAAAGGAGAAATTATATGTACATCCAATGGGTTTTCATGTAACCAGACAAAAAGTAATACAAATTTAATTTAATTAAAATCTTAACAAACGACATAGAAGCTATCAACATTATTGTCTTCTTAAGCTGAACTAGGCAGTGAGAACAATCCACCTACAGGTGATCTAAACCAAAAAAACAAACTGACATTAAATTTTCTTCTACATTGATAGATGTTATATGTTATTGTCCACATTTGAAGTGAAAAAAAAAAAAACAGAATTTCAAAGTTCATCAACCCAATAAGTATTTCAAATCTATGTGAAGGTATTATTTATCTAAACTTAAAAAATGTTCTTTTTAGATACACATGACATTAGAGTGTATTTTGACATAGTATGCATTCATGGAGTATAACTTATTCTAATTAGGATTCCATTCTTGTGGTTGTATGTGATGTGGAGTGAAACTGGTCATATATTCATATATGAACATAAGAAAGTTATGTCTGATTCACTCCACTGTCTTTCCAATTCCCATCCTCCTCTCTTTCCTTCATTCCCCTTTGTCTAATCCAATAAATGTCTGTTTTAACCCCTGTACTCTTATTATGTGTTAGCATCCACATATCAGAGAGATCATTTGGACTTGGCTTTTTGGGACTGAACGCCCCAATTCTTAACCTGTATTTCTTACTATCAGAGATATACTTCAGGAGTTTGGTGAGCCTCTTAATGCTATGTACATATATATGTACATTTTCTTGGAGGAGGTCCATGTTAGGCCCAGATTCTTAAGACTGGTGTTGTGATTTCCCAAAACATTAAGAACTATTATTATTTGTTTTTTGTTTTGTTTTGTTTTAATTAGTTACACATGACACTACAATGATCTTGACATATACATTTGAATCAGATGGGATATAATTTCTCATTTTTTTGAGTGTACAGGTTGCAGAATTACATTAGTCATGCAGTCACGTATATACCCACAGCAATAATAATGTCTATTTTATTCTGCTGTCCTTCCATTCCCCCCTTCCCCTCCCCTCCCCTTCCATCAGTTCTCTCTACCCAATATAATGTGACACAATTCTTTTTTCCCCTTCATATCATCATACCTGTATTCTCTATAAAGAAGGGGGTCTCCTTCTCTCTTCCATACAATTCCTCTTCTCCCTCCCTTTCCCTCCCACCCCTCTTCCCTATCTAGAGGTAATTTTCTTCTCATGCTCTTCCTCCCTACCCCATTTTGATTCACCTCCCTTATATCAGAGAAGACATTTGGAATTTGTTTTTTTTTTGGAATTGGCTAACTTCACTTAGCATAATCTGCTCTAATGCCATCCATTTCCTTGCAAATGCTATGATCTTGTTATTTTTTAGTGCTGAGTAATATTCCATCATTATGAATGCCACATTTTTTTTATCCATTCATCCATTGAAGGGCATCTAGGTTGGCTCCACAGTCTAGCTATTGTGAATTATGCTGCTATAAACATTGATGTGGCTATGTCCCTGTAGTATGCCATTTTTAGGTCTTTTGAGTATAGTCCGAGAAGAACAATAGCTGGGTCCAATGGTAGCTCCATTCCCAGTTTTCCAAGGAATCTCCATACTGCTTTCCAAATTGGCTGCACCAATTTGCAGTCCCACCAGCAATGTATGAGTGTACCTTTTCCCCCACATCCTTGCCAACACTTGTTGTTTGACTTCATAATGGCTGCCATTCTTACTGGAGTGAGATGATATCTTATAGTAGTTTTAATTTGCATTTCTCTGATTGCTAGAGATGGTGATCATTTTTTCGTGTATTTTTTGATTGATTGTATATCCTCTAATGAGAAGTATCTGTTCTGGTCCTTGGCCCATTTGTTGATTGGATTATTTGTTTTTTTGTTGTTTAACTTTTTTGAGTTCTTTGTATACCCTAGAGATTAGAGCTCTATCTGATGTGTGAGGGGTAAAAATTTGTTCCCAGGATGTAGGCTCCATATTCACTTCACATATTATTTCTCTTGCTGAGAAAAAACTTTTTAGTTTGAATTTGTCCCATTTGTTGATTCATGGTTTTAATTCTTGTGCTATAGGTGTCTTATTAAGGAACTTGGGGCCTAACCCCATGTGATGGAGATTAGAGCCTACTTTTTCTTTTATTAGATGCAGAGTCTCTGGTTAGATTCCTAGATCCTTGATCCATTTTGAGTTAACTTTTGTGCATGGTGAGATATGGGGATTCAATTTCATTTTGTTACATATGGATTTCCAGTTCTCCAAGCATCATTTGTTGAAGATGCTATCCTTTCTCCATTGCATGTTTTTAGCACCTTTGTCTAATATAAGGTAGTTGTAATTTTTTGGGTTGGTCTCTGTGTCCTCTATACTGTACCATTGGTCTACCAGCCTGTTTTGGTGCCAGTACCATGCTGTTTTTGTTACTATTGCTCTGTAGTATAGTTTAAGATCTGGAATAGTGATACCTCCTGTTTCACTCTTCCTGCTTAGAATTGCTTTAGCTATTCTGGGTCTCTTATTTTTCCAGATGAATTTCATAATTGCTTTTTCTATTTCTGCAAGGAATGCCATTGGGATTTTGATCTGAATTGCGTTGAATCTGTAGAGTGCTTTTGGTAATATGGCCATTTTAATAATATTAATTCTGCCTATCCATGAGCAAGGTATATCTTTCCATCTTCTAAGGTCTTCTTCTATTTATTTCTTTAGGGTTCTATAGTTTTCATTGTATAGATCTTTCACCTATTTTGTTAAGTTGATTTTCAAGTTTTTTTTTTTTGAGAGTATTGTGAATCAGGTAGTTTTCCTCATTTTCATTTCAGAGGATTTGTCATGGATATACAAGAATGCCTTTTGATTTATGGGTGTTGATTTTATATCCTGTCACTTTGCTGAATTCATTTACTAATTCTAGAAGTTTCTTGGTAGAACCTTTTGGGTCTGCTAGGTATAGGATTATATCATTGGCAAATAGTGCTAGTTTAAGTTCTTGCTTTCCAATATTTATGCCTTTAATTTCATTTGTCTGTCCAATTGTTCTGGCTAGTGTTTCAAGAACTATGTTGAATAGAAGTGGTGAGAGAGGGCATCCCTGTCTTGTTCCAGATTTAGAGGGAATGTCTTCAATTTTTCTCGATTTAGAATGATGCTGGCCTGAGACTTAGAGTAGATAGCTTTTACAATGTTGAGGTAAGTTCCTGTTATCCCTAGTTTTTCTAATGCTTTAAACATAAAGAAGTGCTGTATTTTGTCAAATGCTTTTTCTGTGTCTATCAAGATGATCACATGGTTCTTATCTTTAAGTCTATTGATGTGGTGAATTACATTTATTGATTTCCATATGCTGAACCAGCCTTGCATCCCAGGGATGAAACCCACTTGATCATTATGCATGATCTTTGTGATGTGTTTTTGTATCAAATTTGCCAGAATTTTATTGAGGATTTTTGCATCTATATTCATTAGAGATATTGGTCTGAAATTTTCCTTCTTTGAAGTGTCTTTGCCTGGTTTTGGAATCAGGGTGATATTGGCCTCATAGAATAAATTTGGAAATATCCCTCTTTTTCTATTTCCTGAAATAGATTGAAGAGTATTGGTATTAGTTTTTCTTTAAGGGTCTTGTAAAACTCTGCTGTATATCCATCCAGTCCTGGGCTTTTCTTGTTTGGTAATCTTTTGATTGCTTCTTCTATTTCCTCACATGTTATTGGCCTGTTTAAATTGTGTATATCTTCCTGATTCAATCTGGGCAGATCATATGACTTAAGGAATTTATCAATGCCTTCACTATCTTCTATTTTATTGGAGTATAAGGTTTCAAAATAATTTCTAATTATCTTCTGTATTTCTGTAGTGTCTGTTGTAATATTGCCTTTTTCATCCTGTATGCTAGTAATTTGGGTTCTCTCTCTTCTCCTCATTAGCTTGGCTAAGGGTCTGTCAATCTTATTTATTGTTTCAAAGCACCATCTTTTAGTTTTGTCAATTTTTCAGTTGTTTCTTTTGTTTCAATTTCATTGATTTCAGCTCTGATTTTAGTTATTTCTTGCCTTCTACTGCATTTGCTGCTGATTTGCTCTTCTTCTTCTAGGGCTTTGAGATGTAGTGTGAGATCATTTATTTGTTGGCTTTTTCTTTTCTTGAGGAATGAACTCCATGCAATTAATTTTCCTCTTAATATTGCTTTCATAGTGTCCCATAGATTTTGATATGTTGTGTCTGTGTTTTCATTTATTTCTAAGAATTTTTTAATTTTCTCATTCATGTCTTCTGTAACCCATTGTTCATTCAGTAGCCTATTGTTCATTCTCCAAGTGATGTAGGAATTTTTCTACCTTATTTTATCATTGATTTCCAATTTCACTCCATTATGATTGGATAAAATGCATGGTAATATCTCTACTCCTTTATATTTGCTAAGAGTTGCCCTATGGCATAATATATGGTCTATTTTTGAGAAGGATCCATGTGCTGATGAGAAAAAAGTGTGTGCACTTGATTTTGGTTGATATATTCTATATATATCAATTTAGTCTAAGTTATTAATTGTGTTATTTTGATCTATACTTTCTTTATTCAACTTTTGTTTGGAACATCTGTCCAGTTGTGAGAGAGGTGTGTTACAGTAACCCATGATTACTGTGTTGTGATCTATTTGTCTCTTGAACTTGAGAAGGGTTTGTTTGATGAACATAGCTGCACCATTGTTTGGGGCATATATATTAGTGATTGTTATGTCTTGTTGGTGAATGGTTCCCTTTAGCAGTATGTAGTGTCCTTCTTTATCTCTTTTGATTAACTTTGACTTGAAGTCTATTTTATTTGATATGACTATGGACACCCCTGATTGCTTCCAAGGTCCATGTGAGTAGTATGATTTTTCCCAACCTTTCACCTTCAGTCTGTGTATGTCTTTTTCTATCAGATGAGTCTCCTGTAGGCAGAATATTGTTGGATCTTTTTTTTTTAATCCAGTCTACTAGCCTATGTCTTTTGATTGGTGAGTTTAAGCCATTAACATTTAGGGTTACTATTGAGATATGGTTTGTACTTCCAGCCATGTTTGTTTATTTTTGTTATTTAACTTTATTTGTTTTTCCTCTTTGATTAGTTTTTCTCCTTACTGTACTACTTCTCACTGTTGATTTTTGTTGTTGTTTTTCATTTCCTCTTTGTGTAATGTTTTGCCCAAGATGCTTTGCAGAGCTGGTTTTCTAGCTGTGAATTCTTTTAACTTTTGTTTATCATGGAAGATTTTTATTTCATTGTCAAACCTGAAGCTTAATTTTTCTGGATACAAGATTCTTGGTTGGAACCCATTAGCTTTCAACATTTGAAATACATTGTTTCAGGATCTTCTAGCTTTCAGCATCTGTGATGAAAAAATCAGCTGTTAACCTAATGGTTTCCACCTAAATGTAATCTGCCTCCTTTCTCTTGTAGTTTTCAAAATTCTCTCCTTGTTCTGTATGTTGGATATTTTCATTATAATGTGACTTGGTGTGGGTCTTTTGTGGTTTTGTACATTTGGCATCCTGTAGGTTTCTAGGATTTGGATTTCCATTTTATTCTTCATGTCTGGAAAGTTTTCTAAAATTATTTTATTGAACAGATTGCTCATTACTTTGATTTGGACCTCCATACCTTCCTCTATCCCAATAACTCTTAAATTTGGTCTTTTTATGGTATCTCAGATTTCTTGGATGTTCTGCTCATGGTTTCTTATCAGCTTTTCTGAATTGTTTAGGCTCTTTTTGAGATGATATATTTTGTCTTCATTGTCTGATGTTCTGACTTCTAATTGGTCTACTCTACTGATGATGCTCTCATTTAAGTTTTTAAATTTGGTTTATAATTTCCTTCATTTCCAGGATTTCTGTTTGTTTGTTTTTTGTTTGTTTGTTTGTTTAACCTTTATCTCCCTGTAGAGTTGATCTTTTGCTTCTTGGATTTGTTTATGTAATTTATTGTCAAAGTGATCTTTCATTGTCATTGTCTAAGATCTTCCTTGAGACTCCAGATCAACTGAAGCATGTATATCTTGAAATCTTTATCTGACATTTTTTCTTCTGCAGCTAACAACTCCTCTATTGTTGAGTTGTCTTGCATTGTTTGTGTTCCTTTTCCCCCTTGTTTTTTCATGATGCTCACATTTCTTTCCAGCTCTGTGTGACTGCTGTGTTATTATTTACTCCTATAAATTTTTGTTGTTTTTGTATATCTCCAAGGTCTCTCCTTTGTGATGGGAGATAATGTCTAGAGATGTTGGGTTCAATTGTAATTTAAAATAAATTCATTAGCTTCATAAAAGGCATACAGCTTCTTATGGTTTATAGAGAACTGAGGGTCAGAAGTAGGACTTTATGTTTAGGAGGAAAGATGTGCAGATATGGGGGTTAGTATATCTTAGCTACTTTGGAGGAGAGCTCTAATGAAGGAGGTTATTAACAGGAGAATAGAAAGGAGCAAATTGGGGTAGCTAAGTACTTGGGAAGACTATAAGAAGCATATAAACATTCACCTATTTGCATTTAGTATATTACATGTAGTTGAAATAGTAATGCTTGGGAGGTTGGGAGAGGAAGAGAAGAGGGAAGAAAAATAAAAAGAAAAGAAGAAAAAAGTGAAAGAAAAAAATTAGAAAAGAAAAATGCACTCTTAGAGTTCTGTTTTCTTCTTTACCAGTAGATGGTGTTGTGCATTCCAGATTGAGTCTCTGCCCTCATGATGTAGGAAGAAATCCATGTGGGGTGGCTCTCCCTCCCCTGCCGGGAGCTTCTCCAATCCCAGTCTCTTTAAGTTGCTCCCAGCCTCTATCCCCCTCACTTCTCCTGCTCACGAGGCCCCAGTCACTGGGACTCCTCCCCACAGCCCTGGAATTACTCTGGGCGTGTCACACCATGGTCACCCAGTGCTCATGATCAGCTGAATGCTCTTTGTTGGGAACTCACCAAGTCATCACTGTTGATCTATCACTAATCTCACTGTCCGTGAGATCCACCCAAAGCTATGAGGTAGATTTTCCGTTTCTGCATAGGGGTGTCTGGTGAGGGGGAGGGAACAGAGTTGTATCTCCACTAAGTCCAAACTTCCATCCTTGGTCTGATGCCCCCTGGAGATGCAAATCACAGTCTAGCACATTCTATCTCCAAAGGATCTGAAACTCTGTGTCTCTAAGCTGACAGAACTCCGGAGCCTTCAATTCCGCTGGCCAGTTTCCACGCATGGAACAACTTGGAGTTTCACATGTTCTGGACTGCGTTTGTGACCAGCCCTTGTTTATAATCCTGTCACAGGCTCCATGAAGTTTAAATTCATGGGTGAGGGTTCCTATGAGGGGGAGCGTCTGTCCACCAACTTGGGATCATGTAACGAGTTCTCCTCTAATCCGCCATCTTCTTTCTCTATAATTTTTTAGGGGCATTCTAAGTGTTGCACTGTTGTGTAGTTTAATAAATTCAAACATTTCCAGGAAAGAACCAAAAATTTTCTTTGTCATTAATGATCTCTGTATAGCTTTTATGGTTGAATCGTTTTTCTTGTTAGGATGAGTAAAGAGATTAATAATACATGGTTCCAAAGAAATGAGTGATTAATTGTGCTGTAACATATAGTTTTGCACCATCCACGAGCAAATCCTCTATCTCTATAGTTTAAAAAATTGTAATGTCACAGCTTAGAACTTTAATCAGGCTGTGTATAAATTCTAAATTAAATTCTAACATACATAATTTGATGAAAATCTACTATAGGAAAGAGATGCATTTCATGGAGCTGGATCTTACTTTCAGCTGCTAATATTTTTTAGGTAGAAAACACTGTCAAATAGCTCAAGGGAAAAGTGTCTAAAATTTTAGTGGGGGAGAAAGATTTTTACTTAAGAAGAAGTTTTGATGATACCCAGGAGTGGTATTCAAAGTATTTTATAACTGCCTTGGCATACGTGGCAGCAAATCAGAATGGATCCAAGCCACAGTGCTCAAGGTTGCGGTGGTCTGTGTGATTGGGGGGGGGGGTCCTGCAGGACCCCTGGGGTGATTCATTGATGTTTACCAAGAGGAATATTTTTTCCACTGTAACAATCATTTTAATCATGAGAGCATTTTCTGGTTATATTTGATCCATAGATGCTTCTGGAACTCATAGGGATCATCTTTCAGACTCCCTGGGTGCCCATAGTATCTCTCCTTGAGTCTTCTGATGTCTCCTTCAAACTCCTTATGGTACTATGATGGTGAATCCTTTTGTCAAGCTAATTGACATGTCTCAGTTATATATCTCTACTGTGTATAATAAGTTATACACAGTAGATTCTCTGGAATGAGGATTCCCATTTCCTAGGGTAATGTGTCAGAAAGGAAACACTAGTCTTTTTATTTGGTGGTAGTGGAAGGTACCAGGGATTTAACTCAATGTTGCTAGACCACTGAGCCACATCCTTAGCCCTAGTTTGTATTTTATTTAGAGACAGGGTCTCACTGAGTTGCTCAGCACCTTGCTTTTTGCTGAAGCTGGCTTTGAACTCATGATCCTCCTATCTCAGCCTCCTGAGCCACTGGGATTACAGGCATTCGCAACCACACCCAGTTCACCAGTTTCTAATTATAGGATGCTACTGATTTTCTACAACACAATGCTTGCATGTTTCAAAGAAAAATTTTTGAGTACTAGAATTTTGGTAGAAAATGATATTACAAGTTTAGGGAAAGTGCACATATTGCTGTTCCTGAACTCTGTAAGTGTTCAGGAAACACGTGGGGGTACTGCAACTGTCATCATCATCTCTGGTGATCTGGGGAATGGTGACATGAATGGTGCAAAATTTTCTCACATTTAAATAAGTGGTAAGACCAGGTGCCCATGTCTCAGAATGGAAAGTCTCAAAAGTAATTACCCCAGACTTCACTTTTTTAGCTGGGTGTGGTTTGGTATCTTATTACTATTTGATGTGCTATCATAGTTTCTGTACCATTTGAAAATCCTATAACCCTTCAAAGAAAAATGATTTTTAAGAATCCTCACTTTTTATTCTTTCTACTAAGAAATGGAAAAAGGAGAATGGGAAGGAATTGAACAGCATTTGATGTCTTTTTTGTTTGTCCCTTTATGATGGGAATAACTCTGTTATAGTGAATATTATTATTATTATTATTATTATTATTACAAAAGTGTTATTGACTTGCATGATCAGATGAGTAAAAGGCTCAGAAATTTCACTTGAAAGCAGGTACCTTGATACAGATGCTATAGATGCAAACGAGCTACTCTCATTTAGTGACTTTTACATCCAAACAGAAACAGCTCTGGCAAGTAAAGAGGAAACTGCAGCCTGGCTTTTGTATGTTTTATTTGATGACTAACTGCTTCTATTTTGTTTAGAACTGAAGGCAATTGATTTGAGTCCCAAATGTGTTGCTTTTTAGTTGTGTGCCTTGACCAGTAATCTCTCTGAAACTTAGTATGATTTGTGTTGCTATAATTGAATGTCACCCTGAGTAAATTATAGGGAAAAGACAATTTATTTAGATCATGGATCTGGAAGTTCAAGAGCACGGTGCTGGCATCTGGTGAGGCCTCTGGGACATGAGGTGGCAGAGAATAGCACATGGTGTTACAGTTTAATGGATCTGAAATGTCTCTTGAAGGGCCCTTTTTTTTTTGAGACAGGGTCTCACTAAATTGCTGAGGCTGGCCTTGAACCTATAATATTCCTGCCTTAGCCTCCTAAGTGGCTATTAGGATTACAGGTGTGTGACACTATGCCCAGCTGATAATTTGATTCTGATATATGTATGTACATTGTGAAATATTCACCACAAACTAATAAACATATTTGTGACATCACATAATTACATTTGTTAAAAAATTTCTAAACATTCATACCCTATGGAACTAGACAAGTGTTTTAGTTTACATTGACAAAACTCTGACCATAGAAATAGAATAGGTCTAATCATACATGGTGGCATAATGCCTTTGAACTTTAGAGATATTTAGGAAACCAAAGACTACTAGTGAATGCTTTCCTTGAAACATTAGATTTGGCTCATCAACAATTCAAGCATAACTAGGAACAAAAATATATTAGATGTCTTTTATTTACATCAAGCAATGAACTCTATCTTAACAACAACATAATTCACCTTTAGGAGCTAAAGCCATTTCAAAGAGTCACATCTTATCCTTCTTTTTGGTATATATTTATACTGACCCAGTTACTTAGAAGTTTTTATATCCTATAAGAAGTCAAAAGAACATCGAAAGAAATGATTTTGCAAACTTAAATAAGTGGTAGTCTAGAAAAACTGGCATGAAAACCAACTCAAGTTTCAAGTTCCTTTTTTTTTTTTTTTACAAATATTACATATGCTGTACTTTTAAAAAAAGCAGCTTGTCATAACTGATTTGTGCTCATGGTAGCAACTCTTCTAAAAAATACCTTTGAAATATCCTAACATGAGAGTTTTTCTGTAGAAATAAGTCAGATTACTTCTATAGTAAGTGTCAACAGGCTGTGGATGTAGCTCAGTGGTAGAGAGCTTGCTTAGCATGGAGAAGGCCTTGGAGTTTAACTCCCAACACTGCATGAAAAGGAAAGGGAGAGAAGGGAGAAAGAAGGAAGAAAGGGAAAAAAGGGAGTAGGCAGGAGGGGAGGAAAAGGAATGAATCATTATAATAAAAGGGCAAGTGGTACAAATGTATAAATATATGCTGTACTAACTCTTTAAATTATTTTACAAAGCTTTAGAATTTTAGTTACATCAAACTGGTTGACATTATGACTGAATGGAATAGCACATAATAAGCTCCACCTTGGCCTGGCTGAAACTAAACCAAGGGTGGGTGGCATGGAGAGGAGTCCTCTCTGGCTCAATTGGGACACACTGGAACCTGCACTGCTTTAGGATGCACAGCATAGTGAAGGGGCCAAACTTCCCTGACAGGCACTTGAGTGTGCTAGGCCTCTGGGAGCCTATGACTGTGGCTTCCCCTGCCCATGCAAACAGCTCCAGCCCCACTCCTCTGCAGCTGCTTCACAATGGTATGCTCCATTACCTGGTACAGGTTTGAGTTCCTGACCAAAAACCTGAATGTCCACAGCCTGTTTGGGCATGGCTGGGCAGGCTGTGGCAGTAGGCAAAGCAGCCTTAGCATGATGGAGGTGCCAATGGTTGCCCCTCAGCTGTATTGGGGGCTGGTCCTGAAAGAAGTACACAGGGCTTTGGTATCATTGTCTGCAGATATGAAACCAGGCCCTCATCCTTATGGGTATCCTTGGGAGTTGGTGATATATGCAGCTATTGGATTTTTTCCTGTTCTCTTATTTCTGTGGACATGTTGTTAATGTGTTAGAAGCAGGTGTTATGTGAGAAGAGAGAAAAAGCTTGCTCTAAAACCTGGTGGACTAATTGAAGAAAAATGTCAACTACTTGAAAAAGTTAGCCTTGTTCAAAAAGAGTATGAAGGCTTAGAGTCATCTTTAAAGGATGCCATTTTGGAGAAGTCCATAGAAGCAGAAAATTTGGAGGCAATATATGAAAAGCTGAATAGGTCTGAATCTAATTTAGGGATTAAATACTCTTTCTAGAAAAAGAGCTAAAAGAAGAGAAAACTAAACATTCTCAACAGGATGAATTGATGGCACATATACCAAGAAGGATTAAGTCCCTAGAAGATGAATCAAAACCCCTCAAGTTACTAATAGCCAAAGTTGAAATAATCTTGAGAATATTTCAAATAAATGCAGAAGGATTTAAGTTAGCAATAAAAGAGGTTTTGAAAGAAAATTCTCAAATTCATATAGTCAGAAACAACTTTTACAAGAAGCTAAAGTATGGAAAGAAAAAGTGAATGACCTTAATAAACAGAAAATAACATTGGAAGACTCTACAGTATATGCAGAACAAGTTCTAAGAGAGAAAGAAAATCACATCAAGTCTCTGACTGAACACTTGGTGCAGATGAAAGATTGGGCTTCTGTACTTGGAGAAGATCTAATAGATGATGGTAACTTGGAATTAAAAATGAAGGGTGAATCAGAAATTGGTGCTCACTTAGATGATCAGCCAAAAGGAGCTTTGAAGGAACAGGTTTACGGTGCTAATTAAATGCCCTTTTAAAACCTTAGAAGGAGAAAGAAATAAAATGTTTACTTTATTATCTGAAGTAGATGAAATAAAGGAGACCTTATAGAATATATTACAAAATCTTAAGATACAGCAAGCATCTTTGCAGACAAAAATACACAATTTAAAAGAGAGAATCAGAATCTTCAGCAGAAATTTAATGTTATGATTGAACTATATAAAAAATGTAATGAAACTCCAAAAAAAATTAATAGGAGAGGAAAATTACCAGTTAGAGTGAGAGGAGAAACTTTCCAAAGTAGATGAAAACATCAGTCATACAACTGAACAGCTGGAGAACTATAGAAAGCAAGTCAAAGATCTTAAAGAAGATTTGGAGAGAACCATTCATTCTTATCAGGGGCAGATTATGTACTGTGAGAAAAAAGCACATGATAATGAGCTCGCAGCTCAGAGTGCTAAAAGATACCTCAAGATTTAAGGAAACAAAATGCTCAGAACAGATAAAAATTAACTGAAAATTAGGTTAAATTTAAACTTTTAGGGAAAAAGATGCTTATACACTTGATGATTCAAGTATAGCCTTTGCCAGACAGCATTCCCCAAATGGTCTGTCACTACTGGGTCAACCTCCATATTAAATGAGAGGTCCTCTTTTAGAAAAGAAGGGTCCACTCATATTCTTATCTTTGGTGCCAGTGGGAGGAGAAAGAGGCTCAAGAGGCCAAGAGAATCCTCTGGGACCTCCAATTATCAATGAAAGGAGAAAATCAGGATATGTTGGGTTAACTGGTCCTCAGAGAGTGTCTTATAATACTGGGCCCCTGTCACCTCCATGGGAAAATGCCTGTAGGCTGATTATCCCTCCACTAAACCAACCATATTCTGATCCGTATCTTCCTCTACAAAGGCAGGATATATATTATTCAATTATGGTAGACTTTCTGGACCGGTGGAACACAGAAGTTTTAATATGCCTTCTTTGGATAAAGTGGATGGGCCTCCATCTTCAGAAATGGAATCTAGTAAAAATGATACCAAAGTCAATCTTTGTAATTCCAATGTGCCTGATTCATCTCTCCCTGCTGAAAACCAAGCAACTGGCTCTGGTTTTGTTTTTTCATCTTCCCCTCCAGTCAGAGGTGCATTGTTTCCAGTAGACCCAAGGAATCAGTTCATGAGAAGAGGACCTTGTTTCCCTCTACTTCCTCCAGGAAACATGTATGGAGCATCTGGAGATTATTTTCCATCGGGCCCACCACCCCCTCCATTCCCAATGGGAAATGTCAATTCACTGAGGTGTTTCTCTCATTATCTTCCCCCAAGAGCTGCATTCCTCCCCCACCTCCACATTCTGAATGTAGAAGTGAGTTTCCTTCAGGGTTGATTCCACCTTCAAATGAGACTGCTACTGAACATCCAAAACAAGAAACCTGATTTTTCTGATCTCTCTTCAAAAGGAATTTGACTTATCTCTCACTTTTAGTTTAAGTATCTGCTTTTACTTAATTAAATGATTATACTTTTGCTCCAGTTGAAGCTTAATGGAATTATAATTCTTAGGATAGTATTTTGTAAATAAAGATGATTTGAAAATGAATTCTATGAGTAAATTATTTTCATTTTATTTGATTGTAGGTAGTGTGACCTCATTTGATTAATTTACTATTACATAAGCAACAATGGGAGTTTTATATACAAAATCTTGCAGTCAGGGATATTTTAAAATCCAAACAAAGCATATGCCTTTATACAAAGAAATTTACTTATTATGATTGTAGCATGTGTGAAAGTAACTTTATGCTTAATGAAAGATTTTAATTGATTTAAAGCCTTGTTTGGCATTGACGATAATAAAAATCAGATCATTTTCCCATAAATTAGAATAACCAGAGTATATTAAGTGTAAACAAGAAAACATGACTGTCATGTAAACAGGATATTTCAAACATAAGAAGTTTCCTGTTCTCAGGAAAACTTTTAGGAATTATAAGCCACCACTTAAGTTTACTTGATCCCCATTGTCCCTTATATCTTTTATTTGATGCCCATTTTCATAAAATTAAGTATAATAACTTCATAAAATTATTCTACTGTGGGTTAAGTCCCATTTATATTTTTTTATGTAAGTGTCATGTCATTAGGATACAATGTGCTGGTTCAAGCCAGGATTGTCTGGTAAGAGTATGAGTAATTCTGTGGGTTAAAATGATATTCCAATGAGTAGCAAATTGTGCAAAAGCACAGAGTATGTATGCAGGGATGTTATCTGTTTTTAAATAAGTAGGCTTGCCCATAGTGACAAAGCAGAGTAATAAATGAGAATTGTAAGAAGGTAAATTTTTAGATCATTGTGCAGTAACCCAAATAAACCCAGAATGACATCAGTGGAAATATGAAGAAAGAAATAAGAATGAAAATGGAGGGAAATGTGTTAACACCTATTTGCCTAAGTGCATTAGAATGTAGTCCTTGTAGGTTTACAGATTCCCAAATAGGGGCCCAGAAGGGTGTATAGTGAGAACAGTTATTGACAGTGGCCTGAGCTTTGGGGAAAGAAATGGAAAACATCTTCATTCATGAGCAGAAAATCCATGAGTTTTTTGATGAGAAAACCATGAGTTTTACAGCATCTGACAATAAAAGATTAGGGACCTCAAAGCAGTATATGTGTGGGCGTTATTCTCTGTCAGAGGTCCAGGAATCTTGGTGTGTCGTGCATATGAGCAAGGAAGATGGAGGACTTTTGATGCTGTGAAAGAGTCTGAAGGGCTAAAAAAAAAGAGATAGTAAACTGGAATCCAAACAAGGGGATAACATAAGTACAGAAATATAAGGACCAAGTCTAGCTATATATTCAGAATCTGTGGTATGGTTTAAAGTAGTAGAAAATAATCTCAGTGCCATGATGATGGTGGTTAATTCAGTTTGCTGCGGAGAGATTTGAGGCAGGATCCTGTTGTTTCTTTAACAACTGAACAAAAAAGGAGAAAGTAGTTGGGCGTCAGTTGTAATTTCTAATTTGATCATTTAAGAAACCATATTTATGGTGATTAATCACAATTATGTTAAATTTATTTATGTATTTTAATTAAAATAACAATATTAGAAAAATGTGATTAACAGTATTTATCATCTCAGTTGAAGAAAAATTTTAGAAGCGATGGATATTATGTTACATTTTAAATATTTTTTTAGAAATAAAGAGTTTATTTTCTGGCCATTTAAAAAAAATTTAAAGAGAGAGAGAGAGAGAGAGAGAGAGAGAATTTTTAATATTTATTTTTTAATTTTCGGTGGACACAACATCTTTGTTTGTATGTGGTGCTGAGGATCGAACCCGGGCCACACGCATTCCAGGCAAGTGTGCTACCGCTTGAGCCACATCCCCAGACCCATTTAAAAATTTTTTTAAAAATTTGTATAAATGCAGAAGTTTCTTAGTCATTGGTGACACACAAATTAAAACACAATATGTCACTATTGCCCACCCAGATGAATCACTAAGATAAAAAAAAAAAGACTGTAACAAATGTAAGTGAGGATATGGATAGATTAGAGTGTCCCCATGTTACTAGTGGATTGAATTCATACAGTTGTTTTGGAAAGCATTTGGTAATATATACTAAATTTCAAATATGTGTAACTGATGATCCAGAAATTTACTCTTAGGATATAAATAAAAAAAATACTTACATGCAATTTACCTAAACACATTTACCACAGCAATCATAGGAGGATACTTCTTCATAACCCAAATACCCACAGGTGGTAAAACTCTTCAGGATACCACATATTCATAGGAAAACACACACACACACACACACACACACACAATAGGAGGCTATCAAAAGGAGATGAAGATACTTGGGCTTCAGGCAGTAGGACATGTGATTCTTACAAACAACATTGAAGTTAAGAAGTTTCTTTCACTATATAATTCCATATACATAAAATATAAAATGGACATAAAGAAATGCATTCCTATATTGCTAATAGGGTCATTTTCAGAGGGTTATGATAGGAAGGGAAAATGGTATTAGAGGTTACAGGCTCTTCTCTAGTTCTTTTTTGTTGGTTTGTTTCAGTTATATATGAAAGTAGAATGCATTTATGCAGTTTGATATGTCATACATAGATGGGATATAATTTCTCATTTTTCTGAGTGTACATGTTGCAGAATCATATTGGTCATGCAGTCATGTATATACATACAGTAAAAATGTCTGTTTCATTCTATATTTTCTATCTCCACATCCCCTCCCCTCCCCTCCCATCATTTTTCTCTACTTAATCTAAGGTAACACTATTCTTCCTTACTGCCCCCCACCTTATTGTGAATTAGTATCTGCATATTAATAAAAAATTGGTTTTTTAGGATTGGCTTCTTTTGCTTAGCATGTTATTCTCCAACTCCAACCACTTACTGGCAAATTCAATAATTTTACTCTTCTTTAAAGCTGAGTATATATTCCACATTTTCTTATCCATTCATCTATTGAGAGACACCCAGGTTGGATCCATAGTCTAACTGTTGTGAATTGAGGTGCTACAAACTCTGATGTGGCTGCATCACTACAGTATGCTGATTTTAAGTCCTTTGGGTATAAACAAAGGAGTGGGAAAGCTGGGTCAAATGGTGGTTCCATTCCTAATTTTCTGAGAAATCTCCATGCTGCTTTCCATAGTGGTTGCACCAATTGCAGTCCCACCAGCAGTGTATGAGTGTACCTTTTTCACCACATTCTCACTAATATTTATTGGGGGAAGGATTAATGGACAACAAGTAGCAGATACTTTCTAGGGGAACTAAAGAGCTTCATAAAGATTGAATAAACTATATTTTCATCTCTTTTCTATCTGCTTTACAAAATGAATCTCTCTCAAAAATCCTTCTGCTGAAAAACAAGGTGTGGAATGAAGCAAACACAGGATTATAAATTATTATTGCTCTGTGTGATAAAACATGGAATAATGCGAAGTGTTTTCTATATGTATATCCATGTGGTTATAATAGTATTTTTAATATGGGTAACACTCAAGATACCATAGTAATGGTAATAATTGGGGATGTTTGAGGGAGGAAGCTTGGAAATGCAGAATAACATATTGTGATGATTTTATCTGCAATAGAAGAATGGATTCCTGGATCAATAGTAAAATTTAAAATTGATTTTATTTTTATGTGGTGCTGAGGATCAAACCTAGGGCCTCACACATGCAAGGCAAGCAAGCATTCTACCACTGAGCTACAACCCCATCCCTAAAAATTAATTTTGAAAAAAAAGAAAGAAATATATTATAGATATCTCAGAAAAATGAAAAAACACAAAGTTTTAGCTCTTAACAAAGGCAACTTGTTTTTCTAACCATATTTGCCAAAATTCCAAAGGCTGCCATTGATTGCTGAGGATAAAATACCCTTTATGTTTAGAAGTCAGGTCATTTTCTGCTAAACACACCTTTCATGCCAGTACATGGATCACTGTGGTTTTCATTTCTTGTTCCTTTCAAATGGCTTTTCTCGCTTCTGCTTTCTGATTTATCCTCTTGCTTACAGATTCACAATTTTTTCAGTATGCATTAAGATGAAAATGCATTGATTATAAAAGCAATAATCTTCAGATAAAAGGGACTATTTATAGGACTATAAGGAAAAAATCTTATGCAAGAAATTAAACAGGTATCCTCAGTCCTCTAGCAGAAATGGAATCAGGACATTCCTCTGCTTGGATTCTGAGTAACAAAGACTTGAGCTTATTGCCACCAGCTCCTCCCCTCCTCCCATAGAGGCTGGGGACAGTGACCTGGCTGTTCTGGAACCTCTTTCCCCTGGAAAACATGACCTATGAACCAAGCTACAGAAATATGTAAGTACACCTCTACTGCTGGGAGAGGACAGGAACTGAGGCTCTTGAGGAATCCAGGAGAAGTGGGGACTTGGATGGTTTCTCCAGCTTTCCAGTTCTCAAGAGCAAACCTCATCAACCTGCTCTACTGACCCCTTATTCCTGTAGTTCTTGAACTGAAGAATGGAAAAAACTCTCATGAACACCCAGTGTTTTCTAAATTAGTAGAGAAATAAAGTTTTCACTGCTGGTGCACAGAACTTTGTGTTCCAGTTGCAATACTAGTATGGGATGTGGTGACTCAGGTTCCCCTGCCTGTCTCTCTTTTAAAACTACAAAACAGAACACCTTCTGCCTAAGGCATTATTCATCCATTCCTGCCTCAACTATTTGCTCAGCACTTGGGACACAGGATTGAGAAAACCCATTTCCTGAATTTATGGAGCTTGTCCAGAGGTAGGGAGACCTTCTGCAAAGGCCAGAAAGTGCAAATCCTTGGCTTTGTGACTCCTGTATCTCTACCACAATCCCTCAGCCCTTCTGCTTCTGTTTCAAAGCAGCCCCAGCCCCTGCAGCCACAGACAAATGGGCCTGGATGTGCTCTAGCAAAACATAATGTGAATATGAATGTTAATTAATAGCAGGTGGGGTGCCAGATTTGGCTGGAGGGCTGTACTTTGCTGATCTCTGATCTAGACAATAAACTTAATAAAAAGGAAACTTACAATATTGTTAGAGGATTACAATGAAAAGGAAATGTGATTTGGAGTGTGGAGTGAATGAGCCATGCAACTTTAAGGTGCTGAGAAGGTGACAGCTGGGAAAGCCTTGGAGAATGATAGCCAGCCCTGGGCTCTGAGGGTGGTAGCTGCAAGCAGAGGAGGAGTGTTGTCTTGGCTCTGTCCTGCTTATGTTCCTTAGGACAAATCTTGCTTCTTCATCTACTGCAGGCCACCAGCCTGCCCATCAGACCCTCTATCTCATCTTTTCTCAGTCAGCTCTAAACTGACCTTGGATTTCTGGATGCTGCCTAGTTGACAGCTGTTCCAGTTTGTGATGGACATGGAGGGTGAAAGAGAATCAAAAAGTCTTCCTACAGTTTTCAGACTGATCCTCAGGTTTCTCACCCCATTTATTAAGAAGTGGGCACATGTGGGTAAAGGCTAAAACCATGTTTTGAGTTCTGTTTTTGTTTTGTGACCCATGCATCTCTACCACAACCTCTCAGCCCTTCTGCTGCTGCTTCAAAGCAGCCACAGCACCTGCAGCCACAGACACATATCATTTACATGGCTTAAATAAAGTAAATATTCTAATATTCTAAAAAAAGTATTTTTCTTCATTTTTTATGTAACCATGCTTTTGTGGTGTGCTTAAAAAGTTAACCAGAATCACAGTGGATGTCTTTTTATGTGTTTCTTAAAATTCCTATCTACTGACAAAAGCAGACCAGACCATTTGATACACTTTCTTAAATAAAAAAAAGGCCTTGAAGTAGGAAGCAGAGGCAGATTCCTTTTCTCCTTTTTCAGACTTTCAGTTGTCTTAGGAAGCATTGCAGAGGTCCATGCTGGGTGTCACTGGCAACTCTGTGTAAAGATTCTTGTGCTTAATTTTCTTAGTATACTGCTACAAATTTATTTCAAGTTTAAGTTGATTCAAGTGCAATGCTCCTAATTCTATTAAATTTGTGGCTGTCTCACATTGGCTAGAGGAATGGCATCACTTACGGTTCCTTCCAACTACATTATTTTTGGCTTATCCCAGACTAAGATCATTTTCTGTCTCTTTGATCAGAGCAACAACAATAAAAAAAAAAAAGCACAGAGAGAGAGTGCGCCAGCTGGAGGGAACACATTTCCTCTATGCTGGAGGTATAAAGAGTAGCCACTCTGCTCTGCTGAGTCATAACATCTGCTCTGCTCCAAACAAGACTCCTGCAGCTCCTAGCACAGTCCTTACCTGGCAGGGTTCAGGTATAGGAAGAACCCTGTTACTCTTTGAGACTATGCTTATCTTCAGTGCACAGAAACTGTGGTGCTTTAAAAATATTTCTCTTCACCTCAGACAAAAGAGCCCCAAGATGGCACTCAAGGACTTGATCTACAGAAGCCCTGTAGACTAGGCAAGAGCAGGGGATAAACTCAATGTGCTAAAGGGAAAAAAGGAAAAACTCACCAGCCAATAATACTTTATTCAGCAAAACTGAACTTCATAAATGAGGAGGAAGTAGGTGATGACTCTCCTAAAGAAAAGCCAAGTTCCCCACCACGAGGTCTGTCCCTGCAACTGCTGAAGGGAGTGAAGTTGAAACAAACAAACAAAATTACTAATTCACAACATAAAACATATAAAAGCCCAGACACTGATACTATAAGTAATACTGAGTCAATATTTCTCTCTAGTATGTGGAGAGAGAAAAATATTTAAGACAACTTTAGATCTAACAGATTTTCAAGATACTTGGTACAAAGTGATGGAAATGTTGACATCAAAAGCATAAAATGTGTGTTTAAAGTACATAGCCAATGCACAGAGTTGTATATAATTGAGATTAAGTTGTTATCTGCATAAAATAGCCTAAGATTTTTATATAAACTGTGGTAACCACAAAGCAAAAATCTATCTCAGAAGCACAAAATACAAATAGAAGAGAGCCTAAGCATGCCAGGTGCTGTGGGTCTAGTATGTCCCCAAGGGTTTACATGTCATTTGAATGGCAGCATCAGTCTAGGGTCTCTGTGTAATAACTGTCTTAGTCCCCTGACACCCACGACTCTGCCCCAGCAGGAAGGGAAGGTGAGTGGGCAGTATCACTCAGGGTTCACCCAGGGCTCCATGGTCTGACTGCCAGGGCTGGACTTCTGGACCCAGGAGTCACTGGTTCTGTGATTACCTTGGGCAAATCAATTAAACCCATGAAACCCCACTCAAGTCCTGACCAACAACAGGGTGTACTTTTCAGGATTGCCTGGGAGGGTTATAGAGAACAACAAGGGAAGCGCTTGATCTTTACTCAAGATGACTCTGCTCCATCACATCCCCTTGAGCAATGAGCCGCTGCCCATGGGATCCAGCACCCAGCCAGGATCAGGATGCCCCAAATTTGTAGTGAACTGCATAATAGTTCTTGTTTCCAATGGCAGTTCTGCTATGTAAAGTCACCTTTAACCCTAAGCTGGGGAATGTTGGGGTGCTGATCCTAGGTGCAGCAGGGCCAGGTGCCTGCCAGTCTCTGGTTGCACTTGCTTGCAGCCACCCACCAATATATCACCTTGTGGTATGTGTGCTTCTGTTTGAGACACCTTAACTGATACATGCTGCTAGTTGGTTAGCATGAAACAGGGCCAGCAGTGCCACAGCTTGTGCTGGAAGAGAGATTCTGTGATGTGTGTGTTCTCCATGAGGCCATCTCAGCCTTCCTTTGCTCAGGAATGCAAAAGCATTCAGCATGATGTGTGAAGGGTTTTTTTAAAAACAGGGCCCTGGGAAGGTGGAGAAAAATACACTTGTTTACAGTGCAAGAACAAAAAGGAAGACAGGGGTCTCATTCAGCCTCAGCTGGTGCATAGATATCAGGTGGCTCTATGCACGTGGGCACTTATTTGGGGGTTACAAGTAAGGTTTAGCAAGCAGTAAACTGCAAATACAGGACATGAATAACGAATATTGGCTACACCTAAGGTGGTAACTTCTGGAAAATGTTCACTGTTACCACTGCTCTCATCAAAAAGTCACTAAAGGACAGGGGCATTGCGAGACCTTCCTTTCATCTGGCAGTTCTGCAGGATGCCCCAGGGGAGCATGGGAAATAGGAATCCATCTCCAGGTTGCTCTACAACAACCATCCCCAACTTTCCTCCTATACTTTCTCTTTTCCTTCCCTTTCTTCCATACTTCTTGCCATTTACAAGGGTCTGGCTTGAATTATAACAGTGGCTACAAAGAACACGAGCCATCTCCCATCTCCTAGGAGCCATAGTGCTGGGTGCTGGGAAGATAAGAAGTCATGCCACTGCCAAGCTGCAGGAGACATGTGAACTTGTGGACATATTGCTGAGCCCAGGTGGAGATCCCCACATCATCCTGCTGACCTCCCTGTCCTGCTTGGCCAGGATACTCAGTCATATGGACATAAACTTGAGCCCTGGCCAGAGTTCAATTCTGGGGGTATTCCTCAACACAGATCCCACCTTGACAGATGTCCAGGGCCATCTGGGAAATTCTTTGATTTTCTCACAAATTTTCTTAAGCATCTACTTTTTCTCTGAGTGTAATTTCCTTGTTGGTTGTGTTCCTGGATGACATACTGCCTTTCTGGAGAGGATGAATTGAAAGCATCACTTAAATTGATATTTCAAAGAGTAGCATCCTAAGGTTTGAAGATGATAGAAGAGCAAAATCTTTGTTCCTGTGCACATCCCAACCTGGCCAGATAGAAGCAAGTGCAACATCACCAGAGTGTGTGCCCAGTGTAGGCCTGCCAGAACCAGAGTCTGAGGCAAGATGACTTCCTGCCAGGCCTGAGAAGAGACCTCTGCTTATTTCATTGCCTCTGCACCATAGTGAACTCCCTGTCATTAGCATGTCCCAACCTACCTGTAGGGTCACAATGGTCACATGTCAGAAAGGATGGATCTCCTGAAATGTGGAGTTGCAGTACTGAAAGGTAGAGAGAGACAGAGAGCCTTATTTTATGGAACTGGCTCACTAACTGTGGAAAGTAGCAAGTTTAATGTGATGTGCAGGGCAGATTGCAGGCTGGAGGCCCAGGGAAGCGCTGAGGTTGCAGCTTAATCTGGAAGCAGTCTGTGGGCAGGGGTTTCTTTTCCAGAGGGAAGCCCAGTATTATTTCTTAAGACCTTTCATTTGCTGAGGCCCACTCACATTATGGAAGGCAATCTGCTTGACTCTCCATCTGCAGACTTCAGTTTCAATCACATCTTTAAAATATCTTTGCAGCAACATCCAGGCTGACTGACAACATGGGCACCATAGTCTGTCCAAGTGAACATACAGGATTGACCATCACACACCCTGCCTTTCTCCAGGTATCTTCAAACCCATCACCCGTGGATCAGCCTGTGATTAAAACCCAGGCCTCAGAAAAAACACACACTCCCACTGTGCTTGGCATCAAGGTCTCCTGCTGGGTGGATGGTTGACCTGAGGAATGTGAAGTCTGTAGTTCCAAGAAGAGGAGAGTGGGTCAGTGACAGACTTCCTGGTCCACTCAAGGGCAGGTTCACTTGCAAGGTAGCCTGGTATCTGCTGCTTTAGGAAACTGTCAAGCAGGAACAAAAGATTGACACAATGACATTGAGTCAGAAAACAGGGTTGATCTGTGCCTCTGGGGCCCTTCTGAAGCCATTTGGGTAAGTCCTACACAGCAGCCTCCCCCCAATACAAGACTGGACCCCTAGCTACAGTGGTGCAGTTTCAGTCTTTCTGACTAACTTTTAACATGTTTTGTTCCTACTCATCTTTATGGATTTTCAAAGGCTCCACATTCCTCTGTGGTTCCTATTTGTTATCCCTGGATGAAGGCCTTTACAGATGGATTTCCACTTCTGTCATTACAAACTTCTGTCTTTGTACTTAGAAGTCTTCATAAAATCATGGGCACAAGTGGATTATTATTACCAAGTCCTGGTTCTTCTTGTTCTTCCCAAATTGAAAATTATAACATTCAATGGAGGTGGTATACCTCCTTTTTCCTCTTTCCTCCTCTTCCTCCTTCACTTTCACAGCCTCCTTTCTTTCCTTCCTTCCTGTTTTTTTCTTTCATGTTTTAGAAATTGTACTTTTCCTGGATTTTAAACTAGCATTTGGAGGATTATCTGTTAGCTAAAATTCTAACTATTCTTGACTTTCATTCTTTCTCTTTAAATAACTCCCAGGATCATTAGGTTGAGAAGATTGTAAATAGCAGAAATTCATTAAATGCTACAGAAATTATTTTTATTGTGAATTAATTTCTTTCTTCTGAACAGAGTAAAAGCCCAAGATTGTAGGCTGGGAAATGGCTTCAAAGCAGAGCAGTTAAGGATGTTCTACAAACCTCTGACCAGTGCCTCTAAATGCTTCTGGGAAGGTCCTCAAAACCAGGGAAGTCTGAGATACCATGACTTCCCAGAGGAGCCCACACAATATGACCACACCCCATAACATAGCATCCTACTTGGGATCTCCAGACAGAAGAAAGATGTTAGGTGCCACAGTCTGGCTGGGCATAATTCATGAGCCACTTATCAAGCAGAAATGAACTTTATTTTTAGAACACACACGCCACACCACACAAGCTCTTCAGGAACTTCCTCAGAGCCCAACTGCCACCACCAGCTTCCCACAAGCCTCTCTATCTTCCCCCACTCCTCCTGCTCTTGAGGCCGATTGGCTGGGTCACGTGGGCAGAGCCAAAAGAGTCCCCCAATGAGCAGCTCCATGGTCTGAAAGGGCAGGGAAACAGCCCAATGAGCATCACCACAGAGCAGCCAATCAGCTGGCAGCTGGAAGTTTGCTGGGGCCCCTGTGAGCCAATCATCAGCTGGCAGCTGGAAGTTTGCTGGGGCCCCTGTGAGCCAATCATCAGCTGGCAGCTGGAAGTTTGCTGGGGCCCCTGTGAGCCAATCAGCTGGAAGTTTGCTGGGGCCCCTTCGGCTGTGGCTCTCAAAATCTCCCCCTCTCTGTTTAAACAACAAGCATGTGGCTTAGGGACCGTGCCTGCCTTAGGTTGTCCAATACTACATATGATCCTTACCCGTCATCGGATGAGCTGACTTCAAGGCGTCAGCCTCCTATCTTAGGTTGGTAACCTTTGCAATTGGATCTTACCCATCATTGACTACCAGTCCAGCATACAGCCACACCTGTGGATAGGCCTTTGTACCAGCGGGGGGGGGGGGGGGGGTTCTTTGCCTCACCTCTGTTGGCCCCCAAATTTTAGCTGAATGACCATCACAAGAAGAAGGGAGGAGGATACACCAAGCCAATTGACAGCTCCTTTTGGAAAAATTGTACCACTGATGACACCATCAGCAAAAATATCCCAACACTACCACAAGTCACTGCACCAACAGATAGTTCACAATGCATAAAAGTGATACATAGTCCAGGCAAGTTCTGCAAGCAGTTCAGTGATAGCTATTGCAGAAGCTGTAGATTGGTTTTATCTTTGTCTTCACCGGCACTGGGATGAAGATAGGAATTCTGGCAATAATGGCTAAAGAAAAAATTATGTAACATTCCAGCAGGCACTAAAAGAATTTTCTGAACAATTTACATTATCCTGAATGAATTATTAAATATAATGAAAAGGAAAGGTGAAAGTAAACAAACAGATCTGTTAACCTCCTTTTTTGTTCACATATTAAAACAATCCTCTACAGCTGTTTACCCAATTTAAATTAAACCATTTAAATCACGTGAATAAGAAAAAAAATTGGATCCATTTTTTCATGAGCGCTCATCATATATGATATATGGACATACATACATACAAACATACAACACAAAACACAAGTGTGCACACATAATATAATACATACAACACATAACATAATAGTAAATGTCGCGTCCGGCCAAGGGAGCCGAGTCCGGCGAGGGACGGCGAGGTTAAAAGACACACAGGACACCAAGGTTCTTCATCCAGGAGTCAATAATCTTTATTGCTAACACACCTTTTTTTATACCCCAAGCAGCAGAAGTGGAAAACTACCCAAAAGCAGGAGGGAGGGGGGAGAAATTTAGTTTCAACATCTATTATTGTCAGGTACTGAAACCTCCCTTAACAATAAGTCCATCAGACCAGAAAAGGTCAAGGCATTCCCGTGGGATACATATGTCTCAGACGGATAAGCAGGAACAGAAAAACCGCAAGTTCGCCATGGCCTTGTGAGCTGGCCACACTGGCATGCAGAACAAACTAGTGGAGGTAGGGCTCCAGGGGCCAGGGTGGACATGCTGCCAACAAGTCCCCCTCTTTTGTTTTTTGCATGCCAGTGGGAATCAAGTAGCCCCTGTCTTAGGTCGTTCACAGCCCTTGCGATGCTTACCCGTCTCTGGGAAGGCCCCGATTCCCTGGCTTAGGTTGCACAGCAAGCGTGAAAGTTGCCCGTCACTGGGTACTACAAGATCAGCTCAAGGTGTTATGACCTATCAAGACATTATTGCGGTGAACGCTTAACCGTCTCCACCTACGGGACCCACGACCATCACCGCTGAATGGCAGATGTGATTGGACCGAGAGATTAGACAGCAAAGATCCTAGTACAGGAAAGCAAGAGGGAGAGGTATGCATAGAGAAAAGATATGGCAGGAGTTCTTCTTTTAAGGAGGACACTCATCTTCGGATCGGTCTGAAGTATATCTCAGAGGGGCGATCATCCATCTTCAAGCGTTGATAGTGAACCTGTATCAGCTTAGAGGCTAAGATATTAATTTGATCCTTAATGAATTGTACTATCTTATTTACAATGCAGGGTCCTATTGCCACTACTAGAAGGAGGCCTAACAATGGCCCCAATAAGGGAAGAAGATAAGGCAAAAATCCATTAAGTCTAGTCCAGAGAGGGTTCTCAAATAATTCCCTCCTCCTTTTTTCTAGGTCTTCTTGGAGTTGTTTAATTTTTGTGCGAACTATGTTAGACTTGTTAGCATAAAAACAGCACCTCTCCCCAAGGGCTAAACAAATTTCCCCTTGATTGGCAGTAAGCAAGTCTAAACCCCACCTGTTCTGAAGAACTACTTCTGCTAGGGAGTCTATCTGGTCTTGTAGGTCTTTAATGGTTCCTGACAGGGTTTGCACATCATCTATAAGCTGTTGAGATAGGCGGCGGTAAGAATGTATAGCCGTACCCAATCCCGCCGTGCCTGTACCCACAGCAGCGGTTATTCCAAGGCCAACAAGGAGTGGTAAGGCCTGCACAGCTCTCTTGTGTCTTCTAACTAAGATGTCTAGGCTAGGAATGGGTAGGGGTTCATCTCCTGAGATAATCGTGATATCAGGAAGTAGTAATGCCAGAACGCAACCACCAGTCCAATTTGCTGGGAGCCTGGGAAAAGCTAAATTTCCACCACACATAAAAACTGTACCATTAGGGGGACAAATGGGCGGAGTAGGTGAGGAGTAATTCTTTACTAATGAGCAGTTTCCAAAGGAAGAGATTCCAACATCAACATCATAGGTATTATTTTGTATCATGCCCAGAAGGCATGACATAAAACCACCTAGAGGCTGCACCTTAAAGGGCAGCCCAGATTGACATGTGTTGTCATCATCAATGGTATAATTGATGGGAACCACCAATGGCATGACTGCACCTGCCGTCATGCAGAGCCAGCAATCACCAGCAAGGGTAGGGTTGGAACTGTTAAGTAAAGAAAAGGTAGTTTCTAGGATATCTAATGTATTGGCATCTAAATCAGGAAACTGGGATTTGGGCAATATCAAGGGGTGGTATGTAGGCTTAGGGATCTCCGGCTTTAAAAGCTTAATCACCTGAAGGTGTTTGATAGCATCAGTGGGTCCCCCCTCCATCAGAGACTCCGATGGGGGCCTGCATGGGCCAGCAGGAAGGTTTACCCACAAAGCCCTCACATCCCGCCTCCGTTAACCAAGTCGTGATGCCTTCCCCTCCCCGGTCACCAAGAAAAGGAATATAATTATAAGTGGTCCCCCATTCTCCACGGGTGTTAGTTAGGATGGCCTCAAAATACTGTTTTCCTTGATTATTAACACAAATTGAGGCCGATGTATAACAGGAGATGTGCATTGCTGGGGTGTAATGACAAGTGGCGGGACAGCTTCCAAGAGTCTCGGTCGGATTAGGGACAACAAGTCTGGGCTTATTAACACATACCCATTTTGGTTGCTTAAATCCTCCGATGTTTTCATTGAGTTTAGCTGCCATATAGGCTACTTTAGTCCCACAATCAATGCTCTGGATATAACCAGAGGGGGCCGAGTGCAGGGGCCCTCCCTTACACTCACAAGGGGCTCCAAAAAGATATTCATGAATATTCCCAGGTGGGGGGTCAAGCCCTCCTTCAACAAACCTGTCCAGAAGGAATGCCACAAGCGGGGTCCAGCTCATGAAGTGTGTCTCGGCACTCACTTGAAGGGGTGAGAACAACAGTGGCAGGATCAGCCATCTTGGGAACTTCATTTTGTCTTGAATTTTCATTCACCGGTCTGGTGCAGCGCTCCGGGATCCAAATGGGCTTCTCAGTTCCTGGGGGAAAAACACATACAGCTCCCCTCACTCTAGCTAAGAGTGGAGCCGGGGGTTGCCACTTTCCAGTGGATAAATCTTTCCACCTTATTTGAGCATCTTGTACAGTGGGAGGGGAAAAGTGGCGTTGTGCAGCCGTGCGCCCTCCAGTGTCAGTGAGTAAAAAATTTAAAGTAAATAAGGTTATGCTTAGAAGTGCTTGTGGTCCCTGACAATTCCGGTATATCTCCCCCTCTTTTGTTTTTTGTAAATAAGTTTTTAAATGTTGATGGGCTCGTTCCACGATAGCTTGTCCCTGTGGATTATAAGGGATTCCAGGCTTATGATTAATTTCCCATTGGGTGTAAAACCGTTGAACCGCCTGGCTTACATATGTGGGACCATTATCGGTTTTGAGGCATCGTGGGGTGCCCATGGAGGAAAAGGCTTTTAGAAGATGACTGATTACGTCCTTAGCCTTCTCTCCAGTATGTAAGGTGGCAAAAATGAAGCCAGAATATGTGTCAGTGGAAACATGTATAAAGGAGAGCTTACCAAAGCTAGGGAAGTGTGTAACATCAGTTTGCCAGACATCATTAGGTTGTAGTCCTCTTGGATTAACCCCAAGGGAAGGAGAATGAATAAATGGTGCACAGGTTGGACATAATGAGACAATCTGTAAAGCTTGGTCTCGTGAACATCCTGTGTGGAAGCGTAAAGACTGTGCATTTAAATGAAATTTGTTATGGAATTGTAAGGCCTTATCATATTCGGTCGTCACACAGGAAAGGCCAACAGCATGAGTAGCAGCGTCTGCTTTTGCGTTGCCCTCTGACAAAGGTCCAGGGAGCCCTGAATGGCTTCGGATGTGGCCGATGTATAGAGGATCTCGTCTAGCCCAAATGAGAAGCTGAACTACCTGTAGTTGTTCTGTGATGGTGGATTGCTTTCCAATATATGATGCTGTTTCTATGACTAGAGCCAGATTGGCTACATACAAGCTGTCAGTATATACATTAAGAGGAATAGAACTATAGACTTTGAGAGCTATGATTAAAGCTTCAACTTCCGCCTTTTGGGCCGACTGACCTGACACAGGTTGTCGGAGAATTTGAGATCCATCAAAAACGACGGCAAATCCATTTTTGGCCCCATCTGTATATACAGTTTGGGCCTTTGGAATAGGTTCCCTTTTCATAATCTTTGGGAAGATAATGGGACACCTTTTAAAGCCCTCCAAAAGTCTATGTTTAGGGAAGTGATTATCAATCTGGCCCTTGAAGCTGCACAGGAAAAGACACCAAAGGTCATGTTCTTGTTGTAACTTGTGTATCATATCTTGAGTGTAAGGTTAAATAAGTATGTCAAAGGTTTTTCCAAACAATGCATCACCCAAATATTTAGCCTTCCAAATTAAGTTAATAACTAGCTCATAAAAGGGAGTCAGTACCCAGGGGTTAGAAGCCGGCAAGTGGACCCAATAAATGGGACCCGTTTGCCAGAACACTCCTGTGGGAGTAATTTTAGAAGGTAGAACTATAAATGACAAGGGCAGAGAATAATCTATCTGCGTAATCTGCATGTCCTGCAGAGCCTCTTCTATTAGCCTCAGTGCTCATAAGGCTTCTGGTGTAGGTACTCTATACGACGTAGGAGAAGGATCTCCTCGCAAGAGGTCATACAGGGGTTTGAGCTCTCCAGTTGGAATATGAAAGGACGGGCGCAGCCACTGTATTTCTCCGAGGAATGTCTGCCACTGATGTAAAGTTTTGAGCTGATTTATCTGGAACTGGGGTCTCTGGGGAAAGATTCCTATGTTATTAATGATGTATCCCAAATAATTGTAAGGGTGTTGAAACTGCACCTTTTCGGGTGCTATGACCAGCCCTGCCCCTTTTAGAAGGGATTGGAGGACTTCATAAGATTGAAGAAGCCTTTCTTTCTTGGGCCCTGCCAGTAAGATGTCATCCATATAATGAATGAGGTAGAGCTGTGGGAACTGCTGTCGAAAGGGTCGCAAAACCTCAGCTACAAAATATTGGCACATTGTAGGACTATTAGTCATCCCTTGAGGTAGGACGGTCCATTCATACCGTTGGTAAGGTTCCCTAAAGTTTGTGGAAGGCAAGGAGAAAGCAAAACGCTTTTGGTCTCGTGGGTCTAAGGGGATAGAGAAGAAACAATCTTTTAAATCTATGACAATAAGATGCCAATCCTTTGGGATCGCAGTAGGAAAGGGTAGCCCTGGTTGTAAGGGTCCCATGGGTTGCATAGTTTTATTAATAGCCCGTAGGTCCTGAAGAAGTCTCCACTTCCCAGACCCCTTTTGTATAACAAAAATAGGGGTATTCCAAGGGGAGGTAGAGGGCACCACGTGTCCTAACTCAAGCTGGTCTTGAACTAATAGGGAAGCGGCCTGTAATTTGTCCTTAGTTAGGGGCCACTGTTCTACCCACACAGGGTCATCTGATAACCAAGTAATGGACAGTGGAGGTGGCCGCACTTCAGTGGCCCCTAGGATAAATTTCCCAGTCCTCTCCGGTCTCTTCCCCTCTGGGTAACCTGTTCTGCTGGATCCACGGGTGATATTCTGCCCTCATGTCTCTTTCCTAGTCTCCTTCCAGGGATCCATCCCATGTCTAGCATTGCATCATTAACAAAGTCATTATTTTTTTTCAAAGTCTGGGTAGTGAGAATAGCCCCCATTTGATGAAGTAAGTCCGTCCCCCAAAGATTCGTGGGGAGTCCAGTCACCACATAAGGCTGGAAATGGCCACTATGTCCTTCACCATCTCTCCATTTTAAAAAGGAGGCACTTCTTTTTGGTCGGGTCTGTCCTATCCCCTGTAATATGGCCGAGGGACTCTGGAGGGGCCAGGCAGGTGGCCATTGTTTTTCAGAAATGACAGAGACATCTGCCCCCGTATCTAGTATTCCCTTGAAAGCCTTCTCCTGTATCTCAATGGTCAGGTTGGGACGCAAATCCAAATGAGCTACCCAAAAGGCCTGGGGAGTTCCAGTGGAGCCAAAGCTGCCGTCGCCCTGGGACCCACGGAGGGTGTGCCCAGGAATGGAAACTAAGGGTAGCAGCAGCAATTGAGCTATACGCTCCCCGGGGGGAAGAATAACAATTCCTTGGGTAGCTTTTACTACTATTTTTATTTCTCCCTGATAATCAGCATCAACAACCCCCGTAAGAATCTTCAAGCCCCACTGAGTTGCGCTACCTCGTCCCAACACTAGTCCCACCGTCCTCTCTGGCAGGGGTCCAAAAACCCCAGTAGGCAGCGTCTGAGGTCCCATTTGGGGAGTTAATACCGCTCGGGAGGTGGAACTGAGGTCCAGTCCTGCGCTTCCTGGTATTCCCCTGGGGAGTTCCCAGATAGAAAGGGGTTGGTCAGTGGGAGGCGGCGGAGATGCCCACTCCCTGGGGCACTGTTCTGTCCCTGCACTGCCACGTACACTTTGGCTTCCGGGGCCCGGGGCGGGCCCCTGCTCCCGTTTCCCGACGGTATTGGGTTACCCTGGATGTCAAATTTTGACCTGCACTCACTGCTCCAATGATTTCCTTTATGACATTGAGGACAAAGTCCAGGCATCCCTCTGCCAGCACCGTTGCTCCTTTCCGGGCAGTTTCTCCTTATATGTCCCTCTTTCCCACACTTAAAACACCCCTTAGAGCGGGTTCCCCTGTTATCAGATTTTTGCATTCCAGTCTTAAGGGCAGCAGCCAAAACCTGACCAGTAATATGAGGCCCATCTATATCTTTGCATGCTCGAATCATGTCATCTATACTTTTGGCCCGGGAGGACTTAATAGCATTTTGGCAGTAAGTGTTAGCGTTTTCATATGCCAGTTGTCTAATAAGTGGCATAGCCTGTTCCAGATTAGGGAATATTTTTCCAGCAGCCTGCATTAGGTGGGCTATAAAGTCCGAATAAGGTTCAGAGGGTCCTTGAGAGATCTTGGAAATTTTTGCTTCAGTCTTAGAAACGGGCAGGGCTTTCCAGGCATGAACTGCAGCTGAGGCTATTTGAGCATAAACACCTGGGTCGTAATTAATTTGTTGGCCTATGGTGGCATACTGCCCAGTTCCTGTCAACATTTCGGCATTTCGCCGTTGATGGCCCGCATTCAGGTTAATCTGAGCCACCTCGCGGCACCTTTCATGATATTCACTTTTCCACAATAAGAAAGCCCCTCCAGATAACACAGCCCTGCAAAGTTGCTGCCAATCATTGGGTATTAGTTGACTGGCTGAGAAAGACTCGAAGAGGGTCAATGTGAAAGGGGCATGAGGTCCATAATTAATGACCGCCTCCTTAAGCTGTTTTATGTCCTTGAAGGCTAGGGGGACATGGGCTCTGGCCGGCTGTCCATCAGCATCGGCGTTTTCAATCATTGGAAAAACCTGAGCCGCTCTAGAACCCCAGTGGACCCCCGCCCGTCTAGTAGGGGCGTCCTCATTCCAATCAGGATTATAGGGAGGAGGTGCGGCAATTGAGGGGGCCCTAGGCACCCTCACATTTGCCCTTTTAAGGCGATGTTCTAGTTCCTCTATCTCCCTTTCTAATCCCTCCTCTTCCTCAGAGAGAGAACTGAGATCCTCAGGATCCTTTTTGGGCTTAGAAATCTGGAGGCGTTTCCTACCCTCCGAGCCCGAGTCCTCAAGGGGACCCTCATCCTTTAAGGATTCTGCCATTTGCTCCTCCTGCACCTGATTAAGGGCCTGTTCACATTCAGCAAGCTGATCCTTGATCTTTACTTTATCTGTTAATAAAGCATCCCTTTACCAACCTCCATAAGGAAAAGGTGGCAACTGGGACACTGTCCGAGCCCCGGTCCCTCAATAATTTCTGAAGGTCATGCCTCACCAGGTCCCAGTCACTATTATTAAGAAATCCTCCTGTCAGAAACCAAGGACAAGCCTGGGCAATAATTTCAATGAATTCGGTTGCAGTCTTAGTTTTTATTCCTGTTCCTTGTGTATTTAACAGCTCTTTTAGTTCGTTGGCCAGACGAACCTTCGCTGTTGAGTTACCCATGGTACTTACCCTGTCTCTTTAAAATATCTTTAAACCAATCCTCCCCCTTCTTTCTTAGAAGGTGAGCCCCGTCCGCTTACCCCTGCTTTCCGGATCTCGGTGGGAACCTCCAATTTCCGCTTCCGGCCAAGGGAGCCGAGTCCGGCGAGGGACGGCGAGGTTAAAAGACACACAGGACACCAAGGTTCTTCATCCAGGAGTCAATAATCTTTATTGCTGACACACCTTTTTTATACCCCAAGCAGCAGAAGTGGAAAACTACCCAAAAGCAGGAGGGAGGGGGGAGAAATTTAGTTTCAACATCTATTATTGTCAGGTACTGAAACCTCCCTTAACAATAAGTCCATCAGACCAGAAAAGGTCAAGGCATTCCCGTGGGATACATATGTCTCAGACGGATAAGCAGGAACAGAAAAACCGCAAGTTCGCCATGGCCTTGTGAGCTGGCCACACTGGCATGCAGAACAAACTAGTGGAGGTAGGGCTCCAGGGGCCAGGGTGGACCTGCTGCCAACAAGTAAAGGCCTTATAACTTTTTACAGGTGAAACTCTATAGTCAAAAACTAGACCTGATCAGCAAAACATTAACCTAGGTCTGTATGAGCTCAAAATACAAAACAGAAATTCATGATGTGGGAAAGGGCAATAATAAAATAGATATTGAAAAAAGCATCCTAGTTCTGTTGCAGATGTAAGGATAGCCAAACTGGAGTTCTGGATATCAGCTGTTATGGATTTAAGCCAAATCATCTTCTTTTTGGTCTGTAGAAATCCCTTTATTTAATCTTTCTGGAATCTAAATCGGCTGCTGTTCTCCTTGTGGAAACAAATAAACAGACCCCCAACTCCAGACAATCACTGGGTCAGGACCTTAGTTAATCTCTCTGGAATCCAAATCGGCTGCTGTTCTCCCTGTGGAAACACACAAACAGACTCCTGACTCCAGACAATTACTGGGTCAGGACCTTTCCATTGTCCTGTTAGAATATCCTTCCAAAGTACCTTGGGCTTATGTACATTTTTTGGACACATATGCCTTTCTGCAGCACTAAGCCCTGATGAATCCAAATTTAAAAAGTTTAGAGTAAAAAGGGTTATTTTAAGTTTATCTTTGGGGAATATATACCCCTTCCCAATTCCCTCTTTTTGCTTTAATAAGTACATTTTAATAGTTTGATGAGCTCTTTCAACTATGCCTTGTCCCTGTGTATTGTATGGGATTCCTGTTATATGAGTAATGCCAAATGATGAGCAAAATTGGTTAAAATAGGTAGAAGTATAACCAGGGGCATTATCTGTTTTTTAACTGTTTTGGACAGAGGGAAAGATTCAAGTAAAAGAGAAGGTCTCTCAAGCTAGTCAGACAGAGAAAGTTTAGAGCAGAAAAAGCCATCAGGGGAAAAGTTACAACAGGAGACTGCTACTAACACCTTTCTATCACCAGAGGGCGTAAGAGTCCAACCAACAGCACCACCTCCATATGCTGGGAGGCCCCCAAACCCCGTAGTTGATAGATGGGATCCTAAGACAGGACCTCAAATATTAGCATGCCCTGTATTTGAGCAGGCCAGAGGGCAGTGAATTCACCATGCTTTAGATTTCAAAAAAGTGAAGCAGCTAAAAGAGGCTGTAACAAACTATGGTCCTCAAGCACCCTTCACTGTAAGCATGGTCAAATCCATTACCAACTTGAACACAATACCTGTCATGGAAGGTTGCCAATGAGGAATTTTGCAAGGAGACGGCAAGGTGAAATGCCGCAGTCTGGCTGGGCACAAATCACGAGCCACTTATCAAGCAGAAACGAACTTTATTTTTAGAACACACAGGCAGCACCACACAAGCTCTTCAGGAATTTCTTCAGAGCCCAACTGCCACCACGGGCTTCCCACAAGCCTCTCTACCTCCCCCTCACTCCTCCTGCTCTTGAGGCCGATTGGCTGGGTCATGTGGGCGGAGCCAAAAGAGTCCCCCAATGAGCATCTCCGTGGTCTGAAAGGGCGGGGAAACAGCCCAATGAGCATCACTGCAGAGGAGCCAATCAACTGGAAGCTGGAAGTTTGCTGGGGCCGCTGTGAGCCAATCATTAGCTGGAAGCTGGAAGTTTGCTGGGGCCACTGTGAGCCAATCAGCTGGAAGTTTACTGGGGCCCCTTCAGCTGTGGCTCTCAGCAGTTAGGGGAGAATTACAGATGAGTAATGCACAGACATTAGTCAATATGTCAGAGTAGATTCATTAATTTCACAGATGTTCAAAGCCATGTCTATGCTAACCTTTGGTGAAACTAGCTGAGAGTTATCATTAACCTTCTGTACTGCCTTTCAGTTTTTCTATAAACTAAGACTACTAAAACTAAAAGTTTGTCTTCAGAAAAGAAGCCTGGGCATGGGGCTCAGAAGATACTTTCATTTGACTGGTGCAACAAGAGTGAGTGGGAGGTGATGCAGGAGACACTATTAATAGGAGTGGATCCCATCACTCATGGCCTCACAGCCTGCTTTGGCCTCATGCTCCACTCAGTTTGGACATTGGCAGCTGTGCAGAGGCAAAACATTGTGATGGGTGTTACGTCCCAGGCCATCTGAAGTGGTGTTGAGAAGGAGGATGGGATGCTGAGTGACAGGTGTAACAACAGCTGTACTCCAAGCTCAGCAGGAAGAAATGAGCCCTGGGATAAGTCACTCCAGGCAGGCAAGGAGAGGAGCTGATGGACTTGAGAGTTGTTGAGGAAACAGAATGGATCAAACTCAGTGAAAAGCTGTGGGGATAAAAGGGGGTAATTTTGTTCCTTCCACTCATTCACTGATTTACCAAAAATTCACTGGGAACTTAGCATATTGTCACACCCAGCTCAGGGGTCTCACATTCCAAGAAGGAATTCAGACCACAGAAGGACATGATAGGCTTTTGGCAACGTGCTTTGGTGGCAAGAGCATGTTGGGATACCATGTTTATCAAAGCCATAGTTCAAGAGGGGAATTGATCGCCCAGGAGTAAAATACAAAATGTAACTGGAAGGAAGAAGGATTTGAGCTACCGAATCCAGGTAAACTGCACAGGTGGATTAAAAGCTTGGCCAGCAGAGAGCAGCAGAGCTGTGTGCACTCTGACCACAGGAGTGAGGGTCATGAAGAGCAGGGCTTGGCTTTGTGACCACTAGGCAGAGGGCCTGGCTGGAGGCTGCCTATTTTACCCTCCACTCTCCTTGCAGCTCCACTATTAGGGGATAGGCTGTGCAGAAAGAAATAGGAAGGTTTTTGTGAACACAATGATTAATCTGAGCCTGTGAGCTTAGGAAAGTTTCTGAGTGTTGTCAGTCTCCCTGACTGTGGTCAAGCCAGTGATGGTAGGAACCTCTTCTAGTGTCCACTGGCCTTCTCCATCTGCTAAACAGCATCCTTTTGGAAAAGAGGACCCAGCCAAAAGGGAATTCTCTCTGTCCTGGTACCCATGATTTTGTCTGAGGGCTGGGGCAAGCGTAGCTCCCCTGTCCTTCCTGTCACCAGTAGGATCTAGAGGGGGGAATTTTGCTTTAAGAAATGAAAATCTTGAGAATTTTTTCACACTGCATGGAGAAACAGTCAAGCAAGAGACCCTACAGAGAAGAGGCCACTGGTAAAGATAGGAGGTGGAATTCTTGAAGCTGCAGGAAGTGACTTGAACAGGAGTGTGACTTCCTGTAACTTTGTATGCCAAGATGGGAAAGGGCCATTCCCACTAGGTCACCTTCATTCCATAGAAGTGGAAAGATGTCTGCCCAGAGAGGTGGACAGACACGAGTTGGGATGGGTGACTGGAAACCAGTGCAGACAGTGCATCATCAGGGGCTAAAGACCCAGCTGAGCCTGTGATGACTCAGCTGTGAGAAATAACTACTTTTATAATAAATTCTTCTTGAAATTTTGCTTATAAATGATGTTTTGACAAATTCTTCCTCTTTCATGCAGAAAGACAAATCAGAAAGTTGTGTGCTCACTATGCTTGGGGCTGGGCAATAACAACAATTAAGGCAGAGAATCCAGCCTTATGAAAGAGCTCTATCTACAGGGGAGACAGGCCATGCACAGACCCAGGCCTGCTGCTAGGAGGCACTGTGGAGAATGGGATGTAAGAGCAAAGAGGAGGGTATGTGTGACTTCTTCAGAATCTCTAGAAAATTGATAATTCTGATAGTCTACTTTCCTTCACTGTAACAAATATGTGTGTTAATCAGCTTATGAATAGAAAGGGTTTTGGGGGCCCATACTTCTAGAGATGCCAGTCCATAATGGGTTGTTGCTGTTGCTCTGGGACTGTTGTGAGATGGCCCATCATGGTGGGAGGGTGTAGCAATGCAGAACTGATCCTATCATCAGCCAGGAAGTCAAAAGGGAGGAGGGAATGGCTAGAATCCCACTCTCCTCTTAACAGTAACACCCCAGGGACCTCAAGACCTCCCACTAGGCCCACCTGTCAAAGGTTCCACCTTCTCCCAGTAACCCCACCCAGTGGACAAGGCCTTAGTAAATGGGCCTTGGAGGATCTGTCAATACCCAGACTATAGCAAGGAAAGACACTTAAAGGATCTGTGAAATGGACAAGCACGGCTGTTTCTCACTCCCATCCCAGTTGCAAGTCTGGTGGCTCTGTGGTCTCTCCACCCATGCTGACCCAGGGATCCATGCTAGTTCTGTCTGGCACTACAGTCACCTGTGGTGCATTGGCTGTGTGTTCTCTTCAGAAGAGAGAAACAGGAGGAATTTGATCTATGCCTGAAAGTGAGGGAGTGATCCATTCAATCTACTGTGAGGACACAGTCACATGCACCCAGCCCAACTTCAAAGGGAGCTGTGGCATAGAGAGATGGCAGGACTTGAGAGCACCCACCTAGCTGTACACCTTGATTCTGTCCAGTGCCCCTCAATATCTATCTATCCACTCCCCCACCCCCATGTGCGCACACACACACACGCACACACAGACATACACATGACTTCAAAGAGAATAGTACACCTACAGCATATTTTTATAATTATACCTACAAATACTATGCTAGTGCCTTGTCCATTATATAACAAAGTTTCTGTTTGCCAATTGGAAGGTGAATGAGATTATTTTCTGCTGAACTTGATTCTTGTCAAGGTTCAGTTTCTGTTACAAGTGAATATACCTGGAACAGTGTAAAATCACTAAGGTATTCAGTTCTCATATTGATAAGTACATCTTTAGATTTATAGGTGGTGGGTACATAGATCACATCAGAATTGATTTGGTTGTTTTGGAAAAGTTAAACAGGTTTTTTTTTTTGGTTTTTTTTTTTTTTTGTGTGTGTGTGTGTGTATGGCCAGTGTTGTTTTAGAGTTCTCTCAAGTGGGCCTGTGTTTAAACCATGTCCTTCTTCATTTGAAGCAAGAATTATATTTGGAGCATGTGCCTTTAGTAATTTATTTTGCTTGGTCTTTATAATGGGTTGGATGATGTACTCCCCAATTCATGTTCACTTTGAACTTTAGAATGTGAGGTTCATGGTCTTTGCAGATGTAGTTCATTAAGGATAATAAGGTGAATCATCAAGATTAAGGGTGTACCCCAAATCAAAGACTAGCAACCTTCTAAGTAAAGGAGAGGACACAGGCAGACAGAGAAAAAGACCAGGTCAATATAGAGCAGGACCTGGAGTGAGCAGCACCAGCTGAGGACCACCAGCCAAAGCAGAGACCAGGAGAGATAAAGAATCTACATATGATCACAGTCTCCAAGGAGCAGAAGGTTGGCAGCCACCAGGCACCCATGTGAGAATAACCAGGAAAGATAGAACCATGTGGCACCCAGTCTTTCCCAGGAGAAAAAAATTACGTGTATTTTTTGATCCATTGCTAATTTTAAAAATGATTGTATGCTATATATGAAATTATACAGATACATAAATAATCCATGGAGAAATACATTTATTCATATGTAATAAATCACCCTGACAGTAGAAAATGTGTGACTCCCAATCTCTAAAACTGCTGAGCTACATCTGTATAAACAAGAAAATTATTGTAAGGCCAAAAGGAAAAATACCTCAAAGTTGGCAAGCAATCATAGTTCCAGACACTTGGTTATGAAGTTCTTGATGAAGTTTTCATTGTCAAGTTCCAGAAGATAAAAGTGATCTCATGAGTATCAATATTTCCAATGATTATATCTTTGCAGACTAAAATAAAATTTTATTTGATAATAAATTACATTTACTAGTACAACTAAAGACTTATTTCCACATATTATTTTTCTAAGTGCTGATACCCAGTGGTAGAGTTATTTTCAAGATGTCAGGTTCTTTGTGTCCTATATCTTTATCTAAGACCTAACAGAGTCTAAGAGAAACCTAAGTCCTACTCATATTCTCTTATTTTATATGAGATGAGTATGTCACCACTTACACTACATAAAACTGGGATGAACTCTCTATTCATGGCAGTAACTATTAGTTGATATTTGCTGAAAATCATAAAACACACATTTTAACAAATACCCAAAACTATAAAAATAATTTTCCCTACTACATCCTTTGCTAGGTCTTTAGATCCAATAAATCCTGTTAAGTCACAAGAAAGAATGGCCTTAGAGGATGTGTAAGAGCTATAAGCAAGAAAGAGCTAGTTAAGCAACACCCCAGAACCTTTTCCAGTTAATAGCACCACTGACATGAAACAGGAGGCCTCACCTTTTGCTCTTCTGACAGTGAAAAAATATTTTCAGTGAGTCTCAGGCATTTCTTTCTATCAGAAACTGCCTGAGACTCACTGTGATCCAGGCCATTTTCCAACCTCATCTAAGTTCTAGAATGTACAGCTGGCAGCAAGATGGTGCTGGGGGACCCAGGGTCAGGGTGAGGCTGGTTTCAACCCATGCTATTAGCTGTTGTAGCCCAGATATGACCTCCCTGATTTGTCCCAGCTCTATCCATGGCCCAGTGAAGGTTCTCATGTAAAGAACAAGAGTGGGTTCGACCTCTGTTTCACCACAACACAGATATATTTACTGAGCAGGATCATGGGTGCTGGGGACCTGCAAATATACAAATATAGGCCCCACCCTCCTACATCTGACAGACTGGCTGGGAAGAGAGATGTGAATGAAATAATCAGACAACTGAAGATAGACAGAAGTACTACCAAACCAGGTGATTGGAGAGCATGGGACAGGAGTGGGGAAAGGCTGGGTGAAGGTGGATCTCCATAAGGAAGTGGAGTGCAGCTGAGAGCACAAAGAGGAGTGCACAAAGAGGCTCTAAAAACAGCTAGAGTTTTGACAGGGGTTGGAGACAATGATAGTGAACTTAGAGCATACTGAAAATGAAACCAACTAAAATTAAGCATAGTGGGAACATGGCCAAAAACCAAACAAATAAACAAACAAAAACAAAACAAAACAAAAGGTGTCCTGTGGGTATAATACCATTTAGTTCAACAAAAGTGTAGCTCAAGTCCCAGGACAGTAGAGAAGAACAAAATAGGAAGACGTTTGAAGAAATAATGGCTGAATATTTCCAAATTTGACAAAAAGTATAAAGTCACACATCCATGGAGCTCAAGAAACCCAAACAGAATAAGCAGTGAAAAATACATGGAAACAGGTTGTAATCAAATTGCTAAAAATACAATTTAAAAAAAAACAGAGGACAATATAGGGGGAGGACAATTGTCAAGCTGGAATTATATAATTTGTAACTATATTTCTAAAGTGAAAGTTAAAGGCATTTTTAGACACAAAATCCAAGAGAATTCAATGCATCAGACTTGCACTTAAATATTGAAAAGAACTTCTTTTAGACAGAACAAAAATATCAGATGAAATTTGGATCTACTAAGGGATCCAACATGGCGACCGGCAAGGAAGCAGCACTTTCAGTATCTCCACATTAACCGGATCAGAAACACCCATTAAAACAGCTACATTCTACCTACTGAGGAACTTCTAGCAAAATTCCGCTGAAAGGAGACCTGCCAGGAAGTAGTAAGTTATATTAGAGGTGACAGTTGGCCCCAGACAAGTGAATCTTGGCCGGCCACGAGGGCACAGAGGTCCAATCCCGCAGCCACCGCCCAACCGGCTCTGCAAGCGGCCCCCGGAGGCCCGGGGCAGCGAGAAGGGTCCCCGCCTGGCCCGGCAGACGGCTCCCGCCATCCTGGCTCTCCTGGCGGCCCCGCTCGCTCGGTGATCGGCCACCCCGCCCGCCCGGCTCTTAGCCACGAGGCCACTGCCTACCGGGTTCTACAAGCGGCCCCCGGCAGCCGGCGTGGCGAGAAGGGTCCCCGCCTGGCCTGGCAAATGGCCTGCGCCCTCCTGGCTCTGCTAACGGCCCCGCCCACCCGGCAAACGCCCCCCCCCCCCGCCCTCCCGGCTCTGTTGGCGGCCCCGCCCCCGGCCAGCGCAGGCTCGGCTCTGCAGGCGGCCCCTGGTGGCCCGCGCAGCGAGAAGTGTCCCCGCCTGGCCCGGCAGACGGCCTGTGCCCTCCCGGCGCTGCTAACGCCCCGCCAGCATGGCTAACGGCCCCCTGCCCACCTGGCTCTGCAAACGGCCCCGCCCACCCGGCAAACGGGCCCCCCCGCCCTCTGGGCTCTGCTGGCGCCCAGCCCGCGGCCACCGCCCCAGGCTCTGCAGGCGGCCCCCAGCGGCCCTGCGCGGCGAGAAGGGTCCCCGCCCCGGCAGACGGCCTGTGCCCTCCCAGCTCTGCTAACGGCCCCGCCCCCACTGCGAACGGCCCCGCCCGCCCGGCAAACGGCTCCCCCCCTGAGACGACGTGAAGGAAATCTAACCAAGCCTTTATGAAATAGCGAACTGGGAACTAAAACCAGAGATTGGGTCAGTCCAGAGACAAGCCAGTTCCACCCCTCCCTTCGGACACTCCAGCAAGGAGGCAGGGGCCCGCCATTGCAGAGAGGGGAAGTCACCAAAGTTTAGCCAAAGAGATTCCTTCCCAGCAGAATCTACTTTAGCAGGTGTGTGACTCCCACCCACATCAGATACAAACAACCGGGAAACTTCAAAATCTCTCTGTGGGCGTGACTGTAAGGGCCAAAGGACTCTCGACCCCCAACTCCCAATACTGCCAGTGACGTGGGCGTGACTGTAGGGGTGGAGGGAAGCAGAGAAGACTCCCCACCCCCAACTCCCCCAACCGCCAACTGAGAGGGCGTGACAGTAGGGGTGGAGGGAAACAGAGGACACTCCAGACCCCCAACTCCTCCTACTGCCAGCGGAGTGGTCGTGATTGTAGGGGCTGAGGGAAGCAGATGGGATCCTCGACCCCCAACTCCCATTACCACCAGTGGCGACACCAATGGTCTTAGCCGCCAGACTCCGAAGGTGTGCCCACCAAAGGGGTCCGGAAAAATTAAACTATTGACTCCCAGAACACAGCTCCACAGCACTGGGGCTTAGATGAATGACAGAGAGAGTGCTCAGTCATTAGGGAAATAGAGCACCCAGAGGGTCTGAAAGTGTAACCAAATCCTTGGAGAACCTCCTCCGGTGCACAGGACCTGGCTGGCTGGCAGGAGGAAGGGGAGGAGGGGCTGTAGAAGTGAAACGGCTCTGGACCAACAGGATTGAGAGACTCCCAGGAGCCGCCTTACAGGGATTGCTGTTGACACATTGAGGGCAAATCTCAGCCCGGAGGGCACAGCTTTGCCTACGGGAAGAGAAGAAAATGGATCTCTAAGACCTAATTTTATTTCTTATTTTATTTTATTTTTTCTCTCTCTTTTTCCCTCTTTCTCTCCCCTTCCAAGTTTTATTGTTCTTTCCATTCTCCTCTATGCTATCTAACTCCCCCTCCTTCTTACTTTTCAAGAGCACCTTCCTTTCCCTTCCCCCCAACTTTCATCCCAAGCATTACGTCCTCCATTTCGTGTAACTGTCTAAATGCAAACAGGTGAATGTTTCGAGGCCATCTATAGTGCTCCTAAATACCTAGCTACTACCAACACCCTGATCCAATTGACGGTTAGCATCCCCCTTCAGTAGAGCAATCTTCTAAAGTAGCCAAGACATACTAACCTGTATACCTTCATAGCACCCAACATAAAGTCCTAAGAACAAAAAACAAATCACTATATGCATACAAAATCCGGAAGGCCTTTATAAATTGAATGAATCAGCTCTAAAGTACAATAAAGCCCAACATCTATAGGCATAATCTCCCACCACAAAGGAGAAACAACAGATATAAACAAAGCCAAAACAAATGTATAGGAGAAAGCAGTTACAAAGTAGTCAAATAGAGCTGGAAAGTAATGTGGACAACATGAAAAAAACAGGGAAAAAAGGAGTACAGATAATGCAGGACAACTTAAATCTACAGGAGGACCTAGAAGCATCAGAAACATGGACAGGGAAAGAAATCAAGGCATACCTAACTCAGATGGAACGGAATTTTAGAGAAGACATGAGACAGCAAATCCAAGAATTGAAAGTATATTTTGAAAACCAACTAAACAAACAAATTCAAACTGCAAAGAACGAGCTTTACCAGGAGATAGAGATCTTAAAAAAAACCAAACAGTGATTTTAGAAATGCAAGAAACCATAAACCAGATTAAAAATGCTAACGAGAATATTACAAATAGACTAGATCAAGTAGAAGTCAGAACATCAGATAATGAAGACAAAGTTTATCAACTTGAAAAGAATATAGTCAATACTAAAAAGATGCTTAAATCTCACGAGCAATCTATCCAAGAGATATGGGATTTCATCAAAAAACCAAATTTGAGAGTCATTGGGATAGAAGAAGGCACAGAGATTCAAGCCAAAGGAATGGACAACCTATTGAATGAAATAATCCTAGAAAACTTCCCAGAGATGAAAGATGGAATGGATTGCCAAATCCTGGAAGCCTACAGGACCCCAAACATCCAAAACTGTAATAGGCCAACTCCAAGACATATAATTATGAAGATAGCCAACATACAGAACAAGGAGAGAATATTAAAAGCTACGAGGGAAAGGAGGCAGATTACATTCAGGGGTAAACCAATTAGGTTAACGGCTGATTTTTCATCACAGACTTTGAAAGTGAGAAGATCCTGGAACAATGTATTTCAAACGCTGAAAAATAATGGATTCCAACCAAGAATACTGTATCCAGCAAAATTAAGCTTCAGATTTGACAATGAAATTAAAATCTTTCACGATAAACAAAAGCTAAAAGACTTCGCAGCCAGAAAACCAGCACTGCAAAGCATTTTGGGCAAAATTCTACAAGAAGAGGAATGGAAAAACAGTGCCCAAAACCAACAGCGGGAGGTATCTCAGTAAAGGGGGAGGAAAACAACCAAAAAGTAAAAACTAGCCAAACTAAAATAAATAAATAAATAAACATGACTGGAAGTACAAATCATATTTCAATTGTAACCTTAAATGTTAATGGACTAAACTCACCAATCAAGAGACACAGGCTGGTAACCTGGATCAAAAAAACAAATCCAACAATATGCTGCCTTCAGGAGACTCATATGATAGGAAAAGACATACACAGGCTGAAGGTGAAAGGTTGGGAAAAATCATACCACTCACATGGCCCTCGGAAGCAAGCAGGAGTGGCCATACTCATATCGAATAAAATCAACTTCAAACCTAAGTTAATCAAAAGGGATAAAGAAGGACACTATATCCTGTTAAAAGGAACTATTCACCAACAACACATAACAATTATCAATTTATATGCACCAAATAATGGTGATAATGTTCATAAAACAAACTCTCCTCAAGTTCAAAAGTCAAATTGACCACAACACAATAATTATGGGTGACTTCAACACACCGCTCTCGCCATTAGACAGATCCTCCAGACAAAAGCTGAATAAAGAAACTATAGAACTCAATGACACAATCAATAACCTAGACTTAACCAACATATATAGAATATATCAACCATCATCAAGTGGATACACGTTCTTCTCAGCAGCGCATGGATCGTACTCAAAGATAGATCATATATTATGCCATAGGGCAACTCTTAGCAAATATAAAGGAGTGGAGATAATACCATGCACCATATCTGATCATAATGGAATGAAACTGGAAATCAATGAAAAAAGAAGGAAGGAAAAATCCTGCATCACATGGAAAATAAACAATATGTTACTGAATGATCAATGGGTTACAGAAGACATAAAGGAGGAAATCAAAAAATTCTTAGAGATAAATGACAATTCAGACACAACATACCGGAATCTATGGGACACAATGAAAGCAGTTTTAAGGGGGAAATTCATTTCCTGGAGTTCATTCCTCAAAAAAAGAAAAAAACAACAAATAAACGAACTCACACTACATCTCAAAACCCTAGAAAAGGAAGAGCAAAACAACAGCAAATATAGCAGACGACAAGAAATAATTAAAATCAGAGCGGAAATCAACGAAATTGAAACAAAAAAAACCATCGAAAAAATTGATAAAACTAAAAGTTGGTTCTTTGAAAAAATAAATAAGATCGACAGATTCTTAGCCATGCTAACGAAGAGAAGAAGAGAGAAAACTCAAATCACTAACATACGGGATGAAAAAGGCAATATCACAACAGACACTACAGAAATACAGAAGATAATTAGAAAGTATTGTGAAACTCTATATTCTAATAAAATAGAAGACAGTGAAGACATCGATAAATTTCTTAAGTCATATGAGCTGCCCAGATTGAGTCAGGAAGACACACACAATTTAAACAGACCAATAACAAAGGAAGAAATAGAAGAAGCCATCAAAAGACTACCAACCAAAAAAAGCCCTGGACCAGATGGGTATACAGCGGAGTTTTACAAAACCTTCAAAGAAGAATTAATACCAATACTTTTCAAGCTATTTCAAGAAATAGAAAAAGAAGGAGCTCTTCCAAATTCATTCTATGAGGCCAACATCACCCTGATCCCGAAACCAGACAAAGACACTTCAAAGAAAGAAAACTACAGACCAATATTTCTAATGAACATAGATGCAAAAATTCTCAATAAAATCCTGGTGAATCGAATACAAAAGCATATCAAAAAAATTGTGCACCATGATCAAGTAGGATTCATCCCTGGGATGCAAGGTTGGTTCAATATACGGAAATCAATAAATATTATTCACCACATCAATAGACTTAAAGATAAGAACCGTATGATCGTCTCGATAGATGCAGAAAAAGCATTCAACAAAGTACAGCATCCTTTTATGTTCAAAACACTAGAAAAACTGGGGATAACAGGAACTTACCTCAACATTGTAAAAGCTATCTATGCTAAGCCTCAGGCTAGCATCATTCTAAATGGAGAAAAACTGAAGGCATTCCCGCTAAAATCTGGAACAAGACAGGGATGCCCTCTCTCACCACTTCTATTTAATTTAGTCCTTGAAATACTAGCCAGAGCAACTAGACAGACAAAAGAAATTAAAGGCATAAAAATAGGAAAAGAAGAACTTAAAATATCACTATTTGCAGACGATATGATCCTATACTTAGAAGACCCAAAAGGGTCTACAAAAAAACTACTAGAACTAATAAATGAATTCAGCAAAGTGGCAGGATATAAAATCAACACGCATAAATCAAAGGCATTCCTGTATATCAGTAACAAAACTTCTGAAATGGAAATGAGGAAAACCACCCCATTCACAATATCCTCAAAAAAAATAAAATACTTGGGAATCAACCTAACAAAAGAGGTGAAAGATTTATACAATGAAAACTACAGAACCCTAAAGAGAGAGATAGAAGAAGATCTTAGAAGATGGAAAAATGTACCCTGTTCATGGATAGGCAGAACCAACATCATCAAAATGGTGATATTACCCAAAGTTCTCTACAGGTTCAACGCAATGCCAATCAAAATCCCAACGGCATTTCTGGTAGAAATAGATAAAGCTATCATGAAATTCATATGGAAAAACAAAAGACCCAGAATAGCAAAAGCAATTCTAAGCAGGAAGTGTGAATCGGGAGGTATAGCGATACCAGATTTCAAACTGTACTACAGAGCAATAGTAACAAAAACAGCATGGTACTGGTACCAAAACAGGCAGGTGGATCAATGGTACAGAATAGAGGACACAGAGACCAATCCACAAAATTACAACTTTCTTATATTTGATAAAGGCGCTAAAAGCATGCAGTGGAGAAAGGATAGCATCTTCAACAAATGGTGCTGGGAAAACTGGAAATCCATATGCAACAAAATGAAGCTGAACCCCTTTCTCTCACCATGCACAAAAGTAAATTCAAAATGGATCAAGGACCTAGATATCAAATCAGAGACTCTGCACCTGATAGAAGAAAAAGTTGGCTTCAATCTACACATTGTGGGGTCGGGCTCCAAATTCCTTAATAGGACGCCCATAGCACAAAAGTTAATAACTAGAATCAACAAATGGGACTTACTCAAACTAAAAAGTTTTTTCTCAGCAAGAGAAACAATAAGAGAGGTAAATAGGGAACCTACATCCTGGGAACAAATCTTTACTCCTCACACTTCAGATAGAGCCCTAATATCCAGAATATACAAAGAACTCAAAAAATTAAACAACAAGATAACAAACAACCCTATCAACAAATGGGCGAAGGACCTGAACAGACACTTCTCAGAGGAGGACATACAATCTATCAATAAGTACATGAAAAAATGCTCACCATCTCTAGCAGTCAGAGAAATGCAAATCAAAACCACCCTAAGATACCATCTCACTCCAGTAAGATTGGCAGCCATTATGAAGTCAAGCAACAATAAGTGCTGGCGAGGATGTGGGGAAAAGGGTACACTTGTACATTGCTGGTGGAACTGCAAACTGGTGTGGCCAATATGGAAAGCAGTATGGAGATTCCTAGGAAAGCTGGGAATGGAACCACCATTTGACCCAGCTATCGCCCTTCACGGTCTATTCCCTGAGGACCTTTAAAGAGCATACTATAGGGATACTGCCACATCAATGATCATGGCAGCACAATTCACAATAGCTAGACTTTGGAATCAACCCAGATGCCCTTCAATAGATGAATGGATTAAAAAACTGTGGCATTTATACACAATGGAGTATTACGCAGCACTAAAAAATGACAAAATCATGGATTTTGCAGGGAAATGGATGGCATTAGAGCAGATTATGCTAAGTGAAGCTAGCCAATCCTTAAAAAACAAATGCCAAATGTCTTCTTTGATATAAAGAGAGCAACTAAGATCAGAACAGGGAAGAAGAGCATGAGGAAAAGATTAACATTAAACAGAGACGAGTGGGGGGAGAGAAAGCGAGAGAGAAGGGAAACTATGGAAATGGAAGGAGACCCTCATTGTTACACAAAATTACATATAAGAGTTTGTGAGGGGAAAGGGGAAAAAAAACAAGGGAGAGAATTAAACAACAGCAGATGGGGTAGAGAGGGAACATGAGAGGGAAGGGGAGGGGGGATAGTAGGGGATAGGAAAGGTAGCAGAATACAACAGTCACTAATATGGTATTATGTAAAAATGTGGATGTGTAACCGATGTGATTCTGCAACTTGTATTTGGGGTAAAAAATGGGAGTTCATAACCCACTTGAATCAAATGTATGGAAGATGATATGTCATGAGCTGTGTAATGTTTTGAACAACCAATAAAAAAAAATTAAGCTCTCTTAAATACATTAACTAAAGGAAATCATGTTTATAGAACTAAAAAAAGTATGAGAATTATGTCTCAAAAATAGATAATATAAGCCAAATTTTAAAATGAGCCAATTATGATAAAACAATCTGAGAAAGAGAAAAAAAATTGTATAAAGAAAAAATGGAGTCTTAGAGTTCTACAAGATAAAAACAAGTATAGAAAGATGTGAAAAAATGGGAATTCCAAATGGAGAGGGGACAAAGGCATAGAAGAAATATATAAATAAAAATTGGAAAAACTTCCAAAATTTGATGTAAAAAAATTGTACATCAAAAAATCTCAACATACTCCAAGTAGGATAAATTTAAAGATCTACGCCTAGACACTACATGATCATGCTGCTCAAAAACAAAGATAGAGAATTTTGAAAACAGGAAAATAGAAATGATTAATCATATAAAAGAAATTTTGAAGAAGATTAAAAACTTAGAGCTAGAGGTGTAGCTCACTGGGAGAGAATATGCTTAGCATAAATGAAAAATAAATCTAGACACTTTCAGATAAAACAGAGAGATTCTGTCACTAACAATCTTTCCATAGAAGAAATACTAAGGGGAATGCTTCAAACTGAAATGGAGGGACATAGGGCAGGAAGTCTATTCCACATGAGGAAATAGAATATTGATAAAGGCAACTATAAAAATAAATATGAAAGATAGTTTAAATGTAGACTTTTGTTTGAAAAGATAGCTTTTTCTTGTGATTTAAATGATAATTGCATAATCAATAATTTTAAATCTCTGTTGTTTGGAACACAATATATAAAGATGTAATTTTTATAACAACAGTACGAGGCACAAATGTAGCTATAGATAAGTTTTGTAAATCATTGAAATTAAGTTAACCCAAAATAGACTGTTATAAATTAAGATGATAATTGTAAATCTAAGGAAACCACTTGAAAACAATGAAAAAAATACATTTTAAAAATAGTCTGCTGGCTTCCATTTAAGGAGTTTTGGAGTTGACACTTGACACTTGACTCTAACAACAATCATAAAGATGAACCATAGGAAGAATCAACAACTCTTCCTAGATCTGAGGTCTGATACCCAAAGTTGAAGACACAGGCAGATAGTGAAAAATCACAACTTACCAGGGCAGAAACTTGCAAATAAAATCCTCCAGGGGAACAAGTATTGTGTGGGGGGGGGAAGAAAAAAAAAGAAATTTGGATCTACTTGAACAAAGAAAATTATATATATATATATATATATATATATATATATATATATATATATGAGGATTTTTCTAATTTTTAAGTCACTATAAAACACCAGTGACTACACAAAAACTATATGTAGAATTTGTATATTATGAAAGCACAAAGTTCAAGATAGGGAATGGAGTGACATTCTTTTCCCTCTTGTAAGGTACTTTCATTAAAAATGAAGTGGTAAAATAAATTGAAGTAGATTGAGTTAAATTAAAGATGCATGTTTTGGATTCTAAACAAACACCTAAGGAATAAAACAATGGTCTATAGCTAAAAACCCAATGAAGGAGTAAAAATTTTAAAAAATTAAAAGGAAAAACAAAACCATGGGACAAATTTAAAACAAATTGCAAGATGGTAGACTTAAATGTAACCATATTAATAATTAATATTATGATAGATTTCAATACTACAGCTGAAAGGCAAAGATAACTAGACTGACTTGCAAAGCAAAATCTATCTACATGCTGTCAACAAGGGACACATTTTTAAGTATAAATCACAGAGAAAAAGTACAAGAATGGGATAAGATAAACCATGCAAACAATAATAAAAAAAAATTGGAATGGCTATAATTAGTATCAGAACAACAACACAAAAGACTTGAAAATAAGAGGCTGGCTGCAACGGTGCATACCTGTAACCCCAGTGACTTGGGAGACTGAGGCAAGAAGGTTGAGGCCAGGCTCAGAACTTAGTGAGACCCCCCAGCAACTTAGTGAAACACTGTCTTAAAATACAAACTAAAAATTAGTACAACCACTGTGGAAAGCAGTGTGGAAACTCCTCAAATAAACAAAAACACACACACACAAAATCTAGGAATGGAAGCACAATATGACTCAACTATCTCACTCCTTGATATTTGTCCAAAAGAACTAAAATCAGCACACTATAGCCATACAGCCACTTCATTGTTTAGAGCAGCACAGTTTACAAGAGCCAAATTATGGAATCCACCTTGATGCCCATCAACAAATGAATGAGTCAAGAAAATATCTATATATAATAATATAAAGATATAGATATATAGATATAGATATATCCACACAATGAAGTTTTACTCAGCCATAAAGAAGAATGTAGTAATGGTATTTGTAGGTAATGGAAGGAAATGTAGAAATTCATGCTAAGCAAAATAAGTCAGACTTAGAAAATCAAGAGTGAAGTGTTTTCTCACATATGTGGAAGCTTGGGCCAAATAAGGGAAAGAAGGTGGTGGGGGAGAGAATAAGATATCATGAAGATATAGGGTCAATCAGTAGAGGAGAAGAATAAGAGGGATGGAAGAAAGAGAGGAAATGGGTAGAAATATGAAATGAATTCAACAATATTATGTTATATACATATATCAATGTAACAAAAAGAATTTAACCTGTATGTACATGTAGAAAATATCAAGCAAAATTAAATAAAGGAGTGAAAGTAAGATTAATAAAGGAGAGGAAGGAGAATAGGGAGAAGGAGGAGGTAAGGAAAAGGGCGAGGAGAATGAAGATTTTAATCAAAATCCTTGAACGTATTATTTTGTCAAAATGAACTCAAATTCTATGTATAATTATAATTCTCTAATAAAATTAAAAAATAAAAATAAAAAATAAAAATGTCAGAGGATATAGCTACAATGGTAAAGTGCCCCTGAGTTAAATATATACATGTATATTTATCTATCCATCCATTCATCCATTCATCCATCCAGTCATCCATTCATCCATCCATCCATCCATCCCAGGAGAAGAATAAGAACATCGTATTAAAGAGTTTGCACACTTAAGAAAACAAGAGTAACTGGCCACAGTGGCACACAACTATAATCCTAGCTACTGGGGAGGATGAGGCAGGATGATTGAAATTTTGATGCCAGCTTGGGCAACTTAGCCCAAGAGTGAAGACAGAGGGGACATGTCATTGGGGACATGGAGACTTCACTTACATTGGGACTGCTGTACTCCTTAAGGGGAGCAGTGGCCATGGTCAGAGTTGTGGTATTATACATTTTCATATATCCATCATTTGAAAAATTGTTTGAAGCAATGGCTTTTAATGTATATATTAAACATTTAGCTTGACTAAAAAACCTATAAAAGTACTACTTCCACTTGTTTTGAAAAAGTATATTCATGCATGAATTATAGGGCTCTCTTCCAATGGCAGCATGAACTCATGTGAGACCTGCTGTTAGAACAAGGGTGACTGTAGACAGGAGAGGACTTGGAAAGCTTGGGGGGACACAGGCCTAGGGCTGGAAAGACATTTTCAGGTCAGAGAGGGACATTGTGGAAAGGGAAAAAGTCTCTTGGAGGTTTGGTAGGGAAAATAGAGAGGGGCTGAAAATAAGAGTCCCACAGAAACAGAAAATATCAAAGAATTCCAAGAATTCTGAACCCCTCACCCACAGGAACACCAATTTTTTTTAAAACTGCACTTCACTTGATCCACAGGAGAGGATACTCTGAAACCAGCCACCTCAGCCCCAGGGACTGAGCCACCTGTGACTGCTGGTCAGGAAAATCCACACCCCATCAGGAGCAGAAATAAACTGTGTTTGTGTTTCCCTGATTTAACCCAGTCAGGTGAGGTCAGTCCAAATACTTTCTCTTGGTGGCAGGCCTCATTGAGAAGCAAGAAATGTTCTGGGAATATTTGAAAACAATTGTTCACACTGCTCTTCAAGAAGTGTTTTTTCTCCACAATTCACTCTGAGGACCTGGTAGGCTCCTGAAGATGACCTGAAAATGTATGGAACCTATTCTCAGTGTAAGCAGCTTGAAGATTTTAATTCTGGGACTTGCCACCTTTGAGACTCCAGCAATTTGTCTATTATAGGTTGGGATTTCCTATCCTTGTAGAAACTCTACCCAAGTTTGTGCTTATAGGTTATGGCTGTGGTAAGTTGCAATTCTCCCCATCAATGTGTCTTTCCAGAGTTCACCCAGGGCCTCATGTATGCTAAGCACACACTCTACCACTAGCTACAGCCTCAGCCCTTGTATCCACCATTTTTTGGCCAACAGTTTGCACTGAGATCTCAATTCTTTGATGGATGTAAGAAGAGTGGCTAATTTTGGGTTAGTTCAGTGTTTGACTTATTACAAGGGTCGACAACTTCCAATCTTCTTTTAGGTAGAACCAGAAGCTGGGAGTCTTCTTGTGTCTTGTTTTATTTCTTTCACTGTCAACATTCTATTTCTGGTTGTTTTTAATTGCATAATGCTTATTCATTTCATTTCTCATTCAGCATATATGATTTTTTTGTAATGATTTGAATTTGAATTTGTAATTCACTCAAGTTTATTTTTCTCTTGTCTGACATAGTTGAACAGTGAATCCATTCAATGCTTCCTGCTGTGGGAAGGACATATGGGCTGACCAGAGGATTCTTGGCTGGCAGGTTTGTCTCTCATCACTTTGAATATTTCAACCTAATGTCTTCTGTGTTTCAGAGTTTCTGAGGAGAAATGAGGACCTTATGAGGAAATGATAACCAAGTACACTTCCTCTCAGTCCCATAGATGTGAACAACATGGCCTGTAGTGCCTTAGGTAATTAAGCATTTGTGCCAGTGTCAGGATGTGAATGAAGTACTACCATCCTTTGGACACCAATTGTTTTGACTTGGAAGAAAAAGAAATTGCACACTTTGAGTGTAGGTATGATCAGTTCTTTAAAAGTCAAAAGTCATTACAGATTTTCAGACTTGGAATGGAAGAGCCATTGAAGCCTCCTACAGATCTTAATTTCTAAATGGGTAAATATCAGCCTCTATAACGCTCTGAAGTCAGAAACTTCTGAAGTCCTTCCTTATTCTTATTATAAAATGAAAAAGGTCTTTGGGACCAATGTGTGAGGAGACTACTATGAGTTGTAACCAGGCAAGTGTAAGTATATATAGAACATTTGTTGCTTCTCAACAAGTGAGTTATACCTAGGCAAGTATAACAGGAGCCCCAGTTCTATAATACGTATGATATGTAATGTACATAATGTTTAGTCTCTTGATTATGGATTTTGGGTAAGAAAAGCCTACTGGTGATATTCTCATCATTTCTTGGAGGATACAGGCAGTTAACATGACTCATCACATGTGAGAATAAGCTTGTTCACAGGTTTCTCCACTGTGAAGATACTTTCCTCACTTCTTTCCCCACTCCTCAGAAGCAGGTCATTCCCAAGACAGTGAGTGAAGTGAGCCCCAGCTCCCCAGAGAGGGAGTAGCCACACATATGATCTGGAGTTCAGCCCAAGTATGTTTAAAACTAGATCATCTGAAGCTCCTCAGGAGTCCTTTTCACCCTTTCTTTTCAGTTAGATGATTTAAACAATGCAAGATGACCTGCTTTTCTTTGCTTAAGCTTTGCAGGTTAAATGAGATAATAAAATAAATGGGAGATGAGTTCTTTGCCATTATAAATTTGTGACTTGTCCAAGTCACATGTGCCAGTTCTGACAAGCTAGGGAGTCTTATGAAATTATGTACTGACTTCTATGTATTTTATCAACTCTAAAGAGAGACATTTGGATTGTGTTCAATTCCTGAACAGCCTTCTTATTATGGTTTATTTGAATGTCAGTTCTGTGAATTTAAATTAAAGCTATATTTCCCAATGTGTGCTAAAGTGTACGTACAAGACTCTATACTACAGCTTTATTTTCTTTGTTTTTGTGGTACTTGAGATCTAACCCTTGGATCATGCATGCAAGACAAGTACCCTAATAGTAAGCTACATCCTCACCACTTTTTATTTTGAGATAAGGTCTTGCTAGCATCAAACTTGTGATCCTCCTACCTCAGTCTCCGAAGTAACTGGGAATATAGTTGTGTGCCACCAAACCTGGCTTATGGCATTGTTTCTAGTGACCAAATAACCAAACATACAAAAACAACAAAATAAACCCCTGATAAAGAATCAGCATCCATTAATAGAAAATTAGTTAAATAAATCATGGAACATGGAACTGTCACATGCACCAAGCCAGTAGAGGACCTTTAGGAATACCCAGAAGGTGGCAGTACAGCCCTGAGGTGACACCAAGTTTGTCCACTGGCATTCCCTAGCTTAGTCATCCACCACAGCCAACCCACAAGTTCTGGGGGATGAACCCCATACTGTTCTTCATGAATAAGGGGACAGTGGCTTTTAGTGAACAAGCAGTGCTATCCTCTGCACATCTTTTCAATTTATTTTTCAGTTTTTTGGTGGACACACATCTTTATTTTTATGTGGTGCTGAAGATTGAACCCAGCCCACCACGCATGCCAGGTGAGCACCTTACTGCTTGAGCCACATCCCCAGCCCCTCTGCACATTTTTACTAGTGTATGTCTTTGGGGACTGCACATTTTCCTTGAAATAATTTTCTTTTTTTCTTGTGTCTCATTTGTTCTGATAGACTGAATACATTATTTTCTAGATGTTCTATTATTTTAATATGTAGCACTTAAAAAATACTAGGTTTTTATTGAGTTTAAAAAAGGTTTTTGAACAAAAGTTGTATTTTCTAGTTGGGCGATTAGCTTCTACTTTTATTAAATTATGATCAGCACATAGTATTTGTATTGTTTCTTCTCTTGTGAGTTGAGATTTGCTTTTTTGGAGTTTATGACCTGATTTTGTGAATCCTTGAGAATGTTTGAAGTGATGGAACATTCTATATAAATGGGTACACTGTTCATATATGTGTGTGTATAGTTATTTAATATTAGGTAATAATTTTGTACTTATGTAATCTGCAACGGATACAGAAAGGAGAACTGAACCTTAAATCATGCAGCTTAATGACTTGTTATAAAACACAGATCCTTGTAATTGGGACCCAGGAAAAGATAGGGAATATCTTTATATACCAGAAGCCCCCACATGGACTTCAAATCACAAGTTTGTAGTCGTGCCTCTAGTAGATTTGGTGAGCACTCCCAGGAAAATCAAACCTCAAAAATCTAAGCTGTTGAGGTGGGGTTGTGGCTCAGCTGTAGAGGTCTTGCCTAGCACATGCAAGGCCCTGGGTTCGATCCTCAGAACCACATAAAAATAAATAAAATGAAGGTATGTTATCCAACTACAACTAAAAAAATAAATATTAAAAAAAATCTTAGCTGCTTAATTCTTCACTATCATGTGAAGTTTGTCAGATCTTCAAACATCATTTTGCATTGCTTTTGTGTTTTAAACAGCACAACATACAAATCACCCCTGAAGGCACACACTTCCTTGCCACAAGGACACGCCTCTGTGCCTCTGTGCCCTCCAAACCTTTGAGGATCTCTGGACAGGTGGTCCCTCCCCCAAGGGTGCAGTGATGGCACCTGCATTATTGTTACCTAGTCACAGGGCTTCACAGCCCAGCTAGGCTCTGGACGGGGTCCATGCTGTGGCTATAGATGCCCACATGCTGTTGCTCAGGATTCTACTCCTCATGGATCTTCCTGGTTGTTCTCTCTCTTACTTAGGGTGAGATTTCAAAGTCTCCACTGTTAACATCGAATGATTGGTTGCTCCCTTAATCTTCTCACTTTTCCTTCCTAATGGTGCTGTTTTATGCACATTTGTTTATTCCTACTTATGTTCTTAGTAAATTGGCCATTTGCCATAAGATGTTCTTCTCTTTCTTTGTAAACAATTATGTTCCAAAGTCTATTATTCTGTGTCAGTGGAGTCATGCCAACTTTGCTTATTTGCCATGTCTTTTTCCTCCCTATTGCTTTGCACCTATTTGTATTCTTGAATCTAAGGTGTGTCTTCAATAGCAATATGTTACATGATCCTGTTTTTCAATCCATTCTGGCAATCTATACCTTTTGATTTTAGTGTTTAGTCCATTTCCATTTGGCATGATCACTGAGGAGGTATAATTCACGTCTGGTTCATGTTTCAATATGGCATGTGTATGATGTTTCTCTGTTTCTCCACTTATGCCTTCTTCTTTCTTTTTTTAACCTTTACTTTTGTGTGGTTCTGAGGGTAGAACCCAGTGGCTCACATGTGCTAGGCCAGTGCTCTACTACTGAGCCACAACCCCCCACTTATACCTTCTTTACTGATAAGTGGGTACATTCTAGTGTACTATTTTAAGTCTCTTCTTGTTTATTTTATTAAATTTTAAAATTCAACTTCTTAGTAATTGTCCTAGGGAGTATTATGAGCTTTTAAAAACAATCTAATTCAGATTAATATTAAGTTCAATACTGTACAAAAACTGACTCCAATATAACTCCATTTCCTCCTACTTCCTTTGGGCTATTTTGTAAAACAACTTTTCTCTTTGTTCATTTTAATCCTTCAACACAGTTTTATAACTCTTGTTGCTTTCTGCAGTAGTCTTTTAAAACAACTATTGGAAGAAAAGAGTTATAGGTATGATGTGTGCATCCTGTTCCATATTCCCCAGGGGCCCAACTGCCTTTGCTGCTGCTTTTTATTTCTCTGTTTGGATTCGAGTTATGTGTAGTGTCCTTTAATTCTAAGGGACAGCCTTTCATAACTTTGTAAGCAGGTTACTGGTCTTGAGATGGAGAGGACAGGAGGAAGCCCCTGTGAAGATGTAACAGATATCACTGTCTTACCTACATTACTTTCTCTTGGATAGACAATGTTCATTTGATCCACAGCCTCAGTTAATTTCACAATTCAGAAATGGATGATTGTAGTTACTTTGCTTGTGGGATAGTATGTGTCTACCAGGTCCTTGTTCTCTGTTTACAGATGACCATTGTCCTAGGATGTATTTTTTTAATTTTTTTTTAGTTGTTGATGAGCCTTTATTTTATTCATTTATATATATGCAGTGCTGAGAATTGAACCCAGTGTCTCACACATGCTAGGCAAGTGCTCTACCACTGAGCCACAACCCAGCCCCCTTAGGATGTATTTTAATGTTTTTGGTTCATCTGTTTTTGTAACTTTGGGGGTGGGGACATGATGTTCCCTTTTAATAACTAGGTAAAATCCTCTTTTATTTCTCCAAATGTTCTTTAATTTTAAAATCAGAGTATTTCTAGAGTTCTGTTATTTCTATACTGTGTTTCAGGGACAATTATTGCATAGAAGCTTAAAAAAACAATAACCTAAAAAAGTCAATAATAAAATCCCCAAGAACAGACACATAGAATTCACAAGATGTGAGCAAACTAACTGGGTTAAAAGCCAAGCTGTCCTTTGGCAGAGACAAGTTTTGTGCAGTATTGAATTCACCCTGTTTGAAGTCCTTCTTTTCTTTGCAATGCAGATCATGGGCTTTCTGTTACTGAATTCCAGTGTTCTGGCACCCTCTAGTGCTACTAATGAGTAAAAGCCACTTCCCTTTAGCTTTTTCTCTTTTTTCTATTTTTTTTTAATTCATTTTTTAAAAAAATAAATGACAGCAGAATGCATTACAATTCTTATTACACATATACAGCACACTTTTCATCTCTGGTTGTATATAAAGTATGTTCACAGCAATTCGTGTTTTTATACATGTACTTTGGATAATGATGTTCATCATATTCCACCATCATTTCTAACCCCATGCCACCTCCCTTACCCTCCCACCCCTTTGCCCTATCTAGAGTTTGTATATTCCTCCCATGCTCCCCCTCCCTACCCCACTATGAGTCAGCCTCTTTATATCAGAGAAAAAGTTCAGCATTTGTTTGGTTGGGATTGGCTAACTTTACTAACTATTCCCTCCACTCCTCCTCCCCACACTCTTCCTTTCTCCTGTAATAATTTTCTAAGTCAATATTTTCTAAATTAAACTTGTCACACTTCTATCCTCTTCCAGCTCTATGCCTATCAGAAACACATCACTTTCTGTTCCTGAACCTTTGCTTGTGTCCCATAAGCAAAGGTTTCGGGGTTTTAACAAAGGTTTCAGGATTTCTGACTTTCAAGCTGATGGAAAGAAAATTGAAAAATTAAAAAATAATCCATTCAAAAGAAGCCAAAAGAGAGCAAAGAAAAAGAAGGATGAGTATATATATATATATATATATATATATATATATATATATATATATATATATATATATATATATGACAAGATGATTTAATTAAATCCAGAATTCTTACAAGAGCTATGCTAAATGCAGTAGGGTAAATATTCTAATTAAAAGCCATAAATCAATCAGACTAAATAAAAACTCATGCTTCTTATATGAAAAAACCTAGAACAAAAGGACACAGAAAATTGAAAAGAAAATGATGCAGAAAGATAAGCCATACAAATACTAACCTAAAATCAGTGGTTGACTATGAAATATCACACAAAATAGAATTTAAGTACAAATATTACTGGAGAGAAGCTGCATGATCACAGAAGCCTTGGTTCTTCAGAAGATTTTTTAAAATAACCTTGTAACCTTATTATACATATACAGCACATATACATATGTCATTACACATAAACCTGTCCTTTGGCAGGGACAAGTTTTGTGGATCAAATGAACATTGTCTAGCTAATAACCTGGTGTGCATATGTGTATATGTGTATATTTTTATAGATACCTATTATGGGTATGATGATTTTCTCATATTTAAAAATTAAAATAAAAAAGTTGTAGATGGACAGAATGCCTTTATTTTATTTTTTATTTTTATGTGGTGCTGAGGATACAAGCCAGTGCCCACACATGCTAGGCAAATGCTCTACTACTGAGCTACAGCCCCAGCCCTGATTTTCTAATATATATTTTTTTTTTGATTTCTCATTTGTTCTAGAGAAAATACTATGAAAGCTGAATGATTTCACTTATTTGAAATTCATTGAGGTTTGATTTATGTTGAAGAATATAGTCTAATGTGAAAATATTTTGCAGACATTTTTGTGTATGTATATGAATTGAACAAAACTTAAAAAGAGACAGACAAGTAAAACATAGAAGTTTTCTTTTTAAATATTTGGTTTTTAGTTGTAGGTGAAAAATAACCTTAATTTTATTTTTATGTGGTGCTGAGGATCAAACCCAGTGCCTCACTTTTGTAGTTGCTAGGCAAGTGCTCTACTGCGGAGCCACAACCCCAGCCCTAGAAGATTTTGTCTGATAGAAAAGCAGGTCTAGAAATGTAGCTCAGTGGTAGAACACTTCTCTAGCAGGCATAAGGTCCTGGGTTCCATCTGCAACAGTACACACATGCACACACGCACATGGACACATCCATGTAGAACACAAATTGTTATAAATAAATAATGGAATAAATTTTAGCAGATTTAACCATACATACACTTAGAGAATAATGCAACCTTTCAGGGCATATAAACCATTCTTTTTAAGCACATTTTCAAAACTGATCATATTCTTCATCATAGATTTTCATCAATCACTCAGAGTTTGTTCTTTTGAATTCAATGAGGAATCATACATTTTTATAAAATGCTCCTGTGTACTTGTACCTATTTAGAAGCAATATACTTTCAAATAACATAAGGATATAAAGAATCCCAATATAATATAGATATTATTTTGAACTGAACCATAAGAAAGGCTATCAAAATTTTCAGGCTGCACCTAATGCCACTGTTAAGGGAAAACATACAGGTTTGCCTGTGTACACAGGGTGGACAGAGAGAACAAACCCAGATGAGAAGCACCTGTCTCAAGAAGTAAGAAAAAGAGGAACAATAGAGCTCAGACATGGTGGCAGGCATGGAAACACAAAGAACACAAATTAACAAATAGAAAACAATCCTTGATGGAGAAGGTATACAAAGTCCAAAGGTTTTTGCGAGGGAAAAAGTAAGCAGGGGATGGATCCCTGATGACTGATCCTGGGCAGTGAGAAGGGCAAGGGGCTTAAGAAGGATGAAAAGGCTCACATCATCACCTGGCTCACAGACATTTTAAAATTCCATAAGAAGACAGTATGGAAAACTTTATATCCATACAGCAGGACTCTCTGATGAAGTAGACAAATTCCTAGAAAAATATATTTATGAAAACTTTTATAGCAACACAGCAGGCAATTTCTGTAAAGTGGACAAAATTCCTAGAGAAATGCATTTTCCGAAAGACAAAATAAATATTAAAATAGGCTAAAATCTTTAAAGATACTGCATTCAAACTCTACCTGCTTGCTTCTCAGGAGTAGTTATTCTCTAGGCCTCCTCTTTGTGAGTTTTGGTTCAGGGAATTTTTTGAAATTTCTTTTTCCTGTTTCCACAGCTTGCTCCTTGGTTCCAGACTTCTTCTTCTCAAAAGTATTGTCTCCTTTTCATGCAGCTCTGAGGGAAGGTGACAGGCATGTAGCCAGCCTGTGGTGCCCTCTGTGGTGCAGATGAAGGTCAACCTCAGTGCCTGACTGGTTTGGGGATATTAAGCCAACCTGGAATTCTTGGGTAAATTCTACCTGTTCATGTTATATACTCCTTGTCAGTGTGGCTTCATTCAGATGACCAGCATTTTATTAATGGTTTTTGCTTTTCTTAAGGAGGGACAATAAGTGGTCTGTGGTTTTCTTGTCATGTTTGCTCTTGATTTTCTATAAGAGAATATTTGCCTTGTAGAATGAGTTGGCAAGTGTTCATTCTTCCCTATTTTCTGAAAATGTTTGCAGATGAGAATCACAGCTCTGTTAAGAGTCACAATTACCTTTCATTTAACAACTGCTCCTCTGTAATAACGACCTGTTATTCTACTTTCAATCAAAGGAACTGTCCTTTAAATCTTAGGAAGACCAATCATTATAATTTTTAAGCATTTCTTTTGCTTTTCTTATTCATCATTCATGGGGGTCATTTTCTCAGGGTTTTTAGCTTTCAAACTTTTTTTGTTATTCCTGGGATTGAATCCAGACACACTTAAGCATGTGCCACATCCCCTGCCCTATTATTATTATTAGAGCCAGGGTCTCACTGACTTGTTTAGGGCCTCATTAAGTTTCTGAGGCTGGCTTTCAACTTAGAATCCTCCTGCCTCAGTCTCCAGAGTCAAGGAAATTATAGGCAGCTCAACCACAAGGGCTCAGACTTAATTATATTAAAAATTTTTGATTTCTTGTTCAGAATTATGAATGAGGACCTCTAGACTTATCATCTGTAGTTAGAATTACCTCTGTGATAAATTTTCTAAATCACTCATTTCTATAGCAGGTATGATTTCACTCATGGGCTTATACTGAGAGGCCTTGTGGAATAAAGTTAGCAAGCAGGGCTCCCTGAGGTCCAGGGCTAAATGCAGACTGAGGATGAGGTGTTGCTCTTGAGCAACATGGATCTTTAAGCAACAAAATTACCTCTTGGTTTAAGGTCTGTGCAGGCAGAGCATGGAGAGGAGCCTTGGAGTATCCTCTAAACAGCCACAGAAGAGTACAAGGAGAAAATCTTTCCTCCCTTGGATGTGGCACCCTGTTAGTTAGCAGTAGCTGTGGGCACTAGTGCTACAGTCCACACACACAGGCAGAAGATGAATTGGAACTTCAGTCCTGGGGAGGAAAGTGCAGAAGTGGCAGTATGCAACCTGTGTGGAGCATGTGAGGCCTGAGGGCATGTGGGAACTTGCAGAAGTGCTGGGAACCCTCTGGGTACACCTTTGGTATGGTGTCCCAGGGGCAACAGCTGCTCTCACATGTGGGGCCCACTCAACAGGGGCTGGTACCAGGACCACCAGTAGAGGAAGTTTCTCCAAAAGCTGCAAACTCTGCCTGGGACTGTTCCTGCTGCTGCTGCTGCATCAGCACCTGGTGAGTCCCTCAGCACTTAGGGTAGGTGGAAGAGTAGGAAGGCACTACAGACCCAGGTCTGTCTCAAGGAAGAAAGCTGGTGTGTGGGGGAGGTGTCATGATTCTTAAAAGATGAGAACAGAAGAACTTCTGGAATTTGGGACAGAGAATTGCAGGGGCACTGGGATTCACTAGGAAGGAAAGACATAAAGATGACTTGGGGGTCAGAACTCATTAAATTGATGCTGGGTGAAAGAATGAGTCAGACTCTGCTTGTCACCAGGAGTATTGACCCTATTTTGTAGGTGCATAACCTGAGGCCTCATAGCTTGTTATCTTGGGACTGTATTTGGTATAAAATGTTGTACAAGATAACCAAAAGGCAAAAGAAAATGTCAGAGCTAGCCTATTTCAGTGGTTGGCCCTCCACTCTTCCCATTTTGCTTTGAGAAGGTAGGTTCAGTGATCACTTACTCACCTTTCAATTTCCAAACCACTGGGGGATAGTGATCTGTAGAAAGATGTAAAGGATCAATGTAAAGTAGTTTATGCTAAAGAAGTATTGCAGTCCCTTGTTGGAGTTTGATGCTTTCATGAGGTTGTGATAGGTGATTTCTTGCTGAATATTTATGTTGATGAACTTCTTACCTAAGTTAAATATATCTAACTAACTTAATATTGAACCTTTAAAAAATCAAAACAGCAATACCAAAATTTTCATATCCTGGTGCCAGTGTGATTTTAGTTATTAGAGAGGAGTTGTAGGTGGGCATGTTTGTTGTGAGGCTTCTTTTTCATGCATCATCTGTCTTATTGAAACAATGCTTGTCAGCCTACACTTACTCTGGCCTTCTGGTTTCTGAAAGTGCTCTCAGAAAAAGAAGGGCCCTGGGCTGAGGTTGTGGCTCGTGGTAAAGCACTTACCTGGCGTGTATGAAACACTGGGTTTGGTCATATAAAAAACAAATGAATAAAATCAAGGTATTGTCTTCATCTACAAGTAAAAAATAAAAGAAGGGTCCCTACCCCACCAAAACTTCTCTTCTCTGGTCTTGAGCCTTAACTATATTCTTCGGCACTTCAGTGTTGCTTGTGATTGTTAACACCTTTTTCAGTTTGTTCTTTTGATACAAATTTGGTTAAAAACAATACCTGACTGTGTACTGATAGCAGGGACATATTCTTAGTTCTGTTATTTAATATGTCCTGAACATTTGTGGGTTTTGCACAATTTTAAAGATCTTTAATCAAGATAGTCCCACTGTTGGAAGGATTCACCTTTTAATTAAATAGGAACCTTGAATACCTATGTAAAAATTTTATTAATTACTAATTATTCAAACACTTCTTAGCCCTATAATTTATTCAGATTTTGTTGGTAATATGGAAAATAAGTTATTTGTTTACAAATGACTTATATATTTATGATTAATGCTAAAAATACAAAACTAAAGCATTAGGCCAAATTGGGCAATTTTCAGGTTTTAATCTGCTTTATTAACAAGCTAATTTTCTGAAAAATGAACTGTATACAGAGATATTTAGACTTCCATTTTTTGCACATGATCCTGTGTGTATTCTTTGAAGTTGAACACTGAGAGAGGTGCAGGTGGAGCTTGGAACAGGAGCACTGGGGGCCTGATGCTGACCTCCTATGTGCTCCATGAGCCTTGGCTCATGTCCAAAGACATTTTTCCCAGTCTTCAGCTCATCAGTTGTATGGCCTTGTGTAAGTTATCCCACTTCTTCAGGTCTTGTTCTACCATCTGTAATACAGGGACACTGGGTTTCATTTGGTAATGTAGCATCTGAGGTCCCAAGAGAGCTGGTTATTTGGTAATGTAGCATCTGAGGTCCCAAGAGAGCCCAAGGTTCTATAGAGAGGAAGTGACAGGACTTGGAATGTTAGCCAAGGTCCTGTTGTGTCCAGGTCTTTGGCTTTACACAACACCATGCTGTCTGACACGGTGTACACCAGACCACTATGAGCTCCAAGAAACAGGAGACTCACCTACATTTGGGTTATGACAATTGTGGGGCATCATGGTCAGCCTTAGTAGAGAGGAAGAACAAATAGTGAAGAATGGAAGGGCATACACATCCTTCATGACCCAATGAGGCAGCAGCATATACAATGCCCAGGCCTGGTAAGATGGGCTACCCCTTCTTCCCTGTAGAGAGCCTGTGTTTTCTCATAGCTGAAGCATTGTTGCCTTTCTTGTGCCTTCATTTGAATCAAATGTGCTATTTTTACAGTTGTGATTTTTGAATTTTGCCCTAGGAAATTTTCTTGGTAAGAACCCCTTTATTTCTAATTGCGATAATTCTAATTAAATAGGATACTCTGTCAAGTCCTAGCATAGCCCTGTACATAGAGCAAGCCCTGGGCAGGCTAATGGTTATTTTCACACCTAGTTGATGGCTTTTTCATGATAGACTACAGTCACTCCCTCATTCTGCAGCAGCAGCAACTCTGCTTAGGTCCTGCATTTCTTTGGCTATTCTTTCTTCCACCCCACTTCTCATAGTGATCATAGATGTCAGATTTCCATTTCTGTCAAAAACAACTGAGAAAAATCAGCTTAAAAGAGTGAAGATTTATATGTCTCATGGTTTCAGAGTTTCAGTTCCTGGTCTGTTGGCTCTGTTGCTTTGGGCCTGAGCCAAGACAGTACATCATGGTGAGAGCCCATGGCCAAATGTGGAGGCCATATGAGGCTGCTCATATCATGGCAGCCAGGAAGCAAAAGAGAGAGGAAGGACTGGACTCCCAATATTCCTTTGAGGGCATGACCCTGATGATCTAACTTCCTTCTACCAGGCTCCAGCTCCTATAGGTTCCACTATCTCCCAGTAGCACCACAGGCTGGTGACCAAGTCTAAAGCACATGGGTCTTTGGAGGACTTTTAAACTTTAGCAGATGATTTTGTGTGAATTATGGAAAGGAGGACTCCACCAAAAGTTATCCTTTGCTAGCACATTTGACTGCAGCATCTGGAGGCCTCTGTGTAGGATACTACCTGCACACCCTTATGTAGCAAGTCTGGCCTGTTCCACTCAATGTTATTTTGACCAACTGCTTGATGCGTTGCTGTTTCCAAAAGGATTGCCTCTCATCTTGGTCATGCCTAGCATTTATATTCAGTTTCTCTGTCAGAAAGCCTCTTGATGTAATTGAATCTTGTGTTCCACATTTTCTTTACTCCTTGGACTCCCAGAACCTCATTATCTGGGCCTTCCACCTCTAGGTAGGCCTTCATTTACTCTTGCATTGAGATTCCTGACCCTTGGCACTTTTCCTGTAATTCACTGGAACATGGCAACTCCCTCCTCCTGCCCTACCCTGCATGAGGTAGAGTGGGGTTTGAGGTGAAGAGCTCAAAGCCAGGCAATGCCGAAAAGACATTGTTCCCTGGTCCCTGGGCCTCTACAAGAAGTGCAGACCACCAGCTGGATTTGGGGTGAATGCCACCTCTGATAGTTGTCCTAAAATGCCCTGCTTTAAATGACTACTTGAATGTGGGTGCAAAGGGCCAGCTCTGTGCCAGGATCCACTTTCCTGAAGTACACACTCTGATGAGGAACTTCACCCATAGTCCCCAGGGCACTCATCTTCACTCTTCTCATGCTGATGCCACCTCCCGTGAGTGATGAACCCAGTCTTCCACAAAATCCCTCCCATGTACTCTCACCCTCCTAATAGACCAGGCACATCTGCAGTAGGGTCTCTGCATTCAGCTTGTGTTTCTGTATCTTCCACAGAGGGCCCAGCCCCTGCTGCATTGGGAGGTTGGGTGAAACACCCTCCATAATGGGTCAGTTTCCTTTCTGTTGTAGTTGCACAAGTTCCCCACTAGGTTCCTGGCAGCTAGAATTGTGTCCATACCCCCATTCCCTACTGGGGCTTCCTGAGATCCCCCTTAGATACTGGTTATGGATTGGGTAGTGCTTTCCTGGGATAAACCATGTTTCCTGTACTCTTCAATGCTCTTGTGCCCCATCATTTTGTTTTAACTGGAGACACAGCTCACTCAGTTTGATCTCTTTTGCATGGTACTAGGTACTTACAGGTGATTATTATTTTCTGACTTTAATCTCTCAAATGATGAACTCTAATTATCACCCAGGCTCATTCCCATTTTATTTGTCCTAAATCCCTTCTTGCTCCCTATGAAAGCAAACCATGGAGTGGATCTTCATGGTGCTAGATTTCATGTTTTCCTAATGGATCTTACCCCTTCGTCCTGTAAATTGTATTATATTACTATTATTACTGAGACAGGTAACAACAGTTGATAATGCCTGTTGAGTACACATGAGGCAGGTGCCTTTGAAAGAGTTTTGTGTGAACTATATCATCACATCCTCATCATGCCCTGGGGAGGCCCTGTCCATATTCCATTTTCAAGCTGATAAAACTGGAACAGAAAGGTTGATTAACATGTTTGTAGATGCACAGGCAGGCATGCCCTCACCAAGCAGCTGCAGTTCTTACCCACCAAGTCTTCCCACCTCTCCCAGGTAATTTCACAGCATGTGCTTGCATTGGCATACATGGGCAGGAAGACACACAATACTGACAAGGGGCAGAAAGTGGATTTTCCTGCCATGCTTGGTCCCAGTGTGCCCCTGGAGGGGCAGCCTCTGCCAGCCTCCTGTGTTCTCCTACAATGCCATTGTACACAGGTGAGTGGATGTTTGCATGTGATGGCCCCAGGTTTGATCATATAGTACCTTTGTCCCCCAGTGTCCCATTTGATGTGTTCTGTAAGGTTTTCCCTACCCTGAGTGCAAAATATGGGCAAGCGTTATGGTGATATACACCCACATTCTATTCCTGCTCTCAGAGACACAAAGAATTGACCTGGATTTCAGAATATCTAGCTCTACACAGCAATCAAAGTAATCAAAGATACAAGTGCTCAGTGAATTCCCTAGGCAGGAAGGGGTAGGAGGATGGCACCTTCCTCCTCCCTCACACAGGGACTCACATTTCCCATGTCCTTGTGGTGGAGAGCAGGGCTTTCTTGGCTGATGGACATAGTGATAAACTGTCCTGGGGCTTCAGAATATGGCACATATTCAGCTATTCCTGGGTGTGCAATCTTATTTTCCCACTTGACAGAACTCCTGGCTCTAGAGAGCTCCTATGTCCATGTGGTGTGTCACCACATATAAAGATAAACTCTCTGACTTATTTGGTGTTTAGGTAACCTATTTGGCTATTTGAATTTGCACTCAGAGTTGAACACACATGTATCACCTGAGATAAGCTGGTGAGTGCTAATATAACAGCCAACTCAGTATCTCTCTGACTTTACTCTTATTCAGGGTACATGTCGAGTGTGGTCAGGGGGCTTGAGGGACATGATTAGGAGGTTAAGCTCATTGCAGGCCTGTAATGAGACTGATTGAAGCTCCACTTTGGGTTAGCTGCTCTATCATCCTCCTCATCTGACCCTAACTAATAATTGCCAGACAGGGTGGCAGAGGCAGAGAGAGTGGCTTCATGCACTGACTCCTGACCTTTTGCCTGGAAGTGGCAGATAAGATTTTCACTCAGACATTGAAATCAGGGCAAGCCACATGGCACACCTGACCTCAAGAGAGAGGACTGCAGTCCCAACTGTGCCCCAAGGAAGTGCTGAAGCATCTGTGGGACAGAACTAATGTTCATGGCAGCGGTCAACCAAATGCCAGATGCCCTGGGTTTACTGGGAACTGCAGAAGAAGGTAGACTGACCTCAACCCTGATAAGGTTAGCAGACAAGGATGGGCAGACCCTGAGTAGCACCTGACATGCACCACGTGGAGGAGGCTTGGGGGCTCTATAGTGAACTTAGGGACTGACACACTGTTGTGTCTAATGGAGAGCTTGTACAAATTTCCTTGACAATATCCTGTGTGACTGGAATTTTTGTTTTTCTCCATCCAAAATGTAGTCATAGATCATTCATGGCTTTGGGTTGCTTGGTTAGCCCTTTTTCTAGAAAAAGTTCTCCATACCTTTCTGTTCTCTCTTATGTCATTGACAATTGTTTTGCAAAAAGTATGAACATGTACTCTTTTGATTGATACCTTTGAGACTGGAGGCATGATTATGCATTTTTTTTGGTCATTGTTCCCACTAGGGAAGTGCTATGTCCCTGTGTAACACCTCAGAGGGACTTGATGTCATCCTTTCCCTTCCCCCTGCCCAGCCCATTCCTGGTGCTGTTCAGTGTGGCCACTGTGATGCTGGTGTCACCCAGATGTCATCTGTATTGCAAAGCTACTTGTCTTCCCTCTGTATTTAGTAAGCCATCTGTGAAGCAAAACCTGAGTATGCATATATTGCATTCTCAATACTCTTTCACTCATTATATTACATGCATTACATTCATAATTTTTTGCATTGCAATTCTTAATACATCTTTATACCACAATTTATCAAATCTCTGTTTGTATATAAGGTATGTTGACACCAAATTCACATCTTTATACATGAATTTTGTATAATTATTTTATTCCTTTTGTGTTCAAAGTATTCATAATTTGCAAGTGGGACCATTGAAGCAGTTCCCAAGTCCTTTGGATGTATCCCATGGGTTGATGAATATGCTCTTACTTTCTTCCTCAGCAGGATGCTGCGGGCTTAGCTTGTGCTTTCCTTGCTCAAGCCCTGGAAAAATCAACCATTTCTCCAAGGAGCCTTATTTTGCATGGTGGATGGCATTTGGAAACAAAATGATAGGGGAACAGTCATGTGGTCATGGCTACTGGGTTGTATTTGCCTCTAGACCTTTCAGTGGATAGAGCTGGTAGAATGACTGATCTACTGATTGCATGATCAATCAACTGACTGAGATTTTATTCTGAGACTTTGAATCCAATCCAGTACCACTCCACATTGCATCTGTTTCTCCCACAGTGAGAACTCTGGTTGATTAGAATATCATCTCCTGAACCCAGGTACACATGGGACTCATACTCCCTAACACTGCATAGACAAGTCTTTAAGTTCAGTTCAAGGTTGCTTATTTTTTTTAAATAAATCTCACCAGTAATATCCTGCTAGAGTGATTGGTTATAAAGTTACTTATATTAATTCTTATTTTCCCCCCTTCATCTTTGTAGTTATACTATCAGTGTGATACATAGTTTTAGGTTCCCCGATGAATATGTAATTTTATATTTTGTTTATTTTAATTTTATATTTACTTGGGATAGTGCAGCCATCTATGGTCAGCCCAGCTTCAGTGACTTACCATACCATGTGGCTGGGATGCAGACCTTTAAAGAGTAAAAACAAGTCATCACTTTGTGTTCTGATTTGCCTGCATATTGGACACTCCGTTGTCTCCAAATGTCCTTTACTTTATGTTTGTATAGCAACTATGTACTTCTTTGTTGTATTTATAAAATAATTGTAATTTTTCCCCCTTCAATGGGAAACTTGGACTAAAATGGCTATCGAATACTGGATCAAACAAAAGTGGGTTTCACTTCAAAGTGCTATTGATTGACCTTAAATATAGAAATAAAACAGAGGTTTTGAACATTGAAGGAAATTGAGAGTCTTCCAGTCTTACCTATTTTTCTCTGACATAAATATTTATATTGAATTATTACAATGTTTCTGTTTTTCCCAAAATCTTCATCATCTCAAAAGAAATGCCAGACAACTAATATTTATGTTTCATTGATGTTCCTTGTCTTGCTTTCAAGATGACTTAATAATCAGGGAAGAAGAAGGTTGATTGCTTATAGCAAATACCCCTGAGCAAGCCCTGAAAGATCTCACTTGAGAACAGTCAGCTGACTTTTTAAATAATTATTATTTCTTATTATATTATCAAAACCTCTGACAATATATGCAAGCAAAAAATCATTTGCTTTTATTGTTGTTTTATCCTGTCTTAAAACTCATTCCCACCACCAGCACAATTCTCAAGGCCCTTCCTCTCTCAGTGTGAGCAGCAACCAGGCCTCTCTCTCCTCATAATGCTAAACTGCCCTCAAGGAGCTGGTCCCAGTGACTTGTTGCTGCTGTGTCCTCTCTGTCAGTGCTGTCAGCTCCTAAGGAGGAAAGCACAAGTTGTCCTTGCCTCTATGTGTGGAAACTGTCGAACAGTGTGCAGGAGATCAGTGTTTAAGCTGAAGCCATGTTTTGGGGCAGGGCCAAAATGGCTCCCTTTCCAGACTTCCAGTTAGCTGTTATGCTTTTAGTGAGTGCCTGAGGCTATGAATGGGCTATTTTATGGTCAGCGTGTAGTCAAGATCAGAAACATGGTGATTCAGCATATGTAATCAAGGTCATAAACATTTGCTTGTAGGGATGCACCAGCTTCTTGGCTATGTGCCTTTTTTGTTTGGCCTTTATATTAAAAAGAAGTATGGAAATGACCCTGGGGCTATTGCCACCTCTGAATAAATGATGACCAATATTCCCACAGTGCCTTGCATCTTCCTCCAACTGATGGATTCCTTCATCTTGCTTCTTGGGCCTGACCCCTGTCCTCAGTCTGACACTGCAGAAAGACCCAGTGCTGACTATGCATCAGGCACTTTGGGACATGCAAAGATTAGACTCAGCCCTTGTACTTAAGGAACTTCTAAGTCCTTAAAAGGAAAGTCTGTAAAAGGTACCCCTCTGTTAAATGGTGCAGGTAGCAGTGATCTTGGAAACTGGAGTGTTTAAATGTAGTATGCACTAAGCCTTCTGCTCATCAACTGAAAACAAAGGATGGCAGGTGCAACCTGTGATGTTGGGAAGAAGAGTGTACCTGGGCTTTGCTCATCCTTCACTCACATTCATTACTTCTTAGTGTTCTTTGTGTGGCTCCACTTCCCTTTTCCTTAGGTTTGGGGCCTCTTATCAAGTCTGTCTCTGAGTTTCATTATTTCCTCTCTTTCTGTAGAGTGAAGAGGTTGTTCTGACCTTCCCTGTAGCATTTGTGCTAACTGCAGGTGCCCTCACCTGGATCAGCTCATATCTCCTCTTGCCTACAGATTATATCGAGATGAAAGTCATGGACCCATGAGATCCCAACCACAGCTCATTTCCTGTAGATTCTCCACCTCCTCTAGTGCTCAAGCTTCCAGAAATGCCAAGTAAGAGTTCCCCAGACCTGAAGAGTGTAAGTAATGCAAGCATCCATTGATGGAGGAATGGATAAACATGTTGTCCATACACACAATGGAATATAATTCACCATACATTATGTTAAGTGTAGTCACACAATCACAAAAGAACACTTAGTATGTGATTCTGTAGATGATGTATCTAGAGTCACTCAAGCCCACAGAAACAGAAAGCAGGGGACTGGATGAGGGACAGTGGGGTGGCATTATTTCATGGGTATAGAGTTTCTATTATAAAGATGAAGTCTAGCAACAGATGGTGGTGATAGTGAATGTACTTAGCATTTCTGAATTCTATGTGCACTTAAAAATGCTTAACATGGGGGCATCCAACATGGCGGCAGACGCAGAGAGATCAAGTCTCTGACCTCTTCAGCTGCGCGGGCATAGGGAGTCGTAAATTGTCTAAAATCTGTTTGCTCAGGATCACTAGGCAATGCTGAGCTGACGTGGATCTGGGGCAAACAGTCTGGGCCCCTCAGAACACACACACCGAGCCCGGATCGGCTGCATTCAAGCTCCGGTTCGCCTGCTTCTCATGACTCAGCACTAACAATCCCGCTGAAATAACTGGTCGGCCCTTCTGAACTTACAGAGGTAAAAGCCAACGGAGCCTTCATAGGCAGTGGCCACAGGATTGAAACGGGGCTTGGGAGAGACAGTCAGGACCCACCCGTTGCATTGGTCACCCGGCAAAGGGAACGAACAGTCACCATTTGCATGGGATACCACCATGGCAGAGAACTGACGTCACAGGCGGAGGAGATAACTTCATTGAAACCAGCGCGACAGGTGTGTAATCCCCTAGCCATCTCTCTCCACACAGCGGGGAAACCTTAAGGGCCCCTCCCAGCTCTCCTGTGAGCGCGATAGCCAGACCGAGGGAATCAGGAGTGGGGCGGGACTCCCGGCGCGGAACTCCCGGCTACCGCTCCCACCAGTGCTGACAACTGAGGTCTCTTGCACCAGCTACCGGGGGCATGGCTACCAGAGGGCAAGCAAATTCACTGGGGGTTCTCAGCCCCAAGCTCTACAAACTTAGGGTCTGAGGGAGGCAAACAGGGAGAGTGTGCCCAGGCGTTCATGAAAACAGGGCTCCCAGGAGCAGCAGACCTGGCTTGTAGCCAGTATTGTGGTGAGCATTACAGGTGAGCGGGGCCTGGCTTGAGGAAACACAAGAGAAGGCCCTAGGCACTCAGGATTGGAGACCCGCCCAGTCTGGGAGGAAGAGCTGCTGCACAGTGATTGGTTCACACTTATTGAGAGGAGAAGCTTAGCCCAGCTCCACCTACTGGAAGAGAAGTTAATCAAACTCTATGACTGCATTTATTATTTTTTTTCTTCTTTTTTTCTCTTTTTCTTTCATTTTCATTTTTTTGTTGTTGTTCCTTAACTTTTTTAATGTTTTTAATTTATTTATTTTATTATTATTATTTTTAATTTTAATTTTCATTTTTTTATTATCATTATTATTTTTTAATTTTTTTTTCTTTCTTTCTTTATTTTCTATTTTTTGTCTTTTCATTTCTTTTCAATTTTCTTATTCCCCCTTCCTTGAATTCTACCTGCCTACTCTTATTCTCTTTAGTGACTTCTTCCCTTCCCTTCTAATATCTTTCCTCCCAAGCATCAAATAAATTTATAAGAGTAAACAGTAACTCAGCAGTCAAACAGAACAAGAAGTAACATGAGCAGCATAAAAAAGCAAGGAAGAAAAGGAGTACAAACAATGAAGGACAGCCTAAATATTCAGGAGGACCTAGAGTCATCAGAAAAATGGTCATATAAAGAACTCAAGGAATACCTTAGACAGATGGAATGGAACCTTAAAGAGGATATGAGACGGCAAATTCAAACAGTGAAAGAACACATTGAAAATGAATTACATAAACAGATAGAAGAATAAGTTAAGCATCTTTATCAGGAGATAGAGATTATTAAAAAAATCAAACAATAATTCTAGAAATGAAGGAAGCGATAAACCAAATTAAAAACTCAATTGAGAGTATCACTAACAGAGTGGAGCAAGTAGAAGCCAGAACATCAGATAATGAAGACAAAATATATCATCTTGAAAAGAGTCTAGCCAACTCAGAAAGGCTGGTAAAAAATCACAAGAAAAACATCCAAGAGATATGGGATAACATTAAAAAAACAAACTTATGAGTCATTGGGATAGAGGAAGATACAGAGATTCAAACCAAGGGAATGTGTAACCTGCTGAATGAAATAATTACAGAAAACTTTCCAGAAATCAAAAAAGAAAAGGATATACAAATTGTAGATGCATACAGGACACCGACCACATAAAATCACAGTAGACCAACGCCAAGACACATTGTTATGAAGATATCCAATATACAGAACAAAGAGAAAATATTAAAAGCTACAAGAGAAAGGAGGCAGATTACATTCAGGGGTAAACAAATAAGGTTAACAAAGGATTTTTCATCACAGACGCTGAAAGCGAGAAGATCCTGGAACAACATGTTTCAAACACTGAAAGACAATGGATGCCAACCAAGAATCCTGTATCCAGCAAAATTAAGCTTCAGGTACGACAACAAAATAAAAATCTTTCATGATAAACAAAAGCTAAAAGAATTTGCAGCCAGAAAACCAGCATTGCAAAGCATCTTGAGCAAAACACTACACGAGGAAGAAATGAAAAACAATAACCAAAACCATCAGTGGGAAGTGCCTCTGTAAAGACAGAGGGCAGGAGGAAAGCTAATCATGGAGAAACCAACTAAATTAAAAAAAAGAAGATAAATAATCAAACATGGCTGGAAGTACAAACCATATATCAATAGTAACTCTAAACATTAATGGCTTAAACTCTCCAATAAAGCGACATAGGCTGGTAACATGGATTAAAAAACAAATCCAACAATATGCTGCCTCCAGGAGACACCTCTGATTGGAAAAGACATACACAGGCTGAAGGTGAAAGGTTGGAAAAAATATACCACACACACGGTCCTTGTAAGCAAGCAGGGGTGGCTATCCTCATATCGAATAAAATCGACTTCAAGACTAAGTTAATCAAAAGGGATAAGGAAGGACATTATATACTGTTAAAAGGAACAATCCACCAACAATACATAAAAATTATCAATATTTATGCACCAAATAATGGTGCTGCGATGTTCATAAAACAAATTCTCCTCAAGTTCAAGAATCAAATAGACCACAACACAATAATTATGGGTGACTTCAACACCTCTCTCACCATTGGACAGATCCTCCAAAGAAAAGTTGAATAAAGAAACTTTAGAACTCAATATCACAATCAATAACCTAGACTTAACTGACATATATAGAATATATCAACCATCATCAAGTGGATATACTTTTTTCTCAGAAGCACATGGATCCTTCTCAAACATAGACCATATATTATGCCATAGGGCAACCCTCAGTAAATATAAAGGGGTGGAGATAATACCATGCATTTTATCTGATCATAATGGAATGAAACTGGAAATCAATGATAAAAGAAGGAAGTAAAAATCCTACATCACATGGAAAATGAACAATATGTTACTGAATGATCAATGGGTTACAGAAGACATAAAGGAGGAAATCAAAAAATTCGTAGAGATAAATGAAAACACAGACACAACATATCAGAATCTATGGGACACAATGAAAGCAGTTTTAAGAGGGAAATTCATCGCCTGGAGGTCATTCCTCAAAAAAAGAAAAAACCAACAAATAAATGAGCTCATACTTCATCTAAAAGCCCTAGAAAAGGAAGAGCAAAACAACAGCAAATGTAGTAGAAGGCAAGAAATAATTGAAATCAGAGCAGAAATCAACGAAATTGAAACAAAAGAAACTATTGAAAAAATTGACAAAACTAAAAGTTGGTTCTTCAAAAAAATAAATAAGATCAACAGACCCTTAGCCATGCTAACGAAGAGAAGAAGAGAGAGAACTCAAATTACTAACATACGGGATGAAAAAGGCAATATCACAACAGATGCTACAGAAATACAGAAGACAATTAGAAATTATTTTGAAAACCTATATTCCAATAAAATAGAAGATAGTGAAGACATCGATAAATTTCTTAAGTCATGTTTTGCCCAGACTGAGTCAGGAGGATACTCACAACTTAAACAGACTAATATCAATGGATGAAATAGAAGAAGCAATCAAAAGACTACCAACGAAGAAAAGCCCAGGACCGGATGGGTATACAGCGGAGTTTTACAAAACCTTTAAGGAAGAATTAATACCAATACTTTTCAAGTTATTTCAGGAAATAGAAAAAGAGGGAGCTCTTCCAAATTCATTCTATGAGGCCAACATCACCCTGATTCCGAAACCAGACAAAGACACTTCAAAGAAAGAAAACTACAGACCAATATCTCTGATAAACCTAGATACAAAAATCCTCAATAAAATTCTGGTGAATTGGATACAAAGGCACATCAAAAAAATTGTGCACCATGATCAAGTAGGATTCATCGCTGGGATGCAAGGATGGTTCAATACACGGAAATCAATAAATGTTATTCACCACATCAATAGACTTAAAGATAAAAATCATATGATCATCTCGATAGACACAGAAAAAGCATTCGACAAAGTACAGCATCCCTTTATGTTCAAAACATTAGAAAAACTAGGGATAACAGGAACTTACCTCGACATTGTAAAAGCTATCTATGCTAAGCCTCAGGCTAGCATCATTCTGAATGGAGAAAAATTGAAGGCATTCCCGCTAAAATCTGGAACAAGACAGGGATGCCCTCTATCACCACTTCTATTCAATATAGTTCTTGAAACACTGGCCACAGCAATTAGACAAAAGAAATTAAAGGCATCAAAATAGGAAAAGAAGAACTTAAATTATCACTATTTGCAGATGACATGATTCTATACCTAGAAGACCCAAAAGGGTCTACAAAAAAACTACTAGAACTAATAAATGAATTCAGCAAAGTGGCAGGATATAAAATCAACACGCATAAATCAAAGGCATTTCTGTATATCAGCAACAAAACTTCTGAAATGGAAATGAGGAAAAACACTCCATTCACAATATCCTCAAAAAATATAAAATACTTGGGAATCAACCTAACAAAAGAGGTGAAAGATTTATACAATGAAAACTACAGAACCCTAAATAGAGAAATAGAAGAAGATCTTGGAAGATGGAAAAATATACCCTGTTCATGGATAGGCAGAACTAACATCATCAAAATGGCGATATTACCAAAAGTTCTCTATAGGTTTAATGCAATGCCAATCAAAATCCCAATGGCATTTCTTGTAGAAATAGAGAAAGCAATCATGAAATTCATATGGAAAAATAAAAGACCCAGAATAGCAAAAGCTATTCTAAGCAGGAAGTGTGAATCAGGCGGTATAGCCATACCAGATTTCAAACTATATTACAGAGCAATAGTAACAAAAACAGCATGGTACTGGTACCAAAACAGGCGGGTGGACCAATGGTACAGAATAGAGGACACAGAGACTAATCCACAAAGCTACAACTATCTTATATTTGATAAAGGAGGTAAAAGCATGCAATGGAGGAAGGATAGCATCTTCAACAAATGGTGTTAGGAAAACTGGAAATCCATATACAACAAAATGAAACTGAATCCCCTCCTCTCGCCATGCACAAAAGTTAACTCAAAGTGGATCAAGGAGCTAGATATCCAATCAGAGACTCTTCGTCTGATAGAAGAAAAAGTTGGCTCCGATCTACATACTGTGGGGTCGGGCTCCAAATTCCTTAATAGGACACCCATACCACAAGAGTTAATAACAAGAATCAACAAATGGGACTTACTTAAACTGAAAAGTTTTTTTCTCAGCAAGAGAAACAATAAGAGAGGTAAATAGGGAGGCTACATCATGGAAACAAATTTTTACTCCTCACACTTCAGATAGAGCCCTAATATCCAGAGTATACAAAGAACTCAAAAAATTAGATAATAAGATAACAAACAACCCAATCAACAAATGGGCCAAGGACCTGAACAGACACTTCTCAGAGGAGGACATACAATCAATCAACAAGTACATGAAAAAATGCTCACCATCTCTAGCAGTCAGAGAAATGCAAATCAAAACCACCCTAAGATACCATCTCACTCCAGTAAGATTGGCAGCCATTATGAAGTCAAACAACAACAAGTGCTGGTGAAGATGTGGGGAAAAGGGTACTCTTGTACATTGCTGGTGGGACTGCAAATTGGTGCGGCCAATTTGGAAAGCAGTATGGAGATTCCTGGGAAAGCTGGGAATGGAACCACCATTTGACCCAGCTATTGCTGTTCTCGGACTATTCCCTGAAGACCTTAAAAGAGCGTACTACAGGGATACTGCCACATTGATGTTAATAGCAGCACAATTCACAATTGCTAGACTGTGGAACCAACCTAGATGCCCTTCAATAGATGAATGTATAAAAAAATGTTGCATTTATACACCATGGAGTATTACGCAGCACTAAAAAATGACAAAATCATGGAATTTGCAGGGAAATGGATGGCACTAGAGCAGATTATGCTTAGTGAAGCTAGCCAATCCCTAAAAAACAAATACCAAATGTCTTCTTTGATATAATGAGAGCAACTAAGAACAGAGCAGGGAGGAAGAGCAGGAAGAAAAGATTAACCTTAAACAGAGACATGAGGTGGGAGGGAAAGGGAGAGAAAAGGGAAATTGCATGGTAATGGCGGGAGACCCTCATTGTTATACAAAATTACATATAAGAGGTTGTGAGGGGAATGGGAAAATAAACAAGGAGAGAAATGAATTACAGTAGATGGGGTAGAGAGAGAAGATGGGAGGGGAGGGGAGGGGGGATAGTAGAGGATAGGAAAGGTAGCAGAATACAACAGTTACTAATAGGGCATTATGTAAAAATGTGGATGTGTAACCGATGTGATTCTGCAATCTGTATTTGGGGTAAAATTGGGAGTTCATAACCCACTTGAATCTAATGTATGAAATATGATATGTCAAGAGCTTTGTAATGTTTTGAACAACCAATAAAAAATGGTTATCATGGGCTGGGGTTATGGCTTAGTAATGCAGCCAATGTTTATAGCAGTTCAATTCACAATAGCTAAACTGTGGAAGCATCCTAGATGCTCTTCAATAGGTAAATGGATAATGAAACTGTGACACACACACACACACACACACACACACAATCGAATATTACTCAGAAATAAAATTATTTAAAAGAAAATAAAATTATAGCATTTTTAGGTAAATGGATGGAGCCAGAGAATATTATACTAAGCAAAGTAAACCAATTACAGAAAGAAAGAAAGAAAAGAAAAGAAAGGCTGAGTGTTCTCTCTGATAAGTGGATGCTGATCCATAATTGGGGGGAATGGAAAACTTTGATGGCTCAGAGGGGAGGGAGGGTGGGGAAGGAGCATGGGGAGAGGAAAGACACTGGAATGAGATGGACATCATTAACCTAAATATATGTATGACTGCACATATGGTGCGACGCTACATCGGGTACAACCAGAGAAACGAAAATTTTGCTGCAATTGTATAGAAGAAATCAAAATGCATTCTGCTGTCATATACACCTAATTAAAATTAATTAATTAATTTAAAAAGATAATGTTTATGTTAACATCAACAGGTTTATACTACCTTCAAATGAAGTCATAAATGAACACATTATTGTTTAAATTTCTCAGTTTTAATTTCTATAAGGGCAAATATGAAAGATGGGTCCCTTTGCACCCACTCCCACACATAAACAGAGCTCTTTGGGGCCCTCAGTGTTGGGAAAAGGCTCTGGTGAACCTTGTATCGGGTACCTGTCCAGGGGGCTGCTCAGGAGGGGCAGCCACCTGTCTGAGGCCTGGCTAACAGCATGTTGGGGACTCACATGGGCAATGGCTGCTCCTTCACCTGGGGGCTGAGGTGCTGCTGCTCCACAATCATGAGTGCTTCATAAATGGTCAGCACAGAGGACCACACTGAACACCTAGGATCCTCTACAGCACCCTCATAGCCACACCAGCCATCAGATGACCCAAAGGCTTGGTTTGAGAGAGTCCTTAGCTTCTTCCACTTCATTTACTTAGTTACTCACTTCCATTGTATGTGACACCAGTGTTGGTGTGCAACAGTTTGGATAGGCTTAAAAGGTCACCCTTCAGCCTGGAGTCAGGAGAAGCCCTGGACTAGATGTCCTGTCACTCCATAGCAACTGGGTGTTCCCTGCAGCAAGACATTAGAAACAGAAACTCATTCTGGCTCATTAACAGCACTCAAGAGGGCTTCTTCTACACTCACACTGCTGTGATGTATGTCAACACTACCCTTCTGAAGAAAGAAATTGGCAGTGATAGAGAAAACTTACACATCTTACACTTTGGCAAATACTTTTCCCATTAGTCTCAGGAATTGACTATATTCATTAAGTTCATCTTGGCTAACCTCTGGAAATAGGAAAGCTTCCTCCCAAATCTGATCAGGAGCTAGGGAAGTGGCTCAGTGATGAGTCTGCACATAGTATGCAGAAGGACTCTGGATCTGGTCCCAGCACCAATAAATAAATATTTTAAATATTTACAAAAAAAATAATGTTAAGCAACCTCCCATTATGGTAATATCAAAGGGGAAAGAAAAACATTTAGTGGATTCCCCACCTGGCCACAGGACATGACCCACAGTAGTAAAAGCCAATCTCACAGGTGTTACAGACACAGGAAGTGGGTCAAAGTCCACCTTCCACCTCCATCTCCCTCCCACACAGGCAGGTCTAGTCCTGATTTCCATGAGCTTCCTCATCAAAAAGAAGTCATGAGGCCAGGCCCATGAACAAAGAGCTTGTAGATGCCCTGGTCTAGTCCCTGTTTGCTGCTTACTAATTGTGTGCTCATTACCAAATCCCAGCACACCTTGGGGCTTCTATTTTCTCTCCTATACCATGCAGATCACCTTTACTTATGAGGATGGCAGAGCACAGTGAGTGCAAAATCCTGCCACTATGGACAGCACACAGTGGTCACCAGGACCATCCCCTAGAGCTGCTGACCCCCCACTGACAGCAGCTCCCTGAGCTGAGTGTGTGAAGGACTGAGTCAAGATAAAATGCCTGAATTTAACCTGGGTTGAGCCACTCCTGAGATTTATGACTTGGGCAACTCACAAGTCCTCTCTTGGTGACAGTTTCTCTTCTATTACATATGATCCTGCTCATGCCAGAATCTAGCTGTGATACTCAGAACAGGTCAGAAGTCCCAGAACATGAAGGAGCTCTTTGTATCAGGCTGTATCTCTGCCCTTATCTGCACTATTGGCCTGGAGAGCTTAGCTACCACCTCTTGATTAATACCTGTGAGTGGCCAGCAAGCCTGACATCACTGCTGGACCCTGAAATAATCCCATCAAGACCTGAACTGCTCTGGCCTTCTGCACTTCAGTCACCATTTTGCAGTCAGCATGAAGATGTGGCTTCGAATCTATGGCTATTGAGCAGTGATGGCTCATGAGCTGGTGGGTCAGGAGCCCTGCCTGTCATCTTGGCATTTCTCACCAAGTGTCCCAGGAAGGTCTTCAGAGGTGTTTTCAAGCTTTCCCACACCCTTTATACCCCTAACCAGCAATTTCTCTCCTGTACAATGTGCCCCAATATGCTTTCTCCTCTCTAATCCCGGACTACATGATTCTGGCTCCATTTCTAGCCACAAATGACAATTGATTTAAAGGTATTTCTGACTGCATCCATCACAACGCCACTGACAAGATGGTCTAGAAGAAAACCTGAAGGTGATTCCTATCACTGCAGCCTCAAAAAAATGGTGTCCCTTTGCACCCACTCCCACACAACTAGCCTTTAAAGCCTCCTGGGTTACCTGGGCCTTGGGCAATGGGCTGTGAGAGAGAAAGCTGATTCTGATACCAGTGGGCAGAGGAAGTGAGAAAAGTGAGTGGCTGGCACCTAGATAGCCTTCAGCCTCCATCAAAAAGTAACCACTAACTCAGGGAGGGAGATTGTGGGCACAAGGGAGAAATGCCTGTCTGGCAACAACTGCTAAGACTCAACCACATAAGTAACAGCCCAAAGGTGGTCTACTGGGTAGCCCCAAGGGCACTGCCTTCTGTAGGGTCAAGGTCAAGACAGACTGCTAGGAAGACTGAATCCCCTGCCTGGAGAACCTCCCTAATTCCAGGTACTGCAATTGAAGCCCTCAGTGAACTGGAGGGCACAGACTTGGGATGGAAGTGTAATCCTCCACAATCAGGGCCTTGAGTTGCCTCAGAAAACAACCACAACCCAGGGAAGTGGAATGAAGTCAGGGCCTTGGATCAGGGCGCAAAACCCTAGCTTCAGAGGTCATTCAAACTCTCTGCATCTCAGATACTAGAGGTGCTGCCAGGGAGTTGGTTAGAATAGGCTAAGAGGAAGGATATCCCACAAGGGATCCAGATGTCAAGTTCTGTCCCCCTTCAGATTTTTCTTCCCATCAGCAAACAGTCTGCAATGTGGTCAGCTGCCAGGCAGGAATTTAGGAACACTTGTGACTGCAGGGAGAGAGCTGCTTACTGCGAACTTCACTTAAAGTTGTTTCTTTGTTACAGAAACTGCTCTTTAGAAAAGGCCTGGAATAACCAGCTTAAATCAGTCAAAGATATACAGCTCCTCTTCTAAGTGACCTAGGGTAAACTTGCTCACTCTAACTCATTATAATGCTAAATTCTCTGCCTTAAATGAAGTGCATCTGCCATTTGTTTGGTTTCCTATTGGGAATAGAAGCCAGAGGTGTTTTACCACTGAGCTACATTTTGTGGTACATATTTCTCAGAACAAAGGAATGAGAACATGATGCCATCTGTATCATTGTGAGCCCTCCAGAAATCAGTTTTTGAACATTCTTACTACTTTGTAGTATATAAATAGAATGCCCAAACAGGAAAGTATATTACCTCATATGAAGACAAAGTTAGTATGTAAAAGGAAACTAACCAGAATATATAAGGGATCACTCCCTACACTAAATGCTCAGCCTTTGGACAATAATCCACTAAGGCTGGATGCACACAAGTAAACACTGCTTCCTATTGAATACCCTGGTGTCCCCTGTCTGTGTGAGAATCCCATGTAACATTTTATTTTGTTTGGTTTGAGACAGGATCTCACTTATCTTGGCCCTCTCATTGTTATATATTCATAATGACCAGCTTTCTTAGAAGTGTTTACATCCTATGAGAAGTGAAAAGAACATCTTAAAAAAGATTTTGAAGATTCTTAAATAAATAGTAGTGTACAAAAACTGACATGAAAACCAACTCAAGTTTTAAGCTCCTTCTTTTTAGAAACATTACATATGCTAAACTACATAAAAATAACTTATCCAAACTGATCTGTGTCCATGTTTGCAACTCCTCTAAAATTACTTTTAAAATAGCCTAACACAATAATTATGATTGTTATGCATTCCACTATTTTCATATATGTAAGAAATAAAATTTTTTTAAAAAATAGCCTAACATAAGAGTTTTTCTATGGCAATAATTCACATGGCTTCTATAGAAAGTGTCAACAGGCCTGGAGATGTAGATCAGTGCTAGAGAGCTTGCCCAGCATGTACTAGGCCTTGAAATTTAGTCACCAACACTGCAGTAAAAGGAAAGGGGGAAATAAGGAAGGAAGGAAAAAAGAATAGTGACAGGAGGAGAGGGAAAGGAATGAGACATTGAAACACAAGGGCAAATGGTACAAATATAAATATATGATGTACTAGCTCTTTAAAAATTTTACAGAGCTTTAGAATTTTAGTGACATCAAACTGGGTGATATTATGACTATATAGAAGTTCTGCCTTGGCCTGGCCTAAACCAAACCAATGGGTGGGTGACCTGGAGAGGACTTCTCTCTGTCTTGATTGGAGCAGGCTTGAACCTGTGCTGCTTCAAGATTCACAACATAGTGAAAACGCCAAGACTTCTCTGACAGGCAGTGTGCTAGGCCCCTGAGAGCCCATGACCAGGGCTCCTCATGCCCATGCCTACACCCCTCCTCCCTCACTGGTTCACAGTGGTCTGCTCTGTTGCCTGGTGCAGGTTTGTTCCTAACCCAAGGCCTGAGTGTCCACAGCCTGTTTCAGCTTGGCTGGGCATGGTGTGGTTCTGGAGGGAATAGCCAAAGTAGCCTTAATGTAATGAAGGGGCAACAGCTGCCCCTCAGCCAAACATGGAGGTGGTCCTGGAAGAAGTAAGCAGAGTTGTGGTCTGCCTTGTCTGAAGACATGGAAACACACCCTAGTCCTTATGGCTGTCCGTCGGAGTTGGTGATATATACAGCTATTGTATTTTTTGTTGTTCTCTTGTTTTTGTGGAGAATTTATCAGTCTGTGAGAAGCAGGTGTTACTTGAGAAGAGAAGAAAAGCTTGCTCTAAAACTTTCTGGACTAATTGAAGAAAAATGTGAACTACTTGAAAAAGTTAGCCTTGTTCAAAAAGAGTATGAAGGCTTAGAGTCATCTTTAAAGGATGCCATTTTGGAGAAGGAGTCAGTAGAAACAGAAAATTTGGAGATAATATATGAAAACCTGGATAGGTCTGTATCTAAACTTGAGGATGAAATACTCTTTTTAGAAAAAGAGTGAAAAGAAGAGAAAACTAAACGTTTTCAGCAGGATGAATTGATGGTGGATATATTAAAAAGAATTAAGTCCCTAGAAGATGAGTCAAAATCCCTCAAATTTCAAGCTAAAACAATCTTGAGAATGTTTAAAATGAATAAAGAAGCAGTTGCAGTAGCAATATAAGAGGCTTTGAATGAAAATTCCCAACTTCAGGAAAGTCAGAAACAGCTTTTAAAAGAAGTTGAGGTATGGAAAGAAAAAGTGAATGGACTCAATAAACAGAAAATGACATTTGAACACTCTAAAGTACATGCAGAACAAGTTCTAAGAGATAAAGAAAATCACATTAAGTCTCTGACTGAACACTTGCTGCAGATAAAAGATTGGGCTCCTGTGCTTGCAGAAGTCCTAACAAATGATGTGTAACTTGGAGTTGGAAATAGAGAGTGAATCTTAAATTTGTGCTCACTTAGAAGATCAGCCAAAAGAGGCTTTGAAGAAACTGATTTATGTTGCTAAGTTAAAGGCCTCTTTTAAAACCTTAGAAAGAGAAAGAAATCAAATTTTTGCTTTATTATCTGAAGTAATTGAAACAAAGGAAGACGTTATAAAACATTAAAAATCTTAAGACAGAACAAAAATCTTTGCAAGCAGAAAATACGCAGTATGAAAATAAGAATCAGAGTCTTCAGCAGAAACTTAAAGTCATGATGGAACTATATCAAGAAAACGTAATGGAACTCCAAAGAAAATTAATAGGAGAGAAAAATTACCAGGTAGAGCAAGAGGAGAAACTTTCCAAAGTGTAAAAAAAAAAGATCAGCCATACAACTATACTGCTGGAGACCTATAGAAAGTGAGCCAAAGATCTTGAAGAATAATTGGAGAGAACCATTCATTTTTATCAGGGGCATATTATGTACTATGAGAAAAAAGCATATGGTGATGAGTTGGCAGCTCAGAGCACTGAAAGATACCTCAATGATTTAACAAAACAAAATACTCACAAAAATTAACTGAAATGGAGTTCAAATTTAAACTTGCAGAAAAAGATCCTTCTACACTTGATATTTCAAATACAGATTCTGGCAGACAGCATTCCCCAAATGGTCCCTCACCATTGGGTCAAACTTCATCTGAAATGAGATCTCCACTTTTGGAAAAGAATGGTCCACTCAGACTCTAACCTTTGGTGCCAGTGGGAGAAGGAAGAGCCTCAAGGGGCCCAGAGAATTCTCTGAACCATCTGACTAGCAATGAAAGAAGAGAATCAAACTGCGGTAGGTTAACTGATCCTCAAAGAGCACCTTCTGACACTGGGCCCCTGGCACCTCCATGTCAACAGGCCCAAATAATGATCCCTCCACCAGGCCAACTATATTTTGATCCACAGCTTCCTCTACAAAGGCAAGATGGATGTTATTTTAATCATGGTAGACCATCTGGATCAGAATTCAAAAGTTCCACTATGCTGCCTTTGGATAAAATGGATGGGTCTACTTCAGATATTGAATCCAGTAGAAATGATACCAAATTTGATCTTGGTGATTCCAATGTGCCTGATTCATCTCTCCCTGTTGAAAATGAAGCAACTGGCTCTGGCTTTGCTTTCTCACCTTTCCCTCCAATCAGAAGTCCATTGTTTCCAGTGGATCCAAGTAGTCAGTTTATGAGAAAAGGACCTCTTTTTCCTCCACCTCCTCCAGGAAACATGTATGGAGCATCTCTAGAATATTTTCCACTGGGCCCACCACCCCCTCCATTCCCAATGGGACCATGGTGTTTTCCTCATTATCTCCCCCCAAGATCTGGATTTCTTCCCCTGCCACTCACCCCTGCATCCTGAAAGTAGAAGTGAGTATCCTTTAGGATTGATTCCACCTTCAAATGAGCCTGCTACTGAACATCCAGAAGAACAGCAAGAAACCTGACAATATCATTTATCTGCCTTCAAAAGTATTTTATCTCTCATTTTTAGTTTAAGTAACTGCTTTTATTTAAGTGATTATACTTTTGCTCCAATTGAAGCTTAATGGAAATATTTTTAGGATAGTATTTTGAAAATAAAGATGGTTTAAATATAAATATTATAAGTAAATTATTTCCATTGTATCTTATTATAGAGAGTACAACATTTAATTTGATTAATGCACTATTATATGAGAAACAAATGGAGTTTTATATATGTAATCTTGCAGTTGGGGATATTTTAGACTTCAAATAAAGGCTATCTTTTTATACAAAGAAACATATTTACTGTGATTGTAACAAATGTGAAAGTAACTTTATGCATAATGAAAGATTTTAATTGATTTAAAGTCTTGTTTGGCAATAATAATAAAAATCAGCTACTTTTTCCATAAAAAAAAGAATAACTAGAGCATGTTAAGAGTAAATCAGAAAAAAGCAACTATACATGTCATGGAAATTAGGAGATTTCAAATACAAACAAATAAAAAATTCAGTTCTTAGAAAACTTGTAGAAATTGGAAACCATAATTTAAGTTCACTCTGTCCCTGATTTCCCTTACATATACAGTCTTATATTTTATACCCATTATTTTATACCCATTTTTCTGTGGTTCACTGATATGTGGAGTGTCCTAGTCTTTGTTTTGTTTTCAGGGAGACATTTGTAAAATAGAAATGGACTATTAGGACACTAAAATGAAGAACAAAGACATAACTTCAAATTTTGTTGTTAGATTTGATAGCTATAAAATGACTTTGCTAAAGTACTATAAGTGTTTGAAGTTTTTAATCTCAATTTCTAGATTATTGCAAGTAAATAACAATTTGCAAAACTGCACCAGTCCAGAGATGACAATTCACACAATGTTTCCCTGATAGAAACCAAGAAAGAACAATTATTAAAAATACCCTAATTAAGAATTAGTGGTTAAAGTTTTTTCAAGTATGAAATATGCTCTTCAGTTTTTTTGTAAAGAGTATACATTTAACTCTAAAACAAATGCAGTAATATAACTTTATTCTTAAATATAAGCAGCAGCTTTATCAAAATTGATGGCCAGTGAAGACATTCAATGATACTTGAGCCCACAATTAATTTAAATGAGAAAAATGTTGGGCCTTGAAAAGAAACTCTAAAAGTTCAATAAATCTAATCTGTTTTCCCTTGAGAGTAACATGGTTGTTAAATCAATCATATGAATAATTTTTACTTTCCATCATAAAACATTCCTCACTCTAAATGAGTGGATGGCAGTCTACATCCATGGTGTGTATAAAATGGACTTGATGATCCCCCACTGATGTTGATCCAGAACTACTTCTGCCCTAACCACTACAGGAAAATAGTTGCTAGTATATTTCTTGTTTTAGAGCAAGAAACTGGAAATAAGGTCATTTCAGATTAAAAACAGAACTGAAATGCCTAAATACCATGATACAGTCCTATAAAAAGTTATAGCTTCAGAAGAAAAACCTGAAAGGCCCTTCTAAATATGACACCATTTATTGAATCAGGTTCCAACATTGTTTACAGCTCTAAAAAAATGACAGTTAAATAAAATAAACAATATTAAAAATTGGCAATTTATAGAAAAATAAGGAAATATTAAATCCAAAAATGAAGTCATATATACAGTACATATTTATATACACTTTACCTAAATAATTCAGCTGTTATTGTAAAAATCAAAATTCCCACAACTAAAGAAGAATCCTCCTGATATTTGAGCTGTTATAATTAAAGGAATAGACTTTTTTTACATATAGAATGAGTGAATTAAACTGATAGGTATATGATTAGGTGTTTTATTTATAAACAATTTTTAGTTGTTGATTGGCCTCTATTTATTTATTTATATGTAGTACAGAGAATAAAATCCAGTACCTCACACACTCTGCCACTGAGCCACAACCCCAGCCATGATTATGTTTTAATAACTACTAACAATAATCTAAAAAGGAAATGAGTATATCTCCATTATCAAAGAAATAAAAGCCCCAAATAGATAACCAACAACAACTAGACCTGAATTATTTTTAATGTTCTATTCATTAAATGGATTCTTTGATTCTATGTTGGTTTTACCAAAGGCCTGAAACATGTCCTAGCACTTGGCCAGCATCTACTCTTCTACAATAGAGGAAATGGGTGTGGTAGAATTTTGCTGAAGTGAAGTAAATTCATATATTCAGGGATATCAATATTCCTTAAATATGCTATGGACCTGAGAGTATCAATATTGAGTAAAAGGATTGTGTTTAAAAAAATTTGAGGTCTGGGGTTGTGACTCAGTGATAGAGCACTCACCTAGAATGTGCAAGGTCCTGGGTTCTATCCTCAGCACTGCATATAGATAAATAAAGGTATTGTGTCTATCTACAACAAAAAAATATATTTTTTTTTTTTAAAAATGGTTAACATGGCAAATTTTACATCATGTATATTTTAACCACAATAAAATGTTTAAAATGGAAAACAACTGAGGGATACCAGTGAGGGAACTGTGAGTCTAAAGGAACAGACAAGTGGGTTCTCAGTGAGGATGGCATGTGGCCTGATTTCAATAGGTGTTTCAGATGGTGCTGAAGCCAGATTTAAAGATAGGTAGTCAGTGTAGTTAGATAAATTGGGTCTAATATCAAATAAAATTAAAAATGAAGGCCATGTTGAGGATGGAGTCCAAGAAAAGCAGAACAACTCTTGAAATGTTAATGTCCCAAGACCCAGAACCCCTCCCAAAGAAATGTTAATGAAACACCTCCCAGCAAACATGGAGATGCTTATCCAAAAGTTCTTCCTGCCCAGATTACTCCTTTGGTCCACCTGTGCTCCACCCTTTGGGCCTTCCCACCTACATTCCATCACTGAAAGTTAACAGAACAAAGGACAGGAATGCGCCAGGAATGTGGGAAAGCTGAATGAAGACCTTAGCTATAAAAAGGGGAAGACATCGCCCTTCCAAGGATTCCACCTCTTGAGTCCCCTTCTTCCTCTGGGAGAAGTCTTTTCTGCTGTCCTATAATAAAGCTTCTACTTTCCATTCTAAACGTGCCTCAGCGTTCTTCTCTGGTGTTATACTTCAACATTGGGGAAGCAAGGACTCATAACCGGTAAACAGCAGTAACAGAGCTGCATCCTGGGATATCCAGTCTGGTGAGGTGTCCATTTGAGGATTCATTTGGGGGGGCTTGGTTAGTGATGGCATGCTGTTCATAAATCCTTGCCTGAAATTTTGGTTGAATGACTCCTTATGCCATTAGCTATATCAATATTGGGTCAGAGGACAACATACAACTTTATTTTTTTGTCTTTTTTTTTCAACATACAACTTTATGAAGGTCAAAAATATGACAAGTGTGGCCTCCTATTTTTAGAGTGTTTTAAAGTGACAGATTATTGAGAATAAGAAATGACAACTTCCTTTGGGACATGTAAACCTCTATTCAAAACATGAATATACTTTATGTACTCATAGGAAAATTCTGTGATAAAAATTACATGATGCACTTTTTCCTGAGTCCCCTCTCTTCCATTAGCCCATGCTTCTAAGGAGACCAGCTGGAGGCTGCAGGGTCTGCTGCCTGAGAGCAGTGAGATCTGCCCTGAGAAAACTTGAAATTGGCTCTCTGGTGAGGTCCAGAAGAAGGCAGGAATGGAGAAGTCTGGGCAGGAAAATGGCATGGCATGACAAAGAATATTCTGGAAGATGCTACCTTCTGTCTGGAGAACCTGATAGAGGAACAGGTGTTGAAATGAATTGTGGTACCAGGGAATTTGGAGGAGGAACCATGCAAAGTATGCTGTGAAACCTGGCTTCTCCTAGAAACTTTTCAGTGAGCCTGTCTCTTAAATGTGCCTGGAGAGGTGTGTGGCTGCCTGCACATGGGACAAAGTGCCAAGTGACACTTCCTTCATCAAGGGTGAAATCAGGGCCTTAAGTGAGACCCTGTCTTTTTTTGTGACTGGCTTCTTTGAGTTGGCCTAATATTTTAAAGGTTCATTCATGCTGTAGCATGTTATCAGTACTCCATTCCTTTCTATTGCAGAACAATATTCCATTAGATGGATATGCCATATTTATTAATCTATTTTGTTAGTTGAGTGAGTCACGTGTACTTTTGGCTATTTGAATAACACTGCTGTGAACACTCATATACAAACTTTTGTGTGCATGTCTACATTTGTTTCTCTTGGGTGTACACCTAGGAGTGGGATTGCTGGGTCATTTAGTAAGTCTGTGTCTAACATGGAAGGAGTTGCCAGACTGTGCTAGAAAGTAGGCACATCCATTACATTTCCTTCCCCAGGTCACTGTGTGTCCTTATCCCTGAGAACATATGCCATTGTCCATGTCTTTGATTGTAGCCATCCTTCTAGTCATAAAGTGGTCTCTTGTTATGACTTTGATTTGCAAATCCTTAATGATAAATGATAAATGATGACTGTTTTGCAAACATAATGATCTTTTGAGAACTGCATATTCAAGTCTTTGAACACTTTTTATTGGATTTTCTGTGTTGTTTAATTGTAACAGTTCTTTCTATATTTGGGGTAACCATCATTTCTGAGTTATAACCTACGATTTGCAAATATTTTCTTCCATTTTGTGAGTTGTCAATTCAATTTCTTAGTGAATTCTTTAATGCTCAAAAACTTTTATTTTCAATGAAGTTCAATTTACTTATTACTTCTTATGTTGCTTAGCTGGTGCCTTATATTAGTAACCACTACTAAAAAATGTAAGGCCAAAACAATGTATTCCTGTTTTTTCTAAGAGTTTGTAGTTTTAATTTTGCACTGAGTTCTGTGACATATTTTGAGAGTGTGTGCTTTTTTGTGTGTGTGTGTGTGTGTGTGTGTGTGTGTGTGTCTGTGTCTGTGTGTCTGTGTATGAAGTGAGAGAGGGAGTCTGACTCCATTCTCTTCTATGTGTTTGTCTGTTCTCACAGCACCCTTTGTTGAAAAGGTTCTTCATCATTGGCATGCCCATGCATTCTGGGTGATGCCTTAGCACATCATAATATTGACTATACACATAAGGGTTTTCTGCCAAAATTCATTCATGATTTGCTCTTCAGGATAAGAAGCCATAAAAGCTCCTTGGTGACAGGTTTGCTCTCTCCAGCCTTCCTAGCTCACTGTACAGTGCCCACCTGCAGCTATAGGTGCAGCCTATGCTTCCAGAGGCTGGGCTGTCTCTGGGCCTCAGGCCCTGAGGACTCCACTTCCATTGAGCACTCATGCCCATCCCTCTGTGTCCACATGACAGATTAGCACCTCTGCCATATGACACCCTAGTTGCTACAAAGCACATGTCCATCTAGACTGACCAGAGACCCAGGCTCATTGAACCAAAATGGACTGTTAGTCCCCTCAAGTGCATAGCTCCAGGTGGCTACAACACTGATCTCTTCCTAGGATGTCATCCAAAGGGGCACAGGAGCACATTATGTTCTAATCCATCCATGTAAGAATCAGTTATTAATTGTATAGGTAGGGCCCTTGACACTTTGGACTCCAATTTTTCTGCTAAGGGGATTCCTTTGAGGCAGGGGGCAGGCTTGAGTTGGCATGGGGAAGAGTGGGCAGCTAATGAACTGAAACCCTATAGATTGGCTTCCTGTGTGAACCTCCCCAAGACCCTAAAGTGGTCCTTCCTCCTAGGATGGCACCTGGAGCCTTCCTACCCAAACACTCAGAACTCTACGAGAGCTAACTCTGTACCCTGCACCTGCTCATCTCTGGAAATTGATCACCCATTCATCTATGTGCACAGAACTTTCTGCTCCTTTTCTATCAGGATCAACTCCTTGGCAGAAGTGCTCCTCACTCTGTTCACTTTTTCTCTCAAAATTTGCAAAGACAATCATGCAAATTTTATTTCTCTGAAACATATTTTATGTATGTAAGTATTCCCACAATTGTATTTGTATTTTAACTTTTGTTCAAAATTTCATAACAGTTTTACATGCCATAGCTCACAGAGCATACTGGCTTCACAAACATTAATAAGAAACACTGTTTTATTTTAAATATTAGATTTCTTCAAGATGTGAATAGGTCTTAAATGTACATATCACAGACTCATAATTACATGAAAATTAATAAGCTTTTAATTTCTACCCCACACTTTAAGGTTCAAGGAAAACTCCCTAGGCATGTTACATTTAGTGGAGTTTCTTAAGCAAGGAAAAGAGAATGGAAACAAAATGATCCACTTACTTGTAAGCCTCAGGACTGGAACAGCTTCACAGCACTTATGCCTCCCAGGTGGCAACTGGAAGACAGAAGGACACCCACATCTCACTCCATCAATCCTCCCTCCCATCCCCAGCCCCTCCCTACCAGAGTTAAAGTTCTATGAGAGTGAGTCCATCAGATAATTTCCATTAAGTAGTTCATCATTTTGGGACCTGAAAATCACAGGCCAGCCATGTATGAGATGTACTGGCAAATGTATGGTGGTAATGCATCTTCAACACTGAGGCTCTCAGGCAAAAGGAGACAATAAACCAAGGACCTGGAGGAATAAGAGTAAATATCAGAATCTACAGGAGAAGTCAGGTGGAGGGAATGTACAGACTACAGTTTCTTTCTATGTATTGTGAAGTGACACTTTAAAGAAGTGGTACTATAAATAGTCATAAAAGAGCAGAGTGCAAGTGTCAATGCAAGTACAGTTTCAGTGCCCTCCACAGCTAGTTTCACCCCAAATGTAATACTGTGGTGGGAAATGATCCACATCAAAACCCAGAGAAGGAAGTCTCCACAGCTGTTCCACAGTAGTCATGGACCTGTGAGCACGGCATCTGACGTGGACCTTGCATCTGATTGGACATGAAATAGTGCTTCTTGCCTAGCCACTTAGCAAGGATTCAGACCAAGTATTCAAGTCTAGAAGGTGAGAATGCAGTAAGACCTGCCCTCTTCTTTGCCATTCTTTGAAAAATATTTATATATGACACCTCTACTCTGGATCATTAGGGAACCATAAAACAGACACAGAATGTATGTAGTAATTCCACCTTTGGTGGATCATGAAACAAATAAGGTACTAACAAAGGCTGATGTACTAAGTGTTCACTGCAGCTTTATTACAATGATTCCCAACTGAAAGCTACTTAACTTAGAACTTAAAGACAGCACCAGCCACACATGGGCACAGAGCACTTGACATGTAGCTAGTGTGATGGAGAAGTGCAATTATTAAAGGGTTTTAATTTAAACCTACACAGGCTTATGTGGCCATTGGCCACCACATAGAAGTACATCTCTGAAAGACAAGCCCTATCCCCCTTGCTTTGCCAAGGTCCTGAACTTTACTGTAGAACTAGGCTCCTGGACCTGTCTCAAGGCCACAGGAGAAGACTGCCTGAGCATGGAGCTCCTATGGAGCATTTCTGTACTATAGAGATTATGTAAGCAACACTGTCTGCTAGCATGCTGCAATCTACATAAAGAGAGGACCAGGTTCTTTCCTTCTTAGTTACCTCAGCTTCCAGAAGGCCTAATTTGTGGTGGATTCTCATTTCAGTTTTATGAACTGAAGAAAAAAGGCTACAAGCAGCTCATTAACCAGAGGAATTCAAGTGAGTCTTCCAGGACTGTGGAACTCCATACTTTGTCCCAACCTTTGTTTTCTTACACTCATCAAAGACATTTCCACCTTATGAAATCCCAAGCTAGCAGCACAGCCTTTCTGCTACAGATATTTCAAGGGTGCCTGATCCAATTGGCCATGTGGTGCCCATGGGACTTAAAAGTTCCAGATCATCTTACCCTCCAACACCAGGAATCAGAACCACAGTTTCACTGTACCACAATCTTAAAAATGAGCCAAATGAGCACAGTCACAATCACCAACATTGAAGTTCTTGAAAGCCAGCTTGGAAACAGCCCTCAGTATGGTCCTGACCCAGGTGGAGATGTCCAGGAATCCACAGTCTCTAATGCTCACATGATATATTGTTGAATATTAACAAAAACACCACATATTTTCATATATACATATATATACATTTGCTTGGTGGGTTTTTTCAATGACTACTTTCCTGAAAATGGATAGTTTTTCTATAATTTCACAAATACAAAGAATTATGACATGGACATCAAGAAGCTGGGAACTTATCATAAAAAAAGACATTCTAGATTTCATCCATTTCAAAATAAAATCTCATTCCTTGGAAGCAATGGCAATAATAGTGAACAAAATAAAATTCCAAAAAGAAAGAAAAAAATTGAATTGAATCTTCCAAACTTGATAAATTCTTAAGATATCTGCTAAAATAAGAAGACAAAAATTGTATGCAAATATCAACCTTTTTAATATAAAAATGAAATCTCATAAATGTATTGTAAACAGTTTTGAATTTTGGATCTACAAACATATTCCATTGATTTCTAGGTACACAATCACTAACATTAATTGTTTTGTCAGATATTTTAAATTTTTGCTCAGCACCACCTTCACTGTGGATTGATACAAAATAGAATACAGTCACAAATGTAAAACAGTGATATAATTCTCATAACATATTGTATTTCTTAAAATTTTATAAACTAAGTATCAAAAAGCATGGAAATTCATAAACAATGTACCTGGCTCTGGTGACATCTTTATATTACCCCACTCTGTCCCCAAAGAGTCCTTTTTTTGCCAGGGGTGAAGGGGTACTTTGACTCCCCAGGAGAAGGTTCTGCTGTTACTTACAGCTGATATTCAGCAAAAATGAAACAAAGGCTGCCTTTTATTTTATACTTTACTTTGAAATTTACATAATTTTGCTTTTGGCCAAAAAAGGATGGTGGGAGTGAAATTTCTCATCTGAAAAAAAAAAGAAGATTTAGTAAATATGAGGTTTCAGAACAAAGTGGCCCACCTGTCCTAATTTATAGCTTAGAAACACTGCCCCACAAGGGACATCACACAGCTGAAATACCCAAATGTTAACCTCTTCATGATTATTTACTGTAATTTTTTTTAAATTCAAAATAGTTTTCTTCCAAGTGAAAAAGAAATAAAATTTCACAAAGAAAATGTTAAAAGGGATTTAAAATGCATAATTTTATTAATACAAAGTAACTATTTTTATCCTATTGCTCTAAAAGCATATTCATATTTTGTAAAACATTTTATATACATAAAGTGATCTTTAAATATTCATTTTTAATAAAATAAGCATGTGACCAGTTTCCACTCAGCTTAAGGAATAAAAATTACTAATAATGTTGAAAATGAAAAGTGTTATTATAAACAACACCACATTCAGCATTCTTGAGGCCACTATTTTTAACAAGGTAGCACATGAATAAAGTTAAATGAATAACTTGGCAAAATTATAAAGTTGATCTGATCCACAATGCAATGGGATATTTTAATATATCTCAATAAATTAAAAAGACAATATCTGTTAGTATACAAATTACTTGAACATATTCAATAAGATATTACTTAGAAATATGTATAGAAATTCAGCTTGAGAAAAAGTTTCAATATTTTTAACTAGCAAATAAAACATAACTAAAAATTAGCAGAATGACCATATTAAGCTGTGAGGAATAGGAAAACACCCAGAACGTCCCATCCAGTCTCCTTAGATAGAAGCAGTTACAGTCACTGTACATGCTAGGCAGTGCTCTACCACTGAGCTACACCCCCAGCCCCTCATCTAGTTTCCTTTTGTTATCATCACTGTAGCTGCCATACAATATGAAACAGAGTATCTGGCACTAAAAACACAGATATTCACTATACAAATCAGACCTTACATTAATTTAACCTATAGTTGGAAGTCAGAGAGTATTTTTTAGAATGAATTGCTAAATTGGCTGCCTGACAGACACATTAGAGTTTGTAGGAAAATTTCAACTGAGGAATATTTCATGTGGAAGTGGTACAAAAATGTATAGGAAACTTCACCTCTGAGAACAGGGCAACCAACCGTAATTTTTTGTTGTTGTTTTGTTGTTGTTGTTGTTGTTTAAGTTGTAGATGAACAAAATACTTTTATTTATTTATTTTTATGTGGTGTTCAGGATTGAACCCAGTGTCTCACATGTGCAAGGCAACTGCTCTACAACTGAGTGACAATCCCAGCCCAAAACCATCTGGTATTGAGGATGGTTTTGATTGGCAAGACTACCAAAGAGAATAATGTGCTGGTAGCAAGTGTTCACATTTAAATTTATTTTTAAGCTGACACATAAAAATAATTGTTTATGGGGTACCTCATGACATTTCCATACATATCTACAATGCCCTGAATTTGAAGTTGAGTACTCCTAGTGATGAACCTAGCCTAATTCCATTTTAATATTGGAAGCCATCTCATCACAAAGTCATGAAATGTTAATTTCTGTTTTACTAAAAATTACTGTGATTTCTAAACTTGTTTGCAATTCCTGCCTGTGCCTTGAACTCACTCATGCCTTGTTTTCCTGGACCAGATAACAAGCCTCTCTAAAATCTTAGTGACACCTCATAATCCTGGCTCCCCCTGAACAGAAAACAACCCTCCCTGAAACATTAGCAGCACCTCATAAATTCTGATGTTGGGATCTAAATGTATGCCCTATCTTTAAATATTAAGCCATGTAGATCATTAACTTACTACCTGCCTTTGTATTATGCTTGTCAAAAATCCTGTTATCCATAAGTTCTCAAGACACCCCCATTTGCAACTTTTTGTGCTATAAAACCTTGTTCCTGGACAGCTGGAGTGCTGATCTGTAGCCTGGATTGGGAGAGACAGCTACTGATCAGCTCTTTTTTTGTGTGTGTACACAATGCAAGCTTGCTTTAATTTGATTTAAAATTGTAGTTGGTGGACTTTTCTTTGTGTCAGGGTTGAACACTAGATGCAATTTTCTTAGGCATACTGGGCTCTGAGAAACAGATCTAAGCTGCATGTCATGTTCCGAAAATTTAAACAGCATTATAGTGTGCCCACCATTAGCATTTTGTTTTTCTCAAGGCAATGTATTTGAGATTGGTTCTGCTAGTTAGCTATAATGAATTTGTTTTAAGTACTCTATAGTATTCCAATTCACACTTCTGAAATTTAGTTTTAAATTCTCAAGTCAGTAGACATTTAAGTTCTTTCCAATATCCTGCCACTACAATCTATGCTACAATAATTGTCTTTTCAGGTTTGTTTTGTATGCAAAATCCTCTCTATGGCTCATATCTGGATAAGAAATAACTGGGTCCTCTTCAGCTTTATGAGATCAGGCTATATTTGTTCTCACAGTAATTGTACTAATTAATAGTCCCACCAATTTACTCAGTTTTTGCCAACCTGGTGGGGGCAAAATAGCTTTTCATTGTGATTTTATCATACATTGTCTTGATATTAGTAAGATTGAGTGTCTTTCATGTTTATTAGATGTGAATTATCTGTACCCTCTGCTAATTATTCTGTCAGAACATCTAATTAATTTTAGGAGCCTTGGTATTGTTTTGCAAGTCTTTTCACTTAGTTTATCATTTCATTTGATGTACATAACTTTTTCAATATAGTCAAATTTATTAGATTTTCTGTTTACTCAACAATATCTGTGGAGCCATTAATTACAAGCATGGGGTTTTACACAGAAGTAAGCCAAGGTAGAAAATAGGCAAATACGTGTCACCACATCACAAGTATAATTGGAAAGATAAAGCTAGGCAAAAGAAATGACCACACACTACACAGAATATAGAGAAAAGGCATCTCCAAGAATATTTCATTGAATTAATGTTTTAAATGAAGTGAGGATGAGTGTTTTTTCTGCTTTCAAAAAATCCTTCCCCACTCCAAGGTAATAAAGATAGCCTATGCTGTTGTCTTCAAAAACTTCTGCCTTATGCAATTGGATCTCTTCCTGCAAATATCTGTATGGTTCAAGGGAGAAATTTAGTACTTTTGCCACTTTGAAATCAATGATCTGAGCCCCACTGATTGAGTAGTCCATCATTTTCCTACTTACCTGCAAGAACACATTCAGTGTATAACAAATTTCCATATGTGCACATACGTAGTTTGTGATTGCCTTTGTCTGGTGTGCCTCAACTTTATATCATCTGGTGAGATGTTTTTTCTACCCTCAACACTATATTTTATGTTCATCTATATTGACATTTATAACTGTAATTCATTCATTTATTAGACTATATTGAAAATCATTCATTTTTCTACTGAAGAATATTCCACCCACCCCAATAACCTGCCTTTATTTATTTATTTTTGCTATGGCAAATAATATCGCTAAGGCAATACTTGCATGTCTTTTGGAACACCCTTTCTCCAGGGCATCTCTCCAAGGGTGAAGCTGCCTGCCAAGAAAGTGTGTGAACGTACAACTTTGTGTGATGATGCCAAAATTCTTTAAAATGGTTCTGAAACTCTTGAACTTTTCAGGTTATGCTGACCTGCATCCATGTTGATGCCAGTTACTATTAATTCCCTAACTGTGGAAAATGGAGTAAAAATTAAATGGTGTCTCATGGTGAATTAAGAAATAGTACCAAAAATAGATGAGAGGAGTTCTTGTTTAATACCACAGGGAAAGGACTGGTCTCCTTTAGCAGACATACTGCAAACACTATCTTAAATTTAGAAATCAGAACTGAGATTTGTAACATAGACATATATTAACACATTTGATTCAACAGAAAGAAACTCAAAGATTTTTTATGACAAAAGATAATTATTTTAAAAATTTCTTTTGAAAGTGAAAGCCAGTTTTTACCAACTAGGTTACATGGGGGAAAAAATTAACTAATGGAACAAGGTAAATTATACCCCAAGGTTTTAGTGAAACACAAACACACACATAACACACACTGTACACTCACAGAGAACAGTATAAAAATTAACTATGTTATGTTTGCAAAATAACATGAAATTAATAATTTCATTTTCTTATCAGGTGAAAGAGAAACAGGAGTACTTATTTGTTGTGTTTGGGTTTTTATTTTTTAAAACTTTTTAGCACTAATAATGCCCTTTTCATATATATATATATATATATATATATATATATATATATATATATATATATTCCCCAAACCTGAAAGAATATAAATGGCTCTAATGAGAGAATAATGAATTCTTTTGCAAGTTAGGTGGTTTCCAATTATTTTGTTCTTAAAAAAATTCATCAAAGGCTTGACTGAGTTGTCACCAGAAAGATCATTAAACAGGAAGTTTTTGTGATAAAGAGCAACAATTTTTGGTTCACTGAATAGAATGAGCTTTTTAATAACAGAAATTGTGTATGTGAACAAACACTGCAACTGATGTTGCAATTTGACTCAAAGGCAAAGACTGCAGGACAAAAGAACATCACCCAAAGATATGATCTAGAGTTGGGAAAATGAACTGGAAATACAGTTCAGAGAAAAATAAGCAATATAAAATTCCCAGTTATCAATATTTTCTTATGTTTTTTTAAGTAGATTCTGATGGCAGATAGCTCATCTCTTACCATTAGATACTCTAGAAACTGAGCAGAAAGGATTACTTCAAAACATAAATGTATAAAATATACCATAAAATTACATCATTGAGACTGTTCACACATTTGGAAAACACGTCTAGAACATAAGAATGTGCAAGGTCCTGGCACAGCTTCCATCAGCTCTCTCTGGAAGCACTGAGCTTGGTGTATGCAGCCTGCTGGGGTAGGCCCTGGCTGGCAAGGCTGCATTTTCAGCAGGTACATCATTTCCAATTGGGTTTCATGTTTATCTGGGGGAGCCTGAGGCCTGGGGGTACAACAGAGATAATCAGGGGATACTTTGTTTTCATCTCCATGGTATTATTTACCACATTCCTACACTTGCTACTAATAACGAGTGTTTTTCACCAATGGTACAGAAAAAGAGACAAACCCACACATCTGAAGACATCTATCTGATCCTTAACAAAGGTAACAACCATACACTGGAGAAAAGACAGAATTTTTAAACAAATGGTTATTCATATGTAGAAGAATAAAAAAAGACTCGTATCTCTCACCCTGAACAAAAATCAACTCAGAGTCAATCAAAGCCCTAAAAATTAGACCAGAAATTATGCAACTCCTAAAAGAAAACATAGAGTAAATACTCCAATTTTTAGGCACAATGACTTTTTCAATAGGACCCCTAAAGCTCAGGAAATAATAGAGTTAATAAATGGAATGGCATTAAATTACAAAGCTTCTGGACAGCAAATTAAAACAGTGAATAAAGTGAAGAAAGAACATACAAAATGGGAGAAAATCTGCTGGCTACCCTAGCAGATTTCTGATATAGGATTAATATTGCACACCATTCAGAATGGTAGTCATCAAGACAAAAATATAATAATAAATGCTAGAAATGATATAGAGAAAAATAAACACATTTACACTGTTGGTATAATTGCAAATTAGTACAAGTATAGAAATCTGTATGGAGGCACTCCTCAAAAGACTAAGAATTGGAACCACCATATGACCCCACTACACAACTCTTCAGTAGGGATGGCAGTCAACTTACTACAGCAAAAAATGCATACCCATATTTATAGCAGTATAGTACACAGTAGCCAAGCTATGGAACCAGCCTTTGTGTTCATCAATGGATGAATGGAAAAAGAAAATGTGGTATTTATACACACTTACTATTTCTTTTTTGTTACCAGGAATTGAACTCAGGGGCACTTAATGCTGAGCAAAATCCCCAGCCCTTTATTTTAATATTTTATTAGATACAGGTCTTGCTGAGTTGCTCAGAGCCTCACTGAGTTGCTGAGACTGGGTTTGAATGTGCGATTCTCCTGCCTCATCCTCCCAAGTAGCTGGCACTACAGGCATGCACCACCATGCCTCACAATATACAAAAATTTAATATAAATTTTTCTTTATTCTGGCATAAAGAAAAAAGAAATTATGTCATTTGCATTAAAATGTATGGAACTAGAGACCATCATTTTAAGTGAACTAAATCAAACTCATATGTTTTCTCTGATATGCAGAAGCTAGAGAGGAAAAAAGAAAAGGAAGGTGGGAGTGGATCTCATTAAAATCAAAATGATATCTATAAAGGAAAGAGACCAAGGGGTGGGAAGTGTGGAGGTAGGGGAGAAATGCCGGGGAGTGATATTGGCCAACTGATATTGTTATATTGTGTGCATGTGCAAATACGTAACAACAAATCCCATAATTATATACAAATATAATGTACCAATAAAAAAGTGGGAAAAAATAATGTGTGAATTGCAAACAGTGGCTTGAATATTTAAGTAAATATAAATAAGAAAATAATAACATCACAAAATAGCTACCATTCATTTAGTAACTAACACTTTCCTATGAAGCAGGTACATTCAAGGACTGTTAGCAGTGAGGATGTAGAGGATTACAAGGCTAAGCATTGCCACAGGTACAGGTCACAGCACTGCAGGCAGAGCCACTCCGACAGCATGTGTCTGCTTGGCTTTCTCATCTTCAAAAAGGGATAACAAAATTTACTTTATAATTATTCCTCAAACATGTTTTCTTTATAAAAGTAAATAAAATCATAAATAATTGATAAGAAACAGAAACTCACATAAAGTCATAAATTTGGATATAAGTGCTCATACACACAAATACTAGGAATAAGACTCTTTTTATGAAACACTCTCAAACACACACTGAGCTTTTCTCCTCCTCTCAGCAACCTGAGAGTCTACTGTCCACTACAGATGTGAAGAAGCACATGTGATTAAACTCATATGAATTTTTAAATCTGCAGTGGATGGTCAAGTACAAGCAAGGCACCCAGGTCACCCTCCACCAACGACACCCTGGAGGGGGCTGCACCAACGACACCTTGGTGGGGGGATACAGCCTGTCACTCAACTTACTTCTTGGGGAGGGCTTAATTTTTTTCACCATTTCTTCAGTGTATTCATCCAATATACTCACATGACATCCTAGTGCTAACAAAGTCCTGAAAAACAAAAGTAAACATGAGGTACAGGTGCCTTCCCTTTGTCCAGATAACCCAACCTAATGGCTGTGAAGGGGATAGTTATCCAACTTCAAATCACAGCATTAGTCAGTTGTTTTAAAGCTAAACAAAACCTTTTTTATTTTCAATTTTTTTACTTTTGAATGAAGTGTAAGACCCTGAATATTGAAATGGCACAAAAAGGAAATACTGGAAAGATAAATCTCCCCCCAGGTCCTTCTGTTTAGTGCATTTTCCTTCTCCAGAGACACTGGACTGCTGCTGGTTCTTGTACATTGTTGAATCCCCATGCAAAGAAAACACTACCAACTCCATTTTTAACTCAAATGAAAGCAAGCTTGTATTTGTGTACACAAAGAGAGCTGATCATCAGCTGTCTCTCCCAACATGGGCTAGAGATCAGCACCCCAGTAATCCAGGAAAGAGGTTTTATAGTGCAAAAAGTTGCTAAGTGTGGTGTCTTGAGAACTTACAGCTAACAAGATTTTGACAAGCATAATACAAAAGCAGAGAGTAGGTTAATGATCTACATGGTTCAACACTTCAAGTTAGGAAATAAATTCAGATCCCAACATCAGAATTTATGAGGTACTGAATTTATGAGAGGGTTGTTATCTGGTCAGGGAAATCCAGCATTTATGAGGCACCACTAAGTTTTCAGAGAGGGTTGTTACCTGGTCAGGGAAAGCCATGTATGGGTGAGCTCAAGGCACAGGCAGGCATTCCAAGCAAGTTTAAAACATCAAAATCTGGCCAGGCCATATACAAAACCAGGTAATTACCAAAAACAGAAATGTACTTTTTATGACTTTTGATGAGATGGCTCCCAATTTTAAGAGGGAATTAGGCTGGGTTTATCAACATCTGAACATCTGCCTAGAGTCTGCATGTGTGTGTGTGTGTTTGTGTGTGTGTGCATATGTGCATGCACACACATACATAATTGGTGGGGTTTCTGCCTTTCCCACAAATGGGAGTATACAAGAGGTATTTCTCTAAAACTTCCTCTTTTGATTTGATAATACAACCTTAAGATCACTATCCTTTCACATAAAGCTGTTTTGTTTTTTAAGTATTCTATAAGGTGGAAATGTCAAAATGTTTCCCACCCCTGTAATAGCTTTTTATTAAACAACAAAGCAGAACTGCAACACAATTTCAAATATTTGTAAATTAGGTCATAAAAGGAATACAAAATGTTTGCAGTTTAATTATATATTCATACAGATAAAGTCACATATCGAATCTTACACTAATACATAAGATTATTCCATGATTAAAAGTAACCCAAATCTAAGAATCATAAGCTATAATAGTGGGTCTATTTTCCTCTTATCTTAATATTATTTCCAATACTGATTCCCTTACCAAGTGGAATTTGGTAAAAAATTATTAAAGAATAATAAATGGTTGAATTTACAGAAAATTCTAGGAGAATAAGTGAGTTCAAATACTAAGATTAAAATTGCCATTATTGTACATGTATATTCTACCATGTGTACATGATTCTGTTACTAATAAACTCTCGTAAGGTATTTTTCAAGAGTTGACCTACTGGGTAAATGTTCTTGAGACCAAATGGTAACTGATCTCCCTAATATGTGGCTTACATAAAGTTATTCAAACTTAATGCACTTTCATATATAGCTTTTGTCCACCAAAAGTCTATTCTGCCAGAGAGAACACAAATCTGGAGTGAAAGAATTCGGAGTTGCTTACTAGTACTTACCAAGTTCTTTCCTGCCACATTTCTATTTTTTCTCAGATTTTCTATCTTGAACACACACATGACCAGAACTCCTATCTTTTCCGATACCAAGTGGGTTATTCTGCGCAAAACGAAGTTTTAAACAAATCTTCCCAGTATGAGACCATTTTTATAGTTACAGTCTATCTTCAATCGCTTAAAGAGAAGCCAACAATCATATCACACTATTAAATATCACACAGGACAAGCCCTAGCTAAAGCAGTATCTTATTTTGGTTAAGTTTCAACAATTAGAGTCAGGTTACTCTCATAAGTGATTAGCTATTAAAATTACATTTAAAATGTGAAATCTTTTTTTTTCCTTAGTGAAAGGGAAATGGTAGGCACAAGATGGTGAACAGGGTACATACATAAAGCTGTGCATTTAGTACATGATTTTGGTCACTTTTTCACAACATGGTGGTTATTTTCTTATATATGTTAGTAAGCCTACATAATAAAAGACAGTGCTAAACCTATATAAGAAAGCAAATTTGATAAAACATTCATCTTCAAGTCTCATAAATATATGCAGTTCTAATTATAAAGTCCCTATAATACATTTGCACATTTTCATAGACTAACCTAATAAACAAACTCATGGAAGTCTCTTGCTGTACAGTTAATTTTGCCTAGATATGCCTTTATCCTCATAAATATTTGATGAAGACACAAACAAAGGTACTGCAACATTTGGAATCTATCCAAGTTTTAAAAGGAAAAAAAATAGTCAGCAGTAATTCCATAAAAGAAAAGGGAAACAAATCCCTTACCTTCTTTTGCTTTTTGTGTCAGTTGTTTGAAAACCACTAGAAGCACACATGAGGTTTTCTATATATTGTCCAAGAACCTGGTTTTCTGATTTTAGCTTCATATTTTTTTCTTCAACTGCAACCACTCTTGCAGAGAGATCTTCAAGTATGTGTTGGAGTTCCAACATTTGGTTAATAAATTCATGTTTTTATCTTCAACATCCACCTGATTTTCATATCAACTGCGTCCATGTTTTCTTTTCATAGTCTTCAAGGTAATATTCAGACTTCAGCTATTTTAAACAATGCTGCAATGAATGACCTCTTACACTGAATACGTACACCACATCCCATTACCTGTGTACCTACTTATCTATCTAAATATCCATGTATATGGAGGTCTATTTAACCATCTGGAAATATGTCTGCATGGATAGATCAATGGAGAGATTGATGGAGGAACAGATACCAAAATGTATTTTTTTTAGTTGTACATGAACACAGTAACTTTATTTACTTATTGTTTAGTGGTGCACTGGATTGAACACAGTGCTTCACACATGTAAGGTGAGTGCTCTACCACTGAGCTACAGCCCCTGGCCCCAAATGTATTGGGGAGCAAAAGTTTATTTGGTGGCTTACGAGTTCAGAGGTCTCAGTCCATAAAGAGCAGGTTCCAGTCTTTGGAACCTCAGAAGAGGCAGAACATCATAGCAGAAGAGCGTGGCAGAGGGAAGTAGCTGACAGGATCATCAAGAAGCAGAGAAAGAGATTTCCACTTTCCACATACAGATAGACACCCCACAGCCTTGACCCCAAAGACAGACCTCCTCCAGGTCTGGAGGCACCCCACCTGCCTTCAGTTACCAGTCAACCAATCCCAGCAGGTCAGTAGTTCACAGATTGGGTTAAGGCTCTTAATGCCCAATTAACTTCTACTATCCAAAGACTCTAAGAAGTATTTACCAGAGGAGAAAACAGCCTCCTACACCCAACACTACACAGCATGTTTGGGAAATATCCAACAAAACCACAAAAGACTATATAAAAATGTATCTAAAGAGTTGTGACCAGATGAATATGTTACAAACAAGCCACCTTTGTCAATACCTGCCATTGCTGCTCAGTCCAATGAGAACAACTAAGATATCCCTGCACCAGCTCTTCCTCATTTTCTCAAAGAAATATCAAATGGTACAAATTCTAAACAGAGGAAAGGGAGAAAAGGCAGTGCTGAGGACCAGCTTTCTTTTGTCATCACCTCTAGGTTGCTCAGCTCACATGGAATTGGACTTCCATGCTGACAACTAGTGTTAGGCCACCTAATTTTACATACAGCCAGGGAGCCTGCCTCAGAAAGGTACTCCAGAACAAATACTGGTGCAGGTTCTCCTTTGATTTCATGCCATGGAGTAACTGTGAGCATCCTTTCTTCTTCAAGAAGAGGCAGAGAGAGTTGGAGGAGAAGATGGCCGCTGCGTACGGGGGTTGCTGAAGTGCTGAGCGTGGTGCTCAAAGCAGCGGCTTTAATAGAGATTTCGCACAGTCTGTTAAAGCTCCTTTCACCGTTAATCTGTAGTGGACCACTTTGCCAAGGAGCGGGAAGAACAAAGAAATCGAAAAAGAGACGCTTGGCTGCTCAGAGCCGCGGGCGCTTTGCTCCCATCTGCTTCCTCTTTCGCTTCGATCCGGGCGGAGAAGCTGAATGTGTAATCAGCAGTGGATTGTAAGTACCCGAGGCAAAGAAAGCTCAGTGCGCCCCGCCTTTTTTTTTTTTCTTTTTTTTCTCTTTTTTTTTTTGAATATTTTTTATACAGGGAGAGTTTGTGGATTGGGATTGCTGGCGGGGCTGTGGTTTCTGTGCCGAAAATCCACTCCGCGGGAGCCGCCATTTGCTTTCTGCTTGCTGTCTTGATGGCTCTGTATACACTGTCCGGCAGCCGGACCTAGAGGTTGGAGCTGGGCTGCGTGCCGAGCCCTGTCCTCCGAAGGCTGGACTGCAGCCTCGAGCGTCTCTGTGGCCTGTTCGCTGCTGCACCTTCGGGCAGAGCCTGCTCTGGGGTCGTTCTGCACCCCCCTGCCAGGGGACCCGTGCTCCGGAGGAGGGGGACGGAGAGCCGCGGCGGCAGCCGCTTGGGCCCCTGGGGCCTGGCACCGGGCTGAAGAGCTGCGGAGGCCAGGGCGGCTCTGCTACGGTCGCAGACAAGCGCGGACGCTCGTCAGTGCGGCCCAGAGTTTCATTTCTAGAAATCTGGTCTGGAAACAGAAGCAGCAGTTTGTATAATCCCAAGAACTTGCTTATACCAGGAAGCTGTAAGGGCAACATGAATATTACTGAGGAGATGTAACATGGTGGCAGGCGCAGAGAGATCAAGTCTCTGACATCTTCAACTGCGCGGGCATAGGGAGCCGTAAACTGTCTAAATGCTGTTTGCTCAGGATCACTAGGCAATGCTGAGCTGACGTGGATCTGGGGTGTACAGGCTGGGCCCCTCAGAACACACACACAGAGCCCGAATCGGAGGCAATTAAGCTCCGGTTCGCCTGCTTCGTGTGACTCAGCACTAACGATCCCGCTGAAATAATTGGCCGGCCCTTAGGAACTTACAGAGGTAAAAGCCAACCGAGCCTTCATAGGCAGTGGCCACAGGACTGAAACGGGGATTGGGAGAGACAGTCAGGACCCACCCGTTGCATTGGTCATCCGGCAAAGGGAACAAACGGTCACCATTTGCATGGGATATCACCATGGCAGAGAAATGGCGTCACGGGCGGAGGAGATAACTGCATTGAAACCAGCGCGACAGGTGTGTAATCCCCTAGCCATCTCTCTCCACACAGCGGGGAAACCTGAAGGTCCACTCCCAGCTCTCCTGTGAACGCAATAACCAGACCGAGGGAATCAGGAGTGGCGCGGGACTCGCAGCGCGGAACTCCCGGCTACCACTCCCACCAGTGCTGACAACTGAGGTCTCTTGCACCAGCTACCGGGGGCGTGGCTACAGGAGGGCAAGCAAATTCGCTGGGGGATCTCAGCCCCAAGCTCTACAAACTTAGGGTCTGAGGGAGGCAAACAGGGAGAGTGAGCCCAGGTGTTCATGAAAACAGGGCTCCCAGGAGCAGCAGACCTGGCGTGTAGCCAGTATTGTGGTGAGCGCCACAGGTGAGCACGGCCTGGCTTGAGGAAACACAAGACAAGGCCCTAGACACTCAGGATTGGAGACCCGCCCAGTCTAGGAGAAAGAGCTGCTGCACAGTGAATGGTTCCCACCTATTGAGAGGAGAAGCTTGGCCCAGTGGGCACAGCTCCACCTACTGGAAGAGAAGTTAATAGAACTCTAGGACTGCATTTATTATTATTATTATTATCATTTTTTTTTCTTTTCTTTTTCTTTTTTTTTTCTTCTTTTTCTTTCATTTTCAATTTTTATTTGTTGTTGTTCTTTAATTTTTTTTCAATGTTTCTATTTTTTTAATTTTTTTATTTATTATTATTATTATTATTTTAATTTTAATTTTCATTTTTTATTATCACTATTATTTTTGTTAAAATTTTTTTTTCGTCTTTTCTTTCTTTCTTTATTATCTAATCTTTGTTATTCTTGTTTCTTTTGTCTTTTCATTTCTTTTCAATCTTCTTATTCCCCCTTCCTTGAATTCTACCTGCCTACTCTCATTCTCTTTAGTGACTTCTTCCCTTCCCTTCTAATATCTTTCCTCTCAAGCATCAAATAAATCTATAAGAGTAAACAGTAACTCAGCAGTCAAACAGAACAAGAAGTAACATGAGCAGCATAAAAAAGCAAGGAAGAAAAGGAGTACAAACAATGAAGGACAGCCTAAATATTCAGGAGGACCTAGAGTCAGCAGAAAAATGGTCATATAAAGAACTCAAGGAATACCTTAGACAGATGGAATGGAACCTTAAAGAAGATACGAGACAGCAAATCCAAACAGTGAAAGAACACTTTGAAAATGAATTACATAGACAGATAAAAGAAGAAGTTAAGCATCTTTATCAGGAGATTGAGATTATAAAAAAAAACCAAACAATAATTCTAGAAATGAAGGAAACGATAAACCAAATTAAAAACTCAATTGAGAGTATCACTAACAGAGTGGAGCAAGTAGAAGCCAGAACATCAGATAATGAAGACAAAATATATCATCTTGAAAAGAGCCTAGCCAACTCAGAAAGGCTGGTTAAAAACCACGAGAAAAACATCCAAGAGATATGGGATAACATAAAGAAACCAAACCTACGAGTCATCGGGATAGAAGAAGGTACAGAGATTCAAACCAAGGGAATGAGTAACCTGCTGAAAGAAATAATTACAGAAAACTTTCCAGAAATAAAAAAGGAAACGGATATACAAATTGTAGATGCATACAGGACACCGAGCACACAAAATCACAGTAGACCAACGCCAAGACACATTGTTATGAAGATATCCAATATACAGAACAAAGAGAAAATACTAAAAGCTACAAGAGAAAGGAGGCAGATTACATTCAGGGGTAAACCAATAAGGTTAACAACGGATTTTTCATCACAGACGCTGAAAGCGAGAAGATCCTGGAACAATGTATTTCAAACACTGAAAGACAATGGATGCCAACCAAGAATTCTGTATCCAGCAAAATTAAGCTTCAGGTACGATAACGAAATAAAAATCTTTCATGATAAACAAAAGCTAAAAGAATTTGCAGCCAGAAAACCAGCATTGCAAAGCATCTTGAGCAAAACACTACACGAGGAAGAAATGAAAAACAATAACCAAAACCATCAGTGGGAAGTGCCTCTATAAAGACAGAGGGCAGGGGGAAAGCTAACCATGGAGAAACAAACTAAATTAAAAAAAAAAAAAAGAAGATAAATAATCAAACATGGCTGGAAGTACAAACCATATATCAATAGTAACTCTAAACATTAATGGCTTAAACTCTCCAATAAAGCGACATAGGCTGGTAACATGGATTAAAAAAACAAATCCAACAATATGCTGCCTCCAGGAGACACATCTGATTGGAAAAGACATACACAGGCTGAAGGTGAAAGGTTGGGAAAAAATATACCATGCACACGGTCCTCGTAAGCAAGCAGGGGTGGCCATCCTCATATCGAATAAAATTGACTTCAAGACTAAATTAATCAAAAGGGATAAGGAAGGACATTATATACTGTTAAAAGGAACCATTCACCAACAAGACATAACAATTATCAATATTTATGCACCAAATAATGGTGCTGCGACGTTCATAAAACAAATTCTCCTCAAGTTCAAGAATCAAATAGACCACAACACAATAATTATGGGTGACTTCAACACACCTCTCTCACAATTGGACAGATCCTCCAAACAAAAGCTGAATAAAGAAACTATAGAACTCAATATCACAATCAACAACCTAGACTTAACTGACATATATAGAATATATCAACCATCATCAAGTGGATATACTTTTTTCTCAGCAGCACATGGATCCTCCTCAAAAATAGACAATATATTATGCCATAGGGCAACCCTCAGTAAATATACAGGGGTGGAGATAATACCATGCATTTTATCTGATCATAATGGAATGAAACTGGAAATCAATGATAAAAGACGGAAGGAAAAATCCTACATCACATGGAAAATGAACAATATGTTACTGAATGATCAATGGGTTACAGAAGACATAAAGGAAGAAATCAAAAAATTCTTAGAGATAAATGAAAATACAGACACAACATATCGGAATCTATGGGACACAATGAAAGCAGTTTTAAGAGGGAAATTCATCGCTTGGAGGTCATTCCTCAAAAAAAGGAAAAACCAACAAATAAATGAGCTCACACTTCATCTCAAAGCCCTAGAAAAGGAAGAGCAAAACAACAGCAAATGTAGCAGAAGGCAAGAAATAATTAAAATCAGAGCGGAAATCAATGAAATTGAAACAAAAGAAACTATTGAAAAAATTAACAAAACTAAAAGTTGGTTCTTTGAAAAAATAAATAAGATCAACAGACCCTTAGCCATGCTAACGAAGAGAAGAAGAGAGAGAACTCAAATCACTAACATACGGGATGAAAAAGGCAATATCACAACAGACACTACAGAAATACAGAAGACAATTAGAAATTATTTTGAAAACCTATATTCCAATAAAATAGAAGATAGTGAAGACATTGATAAATTCCTTAAGTCATATGATTTGCCCAGACTGAGTCAGGAGGATACTCACAACTTAAACAGACCAATAACAATAGATGAAATAGAAGAAGCAATCAAAAGACTTCCAACCAAGAAAAGCCCAGGACCTGATGGGTATACAGCGGAGTTTTACAAAACCTTTAAGGAAGAATTAATACCAATACTTTTCAAGTTATTTCAGGAAATAGAAAAAGAAGGAGCTCTGCCAAATTCATTCTATGAGGCCAACATCACCCTGATTCCGAAACCAGACAAAGACACCTCAAAGAAAGAAAACTACAGACCAATATCTCTGATGAACATAGATGCAAAAATCCTCAATAAAATTCTGGCGAATCGGATACAAAGGCACATCAAAAAAATTGTGCACCATGATCAAGTAGGATTCATCCCTGGGATGCAAGGATGGTTCAATATACGGAAATCAATAAATGTTATTCACCACATCAATAGACTTAAAAATAAGAACCATATGATCATCTCAATAGACGCAGAAAAAGCATTCGACAAAGTACAGCATCCCTTTATGTTCAAAACATTAGAAAAACTAGGGATAACAGGAACTTACCTCGACATTGTAAAAGCTATCTATGCTAAGCCTCAGGCTAGCATCATTCTCAATGGAGAAAAATTGAAGGCATTCCCCCTAAAATCTGGAACAAGACAGGGATGCCCTCTATCACCACTTCTATTCAATATAGTTCTCGAAACACTGGCCAGAGCAATTAGACAGACGAAAGAAATTAAAGGCATAAAAATAGGAAAGGAAGAACTTAAATTATCACTATTTGCAGATGACATGATTCTATACCTAGAAGACCCAAAAGGGTCTACAAAAAAACTACTAGAACTAATAAATGAATTCAGCAAAGTGGCAGGATATAAAATCAACACGCATAAATCAAAGGCATTTCTGTATATCAGCGACAAAACTTCTGAAACGGAAATGAGGAAAAACACTCCATTCACAATATCCTCAAAAAAAATAAAATACTTGGGAATCAACCTAACAAAAGAGGTGAAAGATTTATATAATGAAAACTACAAAACCCTAAAAAGAGAAGTAGAAGAAGATCTTAGAAGATGGAAAAATATACCCTGTTCATGGATAGGCAGAACTAACATCATCAAAATGGCGATATTACCAAAAGTTCTCTATAGGTTTAATGCAATGCCAATCAAAATCCCAACGGCATTTCTTGTAGAAATGGATAAAGCAATCATGAAATTCATATGGAAAAATAAAAGACCCAGAATAGCAAAAGCAATTCTAAGCAGGAAGTGCGAATCAGGCGGTATAGCGATACCAGACTTCAAACTATACTACAGAGCAATAGTAACAAAAACAGCATGGTACTGGTACCAAAACAGGAGGGTGGACCAATGGTACAGAATAGAGGACACAGAGACTAATCCACAAAGCTACAACTATCTTATATTTGATAAAGGAGGTAAAAGCATGCAATGGAGGAAGGATAGCATCGTCAACAAATGGTGTTGGGGAAACTGGAAATCCATATACAACAAAATGAAACTGAATCCCCTCCTCTCGCCATGCACAAAAGTTAACTCAAAGTGGATCAAGGAGCTAGATATCAAATCAGAGACTCTGCATCTGATAGAAGAAAAAGTTGGCTCCGATCTACATATTGTAGGTTCGGGCTCCAAATTCTTTAATAGGACACCCATAGCACAAAAGTTGATAACAAAAATCAACAAATGGGACTTACTTAAACTGAAAAGTTTTCTCTCAGCAAGAGAAACAATAAAAGAGGTAAATAGGGAGCCTACATCATGGGAACAAATTTTTACTCCTCACACTTCAGATAGAGCCCTAATATCCAGAGTATACAAAGAACTCAAAAAATTAAACAATAAGAAAACAAATAACCCAATCAACAAATGGGCCAAAGACCTGAACAGACACTTCTCAGAGGAGGACATACAATCAATCAACAAGTACATGAAAAAATGCTCACCATCTCTAGCAGTCAGAGAAATGCAAATCAAAACCACCCTAAGATACCATCTCACTCCAGTAAGATTGGCAGCCATTATGAAGTCAAACAACAACAAGTGCTGGAGAGGATGTGGGGAAAAGGGTACTCTTGTACATTGCTGGTGGGACTGCAAACTGGTGCGGCCAATCTGGAAAACAGTATGGAGACTCCTGGGAAAGCTGGGAATGGAACCACCATTTGACCCAGCTATTGCCCTTCTTGGACTTTTCCCAGAAGACCTTAAAAGAGCGTACTACAGGGATACTGCTACATCGATGTTCATAGCAGCACAATTCACAATTGCTAGACTGTGGAACCAACCCAGATGCCCTTCAATAGATGAATGGATAAAAAAATGTGGCATTTATACACCATGGAGTATTGCGCAGCACTAAAAAATGACAAAATCATAGAATTTGCAGGGAAATGGATGGCACTAGAGCAGATTATGCTTAGTGAAGCTAGCCAATCCCTAAAAAACAAATACCAAATGTCTTCTTTGATATAATGAGAGCAACTAAGAACAGAGCAGGGAGGAAGAGCAGGAAGAAAAGATTAACATTAAACAGATACATGAGGTGGGAGGGAAAGGGAGAGAAAAGGGAAATTGCATGGTAATGGAGGGAGACCCTCATTGTTATACAAAATTACATATAAGAGGTTGTGGGGGAATGGGAAAATAAACAAGGAAAGATATAAATTACAGTGGATGGGGTAGAGAGAGAAGATGGGAGGGGAGGGAGGGGGGATGGTAGAGGATAGGAAAGGTAGCAGAATACAACAGTTACTAATAGGGCATTATGTAAAAATGTGGATGTGTAACCGATGTGATTCTGCAATCTGTATTTGGGGTAAAATTGGGAGTTCATAACCAACTGGAATCTAATGTATGAAATATGATATGTCAAGAGCTTTATAATGTTTTGAACAACCAATAAAAAAAATTAAAAAAAAAAAAAAAAAGAAGAGGCAGAGTAACACCCCACAGTCAGTGGACAATCATCCCTGGATACAATATGTGGTAACAAAAAAGAAAGAAAAAAGAAAAGAAAAGGAACAACAAAAAGGCTCACTGAACTTTGATCCTCCAGAAGTTCTGATTTTCAGCAACCCACAAAAGGGGTGATGTGAGTTTCCAGTCTTTGTCCCCAAACATCTCAATATGCACTCCTCTCAAAAATCCTCTCACCCTGGTTTCTATTCTTGTCAAGGAAATGCCTGAGTGTGTGAACAATGCTCCCATGAAATGTCTGCAGAGCGGGGGAAAAGTCCTGCACACAGAGTGGAAGCGTCCCACATCCATCCACTTCAGAGTCAAAGGCCTGGAGATCCTATGCTCTGGCAGGAGAGTGCACTGTTTTGTGTCCCCTGTGGGTCTTTCTGGGCCTTGTGCGCCAAGGGTCCTGCTGAGTGGCTACTTTGCCATCTGGCCACTCTCCAGATACCTGCAGGTGTCACAGGACAGAGGGACTGACAGCACAATGACATCACCATGTGCCAGGCCAGCCAAGGTGCTTCCTGTTCTGGTGGCATCCCAGGAAGATCCAACACAAGCAGCAGCTCAGCGGTCACGTTAAGAGGGGAGACCTTGGAACTGAACCCCATGAGGTCATGTTCTTTTCAACACATGCGACCCCAACTCCTTCAGCCCCTTGAGGTAGAGCATAGTTCTGCTGCTGGCCTGTCCAATGTGCCCTCTGGGCACTCCTGCTCCTTCCAGGTCCCTGGGACCCAGCTGTCGCTCTCCTGCCAGCACCACCCTGCAGTACCACTAGGAGGCGCAGTTTGTGGTTGGTCACACTAGGCAGGCAGATCGCCCCTGACACCCTTATCCTGGCGCCAGCATTGGGGGCTCTGCAGGTCCAGCAAGCATGGGGAGGACGCAAGGATCACTACAGGTAGCACCAGCCCCAGCAGCTTTGCCCTCCTGTCCTGCTCCTCCAAGTCCTGGCTCTGCTGAGAGTTGGCCCACCCAGCCCCAGGGAGCAGCTGCTGCAGACATCTGAGGGCAGAGAAGTATCCAAGGCACCTCGGTGGGTTGTGGGAACTATGAGCTCAATAACATCCCACTAACTTGGTTGGGGTGTCCAGCCATTCCTAGAAAGCCAATCCAGGAGATCACTGCCACCCCGGGCAGAATGAAGGTTAAGGGCAGGTGGGTGGGCCCCCTTGCTTTCTAGGGAGGGCAGCAGGGAGGGAGTCCCTGAACATGGGTGTCAGAGGGAAGGAGCAAGAGAGCAAGGGAGCTTCCAACACAGTGCACCCTTTGCACCAGCCAGGCCCCACATTGGTGGCGGGGGCAATGGCGGCAGTGGAGGCAGTGGGAGCTGCTGCTGCTGCTGCTCCTGCTGGGTACAGGTCCAGTCCAGAAATCCTTTGGGCCCGAATGTCCAACAGTCCCTTCCATTGACCTGTACAGTATACTTGGAGTTTTGTCCAAGCTTCTCAAACTGTTTCAAATGAAGGTGTTCCACCCTTGGCTGAGAAATGCCTCTGATTAGGGCTACCTCAATAGGGAAACAAACATAGAGTGCCCACCGAGAATTAATTGTGTGAGTGAAGTTTCAAGCAGCTAGAACAAACCCATTTTGATTTCCAGTTCCAAATGAATAAACCTGTATGAGGCAAAACAAAATGAAACATAAAAATTAAAAGTTCTCCTGCAAGTGAACACTTCAACCTAGAAGAACCAAATTTGGGGGACAAAGTGGGACTAGTGTCTGGATCCTTCCTGACAAGTATCAACAAAAACAGGTTGAAAAATATTTGCAGATTCTTCAGTAAACTTAGAGTTTTGTCCAAGGTTCTCAAAAGGTTTCAAATGAAGGTGTTGCTGCCTTGGCTAAAAAATGCCTCTTATTAAAACTACTTCAACAGGGAACCAAACATAGAGTGCCCATTGAGAATTAATTGTTTGGGTGAAGTTTCAAGCAGCTAAAACAAACCGTGTTTGATTTCCAGTTCCAAGTGCATAAACCCATATGGGGTAAAGTGAAGTGAAACCTAAAAATTAAAAGTGGTCCTGCAAGAGAAAGCTTCAACCTAAGAGAAACAAATTTGGGAGGAAAAGTGGGATGTGTAAGGATCCTTTGTGCCAAGTATCCACAAAATCCAGTAAAAAATATTTGCAGAGTTTTCAGTAAACTGGAATTTTGTTTAAACTTCTCAAAGGGTTTCAAATGAAGGTGTTCCAGCCTTTGCTGATAAATGCCCCTTATTAGGGCTACTTCAACTGTGAACCAAACATAGAGTGACCACTGAGAATTAATTGTGTGGGTGAAGTTTCTAGCAGCTAGCACAAACCATGTTTGATTTGCAGTTCCAAATGCATAAACCCATATGGGGCAAAACGAAGTGAAACCTAAAAATTAAAAGTGGTCCTACAAGAGAAAGCTTCAACCTAGGAGAACCAAATTTGGGAGGCAAAGTAATGATTCTTCCAGCAAAGTATCAAGAATATCTGATAAAAAAATATTTGCAGGGTTTTCAGTAAATTTGGTGTTTTGTCCCAGCTTCTCAAACAGTTTCAAATGAAGGTGTTCCTTCATTGGCTGAGAAATGCCTCTTATTAGGGCTACTTCAATGAGGAACCAAATATAGAGTGCCCACTGAGAATTAATTGTGTGGGTGAAGTTTCAAGCAGCTAGCACAATACAGGTTTTATTTCCACTTCCAAATGCATAAACCCATATGGGGCAAAACAAAGTGAAATCTAAAAAATAAAAGTGTTCCTTCAAGCAAATGCTTCAACCTAGGAGAACCAAATTCGAGGGACAAAGTGGGACTAGTGTACAGATCCTTCATACAAAGTATCAACAAAAACAGGTTGAAAATATTTGCAGATACTTCAGTAAAATCAGACTTTTGTCCAAACTTCTCAAAGGGTTTCAAATGAACATGTTCCTGCCTTGACTGAGAAATGCCTGTTTTTAGGGATACTTCAATGGGGAACCAAACATAGAGTGCCCACTGAGAATTAACTGTGTGGGTGATGTTTCAAGTATCTAGCACAAACCATGTTTGATTTCCAGTTCTAAATGCATAAACCCGTATGGGGCAAAATTAAGTGAAACCTAAAAATTAAAAGCATTGCTGCAAGCGAATGCTTCAACCTAGAAGAAACAAATTTTGGCATCAAAGTGGGACTGGTGTATTGATCCTTACTGCCAAGTATCACAAAATTTGGTGAAAAAAATATGTGCAGAGTTTTCAGTAAACTTGGAGTTTTGTCCAAGCTTCTCAAAGAGTTTAAATGAAGTTGTTCCTGCCTTGGCTGAGAATGCTTCTGCTCAGGGCTACTTTAACAGAGAAGAAAACACAGAGTGCCCACTGACAACTAATTGTGTGGGTGAAGTTTCAATCAGCTAGCACAAACCATGTTTGATTTTCAGTTCCAAATGCATAAACCGGTATGGGGCAAAACAAAGTGAAACCTAAAAATTTAAAGTGCTCTTGCAAGCGAATGCTTCAACATAGGAAAACCAAATTTGAGGGACAAATTGTGACTAGTGTACAAATCCTTCCTACCAAGTATGAACAAAAACAGTTTGAAAAATATTTGCAGATTCTTCAGTAAACTAGGAGTTTGGTCCAAGCTTCTCAAAGGGATTCAAATAAAGGTGTTCCTGCCTTGGCTGAGAAATACCTCTGATTAGGGCTACTTCAACATGAAACAAAAAGTGCCCACTGAAAACTAATTGTGTGGGTGAAGTTTCAAGCAGGTAGCACAAACCATGTTTGATTTCCAGTTCCAAATGCATAAACATGTATGGGGCAAAACAAAATGAAATCTAAAAATTAAAAGTGTTCCTTCAAGCAAATGCTTCAACAAAGAAGAACCAAATTTGGGGGGCAATGTGGGATGGTGTAAGAATCCTTCCTGCCCAGTATCAAAAATATCCAGTGAAAAATGTTTGCAGGGTTTTCAGTAAACTCAGAGTTTTGTCCAAAGTTCTCAAAGGGTTTCAAATGAACATGTTTCTTCCTTGGCCGAGAAATGCCTCTTATTAGGGCTATTTCAACAGGAAACCAAACATAGAGTTTCCACTAAGAATTAATTGTGTGGGTAAAATTTAAAGCAGCTAGCACACACCATGTTTGATTTCCAGTTCCAAATGCATAAACCCTTATTGGGCAAAATGAAATGAAACCTAAAAATTAAAAGTGTTTCTGCAAGAGAAAGCTTCAACCTAGAAGAACCAAATTTTGGGGGTCAAATGGGACTTGTGTAAAAATCTTTTCTGCCCAGTATCAACAAGTCAGGTCAAAAAATATTTCCAGAGTATTCAGTAAACTCAGAGTTTTTTCCATGTTTGTAGGAGGGTTTCCAATAAATGTGCTCCCGCCTTGGCTGAGAAATGCCTCTTATTAGTACTACTTCAACAGGGAACAAAACACAGAGTGTCCACTGAGAACTAATTGTGTGGGTAAAGTTTCAATCAGCTAGCACAAAACATGTTTGATTTTTAGTTCCAAATGCATAAACCCATAATGGGCAAAATGAAATGAAACCTAAAATTTAAAAGTTGTCCTCCAAGAAAACACTTCAACCTAGGAGAACCAAATTTGGTTGGCAAAGTGGGACTTGTGTACAAATCCTTACTGCCAAGTATCTACAAAATCTGGTGAAAAAATATGTGCAGAGTTTTCAGTAAACTTAGAGTTTTGTTCAATCTTCTCAAACGGTTTCAATTGAAGGTTTTCCTACCTTGGCTTAGAAATACTTCTGCTCAGGGTTACATGAACAGGGAACAATACATAGAAAGCCCACAAAGAAATGATTGTGTGGGTGAAGTTTCAAGCACCTAGCACAAACCGTGTTTGATTTCCAGTTACAAAAGCATAAACTCGTATGGGGCAAAACAAAGTAAAAAAACTAAAAATTTAAAGTGATCCTGCAAGTGAATGCTTCAATCAAGAAGAACCAAAGTTGGATGGTGTAAGGATCCTTCCTTCCAACTATCAACAAAATCCAGTAAAAAAAAAAAAATTTTTTTTTTTTGCAGAGGTTTAAGTAAACTCAGAGTTTGTCCAAGCTTCTCAAATGGTTTTAAATGAAGGTGTTACTGCCTTGCCTGAGAAATGTGTCTGCTTAGGTCTACTTCAACAGGGAAAAAACATAGAGTGCCCACTGAGAACAAATTGCCTGGGTGAGTATCAAGCAGCTAGTGCAAACCATGTTTGATTTCCAGTTCTAAATGCATAAACCTGTATGAGGCAAAAGAAATTGAAACCTAAAAATTAAAAGTGATCCTGCAAGCAAACTCTTCAACCTCAGAGAGCCAAATGTGGGATGCAAAGTAGGACTAGTGTAAGGTTCAGACCTGCAAAGTATGAACAAAATCTGGTGAAAAAATTTTTGCAGACTTTTCAGTAAACTCGTAGTATTGTCCAAGCGTCTCAAATGGTTTCAAATGCAGGTGATCCTGCCTTGATTGAGAAATGCCTCTTCTTAGGGCTACTTCAACAGGCAACAAAACATAGAGTGCCCAGTGAGAACTAATTATGTGGGTGAAGTTTCATGCAGCTACAATAAACCGTGTTTGATTTCCAGTTCCAAATGCATTCATTCCTTTAGGGCAAAAAGATGCAAAACTTAGAAATTAAAAGTTTTCCTGTAAGTGAACACTTCAACCTAGGAAAAGCAAGTTTGGGGGTTAAAGTGAGACCTCTGTAAGGATCCTTTCTGCCAAGTATCATCAAAATTCAGTTAAAAATTATTTGCAGAATTTTCAGTAAACTAGGAGCTTTGTGCAAGCTTCTCAAATGCTTTCAAATGAAGGTGTTTCTGCCTTGGCTGAGAAATGTGTCTGCTTAGGGTCACTTTAACAGCAAAAGAAAAAAAACATAGAGTGTCCACTAAGAACTAATTTCTTTGGTGAAGTTTCAAGCAGCTAGCACAAACTGTGTTTGATTTCCAGTTTCAAATGCATTCATCCCTATAGTGCACAATGAAGTGAAACATAAAAATTAAAAGTACTCCTGCAAGTGAACACTTCAACCTAGGAGAACCAAATTTAAGTGGTAAAGTGAGACCTGTGTAAGGATCATTCCTGCCAAGTATCAACAAAATCTGGTGGAAAAAAATATTTGGAGAGTTTCTAGTAAACTTGGAGTTTTGTGCAAGTTTTTCAAACACATTCAAATAAAGGTGACCCTACCCTGTCTTAGAAATGCTCTATAGGGATGAATAGAATGGGAGGTAGAAAACAAACATGGTTTGTTCTAGCTTCTTGAAACTTCACTCATTCAATCAGTTCTCAGAGCTCACTCTCTGTTTTTTTTTTCCCCCTTGGTGAAGTAGAACTAAGCTGAAGTAGAAAGAAACAGCTTTATCTGTGAGTGCTTCAGAAGAACACAGGCAAAAACCAATTTGATGAAATACCTTCAAAAATTTTTGGTTGGATTTCTTTGACACTAGATAGGATTCATCCTTTACCTAACTCCCCTTGAATGCCCAAGTTTATAGGTTCTATGGTTTGCTGTCAGGAGCAGTTTGAATTTTTGTGTTTCACTTCATTTTACCCTATAGGGATGAATAGAAAGTGAGATGGAAATCAAACAAGGTTTGTTCCAGCTGCTTGAAACTTCACTCACTCAATCAATTCTCAGTGCACACTCCCTGGTTTGTTTTTGTTGAAGTAGCCCTAAGCTGAAGTAGAACTAAACAGCTGTATCTGTGAATGCTTTAGGAGAAAGCAGGCAAATACCCATGTACTGAAATAGCTGCAAAAAAATTTTGGTGGGATATCTTTGATACTGGGCAGGTTTCATGCTTGACCTAACCCCACTAGGCTCCTCAAGTTTGGGTCTTTTAAGTTTATCAGTTCTCTGTCATGAGCAGTTTGAATTTTCATGTTTCACTTCATTTTGCCCTATAGGAATGCATGGAAAAAATGTAGAAAACAAATAGGATTTGTGCTAGCTCCTTGAAACTTCACTCACTCAATAAGTTCTCAGTGTGAACTCTCTAATTTGTTTTTTGTTGTAGTAGCCCTAAGCTAAATTAGAAAGAAATAGCTTTATCGGTTAGTGCTTTTGGGTAAATCAGGCGAATACCAATGTACTGGAAAAGCTGCCTAATTTTTGTGGTCGGATTTCTTTGATAGTTGGCAGGATTTATCCTGTCATAATCCCACTAGGCTTACCAAGTTGGATCTTCTAGTTTCAACTGTTAGCTGTCAGGAGCAGTTTGAATTTTCATGTTTTACTTCATTTTAATCTTTAGGATTGAAAAGAGAAATGGAAATCAAACAGGGTTTATGATAGCTGCTTGAAACTTCACTCAATCAGTTATCAGTGTGCACTCTCTCCTGTTTTCTTTTTTGAAGAAATCCTAAGCTGAAGTAGAAAGAAACAGCTTTATCTGTGAGTGCCTTAGAAAAACACAGGCAAAAACCCATTTAGTGAAATAGCTGCAAAATTTTTTGGTCAGATTTCTTTGATACTGGACAGAATTTATCCTGTACCTATCTCCACATGGCTCCCCAAGTTTGGATCTTCTAGTTTCAAGTGTTTGCTGTCAGGAGCAGTTTGAATTTTCATATTTCACTTCATTTTCCCTTTGGAATGATTGGAAAGGGAGTGGAAATCAAACAGTGTTTGTGCTAGCTGCTTAAAATGTCACTCTCTCAATCAGTTCTCAGTGTGTACTTTCTGTTTTGTTTTGTTTTTTTTTTTCTTTTTTTTGTGTGAAGTAGTCCTAAGTTGAAGTAGAAAGAAGTTTTATCTCTGTGTGCTTTAGGAGAAAGAAGGCAAATACACATATACTCAAATATCAGCCAAAATTTTTTGGTTGGATTTCTATGATACTTGTCAAAATTTATCCTTGGCCTAACCCCCACTAGGCTCCCCTTCTAGGTTCAATGGTTTGCATCTTCTAGGTTCAATGATTCACTGTCAGGAGCAGTTTGAGTTTTCATGTTTCACTTCATTTTTACCTATAGAAATGAATGGAAAGGGAGGTGGAAACCAAACAGAGTTTGTGCCAGCTGATTAAAATTTCACTCACTTAATCAATTCTCAGTGCCCACTCCTTGGTTTGTTTTTGCTGAAGTAGCCCTTAGCTGAAGTAGAATAAAACATCTTTATCTATGATTGCTTTAGGAGAAAGCAGACAAATACCGATGTACTGAAATAGCTGTAAAATTTTTTTGGTTGTATATCTTTTATACAGGGCAGGTTTCATCCTTGCCCTAAGCGCATTAGGCTCTCCAAGTTTGGGTCTTTTAATTTCAATGGTTCGCTGTAAGGAGCAGTTTGAATTTTCATGTTTCAATTCATTTTGCCATATAGGGATGCATGCAAAGGAAGTGGAAATCAAAAAGGTTTTGTGCTAGCTGCTTGAAACTTTACTCACTCAATCTGTTCTCAGTGCACACTCTCTGGTTTATTCCTTGTTGAAGTAGCCCTACATTAAATTAGAAAGAAACAGCTTTATCTGTGAGTGCTTTAGGAGAATGCAGGCAAATACACATGTATTGAAATAGCTGAAAAAAATTTTCTCATTTCTTTGATACTGGGCAGGATTCATCCTTTACTAACTCCAGTGGGCTCCCCAAATTTTGGTATTCTATGTCTAATGTTCACTTTCAGGAGCAGTTTGAATTTTCATGTTTCACTTCAGTGTGACCTGAATGGAAAGTAGGTGGAAATCAAACAGTGTTTGTGCTAGCTTCTTGAAACTTCACTCATGCAATCAGTACTCACTGTGCAATCTCTTGTTTGTTCTATGTTGGAGTAGCCCAAAGCTCAAGTAGAAAGAAACAGCTTTATCTATAACTTCTTTAGGAGAAAGCAGGCAAATACCTATGTACTGAAATACATGTTAAATATTTTTATTCAGATTTCTTTGATACTGGAAAGGATTTGTCCTTTACATAACCACACTGGTCTCCCCAAGCTTGGGTTTTCTAGGTTTAAAGTTTGCTCTCTGGAGAAAATGGAATTTTCATGTTTCAATTCAATTTGTGCTATAGGGATGAATGGAAAGGGAGGTGTAAATCAAGCAGAACTTATGCTACCTCCTTGAAACTTCACTCACTCAGTCAGTTCTCAATGCACACTGTCTGGTTTGTTCCTTTTTGAATTAGCCCTAAGCTGAAGTAGAAAGAAGCAGCTTTATCTTTGAGTGCTTTATGAGAAGTCATACCCATATATTGAAATAGATGCAAAAAAAATTTTGGTTGGATTTCTTTTTACTGGAGAGGATTCATCCTTTACCTAACCTCACTAGGCTCCTCAAGTTTGGGTCTCATAGGTTCAATGGTTTGCTAACAGGTTAGGATTAGGGTTAGTGTTAGAGTTAGTTTTAGGGTTAGAATTAGCTTAGGGTTGGGTTAAGTTTTCTCAGATTCTGTTGATACTGGGAAGGATTCATTCTTTACCTAGGCCCACTAGTTTTCCCACCTTTGGGACTTCTATGTTCAATGATTCATTGTCAGGAACAGTTTGAATTTTTATGTTTGACTTTATTTGCTCTACAAGGATGAAGGAAAAAGGAGATGGAAATCAAACAGGCTTTGTGCTAGCTGCTTGAAACTTCACTCACTAATCAGTTCTCTTGTGCACACTCTGGTTTTCTCCTTGTTGAAATAGCTCTATGCTGAATAGGAAGAAACAGCTTTATCTGTGAGTGTGTTAGGAGATATCAGGCAAATAGTCATGTACTGAAATAGCTGCAAATTTTCTTTGTCAGATTTCTTTGAAACTTGGCAGGATTCATCTTACCTAACCCCACAATGGCTCCCCAAGTTTGGGTCTTCTAGGTTCAATGATTTGCTAATAGATTAGAGTTAAGTTTAGGGTTAGCGTTATGTTTATGGTTAGGTTTTGCATTCAGGTTAGGGTTAAGTTTGATGGGACTTCATTGATACTGCACAGGATTCGTTATTTTCCTATGCCCAGTAGGTTAATTAAGTTTGGGATTTGTCAGTTTACTGGTTCACTGTCAGGAACAGTTTGAACTTTCATGTTTCAATTCGTTTGTCCTAATAGGGATGAATGAAAATGGAGGTTGAAATCAAACAGAGTTTGTGCTGCCTGCTTAAAACTTAACTCACTCAATCAGTTCTCAGTGCACACTCTCTGGCTTGTTCCTTGTTGAAGTAGACCTAAGCTGAGTTACAAAGAAACAGATTTATGTGTTAGTGCTTCAGTAGAAAGCAGGCAATTACACATGTACTGAAATCACTGCAAAAATTTTTGGTTTGATTTTTTTGATACTGGGCAAGATTCATTCTTTACCTAACTCCACTCAGATCCCCAAGTTTGCGTCTTCTAGGTTCACTGGTTCACTAGCAGAATAAGTTTGAATTTCAGTGTTTCACTTATGTTTGCTCTGAATGGAAAGCAAGGTGGAAATCAAACAGGGTTATTGCTAGCTGCTTGAAACTTCACTCACTCAATCATTTCTCAGTGTGCACTCTCTGATTTGTTACATCTTGAAGTACTCCAAAGCAAAAGTGGAAAGAAATACCTTTATCTCTGAGTGCTTTAAAAGAAAGCAGACAAATACTCATGTACTGAAATAGCTGCAAATTTTTTTGGTCGGTTTTCTTTGATATGAAAAGGGATTCATCCATCACCTAACCCCACTAGGCCAACCAAGTTTGGGTCTTCTAGGTTCAACAGTTCATTTTCAGGAGTAGTTTGAATTTTCATATTTCACTTCATTTTTCCCTATAGTGATGAATGGAAAGGGAGGTGATAATCAAACAGAGTTTGTGCTAGCTTCTTGAAACTTCAATCACTCAATCAGTTATCAGGGTGCACTGCCTGTTTTTTTTCCTTGTTGAAGTAGCCCTAAACTGAAGTAGAATGAAACTGCTTTATTTGTAAGTGCTTTAGAAGAACATAGGCAAATGCCCATGTACTGAAATAGCTGCAATATTTTTTTCATCAGATTTCTTTGACACTAGGCAGGATTCATCCTTTTCCTAAACCCACTAGCCTTCCCAAGTTTGAGTCTTCTAGGTTCAACAGTTCACTAACCAGATAGGGTTAAGTTCACAGTTAAGGTTAGGGTTAGCATTAGGTTAGATTTAAGTTTGGTTGGATTTCATTGATACTGTGCAGGACTCATTCGTTACCTAGCCCCAGTAGGCTCCCTAAGTTTGGAACTTGTTGGTTCAATGGTTCCTTATCAGCAACAGTTTGAATTTTCATGTTTCAATACCTTTGGCCTTATAGGGATGCATGAAAATGCAGGTGGAAATCATAAAGTGTTTGGGCTAGCTTCTTGACACTTCACTCACTCAATAAGTTATAAGTGCCACTATCTGATTTGTTCCTTGCTGAAATAGACCAAAGCTGAAGTAGAAAAAAAAAATAACTTATCTGTGAGTGCATTAGGAGAAAGCAGGAAAATACCTATGTACTGAAATATCTGCAATTTTTTATTTCCTTGATACTAGGAAGGATTCATCCTTCAGCTATCCCCATAGGATCCCCAAATTTGGGTCTTCTAGGTTCAATGGTTCATTTCAGGAGCAGTTTAAATTTTCAAGTTTCACTTCATTTTATCCATTCAGGATAAATGGAAAGGGAGGTGGAAATCAAACAGGTTTTGTGCTAAAGGCTTGAAATTTTACTCTCAATAAGTTCTCACTACACACTCTCTGGTTTGTTCCTTGTTGAAGTAGCCCTAAGGTGAAGTAGAAAGAAACAGCATTAAGTGTGAGTGCTTTAGTAGAAAGCAGGCAAATACACATGTACTGAAATAGCTGCAAAATTTTTTTGGTTGGAATTTTTTGATGTTGGGTATAATTAATATTAACCTCACCCCACTATGCTCCCCAAGTTTGGATCTTCTAGGTTCAGTGGTTTGCTAACATGTTAGGGTTAAGTTTAGGGTTCGTGTTATGTTTATGGTTAGGATTTGTGTTAGGGTTAGCGTTAAGTTTGGGTGAATTTCATTGGTACTGGGCAGGATTCATCCTTTACCTAGCCCCAGTAGACTCCCTTATGTGGGTCTGGTTGGATGAAGGGTTTGGTGTCAGGTACAGCTTGAATTTTCATGTTTCAATTTATTGGCCTTATTGGGATGCATGAAAATGGAGGTGAAAATCAAACAGGGTTTGAGCTAGCTGCTTGAAACTTCACTCATTCAATCAGTTCTCAGTGCACACTCTTTGGTTTGTTCCTTGTTGAAGTAGCCCTAAGCTGAATTAGAAAGAAACAGTTTTATCTGTGAGTGCTCTAGGAGAATGCAGGCAAATACACATGTACTGAAATAGCTGCAAATTTTTTTTCTCATTTCTTTGATACTGGGAAGGATTCATTCTTTACCTAACTCCACTAGGCTCCCCAAGTTTTGGTATTCCATGCTCAATTGTTCACTGTCAGGAGCAGTTTGTTTTTCCATTTTTCACTTCAGTATACCTTGAATGGAAAGCAAGGTGGAAATCAAACAGGGTTTGTGCTAGCTGTTTAAAACTTAATTTGCTCAATCAGTTCTCAGTGCACACTCTCTGGTTTCTTCCTTTTGAAGTCACTCTAAGCTGCAGTAAAGGGGAAAAAAAGCAACTTTATCTGTGAGTGCATTTGAATAAAGCAGGCAAATAACCATGTACTAAAAAAGCTGCAAATTTTATTTGTTGGATATCTTGATACTAGGCAGGATTCATCCTTCAGCTAACCCCATGAGGCTCCCCAAGTTTTTGTCTTCTAAGTTCAAAAGTTCATTGTCAGGAGCAATTTGAATATTCATGTTTTACTTCATTTTGCACTATTGGGATGAATGGAAAGGGAGGTGAAAATCAAACAGGGTTTTTGCTAGATGCTTGAAATTTCACTCACTCAATCAGTTCTCAATGCCCACTGTCTGGTTTGTACCTAGTTGAAGTAGCCTGATGCTGAAGTAGAAAAAAACAGCTTCATTTGTGAATGCTTTAGGAGGAAACAGGCAAATACCTATGTACTGAAATATCTGCAAAAATTTTTTTGGTCAGATTTTCTTGATACTAGGCAGGATTCATCCTTCAGCTAGCCCCACTAAGCTTGTGAAGATTGGGTCTTCTAGGTCCAACAGTTCGCTAACATGTTAGGGTTAAGTTTAAGGTTAGTGTTATGTTCGTGGTTAGGGTTAGCATTAGGTTAGGGTTAAGTTCAGTCAGATTTTTAGATACTGGACAGGATTCATCCTTTACATAGCCCCAGTAGGCTACTTAACTTTGGAGTTGTTGGTTCAATGGTTTACTGTCATGAACAGTTTGAATTATCATATTTCAATTCCTTTGGCCTTATATGGATGCATGAAAATGGAGGTGGAAGTCAAACAGAATTTTTGCTACCTGCTTGTATCTTCACTCACTCAATAAGTTCTCAGTGTGCACAGTCTGGTTTGCTCCTTGTAGAAGTAGCTCTAGGCTGAAGTAAAAAGAAACATCTTTAATTGTGAGCTCTTTAGTAGAAAGCAGGCAATTACCCATGTACTGAAATAGCTGTGATTTTTTTGGTCAGATTTCTTTGATAATGTGTAGGAGTCATGTATTAGCTGACCACATTTGGCTTCCCAATTTTGCATCTTCTAGGTTCAATGGGTTGCTTTCAGGAGCAGTTTGAATTTTCAAGTTTCACTTCAGTTTGCCCTGAATTGAAAGAAAAATGGAAATCAAATAATCTTTGTTCTAGCTGCTTGAAACTTCACTCACTGAATAAGTTTTCAGTGCACTCTTAGTGGTTTCTTCCTTGTTGAAGCAGCCTAAATCTGAAGTAGAAATAAATAGCTTTATCTCTGAGTGCTTTAGAAAAACACAGTCAAGTACCCATGTACTGAAATAACTTCAAAATTTTTTGATCGTATTTTTTGGATACTGGACAAGATTCATCCTTTACCTAATCCCACTGGGCTCCCCAAGTTTGGGTCTTCTAGGCCCAACAGTTTGCTAACAGGTTAGGGTTAGGGTTAGGGTTAGGTTTATGTTGAGGGTTAGCATTAGGGTTAGGGTTAATTTTGGTCAGATTTCATTGATACTGGGAAGGATTCATCCTTTACCTAGCTTCAGTAGGATCCCTAAGTTTGGATTTGTCAGTTTAATGGTTTGCTGTCAGGAACAGTTTGAATTTTCATGTTTCCATTCCTTTGGCCTTATATGAATGCATGAAAATGGAGGTGGAAATCAAATAGAATTTTTGCTAGCTGTTTGAAACTTCATTCACTCAATAAGTTCTCCATGTGCACTGTCTGGTTTGTTTCTTATAGAAGTTGCCTTAGGCTGAAGTAGAACGAAACAGCTTTAATTGTGAGCTCTTTAGTAGAAAGCAGGCAACTACCCATGTTCTGAAATAGCTGCAAAATTTTTTTGGTCATATTTCTTTGATACTGGATAGGATTCATCCTTTCCTTCACCATACTTGGCTCCCCAAGTTTTCATCTTCTAGGTTCAATGGGTTGCTGACAGGAGCAGTTTGAATTTTCATGTTTTACTTCATTTTGTCCTGTAGAAATGAATGGAAAGGGAGGTGGAAATAAAACAGGCTTTGTTCTAGCTTCTTGAAACTTCACTCAATCAATAAGTTCTTAGTACACACTCTGTAGTTTGTTTTTTGTACAAGTAGCCCTAAGCTGAACTAGAAAGAAACAGCTTTAATGTTGAGTGCTTTAGTAGAAAGCAAGCCATTATCAATGTAGTGTAATAGCTGGAAATTTTTTTTGTTCAGATTTTTTGATACTGGGCAGGATTTATTTTTTACCTAACCAAACTAGGCTCCCTAAGTTTGGGTACTGTATGTTCAATGCTTCGCTGTCAGAAGAGTTTGAATTTTCATGTTTCACTTCAGGTTGCCATATAGAGATAAATGGAAAGGGAAGTGGAAATCAAACAGGGTTTGTTCTGGCTGATTGAAACTTCACTCAATCAGTTCTCAGTGCATACTCTCTACTTTGTTTCTTGTTGAAGAAGCCTGAAGATGAATTAGAAAGAAATAGATGTATCTGTGAGTGCTTTAGGAGAAAGCAGGCAAATATACTTTTATTGAAATAGCTGCAAATATTTTTATCTGATTTCTTTGATACTATGCAGGATTCATGCATTACTTAACTACACTAGGATCTCCAAATTGGGGTATTCTATGTTCAATGGTTCACTGTCAGGAGCAGTTTGAATTTTCATGATTCTCTTCAGTTTACCCCCAATGGAAAGGGAAGTGAAAATCAAACAGTGTTTGCACTAGCTGCTTGAAACTTCACTCACTCACTCAGTTCTCAATGCTCACTCTATGGTTTGTTCCTTGTTGAAGTAGACCTAAGCTGATGTAGAAAGAAAGAGCTTTATCTGTAAGTGCTTTAGGAGAAAGCAGGCAATTACCCATGTACTGAAATGGCTGCAAAAATTTTTAGGTCAATTTCTTTGATACTAGGCAGGATTCCTCCTTCACCTGACCCCAATAGGCTCCACAAATTTCAGTCTTCCTGATTCGTTCATTCACTAACATGTTAGGGTTCATTTTAGGGTTATATTTAGCATTTGGTTTAGAATTAGGGTTAAGGTTAGGGTTAGTGTTATGGTTATGATTAAGTTTTGTTGGATTTCTTTGATCCTGGGCAGGTTTCATCCTTTGCCTATCCCCTCTAATCTCCTTAAGTTTGGTACTTTAAGTTCAATAGTTCACTGTCATCAACAGTTTGAATTTTCATGTTTCACTTCATTTTGCCCTATGGGGATTAATGAAAAGGGAGGTGGAATTCAAACAAGGCTTGTGCTACCTGCTTGAAACTTCACTTATTCAATCAGTTCTCAGTGTTCACTCTATGGATTGTTCTTTCTTGAAGTAGCACTAAGCTGAAATGTAAAGAAACAGCTTTATCTGTGAGTGCTTAAAGAGAAAGCAGGCAAATACCCATGTACTGAAATAGCTTCAAAGATTTTTGGTGGGATTTCTTTGATACTGGTCAGGATTAACCTTTACTTAACCCCACTAGGCTCCCCAATTTTGGGTCTTCTAGGTTCAATGGTTGGCTGTCAGGAGCAGTTTGAATTTTCATGTTTCACTTCAGTTTGCCCTAAATGGAAAGAATTGTGGAAGTCAAACAGGGTTTGTGCTAGCTTCCTGAAACTTTACTTACTCAATCAGTTCTCAGTGCACACTCTCTGGTTTGTTTTTTGTTGAAATGGCCCTAAGCTGAAGGAGAATGAAACAGCTTTATCTGCAAGTGCTTTAGGAGAACACAGGCAAATATGCATGTACTGAAATAGCTGCCAAAATTTTTGGTTGGATTCTTTGACACTGGGCAGGATTCATCCTTTACCTAGACCCAATAGGCCCCCTAAGTTTGATACTTGTTGGTTCAATTGTTCACTGTCAGGAACAGTATGAATTTTCATGTTTCAATTTCTTTGACCTTATAGGAATGCATGAAAATTTAGGTGGAAATCAAAAAGGGTTTGTGGCAACTGCTTGAAACTTCACTCACTCAATATGTTCTCACTGAACACTCTCTGGTTTATTCCTGGTTGAAGTAGCCCTAAGCTGAAGTAGAAAGAAACAGGTTTAATTGTGAGAACTTAAGTAGAAAGCAGGCAATTACATTTGTTCTGAAATAGCAGCAAAATTTTTTGTTCAGATTTTTTAAAACTGGGCAAAAATCATCCTTTACCTAACCTCACTAGGCTCCACAAGTTTGGGTTTTCTAGGTTCAATGGTTTCCTGTCAGGAGAAGTTTTAGTTCTCATGTTTTAGTTCTCATGTTTCACTTCAATTTTCCCTGAATGGAAAGGGAGGTGGAAACCCAACAGGGTTTGTGCTAGCTCATTGAAACTTCATTCAGTCAATCTGTTCTCAGTGTGCACTCTCTGGTTTTTTCCTTGTTGAATTAGCCCTCAGCTTAATTAGAAAGAAACAGCTTTTTCTGTGAGTGCTTTAGGAGAAGCATGCAAATACACATGTACTGAAATAGCTGCAAAAGTTTTTTTCTGTTTTTTTAATACTGGGCAGATTCATTCTTTACCTGACCCCACAAAGCTTTCCAATTTTGAATTTTCTTGATTCAATGGCTCACTGTGAGGAACAGTTTAAATTTTCATGTTTCACTGCAGTTTGCCCTGAATGGAAACGGTATTGGAAATCAAACAGGGTTTATGCTAGCTGCTTGAAACTTCACTCACTCAATCAGTTCTCAGTACACACTCTCTGGTTTGTTCCTTGTTGAAGTACCCCTAATCTGAAATATAAAGAAACAGCTTTATCTCTGAGTGCATTAGGAAAACACAGGCAAGTACCTATGTACCGAAATAGCAGCAAAATTTTTTGGTCAGATTTCTTGGATACTGGGCAAGATTCATCCTTTTCTTAATCCCATGGGCTCCCCAGATTTGGGTCTTCTAGGTTCAATAGTTAACTAACAAGGTAGGGTTAGGTTTAGGAATAGGGTTAGGTTTATGTTTAGGGTTATTGTTAGGGTTAGGGATAAGTTTGGTTAGATTTTGTTGATACTGGGCAGGATACTTCCTTAACCTAGTCCCAGTAGTCTCATCAAGTTTGGGACTTTTTAGTTCAATGTTTCAATATCAGGAACTGTTGAAATTTTCATGTTTTACTTCATTTTGCCTCATTAGCATGAATGAATATGGAGTGAAAATTAAACACTATTTGTTCTAATTTCTTAAGACTTCACTCACTCAATCAGTTCTCAGTACACACTCTCTGGTTTGTTCCTGGTTGAAGTAACCTTAAGCTGAAGTAGAAAGAAACAGCTTTATCTGTGAGTGCTTTAGGAGAATGTAGGCAAATACCCATGTACTGAAATAGCTGAAAACTTTTTAGGTTGGATTTCTTTGATACTGAGCAAGATTTATTCTTTACCTAATCCCACTAGGCTTTCCAAATCTGGGTCTTCTAGGTTCAAAATTTAGCTGTTGGGAGCAGTTTGCATTTCATGTTTTACTTCATTTTTCCCTATAGGGATGAATGGAAAGGGAAGAGAAAATCAAACAGGGTTTGCACATACTGCTTGAAACTTCACCTACTCAATCACTTCTCTGTGAGAACTCTTCAGTTTTTCCTTGTTGAAGTAGCCTTAAGCTGAAGTAGAAAAAAAAATCTTTATATTTGATCACTTTAGTAGAAAGCAGGCACATGCCAATATACTGAAGTAAATGCAAAATTTTATTGGTTGGATTTCTATGATACTGAGCAGAATTCATCCTTCTCCTAAACCCACTAGTCTGCCAAAGTTTGGGTCTTCTAGGTTCAGTGGTTTGCTTTAAGGAGCAGTTTGAATTTTCATGTTTTATTTCATTTTTCCTTATTCAAATAAATGGAAGAAAAATCAAACAGGGTTGGTGCGAGTTTCTTGAAGATTCACTCACTCAATCAGTTCTCAGTGCATATTCTATGTTTGACCCTTGTTGAAGTAGTCCAAAGCTGAAGTAGAAAGAAACAGCTTTATCTGTTAGCACGTTAGGAGAACATAGGCAAATACCCATGTACTAAATTAGCTGAATATTTTTTTGGTCGGATTTCTTTCATACTGGGCTGGATTCATCATTTGCCTAACCCCACAGGCTCAACAAGTTTGGATCTCTAGGTTCAAAGGTTCTCTAACAATTTAGGTTTAGGTTTAGTGTTAGGGTTAGGGTTATGTTTATGGTTGGAGTTAGTGTTAGGGTTAGGGTTAAGTTTGGTCAGATTTAATTGATACTGGGCAGGATTCATCTTTACCAATTCCAACTAGGATCCCCATGTTTGGACATCTAGGTTCAATGGTTTGCTAACAGGTTAGGGTTAGGGTTAAGATTAGGGTTATGTTTAGGTTAAAGGTTTGGTTTAGCGTTAGGCTTAGGGTTTAGTTTGCTTGGATTTCATTGATACTGTGCAGAATTCATCCTTTACCTAGCCCCAGTAGGGTCCCCAAGTTTGGGAATTATCAGATCAATGGTTCGCTGTCAGGAACAGTTTGAATTTTTATGTATCAATTCATTTGGACTTAAGGAGATGAATGGAAATTGAGGTGGAAATCAAATATTGTTTATGGTAGCTGTTTGAAACTTCACTCACTCAATCAGTTCTCAGTGTGCACTTTCTGGTTTGTTTCTTGTTGAAGTAGCCCTAAGCTGAAGTACAAAGAAAGAGCTTTATCTGTTAGTGCATTAGAATAAATCAGGCAATTACCCATGTACTGAAATAGCTGCAAAATTTACTTTTGCAGGATTCCTCTGATAATGTACAAGATTCATCCTGTCCTTAATCCCAATAGGCTCCATGTATGGGTTAGGCAAATAACTGTGGGAAGCCATTCTCGCACGTGATTGGGCACCTCCCTGATTGGGTGTGAGGCGTTCTGGCCAAAGTGTGTTGGAGCTTATCCCCACCCTCTCCAGGTGCGAGAGCCTGTCCGTGCGGGGATGTGACTGACCATTGACCCTGAGACCAATCACTGACCCTGACCTTGGAATGCTGCCCCCCTCGACCTTCATTGGATGGAATTTTCCCCTGAATTTCTTGTTCCCCAATAAAAGGCCACTCCCTGGCATGCTTTCTCTCTCTGTCTCTCTCCTGCTACTCCTGAGTAAGCCTTGCTGCCCCACCAGGTGGTTCAAGGTGAGAGCTAGAGGGAGGGCCATCTCGGACCTGGTCAAAGAAAAAGGTAATTGAGTCTTGTGTGTTTATTTTGATCTCACTAGTTAACTTCTATGCTACAAACCTCTTGTATGAAACCAGCATGCTGGTCGCGTGGTGGAAATAACCATGTACTGAAATAGCAACAAAACATTTTGGTCAGATTTCTTTGATCTGGGCAGGATTCATACTTTACCTATCCCCATTAGGCTCCCCAAGTTTGGATCTTCTAGGTTAATTGGTTTGCTGTTAGGAGCAGTTTGAATTTTCATGTTTCACTTTATTTTGCCCTCCAGGAATTAATGTAAATTGAGTTGGAAATCAAACAGTGTTTGCACTAGCTGCTTGAAACTTCACTCACTCAATCAGTTCTGTGTTCACTCTCTGGTTTGTTACTTGTTGAAATATCCCTAAGCTGAAGTAGAAAGAAACAGCTTTATCTGTGAGTACTTTAGGAGAACACAGGCAAATAACCATGTACTGTAATAGCTGCAAGGTTTTTTGGACAGATTTTTTTCATACATGGCAGAATTCATCCTTTACCTAACCCCACTAGTCTCCCTAAGTTTGGGTCTTCCAAGTTCAATGGTTTGCTAACAGGTTAGGGTTACATTTAGGGTTAGGGTTAGGGTTAGCATTAGGGTTAGTGTTAGTATTAAGGTTAAGTTTTGTAGGATTTCATTGAACCTGGGCAGGATTAATTTTTTACCTATCTCCGCAGTCTTCCCAAGTTTGGACTTCTAGGTTCAATGGTTCACTGTCAGGAACACTTTGAATTTTCATGTTTCACTTCATTTTGCCCTATATGGATGAATGGAATGGGATGTAGAAATCAAACAGGGTTGGTGCTAGCTGCTTGAAACTTCACTCACTGAATCATTTCTCAGTGCACACTCACTGATTTGTGCTTCGTTGAAGTAGCCCTAAGCTCAAGCAGGCAGGAAAAACTTTATCTGGGAACAAAAGAAAATACTCATGGACTAAAATAGCTCCAAAATTGTTTTGGTCGAATTCTCTTTATACTGGACAAGATTCATCCTTTACCTAATGTGACTAGGCTTCCTAAGTTTGGGTCTTCTAGGTTCAATTGTTCATTAACAGGAATAGGTTAGGTTTAGGTTTAGGGTAAAGGTTAGGGTTAGCGTTACGGTTAGGATTAGGTTTGGTGGGATATCTTTGATACTGGGCTAGATTTATTCTTTCACTAACACCATTTGGATCCCAAGTTTGGTTCCCCAGGATCAATGATTCACAAGCAGGAAGTGTTTGGATTTTCAGGTTTCATTTCTTTTTGCCTTGTAGTGTTATATGGAAATGGAGCTTCAAGTCAAACACCATTTGTGCTAGCTCCTTGAAAGTATACACACTCAGTAAGTTCTCAGTGCTCAATCTCTGATTTGCTCCTGTTTAAAATATCCCTAAGCAGAAGCACTCAGGCATAGCTGTACCTGTGAATGCTTTAGGAGCTCACCATAGAATATCCATGCACTGTAACAGCTGCAAAAATTTTTTCATTGGATTTATTTGATACTGGGCAGGATTTATCTTTTCACTATCCCCACTTGGCTTCCCAAGTTTGGTTGTCCTAGGTTCGAGCCTTCTCAGGCAGGAACAATTTGAAATTTCAGGTTTCACTTTGTTTTGCCCTGTAGTGATGAATGGAAATGGAGCTTCAAATCTAACACCATTTGTCCTAGCTCCTTAAAACTTCACACACTCAATTAGTACTCAGAATGCTCTTTATAGTTTCATTCTGGTTGAAGTAGACCTAAGCAGAAACACACAAGAAGAACTCTCCCTGGAGTACTTGAGGAGCTACAAAAAGCATACCCATGTACTGAAACAGCTGCAAAATTTTTTTCATTGGATTTCTTTGATACTGGGCAAGATTTATCCTTTCACTACTGCCACTTGGCTCTCCAATTTTGGTTCTCCTGGGTTCAACCGTGTGAATGCAGGAACAATTTTAATTTGCAGGTTTCACTATGATTTGCCCTGTAGTGATGAATGGAAATGGAGCTACAAATCAAACACCATTTTTTCTAGCTGCTTGAAACATCACACACTTAATCAGGTATCAGTGTGCACTCTATGGTTTGTTCCTGGTGAAGTAGCCCTAAGCAGAATCATGCAGGAACTACTTTCCCAAAGAGTACTTTAGGAGCTAGCAGGAGAATATCCATGTACTGAAATTTCTCCAAAAATTTTTTTCATTGTATTTCTTTGATAGTCAGCAGGATTCATACTTTCACTAACCTTTGGATCCCAAGTATGGTTCTCCTAGGATCAATGGTTTGCAAGAAAAAATAGTTTGAATTTTCAGGTTTCATTTTGTTTTGCTCTGTAGTGATGAATGGAAATGGAGTTGCAAATCAAACACCGTTTGTGCAACTTGCTTGAAACTTCACACACTCATCAGTTCTCAGTGAACACTCTTTGTTTTTTTTTCTAGTTAAAGTAGCCCTAAGCAGAAGCACTCAGAAACAGCTTTCACTGGGAGCATTTTAGGAGCTACCAGGAGAATACCCATGCACTGAAATAGCTGCCAAAATTTTTTTGTCTGACTTCTTAGATACTGGGCAGAATTCATCCTTTCAGTAACTTCTTTGATACTGGGCAAGATTCATCATTTGTCCTAGCTCCTTAAAACTATGCTGCAAGTTTGGTTCTCCTAGGTCATAGGCAGGATCAATTTGAATTTTCAGGTTTCACTTCATTTTGCCCTATAGTGATGAATGGAAATGGAGCTACAAATCAAACAGAATTTGTGCTAACTGCTTGAAACTTCACACATTCCATCAGTTCTCAGTGCACACTCTGGTTTGTTCCTGATTGAAGTAGCCCTAATCAGAAGCATACAGGAATAGCTTGTTCTGGGAGCTCTTTAGGAGGTAGCAGAAGAATATCCATGTACTGAAATAGCTGGAAAAATCTTTTCATTGTATTGGTATGGCACTGGGCAGGATTCTTTTTTTCACAACCCTCAGTTGGCTTCCCATGTTTGGTTCTCCTTGGTTCAACTGTTTTCGGGTAGGAATGCTTTGAATTTTCAGGTTTCACTTAATTTTGCCCTATAGAGATGAATGCAATTGGAACTGGAAATCCAACACGGTTTGTGCTAGATGCTTGAAACTTCACACAGTTAGTTCTCAGTGCGCACTCCCTGCTTTGTTCCCTGTTGAAGTAGCCCTAAGCAGAACCATTTCCCTGTGAGAGCAAGAACACCTTCATTCAGGAGTACTTGAACAGCTTTCAGGAAATTCTGAATTTAGTGGAATCTCTGCCCAAATTCTTCTTGTGGATTTCCTAGATACTGGGCAGAATGGATCCTTTCACCAGTTCCATTGTACCACCAAAATTTGGACCACCTAGTTTCAAAGGGTCACTGGCAGGAATGCTTTGAATTTTCAGGATTTATTTTGTTTTCCTCTATAAGGATGAATGCAATTGGATCTGGAAATCCAATTCAGTTTGTGCTAGCTGCTTGAAACTACACATCCTCAGTTAGTTCTCAGTGTTCACTTCCTGTACTGTTGCCTATTGAAGTAGTCCTAAGCAGAAGCATGTGGAAGAACACCATCTTTTGGGAACGTTTGTGCAGCTTGCAAGAAAGTCCAAATTTACTGAAATCTCTGCCCAAATTTTTCCTGCCAATTTCATTGATAATGGGCTGGATGAATCAATTCACCAGTTTCACCTTGTCCCCCACATTTGATCCTCCTAGATTCAAGAATGTGATGGCACAAACGCTTTGAATTTTCCCGTTTCACTTCATTTTGCCCTAAGGGGATGAATGCAATAAAAAGTGTGAATCCAACATGGTTTTTCTAGCAGCATAAAACTTCACATACTCCATTAGTTGCAGTGTGCACTCCCTGCTCTGTTCCCTGTTGAGGTAGCCCTAGGCAGAAGCATTTCCCAGAGCCTAGAGAAACACCTTTCTGGGGGAGCATTTGAGCAGCTTGCAGGAAAGTCTGGATTTATTGGAGATTTTGCCCAAATTTTTCCTGCAAATTTTGTTTATTCTTGGCAGGATGGATTATTTCATGAGTCCCACCTTGCCTCCCAAATTTGGCATCCTAGGTTCAGGGGTGCACTGCCAGGAATGCTTTGAATTTTCAGGTTTCACTTTGTTTTGCCCTATAGGGATGAATGCTATTGGAACTGGAAATCTAACATGGTTTGTATTAGCTGCTTGAAACTTCACATGCTCAATTATTTCTCCATATGTGCACAATAGTTTGTTTCTAGTTGAAGTAGCCAGAACACAGAAACACATTTTCCTGTAAGTGCTTTTGGAGATAGCTAGAATATAACTTTACTGAAACAGCTCCAAAAAATTTTTCATTGGATATTTTATGTACTAGGCAGGATTGATCCTTTCACCAGAACCACTTGGCTTTTCAAGTTTGGTTTTCTTAGGTTCAATGATTTGCTGACAGGAACAGGTTGAATTTTCAGGTTTCACTTTGTTTTACACTGTAGGGTTGAATGGAAATGGACCTAAAATCCAAACACGGTTTGTGCTAGGTGCTTCACATTTCACACATTCAGTTAGTTATCAGTGGGGGCACAGAGGTTTGTTTCTAGTTGAAGTTTCCCTAAAAAGAAAAAAAAGATGCAGGAAGATGTTATACTTTGAATGCTTTAGAAGCTAGCAGGAGAGCAGCTATTTACTGAAAGTGTTCAAATCTTTCTTTTTGTCAAATTTCTTTGATATTGGGCAGGATTGGTCATTTCACCATCCCCAATTGGCTCCCCAAGTTTGTTTTTCCTAGATTGAATGGTTCCATGTCAGTAACAGTTTGAATTTTCATGTTTCTCTTCATTTTGCCCTGGAGAGTTAAATGGAATTGGACCTGTAAATCAAATACAGTTTGTGATAGCTGCTTGAAACTTCACACACTCAGTTAGTTCTCAGTGTGAACTCCCTACTTTGTTCCCTGTTGAAGTACCCCTAAGCAGAAGCATTTCCAAGAGCAAGCAGAAACACCTTCATTTGGGAGAATTTGAACAGCTTGCAGGTAAGTCCAAATTTACTGTAATCTCTATCCAAATTTTTCCAGCAGATTTTGTTGATACTGGGAGGAATGGATCCTTTCACCAGTTTTATCATGCTCCCCAAGTTTGGTCCTCCTAGATTCAAGGGTTCGCTTGCAGGAATGCTTTGAATTTTCAGGTTTCACTTTGCTTTACCTTATAGGAATGAATGCAATTGGAACTGGAAATCCAACACAGTTTGTGCTAGCTGCTTGAAACTACACATATTCAGTTAGTTTTCAGTGTGCACTCCCTGCTATGTTCCCTGTTTAAGTAGCCCTAAGCAATCATATTTCCGAGAGCATGGAGGAATACCTTCTTTGGGGAGAGTTTGAGCAGCTTGCAAGGAAGTCTGAATTTACTGGAATCTCTGCCTAAATTTTTCCTGCCAACTTCATTTATACTGGGATGGATGAATCCTTTAACCAGTTTCACCTTGTCCCCCAAATTTGGTTCTCCTAGGTTCAAGAATGCAATGGCATGAACACTTTGAGTTTTCCCATTTCACTTCATTTTGCCCTAAGGGGATGAATTCAATTAGAAGTGGAAATCCAACATGGTTTGTGCTAGTATCATGAAACTTCACATATTCAGTTCTCAGTGTGCACTACCTGCTCTGTTTCCTGTTGAAGTAGCCCTAAGAGAAGTATTTCCCAGCACAAAGAGGAACACCTTCTTTTGGGAGCGATTGAGCAGCTTATAGGAGTGTCCGAATTTACTAGAATCTCTGCCCAACATTTTACCTGCAGATTTCATTGATACTGAGCAGTATGGATCCCTTCACCATTCCCACTTTGCCCTCCAAATTTGGTTCTCCTAAGTTTAAGGGTTCACCTGCAGGAATGCTTTGAATTTTCAGGTTTCACTTCATTTTGCCCTATAGGGATGAATGCAATTGGAACTGGAAATACAACACAGTTTGTGCTAGGTGCTTAAAACTTCACACAATCAGTTAGTTCTCAGAGTGAACTTTCTGCTTTGTTCCCTGTTGTAGTAGCCCTAAGCAGAAGCATTTCCCAGTGAGAACAGGAACACCTTCACTCTGAAGCATTTGAACAGCTTTCAGGAAATTCTGAATTTAGTAGAATCTCTGCCCAAATTCTTCCTGAAGATTTCCTAGATACTGGGCAAAATGGATCTTTCACCAGCTCCATCTTGCCACCAAAATTTGGTCCTCCTACATTCAAGGGTTCAAGGGTTAGGTGGCATTTTCCAATGGACAGGTAAGATGTCTTTGAAATTTGTGGCTTTTGCCAAAATGATTTTTGGTTTGCAGAGTACGGATCAAGAATTTATGGGCTCCTCTACCAATCTGAGGATGAAGTTTGTGTTCTTTGGGTGGAGCAAGCCTTATCTTGCCCAGATACTAGGTGGGATATATAGCTGTCAGCAAGATCCAGAAGGCTGCAAGTGTAGATAATATAGGCAAAGTTCCATGTATGATTTTTCTTGGAGAAAGTGGCATAAATAAGAGATGGAAAGAACATGTAATAGAGCTGGAACCAAGGGACAAGAGAACTGAGGCACTGGCAGGGGAACATGAGAGTGAAGCAAGCCCCTTCCATGTAGTGTACAGGGGAAGAGAAAGGGGGAGGCTGGCTGTCCATTCACCAGGATGCTTGGATTTAGTCTCCCTAGGATTGGGACTGAAAACTGGAGGGGTCTATCAACCAGACCATTTTAATAAATAGCAAAATGGAAACATAAGTTTATCTGTTTGCCCATCCCCATTTATCATTCCCCTGATAAAATGCTTTATTGGATATTTTAAAGTGTTTTGCCTTTTAAAAATGAAGTATATACAGCATTTTAATTTTAATGTATTTATTTACAAAACTATAATGTTACACACACCATAGAAAGATGTATAAGAAATACTACCCATAAAACATCAACTTCAGGGCTACAGTTTGTTTGATTAACACTTAATATCTATCAGTGTACATCTATGTATGTATATATTTTCAATGAGAAATCTTTCAAGGAATCTCTGGTAAAAATGACTGGGTGTTTGTTTTTATAAAAGTTCTTTTTTATTGGCTTAAATAAGTGTTCCATTCCACTCCACCATAGATTTTTTGTATTAGCCATATGCCTTTCACTCATTTTACATCCTCTAGCTTTCAAGTGTTTATTCATTGTCATTTTGATCAATGAATCATCTTCATAACATTTGTTGAAAAGCCCTGGGTTTTCTGAAAGTGCTTCATTAAGCTTTAATCTCTTACTCTGATAAAGAATGGCATTCACTGGCAGCTTTCACACTTTCTAAGATACCAAAATCATCTTGATTTTTACATTTTTTCCAAATTCAAGCAGACTACAGGAAACACTTCCCCAAGCTTCCTATGAAAAATTGGTGATTTCAATTGTTACAGTCCACATCATTTCCTATAGTTTTCTAGGAAATATGACAATCCCCATCATCCCAATACAATTTCCTGATCTTATTCATTCACATTTCTCTGAAATGTTAGGCAAGGAGGGCAAACCCTTATCCCCAAAGGGCCATGGACAGTGTGCAGATGGCACCCAGCCTGAGCAGTGTGCTGACAACAGTCCTGAAACTCCTGGTTTTGTCTGTAGGGTATTATCAGAGTACCCAGGGTTACCTGAAGCACCTGAGCCCTGGTTTCCTGTTCTTGAATAAGAAGACTCATTATTCCCAAAGTGCAAATTTTATGTTGATCAATTTTTCATAAACCAAATAAAGATACTTTTAATATTTTTAATTTCCACATGCTGTCTTTTACTATTGTGACCAAACTAAGAAAATGTATGCAATCAGCAAAGATATGCTCTTCTAGTTATCAATGTATGCTCTTGATTTTTACAAATTAATTATTTATTAATAACCATATAGGTGGAACAAAAAACACCCAATTATCAGTAAAAATTTAGAAGTGAAGGCCTGCTGACATTTCATATTTGTAGGAGTAGAAGAATCATTCATGAATAAAATAGCTTTTAATTGGTTGGAGAAAATTAGCTGCATTTTGTTGTTGCTATTTCCTACTGGAGATTAAAACCAGGGATTCTTTACAACTAAACTATATCCCCAGTCTTTTTATTTGTTATTTTGACAAAGATCTTGTTGAGTGGCCTAATCTGATCCAGAACTTGCCGTTCTGCTTGTTGAGCATTGCAGTATCTGGGATCACAAGTACATGCCACCATGCTCATAAACTAGTTATATTTTGATGTCACAAACATAAAGTGCATGACAAAACATTTAATTTTTTCAATAATACAAAATGACAAAAAAAATTAGAAGCAAATATAAATGCCTACTTATACATATTATGTTGGCAAAGACTTTGCTAAAAATGACCTGAAAAGCAAGTTGGCCACTGTTTTTCTCTTCTTTGAGGGTTTTAGATATTAAAACCCAGGACCTGGCATCTAAACCAAAACTCTACCTTAGAGTCATACCCTCAGCCCAAGAGCAAGCATTTTTAATTTCAGTTTATCAAAATAAAAATCAACCCTCCAACACCTGCACCACCTACACTGAGTCCGAAATACCTGCACTGCCTGTTCAGAGAGGAACACCATGCTGATGTTCCCTATCCATCAACATGCAGTTCCACCCAAACTGCCTCAATCTTGGGACATTTGAGCCACTGCCATAGGCCTCCCCACACTGTAATCTCTACCAAGGGAAAATGGATAGGACCAGGAGGAAGCATGATACACCACACTGTGCATCACTGAACAGGCCACCCATTGACATAGCACAGTCCATCCTTCCAGCCTCATCTCTAAAAATGGTTGCCTCCATCTTGGGACATCTCTGCCACATCTTGGGTTACCTCTGCTACCATCTATGCAATATTTAGTTGAGGGAGCTTCCACCTTGAGATACCAACTGGGGTCTGGAAGCCTAACATCAAGGTAACTATAGATTTGACACTACTGCTACCACCAACTAAGGACATGGCCGGTTCCATTTAAGGACAACAACCAGGACTTGGAAGACCATCACCAAGGTCCCTGTGGGCCAGGTTTGCACCAGAGGTATCCCTACTAGGTTTGTTGACAGACCCCACCCTGTTGCATAGGCAACAGGGAGTCTTGCATAGAGTCACCTTTCTCTCTTTTTTTCTTCTACTAACAGCCAACTTCTTTTAATTCCTCTTTCACTCATCCTATAATATAATTCCTCTGTATTCTCATATCTTGCCTCATAAACATCACAACATACCCCCAACCCCATTCTCTCTCTATCCACCATTAGAAACTATAAATCCTTATGCAAACCTACTGGCTATGTGGTAGAAGAAAACAAACTCATTGTTTCTGTTTATAGCAAAAAAAATAAACAAAAAACTGTAAATATCTAAATAGAAGCTAATTGATTTATGGCTGCATATTTGTTCCATTTGGTGCTAAAAACATTGATTTCACCTTTAAAGATGAAGTATTGGTAACCTGAAGGGAAACTATAAGATTATAGAGTTGAAACTTCAATATCTCAGAGCCATACTGCAAAAGAGGAAGACACATGGACAACATAAAAAAAAAAACAAGGAAGAAAAGTGCCCCAAACAAACCAAGATACTACAATAATAGAATCTACTGACAGTGCAGTAGATGTAATGTCAGAGAAGAAGTTTAGAATGTACATAATTAAAATGATCTACAAATTAAAAATGACATAAGAGAGCAAATACAGGGAAAAATTGATCACTCCCACAAAATGATAAGAGAGCAAAGACAGGCAACCATTGATCACACCAACAGAGAGATAAGAGAGGAAATACAGATAGGAAAAGATTATTTCAAGAAAGAATAAAAATTTTGAAAAAAAAAACCCAGAAGTCCTTGAAATAAAGGAAACAAGAAACCAAATAAAACACTCAATATAAAGCATGACCAACAGACTAGATCACTTGGAAAACAGAACCTTAGATAATGAAGACAAAATACACAATCTTGAAAATAAAGTTGATCACACATTAAAGATAGCAATAAACCGTGAACAGAACATACAAGAATTATGGGATAACATCAAAATATCTAAGATTTATCAAGATAGAGGAAGGTGCAGAGATTCAAAACAAAGGAATGTAAAATCTTTTTAATGAAATAATATCATAAAATCTCCCAAATATAAAGAATGAATTTAAAAATCAAATACAAGAGGCTTATGAGATACCAAAGGTACAAAATTATAACAGATCTAAATCAAGACACATTATAATGAAAATGCCTGGCATACAGAATAAGGATGGAATTTTAAAGGCTGCAAGAGACAGGAAACAGATTACATAGAAGAGGAGACCAATTCAGATCTCAAGCAATTTTTCAACACAGACCCTCAAAGCCAATCTCTGAAATAAAATGAATCCCAACCAAAAATCTTATATTCCAGCAAAATTAAGGTTCAGATTTACTGACAAAATAAAAACTTTTCATGATAAACAAAAGTTAAAAGAATTTACAGTGAGAAAGCCTGCAGTACATTCTTTACAAAATATTCTATGAGGAGGAAATAAAAAACAACGATGAAAATCTACAAAGGAAGGAACTACAATAAAGGAAAGATTAATCAAAGGGGAAGATGGGCATAATGGTACATGCCTGTAATTTCTGCAGCTAGGTAGGCTTAGGCAGGAGAATCACAAGTTCAAAGCCAGCCTCAGCTACAATGAGTCACTATGAAACTCAGTGAGACCCTGTCTCTAAATAAAATACAAAATAGGTCTGGGGATTGAACTCAGGGTCAAGTGCCCCTAAGTTCAATCCACAGTATAAAAAAAAGAAGAGACTAAGTCCTGCTAAAATACCAAAATAAACCAAAATGACCTGGAATACAAAATATAGCTCAATAATAACCCTGAATGTGAATGGCATACACTCATCAATTAAAAGACAAACTCACAGAGTGGATTAAAAATAAGACCCAACAATATGCTGCCTTCAATAACATTTCACAGGAAAAGACATCCACAGAGTGGAGGTAAATGAATGAGATAAGGGCTGGGGATGTGGCTCAAGCAGTAGCGTGCTCGCCTGGCATGCATGTGGCCCGGGTTTGATACTCAGCACTACATACAAACGAAGATGTTGTGTCTGCCGAAAACTAAAAAATAAATATTAAAAAATTCTCTCTCTCTCTCTCTCTCTCTCTCTCTCTCTCTCTCTCTCTCTCTTCTTTAAAAAAAAAGAATGAGATAAAATCTCACACATGGACCACATAAACAAGCAGGGTTCTCATCCTCATATCAGATAAAGTGGACTTCAAACCAAAGTTAATGAAAAGGGATAAAGAAGGTCATTTCATACTACTTAAGGGAATCATACATCAACAAGACATAACAATTTAAATATCTATGACTCAAACAATGGGGCATATATGTATATCAAACAAATCCTTCTCAACTTCAAGAATCAAATAGACCACAATACAATAATACTGGGTGACTTTAACACACCTCTCTCACTGCTGGATAGATCTTCCAAACAAAAACTCAACAAAGAAACTATAGAACTCAATAAAACCATCAATAATTTAGACTTAACTGACATGTATACAATATTCCATCCATCAGTGAGTGAATATACTTTTTTTTTCAGCAGTACATGGATTCTTCTCCAAAATAGACTACATGTTATGGCACAAAGCAAATCTTAGCAAATACAAAATAATAATAATTATAATTATAATATATATAGTACCCTATATTCAATCTAACCATAATGGAAGAAAATTAGAAATCAATGGTAAAATTTTAAAAAATAGAAACTATTCAAACAGCTGGAGACTAAATAATACACTCTTGAATGATGCATGGATAATAGAAGACAGAGAGAAGATTTTTAAAAAATCTTAGAGGCAAATAAAAACTCCTATACAACATATCAAAATCCCTGGGACACTATGAAGGCTGTGTTAGGAGAAATGTTCATTTCATTCATTAAAAGAAGAAAAAGTCAACAAATAAACAACCTGACATTACATTTCAATGTCCTGGAAAAAGAAAAACAAACCAACACAAAAAGTAGTAGAAGACAGAAAATAATAAAATCAGGGCTGAAATCAATGAAATTAAAACAAAAGGAACAATTAAAAATACTGATAAAACCAAAAGTTTGTTCTTCAAAAATAATTAAATAAAATTGACAAATCCTTTAGCTACCTAATAAAAAGAAGGAGAGAGAGAATTCAAATTACTAAAATTAGTGATGAAAAAAAGAAATATCATGATAGAATCTACTGGAATACAGTAGACAATTAGAAATAATTTTGAAAATGTATACTCCAGTAAAATAGAAAAACTCAAAAACACTGAAAAATTTCTAGAAGCGTCTGGTCTACCCAAAATTAACCATGAGGACATACATAATTTAAACAAATCAATTAAGTAATAAAATAAAAAACACCATTAAAAGCCTACCAACCAAGAAAAGCCCAGGACCAGATGGATTGTCAGCTGACTTTTACAAGACCTACAAAAAGGAATTAATACCAATACTCCTCAAATTAATCCATGAAACAGAAAAGGAGGGAACACTTCCAAACTCATTCTACGAGGCTAGTATCATCCTGATACCAAAACTAGAGAGAAACACATCAAAGAAAGAAAATTTCAGACCAATATCCATGGTAACATGGATTCAAAAATTCTCAAAAAATTTTTGGAAAATTTCATTCAAAAACATATTAAAAAATAGTGCACCATGATCAAGTGGGATTTGTTCCAGGGATGCAAGATTAGTCCAACATTCAGAAATCAACAAATGTAATTTATCACATCAACATACTTAAAGATAAGAATCATAAAATTATGTTAATTCATGCACAGAAAGCATTTGACAAATACAGAATGCTTTCATGTTCAAAACCCTAGAAAAACTAGTGCTATTGAACATACCTCAGCATTGGGAAAGCTATCTATACTAAACTCAAGGCCAAAATTATTCTAAAGGGAGAAAAATTGAAAGCATTCCCTCTAAAAACTAGAACAAGACAGGGACACCCTCTTTCACCACTTCTATTCACCATACTCCTTGAAACTCTAGCCAGAGTAATTAGACATATGACAGAAATTAAAGGGACATGAATAGAAAAAGAAGAATTTGCCAACAACATGATTCTATACTTAGAGGATCCAAAAATTTAACCAGAAAACTTCTAAAATTAATAAATAAATTTATTAAAGCAGCAGGATTCAAAATCAATACCCATAAATCAAATGCATTTCTATATATCAGTGATGAATCCTCTGAAAGAGAAATTAAGAAAACTACCTCCATTCACAAAGCCTCAAAAAAATACTTGGGAATCAACTTAACAAAAGAGGTAAAAGACCTCTATAATAAAAACTACAGAATGCTAAAGAAAGAAACTAAAGAAAACCTCAGAAAATGAAAAGATCTCCCATGCTCCTGGATAGGTAGAATTAATATTGTCAAAATGGCCATACTACCCAAAGCACTATACAGATTCAATGCAATTCCAGTTAAAATCCCAATGTCATTCCTTATAGAAATATAAAAAATAATCACAAAATTCATGAGCTGTGCCTCAGTGGTTAAGTACCTCTGGATTCAATCTCTAGTATAAAAAATCCTTAAAAACATTAAATTCTATTTAATATTAATATTTGAATATTAAACTCTATTTTTCATCTGTTTTATTCCATTTATTAACCAGAAACAATTTTAACACTTTTTATGTAGCAGATAAACTGTACTATTTCTTAGAATCCTTCCATCTTTAAAAAGTTTTTGCTATCCTCCTCCATTTAGCAAGTGAGAGATTTAAAAGGAAGTAATAGAAGGCAATTTCAATTGAAAAATTTCCTCTTCTTTTTAAACAAAAGCATTTCTGAAGGAAGGTAATTATAGAAGATAAAATATAACTTGCATTTGGAAATTTTCTAACAGTGTTAAAGACTGATATTAAACCTGGAAATATCTAATTTCCATATTTTCTATAAGTCTAAATATTGAATAAAGTGAATCATACTTCTTCATTTGAATCTTGAGTTTTGTGGGGACAAGTGCATAGAGTACTGCATATGTGGCATATGTTGACGGTGCCTGAATGGCAAACCAATCCCCTTGTCCTAGGCACCTGAGCAGCAAACCACTTACCCTATAGGCACAACCCTGGGCATAAGGCTACATGTTGCACTCACAGCACTTGCTCAGTGGCCTGCTCCTCAATTGGTTGCTGCAAGAAGAGTTGAAAAGAAATTGTATTGGTGGTTGCCTATAATCTGCTTAACTACTGCCTGAGTATATATACATGGTAACTACACAATAAAATCAGACCTGCTTCCAGCTTGGTCTCCAGAAGGCTTGATTCATGACTCCACAGCCACACTCTCCTCTACCCTCTTCCATGGACCTCCTTACTGAATGGGAGAGAAGAGAGTCCAAGCAGAGTTTCCTTTAGCTTCAAGTTCTCTGAAAATCCAAGTAAAATTTCTTTTTTGTTTTTAATTTTTGCTGTTCTCATTGTTTTTTAACCCTCTTTATTCATAATAATTTCCTGCTTTGAAGAGGACAGATTGTTAAATTTATCCAGGATAAAATTTAAAATTGTTAACAAAAGTTGTTCTGACAGTACTACAGCAAAGATGAGTTTTTATCAGAGACAATCTTTGCTATCATGCTTCTAGTCTTCTTCTGGTAGCTTGTTTAGTAGATATTTCTCTTGCTTCTATAATTTCCTCACCAGCAGCATTAATTAAAATTTTGCTCCATGTGGTACCAGCTTTCCTAAATTTGTCTTGAAAGGAGACTAGGACAATCTTTTCTCTCCTCCCTTCTCTCTCTCTCATTCCAGGACTTTGCTGTCCAATCCCTTATAGTACAGTTATGGAATTAGAGATAACATATGAAAGTTAAATCACCACAGATGATATTTTAGAAGTCTCAATACATATTTTTTATTAATCCAAGGAGTAAATTCCATGTACCCCAGAAGAGTAGAAAGAGTGTACTTGCTTCTTTGATATAAGGAGAGTAACTAAGAACAGAGTAGGGTCGAAGAGCATGAGAAGAAGATTAACATTAAACAGGGATGAGAGGTGGGAGGGAAAGGGAGAGAGAAGGGAAAACGCATGGAAATGGAAGGAGACCCTCAGAGTTATACAAAAGTACATACAAGAGGAATTGAGGGGAAGGGGAAAAATAATATAAGGGGGACAAATGAATGTCAGTAGAGGGGGCAGAGAGAGAAGAGGGGAGGGGAGGGGAGGGGAGGGGAGGGGAGGGGAGGGGAGGGGAGGGGAGGGGAGGGGAGGGGAGGGGAGGGGGGATAGTAGAGGATAGGAAAGGCAGCAGAATACAACAGACACTAGTATGGCAATATGTAAATCAATGGATGTGTAACTGATGTGATTCTGCAATCTGTATATGGGGTAAAAATGGGAGCTCATAACCCACTTGAATCAAATTGTGAAATATGATATATCAAGAACTATGTAATGTTTTGAACAGCCAACAATAAAAAATTAAAAAAAAAAAAAAGAGTGTACTTGTCTGATGCTACCAAACAATAACTTGGGTAGGACTCCATCCACTCTCCAAGTTCCAGGATACTTTGCTCTTCTGAGAATTCTTGGAATTAATGTTGTACTTTAGTTAAGGAACATGATGTTCATTGATAGAAATCCTGTCAGGTTACTTTAGTTTGAGCTTTCAGCCCCTTTTTAAATATCTTTTAATCCCTATGTAAGAAAATCATTACAGGAGAATTTTTCTAAGCTTTTTTGACTAGCTGGAAGTTAGGCTCACTCATAGCTTGAAACTGGGAATTTTCTCCATACTTTAAGTCTGTGTTTTGTTTTTTTTTTAAGAAAAGTTGAGAGTTTTGATTACCTATCCCATAACTGAAAACATATTGAGGCTTCACAAACAATAACAAAAAAAGGCATGTCCCAGGATGTTCTTAAGTTCTTCAAAGATAATTTGATTCCTCAAAACATTTTTACAGCTACTTTCAAAAATATTTTCCTTGTAAGATTTCTCAATTCAAAGCTTTTTTTCATAGTCACCCTATTGACATGAATATTTGGCCCTTAGCAACTGTAAGTTAGACATTTATAGTTGGCTTAGTTTGTGTTGGGATTGAGATTCTAATTTTTTTTCTAATTAAGTGTGTATTTTAGCTTCTTAGAAGAAATCTTTGCATTTTGCTTGCATTTTATTTTAGTATGGTTGGTTATTCTTTAAAAGGCTTATGCCTGCAATATTCAGAAGACCATAATTAATGCACTAAGAAAAATATTGTGTCCATCCCTCTCCAACATAAAGCTTACTAATAGAATGAGAACGCATTTTTTAAATTTGCAGAAGCATTAACTTTTCAAGAGTACAAAAATAAAGCAGAGTCATTTTCTCTAGCATAAATAATTTAGGAAAGCTTATTTTGCATAATATATAAACAGATATAATTCTAAAATAACTACAAATGGAGTCATGTAATTTCTTGAAAGTTATCTTGAAAAGAAGCAAATCTGAAGAGTGATGGACAACTTCCAAATGTCCCAAATCTTAATGAAATCCAAATTAAGACTCAATAATAATTTCCTTCATCTTAGTATGTTTACTATAAATAGCTCTAACATCAACTTTGATTATTTATTTGCCATTCTTCATTTTACTCTAGTGTCCAATATCGTTCTCTCTAGCCATCTGATTTTCTTCTAATTTGATATTTCTTCCTATGTTTTAAGGCATTTACTGGAACCATTCTATCTTTGTTTTCCTAGCTCAGGTTTAGATTTATTCTCCTTTTCCCTCTTACATTATCTGGTACTGCTTCAAATTCCCCTATCCATTTTTTTGTCATTTTACTGTGAAGAACAATATCAACAAGTCATTGGATTTTCCTAAGGTTGTATAATATGTGGCTTTGCTCTAAAGTGATTGTAGTAAATAGAACTTAATGTCTTCTTTCAAAGTGGTGCTGATACTGGGAGGGAACAGCAGAGTACACACATGAGTGTGTTTTAAAGAAAAAAAAGAATGAGAAGTTGTGCTCCATTTATGTACAATGTGTCAAAATGCACTCTACTGTCATATATAATTAATAGAACAAGTAAAAAGAAAAACAGAAAAAAATAAAAGAAAAACAGGCACATTCTACTGTCGTGTATAAGTCGCAAAACCTCAGACTTGGATATAGTTCATTGGTAGTTCCTGTATTCAACATGAACAAAGCCCAGCTTCAATCAATAAAACAAAAGTAAAGATGCAAAACCAAACTTCTATGTCTTTCAGCCTCTGCTGATCCACATTTCAACATAGTACGATTTCTCATCTTCTCACCCCCACCAATCCACATCATTACTAACTACAAATATACTGAAGGAGACAATGCCTTTTAATGAGTTCTCTGCTCTGTTACTATGAGGATGCTTGTAAAGCTGCCTGGAAATCTTTTCTCTTTCCCCTTGTTTGCTTGGCTAAATCCCACTCCTCTTCAGATTGAGGTTAGGAGTCACTTCATTCAAGAGCTTATTCCAGACCTCTATGCCAGCTCAATCTTCTCCAAATGTGCTCTCAGGACTCCTGATATTATCTTCATGAATAGTATTTATTTTTTGATACATACCTCTCTCTCTCCTCTCCTCTCCTCTCCTCTCCTCTCCTCTCCTCTCCTCTCCTCTCCTCTCCTCTCTCTGTCTCAGATGCTGGAGCTTGAACCCAGGCCCTCATTCATGATAACCATGTGCTCTACCATTAATCTATCCTTAGCTACACCTCCCAGCCCTCCTTAGCCTCTCTCTTTCTCATCACATTTTATTCCACTGAGGATAAGATAGTGACTTCCTTACCATAGCATCTAAAGCAACTGCACCCATACCTGGGATATCATAGGTGGATATCTACTGAATGTATAAATGTACTTCGTCCTTACATTGTATTAATGCTGAAGTCATAAGAAAGGTTGATTCACCCTATGGTCTCTGCCTATAGTAATTTCAAATAAGAACGTGGCAAGAAGACAAGCAAAGAATTAAAAAAAAATACGGTATGATTAATAGTAATAATAGGTGGCAATAAATGTTTAGAGAGATGTCAAAGTGCTTGACGAAATGATTGAGATAAAATAAAATCCTTGAAGCTTTTACATTTTCTCTTTGGTATTTAAACAGTTCTGGGAAAAGGGTATTTTGCCCTTGTTCAAGGCAGTGAATGATTAATTTATCATCATTTTTTCCCAAAACTGAAAGTGATCATGCCAAAGAGAAGTATGGCAGATTGCCTTATGACTTTCATCTGGAAGAAGTTTAAAGCTTGTGTTTTCAATTCACTACTTTTTTTAAAAATTCAGTTCATAATTGATCACAATTAATGTAGGCAGACATGAGATTGTATAGAAATTTTATTGCAGCAAATAGATTACAATGTTCCTCCAAGAGGAACATGAGGAACTACTCTACTTGAAAAATATCTAATGGTGTCTCATTTAAACTGATCACCAAGTGAGCTGCTTCCCTTTGCCACACTCTTCTGCCATTATGTTCTGCCTCACCTTGAGCCCCAGGGAATGGAACCAGCCTTCTATGAATTAAGACCTCTGAAACTATGAGTCCTCAAGTAAACTTTTCCCCTTCTGAATTTTTTTTGAGAAGATCTTTTAGTCACAGCAGCAAAAGAGCTGACTTAAACATGTATGTTGAACCAACTCTGCATCGCATGTATGAATCCCACTTGCTAATGGTACACTCTTTTTAATATGTATTTTATGTGCTTTGCCAGAATTTTATTGAGAATTTTTAATCTATATAAATTAGAGATATTTGTCTGAAGTTTTTTTTTCCTTGATGTGTCTTTGTCTGGTGATACTATCTACATAGAATGAGTTTGGAAGTGTTCTCTCCTTTTCTATTTCATGGAATAATTTCAGGAGTATTGGTGTTAATTCTTCTTCAAAGGTCTGATAGAATTCAGCTGAGAATCTGTCTAGTCCTGGGCTTTTCTTAGTTTGTAGACTTTTTAAAATTTTTTAAATTTGTTTTAATTAATTATACATGAGAGTAGAATGCATTTATGCACTTTAATATATAATACATAGATGGAATATATTTTTTCATTTTTCTGAGGGTTCATGTCACAGAATTACATTGATCATGCAGTCACATATATACATAAAGTAATAATATCTCTTTCATTCTACTATCCTTCCTATCCCCACATTCCTACCCCTTTCCTCCCATCACTTCCCTCTACCTAATCTAACTATTCTCTAGGGCATCCCACCTCATTATGAATTAGCACCCACATATTAGAGAAAACATTTGGCTTTTTTGGTATTGGATTATTTCACTTAGCATGATATTCTCCAACTCCATCCATTTACTGGCAAATGTCATAATTTCATTCTTCTTTAAAGCTGAGTAATATTCCATTGAATATATATACTACATTTTTTTTAACAATTTATCTATTGAAGGACACCTAGGTTGGTTACATAGTTTAGTCATTGTGAATGGAGCTGCTATAACTGTGATGTGGCTGCATTACTGTAGTATGCTGATTTTAAGTCTTTGGGGTATAAACCGAGGAGTGGGATAGCTGGGTCAAACAGTTGTTCCATTCCAAGTTTTCTGAGGAATCTCCATACTGCTTTCCATAGTGGTTGTACCAATTTGCAGCACCACCTGCAATGTATGAGTTTACCTTTTTCCCCCACATCCTCACCAACATTTTTTGTTGCCTGCATTCTTGATGATTGCCATTCTGACTAGAGTGAGATGAAATCTTAGAGTAGTTTTGATCTACGTTTCTCTAATTAATAGAAATGTTGAACAATTTTTCATATGTTTGTTGATCAATCGTATTTCTTCTGTGAAGTGTCTGTTCATTTCCTTAGCTCATATATGGATTCGGTTATTTGTTTTTGTTGTTGTTGTTTCTTTCTTTCTTTCTTTGGTGTTAAGTTTTTTGAGTTCTTTATATATCCTAGAGACTAATGCTTTATTGGAGGTACATGTGGTAAAGATTTCTCCCAATCTGTATGCTCTCTCTTCACATTATTGATTGTTTCCCCTGCTAAGAAGAAGCTTTTTAATTCAAATCCATCCAATTTATTGATTCCTGATTTTATTTCTTCAGCTTTAGGGGTCTTGTTAAGGAAGTCAAGTCCTAAGGCAGCATGGCAAAGATTTGGACCTACTTTTTCTTCTGTTAGGCCCAGGGTCTCTGTTCTAGTGCCTAAGTGTTTGATCCACTTTGAGTTGATTTTTGTGCAGGGTGAGAGATACAGGTTTAATTTCACTTTGCTACATATGGATTTCCAGTTTTGCCAGCACCATGTGTTGAACATCATTTCTCCAGTGAATGTTTTTGGCACTTTTGTCTAGTATGAGATAACTGTATTTTTGTGGGTTTGTCTCTGTGTCTACTATTCTGTATCATTGGTCTACAAGTCTATTTTGGTGCCAATACCATGCCATTTTTGTTACTGTGTATAGTTTAAATTCTGGTATTGTGATGCCTCCTGCTTCACTTTTCATGCTAAGGATTGCGTTAGCTATTCTGGGTCTCTTATTTTTCCAAATAAATTTCATGATTGCTTTTAATATTTCTATGAAGAATGTCACTGAGATTTTAACTGGCAATTCATTTAATCTGTAAAACACTTTTGGTAGTATGGCCATTTTGACAATATTAATTCTGCTGAAAATAAAGTAGATTTGCTTGTTGATGTATGAAATATTTTATGCATGTCTGTTAAGTCTAAATTATTGATTTATTATTTATTTCTATAGTTTCTTTATTTAGTTTTTGTTTGGAAGATCTGTCCAGTAGTGAGAGAGGTGAGTTAAAGTCACCCAGTATTATTGTGTTGTGGTCTATTCTACTCTTGAAATTGAGAAGGGTTTTTTTTATGTACATAGATGCTTCATTGTTTGGGGTATATATACTTTCCTTTAGAAGTATGAAATGCCCTTCTTTTTCTCTTCTAACCAATTTTGAAGTCTGCTTTATCTGAGATAGTATGGAAACCCCTGCTTGTTTATGCATATGAGTGATAGTTTTTTTCCTCTTCTTTCATCTTCAGCCTGTGAATGTCTTTGCCTATGAGGTTAGTCTCTTGAAGACAGTATATTGTGGAGTCTTCTTTTTAATCCAATCTGCCAGTCTGTGTCTTTTGATTGATGAGTTTAGGCCATTAACATTCAAAGTTATTATTGAGATATGATTTGTATTCCCTTTCATTTTTATTTATTTATGGTTTTTAATTTGACTTAGTTTTTCCTTTGTTATTCCTTGAATTAGTTATTCCTTAGTATAGATCATTCCTTTACTAGTTTTTACTTTTTTAAAATTTAATCCTCATGTAATATTTTGTTGAGGATGTTCTGTAGTGTAGGCTTTCTAGTTTTAATTTTTTTAATTTTTATTATCATGTAAGATTTTTAATTTCATCTTCAAATCTGAAACATAATTTTGCTAAATATAAAATTCTTGGTTTGCATATTTTTTCTTTCAGAGTTTGAAATATATAATTCCAGGACCTCCTAGCTTTGAGGGTCTGCATTGAGAAATCAATTGAGATATAAATTGGTTTTCCTCTATATGTAATTTGATTTTTTTTCTCACAAGGCCTTTAAGATTTTATCTTTATTCTCTATTAGTCATTCTCATTATATAATTCTCATTATACTGTGTCCTGGTATAGGTCTACTATAATTTTGTACATTTGGGGTCCTGTAAAGCTCTTATATTTGATTTTCCATTCCATTCTTTAGGGGTTTGGAAAATTTTCTGCTATCATATCATTTAAAAGATTGTGCATTCTTTTGGTTTGTATCTCTGCTCCTTCATCTATATTGATAACTCTTAAATTTGATCTTTTTATGTTATCCCATAATTCTTGAATGTTCTTTTCATGGTTTCTTACTATCTTCTCTGAATGGTGAGCTCTACTTTCACAATTATATTTTGTCTTCATTGCTTGAGGTTCTGTTTTCCAAGTGGTCTAGCCTATTGGTAATGCTTTCTATTAAATTCATAATTTGGTTACTGATTCCTTCATTATGAGGATTTCTGCTTGTTTTTTTTCTTCAATCTTTCTTTATTGAAGTAATCTTTCACTTCCTGTATTTTTTCTTTGATTTTGTCCTTTATATTATTCTGTACTTCACAGAGCAATTGAACAATGTACATTCTGAACTCCTTCTTGGACATTTTTTCCACTGTGTTATCGGTAGTTTCTATTGTTGAAGCATCTTGGTTTGTTTGGGGTCCCTTGTTTTTTTATGTTCTTCATGTGTATTCCTATCTAGAAGCATGGCTCTAAGGCAGTACAAATTCTACCCTGTAGATCTAATTGTTCTAAATGTTTCCAGAACCTCACCTTTAATGGTCATACTGATATCAACAACATCCAATAAAAACAATATATAGTTTTAAATATAATAGCTCCCACTAAAGCATCTACTGGTTTCTCACATTAAACCAAAATGATGAGTTCAATAACTATCTATAATATAAATAGAAAATTTGCTAAAACAGTTTACAATTTCAAATAGATGAGAGAACAGAAGTAGTGTAGTACACAAAGTTAGCAAGTGAGGAAGAGAATACCTAGAAGCAAAAAATTACAGAAAGAGTGGAAGAGAAGCCAAAAGAGATTGGATATTTTTTGGAGAAAAGTTGGAAAGAAAATCTAAGAAAAAAGACAAGTGAGAGGAAGAACATGAACAAAGAGAAAAAATTAAAGACTTAAGAATACAAGAAAGATGCAGACACCATTCATATAATATTGTCCTCCATACACTGATACATTAAAAATACCATGTTCCAAATATGGTAGAGATATTAGCAAATCAAAAAATAAAATAAATCTCAATGGAAAGTTGAACTTTCTGTGTCAGTGTTCAAAAGTTTCTCAGTCATGTTTTGGACATCTCTCAGGATCACCAAGCCCAGATCAGCCCTCACAGACCCAGGCACTATGTCACTGATCTGGGCTTCAGATACCTCAAGCTCAACCATGCTGCAGTCCCAATATTTCAGTGCTGCTCCTACTTGCAGAGAGGTCGCCAGGGATACATTCATGCAAAGGAGCAACCCTGAGATGCAGCAGCAAGACAAGGGCTACCAGCACTCCCAACAGGAAGACCCTAGGCACCCCCACACTGGACCTGTAGGTCCTGGCCAGAGTTCCCATACAGAGGCTCTTGTGGTGGCAAACCTGCTATAACTCTGGCCCCAGGCCCTGGCCTGCATCCCAAAATAGGTGCAGCCACGTGCAACCAAACCTGGAGTCTCCTGACAGTAGACCTCTAGGAGATGTTGGCAAAGGTAGTGGTAATGGTTGGTGCCAGCAGGCAGCAGGTCAGCAGCAGCGGTAGTAAAACACTGTCAGCAGCACTGCAATCACAGCTGTGAGGGCAGTGATCTCTGGGTGGCAGCAGCTTGTCGCTATCAGTCACATTGGGAGCACATGTGTCTATGGTTGCAGCAGCGGGTGGCTGTAGCTGCAAGGGCAGCAGCACCCAGAAAGAAGATCTCCAGGTGACCTCGAGGTGGCAGTCACAGTAACAGAGGCAGGGGTTATGGTGGTAGTGGTGTAGGCATAAGCCAATTGGAGAAGAACCTATGGTGAGTCAGCAGAAGTAACCTCAAATGTAAAGTCCAGTTGGTAGGCTTTTGATGGTGTCTTCTACTTCATTGCTTGATATCGATCGGTTTAAATTGTATGTTTCCTCCTGATTCAGTTTGAGTAAATCATATGTCTCTAGAAATTTGTTGATGTCTCCAAGATTTTCTACAACAAATATATGAAAAAATATTCAAAAGCTCTAGCAGTTAAAGAAATTTCAATTAAAACTAAGTGTAGGGCTATGGTTGTAGCTCAGTGGCACAGCACTTACCTAGCGTGTGTGAGGCACCACATATAAATAAATAAAATAAAGATTTATTAACAACTAAATTTTTTTAAACTACACTGAGATTTCATCACATTTCAGTCAGAATGGCAATTATCAAGAATACAAGTAACAATAAATTTTGGCAAGGATGTGAAGGGAAGGGCATACTCATACATTGATGATAAAACTGCAAATTGGTGCAACCACTCTGGAAAGCAGTATGGAGATTCATCAGAAAACTTAGAATGGAACCACCATTTGACTCAGTTATCCCACCCAAAGGACTTATATTCGGCAAACTACAATGATGCAGCCTCATCTATATTTATATCAAATTAATTCACAATAGCTAAACTACAGAACCAGCCTGGGTGCCCTTTAATGGATGAATGGATAAAGAAAGTGTGATCTATATACATGATGGAATACTACTCAGCCATAAAGAGAAATTAAATTATGGCATTTGCCAGTAAATAGATGGAAGTGGAGACTATCATGCTAAGTGAAATAAACCAATCCCCAAAATCAAAGGCCCAATATTCTCTCTGATATGGAGATGCTAAACTCACAATAAAGGGAGGTAAGAAAGAATAGAAGTAGCTTGGATTAGACAAAGGGTAATGAAGAAAAGGGAAAAATGGGAGTTGGAAAGATAGTAGAATGAATTACACATTACTTACCTATGTGCGTATATGAATACACAATCAATGTAACTCCATATCATATACAACTAAGAAAATAAGAAGACATATATATATAATATATTTTATATATATATATAATATGTGTGTGTGTACACACACACACACACACACACAAACACACCATGTCAAAATTCATTCTACTACCATGTATAACTAATGAGAACAGTTTTTTTTTTTTTAAGGGGCTGGGGATATAGCTCAGAAGCAGAGTGAAGCCCTGGGTTTAATCATAGTACTTAAAAACAAAAACAAACAAACAAAACTCTAACAAAGATGTGACTTCTTATGTGTAAGAAGCAATTTTGGTTTTGCTATCACTGCTACAGATGATTATCAAGTGATATTATCACTCTTGATCATATTTTTACTTAAAAAACTAAAATAATATTATCCATATTTATATAATATATAGTGCTACAAATAACCTAATTGTATCTGGAAATAAATACTCAGAAAAAAATGTAAGACTTCAAATAAAAGTTTTCAATGAAGAAAGGTGAATTGCAATACATGAGCCAAAACTTAACTATGTAAATGCAGACCTCAAACAGGAAACCTTGAAGACTAGAAAGCCCTTCTGGTGATATGATTTGAGGGATAAGGAGGTTAATTGAGGTCCATGGGAGGCAATTTTGAGTAGAAGGTCAACAACACACAAGGACTGCAGTTTGGTAATGGGTGAGGGAAACAGGGATGCAGTCAGAAGGTTGCCTTAGGCAGAGTTGAGATTGAACCTCATGTAGAAGGATAAGAGGGTTAGAAATGTATGCAGATGCCAAGTAAATCAATTCTGCATAAAGTAGGGGGATACTGAGGAATGAACACAAATAGGAATGTATCAGAATATATTAAAGTAAGGGTAAAATTACTGGAGAACATGATCTGTGGTAGAGGTAAACAATGGGAATGAGATGGGGAATATGTCTTCATATGTACAATGCACAGAAATGACATTTTGTAAGACCAATACTGTATTATTTATAGAACCTTTATTCTATTTTAAAAATATAGATTTTTTAAAGAGTAATAAAGGTCTTCAAGAACAAAAATTATAATGTCTGCAAATAAAAATAAAGAAATTGTTTTTCAATGCCATTGAAAGATTGGATGAGATTAAGGAGGTCTTAAGAGAAAAAATAATTTTATTTTGAGGGCTAGGAAAAATATCATATGCCATGTAGGAGTTTTTGTTTGTCTGTGGTACTGGAAATCAAACTGAGGGCCTCATGTGTGGACATACACTATTACTGAGATATACCCCTAACCCTGCCATGTAGTAGTTTTGTGATATCAATAAATGAATAAACAAAATGACATATAAAATATATAAAATTTATTAAGTAGTTAGAAATTATTAAAATTTTAAAGGAGTTAAAATTAACATACTTCAATGATGCAGCACATCAATGTTTATAACAGATCAATTCACAATAGCCTAGCTATGGAATCAATCTAAATGCCTATCAACAGATGAATGGAATATTATTCAGTCATTAAGAAGAATGACTTTATGACATTTGCTGGTAAATGAATGGATGGATTTGGAGACTATCATGTTACATGAAGTAAGCTAATCCCAAAATCTAAAGTTCACATATACTCTCTAATAGTAGATGCTAAACCTAAATAAGGGTGGGAGGGAAAAAAAGAAGTTCAGTAAACTAGAAAAAGAGGAGTGAAGCAAAGGGTGGGGGGGAATAGATAAAGGAAAGACAGTGGAAAGACTCTGACATAACTTTCCTATATACAATATGAATACATCACAGTGAATCTCAACAACATGTACATCCATAAGACTTGGATCCTAATTAGAAAAAGATATATTCTATGCTTGTAAAAATGTATCAAAATATATTCTACTGTCATATATAACTAAAAATAGCAAATAAAATTTCTTGTTGTTGTTGTTGTTGTTGTTTTAAAGCCACAGATGGTTTAACTCTATGTATTGTAGAGAAGGTTCAATAATGTCAGAAAATTGGACAATAGTTAGTAGGGTTTGGGTTAGGGTCAGTGATTGAATATGTTAATGATGAAATCTGAAAATGCAGGGAATGGCCCTATGAGCATGTGTTAGCCAAATTGACTTCCAAATGCCTTCCTAAGGAATGACATGAAATTATCATCACCCCAAATCAAACACAGAGAGGGAAGAAGAAGGATATCTGTGATGTAGTATCTGTAATGGAATATGCTCAAGAGCTCACAAGGATGGTGGAGGCAGAGAAGTGTGTAAAAGTCAGGTAGGGGGTAAAACTTCAATAAACATGGAGGTGAGCTGACTTAACACTTTCTTCACAGCCTGTCTCTAAGCTTTTGGTACTTGAGCTTGATGTTGCTGTCAGGAGCATTGGTTTTCTTGGACCTGATACCATCACAACTGGATATCTTTTATGGTGATCTGGAAGACATGGTTTTCTATTTTTAATGTGCCTGAGGCAGAACAGCTGAATCCTCTTCCTATAGGTGAACCATGGCCACTGGGGGATGAATGTCTCCGTGTGTGCATTGTGTATCCACTGAGCTATTCTCAAGATTTTACTGAGGCTCAAACTCCATCACATGGAATTTGGTATTTGCTTTAAGAAGAATATGAAGACCAACTGGAACATGGTGCTGGAGGGAGTGACATCACAGGTGGTGAATTAAACTCTGCAGGAGAAAACACCAACCTGACAGCTATCACATACATCTTTCTCATTTCAGACTAGAAACCTGTTTCTCAGCATAGCTCCCAACCATACCCATAATAGGATGCCATGATATATGACAGTCTAGTGGTTGCATGATGTCAAAAACATGCTGTTTGGAAGCCAATGCCAGAGTTATGTGGCCTTGTCACATATTTCTTGGCCAACACCTTTTCTCTTCTGACCCAGGTCCATCATCAGTAGGCTCAAACTTACTGGATCTGTTATCTCAAGCATTTTCATGAGTTGCAGTCAATGAAGTCCCACCGTGGTGCAAATAAAATTAAAAAAAAATAAAGTGAGTCATTTTGCAGACAAAAAAATTAAACATTTTGCATATCATTATACACCTAGTTTTAAAAAAAATACAACAAAGGTTTGGTCATGTGAATAATTGTAGGGTGCATGCTTCATATGCTTGAGGCCCTGAGTTCATTCCTCAGCAACAAAAATAAATGTATATGATATATGTACACATGTAATAAGCATTGAAATATTGAATATACTTTGGCATCAAAATTAAAGAGAGCTCAACATAGTTAACTGATTCTTCCTGTAAGCTTACAGGATACATGAGCATTCCTCATAGCCTGCACAGAAGGATAATATGCAGATCATTTATATTCAAAATCTCAAATGCAGCCACTTGTGTAGTTAAGAAGAGAAGTAAATACTTCTTTCTTCAATTAATTTGCTTATAAATAATGTTGCTTAAAATATTGAACAAGTTTTTATTTGTCTACTGTGCTTTATAAGGAAGTTAGTTTAAAAACATAAGGGATTAAAAAAAAACATACAGACTAGCAAAAAGCAGAAGTTATCTTTTCATGGAAAACATATTTTAAATGAGGCTACTAGGTGTGGTGGCACATGTCTGTAATCCCAGCAGCTTGAGAGGCTGAGACAGGAGGATCACAAGTTCAAAGCCAGTGTCAGCAAATGTGAGGCACTAAGTAACTCAATGAGACCCTGTCTCTAAATAAGATACAAAATAGGGCTGGGATGTGGTTTAGTGGTCAAGTACCCTGAGTTAAATGCCCAGTACCTAAATAAATAAATAGGCATATGGGATTTTTTTTTTTGCATTGCTATAAATTTTATATTCCACTTTAAAGTTTAACTATAATTTTCAGGCTGATGGCTTGGGCAAAACTCATGGCAACTTCTAAAAATCAGACAAAGTTCAAAATTACACTGTGACTTCTTGAAGCAGATGTGGAGGAAAGTTAAGTGTTTAAAACCCTTTGATTAGCTCTTCTTGCAGTAGATTAACAATTCTAATTTTTATGGCACAGAAGCAGATGCTGAAGCAAATTCATAGTTAATGATGTTATTCAAGCTCACTAAGTGAATCAATTGCAGATCTAGGGCTAGACTTCTAACAACAGAGTCACTATGTACAGTCTGTCTCCTGAGCTGCTCTTGCCATTAACTGACACTCTAAACTTTGGATTTTCAAAACTGGTTTAAAAATTTAATGTGATAAACTGGGTGTGGTGGCACATGCCTATAATCCCAGGAATTTGAGAGCCTGAGGCAGGATAATAAGTTAGAGACTAGCCTTAACAACTTAATAAGACCCTGTCTCAAATTTAAAAGTAAAAAGGTCTGGGGACATGGCTCAGTAGTTAAGCACCCCTTGGTTCAATACCCAGTACTCAAAAACAAACAAACAAACAACAAAAAAAAACCTTAATGGGATGAAACTATAAAAATGAAATATATCTCTCTCTCTCTCTTTCTCTCTCTCTCTCTCTCTCTCTCTCTCTCTCTCTCTCTCTCTCACACACACACACACACACACACACACACACACACACACACCTTTATCTACTTTGCAGATTGAAACTTTTTTTTCTAAACTGCTAGTTTAGGAACCTGTGATTAGTCAACTTTTTCATCTCTGTGACCAAAAGATCTAACAAGAACAATTAGAGAGGGAAAAGTTTATTAGGACTAATGGTCTCAGAGGTTTCACACAATAGACAGCCGACTCCATTACTCTGGGTAAAAGGTAAGGCAGAATGCCACCACAGATCTCAGGCAAAATGAACAAATTTATCATAATGCACCAATTTCTAACAATGGAAAGCAAGCTCCATTAAAACAAAATATAGATTCCTAGTATTTGGTGTTCAATATATTGTCCATCTTATTAACTTGACCATTTTTATCTGTGAGTTTCATATTTTTTAGTTCAACCAACCATGGATCAAAACTATTCAGGAAAAAGATCGCATCTACATTAATTGGTTCAGGCTTTTATCCTCACTCCTTTAAAAAAATATAGTATAACAACTGTTTATGTAGCCCTTTATAGTTTATTAGGAATTATAAGTAATTTAGAAATAATTTAGAGAATATGTAGTTTAAACAATAGTATGAAAGTCTGTACCTTTTTTAAAATAAATCTACATAGAGGAAATGCAAGAGGGTCATGGAACTAGTAACCTATAGAAAATGAAGGAAAAACTATAGTAGGTAGAGATGCTTGAATGTTGCTCACAGATAATAAATGATACTGATTTTCTTCCTACTCCTCACAACCAAGAGTATGCATGAAATCCAGAAAGCTACCTTGCATACTTTTGTTTTATTTATTTATTTATGTGTTTACTTATTTATTTATTTTTGTTTTCTTGATTTTATATTTTTAAATAAATGACAGTGGAATGCATTACAATTCTTATTACACATATAGAACACAATTTTTATATCTTTGTATATAGAGTATGTTCACACCAATTCATGCCATTATACATGTACTTTTTTTGCATTACAATTCTTATTACACAAATATACCACAATTTTTTATATCTCTGTTTATACATAAATTATGTTGACACCCAATTTGATTCTTCATACATGTACTTGGATAATGATGTCCATCACATTTCACCATCCTTGCTAATCCCCTGCTCCCTCCCTTTCCCTCCCACCCTTCTTCCCTATGCGCCCCCTCTCTACCCCACTATGAGTCAGCCTCCTTATATCAGAGAAAACATTCAGCATTGGTTTTTTGGGGATTGGCTAACTTCACTTAGCATTATCTTCTCCAGCGCCATCCATTTACCTGCAAATGCCTGATTTTATTCTCTTTTATTTCTGAGTAAAATTCCATTGTGTATATATGCCACATTATTTTATCCATTCATCCACTGAAGGGTATCTAGGTTGGCTCCACAGTTTAGCCATTGTGAATTGTGCTGCTATGAACACTGATGTGGCTGTGTCCCTGTAGTATTCTGTTTTTAAGTCCTTTGGGTATAGTCTGAGGAAAGGGATAGCTGGGTCAAATGGTGGTTCCATTCCCAGATTTCCAAGAAAATTCCATACTGCTTAGCATATTGGCTGTACCAATTTGCAGTTCCACCAGCAATGTATGAGTGTACCTTTTTCCCCACATCCTCACCAACACTTATTGTTATTTGTCTTTCTAATAGCTGCCATTCTGACCGGTATGAGATGATATCTTAGAGTAGTTTTGATTTGCATTTCTCTGATTGCTGGAGATGATGAACATTTTTTCATTTATTTGTTGATTGATCATATATCCTCTTCTGAGAAGTGTCTGTTCATGTCCTTGGCCCATTTGTTGATTGGGTTATTTGGTTTCTGTTTGTTTGTTTGTTTTTTGTGGGTTTTTTTTTTTTGTGTGTGTGTGTGTGTGCTTAGCTTTTTGAGTTCTTTATATACTCTAGAGATTAGTGCTCTATCTGATGTGTGAGGGGTAAAAATTTTCTCTCAGAATGTGGGCTCTCTGTTCACTTCACAGATTGTTTCTTTTGCTGAGAAAAAACTTTCTAGTTTGAGTCCATTCCATTTATTGACTCTTGGTTTTAATTCTTGTGTTATAGAAGTCTTGTTAATGAAGTTGGGGCCTAATCCCACATGATGATGTTTAGGGCCTACTTTCTCTTCTATTAGACACAGAGTCTCTGGTTTAAATTCTAGGTCCTTGATCCATTTTTAATTGAGTTTTATGCATGGTGAGAGATAAGGGTTTAATTTCATTTTGTTGCATATGTATTTCCAGTTTTCCCAGAACCACTTGTTGAAGATGCTATCTTTTCCCCACTGCATGTTTTTGGCACCTTTGTCTAATATAAAATAATTGTAATTTTGTGGGTTAGTCTCTTTGTTCTCTATTCTGTTCCATTGGTCTACCAGTCTATTTTGGTGCCAATACTATGCTGTTTTGTTACTATTGCTCTGTAGTATAATTTAAGGACTGATAAAGCAATGCCACCTGCTTCACTCTTCCTGCTAATGATTGATTTAGCTATTCTGGATTTCTTATCTTTCCAGATAAATTTCATGATTTCTTTATCTAATTCTATGAGGAATGCCATTGAGATTTTGATCAGAATTGCAAAATATCTGTATAGTGCTTTTGGAAGTATGGTTATTTTGATAATATTAATTCTGCCTATCCAAGAGCAAGGTAGATCTTTCCATCTTCTAAGGTCTTCTTTGATTTCTTTCTTTGGGGTTCTGTGGTTTTCACTGTATAGATCTTTCACCTCTTTTGTTAAGTTGATTCCCAAGTATCTTATTTTTTTCGAGGTTATTGTGAAGGGAGTAGTTTTTCCTCATTTCTTTCTAAGAGGCTTTGTCACCAATATATAGAAATGCCTTTGATTTATGGGTGTTGATTTTATATCTTTCTACTTTGCTGAATTCATTTACTAGTTCTAGAATTTTTCTGGTGAAGCTTTTTGGGTCTTCTAGGTATAAAATCATATTGTCAGCAAATAGTGCTTATTTAAGTTCTTCTTTTTCTATATATATCCCTTTAGTTTCTTTTGTCTGTCTAATTGTTTTGGCCAGTGTTTCAAGAACTATGTTGAATATAAGTGGTGAAAGAGGGCATCCCTGTCTTGTTCCAGTTTTTAGAGGGAATGTCTCCAATTTTTTTCCATTTAGAATGATGTTGGCCTAAGGCTTAATGTAGATATCTTTTATGATGTTGAGATATGTTCCTGTTATCCCTAGTTTTTCTAGTGTTTTGAACATAAATGGTATTTTGTTGTGCAGTATTTTGTCAAATGCTTTTTCTGCATCTATTTGAAATGATCATATGGTTCTTATCTTGGAGTCTATTGATGTGATAAATTACATTTATTGATTTCCATATGTAAAACCAACCTTGCATCCCTGGGATGAATCCCAATTGATCATGGTGCACAATCTTTTTGATATGTTTTTGTATTGATTTGCCAGAACTTCATTGAGAATTTTTGCATCTATGTTCATTAAAGATATTGGTCTGAAGTTTTCTTTCTTTGATATGTCTTTGCCTGGTTTGGGGATCAGGGTGATATTGGTCTCATAGAATGAATTTGGAAGTGCTGTCTCTTTTTCTATTTCCTGAAAAAAAATTGAAGAGTATTGGTATTAGTTTTTCTTTAAAAGTCTTGTAGAACTCGGCTGTATATCCATCCTATCCTGAGCTTTTCTTGGTTGGTAAGCTTCTGATGGCATCTTCTATTTCCTCACTTGATATTGGTCTGTTTAAACTGTGTATATCTTCCTGACTTAATCTGGGCAAATAGTATGACTTAGGAAATTTGTTGATGCCTTCAATGTCTTGTATTTTATTGGAGTATAAGTTTTCAAAATAATTTTTAATTATCCTTTTCATTTCTGTATTGTCTGTTGTGATATTACCATTTTCATCATGTATGCTGGTAATTTGAGTTCTCTCTCTCCTTCTCTTTGTTAGTGTAGCTAAGGGTGTGTCAATTTTATGTATTTTTGCAAAGAACCAACTTTATGTTTTGTCAATTTTTCCAATTGTTTCTTTTGCTTTGATTTCATTGATTTCAACTCTAATTTTAATTATTTCTTGCCTTCTACTGCTTTTGCTGCTGATTTGTTCTTCTTTTTCTAGGGCTTTTGAGATGTCGTGTGAGGTCATTTATTTGTTGACTTTTTTTTTCTTTTAAGGAATGAACTCCATATAATGAATTTTCCTCTTAGTACTGCTTTCATAGTGTCCCATAGATTTTAAAATTTATATCTATTTTCTCATTTACCACTAAGTATTTTTTAATCTTCTTCTTGATGTCTTCTGCAACCCATTGTTCATTCAGTAGCATAGTGTTTAGTCTCCAGATGATGGAGAAATTTTTATTTTTTTATTTTGTTGATTTCCAATTTCATTTCATTATGATCAGATAAAATACAAGGTAGTATCTCTACTTTTTTGTATTTGCTAAGAGTTGCTTTGTGGCATAGTATATGGTCGATTTTAGAGAAGGACACATGTGCTGTTGAGAAGAAAGTATATCCGCTTGATGCAGCTTGAAATACTCTCTCTCTCTCTCTCTCTCTCTCTCTCTCTCTCTCTCTATATATATATATATATATATATATATATATATATATATATATATCAGTTAAGTCTAAGTTATTGATTGGGTTACTGAGTTCTATAATTTATTTATTCAGATTTTGTTTGGAAGATCTATCCAGTGGTGAAAGAGGTGTGTTAAATTCACCCAAGATTATTGTGTTGTGGTCAGTTTGACTCTTGAACTTGATAAGAGTTTGTTTGATGAACATAGCTGCATCATTGTTTGGGGCATATATATTTAAGATTGTTATGTCTTGTCGGTGTATGCTTCCCTTGAGCTGTATGTAATGTCCATCTTTATCCCTTTTGATTATCCTTGGCTTGAAGTCTACTTTATTTGATATGACTATGGAAACCCCTGCTTGCTTCTGCAGTCCATGTAAGTGATATGATTTTTCTCAACCTTTCACCTTCAGTCTGTGTATGTCTTTTCCTATCAGATGAGTCTCCTGGAGGCAGCATATTGTTGGGTGTTTTTTTTTTAATCCAATCTGCTAGCCTGTGTCTTTTGATTGGTAACTTTAAGCTATTAACATTTAGGGTTATTATTAAGACATGGTTTGTATTTCCAGCCATATTTGTTTATTTTGTTATTTTACTTGAATTATTTTTCTTCTTTGATTAGTTTTTCCTTTAGTGCACTACCTACCTCTGCTGGTTTTCATTTCTTCTTAATGAAATATTTTACCAAGGATGTTTTGTAGTGCCAGTTTTCTAGCTATAATTTCTTTTAACTTTTGTTTATTGTGGAAAGTTTTTATTTCATCTTCAAATATAAAGCTTAATTTTTCTGGATAAAAAATTCTTGGTTGGTATCCATTATCTTCCAGAGCTTGAAATATGTTGTTCCAAGATCTTCTAGCTTTCAGTGTCTGTGTTGAAAAATCTGTCCATTATCCTAATGGTTACCCCATATGTAATCTGATTCCTTTCTCTTCTGGCTTTTAAAATTCCCTCCTTATTCTGTATGTTGGGCATTTTTATAATAATGTGTCTTGGTGTGGATCTGTTGTGATTTTGCACATTCAGCATCCTATAGTCTTCTTGGATTTGGATTTCCAATTCATTCTTCATGTTTGGAAAATTATCTGATATTATTTCATTGAATAGATTGTTCATTCCTTTTGTTTGCACCTCTATGCCTTCCTCTATTCCAATAACTCTTAAATTTGGTCTTTTTATGCTATCCTATATATGTTTTTAATGTTCTGCTTGTAGTTTCTTATCATTTTTTACTGTGTGGTCTATGTTCTTTTCAAGATAATTATTTGATCTTCATTGTCTGATGTCCTATCTTCTAAATAGTCTACTCTGTTGGTGATACTTTCATTTGAGTTTTTAATTTGGTTTATTATTTCTGTTTGTTGTTGTTGTTGTTGTTGTTGTTGTTGTTTTGTAGAAACTTTATCTCCCTGTTGAGGTTATCTTTTGCTTCTTGGATTGTTTATGTAGGTCCTCATGGAAGTGATGTTTCACTGTTTGTATTTTTCTCTTATATCTTCCTTCAATTCACAGAACATATTAACCATGTATATCCTGAACTCTTTCTCTGTAATTATTTCTGCTGTGGCTGCCAATGTTTCCAATAATGTGATGTTTATATAATGTGATAATGTGATTTGTTTGTGGTAATTTCTTCCCTTGTCTTTTCTTTTTTTTTAATTTATTTATTCTGCTTATAAATCTTAATACACCATTATACAAAAATTTATCATTTCTCTGATTATATATATGGTATGTTGACACCAAATTCACATCTTCATACATGTATTTTGTATAATGATGAGGGTCTTCTTTCACCATCCATGCTATTCCCCTTCTCCCTCCCATTCCCTCCCACCCCAATTCCCTATCTAGAGGTAATCTTCCTCCCTTGCTCTCCCTCCCAACCCCATTTTGAGTCACCCTCCCCCCTTATATCAGAGAAGACATTAGGCATTTGTTTTTTGGGGATTGGCTAGCTTCACGTAGCATAATCTTCTCTAATGCCATCCATTTTCTTCCCTTTTCATGTTGCTCATGTGTCTTCCTTTCTAACTCTGTGAGTCTTGGAGTTATTGTTTTTACTCTATAGGTTTGTAATGCTCTTGTAGGATTCCAGGATCCCTCCTTTGTGGGGAAGGACTATGTTAACAGATCCCAATATCAACAATATATCACCTATGAACAATTTATTGTAATTAAGACATTAACAGTTTAATCTCAATGTACAGAAATGTTGGGTTCAATTATGTTTTAAAATATAATCAGTAGTTTTGTAAAAAGATATACAGTTTCTGACAGTGGTCAATATACTAGGGGTGGGGCATAGTACAATATGCTGAGGGGAAATATTGTGAAGGTATAGAGTTAATATATCTTAGGAAATGTGAAAGGGAAATCTAATGAAGAGGGTTAGTAGCAGGAGAATAGACAGGAAATAATTTAGGGTAGATAGGTACATGGAAAGACAGTAGATTACATAAAACAACACATATACATATTTAGAAAAATACAGGATGTTAAAATAATAAAATTTGGAGAGGGAAATGAAAATGAAAGAAGAAAAATGGAGCATACACAATGTTTTTTGTTTTATATTATTCAGATGACTCAATCCTCAAAATCCTATTTTATGCAGAGTTCTTGGTTTCACATATGTTGGGGATGTGAGGGCCAGAGAATAGAGGGGTAGAAGAGAAAGAGAAAAAAAAATTCAAAAGAATTTCTTTTCTCCTCCAATAGGTGGTGTTTTCTGTTTTAAACTGGTATCTCTGCCCTCAGGATGGTATAGGTAATCAGGGAGAGAAGACTGGTCTTGGTGTAGGGTGTCTGGGAGTTGGAAGTGCCACCTGCCAGTCACTGCAGGAAGATTGTACCTCACAGGTCTCCTTTTGGAGCCACTCATTTGACTTGAGCACCCAGTATCATCTCTCTCTCTCTTGCCTGGAGATTTCCCAGTTCCTGGTCTCTCTGTTAGGCTCCAAGCATTAGTCCCAACCCCTCTCACTTAGCAGTTCCCATCTTCCAGGTCTCTCACACCCAGGCTCACACCAGGTGGGCAGAACCCTGGTCATACTTTACACCTACCCAACTGAGAGCTGTTTTTGTGGTGGGTGGTCACTGTGCTTAGTTATCGCTGCTGGGGGCAGGGGTTGGGGGGAGTTGGATATTTGGTTCCTGGCAAGATGGAGACCCAATCTGAGAACTGCCACCACCAAATATGGCAAGAAAGGTTATCCAAGATGGAGTTGATCTCCTTCCAGTGCCAGGGAGTCTAGTGAAGTGGGGGGAGCCAGGCGATGGCATTGTGCTGTGGGTAGGTAGTAGCTGAGTGACCTGCGTGAGAGCGGAGTGCAGTCTGGAATTCTGCAGAGGTGCTTGTAGGTGATTCTGCTTAGCTGCTTGAGAGTTATGCATGGGCTAGAACTGCGGGATCTGGGTTTCAGGAGCCAGGGGCCCGGAGTCCTACTCAAATACTGAGGCTCTGAGCCCTGTGTGGGGGTCACAGTGCTGGTGATTTCTGCAGATATCAGCTGTATATGAGTCCTCTTACACTCTCTGATATGCAGTATCTATATTTCTTCTTCTATGAAGTCTCTGTTCAATTCCTTAGCCCATTTATTGATTGGATTATTTGCTTTTTTGGTGTTAAGTTTTTTGAGTTCTTTATATATCCTAGAGATTAATGCTTTATAGAAGGTGCATGTGGTAAAGATTTTCTCCCAATCTGTAGGTTCTCTCTTCACATTATTAATTGTTCTCTGCTGAGAAGAAGCTTTTTAATTTGAATCCATCCAATTTATTGATTCTTGATTTTATTTCTTGAACTTTAGGAGTCTTGTTAAGGAAGTCAGATCCTAGGCTAATGTGGTGAAGATTTGGGCCTATTTTTTATTTTATTAGCTGCAGGGTCTCTGTTCTAGTGCCTAAGTCTTTGATCCATTTTGAGCTGGTTTTTGTGCAGGGTGAGAGATAGAGGTTTAATTTTATTTTGATACATATGTATTTCTAGTTTTGACAGCACCATTTGTTGAGTAGGCTATCTTTTCTCCAGTAAATTTTTTGGCACCCTTGTCTAGTATGAGATAACCATATTTGTGTGGGTTTGTCTCTGTGTCCTCTATTCATACCTTTGGTCTACAAGTCTATTTTTGTGCCAATACCATGCCATTTTTGTTACTATAGCTCTGTGGTATTGTAATTCCTCCTGCTTTACTTTGCTTGCTAAGAATTGCCTTCACTCTTCTGGGTCTCTTATTTTTCCAAATAATTTTTTTTTTTTCTCAACTCTTCATCTACAGCTTATTGGCCCCTGCTCTGGAGGCCATGTTCTGAGTTCTCTGTTGTTTTGTATATTATGAAGTGTTTATTTTTAACTCTGGCTGTGGGGAATGTGAACTATTCCTGGGCCTGTGTGAGCTCTGAAAATTGTATCACCTGCTCCTTTCCAGGCATTTTTTTTCACCTTTGGGAAGTTTCTCCATAAGTTTGAGGGGGCCCCTCTACAGGTCTCCAGAGTTCTCTTCCTTTGGGACTCTAGTTCTCTTTCCTCTCCTTTCCAAATAAATTTCATGACTCCTTTTTCAATTTTGATGAAGAATTTCATTGAGAATTTAATTAGAATTGCACTAAATATGCATAATGCTTTTGGTAGTATGGCCATTTTGATAATATTGATTCTGCCTATCCAGAAGCATGGGAGATCTTTCCATCTTCTGAGGTTTTCTTCAATTTCTTTCTTTAGTGTTCTGTAGTTTTATTGTATATATTTTTTACCTCTTTTGTTAGATTGATTCTGAGGTTTTTTTATTTATTTGTTTTGTTTTGAGGCTATTGAGAATGAGGTAGTTTTCCTAATTTCTCTTTCAGTGGATTCATTGCTGATGTATAGGAATGTACTTGATCTATGCGTGTTGATTTTATATCCTGCTACTTTGCTGAATTTATTTATTAGTTCTAGAAGTTTTCTAGTAGAATTTTTTGAATCTTCTAAGTATAGAATCATGTCATCAGCAAATAGTGATAGTTCTTCTTCACCTATTTGTATCCTTTTAATTTCTTTCTTTTGTCTAATTGCTCTGGCTAGATTTTCAGCGATGATGTTGAGTAGAAGTGGTGAAAGAGGACATCCTTGTCTTGTTTCTGTTCTTAGCAGAAATGCTTTCAACTTTTCTCCATTCAGAATGCTGCTGGTCTTGGGTTTAGCATATATAGCTTTTACAATATTGAATTATATTCCTACTATACCTAGTTTTTCTGGTGTTTTGAATATGAAGCTTTGCTGTATATTGTCAAATGCTTTTTCTGCATCTATTGAGATGATAATGATTCTTGTTTTTAAGTCTCTTAATATGATGAATTATGTTTTTAGATTTTCATATGTTGAACCAACCCTGCATCCCTGGAATAAATCTCAATTTATCATGGTGTACTATCTTTCTGATGTGGTTTTTATGTGATTTGCCAGAATTTTATTGAGAATTTTTGCCTCTGTGTTATTCAGGGATATTGGTCTGAAGTTTTCTTTTCTTGATGAGTCTTGTGTGGTTTTGGTATCAGGGTAATATTAGTCTCATAGAATGAGTTTAGAAGGATTCTTCCTTTTCAATTTCATGGAATAATTTGAGGAGTATTCATGTTGATTCTTCTTTGAAAGTCTTGTAGAACTCTGCTGAGAATCCATCTGGTCATGGGCTTTACTTGGTTGGTAGACTTTTGATGGTGTTTTCTATTTTATTAATTGAAATCCGTCTGTTTAAATCATGTATGACCTTCTCATTCAGTTTGGGTATGTCATATGTCTAGAAATTTGTCAATGTCTTTGACATTTTTTATTTTATTATAGTATAAATTTTTAGAATAGTTTCTAATTATCTTCTGTATTTCAGATGTGTCCATTGTGATATTTCCTTCTAAATAATACACAATTAAATGATGAGTGGATAGTCAAAGAAATCAAGGATGAAATAAAATAATTCTTAGAGGTAAATGATAACACTGATACTATGTATCAAATCTCTGAGACACTACAAAGGCAGTATTAAAAGAAAAATTTATTGCATTGAGTGCATTTATTAAAAAATAAAAAGTTAACAAATAAATGAACATGATGCTCTCCACTTCATCCATTTACCTGCAAATGAAATAATTTTATTCTCTTTTCATGCTGAATAATAGTCCATTGTGTATATATACCACAGTTTCTTTATCCATTCATCTATTGAAGGGCATCTCGGTTGATTCCACAGTTTGGCACTTGTGAATTGTGGTATTATAAACATTGATGTGACTGCATCACTGTAAAATGCTATTTTTAAGCCCTTTGGGTATAGGCAGATCAGTGAGATAACTGGGTCAAATGGCATTTTGTTTGTTTTGAGACACAATCTTACTATGTAATTCAGTCTGGCCTCAAACTCCTAGACTCAAGTGATCCTCCTATTTGAGCCTCCCATGTAGCTGGGACTATAGATGCACCAAACTGCTCCTAGCTACTTAATTTATTTTCACAACAGCATCTTTCGAAGAATGTGTCTATTTCTTCTAAATTATAATTTATTCATATAAAATCATTATATTATTTTTAACCACTGAGACACATCCCCAGTCATTTTTTGGTTTTTTGTTGTTTTATTATTTATTTATTCTAATTTGTTATATATGATGGAAGAATGCAATTCATTTCATATTACACATATAGAGCACAATTTTTCAAGTCACTGATTGTACAGAAAGTATTTTTACACCATTCGTGTCTTCATACATGTACTTAGGGTAATGATGTCTAACTCATTCCACCATCATTTCTATTTCCTTGTCCAATTACTTCCCCACCATCCCCTCACCCTATCTAACATTTCTCCATTCCTCCCATGCTCTTCGCACCCCCCCAATATCGCCATTATGACTCAGCATCCTTATGACTTATATCAAAGAAAACATTCGGTCTTTGGTTTTGGGGGATTGGCTTACTTCACTTAGCATTTTATTCTCCAGTTCCATCCATTTACCTGCAAATGCCATGATTTGATCCTCTTTCAATGATGAGTAATGTTCCATTATGTATTTATGCCAAAGTTTCCCTATTCATTCATCTACTGAAAGGTATATGGGTTGGTTCCATAATTTAGCTATTGTGAATTGTGCTGCTATAAACATTGATATGGCTGTGTCCCTGTAGTAGGATGTTTTTAAGTCCTTTTGGTATAAACTGAGGAGTGGTATAGCTGGGTCAAACAGTGGTTTCATTCGCAGTTTTCCAAGGATTCTCCATACTGTTTTCCAGATTGACTGCACCAATTTGCAGTGCCACCAGCAATGTATGAGTGTATCTTTCTTCCCACATCCTCACCAACACTTACTGTTCTTTGTAGTCTTGATAGTTGTCATTCTGACTGGAATGAGATGAAATCTTAGAGTAGTTTTGATTTGCATTTCTCTAATTGCTAGAGATGTTGAACATTTTTTCATATGTTTGTTGATTGGTTGTATATCCTCTTCTGAGAAGTGTCTGTTCAATTCCTTGGCCTATTTATTGATTTGGCTATTTGTTTTTTTTTTTTTTTTTTTTTTTTGGTGTTAAGGTTTTTAAGTGACTTAAATATCTTAGAGATTAGTGTTCTATCTGATGTGCTTGTGATAAAGATTAGCTCCCATTGTGTAAGCTCATTCACCTCACTGATTTTTTTTTTTTAGTTTGAATCCATCCCATTATTGGTCATTTTTGTTTTTGTATTTTATTTAGGGTCTCACTGTGTTGCTTAGAGTCTCATAATTATCATGCCTCAGTCTTTCAAGCCACTGGGATTACATGTGTGCACCATCACACCCAGCAGTTTCATGCTCGAGACTGGCAATTTTTAATTTGTCTCTCCTGACCACATTGGCAAAAGATTCTTTTAAAAAATGAGGTTTTGGTTTCATTTATTTTGTTCTTTTTGTTGTTGTTGTTGTTGTTTTCAATTTGGTTGATTTCTGTTCTGATATTTACTATTGCCTTTTTTCTGCCTACTTTACATTTTGTTTGTCTTTTTTTTAAGAAAATTACTTTATTCTAATCAAATCACAAATAATAACATCACAGGAGATGGCTTAAGGAGGCCACAACAATTTCACCAGCCCTGAATTTTGTCCCATCTCAGTGAACTTTTATAAAGTCAGAAAACATTCTTCCCTGGAAGAAGGGGTTTAACTGATGCTTTTGTACTGTATGTTTTCACTGTCTATTAAATTTTTATATCTTTAGTTACTTTATAACTAGGTCAGGACAGCTGACTTTTATTTCTAAATTTAAACTTCTTGATTAGACTAATTCATTTGCAAGTCTGAACTGTTTCCATCCCTGATTCCCGGAATTCAGGGCACACTCCAAAAACTGTTTTCTCTTATAAAATCAATAGCCACTAAACAGCTGCTGCTGTGACTGGGTTTCCTAAGAATCCTGCTAAGTGACATTAGGCCTTGAGAGCTCACCATTACTTTCTCCATGGAAGTGTCCTCTAATGGAATGACCTAGTGTGAGCCTGAGAGCACAGACCATAGCCATGCCAGCTGCAGGGGTTGCCATCTGGGCCACAGAACTTGCTATGGGGTGAAACATTGGAAAACCCACTGTAATTAGTAGGGATGCTATTGATTGTTGAGCTGCTGTGCTGGGCTTATCTCCCATATGGGGGTGCAGCTTGCTGCAGAGGCCTTTCAGAGAAATAAACTTTTCTTCCCCCAACATTGTAAATGTGTAGTAGAAATCCTCAAAGTCCTCTTCTGTGGATAATGACAGTATTCTTCTTCTATTTTTAAGGTGGAAACAGAGGTGATTGCTTTGTGACTTTTATTTCTTTTTTAAAAATCAAAAAGGTAAACTCAATTCAATAAAAATAATAATATGAGGATAAATAAATCCACAACAGGCTCTGAAGTTTGGAACTATTTTTTCTGTTTTTTTGCCAAGAAAATGGATTTCTGAAAGCACCTAGAGCTGAAGATGTTAAAATAAAACTGAATTTCTTAATATATGGGTGGAACAGGCTTGGTGCTCCCAGTTGTTCTCCTAACATTCACTGTGGCCAAGGTGACAGCCAAGGTTTCTTGGTGCCCTCATGGTGAGTTAGTTAGTTTCAGAAGTACCTGTAGAGTTTTTTTTCCTGAGATATTATCTTGTGAGCCCATACTCTTTTGCACTAACTGGAGTTCCACTGTGTCCTTCTTTTCTTTATAAATATAGGTATTTAATACTGTAAGCTCTTTGGAAACAATTCTGAACAAATCTCTTACATTTCTAGACATTTAAACATAGAACAACAGGGATAGCTTCCCTGGAAAGTTATATATATATATATATATATATATATATATATATATATATATATATAGGCAGCCTGGAAGGATGGAAAACATGATTTTTCCTGAATGAATTTATTTTTATCCCTGATTAGGAAAACCAGAGAGAATTTGTCTCCCTTCCACAGAGAGATAGTTTACAATCAAGGATAATAAATATCATGACTCAGAGCTTAAAAGGCAGGTAGACAACACCCACATATATATGAATTACCAGAGGAGCAATAAATTTAATTTATGTACTTAAGGGTCTTCTATACTAAATTTGAGTTTAGTTTTTGACTACCCTGGAAATCAGTTTCCTTTTACTGTGACAAAATATCAGAGATGATCAACTTAGTAAGTGAAAAGGTTTATTTTGGTTCATGGTATCTGAGGATTCAGGCCACGGTTTCTTGGAACCCTTGCTCTGGACCCATAATAGCTCAGTACATTACATGAAGAGGTGGGCCTGTTTGCCTCATGGTATCCAGGAAGAAGAAGAGAAAAATAGAAAGGGACGGGTTCCACAATCCCCTTCAAGGACATGCTTCCAGTGACCTAAGTTTCTTCCACTAGACCCAACCTCTTAAAGGTTCCACCACCTCCCAAAGCACCTCAGCCTGGGACCAAGATTTTAACAAGTGTGACTTTGAGAAACACTTTAAACTATAATATTTAGGCTATCAGAAGTTAATGCTATTAGGACACTGATCAAAAATTGAACAGATTTTTGTCAATTTTGAAGAACTTAAGGATTTACACTCACTATTTCTTGTTGAAGCTTTCCAGTCTGTCATATTTAGACAGACTCTAAGCTTTGACTTTTTATCTTCACTCCCTGATTTATTGAGGACTCAGTTTGATCCCCCAATGCATGTCCTTAGCAAATATTTTATTTCAGATGACTATAGGTATAATATAATTACTTGTAAAGAAATCAAAAGGAAACAGAAACAAGATGTAGAGCCACAAGTGACCCCTTTGCCAAGCTGTCAGCTTTATTATATCAATAGGTTACAGTAGATCACTGGCATCATTAGTACATTATTATTCATTGCATCATTAGGCAGGTACAGAGTTAACAACATTATTCAGCATATTCCTCAGTTATACACTAAGACACAATGTACAATGTTAGAAGCCTGTGTAGCTCTCAAGAAAGTCCATTGTTTGAAGTTAATGTTATGCAAACAGGTTTAGGAGGAGCAGAACTTGGTGAAACATTGTGGTTGTGTAACAAGAGAGCTGCTTTACGCCCAGGAGCTGAGTGTCTGAAATCAAGTTCAATGCTGACAAGACTCTAGCTCTAATGAGAGAAGAAGAAAATTTGGCTATTAGTGAGAGAAGAGTAAAGGAGAAGCAATAAGAGGAATAAAAAAGGTACAAACAACAAATATAAGATAGTAACAACTCAAACCTACATATTATTTTACCCCACCTAAGTCAACTTAAGGCTAAATAATTATGGGTAAAGATGAAAGCAATTAAAACAAAGGTAAACTGATATATATATATATATATATATATATCTTTTGTATGCTGAGAAAACCCCTCTACATACAATCATACAGAATGGAAAATAGAAAATAAATAAATAAATGAAATAAAATTTTGAAAACATTTGAAAAAAAATTTTTTAAAGTTTAAAAATGTGGGGAATACAAAAAAAAGAAAAAAATTTGATGAGAAATAAATAAAGGATTATTTCTGCTGAGGTGATCGAAACTGTTGGCAATGATGAATTTTCATTTATTCTATTTATTTTGGGGCTCTGTAACTCTTGTGTCAAGCAAGAGCTGGGGATTGTTAAGTTCAACTTCTTTGTGTTCCTCACTGAGCTGCCAATTGTGAATAGGAGCCTAATCTGATTGTAGTAGCTCTTGGTTTCATATTTCCCAGTATCGCATGGTTTAGATTGGGGAATACTAACAAATTGTGTACTCCTGTAGCAGGGATGGCACAGAATTACAAATTGGAAGTTCCAGTAGTTGGGATCTGGTCTTGGCTGAACTTTGGAGCTCTATTGGTGATTATTTGAGATTTCATCCATACCTCTCTTGAGAGCTGTGTTCCATCTTCAATCCTTCAAAATTAAAATTTTTCAAAATTAAGCAAAATAAAATGAAGCAAAGCACAAGAAATAATCCATAATCCTAAAACCAGGAAATAATCATTATACGAATTTTGGTCTATATCCATTATTATTCTCTTCTTGTATGTTTATATTTCTAGGTCTCTCTCTCTCATATGACGTATGACAAAAAGTGAGGGAAACCCTTGATCCCAGTCCCCCATACAGACTTCAACATGTCTGAATTTCAATATATAGGCAAATTTGTTTCTACTCTCACATCCTCACTGTAGACATAGTAAATGAGTTTGCAATGAAGTTGTGCATAAAGGAAATATTAGCTGTCGGTATGTGTCTGATTTGAAATTTATATTAGGACTAGATCTTCAAATGTATATACTATATCCCATTGTATAAAATGTTATTTGCCATTTCTTATATTCTTCTAGAACTTTCCTTCAGTATTTCAACTGAAATTCTTTCAAATTTTGCTTCAACAATTGCTCCTCATGGAATATGTGCCTGCAGAATCTCGAAAGGACTCCAAGATTAAAGATCCAAGCCACTTCACATGTTTGGTCTCTAGATGGCAGCAATCACCACCACACAGGTGTAAAATCCACCAGCAGATCACAGGGACAATTTTTTTTTTCTCTCTATAAAATTTTGCAGAAGAGAATTTCTAAAGGAATAAAACACTGCTCATCGTTATGTAACAGTATAATTTGTAAACTTATTATTGTAAATTCTCTGTTCCACTATTTTAGATTCTTCCAAGTCCTTTTAAGACTTTTGAAAATTGGGTAAATACCCCCATAATTCTGCAGTCTATTTGTGCATTCTTCCTCCATGTTCAGGAATAAGAATATTTTGTAATATATCCGAAGTTCTGTAATGTGCAGCATTAACGTTGTATAACACCACACATTAGAGCACATACTTCACTGTGTAGCTACTTGTACTACTTTGGTCAGATTGGATCGTAGCCAAAGTAAAAGCTCATTTTATTCTTTATTTTAAGGAAATGATAGCCTCCAAAGATATCATGCCTCAGAACATTTCATGATATGTATATGCAAATATATACATACATGAAATATATCTAGCATGTGTACATATATATGTATGTATGTGAATATATATATATATATATATATATATATACTGATATATATCATATAAGCCTTTTATATTTTTTATAAATATATCATATAAGCTTTCTATATCTAATATATCTGTAGTAAGCAATATATACAAAATAAAAATGTAAAGGGCTGTGGGGTTGTAGTTCAGTGGTTGTCCCAGGTATTCAGGAGACTGAGGCAGGATTGCTTGAGCCTAGGAGTTCTAGTACTGCCTGGGCATCATAGTGAGATCCTGTCTTAGTTGTATGTTGCATTATTATAATAAAAATGCCCAAGTAGAATAATTTAGAGTAGGAAAAGTTTAATTGTGACTTATGATTTCAGAGGTCTTAGTCCAAAGGTCTTAGTCCAAAGGCAGCTGACTCCATTAATCTAGGCCCAAGGTGAAGCACCACCAAATAGATAAATAATATAATTCAGTTGTTTGTGTTACATTGTGGATCAAAACCCACCACAATGTTGAACAATGTTGATGAATATTTTCCAAGCTATTATTTTACACAACAAATTATTCTCCCACTCCTATGCTTATTGTCTGGCATGGAAAAAAAGATGAGGATGGGACAAGTAGATCCAACCTGAAACTAAGCAGCCATCTCATACACTAACTCATCTGGACCCCACAGTCCCAAATACCCTTCAAGTGACATCTAAACTTCTAAAATAGACAGAAAATAACCCAATAGCAAGCAAATTTTCTTATATGAATTAATTTGTAAATTATAAATAAACATAAATTATATATAAACATACACATGTATGTATATGACATAATTAACCTTAGAAAGTTATATATATATATGGTGTGTGTGTGTGTGTGTGTGTGTGAGCACTTGCCTAAAAGATAGGAAAAGTGAATACGATGCTCTGATACACTGGTTCTAACTGGCTAAAACTGTTAAATAGCCACAAGCTTTTAGTTATTCTGGTACATCAGGTCCTGGATGCACTAACTCAATTCTCTTTCCTTTCCTCATCAGCAGATGGTGACATTAAAGATATACTGCTCAAATGACTTTTAACAAAACTCTGGATTACTGCCTTCCTATTCAGATTGCTGGCATGTCTTTTGCTTAGTTTGTCTGTTTCTTTGTTTATTATCATGGTAGGCTGGTGCTCTAGAGTCTCCAAGTCCAGAGTACTGGTGAGAAATCATCATTTACCATCATCTCAACTGGAAACCCTTCTTGCCTATTAAAAGTGCTCCTTGACTTTTCCTTCCTGCAAACTGCTCAGTGAATTTCTTCCTTGTTGTCGATTTCCTTAACTGGAAAAATGATTAATTCCCATTTGGCTTTTGTTTTGAGGGATGTTGTTGCTAGATTTTTGTTGTTGTTGTTGTTGTTCTAACTTTTTGGCTTTTGTCTGAACTTTCTTATTCCTAACAAACACTTTAATTTAAATATATATGCAAATTTGTTTACACACTATCCTTCTCTATATTTAAATATTTCTTAAAATTTCAGGTGCTTATGATGTCCTCTGTATTTGAGCTCTCTTATATACATTGCCTCATTTCATCATCCCTAAAGATGTAGGGAGTCAGTGGAATAAATTACCATCTGTTTGTATTTTGTTTTTGTTTTTGTTTTTTTGCCTGGGTGATCCTCCCTACCCCTTTTCAGTTGGGAGAATCCCCTTTCATGTGAGTTATTACAAAGCTCTTGGTGTTTTCTTCCACTCTAGAAAACAAAGAGGTCATTTCCCTTCCTCCCCTGCCTCCAGGGCATAGCACCAATGCCTCTGTATGGAACTTTTCATCTTGCAAAGATACACCTATTATCATGTTTGATTTCTGGTGACTTAGTCCTCAGATAGCTTCAATATGTAGCTGAAGCATGTGGAAATTTGCATCAGAGGGACTAGTCATGTTGTTCTAATTCCTAAAACTTCCTTTTTACCTTTTCATTTTCTTTTTTTTTTAAAGAGAGAGTGAGAGAGGGAGAGAGAGGGAGGGAGGGAGGGAGAGAGAGAGAGAGAGAGAGAGAGAGAGAGAGAATTTTAATATTTATTTTTTAGTTTTCGGCAGACACAACATCTTTGTTTGTATGTGGTGTTGAGGATCGAACCCAGGCCACACGCATGCCAGGCAAGCGTGCTACCGCTTGAGCCACATCCCCAGCCCGTACCTTTTCATTTTCTAAACTTAGTTCTTCAACTTCACCATCAATTTTGCAGGTTACTGATAGTCTTCCAAAAGAACTTCCAAGTTCTTTTAATGTAAGTTATATGTAAGTTATCTGGAGCCATTTCTATTGTTTTCAGCTGAGGAATGTGACAGAAAATGCAACCATGTTCTAAGTGGTTGGCAGTAGCCAACCCCTTTGGAGAATTATAGGGAACCTGAGACTTGTCTGACTGCCTGGAAGCTGAAGGCATTAAACACCAGGCACGAGACTCTGATGGTTCACAGTGTATAAAGTGACAAAGTGACTAATTATATTATACCTCACTGTCTTGTGAAATAACATGCTCACTAAGAACACGAATTGGGGGATTACACTGAGTTCTCAATAAAACAGGGAGTAAAGATTAAAAAGTCAAAACTTAAAGCTTGTCTAAATATGACAGACTGGAGAGCTTCAACAAGGAATAGTGAGTGCAAATCCTTAAGTTCTTCAAAATTGACAAAAATCTGTCAATTTTTGATCAGTGTCCTAATAGCATTAATTTTTGATAGCCTAAATGCTATGGTTTAAAATGTCTCTCAAAGCCCCATGTGTTAAAAACTTGGTCCCAGGCCAAGGTGCTTTTGGGAGGTGATGGAACCTTTAAGAGGTGGGGCCTAGTGGAAGAAATTTAGGTCAAACATGCCTTTGAAGGGCATTGTGGGACTCTGGTTCCTTCCTATTTCTCTATTCTGCTTCCTGGATGCCATGAGGCAAACAGGTCTGCTTCTTCATGTAATGTACTGAACTACTTACTATAGGCTCATAGCCAGAGGTCCAAGAAACCGTGGCCTGAATCCTCAGATGCCATGAACCAAAATAAACCTTTTCACTTATTAAATTGATCATTTCTGATATTCTGTCACAGTAAAAGGAAGATTATTGCCAGGGTAGTCAAAACTACACTTAAATTTAGTATAGAAGATCTTTAATTATACAAATTATAGGTCTTTCTTGAGCTCTGGAGGAGTTAATCATACAGAGGTGAGGCCTGTATTTCTGCCCTTTATGCTCTCAGAGACATGATGTTTATTATCCTGGAACTTAAGTAATTTCTCTGGAAGGGAGACATATCTCTCTGGTTTTTCTGTTCAGGAATAAAAACAAATTAATTCAGGGAAAAGTCACTGTCTCTATCTTTCCAGGGCTTCTTATTTACAAAACATATTCTAGGAAAGATAGAACTGGTGGTCAATATCTAGATATCTAAAAGCTTATATAAGAGATTCTTAGAGAATTGTCTCCAAAGAATTGTTGCTGGATTTTTGTTGTTGTTGTTGTTGAGTTTGTTATTGTAAGTTTTTGGCTTTTGTCTGAACTTTCTTATTCCTAACAAACACTGTAATGTTCACACACTATCTTCTATATTTAAACTATTTCTTAAAATTTCAAGTGCTTGTGTTATCCTCTGTATTTGAGCTCTTTTATGTACATTGCCTCATTTCATCATCTCTAAAGATCTAGGGAGTCAGTGGAATAAATTACTATCTGTAATTAACTTACATTAAAAGAACTTATTGGAAGACTATCAGTAAGCTGCAAAATTGATGGTGAAGTTGAAGAACTAAGTTTAGAAAATGGAAAGGTTAAAAGGAAGTTTTAGGAATTAGAACAATGTGACTAGTCCCTCTGGCTTGAACTTGCAATCCTCCTGCCTTAGCTTCCAGAGCTGCTTGGATTACAGGCATGCCCCACCACACCCTGCCAATTTGTTTGTTTATTTTTAAAGAGAGAGAGAGAGAATTTTAATATTTATTTTTTAGCTTTTTTTTTTTTTTGGCGGACACAACAACTTTGTTTGTATGTGGTGCTGAGGATCGAACCCGGGCCGGGCCGCAAGCATGCCAGGCGAGCGCGCTACCGCTTGAGACACATCCCCAGCCCCAAACTGCCAATTTGTTTTTTTTGTTTTTTTTTGTTTTTTTTTTTATCGAGAGAGTGAGGGGGGGAGAGAGAGAGAGAGAGAGAGAGAGAGGTTTAATATTTATTTTTTAGTTATCGGCGAACACATCTTTGTTTGTATGTGGTGCTGAGGATCGAACCCGGGCCGCACGCATGCCAGGCGAGCGCGCTACCACTTGAGCCACATCCCCAGCCCGCCAATTTGTTTTTAATGGTATGAACTAATAAAGCTCATCCAGAAGAGAGAGAGAGAGAGAGAGAGAGAGAGTAGGAATAGCCCTATATATATATTAAAGAATTTGGATTTATAATTAAAAACCTATCCACAAAGAAAATTCCAGGCACAGGTAGTTTTGTTACAGAATTCTACCAAAAACTTTGTACTCTACATAAATTATTCCAGAAAACTTAAGAAGAAACACTTCCCAACATATTCTGTGAGGCTTGTATTAACTTGATATAATTCATGAACAAAGAAACAAATATTTAATGAATAAAATTAAACAATATATTTTTTAAAAGAGAGAATACATTTTGACCAATAAAATGTGCATCCCAATAATTCAAGACTGATTTGACCTGTCAGAAACAGTCAGTAAGCAAGCTTGCTGTTTGTCATAGAGGAAGGACTACTTCATCCTTAAAGGTTGCTCCCTGCAAACACAAAACTGAGAAATGCCCCAGAATGAGAATGATCAGGGTCTTGCATTCTTGGAATACCTCTCAATATGTACAGCAGTATAAGAGATGTATCCGAAAGTATCACTCAATTCCTATCCAATTCCCCTTCTCATCCCCTTCCTTGTTGGAATAACTTTCAGTCTCAGCTAGCAGCTACTAGCAGCTCAGAAGTGTCTGAAATATCCACCTTCCTTCAGGCCTGACAGGAGTGCCTGCAGGATGGGGTGAAACCACATCCTCAGCACTTGTGGTTAGCATTGCCAAACTGCCTGGTGGGGAAACTGAGAGTCAGGGGTTTCAGGGCATGAAACCTCTGACTCAGTAAGGGCCAAAGACCCTTCCAGATTTCTTTCTGCCACGACAGCAATATTTAGAGTTTCCTCACAGTACGGTTACGTTAGGCAGAAGATGATTGGCTTATGGATATTGTCTTGCTTAGGTATGATTGACAGGCATGCCCCACTCAAACCCTATAACAGTTGTGTGCATTCCAAAAATTAACTGAGCTACTGGATGATGACCTGAGGTGGGTCTCCAGCCAGTTCTCTCACCAGCTCCCAGAGTCTGTGTGTTGAATCCGTGTCTCTACCCCCCGCAACAAGGTAGCCGAGTGACCAACAACCATGAAGGGACTAGGAACACATGCACTTCCTCTTTTTCTTTTTTTTTTTTTTAATAGAAACTCTCTGGGTTTGGATATGAGGTGTCCCTCAAAAGCTCATGTGTGAGACAATGCAGGAATGTTCACAGGTGATAAGATTCGATTATGATCACTGTAACCTGGATTAATAATTTGAATGTATTAATGATCATGAAAATAGGTAGCTAGGGTATGGAGGAAGTATGTTTCTGGCAGCATGCCCTTGGGGATTAGGTTATCCCTACTCACAGTCTCTCTGCTTCCTGGCTATAAAGAAATGAGCATCTTTCCTCCATCATGCCCTTGCACCATGGTGTTCTGACTCACCTTGGGCCCAGATCTATGAAGTCAGTCAACTACAGAACTGTGAGCCAAAATAAATTCTTCCTTCCCTAAGTTGTTCTTGTCAGGTCTGTGGGCCACAGTGATGAAGAGCTGACTAACACCTCCTCCTTTTTACTTTTTGTTTAAATAATAGATCCAAGCTGAGAGAGGTAGCACAAGCCTATAATTCTAGCAACTTGGGAAACTTAGACTGGAGGATCACTTGAACTCATAAGTTGGATACCAGCTTGGGCAAAGGAAAATGATCAAATAAATAAACAAATGAATAAATAAATCCACATTCAAGGATAAAGTATATTAAAAAGTAAAATCCAAGCTGAATATGGCAGTACATGCCTATAGTTTTAATTACTTGGGAGGCTGAGGCAGGAATCACTTGAACCCAGGAGTTCAGGGCTAGCCTGGGCAACAGAGAAGACACTGCCAAGAAGAAAAAAGAGAAGGAGAAGGAGAAAGAAAAATGAAAATTCTAGCTAACACTAACAATTCATGCTGCCCTGATCAGTGAACAATAGGACTTGTTATCACCCAATGTATGCCTGGCTCATGAACTCTTATCTCTTCTCCACAGTCTAGTTTTCAACACTTAAATAGCATAAGCACAAACTCCTTTTTACTCTTAGTTAAAGAATCCTGACTTTTCCCAGTGAGTAATTTTTTTTATTTTTTATTTTATTTTTTTTTTTTGCTTTCTATTCCCTTGCCTAGAAAGTTTATGGAATAAGCTTTATTTTGTTTGTGTCTTTTTTTTTGGGGGGGGGGAGGGGTACTGTTGTTATTTTAGTTCAAGTCACTGTCAATCTTATTTGTCAATGTAACCATGACTGTGCCATCCCTAGCTTGTCAGATACTTGTCAGATACTCACAGTTTTGCCCAATAAACAAGAACCAATAAAAAATGGGAACCCAGTTGGGAAATTTCTGGTCATATTTTTCCTCCCTAATAGGACAAAGCTATTCTTCCCACACCCATCTTTCAATTGTAAGGCAACAATGGGAAAGCAGAAAGCTCACAAACTTAGAAAGATGAATTAGAAGAATCTGGAGTACCGAGGTTCTTTATGACATTTTTAAAATTTGAAGTCAATCATAAGATAATAAGACAAAGCTAAAAAAAATATAAAAACCTTGGATCTTGGAATTGAGTTGTTATTCCAAACAGACCCTAAAATAAAGAAATGAAGGAAGGAGGTATAACAGGACAGTAAGAACTCAAATATTCCAGGCTGATAATATCGGCAAATATTTCTTAATTCTGTGTTTCAGGGAAGTCATAGAGGAGAAATTAAAATAAAGAAGCTGGTGATTGAAAGAAAAATATAGCTTTATAAAAAGTGGCATTCAAGCCAGGTGTGATGGCACACACCTGTATTCATAGGAAGCCGAGGCATAAAAATCACAAATTTGAGACCAGCCTGGGCAACTAAGTGAGAATCTGTATCAAAATGAAATTTCAGATGGGACTGGGAATATAGCTTAGTGGTAGAGGGCTTGCATAGCTTGTGCCAGGTCTTGAGTTTAATCCCTAGTACTGAAAGAAAGAAAGAAAGAAAGAAAGAAAGAAAGAAAGAAAGAAAGAAAGAAAGAAAGAAAGAAAGAAAGAAAGAGAAAGAAAGAAAGAAAGAAAGAAAGAAAGAAAGAAAGAAAGAAAGAAAGAAAGACATTTACCTGGATAGTAGCTCAGCAATAGAGTACCTCCCCAGCCCTTGAGAGGCCCTGGGTTCAATTCCCATCAGAGTAAAAAAAGAAGAAAAAAAAAAGTCAGAGGAAATCACTATTAATTTGTTGAGCTGGTGGCACACACCTGTGAGTCCAGGAGTTCCAGATGAGCCTGAGTAGCATAGCAAGACCCATCTTAAAGGCAAAAAAGCGGGGGAGGGGCAAGAAAAGGAATTAATTGTAATCTGTAGTGTTAATTAATTGATGCTCAATAATTTGGAATCCAACTGGATTGGAAAAACAAATATCTATACCCAAGCTAAGCCAAGCTTCAGTGCCGAAGTGATAGATTAATAGCAAGTAGTATTTACAAGTCTGAAGCTCTAACTTTGTTGGAAGATATCTATCTAGTTATTTATTTATTATTTTCTTGTTGTGTGGGATTAAAGCAATGGTCTCCTTCATGCTATTAAGTGTTCTTTGACAGGCAAAAGAAATAAATATTGCAGAAAGATTGTTAATCTTAGTAAATAATATATTAATATATATTAATATATATAAATAATATATTATTTAAAATTGCCTCAGATGACAGACCATTTAGGACTAGAAGAATGCACAGCCTCAATATCAATACTGTACTTAGGAAACTGGAATATTCTGACTTAAAACCTATGTATAATCTGGGCACAGAAGAGTGTGCTTGTAGTCTCATCTACCCAGGAGGCTGAGGCAAGAGTATTACTTGAGTCAGATGTTCAAGGCCAGCCTGGACAATAAAGCAGGACCCCATCTCAAACAAACAAACTATGTGAAGACAAAATCTTTGAAAATATAATTATTAGGACACGGAACTATTAGAATCAACTAAAAAAAGAATTTTTTTTAGTTTTTGAAAGAATTGTATTGTGAAAAAATCATGAGGCCTGTCTATATTTTGCATGTGACTGTTCAACTCCTAAGGAAAGCCTGGGTTTTATAACTTAAACCAAATAGTTTGCATCTACCATAAATTACCTCCTACCACTATGTGCCTGTGAGGTCATGAATAATACTGAAAAATAAGAATTCCCCTAAAGATCATAAATACATGTGGACACATTAGATTGTCCAATTGGGGAATTTAATGCACTGCAAAGGGTATTTACTCTTGGACAAAACTGGGACAGAGGTGAGGCAAAAGAGGAACTCACCAGAGGCACAAGTTAAAGTGAGGGATCCATATGTAGAAAATGAAATTAAACCCCTCTCTCTATATATATGCATAAAATTCAACTCAAAGTGGATCAAGGACATAGGAATTAGACCAGAGACCCTGCACCAAATAGAAGAAAAAGTAGTCCCAAATCTTCATCATGTTGGATTAGGCCATGACTTCCTTAACAAGACTCCTAAAGTGCAAGAAATAAAATCAAGAATCAAGAAATGGGATGGATTCAAACTAAAACTAAAAAGCTTCTTCTCAACAAAAGAAACAATAAATGAGGTGAAGAGAGAGTCTACAGAATATGAGCAACTTTTACCCCACAAACATCATATAGAGCACTAATCTCTAGGATATATAAAGCACTCAAAAAACTTAACACCAAAAACAAAACAAAATACAAACAACCCAATCCATAAATGGCCTGAGGAATTGAACAGACACTTCCCTAAAGAAAGCATACAGTTGATCAACATAAACAAGAAAAAATGTTCAACATCTCTAGTAATTAGAAAAATGCAAATCAAAACTACTTTAAGACTTTATCTCTCTCCAGTCAGAATGGTAGTTATCAAGAAATAAAGCAACAATAAGTTTTGGCAATGATGTGGGGGGAAAGGCACACTCATACATTACTGGTGGTACTGCAAATTGGTGGAATCAATCTGGAAAGCTATATGGAGATTCCTTAAGAAGCTTGGATGTAACCACCATTTAACCCAGCTATCTTACTCCTCAGTCTATACCCAAAGGACTTAAAAATAACATACAACATTGACGCAGCCACATCCATGTTTATAACAGCACAATTCACAATTGCCAAACTGTGGAACCAACCTAGATGTCCTTCAATAGATGAATGGAAAAAGAAATGGTGGTATATATACACAATGGAATATTACTCAGCAATAAGAGAGAGTAAAATTATGTCATTTGCAGGTAAATGGATGGAGTTAGAGAATACCATGCTAAGCAAATTAAGCCAATCCCAAAAAACCAAAGGCTGAATATTTTCTCTGATAAGTGGATGCCTTCCATAATGGGGGGTTAGGGGCATGAGATGAATGAAGGAATGTTGGATGGAGCAAAGGCAGGAGGGAAAGGAAGGGGACATGGGAATAGGAAAGATGGTGGAATGAGACAGACATCATTATCCTAGGTACATGTATGATTGCATAAATGGCATCATTCTACTTTGTAAACAACCAGAGAAGTGAAAAATTGTGCTCCATTTGTGTACAATGAATTGAAGATCATTCTGCTTCATCTGTAACTGATTAGAACAAATAAACAAATTTTTAAAAAATAAATGAAACACTCAATAATTAAGATAAATAAGAGAGAAGATGAAAGATTAGAGGATGGGTGCATTTCCCAGCAGTTCCTTAGATCAAGACTTGAAAAGCAGGAAGATTTATCCTTGGTGAGGTGGGTAACTCACTGAAATTCAATTCTGTACAGTAAAAGAAATCATTGAGACACAGAAAGTCAGAAACTCTGAACATACTATAAGATAAAATATGTTATAGATAGCCAAATTAGGTGGCATGGTAGTCGTAGATGCTAAGAGGACAGGAACAAAGGCAAGAGAGAAAAAAGTGTAGTGAAAAAATTAGCTTGGGGAAGTTGTGGAATAGATAGGGAGACTGATTTTTGTGGACCAAGTATGAGTGGGGGAAGTTGTTGAGTGAAAAGCAACCAAAATCACTCTGCCCCTGGATGAATAGTTTAGTAGGAAATGAGTCACTAGAGCAGGGACCATTAATTAGTTCTCGGTAGCAGAGGCAGAAGATAGAGAAATCATAAAGAAAATTGCCACCATAATCCAGCAGGCACCTATTATGGGCCCCAGAGTGTGCCTGGGCCAGTATGACTGAAACAGGCAAAAGAAAATTGTGACTAAGTCATCTAGGCTTCAGTTTTCATGGAGAGAGAGCAAGATCTCTTTGTTGCTGGTATCCCATAAGAGCTATTGGGAAGATGCCAATAATGGCCAGACAGGAGCATATGCACTTCAGGTCTGAACCTGAGTAATTCACATTCATAGTGGTGAATGTAAACCTTGTGAAGGTTTAGACTCTGCACCATAAAAGTGGACTTTACAGGAGGCCTCTGAGATCAAGACATGGGGCAGAGATCAGCATCCCCCAAGCAACAAGAGAGTTATGAATAAAATCTCAAATAATCACCAGTAGAGCTCCAAAATTCATCCACGACCAGATCCCAACTACTGGAACTTTCCATTTAGGATTCTGTGCCATCCCTGCTACAGAAGTACACAATTTGTTAGTATTCCCCAATCTAAACCATGCTATACAGGGAGATACGAAACCAAGAGCTACTACAATCAGATTAGGCTCCTATTCACAGTTGGCAGCTCAGTGAGGAACACAAAGAAGTTGAATTTAACAATCCTCAGCTCTTGCTTGACACAAGAGTTACAGAGCCCAAAAATAAATAGAATGAATGAAAATATTTCAAACATAGTATATTCACACCAATTCTTGTCTTCATACACGTACTTTGGGTAATAATGATCATCATATTCCACCATCATTGATAACCCCATGCCCCCTCCCTTCCCTCCAGCCCCATGGTCCTATCTAGAGTTTGTCTATTCCTCCCATGCTCCCACTCCCTGTCCCACTATGAATCAGCCTCCTTATATCAAAGAAAACATTTGGCATTTTTTTTTGGGGGGGGGGGGGATTGGCTAACTTCACTTAGCATTATCTTCTCTAACTCCAACCATTTACGTGCAAATGCCATGATTTTATTCTCTTTTATTGCTGAGTAATATTCCATTGTGTATATGTGCCACATTTTAAGTCCTTGATCCATTTTGAGTTGAGGTTTTTGCATGGTGAAAGACAGGAGTTTAATATCATTTTGTTGAATATGGACTTCCAGTTTTCCCAGCAGCATTTGTTAAAGAGGCTATCTTTTTATATCTTATTTTTAAGTCTAATATTGTAGTTTTGTGGGTTAGTCTCTGTGTCCTCTCTTCTGGACCATTGGTCTACTGGTCTATTTTGGTGCCAATACCATGCTGTTTTTGTTACTATTACTCTGTAGTATAGTTTAAAGTCTGGTATACTGATGCCACCTGCTTCACTCTTCTTGCTAAGGATTTCTTCAGCTATTCTGGGTCTCTTATTTTTCTAGATGAATTTCATTATTGCCTTTTCTATTTCTATGAGGAATGTCATTTGAATTTTGATCAGAACTGCATTAAATCTGTATAGTGCTTTTGGAAGTATGGTTATTTTGATAATATTAATTCTGCCTATCCAAGAGCAAGGTAGATCTTTCCATCTTCTAACGTATTCTTTGATCTCTTTCTTTAGGATTCTGTAAATTTTCATTATATAACTCTTTCACCTCTTTTGTGAACTTGGTTTCCAAGTATTTTTCTTTTTCTGAGTAGTTTTTTCTGGGGTAGTTTTCCTTATTTCCCTTTCTGAGGATTTGTCACTGATATAAAGGAATGCTTTTGATTTATGGGTGTTCATTTTATATCCTGCTACTTTGCTGAATTCATTTCCTAGTTCTGGAAGTTTTCTGGTGGAACTTTTAGGATCTTCCAGGTATGGAATCATATCATCAGCAAATGGTACCAATTTGAGTTCTTGTTTTTCTATGTGTATCCCTTTAATTTCTTTCATCTATCTAATTGCTCTAGCCAGTGTTTCAAGAACTATGTTAAATAGAAGTGGTGAAAGAGAGCATCCCTGTCTTGTTCCAGTTTTTAGAGGGAATGCCTTCAATTCTTCTCCATTTAGAATGATGTTAGCCTGGAACTTAGCAGAGATAGCCTTTATGATGTTGCTAATTTTTCTAGTGTTTTGAACATAAAGGAGTGCTATATTTTGTCAAATACTTTTCTGCATCTATTGAGATTATCATCTATATTTTGTCAAATACCTTTTCCTGCATCTATTGAGATGATCATATGATTCTTATATTTAAGTCTATTGATGTGATAAATTACATTTATCACATGTAGTATGTTACATGTATGTTAAGCCAACCATGCATCACTGGGATGAATCCCACTTGATCATGGTGCACAATCTTTTTGATATGTTTTTGTATTCAATTTGCCAGAATTTTATTGAGAATTTTTTCATCTATGTTCACTAGAGTTATTGGTCTGAAGTTTTTTGTTTGTTTGTTTGTTTGTTTGTTTTTGATATGTCTTTGCCTGATTTTGGAATCAGAGTGATATCAGCTTCATAGAATGAGTTTGGAAGTGCTGCCTCTTTTTCTATCTCCTGAAATAAATTGGAGAGTGTTGGTATTAGTTCTTCATTAATGGTCTTGTAGAACTCAGCTGTGTATCCATCCAGTCCTGGGCTTTTTTTGGTTGGCAGAATTTTGATGGCACCTGCTATTTTGTCACTTGAAATTAATCTGTTTTAATTCTGTATATTTTTCTGATTCAATTGGGCAAATTATATGATTCTAGAAATTTGTTGATGCCTTTGATATTTCTATTTTATTGGAGTACAGGTTTTCAAAATAATTTCTAATTATCTTCTATATTTCTTTGTGTCTGTTGTGATATTTACTTTTTCATTACGTATGTTAGTGATTTGAGTTTTCTCTCTCCTTCTCTTCGTTAGCATGGATAAGGGTCTGTCTATTTTATTTATTTTTTCAAAGAACCAAATTTTTGTTCTGTCAATTTTTTCAATTGTTTGTTTTGTTTCAATTTCATTGATTTCAGCTCTGAATTTAATTATTTCCTGTCTTCTGTTGCTTTTGGTGTTGATTTGTTCTTCTTTCTCTAGGGTTTTGAGATGTAGTGTTAAGTCATTTATTTGTTGAATTTTTCTTCTTTTAAGGAATGAACTCCATGCAATGAACTTTCCTCTTAAAACTGCTTTCATAGTGTCCCAGAGATTTCAATATGTTGTATTCATGTTCTCATTCACCTCTAAAAACCTTTTAATCTCCTGATTGATGTCTTCTGTAACCCATTGTTCATACAGTAGCATGTTATTTAGTCTCCAGATGTTGGAGTGGATTTTATTTTTTATTTTAATATTGATTTCTAATTTCATTCCATTATGATCTGATAGAATGCAGGGTAGTATCTCTACTTTTTTATATTTGCTAAGAGTTGCTTTGTGGCATAGCATATGATCTATTTTAGAGAAGGATCCATATGCTGCTGAGAAGAAAGTATATTCTCCCATTGAAGGTTGGAATATTCTATAGATGCCAGTTAAGTCTAAGTTATTGGTTGTATTATTGAGTTCTATAATTCCTTTGTTCAGCTTTTGCTTGGAAGATCTATGTAGTGATGAAAGAGGTGTATCAAAGTCACCCAAAATTATTGTGTTGTGGTCAATTTGACTCTTAACTTGAGAAGAATTTGTTTGATGAACGTAGCTGCTCATTTGTTTGGGGCATATATATTTATAATTGTTAAGTCTTGTTGCTGTATGGTTCTCTTGAGCAGTATGTAGTGTCCTTATTTATCCTTTTTCATTGACTTTAGTTTGAAGTCTACTTTATCTGATATGAGGATGGAAACCCCTGCTTGCTTCTGCAGTCCACATGAGTGGTCTAATTTTCCCCAACCCTTCACCTTCAGTCTGTGAATGTCTTTTTCTATGATTATTGGTATTAGTTCTTCATTAATGGTCTTGTAGAACTCAGCTGTGTATCCATCCAGTCCTGGGCTTTTCTTGGTTGGCAGAATTTTGATGGCACCTGCTATTTTGGGTCATATTGGTGGGTCTTTTTTTTTTTTTATCCAATCTGCTAGTCTATGTCTTTTGATTGGTGAGTTTAAGCCATTAACATTCAGGGTTATTATTGAGACATGATTTGTATTCCCAAACATTTTTGTTTATTTTTGGTATTTAACATGACTTGGTTTCTCCTCTGATTAGATTTTCCTTTAGTGTAGTCCCTCCCTCTGCTGATTTTCATCATTGTTTTTCATTTCCTCTTCTTGGAATATTTTGCTGAGGATGTTCTCTAGTGCAGGCTTTCTAGTTGTAAATTCTAACTTTTGCTTATCATGGAAGATTTTTATTTCATCAACAAATCTAAAGCTTAGTTTTGCTGGATATAAGATTTTTGGTTGGTTTCCATTTTCTTTCAGAGCTTGGTATATGTTGTTCCGCGATCTCTTGAATTTGAGGTTCTGGGTTGAAAAATCTGCTGAGATACGAATTGGTCCCCCCCCCCATATGTGACCTGATTCCTCTCTCTTGGCGGCTTTTAAGATTCTATCCTTATTCTGTATGCTAAACATTTTCATTATAAGGTGATTTGGTGTAGATCTGTTGTAATTTTGTACATTTGGTGTCCTGTAAACCTCTTGTATTTGGTTTTCCAATTCATTCTTCACGCTTGGAAAATTTTCTGAAATTATCTCATTGAAGAGATTGTACATTCCTTTGGTTTGAAACTCCATGCTTTCCTCTATCCCAGTAACTCTTAGATTTGGTCTTTTGATGCTATCCCATAATTCTTGGATGTTCTGTTCATGGTTTCTAACTTTCTTCACTATGTGATCAACTTTATTTTCCAGATTGTATATTTTGTCTTATTATCTGATGTTTTTTTCTTCCAAGTGATCTAGTCTGTTGATTATACTTTCTATTGAGTTTTTTATTTGATTTATTGTATCCTTCATTTTAATGATTTCTGACTTTTTTTCAGAGTCTCTATCTCTTTCTTGAAGTAATCTTTTGCTACCTGTATTTGCTCTCTTATCTCATTGTTGGAGTGATCAATTTTTGCTTATATTTGCTCATTTAGGACATTCTTTAACTCACAGATCATCTTAACTTCTGAATCTTCTGAACTCCATCTCTGACATTTCATCAACTTTTCTGTCTATAGGTTCTGTTATTATAGTGTTCTGATTTGTTTGGGGCACTTTCTTCCCTTTTTTTTTTTTCATGTTGTCTATGTGTCTTTCTTTCTTGAAGTGTGGATCTGAGATATTATAGTTTCTTCCCCATATTCTTATAGTACCTGTGCAGATTATCTGTAACTCACCTTGATGTTGGGCTTCCAGACCCTGCTGGTGTCCCTTAGTGGATGTTACTGCATCCTGTGTCTGGGACCTGAGTAAGTTGGAGTGGGTGGATCTGGGCTGCTGGGTTTGACCACCCATGGTAGTCTTCTGGTAGGAGGGGCAGTCTTGTGCCAAAGGCAAGGCTCTGGCAGTGTTTGCCCCACCGGGGGAGAGGTGAACCAGGCCTGCTGAAATCCTGAATCCCACATGGGCTGTTGTGAGCCATCTGGACTAGATCTCGGTTCTCAGGGCAGTGCACTAGTCAGAAGGGGTGGTCCTGCCTGAACTTCTCTTTCAAATTGACAGAGAATCAAATATTTCTATGACAGGGATAAACTAAAAGAATAAAATAAACTAAATAAAAGAATAAAATAAGCTAAAAGAATAAAATAACAAAGAATAAGAAAAAATACTAAAAGACATACTACACACAGAGGAATCCAAAAACAAAACCCAAACCTCTTGAACAGAGGAATATTATTTTGCTAATTAAATGAAAATCAAGATGGAATTAAATATAGCAAGCAAACAAAAATGGGAGGAAACTACAAATATATCCATAATAACATGATGTAAATAGTCTTAACTACCCAATAAAGAGACATATTAGAAGAATGGATTTAAAAATAAGTTTAAAGTATATGCTGTTTGCAAGAAACTCATCTGACAGGCAAAGATACCCATAGAAATAAAAGTAAAAGGAATATATATATATTCCTTTTACATATATATATATATATATATATATATATATTCCTTTTACTTTTATATATATCAGATGGACCCCAAAACAAAAATATTGATTATTAAAATGTTCACACCCTTATTACCAATATACAAGTTATCCAAACATAAAATCAATAAAGATATTTTCATCTTAAATAATACTATTAATCAAATGGGTCTAATAGACATATACAGAATATTTCGGGACTGGAGTTGTGGCTCAGTGGTAGAGTGTTCACCTACCTACCATACACGAGGCACTGGGTTTGATCCTCAGCACCACATAAGTGTAAAATAAAGATGTTGTGTCCATCTAAAACTTAAGAATAAATATTTTAAAAAAAGAATATTTCATTCCCAAACAGCTGAACTTACTTATTTCTCAGCAGCACACAGAACCTTTTTCAAAATGACCATATTCTAGGTCACAATGTAAATATATATATATATATATATATATATATATATATATATATATATAAAATTTCATGCATCCTACCAGATCATAATGGAATAAAACTAATAACAAACAAAAACAATTAAAAATAAACAACCTAAATACATGGAAATTAAACAATGTTCTTTTTAATGAAGAATGGATAATTATAAGAAATCAAGAAATTCTTAGAAAAGAATGAGAACAGAGATACAGCATATCAAAATCTCAGTAAGAAAGCAATTACAGAAGGAAAATTTATAGCATTGAGTGCCTACATTAAACAATTAGAATGAGTTTGTTGGGATAAACACAACTAGTATGTGTAACTATAAACCTCTAATAAAAATAAATAAATAAATAAACCTTTTCTCTTAAAAAAAAATTACAGAGATCCCAAACAAATAGGCTTACACTCCACCACAAACATTTATAAAAGAAAAAATAAATGAATTCCAAAATCAGTAGAAGAAAGAAAATAATTAAGAGATAAAAGTAATGAATTTGAGAATAAAAAACTACATAAGATCAATTCAACAAAGAGTTGGTTCTTCTAAAAGATAAATAAGACTGATATACTTTTAGCCAAATTAAGAAAAATAGAGAGAAAGATGACCCAAATCAACAAAACTGAAGATGAAAAAGAAGATATCATCAGAGGTACTTCTGAAATCCAGAGAATCATTTGAAACTATGTTGAAAATGTGTACTGAAATCAACTGAAATATCTAGATAATATTGACAAAATTTCTAGACACATATGACTTGCCCAAAATTGAACCAAGAAAATACAGAAAACTTTGACAAACCCATGCAAAGTAATAAAATCGAAATAATTCTAAGTCTTCCAACCAGGTGCAGTGGCGCACACCTGTAATTCCAGCCACTCTGGAGGCTTAGACAGGAGTATTGGTGTTCAAGGCCATCCTTAGCAAAAAGCAAGGCACTAATCAACTCTGTGAGACCCTCTCTCTAAATAAAATCCAAAAAAAATAGGACTGGGAATGTAGCTCAGTGGTCAACAAGAGCCCCTGAGTTCCACCCTTGTGCCTTCTAAAAAAAAAAAAAAAAAAAAAGCCTTTCAACAAACAAAAAGCCAGGACCAGACATATTCTCTTTAAAGATTTCTACCAAACCTTTAAAGAAGAACTGAACCAATCTTTCTCAAATTATTCCATAAAATGAAAGGGTGGGAACAATCCTAAATACATTCTATGAAGCCAGTATAACTCCAATTCTAAAATCAGACAAAGACACATCAGGGAAGGAAAAAAACAGATCAATATCCCTGATGAACATAGATGCAAAAATCCTTAATAAAATACCAGCAAAACTGTGGGGACAAGTGTATGAAGTACTGCATACATGGCATACGTTAAGGGCATCTGAGTGGCAAACCACTCCCCTCATGCTAGGCATGTGAGCAACAAACCTCTTACCCTGTAGGTACAGCCCTGGGTGTGAGGCCATGTGGTGCAGTCCTGATGCTTACTCCATGGCCCGCTCCTTGATTGGTCTCTACAAGGACAGTTGGAAAGAAATTGTATTGGTGGCTGCCTATAATCTGCTTAGCTGCTGCTTGAGTATATATATGAGATAACTGCACAATAAAATCAGACCTGCTTCCTGCCTGGTCTCTGGAAGTCTTGAATAGCAACTCTGTAGCCACACTCTACTTTACCCTGTTCCATGGACCTCCTCACTGGATGAGAGAGAGCCCATGTAGCAAACCACATTCAAAAACACATTGAGATAATATACCGTGATCAAGTGTGAGGAAATGCAAGGTTGGTTCAACATATGAAAATCAATAAATGTAATTTGCCATATAAAGATAACTGTTTATCTCAATAAATGTAGTAAAGGTCTTTGTTAAAATCAAGCAGCCATTTATGTTAAAGACTCTGGAAAAACTAGAGACAGAAGGAACGTACCTCAACATTTTAAAGTCTGTATATGACAAACACAATGTCAACATCGAACTGAACGTACAAAAATGGAAAACATTTTTTCTAAACTCAGGAAAAGAAAAGGACATCCACTCTCACTATTTCTTTTCAATATGGTTCTCAAAACTCTAGCCACTGCAATTAAATAAGAACAGAAAATTAAAGTGATACTAATCGAAAAAGCAAAAGTCAATTATCTCTATTTGCTGGTAACATGACTTATATCTAGAAACCCCATAAAACCCACTAGATTTCTAGAGCTGATAAAGGAATTCAGTAAACCAAGATTCAAGATCAACATTCAGAAATCAATAGCTTTCTTGTATTTCAACTGATTATGCTGCAAAAGGAATCAGGAAAACTATCCCATTAACAATAACTTCAAGAAAAATACTTGGGAATTAAACTAACCACGGAAGTGAAAGATCTCTACAATAAATATTATAAAACACTGAAGAAAAAAAAATAAAGAAGAGACTAAAAGATAGAAAGACATCTCATATTCTTGGATGAACAGAATTAATATTGTTCAAATGGCCAATAAAAAATATTATACAGATTCAATGTGATCCCCATCAAAACCAATGACATTCCCCACATCTCTGAAATTTATTTGGAATAATAAGAAACTCAAAGTGCCCAAAATTACCCAGATCAAGAAGAGAAATGCAAGAGACATTGCAATACCTGATTTCAAATTATACTGCAAATTTATAGTAACAAAACCAGCATGATATTAGCATCAAAATAGACATGAAAATTAATGGAGTAAAATAAAAAACACAAAGACAAACTCACGTAAATACAGGTATCTGATAATAGACAATAGTGCCAAAAACATACATTCAAGAAAAGATAGGGGGCTGGGGATGTGGCTCAAGCGGTAATGCGCTCGCCTGGCATGCATTCGGCCCGGGTTCGATCCTCAGCACCACATACAAACAAAGATGTTGTGTCCGCCGAAAACTAGAAAATAAATATTGAAAAATTCTCTCTCTCTTCTCCCTCTCTCTCTCACACTCTCTCTTTAAAAAAAAAAAGAAAAGATAGGCTTTTTAACAAATTGTGCTTCTATCTATATATAGGAGAATGACACTATAATCCTATCTCCCACGTTGCACAAGTTAAATCAAAGTGGATTGAAGATTACTATCTCTTTTTGCTGATAACATGATCTTATATCTAGAAAACCTATAAAACTTCACTAGATTTCTAGAGCTGATAAATAAATTCAGCAAAATAGCATGATACAAGATTAACATTCATAAATCAAGAGCTTTCTTGTACTTAAGAGTGATTTATAATTAAAATACAAAAAAAAAGAAAATCAAAAAGCTTTACACCAAAACAATAACTACAACAACAAAAATAACCCAATCAATAAATGGGCAAATGTCCTAGACAAACATTCCTCAAAATAAGAGACATGAATAGCCAATAAATACATGAAAAAAATGTTCAATACTTATAAGTATCAGGGAAATGTAAATACAAATTACATTAAGATTTCATCTCATTCCATTCAGAATGACAATAATACATGTATATCTAAAAGGAAAAAATAAAAATAAAAACAAAAAGGACACAAATAATTATAAATTCTGGCAAGGGTGTGGGGGAAAGGGTACATTTGTACATTGTTGTAGAGCAAAGTAGTATAACCACTCTGGAAAGCAGTATGGAAATTCTTCAAAAAACTAGGAATGGGACTACCATATAACCCTCCTTCCTTACTTTTTGATATTTATTACAAAGAACTAAAATCAACATACTATAATGACACAGCCACATCAATGTTTATAGCAGCATAACTAACAATAGCCAAATTATGGGACCAGCCTAGATGCTCATCAATAGATGAATGAATTTTAAAAATGTGGTATTAAGAAAATGTGGAGTTTTACTCTTCCACTAAAAAAAGAAACTATATCATTTACTAGTAGATGGATTGAAATGAAGAACATTATGCTAACTGAAATAATCTTGAGGAAAAAGTCAAGCATTGAATGTTTTGTCTCACATGCAGAAGCTTGAGCAAAATAAGAGGGAAAGTAGGGAGGAGATCATATATTATAAATAGATTGGGAAGATCAGTTGAGTAGAAGGATATTGAGAATAGGGGAGGAGGAGCAGTAAAGGGGAGAAAAGGCAGACTGAATTTAACAAACTCACACCATGTATAAGTATAGATATATCATAGTGAATTATACCTGTAAGTATATGTATAAAGCACCAATCAGAAATAAATTAATAACAAGTGAAAGGAAGATCAGTATTTGAGGAAGGAGAATAGGAAGAGGAAAGGGGGAGGAATGGAGGCCCCTGGGGACTTAAATGGAGTAAATCAAATTCCATGTATGTATGATTTTGTCAAAATGAACTCAACAATCATGTATAACTATTGTTATGGTTGGATGTGAGGTTTTCCCAAAAAGCTCATGTGTGAGACAATGAAAGAAGGTTCAGAGGAGAAGTGATTGGGTTATGGGAACCTTAAACCAATCAGTGAAATAACCTCCCTGATGGGATTAGCTGAATGTTAACTGAAGGCGGGTGGTGTGTAGCTGGAGGAGGTGGGTCATTGGAGGCATGCCTTTGGGGTATATATTTTGTATCTGTTGAATGGATTCTCTGTCTCTCCTTTCTGAGCATCCTGTAAGCCACTTCCCTCTACCACACTCTTCCATCATGATGTTCTTCCTCTCCTCCAGCCCAGAGGAATGGAGTTGGCTGTGTATGGACTGAGACCTCTGAAACCAGGAACCCCTAAATAAACTTTGCCTTCTCTAAAGTTGCTCTTGTTGAGTCTTTTAGTGCAGCAGCAAAAAAAAGCTGACTAAAACAACTATAATGTTCTTTTAAATTGATAAATAAAAATAATTAATGGGGGGATGGAAGAATGAAAGTTCATTGTATCAGACAAAGGTAAATGAAGGGAAGGGATTGAGGAAAGGAATAGGAAAGAAAGTAGAATGAATTGGACATAATTTTTCTATATTCATATATGAATACACAACCAGCATAATTCCACATCATGTACAACCACAAGAATGGGATATTATACTCCATGTATATATAATATGTCAAAATACATTCTACTGTCATGTATAACTAAAAAAAACAAATTAAGAAAAAATAAATTTTAAAAAATAAAATATAGTACAGTAGAAGAATTGCAGTTTATAACAATAAATTGTTGAACAAATAAATTGTGAATAACTCTGCTAAAACTATAGGCATACAATAATTTCTTCAAGATCCTGCTTTCAATAATTTGGGGTATGTACTCAGAAATGAAATAATTTTGTATGGATAATATGGTAAATCTATTTTTAATTTTTGAGAAACTGCCATACTGTTTTCTACAATGGCTGTATCATTTTACATGCCTCCCAACAGTATTCAAGGGTTCCAATTTCTATACATTCTCACAATACTTGTTAGTTTGAGGTATATATATATTTTTTTAATTGACACATGGTAATTGTACATATTTGTGGGGTAAAGTGTGATATTTCAGTACATGTTGACAATGTATAATGATCAGATCACAGTAATGGGCATATCTATCACCTCAGGCATTTATCTATTCTTTATGTTGGGAACATTCAAAATCCTCTATACTGGTTATTTTGATATGCTTAATTTATTATTATAAACCATATTTATTCTACTATACAGAGAGCATTAGAAGTTATTTAAAAAATAATAAAGATCATAATGTAATATTTTGGGTAGTGGTATATCTCAGTGGTAGAACATGTGCTCAGCATTCAGGAAGCCAAACAGTCACTCATCGGCATCAAAAAAATAAAACATAAATAAATAATATTTAATAAAAATTTTAAAATCTAAGATAAAACCATAGATATGTGCAAGACAATGTAATTGTATCAATTAAATTTTTTAACATAAAGATTTAAGTTGAAGCAAAAATCCCATAATGAACAAAATATCAAAATTTTTTTAAACTTTTTTTTTGAATATTTATTTTTTAGTTGTAATTGGACATAATATCTTTATTTTATTTTTTGTGTGGTGCTGAGGATCGAACCCAGGGCCCCATACATGCTAGGCGAGCACTCTACCGCTGAACCACAATCCCAGCCCCTCAAAATTTTTAATAAAGAGCATTATTAGTGATTTTTATCTTTGCCAAGGATTGCTAAAGTCATTCCTTAATTTTCACTTTTCCAAAAGCTTCACTGTGGATCTCTTATTTTTTCCTGTCATTTTATTTTGAGAGTGTTTGTGGCAGACAACCTGGCCTTTGAGGAATTGGTCACCAAATGTAAAAAGCTAAATGTGACATGGTTTTCTCTTAAAATGTTGAGCTTCCAGCTAAACAAAAATTGGGTGAGATTTGAGATAGGATCACATTTGTAGGAATCATGGAGAATTGAGGACCAATGTTTAGCTGCTACATGAAAAGAAGAGCATATAGATAGCAGCCAGGTAAAGAAGAAGACACTAGTGGGTGCTTACTCAACACCAACCTCCAAAGGCCACTCCTAGCTATTAGGATACATTTTCTCTTGCCATCTGCCTCTCTTGTGGTTAGATGTGGTTATGTAACTCCAGCCTAACAGGTAAATGTAGAAAGTCAGGGGGAGGAGGAGCTTCTGGAAATTGTTTTTCTTCCTGGTAAAAGAAAACCTACTTTCTTCCCATCCTCTAAACCTGCCTTTGAAGAAAATCGCTGTCTAATGTTGTTGCAGATAACTTAGATCCACAAGGGAACAAGCAAGAGGATGAAATACAACATACTCATAATGGTAAAGTAGAAGGACATGAAGAAACTGGATTCTTGCTGACCTCTGCAGTAGATGTTGCAATACTAAGTCAAATTCTCTCCAGCCAGTACATTCATACCTCAATGGAAGTGTTAGCCTAGGGTGAGGAGAATTCCCAACACTGAAGGGGGAAAAGACAATGAGTACTGGGATCCACTATTCTCCTATTGTAAATTTCCCTCAAAATTGTCATCAACCAGAATCCTGGAGGGACTGGGAATGTAGTTCAGTGGTGGAATACAGGAGTACATGCTTAACATGCACAAGGTCTTGAGTTCAATACTCAAGATTTAAAAGGAAAAAATAATCCTAGAAAAATCATGCCCACATGGAATAAGTTAATATGAGGGAAAAATGGGTTTTAGTGATCCAATGATCAGAACAACATTAGTATCATTAGTATATGTTGGTATCAACCCAGATCCCCTTTATTGGACAAGAAGGGCACCATCCTCTAGCTTCTCTAAATGTTGGATGCTAATAACTTACAGCTGCATCCTTCTAAAAATCTTAGGAACTCACTTCTAAATGGCTTTAAGGCTACAGCCCATAATCAATGGCTGACTGATATGGGAGAGAGGGGGGCAAATGATTGACTGTCTCATTTTTCCAATGTAAAACAATTCTGTAATACCACGCATGCTCTATAACTCCCCAGTGACATAAGCCTAAAGTCTGCTTGCTTCCCTTGCCCTATCCTGATTTTCCTCACTCCCTTACAATTTCACCTGAGAGCACCCCCTCAGCAAATCACATACACAAGTTTTATTTCTAAAAAGTCTAACCTAAGACCACATCATTTACTTTAAAATGCTCATACTCTGCTATTGTTAGGTGAACAGTAGGAAATGTCATCCTTAACACATGGTCTGAGTTTTCCTGATAGAGCAGTTCAGAAAAAAAAAAAATTCCAAATGTCAATTAGAGAATTGTAACTGTTTCATAAATGAGAAATATGGATTCTACCCATTGTTCTCTTCTTATTTTCTCATATAATCATATAAATATGTAAGTTTTCCAATTAAATTCACTTTTCAATTTCTTTCACACTATTACACATGGTCATGATTAGTGATGCTTAAATTTGATATTATTTCATAAGTGCAAAAAGAAAAAAATAGCATTAGAAACTGAAAGTCTCCAGAGCCAAACCTGTTAACTTCAATGCTAACATGCTCTTCCATGAATTTTAACACCGTTTGTTTTTTGTCTCATAAGAGCAGCATTATTGGTAGAGTGTTAGTTGCCTACTGTTATTCTAACAAGGAGCTTAAAACATCACAAATGTCTTATTTTAGAGTTCTGGAGGACAAAGTACTGAAATGGATTTTATTGGGCTAATGAAAATTTGAACAAGGCTGAATTCTTTTTTGGAAGATACAGAGGAAAAATTGTTTTCTTGTGTTTTCCAGATTCTAGAGGCTGACTTATTCTTTGGTTCATGGCCTTTGTTCATCTTTAAAGCCAGCAAAGATCATTCAAATCTTTCTCACCTTGTTCTCTTTGGTAGTGGCTTTTCTCCCTCTCTCTTTCACTTTGAAAGATTCTTGTAATTACATTGGGCCTATCCAGATAATAAAGGACAATTTTAATGTTATAAGACCAGCTAGTTAGTACAATTCATTCTATCCAGTTTTATTCTCCCTTGCAATGTAACAATATATTCATAGAATCCATGGATAAGACACAGGCATCTTTGGGGGACTGTTGTTTTGACACAAATAGAGCTAGATTAAGAATAATAATTTTAGTCAGTAGATGTGGTACTGAATTAGCCATACTCTTTAACTATCTGGCTTTCAGTTGATGTTATTTCCCTGCTCCTCCAAGTAAAATTCTCATATTCCTTAAAAAAATTCAAGAACTGAATCTAAAAAATATAGACCAGAATTCAGCAGAATACTATTTCATGACATCTTCTATCCTCCCCCACAAACACACACCATCCTGAGTAAATAATGCTTGCTGCAGGAATCCATCAAATTTATGATTGTTTAAAATATACATAATCATGGAAGAAGTAGGATGGAGAAAAATTTTATAAAGAACTAAGACTGATTTTCTGGGTATCTCAAGGACTGAAATATCATGCAAAGTTAATGCAAGAAGAAAACTCTCAAGTGATCTGTCTGGTAGTGTAAAGTGTATAGAATTCTAGTATATTCTGTGTACTGCAAAAATAACTTGGTGGTAGTGAGGATCAAACCCAAGGATTTTCTACCACTGAGTAACACAAGTATGCTATAACTTTTATTTTTATTTAATTATTATATTACTAAAATCTTAATAAGAAAATTGTTTCAGGCTGCTTGTAGAACTTGGCATGGAAATCATTCTTCAAGTATTTAGCCCACTAACTCATTTATATATTTTATTTGTACATCATAAATTAAAACAAGAAATAATACATGGGAGCATGCTTTGTACACTTCATTTTTTAACTTAAAAGTATATATAAATATACTTTTCCCATACAAAAATTGGAACAGTATGTATCCCAATGGAAAAATCTTATAAGTGTAGATAAGAGAAAAAATAACTATCATGTGCATCTCAATCATCTAGAGATACCAAATACTAATATTTTTCATATTCATGGTTAGGGTGCTGACAGGAAGAGTAACATTTCCAAAATAACTAATTTGAGTTGAGTTTATCAAAAATATTTTCAAAGTTGTCAGTGGAGTGTGGAGAAACTATAAGAATTAGTGTAATTCCTCAAGTCTAGTAAGAGTTAGGCTTCCATACACTCCTAAAACCTGAATGGGTAAGTAAAGAAGAAATTATCCTGGAGAAAGAGAGAAAGAGGGAGGAAGGCAGAGTCATGAGGAGGGCTATCTCATAAATATAATATTAAGATTGATACAGGATCTCAAATGTGTTCACCCAAGAAAGGGGTAAGTATAAGTACTCAGATATTCCCATCCTCCCTTTTTCTAGCTCCTCACTGGCCAAAATCAACTGGAAGTCAAGGCAAGGAAGGCCACTTATCAAAAGAACAGATGGGAGAAGTAAAGGGTTCTCTGGAGGAAAAAATGGAAGATATCCAGGAGAGAGAGAGAGAGAGAGAGGCCTTCATTCATCTATGTACTCCTGTACTCATGCACCAAATAATCAATCATGAAAGTGACCAAAGACCATATCCTGGGCTTTACAATTTTTCTCTATTTATATCTCTCTTCCTCTAATAATGTCTAATAATTATTTACTTGGTATTTTAGTAGCTATCTGGTTTGGGGGAGGATTTTTTGGTTGGTTGGTTTTGCCTGCCTAAACCTCATTTCCCCTCTGGATAGCAGCACTCTGATTTTCTTACTGTAAGTCATTCCACCATACTCAGTCCTTGTTGTTCTAACACCACCCCCAGCTCATACCAGGCATATAAGCCATGTCTTATCCCATTTCTACCCACAATAATCATTTCAAGAATGGGAACAAAATCCAAGTTTCAGTCAATGAGAATCAGGCCCAAGGCTCTTGTTGAAATAATTAAAAAGAAAATGCTGTCTTCCTTTGGCCATGAGTTGGTAAGATGAAGGGTGAGATGTGCTGCATGTGCTGCAGGTGCTGCACATAGAATGCACTGGGGATAGCACCAAGGCCGACAAGAGCATCTCTTCAGGGTGGAGAGAAAAAGAGCAAAATCTAATCTGGGTTTCTGCTACATATCTGCCTACACTTAACTCCTACATTGATGCCTATGCTTTTCAATTATGTGAGGTGATCTATATATTTTGTTACTGGTGTTGTTGTTGCTGTCATTGAGTCAAGGGCCTCAAACGTGCTAAGCACATGTTTTATCACTGAGTCACACCTCCCAGTCCCTTTAAGTGGATCTTTTTGATTAAAACTATTTGGTTTGGATTTGGAGTTAAGAAAATCTGGAGTTCTAACTGATGAGAAAATATAACATCAATATATGTCCTCATCAGTAAACATATAGGCACACCTTGTTGTGGCTGATTGTTTCAGTCACCAGATATAGAAATGGACCCTAGTTTATTAAATAGTCTGGCTATTTAATAACAGACTCTTTAATAAACTAGGGTCCATTTCTTAGCCAGACTCAGTGCTATGTGTCATCACTTGACCCAGGAGTTTGAAGCTCAATTTTGGGATATTTGTAATGATTCTAACTTATTTATATCATAGCAACCTTTGACCAACATGACTTTATATGCATCTTTTGACAATTTTCTGATTTCATTGGGATAAGTCCCTGGAAAATAATTTTGGAAATAAATGTTGTACCTACTTTTTAGGATCTTGATATACACTTTGTGTCTTCTGAAAGGTATCTATGACCTGGGTATGGTAGTGCAGGCCTGTAATCTCAGTTACTCAGGACACTGAGGCTGGAGGATCCCAAGTTTGAGGCAAACCTGGGCAATTTAGCAAGATCCTGTCTTGAAATAAAATTGTAAAAGGGGTGCAGGTGGAGTTCAGTGTAAAGCATCTGCATATGCATGCATGAGGCTCTAGATTAAATTCACAGCACCAAAAAGGAAAGTCACTAATGCCAAAGCACTATGATCTTCTGTTCCAAATTCTAAAAATATTAACAGGCATTTCTGGAAAAAAATGTACATAAAATCTGCTCTTACAGCTAATGCATATGTGGAAAGCTCTCAGAACCCAATAAAAGAAATAAAAATTGTAAACAATCTCAGGACTGTGCTCAAGGAATAGCATTGAAAACCCCCCTTTCTTCTCAAAATAAAACCTGATGAATTATTTTCTTCTGAAATTCCATATTCTAGCCCACTGGCCACTTTGAAACGCTGCAAAAGCTAGAAGATAGGTTTTCACATACTGTCATTTTTGCTTGAAAGGGATGAAGCTTCGGGAGGTCTCACTTGGCTTGGTATCTTCACAGAAAGTCCTAGGAGAGAAAAACATGTTAAGAACTTTGTGAGAGTGGGTGGGAAAGTGGGTCATTGTGAAATTTCTGATGAAATGGAAAAGCCAGAGAGAAGGCTGATCTATGGAATATATCTCAATGGGTAGCAGGAAGAATTTTGTGGGGGTTTCAAATTCAGCCAAGATGCATGTGAGCTAAGAAATGAAACAGGTTTAAGATCTATGCATATGGGCTTGGAGTAAAGAGCATGCAAGAGGCTCTTACTGATTCCCAAACACACATATATGCATGCATACACACACACACACACTCACATATACACAATCACACACTCACACAAACACACACACATGAGATTAAAAACTATATCAATAAAATAGGACAGATTTTACAAACAAAAGCATAATTTGGCATGAACATACTTTACATACAGAGTTACAAAAAATTGTGCTGTGAATGGATAATTATGAATGTAATGCATTCCACTATTGTCATGTATGTATGTAAGAAATAAATTTTAAAAAAGAAATTGTAGAACTAAAAAATACAATCAATAATTTAGACTTAACAGATATGTATAGAATATTTCATCTATCAATGAGCAAAAATACTTTCTTCTCAGCAGCACATGGCTCCTTATCTAAAATAGACCATATCTTAGGCCACAAAGCAACTCAGTAAATACAAAAAAAAAAAGAAAAGAAAGAAAGAAAACAGAGATAATACCACACAGTCTATCAGACCAAAATGGAATGATTTAGAAATCAATGATACAATAAAAAATAGAAGCTTCTGTAAAAAATGGAGACTAAGTAATATACAATGGAATGATGAATGGATTGTAGAAGAAATTAAGAATGAAATTAAAAAAAACTTACAGGTAAATGAGAACACTGATACAACATATCAAAATCTCTAGGACACTATGAAGGCAGTACTAAGAGGAAAGTTTATTGCATTGAGTACATTCATTAAAAGAATAAAAAGCCAACAAATAAATGATCTAACACTACATCTCAAAGCCCTAGAAAAAGAAGAACAAATCAACACCAAAATCAGTAAAAGACGGGAAATAATTAAAATCAGAGCTGAAATTAATGAAATTGAAACAAAAGATACAATTTAAAAATTGACCAAAAAAGTTGGTTCTTTGAAAAAATAAGTGATAGATAAACTTATTTTTTTTAAAAAAATATTTTTTAAATTTGTTTATAATAAGAAAATAAGAAATAGATAAATCTCTGGCCAGGCTAATGAAGAGACAAAGAGAGAAAACTCAAATTACTAAAATACAAGATAAAGAAGAAAATATCACAATGGACATTAGAAAATATTCTGAAAATTCATACTCTAATAAAATAGAAAATATCAAAGATATCAACAAATTTCTAGAGACATACAATCTACCCAAAATGAATGAGAAGGTCATACCTGATTTAAACAGATCAATTTCAAGTAATGAAATAGAAAACACCATCAAAAGCCTACCAACCAAGAAAAGTTCAGTACCAGATAGAGTTCTACAAGACTTTCAAGAAAAATTAACACCAATACTCCTCAAATTATTCCATGAATTAGAAAAGGAAGGAACCCTTCTAAACTCATTCTATGAGGTCAGTATCACCATGGTACCAAAACCAGACAAAGACACATCAAAGAACGAAAACTTCAGACCAATATCCCTCATGATCATAGATGCAAAAATTCTCAATAAAATTCTGGAAAATCGCATACAAAGACATGTTTAAAAGATAGTACACCATGATCAAATGGGATTTATCCCAGGGATGCAGGGTTGGTTCAACATATGGAAATCAATAAATGTAATTCATCAGATTAATAGACTTAACAACAAGAATGATATGATCATCTCAATAGATTCATAAAAAAAAGCATTTGACAAAATACAGCACACCTTCATGTTCAAAACTCTAGAAAAACTAGGGATAGTAGGAACATACTTCAACATTGTAAAAGCTATACATGCTAAACCCAAAGCCAGCATCATTCTAAATGAAGAAAAATTGAAAGCATTCCTGCTAAAGTCTGGAACAAGGCAAGGATGTCCTCTTTCACCACTTCTACTCAACATCATCCTTGAAACCCTAGCAAGGCCACTAGAGAAAAGAAGAAAAATAAAGAAATACAAATAGTTAAAGAAGAACTCAAAATATCACTATTTGCTGATGACATGATTCTATGTCTAGAAGATCTAAAAAGTTTCCAACAGAAAACTTCTAGAACTAATAAATGAATTTAGCAAAGTAGCAGGACATAAAATCAACACCCATAAATCAAATGTATTCCTATACATCAGCAGTGAAGCCACTGAAAGAGAAATTAGAAAAACTACTCCATTCACAATAGCCTCAAATAAAATAAAATAGCTAGGAATCAACCCAACAAAAGAGGTGAAAGACCTAAACAATGAAAACTACAGAACACTAATAAAAGGAATTGGAAAAAACCTCAGAAGATGGAATGATCTCCCATGCTTCTGAATAGGCAGAATCAATATTATCAAAATGACCATACTACCAAAAGCATTATACATATTTAATGCAATTCTAGTTAAATTCCCAATGACATTCTTCATTGAAATTGAAAAAGGAGTCATGAAATTTATTTGGAAAAATTAGAGACCCAGAATGGTGAAGGCAATCCTTAGCAAGCAAAGTAAAGCAGGAGGTGTCACAATACCAGAACTTAAGCTATACTACAGAGCTATAGTAACAAAAATGGCATGGTATTGGCACCAAAATAGACTTGTAGACCAAAGATACAGAATAGTAGACACAGAGACAAACCCACACAAATATGGTTATCTCATACTAGACAAAGGTGCCAAAAAATTTACTGAAGAAAAGATAGCCTATTCAACAAATGGTGCTGGCAAAACTGGAAATACATATGTAGAAAAATGAAATTAAACCTCTATCTCTCACCCTGCACAAAAATCAACTCAAAGTGGATCAAAGACTTAGGCACTAGAACAGAGACCCTGCAGCTAATAAAAGAAAAAATAGGCCCGAATCTTCACCATGTCAGCCTAGGATCTGACTTCCTTAACAAGACTCGTAGAGTCCAAGAAGTAAAATCAAGAATCAATAAATAGGATGAATTCAAATTAAAAAGATTCTTCTCAGCAAAGGAAACAATTAATAACATGAGAAGAGAGCCTACAGATTGGGAGAAAATCTTTATCATATGCACCTGCGATAAAGCACTAATCTCTAAGATATATAAAGAACTCAAAAAACTTAACACCAAAAAACAAATAACCCAATCAATAAATGGACTCAGGAACTGAATGGACACTTCAAAGAAGAAATACAATTGATCAACAAATATATGAAAAGTGTTCAACATCTATAGCAATTAGACAAATGCAAATCAAAACTACTATAAGATTTCATCTCATCATTATCCAAAGTACATGTATAATGACACGAATTGGTGTCAACATACTTAATATACAACCAGATATATAAAAAAATGTGCTGTATATGTGTAATAAGAAATGTAATGCATTCTGCTTACATTTATTTTTTAAAAAAATTAATAAAAAAATATTGCATCTTACTCCTGTAAGAATTGCAGTCATCAAGAATAGACTATTATTAAGATAGTAGAATGAAACAGACATTAGGATGTTTTAAAACTGTGTATTAAGATATTAGAATGTTTTAAAACTGTGTATTCAGATAATAGAATGAAACAGACATTATAAATGTTGGTGTGGATGTGGGGGAAAAGGTAAATGTTGGTGAGGATGTGGGGGAAAAGGAACACTCATACGTTGCTGATGGGACTGCAAATTGGTGCAACCACTATGAAAAGCAGTATGGAGATTTCTTAGAAAACTTGGAATGGAACCACCATTTAGCCTAGTTATCCCACTCCTTGGTTTATACCCAAAGGACTTAAAATCATCATACTATACTGATGCATCCACATCAGTGTTTATAGGAGCCCAATTCATAATAGCTGGACTATGGAACCAACCTAGGTGTCCCTCAATAGATGAATGGATAAATAAAATATAGTATATATACTCAATGGAATATTACTCAGCTTTAAAGTAGAATGAAATTATGGCATTTGCCAGTAAATGGTTGGAGTTGGAGAATGTCATGCTAAGCAAAATAATCCAATCCCACAAAACTAAAGGCAGAATGTTTGCTCTAATTCACAATAAAGCAGAGGACATTAGGGAAGAATAGCTTTACCTTAGATTAGGTGGAGGGAAGTGATGGGAGGGGAAGGAAAGAGATATGGGGATAGGAAAGATAGTAGAATGAAACAGACATTATTCCTGTATGTATGTGACTACATAACCGATATGATCCTGTAACATGTACACTCAGAAAAATGAGACATTATATCCCACCTATATATAATATATCAAAGTGCACAAATGCATTCTACTGCTATGTATAACTAATTAAAACAAATTTAAATTTAAAAAAAAATAAGAAAAGAACCTTGGGTGTGCGTACAGTCACATAGAAATGTTTGGAAGTAGAAAGAAAGCAGTATTAGGATGTTTTAAAACTGTGTATTAAAATAAAGCATACAGGGGCTGCAATTATAGCTCAGTGGTAAAGTTCTTGTTTAGCACAAACAAGATCCGGAATTTACTCCTCAACACTAGGAAACAATAATAATAAATAAAATGAAACTTAACATACATGTAGAAATATGCACAAATTAGAGAAGTTAGCTTGTTGAATTTTGGCAAACTTAAAATCCCCGTATAACCACACCAGAGGAAAAAGCAGAATATCACCCTGGACCACAGGTGATTCGCGTGTGTGTGTGTGTGTGTGTGTGTGTGTGTGTGTCCGCGCACGCGCACATGCATGCATGTATCATTATTTCACTTCAAATATATAAACATTATTTTTTTAAAGTCCAGAGTTTCTTTTTTTAAACCAGGGGTCAGCAATCTATGGCCTGAGGGCTAGGTGCCATGTTTTTGTAAATAGTGATATTGCAGCATAGCCATGCCATTCATTTTCATATTGGCTATAGCTGTAAATATGACCTCATGGTCATGAAACCTAATTTACTCTCTCACCCTTTAGAGGAAGAACTCTGCTGATCCATGACCTAAATCCATGACCTAGTTGCTCTAGATCCTAGAGTACCTGTGATATTAAGTAACAGGTTTACTGGAAATTAAACCATTGAGAACAAGTGTGATAGAATTTTAGTTATTAAAGTAATAAAGTAATACTTTGCTACTCCAGCGTTTATTTAATGGATGTTATCAATGAATTGAAAAATTTCATCAATCACATTTCGTTTGAGGCTCACTTCACCTAAACTTGCTAGAGACATAAAAAACCATTTACTCAAGATATATGCCTCTGTCTTTTCACATATTTGTTCTATGTTAATGACATAGGTCACTCACAACAATGTGCCCTCATATCTGTAGGCCACAAGTAGAAAATTAAAAAGTTCTCCTGAGTTTTCCTTCACATAAAATCCTACAACTAGCCCCTTAATAATGAAATGGGGGTGGGGGGCTTGGGTTGTGGTTCAGTGGTAGAATGCTTGTCTAGCATGCGTGAGGCATTGGGTTTCATCTTTGGCACCATATAAAAATAAATAAATGAAATAAAGATGTTGATAGAATTATAGAGTCCATCTACAGCTAAAAAAATTTAAAAAGAGTGAAATTGAGTCAAACCTATGTCCATCTACATGCTAAGTACTCATTCTACCATTATTATTTTTAAATAAAGAAAAGAAGGAGATGGAGAGTTCTTCTGAAATTATCTAAGTAACTTCCTACACCCATATGCTAGGACTTCTTCATATAAAAACCCAGGGTAAATAAATAATGTCAATATTTGCTATGATTTTTATGTAGAAACCTCATGACCAAGGTGATGAGGCCTTAGGGAGACCATTAGGTCATGAATGTGGGGCCCTCATAAGTGGGATTATTGCCCTTTAAGAAAAAAAAAAAACCCAGAGATCTCCCTTGCCGACTCCACCAGGGGAGAACACATCAAGAAGGTGACATTTAGGAAGCAGGAAGTAAGTCTTCACCAGACATTAAATCAGACTGTGCCTTAATTTTGGACTTTCTAGCCCCTAGAAGTGTGAGAAATAAATGTGTATAATTTGTACTCCATTCTGTCTGTGGTATCCTGCTATAGCAGCGCCAGAAGACTAAGGCAATATCACAGATATTACTACAACTATATGAGAATGAAAGCCTTATAAAATGTTATCTTGCTCTCAAGATTTATAGACCATTCTAAATATGCAATGCTTTACTTTGATTTTTGTTTATTTTTTAAACACAGGATCTCACTATGTTCCCAGGTTGACTCAAACTCCTCAGCTCAAATGATCTTCCTGCCTCAGCATCCTGAGATTTTGGAATTATAGGTATGTATCAACATGTCCAGCTAATACAGTACTTGGAAAAGAAAAAAATATCTTTACCACAGAATGGTATTTAATTAACACTATAATTCTATTTGTTGATAACTTTGCATAAAATCAACTCATTTTCTTAATTGAAAGTGTACTCTCTGTCAAGGATTTGAACAGAGTCTCAGAGTATGCCTAAAGTCTATAGAGAATGTATTGAAAATACTGTATACAAGTATTTTTTGCAAGGATAGGTATCAGATTTTAAATCATTATAAATAAATCTGGAATGCTCAAAAGATTACATGAAACTGTATCTGAATTTTTCCATCTACTCATCCCTCACACTCTAATTCCAACCATCTAACCCTAAATTTACCCTTTTCCCTGATTTTCTCCAGATAGAACACTATGTACATAGGAAAATCAAAATGTTAATGAAGACTCTTCCCACATCATCTATCTCATTGCCCCTCTCATTGGCTCTCTATACCCTTCATGTAGTTATTTTTCTTCCTCACTGTTTCCCTTCCTTCTTTGACACAAAATATGATAATAAAGAAGATATGTTCCTTCTCAAATAGGCACAGTGGTGAAGAAAAATATATAAAAAAATAATTGCAGTAAAACAATGTAAGTATGTTGGTGCCAATTCGGATAAGTGCTATGGAATTAAAGAAGGATAATAATTTTCTCTGGAGGATGTCACCCTGGAAGTGGCATTAGGAGAATCTTGGAAGGTGATAAGTTTAATAAGCACCAAGGGGTGACAGAGAAATGGGAGCAGGGTTATGTGAGGGGAGAGACTCGTGGGCAAAGGCAGAGAAATTAAGAGTGTGATATATTTAGGGAATGTTAATAGTGGATATAATTCCTAAAGGAATAAACTTTTATGTTATGAGTTTTGTTTTTCAGTGATAGGGGATTGAACCCAGACCCTTGAGTGCTGCCACTGAGCACATCTCCAGTTCCTATATTTTGTTTTAAAATTTATCTACTAGAACCACTTGATGATCATCCTTGAGGGGAAAATGTGCTAAAAGGAAAAGGTAGAAAAAAAACTTTGATTTAATTTTAACGAGAACAATGAAGACATAGAATTGTTAGACTGGAGAACAATTCCTTTTCCAGTAACAAATATTTTTTTAAACCTGAGGTGAACAAACAAAATTCCCTATAATGGAAGATGAAATTAAAACCTTCCACGATAAACAAAAGTTAAAAGAATTTGCAGCTAGAAAACCATCTCTTCAAAACATCCTCAGCAAATCATTACAGGAAGAGGAAATGGAAAATAACAATGAAAACCAACAGTGGGAGGTAGTACAGTAAAGGGAAAAAATAATCAAAGAGGAAAAACAAACCATGTTAAGTAACATAAATAAACAAATATGGCTGGAAGAACAATCCATATCTCAATAATAACCCTAAATGTTAATGGCTTAAACTCACCAATTAAGAGACACAGGCTAGTAGAATGGATCAAAAAAAAAAAAAAAAAAAAAGATCCAACAATATGCTGCCTACAGGAGACGCATTTGATAGGAAAAGATATACATAGACTTAAGGTGAAAGGTTGGGAAAAATCATATCACTCATATGGACTTCGGAAACAAGCAGGAGTGTCCATACTCATATCAAATAAAATAGATTTCAAGCCAAAGTTAATCAAAAGGAATAAAGAGGGACACTACATACTGCTCAAGGGAACCATACACCAACAAGACATAACAATCATAAATATATATGCCCCAAACAATGGTGCAGCTATGTTCATCAAACAAACTCTTCTCAAGTTCAAGAGTCTAATAGACCACCATACAATAATTATGGGAGACTTCAACATACCTCTCTCACCACTGGAGAAATCTTCAAAAACAAAAGTTGAATAAAGAAACTATAGAACTCAATAATACAATTAATAACCTAGACTTAATTGACATATATAGAATATACCACCCAACATCAAGCAGTTACACTTTTTTCTCAGCAGCACATGGATCCTTCTCAAAAATAGATCATATATTATGTCACAGGGCAACTCTTAGACAATATAAAGGAGTAGAGATAATACCATGCATCTTATCTGATCATAATGGAATGAAACTGGAAATCAACGATAAAAGAAGGAAGGAAAAATCATGCATCACTTGGAGAATGAACAATAGGTTACTGAATGATCAATGGGTTATAGAAGACATCAAGGAGGAAATTAAAAAATTCTTAGAGATAAATGAAAACACAGACACAACATATTGGAATCTATGGGACACAATGAAAGCAGTTCTAAGACGAAAATTCATTGCTTGGAGTTCATTCCTTAAAAAAAAAACCAAACAAATTAATGATCTCACACTCACTCCAGTAAGATTGGCAGCCATTATGAAGTCAAACAACAACAAGTGCTGGCGAGGATGTGGGGAAAAGGGTACACTTGTACATTGCTGGTGGGACTACCAATTGGTGTGGCCAATTTGGAAAGCAGTATGGAGATTTCTTGGAAAGCTGGGAATGGAACCACCATTTGACCCAGCTATTCCCCTTCTCAGTCTATTCCCTAAAGACCTAAAAAGAGCATACTACAGGGACACTGCTACATTGATGTTCATAGCAGCACAATTCACAATAGCAAGACTGTGGAACCAACCTAGATGCCCTTCAATAGATGAATGGATTAAAAAAATGTGGCATTTATACACAATGGAGTATTACTCTGCATTAAAAAATGACAAAATCATGGAATTTGCAGGGAAATGGATGGCATTAGAGCAGATTATGCTAAGTGAAGCTAGCCAATCCCTAAAAAACAAATGTCAAATGTCTTCTTTGATATAAGGAGAGTAACTAAGAACAGAGTAGGGAGGAAGAGCATGAGAAGAAGACTAACATTAAACAAGGACGAGAGGTGGGAGGGAAAGGGAGAGAGAAGGGAAATTGCATGAAAATGGAAGGAGACCCTCATGGTTATACAAAATTACATACAAGAGGAAGTGAGGGGAAAGGGAAAAAAACAAGGGGGAGAAATGAATTACAGTAGATGGGGTAGAGAGAGAAGATGGGAGGCGAGGGGAGGAGGGATAGTAGAGGATAGGAAAGGCAGCAGAATACAACAGACACTAGTATGGCAATATGTAAATCAGTGGATGTGTAACCGATGTGATTCTGCAATCTGTATATGGGGTAAAAATGGGAGTTCAAAACCCACTTGAATCAAAGTGTGAAATATGATATGTCAAAAACTATGTAATGTTTTGAACAACCAACAATAAAAATTAAAAAAAAAATTCCCTATAACTATTTTAAAGTTGGTTCTGTATAATAAAACTTTATAAACTCAACATTACATATCAATAGTCTTTGGGATGATTAAATTAAATATCTGAATATCCTAGAAAAGTCTATAATTCAAATTTTTGATGATAAGACATAGCATGAATATAAATTCAAATTGAAATATACAATATGTAAACATCCTAATTTGCTAAGCCTCTATTGTTTTTGAAGCTGAGAAGTATCTCAGTATTATCTCAGGCACTTGTTACAATAATGAAAGTTACCTAACACACTAGATATACACAACTATTCCAAGCTCTGAAAACAGGAAGTATTTCTGGTCCCAAGCATTTTGGATAAGGGATACTCAATCTGTACTTACTCTTTTTAACACCAGTTCATACTATATAATCTCCAAAAAACAAAACCAAAAAATAATCTATTTTTACATGGCTGGTGATTAGATGACATGAGGACTAAAAATGTCAGCAGTCCTTCCCCAAAATGTGACTCATGGACAGCAGCAGAAGACCAGTTTCCTTTAACGTAGTATATAGAATGGGAAGTGGTGGATAGCATTATATATAGCAGCATTATGTAAAACTAAATGAAGAAATTCTGGGGGTGTGACTCAGTGGAAAACTGCATGTTTAGCATATGCAAGGCCCTGGCCTCAATTTCCAGAAATGAATAAATTAAACAAATAAACCTCGACAAAGATAAGTCATCAAGGGAAATTGGAATAAACAAGGCAGAAGGAAACTCAGGAGGTAAATTTGAGAGGCCAAGGGAAAAAAAAGTTAAGGAAAAGGGGATAGTCAACATGGTCAAAAATTTCAAATAGTTTCACTGGAGTTATAGGTTAGTGGCAGAACACTTACTTAGAATGAGGCTTTAGGCATGGTCCCCTACACCTCACATGCCAAAAAAATTTTCAACTTTTTTCAATGGATGAATACTAAATATTATAGGATTTTGTAAGAAGGAAAGTACAGTCACTCAATCAAAGAAAATATAAATGAAATTGATTTAACTACTATGTACACATATAGATGAGTCCCATATATCAACATGAAAGCAACTTCAGTAGATTGAGTAAGAAATGCTCATACCAGAATAGTATTTGTTAAGAAATAAATAAAAAATTAGAATCTGGGTATAAATTTGTTTGCAAGGGCTGTCATAAACCAACAGAAATTTATTTCCTAATGCTGTAGTTCAGAAGGTTAAAAGTGCAAGACCAAGATATGACAGAGTTGGTTTATTCTGAGGCCTCTCTCCTTGGCTTACAGATGGCCATCTTCTTATGTCTTCACATAGTTCTTTCTCTCCGTGTTCTAATCTCCTCTTCTTGTAATGTCACCTGTTATTTTGGATTAGGGACCACCCATATTACCTTGATTATATCCACAATCAGGAGCCACTTGTCAAAAGAAACTAACTTTATTTTTAGAACCACACACGCCAAACAAAACAGCCTCTCAGGAAAAACCCTCAGAGCCTCAACTGCCACCACCGGCTTTCCACAAGCCTCTCTCTCCCTCACAAGCTTCTCTCCACCTCCCGCAATCCTCCTGCTCTTGAGGCCGATTGGCTGGGTCACGTGGGCGGAGCCAAAAAAGTCCCCCAATGAGCAGCTCCGTGGTCTGAAAGGGCAGGGAAACAGCCCAATGAGCATCACCGCAGAGGAGCCAATCAGCTAGATGTTGCTGGGGCCGCTGTGAGCCAATCATAGCAGGCAGCTGGAAGTTTGCTGGCAGCTGGAAGTTTGCTGGGGCCCCTTTGGCTGTGGCTCTCAACATCTTTAAAGGTCATGCTTCAAATACTTATTCCGAGGTCACTGGATTCAGGATTTCAATATATTAATTGAAGTAGTGACACAGTTCAGCCCACATCAGGTCATGTGTCCTTTATTTTTTAGAAGTTTCATTATAAAGCTAAAGTCAAACAAAAAGTTGAAAACAAGCAGATTTAAAGAAAGAAGATAGGATTTAAAGAGAAATTTTATACTCAGAAGACAAATGTACTGAAAGAAATTAGATAATTACATATGTGATTCATCAGAGAGGGTGTAGAAGTGGCACATTATGGCTCTCAAAAAAAGATTCTTGAGAGAATAAACAGTGACCATAATGATAACGGTTAAGCCAAGACTTAATTACAGAATTTCTGTAGCATAGTAGTGAGCTCTTATTTGCTATGAATGAAGAAGACAGATGTGAGGAAAAGACCTTGAGGAGAGAGGGAAAGAATTGGAATACCTTTTGAGGCGAATTAATGAAAAAAAAAAAGAAACTGAGTATTGAGTATTAAAAGGGCTAAATCATAATATATAAAAGCACAAATGAATATGGAAGCATTGTATTAAAACTACTATGCACACCAGATCAACTGGAGGCATATTTTTTAATTAATCCAGAATTTAGGATGGACCAAATTATTTTATTTTAAAAAGTTTTAATTAATTAATTAATCTTTGGTGATGCTAGGGATGGAACCCAGGGCTTCTCACATGTTAGGCAAGTTATAACTCCAACCTCTGGAACTATTTTAAATTAATATTTGTTTCATTAGAATTTTTCATTTTCAGGTTTGTCTTAATTGCTTAATTTAAATATTGATTTTAATTGAAAATTATGGCTTAGAATTGGAAAAATGCTTCATTAATCATCTATTCCTATGTATTCAAATTAGCTCAAAACTTGGGACTCGGGCTGGGGATGTGGCTCAAGCGGTAGCGCGCTTGCCTGGCATGCGTGCGGCCCGGGTTCGATCCTCAGCACCACATACAAACAAAGATGTTGTGCCTGCCGGAAACTTAAAAATAAAATAAATAAATAAATATTAAAAAAAAAAACTTGGGACTCAAAACAATAAACAAGTATTAACTTGCCATTTCCCTGAGTCATGAAATCTGGGTATAGTTTAGCTGGGCACCTCTGACTGAGGAACTCTCATAAGGCTTCCATCATTCTGTCTGCCAGGACTATGGTCTCATCCAAAGGCCTGGGGGCACGCAAAGGGTCCACTTCCAAGGTTATTGATATGGTTGTCTACAGGATTCAGTTCCTGAGGCATTGTTGGAGATAAGGAACTCAGTTCCTCCAGAGCTGTCAATGGAAGCTCCTGCCTCTCTAAATGGTTACTAACAACAACAACAAAAAAATGTCTTTAGGTAAGGGCCTGGCAGTAAAGAGAATTAAGGCAGATGAATAATTAAAGGTTTTAGGTATAGTTACAATTTAGGGGATTTAGGGCCTATGATGAAGATGAAGCTAGAGCGACCAGATAGTTAAGAAAATTGTGTATCCTGGTAAGGCATTTATGCTTCACTTTACAAAGAAGGGAAACATCAGAAGAAATTTAAATAGAAAAGAACATGAAATAATTTGACAATAGTTTTCAGGCAGGACTGGAAGCCATAATTGATAAAAGACCTATTAGAAAGTATAATTATGGTCAATATAAGAATTGATTAGAGGCTAAGAACAGGAGCACACACCTGTAATTCCCAGCTACTTGGAAAGCTCAGGCAGGAGGTTCACAGATTCAAAGCCAGTCTGGGCAACTTAATGAGACTCTGTCTCAGAGAAATAAAAGGGCTAGGGATGTAGCTCAGTGGTTGAACAATTGCCTAGCATGTGTAAGGTCCTAAGTTTAATTTCTAGTACCACACATACACATAAGAAGAAAAATCAAACCTAAATTAATCTGGAATGAACAGGTAAAGGAGAATGTTAAGGCTATTGTTCAAAGATTCAGTCAAATAGACATAGTAAATTGGAGGCTGGTGATACTGGCCAAGGAAGACTTCCGGAATCCTGAATTGAATCACTTGGATGGGTGGTGGGTCCATTCTTCTATATGGGAACAGTACAGGAAACAGACACAGGGAGAGGAAAGGATCCATGGTGATAAATACTGTACAGATATATATGATGAATAAAGGACAGAATATTTTTCTTTTAAAACAAATGTATACCAAAACCAAAATCATTGGGTTAAGCTAGATAGAAAGAAAGAAAGAAAGAAAGAAAGAAAGAAAGAAAGAAAGAAAGAAAGAAAGAAAGAAAGAAAGAAAGAAAAGAAAAATGACAACGGAACTTGGAACATTATTTCTGAATGAGAAATAAAATTTTGTCATGATAACTTTGGAAAAGCCATTTGCTAGAGATTTGTTTCCTCATCCAAAATATGACAAATTTTTGTCCTTTTTTATGATTCTGATATCTTATGATTTAAAGAACTATAATTTCCCAATTTTTCTATTAACCTTAGCTGGTCTCCTAACTTAATATCTGATTTTCACTGTGATGCCACCTGACTTTTTCTTCTGTTGACCTCATTTTTTCATACCACTTATTTCGTATTTCAATAGCTTTTGTTCATATCTCACACATCTAATTTTTTTAATTTTTTAAAATATTTTTTAGTTTTTAAGGGAGTCTCTAGGGAAGAATAAAATAAGTAAAATATTTCATGCTGCTCTTCACAATAAACCCTCCCCAAATTTGGGGCCAAAGCATGAGATATGTAAATAATTTGGAATAACCATCAGTTAATAGAAAATATTTTAAAAAATTAAAGAAGCTACTCCATGCAGTGAAATTTTATCATTTTTCTGTTGGATTTCAAAGGAGGTTAAAACTATCAGAAGAACAATTTAAGGTCTTAAGCTCAAATGTACAAGTGTAAATATCCAATGGTTCTCACTAAATTTTATTGCAGAAGAAACTCTGGGAAGCCACTGAGAATCTTACAATGTATCCTTACCAGTAACATGTTCCCTTCATGTATTGAAGAGAAGAAGAACACCTGCTAAGAATAAAAAAGGTAGAAACTTTCCCCCAGAGTGAGGTTACTATGATGTTCAAATACAAATATCTGGATTAAAAACTCATTTCTATATAACGAATAACTCCCAGGTACTTATTGAAGTGATATTTTTCCTGGTTTGTCATGAAATGAAAATTCCCAGTGTGCAGAGTTTGTTAATACGACACATACTAAGCATTTAATGAATTATATCTTGATGATAATGATGTACAACCACTGATTAAGTCCATGGATCAAAAGTTAATTGGAAATAGTTTTTTAAAAATGTAAATAAGCAGAAGATCAGAAAGGAAACAGGGAGAGGGAGGAGTGGAGGGAAATGTGAAATACTGGGGACTGATTTGTAGCAAATTTTATTCCATGCTAGCATAGTTATGTCAAATTAATCTTAACAATATTTTAACTAAAATGAACTGATAAAAATTAAAAAGTAAAAAAAAAGTTAATTAGAAGAACTATTTTATCTTGACAATCACAACATTAATGACCAAATGCAATGATGATGGTACATGGAATTCTGGTCAAGACAGTGTCCAACTGGGAAATATTATGTCTTCTACTTTTCTTATTCATGAGGGTATGTAGTTCTTGGTTTGAACACTGGGAAAAAGAAAAACCTCTATAGCACCAGAATAGTGGCAAATTCTCATTCTTTTTCTTTTCTTTTTCTTTTTTTTTTTTTTTTTGTAACTAGGAATTGCAGACTGGCAAAGTGTGTTATGAGACAGCCATAATAGCAGTGGAATCCAATGGATGACAATTTTTTTAAGTCTCACGTAAATTCTTTGGGAAATCAAACACCATCCTTAGTGAGATATAAAAATTAATACACTATATAGTTCCTACACTGGAGACGTGAAATTCAAAGCTGAGGATGTAGATCAGTGGCAGAATGTGTGCTTAGCATGTGTGAGCTCCTGGGTTCAATACTTAACATTCCCGCCAAATTGTACAATTCAGTGTTGTTGTTGTTTTTACAGAATATAGCTTTATTTATAGAATCTTACAAATAAAACATTTACAGTCCACATAAGTTATTTTCTTTCCTAATTTTTCTCATAACACCTGAGTTTTTTTAAAAAAAATACTGTGATGTAATTGTAGAACTGTAAAGGGAAATATGAATAATAAAAACCTAACCTCTTTCTTTTGCCAAAAATCAGACTTTATTATTATTATTTTTTAAAGCAGGTTTCTGGCATATTTCTGTCTCTTTGGAAGAGGACTTCCTAAAAAATAGATCTTAGACTACTCAAACAGAGAAGTCTTCATTTTACAAACCCAGGGTGAAGGACCACCGAAGAATGGCCCCCAGGTAACACTAGACACACAATCTTTAGGGGCAAAGACAGAAAGTGAGAAGTAGCAGGACCCTGTCCCTGGCTTATGGCGCCTACGTGACATGTACTTTCCTTGCTGACATTAATAGGAACTGGTCCATCTGGAAAGAAGTGGAAGGTGCCTTTGGGGTGCCAGGTGGAAAAGTCCTCTAACAACTCACTACTCCTCAGACTTCTAATATGTACAGATGCCTAGAACAGCAAATTCAACACTTAAAAGTCAAAATGAAATTGCCACATTTTCAAATCATGAGGCAGATCTGTTGCCAATGGGAACTTCCATTACCATCTCCCTCCTAAGCTCCAACTGGGCTGGCCTCTGCATCCATGCAGGCGAAAGAGGAATTCCCTCTGAGGCAGTCGTCTGTGAAGGTGAAGCTCTTGAGTTAATAATATAGGTGTCCATGAAAAGGGCAAGCACCCTACTAGTTCATATTTATTTTTCAATTTGTTAAAGATTATGTTTTTTTAAGCTCCTCTCCTAAACTTAGAAACCCACTAACTCTAAGTCAGTACTCTACTCCAAGACAAAGGATATTTTAAAGGAATGACAGGAACTACAGGGAGTGCTAAAATTAAAATTGTAATAGATTAACGTGAGTTAGATAAAGTAAATCTTCCAGTCTTTTTTTGGGGGGGTGGGGTGGGGGTGGTGTGCTGGGGATGGAACCCAGGCCTTGCACATATACTGTGCAGGAGCTCCATCTGTCTACCACTGAGCTACCCTCCCAGCCTCAGAGTGTCATTTTCTGCTACCTCTTGAAAGCAGTTTGAGAAAAATAAAACAGAAAAGACAAAATCATTTTAAAATAATAACAACAATGATGATGATAAATATAAAAAGTTAGATTCTAACATTTAAGGAATTGGTTCTTTGGTAAAACTGGACCCTAACTCTATCAGGAGTCGGTCCTGACATTCAATCTAGAATCTTGATTGCTAATGGTTTATCCTTCTTCAGCCTATTCTAAATCCATCTGAGTCAACAGGCAGGGTTGAGAGTGAGACTTAACAAAACCCCCAGCACTTTTCCCATTCATACTCTTTTCAGGAATATTCTTGGTTTGAGGAACATTTCCTAAGAACAAAAACAAAATAGATGTTGATTTTAATTAACAACAGTAGACAGTTTTTCTAAGGAAGGATAGAAACACTCAGGCGATGGCAATGAACCAGCACTCCTGTCATCATGTGAACACAGCCTCTGGGCTGCAGCTGTGGCACCACTAAAAAGGCTTCTGGAGAGACTGGCTCCCCAAAGTGGCTAAAGAATCTCACATTATCAATATGATAATAATAAATCAATTCACCTAGTGAACCTGGAGATTAGCTCCCCTTGAAGCCAGAGTTCTGAGGAGGGGGCTTCACAGTGCCTGAGGCTGGCCCATAGTGTTAAAGCCAAGTTCATCAATCCATGTTCTGGAGAGAATTAGAGGAATTTATACTGAGTTCAATACAGGATTCTACTTCTGATGTCTGGGGCCAGGGAGGAAGCAGTAACCAAGACAGTGCCACTCAAATTCCACCCGCAGCAATACCTTCGGCCATGCCCCAAGTTTTTGACCTTATAGTCCAGTGTTCCCCGGTACTCAAACTTTTATTTATGTAATTACTAAGTCATAAATTTCGCCTGCACTCATTCCATTTCTGACTACCCTTGTCATGGTAAAGCATAAACTACTGCACTCTAATTCTACAGGTCGGCTTGCCACACTGCGCCAGTCATGACCAGGGGAGGTGAGTGCGCAGTCTCCCCTCCAACCCCCACATCTTGACTGCACTCACAATGTGCTTCTAGGGAGGGATCTGAACAGTCTCTTAGAAGGGAGCTGGGAAAGGGAGGTGGAAATCACAGCAAAAATAATTTGTTTTCTCGCAGATCTTCTGCTCCTCCATTCTGTTAGCATTAAGCCGCAAGAGAAGGTCCAGGTAACCGAACCTTCATGGAGGCTCAGTTGGGGAGCCAGAACATAGGAGCTGCACAAACCGACACCCGACGTCCCAGGAGAACAAGCGGGGATCACGAGAGGAGATCCATCACTGGCTGCTTCCTATCACACTCAGGATGGTCCTTGCCTCTCTCCTGCACTACTCACCTGCTGACCTTAAATTCTCTTTGAGAGAATAGGCAACTCAACAGACTGGGGTGGGGGTGGGGGTCCCTTGTCTCCTGTCCCTTCTCTGTAAGAAAAGAAGAACCCGCTTCACAGTCCACAGGCCCCAAAGTATAGATTCACCTCCTGATGATTCTTTCTTTCTTCTTTTTTCTTCATCTCCTAATATTTCTAACCAAGTTATGACCACGAGCTCTATTTTTACATTGCAGGGTAAAAGACTGAAAATCTCTCAGTGCTGCTTCCAAGAGAAAGAGTCCAGAGTGAGTGGAGAGGAAAGGGAGTCTTGTCTTGTACACAGCATTCAGGTTCCAGAGCCACCGTGAAGAAGGGGGCAGGGAGGGTTGAGGCACTACCTGGAAAACGTCACCAGGGCAGCTTCTTCCTAGAACAGAGCACTTTAAATACAGTTGATATCTGGAGCAGGCAGACAGGCTGTTATCAGTTTAATCCAATTGCCTCCTCCATGGAGGTTTGTGGAGGCCGTGTCCTGTGGCCAGAACCCGACCTGCAGTCCCACTGGCTCTTGGCAGGGCCCTATCCGATCTGGATCTGCCCTGAGTACATAGTGAGGAGCAGCATGATGGTGAAGCCGGTCAAGAGGCCCAGGTTCTGAATGACAAAGGGGATCAAGATGCTGCCCTTCCTTTCATCCTCCTGGCAGACCTCATACATCTCAGGAAACATGTCAGCTAGAGCAATATATAAGAACATTCCTCCAGCCAGTGCAAAAATCCAGTTGTCCGAGAAGTGGCTGCCGGCCAGGATGCCAAAGGCCAGACCCACATAGCAGCAGCAGGCAGAAAGGAAGTTGAAGAACAGAGCCTGCTGGATACTCATCCCAGCATTGAGCAGGATGACAAAGTCTCCCAGCTCATGTGGGAACTCCTCACAGAGGATGACCACCGACGTGCTGCTGCCTTGGAAAGCAGACACAGTGAAGGAGGCACCTGTGGCCAGGCCATCGATGAAGTTGTGGAGGCCGTCACTCAGGGTGATCATCCAGGCCAGGGTGCCGATGTCAGAGTAGCGGACACCCTTCAGCCAGTAACAGGCACTTTGGGAAGCCTGGAGGTCCTGCACGGAGAGTGAGCCCACGATGACCTTCCTGTCCATATCCAGGGCCTTGCCATCGGGCTCGCTGTTGCAGTGCTGAGGAATCATGTGGTCCAGATCCCCATTCTGCAGCTTCTCTGTCACACCCTCCTCCTGGTCCTTCTTGGAAGGAAGTGTCTCCGAGGCAAAATGGTTATGTCCGTGATGATGCTCATTTTTCTGCTTAAGAAGCATCTTTAAGATCTTCTCTGTGAAAAAGAAAAGGTAGAAGCCCCCAAACACCATTGCAGACTTGGGGACATAATAATCTTCCAGAGGATTGAAGCCAAAAGCCTCAGGGATGAGCTGGAAGAGGGCGTTGGAGTAGAGGGTTCCAATCGCCAGAGCTATGAAGTAGAGCAGCAGCCGCTTGTAAAAGGTCTTCTTCATGAAGGGCACCACTCTGGCCCCCATGAGGCAGCAGAGGGAGACACAGAGGAGACCGTATCCCCACACTTCGATGGCACTCGGCTTCCCCTCCTCGGTCTGCTCGTTCTCTTCATTCTCTTGGTTCTCAGACGTACAGGCCCCAGAATCCAGCTGCTGGAGAATGGTGGGGCAGAACTCCTGGAGCTCACTCCTCCCGATCCGAGACTCCTCGCTGAAATTGTGAGCAGCAAAGAAGTCTCCAGAACTAAAGCACTTGGAGAGGTTCCTGTGACCCTGGCCAGGCTGTGTGGCGTTATTCCGGTCTACTCCCACATTCAGGTGGATGAGCAGTTTCTTCAGCTGCTGCAGGGTGAGGCTGCCACCCTCACCATAGCGATGCATGAGGTTCTCCAGGAAAGAGGTGGCGCTGACTGCCTGCATGTCCATGGATGAGGCGTGGGCCTCGGGAGCAGCTCTCCATATGTTCAGCAGGGTCAGTAGGAAGCAGCTGAGGAGGGCTGGGCTCGGCAGCTTCATGGTGACCAGGTACACCTGCAGCCGGGAAGGCGGCAGTGGGGCCTGTGCAGATTCACCCGCCAGGCCCTAGGATGGCCGGCAGCGGTAGGAGCAGTTCAGCCGGTGTGTCGGCAAAGACAACCTCGCGCCCCCGCTCCCAGCCTCGGGCCCCCGCCGCCGCGCCTCAGTGTGTTTTTCATTACCACAATGAACTTTAAGATTTTTTTTTCATAACCCTAAAGGAAATATGTACATATTTGCAGTCACACCCCATTTCCCCCCAACCTATCCAAGCCTCTGCAACCTCTAACCTGTCTTCTGCTGCATGGATGTGGATATCTGCACATTTTATATAAATGGACTCATAAAATGGGTAGCAACTTCTTCTGGTTTTGAGGGAAAGTAAAGGGAAAGAATAATGGTCTGCTTTATTGTTATACTGTTTCTTGCCTTATAACATTCGAAATCCTCTGTCCCTAAATAGTATCTTTCTAATGCCTATTACAAGTAGTAACAGGAGGGAGGATGGTCCATTACTGATTCTCTATGGAGTTTTTATGTTGTCTTACTATACAAAATACATACTTCTGGCAAGGAGGCACAGCTTAGTAACAGAACACTTGTGTACCATGCATAAAGCCCTAAATTTCATCCCAGCACTGCTAAAAAAAAAAAAAAATCATAAAATGGACAGTATGTGATACAGTGTATCAGTTCCTTGAAATTGAGAAGTGGGTGCACAGAAGGAGGGTGTTTGTTTTATTTTTTGGTCTTTGGGGTTTTGTTTTTGCTTTGCAAGCTGTTCTTTGTTTGGTGCTAGGGACCCAGGGCTTCATGAATGCTAGGCAAATGCTCTATCACTGAGCTCCTTACCCAACCACCCTTTTCTTTCTTACATGCCAGGCTTACATCTGAAGTGTTTTGGGTTGTGTTACAACTAGGCCCACTAACCAGGACTTCATGTATCAATTTCCCATAGTCTGCTTCATAAATATTTAAAGCCAGGCTGGGGTTGTGGCCCAGTGGTAGAGCACTAGTATGTGTGAGGCACTGGGTTCAATTCTTAGCACCGCATATAAATAAATAAATTAAATAAAGATCTATCAACAATGAATAAAAATATTTTAAAAAATTTAAAGCCAGGACTTAACTAGAAACCAGAACACTTCATTTTTTTATATTTATTTTTTAGTTATAGGTGGACACAATATTTCTATTTTATTTTTATTGGTGCTGAAGATAGAACCCAGTGCCTCATGCATGCTAGGTGAATGCTCTACCTCTGAGCCACAAACCCAGCCCCAGAACACTTCATTTTGATTTATATATTTATTTGTGAGTAAGGCTAAGAGCAGGGACATATTATGATATTTCTCAGAAGCAATTTTGATGAGTTTTAAGCAAGAAATTTGTGTCTTTTTTGAAATTAGAATTTTAATTTAAATTTCTGCTACCTGGTAGTAGCAACTGTACTACACTATTTCAATTATCTACGCTCACATTGTAGAAAATCAAGAATCAAAAACAGCTTTGGGAGCCAGGTGCAATGGTGCACACCTATAATCCCAGTGACTTGGGAGGCTGAGTCAGGAGGATCGCGGGTTCAAAGCCAGCCTCAGCAAAAGTGAGGCACTAAGCAACTCAGTGAGACCCTGTCTCTAAATAAAATACAAAATAGGACAGAGTGGATGTTTTCTCTGATTAAGGGATGCTGATCTATGATGAGGGGGGCATGGGAAGAGTGGAAGAACTTTGGATTGAGCAAAAGGGGGGTGTGAGGAGAGGTTATGGTAGTAGGAAAGATGGTGGAATGAGATGGACATCATTACCCTAGGTACATGTATGATTGCACGAATGGTGCATCTCTATACTGTGTACAACCAGAGAATTGACATGTTGCACTCCATTTGTGTACAATGAATTGAAATGCATTCTGCTGTCATGTACAAATAAGTAGAACACATTAAAAAAATAGGGCTGGGGATGTGGCTCAGTGGTCAGGTGCCCTTAAATTCAATCCCTGGTACCCACTACCCCCCCAAAAAAGTAAAACAGCCTAGGGACTGGAGGTGTAGCTCAATAGTAGAGAACTTGCTTAGCATATGGGAGGCCCTGAGTTCCATTCCCAACAATGAAAAAAAAAACTATATTTCCTTCAAGCAAGTACCCCTGTCTTCAAGAAGGAACCTGTTGTATAACAAGCCGTTTAAACTATTTCAGATAAATCCAGGGTGTTCCTTGACTACACCTAGCATGAAATTCTGCTGCATTGTCAATGGTCTTGACCACAACTTTCCTCCTACAAACAAGTAAGAAAATGAAAACACCATGCTTTCAGGTCTCTGCATAAATTTTGGGCTTCATATGTTCATTAAAAACAAAATAAAATTAAGCAAGGTAACTTGTTGGGTTTCATGCAAACTGTTGGTTTTGAAGAATACAAAGAAAAAACAGAATCTTATAGTATCTATGAACAGCATTCAAGCATTTCAACCTAACTATAGTTTTCCCTTGATTTTCTATGGTACTTGATCTATAACTCCTTAGACACAAATATCTTCAGATTTATTTTTAAAATGATGCATTTGCATATAAACTACTCATAAATATCTGCAGACTTATTTTTTAAATGATGTATTTGCGTATAATTATATTGGCATATAATCCTCTCATATACTCTAAATCATCTTTAAATTACTTATAATGCCTAATGCCGTGTAAATACTACATAAATAATTGTTATCCTGTATTGTTTATGGGATAATTATAAGGAAAAAATATGCACCTATTCAATGTAGATGCAGTTTTTTCCTGAATATTTTTGATCCAAAGTTGGTTGAATGCACAAATGTGAAACCCACAGATGCAAAGGGTCAACTTTGCATAAGATAGACAATAATTGAACACTAGATACCAGGCATCTGTATTTCTTTTCTCTATGCCATGCTTCCCATGGTTAGGAATTGGTGCATTATAACAAATATATTCATGTTTCCAAAGATATGTGTCAGGGCTCCTGAATCAACAACTCAGATAAACATGTCCTAATTCTTCTTTTTTGGTAGGTTGAGCTGGTTGGGCCATGGTGCCAGCCTAGCAATAGTGCTTGTGTTAACAGGGAGAAAGAAGGGGGAGGATCTTGAGGAGGAGGAAAAAAGTAAAAAAGTAAGGGTACCCTATCAAAAGTCAAATGGAGCAGAAGGTAGAGAAGACATTCAGATCCTGAGGTAAAAGATAGAAATAACACAGGGCAAGGGGTAAATAAGTATCCAAACTACCATAAAACAAGTTGCTAGGTGCTGTGATAAAAGATCAAAGTTGAAAAAGTGAGAATAGGATGAAGGTGGGTATAATTTGGGAAGTCTTTACTCAAAGTAATATTGGAGCTGATTTGCCCTGAGGAATAATTCTGGGGAAGGCTTTTTTTTTTTTTTTTTAACCTCAGTGCTCGGCATTGAACCCAGTACCTTACACATTCTAGACATGTATTCTACCATTGAGCTGAACCCCAGTCTTTGTTTTTTCCTGGTAATACTGTGGATGGAACCCAGGAGTCTGAGCATGCTGATCACATACTCTACCAATGAGCTACACTCCCAGTCCCAAGAAGGCCCTTTTAAGCAAGGGAAATTGGGAGTACACATGAAATCATGAATATCAGGGACACAATGAGTATTTTGAAGAGGAAATGGTGTATTAAAATAAAGGGAAAGTTTCCTGGTTTGCAATGGAAACTGGAAGATGATGGTAGGACATAGAGAAAGATAAAATAGATAAGTTGTAAAGGCTTTAAATGACAAACCCAAAAATGTCTTGAAAACTATGGGAAATTCTAATTTGGTAACATGACTAGATCCCTCCACTCATTTGCTTATAGAGGCAAGGCACTTAATATAAATGATAAAGAAGCCCTGTGCAAACAATGATCAACTATGCCCACTGAAAGAGGGCTCTGCTACCCAGACTCAGGGGTATTTTATTTTATATTATTCATTTTGGGTAGTGGTATACTACCACTGAGTTATACCCCCAGCCTGTGCTCCAGGGAATTTTTACAGTTTGGGGAGTTAGAGCAGTTTCTCCAAGTCCTTTAAAATTTTTAAAAGAAGCCAGAGAACCAGCTATGTGAAACTCCTAACTTCTAAATGTTGACAACTAATTTTGAACCAAAGTTTTCAACACTCCAATATTCTGTTGGTCAAACACATTTCTACAACCTGGATTTGTATCAATCTGAAGCTTTCCAGATTTTACTCAGCACTAAACAATGCTGCAAAATAGATAAAGTGTGTGTGCGTGTGTGCGTGTGTGTGTGTGTGTGTGTTAGATCCTATTTTTATACTTTCATTACATTAAAATTTTAAACCAGATTTGAAACTCCAAGTTTAAAGGGTCAATTAATGGCAACACCAGCTCAGGAGACAGCCTGCACATAATGACTCTGTGGTTAGAAGTCTAGCCCTAGGACTGAAACTGATTTACTTACTGACCTTGAAAAAGGTCATTAACCATGAATTTGCTTCATCATCTGCTTCTGTGCCACAAAGATAGCAACTGTTAAGCTACCGCAAGAAGAGGTAACTAAAGAGATTTAAACACAGTTCTATTCCAAAGGTGATTCAAGAAATCACAATAATTTTAAATTTTGTCTGATTTGAACAGTTGTAAATTTTGTCCAAGCCATCAGTACAATAAAACCCCTGAAAATGACAGTTAAACACTATTGATTGAATATGAACTTTTACAGCACTGAAGGAAAACAAAATCCCAGGTACCTCTTTTGTAAATAACAATATACTCTTTTTGTGGAAAAAATACTTCTGTCTGTTGCCAATTGGTATGTTTTTTTTTTTTTTCAGTTCTTTAGGCTCTTAAACTAACTTCCTTATAAAGCATGCTACCATGCTACAACTACAAACCTGTTCAATATTTTAAGCCTCATTTCTCATAAGCAAATAAATTGAAGAAAGAAGCTAATATTTGCTTCTCTCCTTAACAACTCAAGCAGCTTCATTTGACATTTTGAATATAAATGATCTGCATATGATCCTTCAATACAGACTATGGGGATTGCTCATATGCTGTAGCTTATAAGAGGACATCAGTTAACTAAATGAGCTCTTTTTAATTTTGATGCCAAAGTATATTCAGTGTTTTCATGCTTTATATCTGTTACACACACACACACACACACAATTTTGGTTCTGGGATCTAAATCAAGGACTTATCCATGCTAAGCATGCATCCTACGCTGAGCTACAGACCCAGTCTTGAGCTGTATTTTTTAAATCTGGATATATACTGATACGAGATGGTTATACTTTTAATAATTTCAAATCAATTAATACATTATATATGTGTGTGTGCCTATTTATTTATTTGCATTACAGAATTACTAAGTGGCAGGGTTAGGGGTATAGCTTAGTGGTGGAGTACATGCATATGTGAGTCCCTAAATTTGATCTCCTGTACCACAGACAGATAAATTTTCACAGGGCATATCATACCATATTTCCTGTATCCACCAAAATAAGATTATTTTTTCCTTGAAGTAATTTGTTTTGATTTGTTATTGCTCCCTAAATCTCAGCCAATATATCAATGGCACTGAAAAATATTTGTGTTTCTTATTTTCACACTTTGTGATTGTTTTCCTTAATATTAATTATTTGTCTGCTCTTCTTGAACCCCTATCGATATTCTCTAAAGAATTATGTATATTTAAATAGATAATAAGTCTCTGTTCTGTAAATAAATAATATACAGCATCAGTCTTACAAAATAAATGTCCTTTTTGTGCATATTCCCTACCTTATTCCCACTGCTCACCTCTGACCCTTCTTCCTTTGCCACAGATCACCTGCTTTAATAATTTCACCCTTGTTTTGATACATTCTTATTTTGTCCCGCATCTTTTTTCTTATTTGTGTCAGCATCCCCCTACTTCATACAGAATTGATTCACTTGGCATCTGCATATATTTCTGACCCTCTGCCCTCCTACACAAGGCCCAATCTCTATTCTGCCCAAGGCCATCTTCTGACTGCATCCTTTGTCTCCCTCGCCCACTCCCAAACTCCAGTGCTTGTTTTTTATTGACTTTTCTGCTCAGAACTGCCTCCCACAAACATTCATAACCCTCCTTACTGCAATCCCGCAAAATATATCACTTTCAGAAGGGCTTTCTAGTCTGTAAGGATTGCTATATTTACAGTTAGTTGTTCTGGTCTGTGTTCAACAATTTACTTTTTTTCCCTGACACATTTATTTGGAGTCTTAATTTTTCTAAGTACCCTCTTTTCAGGTATAAGAATGTTATCTGTAGCAATATATGTTAGGCATACAAAGTTTTTTTATGAAAATAAATCAAATATATGATCAGAAGTGATACTGTTGTCTGATGGTTATCTGCAGTAATAATAGCAAAACAAAAATAGCTTCTTACATATGGGAAACTTAGTTCTTTGCTAGAGTTTTGTTTGTTTTTAGTACTGCAGTTGAACCCAGTGCCTTGTGCACGCTAGGCAAGCACTCTGCTATTAAGCTACATTCTCAGCCCTTTGGGAGATTATGTTAATAACTTTTGGATTTTACAGTGCTGACATGGGCCATATACATGCTAAGTATGTGCTATACCACTTAGTTACACACTCACCAACTTAATAACCACTTTCTGATAAAAGTCCCAGGTCAACATTTGTTATGGTTTTAATATCCAGTGTCCCCCCAAAAAATCATATGTGCAACAATTCAAGAATGTTGAAAGGTGAAATGATTAGGTTATGGGAGCTGATATAAATTAACTGGGCAGTAACTATAGACAGGTAATGTGCAACTAGTGGATATAGGTTACTGGGGGTGTGCTTTAGGGGTTCATATTTTGTCCCTGGTGAACAGAGCTGTCTGTCTCTGCTTCCTATTTGTTGCCTTTCTCTGCCATGTCCTTTCACTAAAATGTTCTGTTTTACTTTGGGCCCAGAGCTATAAAGTCAGCCAATCACAGACTGGACCTCTAAAACCATGAGCCAAAATAAACTATTTTTTCCTCTATATTGTTCTTGTCAGTCTTTTGGTCACAGCATTGAAAAAGCTGACCAGAACAATATTCTAAGAGACATATTTAGACATGTCTTGATTCTATACATGAAAATATCTGATTCTTAAAAATCACTGTGTAAGCATATAAGATCTGAATAAAATTGTATGTGTTTAAATGTCTTTAAAAGCAAGCCCTGTTTCATGTTTTTCAAGTACAAAAATTCCCAAAGTAGCTCGTGGAGGAACTCTGTCATCCACCTGCTGCAATAAAGCTACTATGCAGTTTCTAAAAATGGAAATCTCATGTCTGCCTATATTAATTTTGTGATCAGATATGAACTGAATGCTAAACAATAGTAATCAATAGAAAGCACAAGCTTTGGACTTGTTGCAAATGAAGGTCATAAGGCAATCTGCCAAAATTCTCTTTGTTATGGTCATTCTTGTTTGGGAAAAGAGTGATACTAAATAAATCATTCAGTGCCTTGCCCAGGGGCAAAAATGTCCTTTGCCTAGAATTGTTTAAATACTAAAGAGGAAATATGAAGCTTCAAGGTCTTCATTTGGTCATCTCCAATCATTCCATGAAACACTTTTTCTCCTCTCTAAACTTCTTGCCATTTATTCTCCCAGTTAATCATACTCTGTATGATTTTTTACTCTGTACATATAATCTTTTACTTATAATCTTTTACTCTGTACTTATCTTCTTGCTACATTCTTATATGAAATATACTATAGGCAGGGCCCATAAAGTATACTAACCTTTCTTATGACTTTGGCATTACCGCAATGTAAATAAGAAGTACATTAATTCATTCAGTAGGAATTTGTTGCATACCTATGATATGCCAGATATCACATGGGGGTCCTTGAGATTCCATGGTAAAGAAGACATTATCCTATCCTTAGATAACTGTTATCTAGAGGGAGACAGAAAGGCAAAGGGCTGGGGAGGTATAGCTCAGTGATAGAGCACGTGCTTAGCATGCATGCGGGCCTGGGTTCAAGCCCCAGCATCTAAGAGAAAGAGGGATAGATAAGAGATAAGATAAAGAGGTAGGTACCATAAAATAAGTGCCATCAAGTAAGCCAAGTTTGGGAGTCCTGAGAGCACATTTGGAGAAGATTGTGCTAATGTAGAGTCTGAAATGAGCCTTTGGATGAAGTGACTCCTAACCTCAATCTGGAGAGGAGTAGGACTTAGGCCAGCAAAAAAGGATGGTGGCAGAGAAACAGAACAGTTTTCCAGGTAGCTTTAAGAGCATCCTTGTAAGTAAGAGAAAGCAGAGAACACATTAAAGAAGCAACGTATCCTTCAGTATATTTGTAGTTAATAATTATGTGGATTGGTGGGCGTGTTTTTTTTAAAGAGAAAGAGAGAATTTTAATATTTATGTTTTAGTTTTTGGCGGACAAAACATCTTTGTTTGTATGTGGTGCTGAGGATCGAACCTGGGTCACACGAATGCCAAGTGAGCGCTAAACCATTGAACTGTATCCCCAGCCCCAGAATGTCAATTGTGTATATACAAAGAAGGTTACTTAGATTTTTAAAAATTTATGTTAATAGATTAAAGTCACAAATTCAAACCTTTAGTTGTTCCTAAAGTTTTTAGTTCCTTAACATAATATTCTTTTGCAGAGTGGGCAGGGATTTGCTGTAAATAGAACCCAGAGGCTCTTTACCATTAGCTACTTTCCCAACTCTCCTTTTTTTTTTTTTTTTAATTTTGAGGCAGAATCTGGCTAAGTTGCTGAGGCTGGCCTGGAACTTGTGATTCTCCTCTCACAGTTTCCTAATGTCCCACTTACCTGGATTTTGCTTTTTTCTTTTCCTTTTTCTTTTTCTTTTCTTCTTTTAATTCAGGATTTTGTAAAGTTGTCCAGCTGTTCTCCAGCTCCTAGACTCAAATATTTCTCCTGCCTCAGTCTCCTAAACAGCTAGGACTTTAGGCATGGGTCACTGGGCTGGAGTCCAATATTCTTATTTTATTTTATTTTTTTTTTTTTTTTTTTAAGAGAGAGTGAGAGAGATAGAGGTAGAGAGAGAGAGAGAATTTTTTAATATTTATTTTTTAGTATTTGGCGGACACAACATCTTTGTTTGTATGTGGTGCTGAGGATCGAACCCGGGCCGCACGCATGCCAGGCGAGCGCGCTACCGCTTGAGCCACATCCCAGCCCCCTTATTTTATTTTGAACAACTGTTCATTGTCAATTCTAGGGGACCGCTTATTAATGCTCACCTGGGGTCATTTACAAACTTTATGCCCTTAATCTTTAAACTTCATTGGTAAATTTAATATTTTCTATTTCCTTCAAAATATTTCAACTTAATTTTAAAAAATCTATCTGAGTATTAGGTAATTCTTAAAAATGTGAAATGTAATAACTCCATATATTTTTTGTGGTGCTAGGAATTGAACTCAGGGCTTTGCACATGCTAAGCAAGTGCTCTACCATCAAGCAATATCTACCTCTTTTATCACTATCACTTTGAGACAGAATCTCACAAAGTTGCCCCAACTGGCCTGGAACTTGTATTCCTCTTGCCACAAAGTTAGGAATACAGGCATATACCAGCATACAGGACCACATAGAACTTCTAAATAAAATGAGATATAAAACAACATAAATGTTCCAACTTAGGAAGATTTCAAGTGAAGCTCACAAGTCTAAATCAATTAATCAATTTTGCATATTAGAGTTAAAAGGCTGAAGTTCTAATAGGCTAATGTATTTTATATATAAAAAATAAGTAAGAAAGGGCTAGGGTGTGGTTCAGCAGTAATGTGCTTTCCTAGCTTACTTCAGGCCCTGCGTTCAATCCCCAGCACCACACATACATGCAAAGACATAAGTAAATTTCTTTTTTCAAAAAGGACTGGGGATATAGTTCTCTAGTAAATGGAACAAATGTTACATAGCACATAACTATAGTATGATTTTGACTTTTCTAAATATTTAGAATCTTTTTGAAACTGAGAAGATGCTTACTCACTGAGGAAAGTTTTGTACTTCAATGTTGATTCATTGACTATAACAAATGCACCATTGTAGTGAGAGATGCAGATAATAGGGAAGTTTGGGAGGTTGGGCGTATATGTGGGAATCATGTACTTTCTGCACTATACTGCTATGAACCTTAAACGGCTCTAAAAGACACAATCTGCTAAGCAAAAGAAAAAGAATGGATCCAGAGAGTTCTTTTGAAAACAGTTATTATGTCTGTTAATAGGAGATTTTGGTTGGTATGTTACATTATTGTCCAAACCCTCAACTCCATTTAAAATTTCTCTGTCAATGATTCCAAAACTTTAAGAGGAAGGCCATGTTCCTGTGTTCAAGATATACATATAACCTAATTCTTGAGTCTCTTATAATCCATGCTAGTTGGTCACTTAATTGGATTTTGTAAAACTTTAGTTTTTACAATAAGTCAATGTTTGTCAGATACGCAGCATGTGCCTATATTTCCAGCTACTCAGGAGGCTGAGGCAGCAAGGAGTTTGAGGCCAGTCTGGGCAACATAGCAAGATTCCAGCTCAATATAAAAACAAAAGCAACAATAAAAAAGTGTTATATCTTGGAATCTTGTGTTTTCAGAAAGTTTTTCTCTGGCTAGTAATTTTAATTTACAAGGTAATTCTAGCAACCATTATCCCTCAACTCTTAAAGCTTCCAGAAGAGATGTGAACAAATAATTGTACTATATGGTGAAATATTAAATTACAGAGGAAGTGCACACAAGTGAAAAATAGAGGATTACTTTACTTAATCTTTTTTTTTTTTTTTGGTACTGGAAATTTAACCTAGGGGACTAGGGGCATTTTACCACTGAGCTATAACCCCAGCCCTTTTTTAAATGTTTAAGTTTTGAGATAGGTCTTGCTAAGTTGTTGAGGCTGGCCTCAAACTTGCAATCCTCCTGCATCATGTTTTGAGTTGCTGGGGTTACAGACATGCACCACCACACTTGACTGAGTGAGTGAGTTTCGAAGGGGAAGGTATCATGATATATTTTCAGAGCACTAGGTAACTAAGAAAAGCTTAAAATAATAATAAAATAAGCTTAAAATAATAATAATAATAATTCTCTATTTAGTTTATGCTAAACTAAATAGAGAAATAAACTTCAATAAGAAATGCCTAGAGGCATACTGAGTAGTTTGCCATAAAACCATGCCTAACATGTTGCATAGTTCTCAATAATCATTTTGTGAGTAAATTGAAGTATACAATAATGAATAAGTACAGTATAAAGTGTTCATAGGACATTGGCTTTGTGTAGGAAAGTGTAAATTAGATTTGACTTACAGTAAAATAAAACACATTCTAGGTATTGGGGGTGTAGCTCAGTAGTACAGTTGTTGCTTACCCTGTGTGAAGAAAGCCCTGGGTTAGATTTCCAGCACCACAAGAAATAAACAAAATAAAATGTATTCTACCTCTCCTAAAAATCCCCTGGATCCTACCTTTTCATCCATCTCCCCTCTCCAAGAACCCCTGAAAACCAATGTTCATTTTACAGTCTCTAATCTTATAATTTCCAAAATGTCATATAGTTGGACCAAGCAATATGTAGGTTTTTTATTCTGAGTTTTTTTCTTTAGCAATATGCCTTTAAGGTTACCCCATGTCTTTTTATAGCTTCCTTTTTATCATTGAATAATATATTCCATTGTATGGGTATACTACAATTTGCTTATCCATTTATCTGTTGACAGACATCTTGGTTTCTTCTAGTTTAGGCAATTATACATAAAACTGGTATAAACATTCTTTTGCAGAACTTTGTGTGAATATAAGTTGTCAAGCCAATTGGATAATATTGCTGGATTGTATAGTGAGACTATGATTAACTTTGTAAGAAACTGCCAAACTTTTTTCCAAAGTGACTATAAAATTTTGCATTCCCACAAGGAATGAATGAAAATTTCTCTGGCTTTACATACTTGCCAGTATTTAGTGTTGTGTGTTAGATCTTAGTCATTCTAATGTGTAGTGATGCCCCATTGTTATTTTAATTTGTAGTTTCCTGATGACAAATGATGATGTGCATCTTTTCATATGCTTACTTGCCATCTGCATATCTTATTGAATCACTCAGTCAAGTCTGGTGGTGCATGTCTGTAACCCCAGACTTTTGGACCATTTTTAAATTAGGCTATTTTCTTAATTTCTAGTTATAGGAGGTGTATTTTTAGATACAAGTACATAATATATATAAGTTTTGCAAATATTTTTCCCTGTGAGTTGTGTTATGATTCTTTTAACAGTGTCTTTCACAAAGAAATTTTATTTTCCATTGTTTGTGTGCATGTATGTGTGTGCCTTGTACATGCCAATCACATTCTCTACCATGTTGTTGTTGTTGTTTTGTTCTATTTTGTGTTAAGTTTTTTTGTTGTGTTGTGTTGTGTTTTTGTTTTGTACTGGGGATTTGTGGATTGAACTCAGAGAAATTTTAGTAAAGTCTAAAAATCTAATATCAGTTTTTCATCCAGAAAATGTGATTTTGTTTATTTATTTACATATAGAAGTCTATTTGGGCAGTATAATTTGTTGAAAGGCTATCCTTCCTCTACTGAACAGCCTTTGTCAAAGATTAGTTACTTATATGTGTGTGGTTCTATTTCTGGTATCCCTCTTCTGGTCTGTGATCTATGTATCTGTCCTTGCATTTATTTTTATATAGTGTTGGAGATCAAACCTAGAACTTTGAGCATACTAGTCAATGCTCTACCTCTGAGATGTATCCCCAGCCATATATGTCTATTTTACCAATATAACAGTGTCTTAACTACTATAGCTTTGTAATAAGTCTTACAATCTGATAGCTCCCCTGACTTTGTTCTTCAGTGTTATGTTGACTATTCTTGATTTTTCCTTTTCATATAAACCTTAGATCTATCTCGTCAAAAGCTACAAAAATAGTTTCCTGGTATTGGGGTTGTGTTGAATCTATAAGACTAGATTGGAAAGAATGGACATCTTAACAATACTGAGTCTTTCATACAGAGTATCTACATATTTATATAAATCCCAGGTTAAATATATTAAATAATGAAAGGAGTTTATTACTCACATAATTTAAAGTGCCTAAGATAACAGCTTTCAGGCATAGTTTCATGATTTATCCTAGTTCAATGATAGAACATTTGTCTAGTATGTGTGAGGCCAAGGGTTCAATGGTCTTATAATCTAATCATGTCACCTTACCACTTTATCATCTTACCCCACAGAGGTCATATTTGACTTTGACTAGCTTTCCTCCTGGCATTGAGTGGAGTTCTAGCATTTCATGCTTCATGTCTACCACATCACCCTAAATTTTCTTCAATCATTTCTAACAATTGACCTGGATCCATTCCAATTTGACTAATAGAGGTCACATGCCCATTCTTGCAATAATATTTCTATAGTAAATCATATATTTCACTCTAGATACTAGACGGGGGTGGAGTCAGCTTCCCAAGAAGCACATAGATTTCCAAATGGAAACTGGATGCTAGTGTAATATTCTGAAAAATCAATCACATATGCAAAACCACGGCTTCAATGCTCAGCACCACACATACATATAGAAGGTGAATTTAGGAGACCGGGTTGTGGCTCAGTGGTAGAGCACTTGCCTAACATGCATGGAGCACTGGGTTCAATCGCCGGTACCACATAAAACAAATAAAATAAAGGTATTGTGCCCATCCACAACTAAATATATATATATAAAGGATTTCAGGCTGGGGATATAGTTCAGTTGGTAGAGTGTTTGCCTTGCAAGCACAAGGCTCTGAGTTTAATCCCCAGTGTGTGTGTACACACATACATACCCACAAAAGGTGAATTTATGATTTGTAAATGATACCTCTATAAACCATTAATTTTTAAAAAGTATAATACTGTCTGAACCTCAGTTTAGAGGCACCGATCTCCTGATGAGAAATGGCCTAAATTTAATTGCTTTGCTGCTTTGTCCTGGATGACCAAATTCAACTGTATTCTTGGGTCCAAAAGGAAAGCTAAACTAAATTCCAAAGACAAATATTCTAAGGAATGAAGACTAGGTGTTAGAGTTTGGATATGTTATGTCTCATGACAGCTCATTTGTGAGACAATGCAGGAATGTTCAAAAGTGATATTATTAGATTATAAGAGCATTGAACCTTTGGCCTCACACTTGCTTGACAAGTGCTCTACCACTGAGCTAGACTCTCAGTCCACTACAAAATTTATTTAAGTTATTTTTAGTATATTTACAGAGTTGTGTACCTTCTGGTCTATAAAATTTAGTTTTCTGAGCCTTTCACACAAACAAAATTAAGATTAAGGTCATGATTCTTATTCTGGTTCTTTTCCCTTAGCATAATGTCTTTGAAGCTCATGAATGCTGCAGCATGTATCAATACTTCCTCCTAATTGATAAATAATATTCCATGATATGGATATACCACATTTTGTTCATTCATTTGCTGAAACATTGATTTATAATACCAGGTCATGCTCATAAAATTCATGCTGAAGAACCTTTCATATCCAGAGTATATGGGACAGATTCATGTCTGCACTTTGTTGACAGGCTATCCTGGGAATTCTTAGATAAATATGAATGAGGGGTTGGGGATGTGGCTCAAGTGATAGCGTGCTCGCCTGGCATGCGTGTGGCCCGGGTTCGATCCTCAGCACCACATACAAACAAAGATGTTGATCCGCCGAAAACTAAAAAATAAATATTAAAATTCTCTCTCTCTCTCTCTCTCTCTCTCTTAAAAAAATAAAATAAATATGAATGAGTATTCCATCTCTGAAGTAGACACAAAGCTGGGTTCAGCCCAAATCTTCTGGTAAGGATTCTAGGCACAATGATTCTGAGCTTGATCTCCTCTCCTGGCCCACATCTCGAGGCTGTGGTGGATGAAATCCAGCATTTAGGGGCAGGAAATCACTGGACCAATCAGAAAAGCACTTACCCCTTGGCATTCATCTGAGGATGGCATAAGTATAGGGTCTTTGTTAAAAATAGTTCAGTATACCTAGCAACAAAGCTTGAGCCTTCATGCCTGGCAGGCTCCCTCAGCTTGGGTGAATTAACAATTCTTCCTTTTGTGTTTTCAGGGGGGCTTGGCTGTAAAAGGCCTGGAAATACTTGAGTTACATAACTGGCTCTTATATTTTTGTTGAACAACTATGGAGCATCAAATATCTGCTAGGCCATTTGTATACATAATCTAATTAAATGTTTGCATTTATTAAATAGTTACCATCATATTTATTTTACAGATGGAGCAATTGAACCTCACAGAGATTTATTTGCCCAAAATCACCCTGGCAATAAAGAATAAGGTCAAGATTTGAACTCAATTTCTCTAAGACCAATTCTCCTAATTCTAATATGCAATTTTGAAAACATATCATTTAAAAAGTTCAGAGGCCTTGAGCTCAATCCCCAGCACCATTACTACCACCAAAAGAAGCAGATGGAGGAAATTTTAATTTATTATGGTAGAATTACAAGGGCAGAAGTAACAGATGACTCAAACAGTTTTCCCCCCTTTCCATAGTGCTTGGGATCCAGCCTGGGGCCTCATGTGTGATGGGAAAGTACACTACTGAGCTACAACCCCAATCCCTTGAAGTGAACCTTTCCAGTCATTTTTGAGGAGAGTAAAAATACAAGGACTTTATACCAATCAGAATTATAGGAGTGGGGGAAATGTTGAGGGAAGAAGAGCCCACCTATTTAATCTGAAGGCACTACCAAGAAGATTACATTCCTTTCTGTTTCCCCATTTGATACCATTAGTTGAATCATACCTGAGCTACATAAATAATTACAAAGATCAGATAGTTCTTAAAAGATATTAAATAATTAATTCTTCATTCTGTTATATTGAAAACAGGTGAAAAATGGAAATATAAAATATTAAAAGAGAGTTCCTAGGATCTTAAATGCTGTGGAATTAGGGTAATAGATTCTGGGGCACAGAACTTCTTTTATCACTTGTTCTTATTAATAAACCTCTTGTCTTCCTAACTTTAATTCATGATTTTCCTTCTGCTCAATTTTTTTTTAACATATTTTGCTTGCTTGAATCCTTCTCACCTGCATTTCTCATCATGAAATATCAGGGTATTCAGAGAGGCTTCTGTTGACCACACCCACTTTAAAATAGTTTATTCTGGGCTGGGGGTATATCAGTGGTAGGCACATTCTTAGGAAATACAAATGTCTGGGTTCAATCCCTCAAAACAGAAGACAAAACAAAAAGACCATTCCCCATATTAGAGCATTTGTTTTGGATTTTTTTGTTTTTATTTTTTTTGGAACCAGGGATTGAATCCAGAGGCACTTAACCACTGAGCAACATTCTTAATCCTTTTTAAATTTTTATTTTTATTTTTAAACAGGGCTTTGCTAAGTTACTTATAGAGCATTTGTTCTTAACCTCTAAATCCTTAATGTTAATTTGTAATTATCTATTTGTTTACTGACTGTCTTGGCCTACCCCTATTTATATTGCAAGATCCCAGTGGACAGGGAGCAAATCTGTTTTGATCATACTGTATATCCATCTTTTACCATAGGAGTTCTTAAAGGAGCTCAATGAATCATGAAAAACAAATCAGGAGTAAAACAAATAAATCAGACTTTAAGCAATGTCTTCAAAGTTCCCTTTTAAGTGTCTTAAAGACTAAAAGGAAGTGCCACTTTGAGGGGATATGTAGAACAACATGCTTCTGGCTGTGCAGCAGTTGAGCAGCACTCTACCCACTTTAATCCCTGAAAATGAGATTGACTTGGTTGGAAGCTCCTTACCCATCACTGCCTAAGGCCTATCAACTATTGCTTGATCCCCATCAAATTAGAATATCTTGGGCCTTTCTAACCAGGTACCACAGAATCACCAACTCCAAACAGTCCAAGGAAGGTACTATTGAAAAAAATTATTATTTTATTTATTTATTATGCTGTGCTTCAAACCCAGAGCCTCAAGCATGCGGAAGAGGTGCGCTACACTGAGCTACCTGCAACCATTCTCTTCATTTTAATTGTCATTTTTAAATCTTGTATTTAAATCTTCCTTAAAGTCCCAGGGTCTTTAGTAGTACAGAAGAAGAAATAGAAAAGTTTCCTGAGCTGGCAGAGTACACAAGCCCTAAATATCTCTGCCAATCTTAAGTTCATTGTCCTAAGCAAGGAAGGCAGACTGCCAAATCAGTTTTCTTATCCTGCCTCTCTAATCTCTGAGGAAGCAAAGATTTAAGTATCATAGATACTGATAAATTCCCAGTAATCAAGTAATGCAATATCTTTTCTCTGAAACTGACAACAGCCATTTCTACACCATTATGAGAAAAACTAATTATATTATGGATTTTAAAATTTTCCTCTTCTTCAAAAGCCCCCAAGATCATCTTTATAGACCTGATGCTCCAACACAGGTGAGGGCAATCAGCCTTTTTTTTTTTTTTTTTTGCTTTTCAAAGCTGATATAGCTACCTTTTTTTTTTTCTTTGTGGTGCTAGGGATCAAATCAGAGATCCAGGAGTAGGCGAGGAAAGTGTTCTACATTGAGCTACACCCCCTACCCAAAGCTATCTGTATTATAAAACCTCACCATGCCCTAGGAAGCCTAACTCTCCAGAGGGCAATTCTCCAGAAAGATCTGCAGTGGGAGATGTGAGTTCCAAGCTTCTTTTGGATCCATTTCTGATCAGAATAAATTCCTCTTAATTTGTATGTGGAAGTGAAAAGAATTAAGGTATCTGTTTTATGGCCAGTAAGCCATTGCCCTTCAATTAAAAAGTTTGTATCCTCTCCTTCAGCTTTTTCCATTTTCAATATGGTTATAATTAGCCAGATTGGCTCTTATATACTAAGAGAAAGTGCTTATGCTTAGAATTCAAGAAGAAAGCATTTTATACATATATATGAAATATATATGTACACATACACATACATACATATATATATATATATATATATATATATATATATAGAGAGAGAGAGAGAGAGAGAGAGAGAGAGAGAGAGAGAGACCACCATAGGGACAAAGGCAAATGCCTTAACTCATGCCCTGATAGCTATTAAAAAATTGTATAATTTTTTTTCTGTCCTCTCACCTAACTCATAACTTGTTAGTTATTAAAAGCTTGGTGTGTGCCTTAACCATCCTGCTCAAATCACCTTATCAGCTTTAGAGACCAGGGGCATCATTAGGGCCAGGAGATTCTTGCCATGACTCTTTAGGACAAACAGCACTAAGGATAACAACTGTTGACAGGCAATTAAAATGGTAAATTCTCAGGGCCTTTAACTTCTTACTTTCCAACCTATGTGTTCTTCTAAGAGCTACAGCAATTCATTCCCATTATAAGACAGAGATGTGATATAAGATGTGGCACAATATGGAAAGCTAAAATTTGGCTAGAATGATTGACCAAATGAGCATGCCTCCTTCAGAGTAAAATGTGTCCTCAGATGAAAAGAAAAATAAACCTCTGAAAAGTACCTAAAGCCAATATACATTTCTAAACCTTAGCAGAAACACTCCCACCTTACAAACTGCACTTTTACATGAATAAAACTATCTTCCATTATTCCAGGAGCCAGCCTGACACTGTAGTCAGTGCTCTGTCTCCTTCTCAAATAGAAGCTTTAAAAAAAAGCTTTTCCTGTATGTCCTCTTGCCTGACTTGTTTCATTTCTACCATTGATAAGTAACAGACAGATATGAGAGGTGGAAACATAAGATTAAGGGGATAGTTCTGAAAAAAAAAAAAAAAAAGGGGGGATAGTTCTATACACTGGGCCTCCTGTGCTGACCCTACATGCTATCTTTTAAAAAGCAATTTACCTGCTGTCCTATCCAGGCTGAAGCCAATAGGATATGCTATATTCTTTTTTTTTTTTTAATTGGTGAACTCTCCTTATCTTTTATTTATTTATTTAATTTTTTATTTGTTTTAATTAGTTATACATGACAGTAGAATGCACTTATATACTTTGATACATCATACATACATAGATGGGATATAATTTCTCATTTTTCTGAGCATACATAATGTAGAATCACATTGGTCATACAGTCACATAGATACATACAGTAATAATGTCTGTTTCATTCTACTATCTTTCTTATTGTATATTCTTATCTTCAGGAGAAATGCAGGCCCAAAGACCCATTTTCTATGATAAACACACACACACACACACACACACATACACAACCTCAAAGAGAAAGACTTTTATGAATGGTCCAACCAAAGCTTCCAGAATGCGGAAAGGCAGATTTTTTACAGGTTTTGGTGCTATTGTAATCCCAGGAAACTTTCTTATCACATCAAAAGGGAGTGAGCCTTCCTGGGGCCAACATCTACATTGTCCAGATTTCAGCTGGAAGAGGGTATCCAAATTCATTTAGTTTTAGTCCCCTTAAAACAGAACAAAAAGAAAACTGGTTCTGTGAAAAATGCTGTCCACTCAGTAGCTTTTACTGTATGCTAATCTCTCTTCTTATTTTCCCAAATCAACCCCTGCTTGTGCAACCTGCTCTGAGAGTTTGCAAAGAACCATCAGTCTTTAGGACCCTGAACCTATTTCAGCTCTAGGCATCTTGGCTGCTGCAGTTTTCAGCTTGCAAAGGCTCCCCTGCTACAACACAATCACCAAGTCAAAGTGCAAAATTCAATTATTATTTTTTTTTTGGAGCAGTGTGATTTAAATCAATGTTACTGACATCATTAAGCAGGAGAATCACATGTGTACGCTTGTGATTCTTGTTGTTATTCTTGTCTTGAGTAAAATCCATGCATTTGGCCCAATTTTTGTAGGTATCCTTAATTTTAGTATTTAAGTCAGAGCAAAGATTATGAAAACCAATGCAATGTCAGGCTTGGTGATAATTAAGCTACCTGTAGTGCTCGCTTCGGCAGCACATATACTAAAATTGGAACGATACAGATAAGATAAGCTACCTGTAATTCCATCTACCTGGGAGGCTGAGGCAAGAAGATAACAAGTTTGAGCTTAGTATGGGCAATTTAGTGAGACCCTGTCTCAAAATGAAATGTTTTAAAAGTGGCTGCAGATGTATCTCAGTGGTAGTGCATGCAGGAGGCTCTGGGTTTGAATCACAAAACTTTAAAAAAAAAAAAAAAAAAAAACAAGCAAACAAACAACAAAAAAAATTGTCTGTGGAAGACAATTTTCCTTCTTCTGTCCATATTTATACTAGAATCATATTTCCTCTTTCCCATTCAAGGATCATTCTTGCTCTGTGAATTCTTTATTTCAATGGTGGTAAGCTCTGTCAAAAGTATGGACTTATCTCTAATAAATTCCTATTAAGTTGGATGGTTTAAAAAAAAAAAAAAAAGCTGTTCAACCCCAGGGATACAAAGCCTCTGGACACTTTATTACTCATGGACTCGTTGGTGACGGCAGGCCAGGACAATATGGAGGACCACAACCACATCTATAAACAGAAGGAATATATACAGGATGGGTTGTGTGCCCTTTGCCCAGGTAGATTTCTCCAGATGATTTATCAGTACATTCCTTTACTTTACAACCAAGGTCACTCTGCTTTAACCTAAAGATTGAAGACAGGGAAAATGACCAGTGTACCTTCTCCTTGCCTACATTGTCACATTCTTTGAAGCCCTTTTTTCCCCTATGGCTTTATTGAGGTAAAATCAAAGTACATTAAAATGCACATATTTGCAATTTGATCAATTTTGACATGTATGTAACCAATATACTCAATATAAAAAGCATTTTCATTGCTTTTTTAAAATTTGAAACTATGCAGACTGTGTTTCCTGCATGATTTATTACATTAGAAATCAATCATCTTGAGATACATAGAACCCCACCCCGACATGTCATTATTTCAAAATTAAATGGCACCCCTATAAATATTTCAGAGGTCAAGGAAGAAAACACACACAAAAAAAAGTAAATAAAAAGTGCTTTGAACTAAGTGATAATAAAATCTTAAAATACCAGGATTTCTGGGATGAAACAGTACTCAGATGAACATTTATAACTTAAAAGTATTTGTATCTGAAAGATACAAATAACAATCAAATTATTTTCACATTATGTAGTAGGAAGAAAAAAAATAAGAGTAAGAGCAGAAATATATGACATAGAAAAGAAATAATATATCTGAAATTTGATAAAATCAAAGAAGTATAATCAAGAAAAAAGCAAGAATACAAAAATTAATATCAATGGAAAGGGAGCTATCAAAATAGCCTTATAGATGTTAAAAATATACAAAGGTAATATTACAATTGTATGACAACATATGTGATAGTTTACATAACATGGTCTATACTAGACAAGGATCTGTGTGCTGCTGAGAAGAAAGTGTATGCAGTCATTGATGGACGAAATATTCTAAATATGTCTGTTATATCTAAATTATCATTTGTATTTTTTTTAATGCTTTAGGTGAGCAATTTTTTTTTAAATTTTAATATTTATTTTTTAGTTATCGGCGGATACAACATCTTCGTTTTTTGTATGTGGTGCTGAGGATCGAACCCGGGCCGCACGCATGCCAGGCGAGCGCGCTACCGCTTGAGCCACATCCCCAGCCCATCATTTGTATTTTTTACTTCTATAATCTCTTTATTTAGTTTTTGTTTGGAGGATCAATCTGGTGGTGACAGAGGCATTTTAAAGTTACCCACTATTATTATGCTGTGGTCTATTTGATTCTTAAAATTGAGAAGGGGTTGTTTGATGTATGTTTATGCTCCATTGTTTGGGGCAAAAATATTTGCAATTGTTATGTCTTCTTGATGTATAATTCCCTTAAGCAGAATGAAATGGCCTTCTTTGTCCCTTCTGTTTAATGTTGGCTTAAAGTCCACTTTATCTGAGAATAGAAACCCATGCTTGTTTATATGATCCATGTGAATGATTTGTTTTTTCTCATCCTTTTACCTTTAGTCTGTGGATGTCTTTGCTTATGAGGTAAGTCTCTTAGACAGCATATTCTTGGGTCTTGTTCTTTAATCCAATCTGCCAGTCTGTGTCTTTTGATTGATGAGTTCAGACTACTAAATGTTCAAGATTATTATTGAGATATAATTTGTACTCCTGGTCATTTTGGTTTATTTCTAGTTTTTAATTTGATTTAAGTTTATCCTTTGATTGACTATTCCTTTAATGTAGTTCCTCCCTTTGCTGTTTTTCACTTTTATTTTCATTTCATCTTCATGGAATATTTTGAGAATGTTCTGCAGTGTAGGCTTTCTACTTTAGCAAATTTTTAAAATTTGTTTATCAGAGAAGGATTTTATTTCATCTTCAAATCTGAAACTTAATTTTGCTGGATATAGGATTCTTGGTTGCCATTCATTTTCTTTCAGAGGTTGGTATATGTTATTCCAGGACCTCCTAGCTTTGAGGGTCTGGGTTGAGAAATTATCTGAGATCCAAATTGGTTTTTACCCTATATATAATCTGATATTTTTCTCTCATAGCCTGTAAAATTCTATCCTTATTCTGTATGTTAGGCATTTTCATTTTAATGTGCCTTGGTATGGGTCTGTTGTAATTGTGTCCATTTGAGTTCCTGTAAACCTCTAATATTTGATTTCACATTTCATTCTTTAGGTTTGGGAACTTTTCTGATATAATTTCATTGAAAAGATTGTACATTCCTTTGATTTGTATCTCTGAGCTTTCATCTCAATAAATCTTAAATTTGGTATTTTCATGTTATCTCATAGTTATTGGAAGTTCTGTGCATGGTTTCTTAATGTCTTCTCTCAGTGTTAAACTCTATTTTCAAGATTATATATGTTTTCTTTATTGCCTGAGGATCTGTCTTCTAAGTGGTCTAGCGTGTTGGTGATTCCTTCTATTGAATTGTTAATTTGGTTTATTGTTTCCTTCATTTTGGGGATTTCTGCTTGATTTCTTTTTTTTAAGAATCTCTGCCTTTATATTGAAGTAATATTTCACTTCCTGTATTTTCTTTTTTTAAATTTTTTAATTTGTCTTAATTAGTTATAAATGACAGTAGAATGCATTTATGCACATTGATATATCATACATAGATGGGATATAATTTCTCATATTTCTGAGTGTACATGTTGTAGAATCATATTGGTCATATGTAATCACATATATACATAAAGTAATAATGTCTGTTTCATTCTACTATTCTTTCTATCCCCACATCCACTCTTCCCCCTCCCTTCACTTCCTTCTACTTAACCTAAGATAATTCTATTCTTCTCTAGTGCCCCCTGCCTTATTGTGAATAAGCATTCACATATTAGAGAAAACATTCAGGCTTGGGTTTTGTGGAATTGATTTATTTTGCTTTTACGGGATTGACTTATTTCGCTTAGCATGATATTCTTCAACTCCATCTATTTACTGGCAAATGCCATAATTTCATTCTTTTGTAAAGCTGAGTAATATTTCATTAAATAACTATACCACATATTCTTTATCCGTTCATCTATTGAAGGACATCTAGGTTGGTTCCATAGTCTAGCTATTGTAATTAAGCTGCTATAAACATTGATAGGGCTGTGTCAATGTAGCGTGGTAATTTTAAGTCTTTTGGGTATAAACTGAGGAATGGAAGAGCTGGGTCAAATGGTGGTTCCACTCCAGGTTTTCTAAGAAATCTCCACACTGCTTTTCATAGTGGCTGCACCAATTTTCAATCCCATCAGCAATGTATGAGTGTATCTTTTTCCCTACATCCTTGCCAACATTTATTGTTGCACGTATTCTTGATGATTGCCATTCTGAATGGAGTGAGATGAAATCTTAGTGTAGTTTTCATCTGCATTTCTCTAATTGTTAGAGATGTTGAACATTCTTTCATATATTTGTCAATTGATTATATTTCTTCTTCTGTGAAGTCTATGTTCAGTTCCTTAGCCCATTTATTGACTGAGCTATTATTTTTTGTGTATGTGTTAAGTTTTTTGAGTTCTTTATATATCTTAGAGATTAATGTTTATCCGAGCTGCATGTGGTGAAGATTTTCTCCCAATCTGTACAATCTCACCTCATGTTATTGATTGTTTCCTTTGCTGAGAAAAAGCCTTTTAATTTGAATCCATCCCATTTATTGATCCTTGATTTTACTTCTTGGACTTTAGGGATCATATTAAGAAATTCAGAACCTAGGCCAACATGGTGAAGATTTGACCTTACTTTTTCTTCTATTAGGCACGGGATCTGTGTTCTAGTGCCTAAGTCTTTGATCCACTTTGAGTTGATTTTTGTGCAGGGTGAGAGATAGAGATTTAGTTTCATTTTGCTACATATGGATTTCCAGTTTTGCCAGCACCACTTGTTTTTGGCACCTTTGTCTAGTATGAGATAACCATATTTGTGTGGGTTTGTCTCTGTGTCTACCATTCTGTACCATTGGTCTACAAGTCTATTTTGGTGTCAATACTGTGCCATTTTTGTTACTATAGCTCTGTAGTATAGTTTAAGCTCTGGTATTATGATGCCTCCTGCTTTACTTTGCTTGCTAAGGATTGCCTTCACCATTCTGGGTCTCTTATTTTTCCAAATAAATTTCATGACTCCTTTTTCAATTTCAATGAAGAATGTCATTGGGAATTTAACTAGAATTGCATTAAATATGTATAATGCTTTTGGTAGTATGGACATTTTGATAATATTGATTCTGCCTATCCAGAAGCATGGGAGATCTTTCCATCTTCTGAGGTTTTTTCCAATTCCTTTCATTTGTATTCTGTAGTTTTCATTGTTTAGGTCTTTCACCTCTTTTGTTAGGTTGATTCCTAGCTACTTTATTTTATTTGAGGCTATTGTGAATGGAGTAGTTTTTCTAATTTCTCTTTCAGTGGATTCACTGCTGATGTATAGGAATGCATTTGATTTATGGGTGTTGATTTTATGTCCTGCTCCTTTGATGAATTCATTTATTAGTTCTAGAAGTTTCCTGTTGGAAAATTTTTTGGATCTTCTAGATATAGAATCATGTCATCAGCAAATAGTGATATTTTGAGTTCTTCTTTAACTATTTGTATTTCTTTATTTTTTTTTCTTTTCTCTAGTGGCTCTTGCTAGAGTTTCGAGGATGATGATGAGTAGAAGTGGTGAAAGAGGACATCCTTGCCTTGTTCCAGTCTTTAGCAGGAATGTTTTCAGTTTTTCTTCATTTAGAATGATGCTGGCCTTGCGTTTAGCATATATAGCTTTTACAATGTTGAAGTATATTCCTACTAGCCCTAGTTTTTCTAGTGTTTTGAACATGAAGGTGTGCTGTATTTTGTCAAATGCTTTTTTTTCTGAATCTATTGAGATGATCATATGATTCTTTTTGTTAAGTCTATAAATCTGATGAATTACATTTATTGATTTCTATATGTTGAACCAACCCTGCATCCCTGGGATAAATCCCACTTGATCGTGGTGTACTATCTTTGAGGTATGTCTTTGTATGCGATTTGCCAGAATTTTATTGAGAATTTTTGCATCTATGTTTATCAGGAATATTGGTCTGAAGTTTTCTTTCCTTGGTGTGTCTTTGGTTTTGGTACCACGGTGATACTGACCTCATAGAATGAGTTTAGAAGGGTTCCTTCCTTTTGTAATTCATGGAATAATTTGAGGAGTATTGGTGTTAATTTTTCTTGAAAGTCTTGTAGAACTCTGCTGAGAATCCATCTGGTCCTGAGCTTTTCTTGGTTGGTAGGCTTTTGATGGTGTTTTCTATTTCATTACTTGAAATTGATCTGTTTAAATCATATATGACCTTCTCATTCTGTTTGGGTAGATTGTATATCTCTAGAAAATTGTTGATGTCGTTGATATTTTCTATTTTATTAGAGTATGAATTTTCAAAATATTTTCTAATTATCTTCTGTATTTCAGACAAGTCCATTGTGATATTTTCTTCTTCATCTTGTAGTCTAGTAATTTGAGTTTTCTCTCTTTGTCTCTTCACTTGCATGGCCAGGGGTTTACCTATTTTATTTATTTTTCATAGAACCAACTCTTTGTTTTGTCAATTTTTTTTCAATTGTTTCTTTTCTTTTAATTTCATTGATTTCAGTTCTGCTTTTGATTATTTCCTATTTGATTTCATTTCTTATACCATCCTTTACTTCACAAGCCAGTTTAACTATGTACATTCTAAACTCCTTCTCTGACATTTCTTTCTGCTGTAATGTTAATAGATTTGGTTATTGGAGTATCTTGGTTTCATTTTTAATTTGTTCCCTTGCTTTTTCATGTTGTTTGTGCGTCTACCCATCAAATAGTATGGATCTGAAGCAGTAGAGCTTCCACCCTGTGGACTGATAGTGTCCTCACTTTTTAGGGGGAGACAAATAATAATAACAACAACCAATGCAAAAAATATATATAGCATTAAACCAAGTAGTTTCTACTATGATATCTATAATGTTAATTATCAAAATATACAGAAATGATATCATCAGTTATTGCCTACTACAAAAACAGTAAGTTTGAAAAGTTTTATAATTTCAAATGGTGGACAGGCAGAGAAAAGAAGTGATATAGGATATGATGATTATGAGAGTGGAGGAGAGAAGAAGTAAAAAATTAAAGGAAGAGTGAAAGAGAGAACAATGGGTATTGTTAAACAAACAACAAAACAAAACAAAACTAATCCATGAAAAATAAGTGGCTTCAAAAATGCTAGAAATGAGAAAAAATATGAATATGTACAAAAATATGTACATGTACAAATCCCATGTGCCATTAAGGTCACAATTAAACAGAGAAAAAGAATTTTTAAAAAATCTTGATGAAAAGTTAAAGAATTCTTTCCATTGGAGTTCAAAAGATCCTCAGCTTCTCTTCACAGCAGTTTTAGGTGGGGTTGTCTGGCACATGAAGCTCCATTTTCCAGATGCCTCAGTGAGAAAAGTAACCCCATAGGCAGAATTCCTGGAGGCAGAGTTTGAGCTTAGGTGGACTCCAGGATCTTTGCTGAATACCAATTGGTCTGGAGGTTTTAAATCAGTACACCTCCAGCACCTAGTACTTGCTGGTCCATGCTGGAAGACTGTACCACAGGGATCTCCCCTGGATTCCACTTGTGTGGTAGGGGACCCAATTCTTAGTCCCTTTCATCACCTTCAGACCCCACATTTCCTGGTCTTGGGTTCAGTCTTCAAACAATCTCTCCTGTCCCTGCCCTTCCAAGTTCCCCACCAGATGCATCTCTCCCAGCCAGTCCTGCAAGCAGTCAGATTGAAGAGGGAGGAGTAGAGCCAGTAAGTTTTCATGACCATCGGGCAATGTGTGTCACTAGGCCTGTATTTCCGGCCAAACTGAGATTTGCCAGGAATCAGCCCCCTCAGCTGTGGCCCTGGTTCTGTGACTGAAAATGGTTCCTTCTTTTGTCTTTTGTCCAATAGAGGGAGAGATGGTGGCTTCTTTCCCCCCACACAGATATTGTGCAGCATGTATTTCAGATTTGCCAGGCAGTGTCCTTGATCTCTAAACACTCTGTACCCAGACACACCTCAGACCTCCTCACAATGTGGGCTCCTTCCATTCCCTTATCCTTCCACTATGCTCATGGAGGGAAGGCTCTGGCTGGTGCTTGTAGCCTGGCAGTGGTAGTAGCTGTGAGGCTGGGGATTTCTTCCTTATTTTATTATATTCAACCTCCTGAGTCCCAATCTGCTTTGAATGTTCAGTTTTAAATTCCAGTAAAATTTCCCCACTTTTTTTTTTCTTTTTACCCACAGTACTAAAAAGCTGCTTTCTTGGTCAGTCTATGGAACAGCCAGGAAAGTTACCTCCTCTATTCCACCATCTTGAAAAGTCTTTGAAGCCCCTCTTATCTCACTGTCATGAACAACAGAATTTCCTAGGCACTCACTGGTGTTTGCCCCAACAAAATTCTTATTTTTTTCCTTAATGTATCACTAAGAATTGGTTTTTTTTTTTTTGCTTGCATTTGAAAGCATATCATACTCTAATATTTTTTTAAGTCTATCAAATGCTAATAATCTAAACTCAACAAAGTATAGATTATCACTGAAGCTTCTGAAAGTTTCTCTAGGAGGGCTGGGACTAGGGATCAGTGGTAGAGCACTCGCCTAGCACATGTGTGAGGCATTGCGTTAGATTCTCAGCACCACATAAAAATAAATAAATAAAAGTTTCTCTAAGAACTCTAAAAAATGTTCAAAACAGTATTCATTAGCCATATGTCATTATAGAACAATTGAAGTGTGGCCCATCTAAATTGAGATATAGCTCTTAATGTAAAATATGCATTTATCTCAAAGACTTAAAGTGAAAAACTGCATATAGAATATCTCATCAATAATTTTTAATAACTTTTCTAATTGAAATTTTGCATATTTGAAGTTAAATTATATAGGCTCTTGCCATGGTGCCCAGATGAATAATTTTATTAAAGTTAAGTTTATCTGTTTCTTTTTGCGTTTTTAATGTGGCTACTGTACCATTTTAAATTATGCATGAGGCTCACACTATTGCAGAGCACTGCAGAGCACTGCTCTAAGGCCAAGAACTCCCTTCCTGAAACTTAATTTCTTTTTGTCTCTGTGTTTATAATGTTTTTTTGTTGCTTTTTCCCACTGAACAAGGTACATGGGCTAAGTTTCTGTCAGTGGGCTTCCTACTCACAGTTCTAAATGTTTTTGACAACTCAATTAAGAGAAGCTGATTGGTTCCTTTTAGGTAGAAAGGCTCTGTCTTCACTTACCAAGGATATGTCTAGAGACTCAATACCAGAACTTCAGTTTTGTAAGAATTTCTCTGACATAAGAATAAAATAAATGTTTCATTTTTTCCTTTGTTTCTCAGTTGCAAATAATTTTTTTAAAATGGCTAACGTGCTGAAGGCTAAAAAAAATGCTGTGTTGCTTTTATGTAACTGTATTAAAATACCTGAGACAATAAACTAAAAAAGGAAAGTTTGAATCCATGATTTTGGAGATTTCAGTCCATGATGGCTTGGTCCAGTTGCTTTGGGCCTACAATAAGGCAGTACCTCATGGTGGGAGCACATGGCAAAATTGTACACCTCATGGTCTGGACTTAAAAAGGAAAGAGAAAAGGACTAAACTCCCAATATCCCCCTTTGAGAACACACACCAAATGACCTAACTAAATCCCTCTTTGCCTCGCCTCTTAAAGGTTCCACCACCTCCCAATAGTGCCACAGGCCAGGACTAAGCCTTTAACACACAGGCCTTTGAAAGAGATTTAAGATCCAAACTATAGCACAAGTCTTCCTTAGAAGGGAAGCTTTCAGAAGAAGCTAATGAGTTTTCCAAGGTTGGGAGATAATATTTCATTTGCAGCAGGGGGGATCTTAAGTAAACTAGAATTCTTTTCATTTAACTTTTTCCTAATATAGAAACAAATTTTTAGTGCATTCCATTTTGCTTGGGAAAGTAATAATTGATATTTTCTCTGTTTCTTAAACATTTTATTTCCAAATGCTACCCTGATGAAAAATTAATGATGGTGATAAACACTGAAAGCTACGTAACTGCTTGTTGGTGGTGTACATGATCACCTCTGTGAAAAGAGCTCTGGGGAGGTTGGAGGTGTAGGTAGGACAGTGGTAGGACACCTGCTTAGCATTCACAGGTCCTGGGTCCAATCTCCAGAGCCAAAACAATAAAAATTATAAAATGAAAAACAAGAGCTCTGGGAATTTAGGAATTCAATCTTTACCTAAAATTCTTCTGTTAATCACAAGGAGTTTTAATCATGGTGTCAAGTATATGAGGATTCAGAATATTTATACAGATTGTATAGTTTTATAACACAAGGTCACATCATGTGAGCACTAGAGGGTTCTTTTCTCATGCATTTGAAGAATGAAGTGTGCAGATGACGGAAGGTGAGAATTCAGCAGCAGATTTGGTGGAAGCAAGCAAGGAAAGCTCCCACATTCTGGGAGGATACCCTTGATGACTGTCTTGTGGTTTTTTTTTTTTTTTAAGAAAGAGAGAAAGAGAGAGAATTTCAATATTTATTTTTCAGTTTTTGGCAGACACAACATCTTTGTTTGTATGTGGTGCTGAGGATCGAACCCAGGCCGCACGCATGCCAGGCGAGCGCGCTACCACTTGAGCCACATCCCCAGCCCTGTCTTGTGGTTTTTATACTGCTTTGATGAGGAATTAATCTTTCTTTGGAAATTTTTTCTTAATTGTTCCCTTTTTCTGACTTGGTTGAAGGCATACAAATTTTTGAGAGGCGGGAGGGGTACTGGGGATCAAACTCAGGGGTACTGAACCGCTGAACCACATACCCAGTCCTATTATGTATTTTATGTTGAGACAGGGTCTCACTGAGTTGCTTAGTACCTTACCTTTGCTGAGGCTGGCTTTGAACTTGTAATTCTCCTGTTTTTCAGCCTTCCAAGTCGCAGGTATTATAGGCATGTGCTACTATGCTCAGAAAAGGTATACAATTTTAATTACTTGTTCCCATAATGGGATGGTTTAATGTGTTTTTTAACCTCAGTTTGTCCTGTACTTGTTCCTTAAAATAATTGCTTGGGTTCAAAACAATTTTGGGGGATTGACTAATGTTAGGGTAATCAAGGTAGCCTGGGGCAACAACAGAATGTATGGGCATCTAAGCCTGAGTGAAGCCTTCTAGCCAAGCAACCAAAAACAAACAAACAAACAAATAAAAAAACAAAACAAAAAACAAGCTTTAACCTGTAAGGGTCCCGCGAAACGTCGGAGAAAGAGACCACCAAATGACCACTCATGCAATTGGCAGAAGGGGATTTATTGAACCAGCATGCTGGGGCTCCGTGCCCACTCAAGAAGGGAAAGCAGCCCAGAGCCCCGAGCAGGGGCTGAGCACTGCTTAAGTACACTTTTTGGGGAGGGCGGAGGGCTTTGTATACATCAGAACAAATCATCATGAGGCGCGGGAAAATTGAACAACAACTCCTAAACATGATTAGTTCATTCATTGGCAGGAACAGGTCAGGCTGGAGTGATAGGTCATTCCTAAGGAGAGTACACATTCAGACTGATTGGTTCAGGCCCTGCAAGGCCTACGTGCAACCACACAGACCCCTTCAGTTATTAAACAACCAGACAATCAGGGGAAATGTTTACTGGGCGGTTCTAAGCATTGTCTTAACAGCTACAGAAATTTCAGGTTTTGCAGGTAGCATAGAAACCTAACAATACCTCCTTTACATTTTAACTCAGACCTTGCAGCTTAGAAACTTTTACAACACCTGGTCTTTTACCCTTTAACTTTTACGCTTTAACTTCAATTTCTTTTACCCTTACAAACCTAGAGTTTTAATTTGGTGTGGTGGGATCTCGTTCTCTGAGGCCCTTATTTCTATCTCTTGCCTCAGATTCACGGAACTTCAAATGTCTTAGACAAGAGTTAATTCCTTGTATAAGAAATTTGGTACTGTAGATATAGTGCTTAAAATCTTATTTGTCCTGTTAGTTTCTGCCTTCAAGTTTCTGAATCAGTTTGATCAACTGGAAGATACAATTTTAGTTTCTTCATCCTTTTATTCATTTAATAAACAATTATTAACTGCAAACCTTATTACTTATTCCCATGAGTGACTTTATGATAAAGCAAGTGTTTTCAACAACAGAATTGTTGACATTTTGGGCTGGATCACTTTGCATTGAAGGTAGGGGCTGATCTATGCATTATATTTAGCAGCATCCTTCCTCCATTTTGACAACTAAAAAATATCTCCAGAATCCATCTATGTATGATACATCAAAGTATATAAGTGCATTCTACTGTCATGTATAACTCATTAAAACAAATAAAAAAATATCTCCAGACAATTCCAAATGTCTCCTGGGGAGCAAAATCACAGTTGAGAGGCATTGGTGATAATGGGACAGAACTGATGGGAGTTGGAAGTGGGGGTGGGAGAGAAGTAAGAGAAGTGACATTTGGGATGGGAGACATGAATGGATCTGAGATAATAAGGAGGAAGAATAGAGAAATCTCTGGGACTGGCAAATTGTGGGGGCTGCGGGAAAAGAAGGAGTCAGCCAGTACTCTGGTTTGGGCAACTGGAATGATTGTGACACTTTTCTGAAAAAAAAATAAATAAAAGAGGAAGAAATATGCAAGAAGAAGAGTTGAATTTCAGACCTGTAGTTTTCGATTCAACTTGGGCATTCACCAAGAAGTGGGTTCAAAGACCCGTTGTCCAGGAGCAAGTTCAGAAGTAAGAGTGGATTTGGATGGCAGCAGCTTAGTAATTGACAGCAGAAGAGAAAATATGTCTTTTTTTTAAGGAGGGATCATTCATTTGCTGGAGAAAAGGATGAATTGGATCATTAAAAGACAACCTAATTCCTCTACATTCCACCAAGGTTGAGTAAGGTGAAGTAAGGTTAAAAAACACTAGAAAAGCCTCAAACCCAATTATTAAAAACATTTCATTATGTTTTATCCCTTCTGTGGTGCTGGGAATAGAATCAGGGCCCTGCACATGATATATAAGTGTTCTACCACTGAGCTATACCCCCAGGCCCCCATTTGAGTTTACTGAGTGCTATTAACCATGACATGAAAAATTCATGTCATGAATTTTTTTTTTTAGAAATTCACAGCTTTTGAAATGTGCTTTTCTCTCCAACTGATTAGTATGAAAGTTTTCAAACATTCAGAAAAGTTACAGGAATTTCTTATATCTACCATATAAATTATACTCTTAACATTAATATATTTGCTTTATCATATACGTGTTCATGTACCCATTAAAGCATTTTATTTTTTTTCATTAAAGCATTTTATTTTTCATGAATTTTAGCGTAAATTACAAAGATTAGGATACTTAACTATACAATATACATATTATGAACCAAACTTCAATATTTGTTCAAAGTTTATCAACCTACTTCTGTAAATTTTATTTATTTATATATTCATTCATTCATTTTTTTTTTATGTGTTGGGGGATCTAAGTCAGGGCCTTGTGTATGCTAAGCATCTTCTCTACCACTGAGCTACACATCAGTTCACTAATTGTTTGTTTAAAATCCTTATCCAGTGGAGTACACATGCCTGAAATCCTAGAGACTCCAAGGGCAGAATCAGAAAGATTGCAAGTTTAAGGAAAGCCTGGGAAACTTAGCAAGACTAAATCTCCAATAAAAATTTTTATAAAAGGGTTGGGGACTTACCTCAGGGATAGAATGTTCCTGGGTTCAATCTCCAGTACAACAAAAATCAATCAATCAATAAAATAATAATAATAAAGTCTATATTAAATTCTCTATGTTGAAAAACAGGTAGCACTGCTTCTTATTTTATGTGCAGTTTTGGTGACCTTTTGGGGATGCTAATAGTTTAATTTTTACCAACAATTACGAAGTGCTATTATCTTTGAATGTAGGAGCTGGTCATATTTGTCTTTCTTTTCTGTATCCTTGTCACCTAGGATGTGGCTGGGCATAAGGTGAGATCTCTAATTTTCTGTTAAATGTAATTTTACAACCACAAATCAATCTATCTTCCTTCCTTCCTTCCTTTTTTTTTTCTTTTTGGTGGTACTGGGTATCGAACCCAGGCATGCACTCTACTGCTTAGATATGTCACCAGCCCTGATGCTCTTTCTTGGTCAGATGAACTTAAATTTGGGCCTTGTCACAGGCATTCTGGGATTACTAAATAGCTACTAAATATAAACAAATGCTTTGGCAAAATATCCAGGTTTTCCTTTGCGATACTTTTACCATCCCTCCAAAAAGTAAACAATGTGGTGTTGTTTGTTCTAAAAAAATTGTGACTTAAATTTGTGGGCTCAAATATTGCGTTTCCTCCTGAGAGCTTTGACAAATCTCACAGTTTGTCTGATCTTATGCATTAATTATTATTGGGTTAAGAATATCTACCTACATTTGATACCCACAGCTGTAATTTTCAAATGAGTCTTTGCATGTAATAGAACTTTGTCAACGGTGATCTGCAGCCCAACTCCCGCCTTTTGTCTCACAAAGGATGTGAAAAAAAAAAAAGAATCAGCAGCCTTCTCACTATCTCCCTTCCTCCCATTCTCTATTCTTCCCTGCCTTTTGTCTTCTTCTAGAATACATCACAGAAGAAAATAGTAAGGGAACAAATAATTTAGAATCAAAGATGATCTGTTAAAGAAAGAGCAAAAAATAAAGATTTCTAAGTACTTTGGCAAAGAAGTAGAAAATTCTAATATCTACAGGCAAATTGTGCCCTCTGGGAAGCCTGTATTCTAGAAAAAAGAAGAGAGCAGTCTTGTGAAAGAGGTGAAACAAAGGCTTTTCAAGCATTCCGGAATTGCTTAGAGACTGGAATATTACCCTGGCAAAGTTATTAAAGTTGATTTCTCCAAACCATTTGCTCAAAAGGGCCAGCTAAGGACAACTGGCTACCTGCCCTGAAGTTACATTTATTTTTTAAGATTATAGTTTGAAAACGGATAGTACTAATTGATGTATATGCTTTTCCATCTTTCTTTTTCTTTATAAAGATGTTAAAGGAGACACTTTAAAAAAATGTTGGTTCATACTATGCAAGAAAGGACTATATATTTGCTTGCTGCATTTAAAATGGATCATAGAACACGTTCTACTTTTCCCTCCTCTGTGTTTACTAGTCCATATTTTCAAAGTAGTTAACATAGAATTTCTAACTTAAATACTTATAACATTATTGATTAATGACACTTTAATCTCAGTTTACTGCTTGGAACTTCTTTCACTACCAATGGTGTTTTAAAATATTTTAAAACAAAGTTAGCCAACTGTAGTAAGTAATTAAAGTAATGACAAATTTACAATGAGGAAAAGTTTTTATACTAATATTGAGGCCAGAATGTTAAGAAGTCCTGGTACAGAACAAAGTGTACCTGGGACGACTTGCTTGGGAAAATAGTGGTTTATATAGTAATATCTGATTTCACATATTTATGCCAAGGGTGTTTCCTTTTGGTAGGAGACCACAATAGTGACATGTTTAATATTGATGAGATTGACCTCCTGGGAGTTATAGTATATGTACCCTTTTGGAATACAAATGCTGTTTAATTTATATGGTAAACATAGAATTTTGGAGATTAGCATTTTAATCAGCTCTAATCTCAGTATTTCCTGCTTCACCCACCTCTTCTTTGTCTAAAGCAGTTTGAAATGCCAACTTTGGAAATGACAGCTAATGTCCTGTTCTGGACAAGTTCTGTATAAAACATATGTGCAGCATCATGTATAGTAACCTTTCCTAAGCCATATGCTCGAGCACATTAAAGTGTTCAAGGAGATAATCAATTATTCAAAAAACAGCAATCCATTCATTCAGCAAATATTTACTTAAGATCCATATAGAAGCAGGCAGATTCAGTTTAAGGGTTGTGTGACAGAGATATTATGGTACCTTTAAATTGGAACAGGGCTTCCGTTTTTTCCTGTGTGAAATTTTCTTCTTTTCTATTTAACTTTTTTTCATTGAAGGTTCGAGAGCTTTGAAGTTCGTGTGTATGTTCCAATCCACGAACTATTCGAAGGGGTGGGGGGCGGCAAAGCATCCTGTAAGCACCGTGGAAATCAAAGTCCCCAGGATAGAGGAAACGTTTTTCGCGCTCGGGTTCAACGAAGAGCCAAGAGGGGGCCAAGGGGGCGGCAGCAGCGGGCGGGGAGCCAGGCCCAAGCTGCGTCCCGCACAGCCATTGGCGGGCGCCGCGCGCTGTACTGAGCATGTTCGCGCCCAGCCAGCCCGGGCCGCAACCGCAGCGAAGGCAGCCACCCGAGCTGCCGCGCATTATGCAAAGCCGCAGCAGATGTCAGCGGGGCCAGCCGGGGGCTTGTTGGCCTCTTCTCCCAGCGGCTCGCCCAGCTGCCTAACGTGCCCTGAAGACTCCCCTGGCCCGGCCCAGGAGCCGAGAAGGGCCGAAATGGCCTGAGTACCCAAGGTGCAGCGGCACAGCGGCGGCATTGCAACATGGGGAACCAGGATGCGAAGCTGAAGAGGAGCGCAGGTGATGCCTTACACGAAGGCGGTGGATGCGGCGCCGAGGATGCTGTGGGGCCCAGGGATGTGGAAGCTACAAAGAAGGGGAGCGGGAGCAAGAAGGCTCTGGGCAAGCACAGCAAGGGAGGAGGGGGCAGCGGCGGGGAACCCAGCAAAAAGAAGAGCAAGTCGGACTCCAGACCCTCCGTGTTTTCCAACCTGCGGATTAGGAAGAACCTCTCCAAAGGGAAAGGTTCTGGCGGCTCCCGGGAGGATGTGTTGGACTCTCAGGCCCTGCAGACCGGGGAGCTGGACAGCGCTCATTCCCTGGTCACCAAGACCCCGGACCTCAGCCTGTCTGCTGATGAGACGGGCCTGTCGGATACTGAGTGTGCGGACCCTTTTGAGATAACCCTTCCAGGTGGTCCTAGGCCTGCAGAGGCTGGGTTAGGGGTCCAGGCCGTCGCTGAGGATTTGGAAACTGTGGTAGGGGCGCAGGATGGACAAAGGACCAGTTCGGGCTCGGACACGGACATCTATAGCTTCCATTCGGCTGCGGAGCAAGAGGATTTGCTCTCAGACATCCAGCAGGCGATTCGCCTGCAGCAGCAGCAGCAGCAGCAGCAGCAGCAGCAGCAGCAACAGCAGAACTCCGAGGAGCCTGCAGCGCCCCCCGCTGCCGCCTTCCCTCAACCCGGGGCCTTCCTGGGCCTCCACGGGTTTCTGCTGGGACCGAGCGGAGGGGCTGAGGAGGCCCGAGGCAGTCCCGACACAGAGCAGGCACTATCCGCACCCTCTGACCTTCCTGAAAGCCAGACCACCACGTCCCGGGTGCCAGAGCAGCCGCCATCCCCCAAGGGCCTCCTTGCCTCGGAGGCCCCCAGTTTACCGCCGGCCCAGTCTGCAGTAGCAGACTCGCCTTCCTCCACCGCCTTCCCATTTCCCGAGGCCAGGACGGAGGAGGGCGCAGTACCAGCCTCCGTAAGAGAAGCTGAAGACACAGACGAGGAAGCAGAGGAGGATGCTTTTGAGGATGCTCCCCGAGGCTCTCCAGGGGAAGAGTGGGGCCCAGAGGTGGGAGAGGTCACGCAGAGTCTGGATGAAGAGCCAGAGGAGCAGACGCACGGGGCCAGGGTCCCCGCAGCAGCCACCTCTCTGCCCAGTAGCCCCGCACCCAGCCCGCGCTGCTTCAAGCCCTACCCACTCATTACCCCCTGTTACATCAAGACCACCACCCGGCAGCTCAGCTCACCCAATCACTCCCCGTCTCAGTCCCCCAGCCAGAGCCCCAGGATTAAGAGACGACTGGAGCCCTCCTTGAGCCGGGGCCCCAGAACCGCCCTGGTCTCAGCAGTCGCCCCAGCCAAGAAGCACCGGACCGAAGGCAGCCTCGCAGGCGGCCTCAGCCGCTCAGCCGACTGGACTCAGGAGCTGGGTGCCGGTACCCCGGCGGCAGGAGGCTCTGCGCACCTTCTGGAGCCTGGCGCAGCTGCAAACAGTAGCGGTGGCCTGTCCCCTGCTCTAGCAGGCAAGGTGTCTGGAGCTCCGGGGACTGCGGATGGCTTTCAGAACGTGTTCACAGGTGAGCGTGCCTTGCTGCTAGTCTCCAGGTGGCAGGTCGCCTGCCAATCAGGGCCTTACCCTGTGACCCGCCCTCCCCAGTTCTGAAAGGCCCTGGCCTGCTAGTCTCTTCCTAGTGAATCCTTTTCAACCCTGCTCATCCCTCAGTGATTGCCTTGGATATATACTTGTTGGTTTTTTATTTTATTTTATTTTATTTCAGGGTGGCGAAGGGAACAATTTAGTTGTGTCTGACCTAAATCATCTCAGGAAAGGGCTTCTCTGCTCAGTTCTCCCAAATATCTGCTGTTTCCTAACGTTCAGAACCCCAGTAGGCAGATAAATTCCTTTTGTGTCTTGTTTGCTAAACCATCATTCTTTTTCTTCTTCATTCCCAAAGCATTAAAAGAACAACTTTTTTCATGGTCTTTCTCAAGGGTCAGTATTGGAGGCACAAAACATTTGTTCCAGTACTTTCCAAAGGTGATCTCTGACTGCTCTAGTACCCACACACCTGAATTTACATATATATGTAATATGTCGTTTCTATCTTACAGCAATCTAGGTAGGGCTATTTTGTGAAGTGAAACAGTCACTACTGCTTGCAAAGACAAGAAAATCTGATACATGCTATTGGAAAATGAATATACAATAGAGTATTAGGAGTAACTTCTTTCTTTTCCGTGACCCAGCCAGAACTTCTCTAACTTGGAAGTGGGGAAGATCAGAAGACCAAAAGCATATCCAGATATGTTCAAGTGATAGTTCTCTTCCTTAGCCATTTGTTATAGACTCACACATAGAATGCACAGTGGAAGGATCAGTTTATTGTGGGAAAACACCCAATCAAATAGCAGAATGAGTTTATCCTTTGCTATAGGCTTATTGGTTCCAAGGCCTTACCTTAAGGTTCACTGTCAGTTTGTTTCCTGTTTACTTAACATCTACTCTTAATTTTTTGAATGAAATAGTGTTAGAATTGAAAGAATAGGGGAAAAATATGAAAATTTATGTCAGTGCTGGTAGGTTTGTGATAAATATTTGAATGACTAAAATTTGAAAGGCACTTTAAAATTTTTATGTTCAATTATTTTAATAAATACATCATTTATAGAAATTACTTTGGTGAAATTTCTCAATGAAGACAGCTTACACTTAGCTGGTTAGATGCTGTTATTTTTGTGGTAGCTATTTTTATTGGACGACATTTTCATTTTCATCTATGGGCTATATTTTATTTTGCATTTACAGAACTCAAAAGTACATGCTTTTTGTTTTTTTTCCTTTCTTCTCTTTATTTTAGATTCAGTAAATAGGAATGTCTGTAGTCTTAAACCAACTAGATTAATTATAAAAACCAAAATGAGACAAAAAAAAAAGCAACACAAACACACACAACAAAAGAAAAGAAAAGAAAAGAATAAAGAAAACTTGATGGAAAAGGATTGGAAAGTTCTTGAGTTAATTTTTATTAATTCATTTATTTTTTTACAGTGCTATGGGTAAAATCCAAGGCCTTGTGCATGCTAGCAAATATTCTACCCTTTGAGCTACATCATCAGCCCAATTTTTTGGAGTTGATATTGGTGAGAAATCATGTATTTTCTCCTTAGATAGCATTCATTTATATAGTTTTCTAAAAACAAAAATTATTCACCATAATTAAGATATATTCCATACATTTGTAATTGTATCAAAGTGAATTCTACTGTCATGTATAACTAAAAAGAACCAATTAAATATTTTTACTAAAAAAAGATTATCAATAATTAATATTAGTGATAGCTATTCCTACTAGCATAAGAATTTGTTTCATTCATTTAGCATATATATGCCTATAGACACATCTGTATATGCATGTATGCATACACACACAGATATATATATATATATATCATACACACACATATATACATACATACTGGGCAGCCACATTGTGCCAGGCTACGCTTTTGTTGTTGTTTTGTTGTTTTAGTGATAAGTATCCAATCCAGTACTTCATGCATGCTAGCCAAAAGTTTTAACACTGCCTTGCATCCCCAACACAATCATGGTTCTGCCTTTCAAAGTTTCACTGAGTGAAGAGAAAGCTCTTAAAATGCAGAGGGCTGGGGCAGGAGCTCATTGTTAAAGCTCTTGTGTAGCATAGGCAAGGCCTTGGGTTCCATCTCCATTATTGAAAAAAAAGGACAGTGCACAGGAATCTGTCTATTATCTATCTACTTACCTACCTATCTGTCTATATGCAGGATACTATCCTGGAAACATCAAGAATTCAGTGGCTTATCTCCTTGGCAAAGTGTAAGAAAAGGTATTGTCAGAGGTATTGAACAGAGTTCTGAGACATAGGACCTGAAATACATTGAAGTTTTTATTTTTCTTAAAAAAGAAGTATATTCTTGGAACTGTGTATCATTTTAATTTGCTAGGCAGTATTTTCAGATTTGAAATTTGGGACTCTCTCTTTTTTTTTTTTTTAAGAGGAGAGAGAGAGAGAGAGAGAGAGAGAGAGAGAGAGAATTTCGATATTTATTTTTCAGTTTTTGGCAGACACAACATCTTTGTTTGTATGTGGTGCTAAGGATCGAAACGGGGTCGCACGCATGCCAGGTGAGCGCGCTACCGCTTGAGCCACATCCCCAGCCCGAAATTTGGGACTCTCAAAAGAGCTGTGTTTCCATTTGCAGGTAAAATGGATGCAACTAGAGAATATCATGTTAGGTGAAATAAACCAATCTCAAAAAACCAAAAGCTGAAGTTTTCTCTGAGAAGGGGATGCTGATCCACAGTGTGGGGGCGGGGTAGGGAAAAATGAAGGAAATTTGGATTGTGCACAGGGGAATGGCGGGAGGGGTGGAGCACTGGGGATGGGAAGGACCATAGAATGAGACAGACATTATTACCCTATGTACATGTATAATTATACTACTGGTGTGACTCAGCACCATGTACAGCCAGAGGAATGAGAAGTTATGTTCCATTTGTGTACAAAGTATCAAAATGCATTCTACTGTCATGTATAACTAATTAGAATTTTTTTAAAAAATTAATTTAAAAAAAAAAAGAGCTTTATTTAGGTAGCACCTGGGTCCTTTTGATGTCTCCAGGCAGGCATTTTTGTTTGTTTTTCTTTAACTTGTAGAGTAAAAGTAAAGTCATTTTGCTGAGTGTGATGGCCTACACATATAAACCCAGCTCCTGAGGAGGTTGAGGCAGGAAGATCACACATTCAAGACCAGGCTCAGCACTTAGTGGGGCCCTGTATTAAAATAGAAATAAATAAAAGGGCTGGGGATGTAGCTCTGTAGTAGAGGGACTCTGGGTTCAATTCCCAGTACCAAAAAAATAACAAACAAGAGTTAGTTGTTTTTATGTGGACATTGCCTACTTAATATTTGATGATTAGATATAGATGCAGTGACAAGCAGATATGTTTTTGTATAGCAACTTCAATTAATCTTCTCTCTGCCTTGTTTAGGAAAAAAAGAAAAGAAATCAGTGGGTTTAACCTAACCTTATGACTGGTAGGAAATGGAGGTAGAAAAAAAGGTGAAATAACTTTCTCAAGGTCAGACTCATTAGCAGCATAGCTAGAGACAGAAGCTGAGTCTACTGATTTGTGTATGGGTGCACTTTCTCATTACTTGCATTTGACATTCAGCACTGTAAGACAATAGAGTAAAAACTGTTAAAAAATTGTTGTAGACTCTAAGGCCTTCACTGATGAGGTTTTCTGGTTTCTGTTGATAATAACGTATACCCCTTTAATGGTTGAACATCTGTTCTTCCTTGGGCTGGGTGAAAGATGATTGTTGGCCAAAGTGAATCAGATTTTCTTGAGGCAACTTTTATGGAAACTCTCACTGTTGGTCTGGTGGTAGAGGGAATCCAGATTGATACAAGCCTCTGTTTCTCAGCTGTTGACTCTTGTTATCTGCCATTACATTTGCTTCTTTACCGTCCTCTGCTATTTCATGGGTGTATTGGAAATTACCAGGAGTTTGGGCAGCTAGGATTGTCCTTAGGGAAAGAGTTATTTGACTTTGGTTGTGCATGAATTTGGATCATTTAATTGCCAGCTGCTTTTGAAGCAGCTGATCATTTTATCTGTAGCCTTTCATAAATAACTTCTATTTTTAAACCATAGGATGAGAGTTGTCAGCTCTGAAGGAAAGTACAGATGTTTCTCACTTTTTACTTCCTTCCAAATGTAGGGAGAAAATTCAAGTGAAAAGGGATTTCCATGGCACATGTCTCTGTTTCTTTGGTAGATATAAAAAACTTAAGCAATGTGGGATACCAAAACATCTTGTTTCAGCTATTAAGAAACCGAGGGCTAGGCAAGGTGGCTTATAACTGCAATCCTAGTGATTTGGGAGGCTGAAACAAAAGGATTAAGCCTAGCCTTAGCAATTTAGTGAGAATGTATCTTAAAAAAAAAAAAAAGGAAATAGTAATAATAATAATAATAATAATTAAAAGGGCTGGGGGTGTCTCTTAGTAGTAGAGTATCCTTGGACTCAAAAAAAATTTTAAAAAAAGAAAGAACTTGATGCTGTTAATAGTCCATTATATTTAAATTTTTGGTTATTTTGTTCAAAATGCATATTTTACAATGATTATTAGAAAAAATGATAGGTTCATTTATACATTACGTGTAACAAAATCTTGGTAGCACATTTTTTTTCCCCTTCTTTTTCTTTTTCTGTGGTGTTGGGAATTGAACCTAGGGCCTTACACGTGCTAAGCATTTGTTCTATGTCTGAGGTATAGTCCCAGCCCAGTAATAGTTTTGCAGTTAATTAAAGTTTGGACATCTAACATGTAAAGTATATGTGATACTAAATCAATTTTTGTTTGTTTTGCTGCTTTTTTTTTTGGTGCTGGGGATCAAACCCAGGACCTTCTGCATAGTAGGCAAGTGTTCTAACACTGAGCCGTGTCCCGAATTTGTGAAATCATTTTGATGAGAATCTTGCCAAGTCAATTATGTGCTTATCTGTCATTTTTTAAAACACATAGAATTAAAAAATTTAATCTTTTTAAAAAGGCTTAATGTCATCTTCAGGAACATCATTGTTAACATCTTATAAAAACATTAGTGATGCCCTTAACATCTATTTAAATGTGTAAGCTAGTGGCCTCAGTTTTTGTATCTATATAGTTTCTTGACTCTTCCCTTGTTGTTATTTTTAGAGATATCTTTAGTTTCTTCCCCAGTTCCCAATTCCTCATAATTTGGTTTTTCTCATCAATTAGTTATTGGCTTATAAAGTCTAGAATTACGATGTTAGCTGTATTTATTGCAATTCTAAATGGCAGGTCTCTGTGTTGGATTATCTCTAATCCTTTCAACAGTCTTGAAGTATAGCTGCTTATCCTCATTTTTCTTAGGAGCAAACCAAGGCTCAGATAAGTGAAGTAATTTGCCTAAGGGCATTAAGCTAGTATGTGACCTACCTAGGATATATCCTTTAAAAACCAAATCTGTTGTCAATGTGTATAAAATAAAACCAAGTGGGTTATTGAGCTTTTGTAGGACTAATTAATCGAAATCTTATATTTTAGAACTTTGATTTTATAATACTCATATTGGCCTTTCTAAAGATTATCTTGATTTTAGTATCAGTAGAAAGAAGGACATGCCTTAGGAATACAAAGACTTGTTAAACCATTACATTGAATTTTTAAAGGCTAGAAAATCTTAACTGTAAAAGTAAAGGAGATTGCTTATAGGAATTCTATCATTTTCCTTAAATATTGACTTGCTGGGTTCCATATATCAGAATAGAATTTGACAGCATACGCTGGGCTTGAAAGTTAGTTTAGTCTGAAACCCTTTCTCATGGTTCTTTCAGGACTATGGCTTGGATCAAAGTCAAGTACTCCAATAGCATCAGTCATGAGTTTTAATACGTGTTTTATGAAGTGAGGACTGGCCTAATTTTAAGTGTGTTTAAGTATTTGGATATAAACTATACTTATTTGAAATAGAACTGGTGTTTTTAGTGCCTTTTCTCCTGATTCTAGTAAAAAGTTGAAAATATCTTGGATGATGATAGCAGTAGTTATTCTAATCATGGTTATTCTAGGCATTTTTGCATCCTAGCTTTGCTATTTGACTCTCAAGTAGTTTTTCCCTCATATGTATGAAGATAGAGGAGCAATTACACTTAATAATATTAAGATTAAATGAAATAGTGTATATAAAGCCCTTACGACTTTGCTTAGTGCATAAGGAACACTTAATTGGTACTGATTCTTTCCTAACCTGATTTGTTTTCTTAATAAACTTCATTGTTCAAAATAGTCAGAGTCAGGGCTGGGCTTGTGGCTCAGTGGTAGAGCACTTGCCTTGCATGTGTGAGGCACTGGGTTAGATTCTCAGTACTGCATGTAAATAAACGAATAAAATAAAGGTCCATCAACAACTAAAAATTTTTTTTTAAAAAATGGTCAGAGTTAAATTTGCTAAACCCAAACCAAATAACTCTAAAATTGTATACAAAAACTTGGCAGGATATAAATTGACTAGATATGATTTGCAAATTAATATTTCAAGCCATAAGTTGTGTGGTGGTATTCAAATTGCTTATGCTTCCTGTTTTCTTTTTCTTTTTCTGCATTTTCTGTGATTTTAAACATTTTTGTCACTTTATTGGAAATTTTGGTTTACTGGAATTTTGGATGAGGAAAGCATATGATGGGGGTGTGGCTGTGAGACTGGGGGAGGATACTGCTTTCTAAAGGAGGTGTGGAGAAGAGGTGGCAGCTGACACTCTCAGTGTTTGTGTTCTGCATAGCATCTGGCCATTACCGCCTGACTTTGCATCCTTCCTTCCCAGGATTCCCTTCATAAACTCTCTACTTTAGACAAACTAATCTGCTTACTGTTCTGTGGACATGTGTTTCATTTCTTTTTCCTGACTTTTTGCCTTTGTCTTGCAGCTTTACCCTCTTAGAGCACATAATTTGTTTCTCTTTATTTAGCACTGAAATAAGGACTGATTGAACTCCTCTTTGTATTTTTTTTTTTCCATTTGGTCTTAACTGGTCCTCAGCTCAGTGATTCTGTGCTTATTGTCTACATCCTATTATTGTAGGTATCTCTGGATTTAGGGTTCTTTCACTCTTCTTTTATGCATTGCCTGCTACCCAGGCAGCCTCTGCTCTTCCATAAATCCATCCACAAATATCTGTACTGTGTCTTACTGTGTGTCAGTCACTGTGATACTGTGAATATACTGAGGTCACAATGAATACTTGTTCACAAACTTTTTTTTTTAGGTGGTGATTAATATAGGTATATTGGGTACTCAGGTTTCCTAGGTTGGCAGCTAAAACTAGTAAAATGTAAGATTGAAAATTGCTAACTCTTTGGGGGCAGTTAAAATTAATTATTTTCATGGAGGTGAGGTTGAATCAATGAAAGTAAAATGACATTTTGGTAGAACGTGTTTTCAGAGAACATTATCTATTCTTGCTTCTAGAGTTTAATTTTAAAATAGTAATGATATTAAAATAATAGTGCTTCCCAATATATATGTATATATTTACACATACATATTTATATGTATACATATATGCATATATATGCATATCTGTGTATGCATAGATGTTATTTATTTATTTTTGTGCCAGGGATTGAAACCAGGAGCTCACATGTGCTAAGCAGGCATTCTCCCACTGAGCTATATCTCTAGCTCCATGCATAAATTTTATCAGTAATGAAAGAAAAGGTAAAGGGGATACAAAAGTGTTATTCCTCTATCTGTTCCTGCCTTTGTATTTTTAGTAATAGTGAAATTTAGCATTAAGGGACCATTAGGAAGAAATTCATAAAAATTGCTTGTGACTTAATATTATTGGATATAATTTTAGGGACTGAAAACTTTTATAAGGCTTCCCTTTGTATTAAAAATATAAATGTATGGAAAATATGACTGATAATCAACTTGGAATGGTAGTAATACAAAATATTTGTAACAATAAAGTTATAAGAACAAATAACAGTTACTGGATGCCATCAGAAGATGCTAACCACACTAGAAAGTTATCCTTTTGATATTCTTTTTCCAAAAGAGTAAATTGATGTCTTCTTCCTTTACAAAGATGTACTTGAAAGTGTTAATTGGGTAGGAAATTTTCTGGTATTCTTCTGTGGTTTAGTCAGGACCCGGCATACCATAGACCCAGTGGAAGTTTTATTACCAATTTTGCCAGAGTTGTGATGCACTGAAAATAGTCATTTTGGGGAGGAATGAAATAATATTTTTGAGTTAATCAAGCCTTTATTGTGCTGTAAAATTATTCTTAAAAGTGTTTAGACTATCCAATTGGGTATCTTTTGCACATCAGACAGAAGGGTTCCTTGTTGTAGTACTTGATGTCACACTGGACATGTACGGGATCGGATTCTATGTAATTTAAATGGTTGCTTTAGGCACTCAGGAGAGAAAAGAAATTTTATCAGTTAGCTGGTACAGCCCTATGGCAAGAGGGCAGACTGAGAAGTCTTCCAGTCTACTTTCCCTTTTAATTTTACCATTGGTTTCCTTTAAGGCAGAGGGTCAGTACCTACCTACCCCCTTCCTTCCTTCCTTCCTTCCTTCCTTCCTTCCTTCCTTCCTTCCGTGCTGGGGATTGAACACAGGGATTCACACACACAGGAGGCAAAAGCTCAACCACAAAGCTATACCTCCAACTCTTTTCACCTCTTCTTAATACTCTGGTTTCTCAGGTTAAAAAAGTGTAGGCAGGAGCTCCGGATGTGGCAGTGCAATAGCCTAGCACATACTTGGGTTGGATCACCAGCACGGGAATTTAGGGGGTGTTAAGGCAATCTTTCTGGGAAGCTGCCTCCTCCTCCAATCCCTTTTAACTCCGTGATTCTGTAGAAGTGATGGTTCCAGCACCTACCTTTTCTACCTCATAGTGGTACTATGCATATAGAGAGCTTTGCTTTGTTGTTAGAGCTGAAGACAATCTTTATGCTGTAGGAACCATTATTTATATCATAGGGTAACAATGTTTTGGGTATCAGTAAGATGTTTTGACCTTGGTAATTTTAACCAATTTTTGATTCCTGTTGAAGATTTGACATGGCTGGACTGTCATGTGATTATAGGCCTTGTGTTTTAACTGAGGAAGTGGTGGGTAAGCCTGTTTGGGGAAAATACATGAAAGAGAAATCTGGTTTATATAAAATATGACCCAAAAACAGACTACATGGAGTTGTTCTAATATGGATACAAGATATACTATGCAAATTCTTTTAGATTCATTATTAGCAGTGTAAGCCATCTATTCTTGGATGGACTATAGGCTTTGCATTTTCCCTTACAATTTGAACTACTCAATAAAGCATGGCTATTAAGCCTTTTACTTCAATATACCTTAATATATTGGATTGTTTAAGTATTCTTTTAGTTGTAGAGGGACACAATATCTTTATTAATTCATTTTTTATGTGATGCTGAGGATCAAACCAATACCTCACACATGCCAGGCAAGTGCTTTGCCACTGAGCCCCAGTCCCAGCCCCAGCCCCAATATATTAGTTTTTGTTATGTTTTCATTTTCCCCTACTATTTTATATGCTTACTGAAATAATTTTTATGAGTCTGTAGTATTCCATTTAGACGTATGCATCGACAGTAAACATTTTTTAGAGACTAGAAAGGCAAAAGAGAAAAAACTCTTAGGTTTTCATTTTTTAAAAACTTTGAAAAAAGTTTTACTGGCTTTAAATTAATGCAGCTCATTTAAGCCCGTTAAAAAGCAAGTGGAAGCCAGTGGTGCGGGAGGCTGAGGCAGGAGGATCTAGATTCAAGGCCAGCCTCAGCAAAATCGAGGCACTGAGCAGCTCAGTGAAATGCTGTCTCTAAATAAAATACAAAAAAGGACTAGGGATGTGGCTCAGTTGAGTACCTGAGTTCAATCCCCAGTACCCACACAAAAAAAAGCAAGTGGAAGCTGGGTGAGGTGGAGCACACCTGTAATACCTGTAATGCCAGCTACTCAGAAAGCTGACACAGGAGGATTGTACATTGAAGGCTACCTTGGTCAATTTAGTGAGACTTTGTCTCAAAAAAAAAAAAAAAAAAAAAAGGCAGGGGGCAGGGGTTAGGGTTGGAACCCAGTGGCAGAGCACTTGCCTAGCATGCATGGGGCTCTAGGTTCAATCCCTAATACTACAAATAATAATAAAGATAAAGTAATGAATGAAAATATTTCAGAATCCCAGATGAATGTGTTTGAATACTTTGGAGAGTTTTATACGCAGTGAGTCTCTTCATTATTAAGAAACAAATTTTCCACTGAATAACAACAATTTTTTTCTATTAAACTGTATTTTGATTAAGAGCTTTATAGGAACCTGTGTCTTTAAACTTTTGAAGCAATTGGATAACATTATTCAAAGTAAGTAAATATTATTAGTTATAAGTCTTTTAGTTGAACCTTTAAGGTTTTCTAAATATAGGATCATGTCATCTGAAAATAGGAAAAATTTGACTTCTTGCTTTCCTATTTGTATCTCTTTTATTTATTTTTATATTTCCCATCCTAATTTCTCCAGATAAAATTTTAATTACTATTTTGAATAGGATGATGAGAACAGCCATTCTTGTCTTGTCCCTGATTTTAGAGGAAATGTTTTCAGTTTTCCCTAGTCAGTATGATGTTGGATTTGAGTTTGTTATATATAACACTTATTATTTTGAAGTAATTTCCTTTTATTCCTAGTTTCTTCAGGGTTGTTTTAATGAAAGGGTGTCATGTTTTGTCAAAGGTTTTCTGCATCTATTGAGATGATCATGTAATTTTTGTCCTTATTATATTTATTGGTTTGCCAATAATGAACAACACTTTTTGCATCCCCACGATGAAACAAACTGAACTGAAGTATATGATCTTTGTAATGTGTTTTGAAATTTAGTTTGCAAGTCTTTTATTAAGGATTTTGGTATCTATGTTCTTTAAGGATATTGATCTGTAATTTTATTTTTTGATGTATCCTTATCCAGTTTTGGTTATCAGGGTGATTGTGGATTGAAGAATGACTTTGGAAGTGCTCCCTCTCTTTCTATTTCACAGAATAATTTGAAGAGAATTCTTGTTAGTTCTTCTTTAAAGATTTGGTAAAATTCAGCTGTAAATCCATTTGCTCCTGGTTTCTTGTTTGTTGGTAGACTTATTATTATTACTTCAATCTCATTGCTTGCTATTGATCTGTTTAGGTTTTCTATCTTATTTCAATTTTGGTAAATCATTTGCATCTAGAAATGAATTCATTTCTTCTGGATATTTCAACTTATTGGAATATGTGTTTTCAAAATAATCCCCGATGGTCCCCTGGATTTCAGTAATGTCTATTGCAATATTTCTTTTTTATTTTTTTTCATCTTTCTCTTTCTTTTGTTTAGTTTGGCTTGGGATTTATCAGTCTTGTTTATCTTTTCAAAGAATAAACTTTTAGGGCTGGGGATGTAGCACAGTGGTAGAGGACTTACCTAGCATGCCCTGGGTTCAGTATTGAGACAATGAACCAATTCTTTATTTCATCAATCCTTTGTGTTGTTCTTCTATTTTCTACTTAATTAATTTCAGCTCTGAACTTTAGTATTTCTTTCCTTCTACTGATTTTGGGATTGACTTTTTCTAGTTTTATTAAGACCTTGAGGTGCATCATTAGGTTATTCATTTGGGATTGTTCTGCTTTTTATGTAGCATTTATAGTAAACTTCCTTCTTAGAGCTGCCTTCATTGTGTTCCATAGATTCTTGTATGTTGTGTTTCTCTTCTCATTTGATTCTAATAATTTTTAACTTCTCCCCTGATGACCCACTCATCATTCAATAGTGTATTTTTGAATCTCCATGTGTTTGTATACTATCTGTAGTTTTTCTTGATATCAATTTCTAATTTCATTTATGATTTAATAAGATGAAAGAAATTACTTTCTTTTTTGTATTTGTTAACACTTGCTTAGTAGTGCAATATATGATGTATTTGGAGGAAGTTCCTTGAGCCGCTAAGAAGAATGCATATTTAGCTGTTGTTGGATAAAATATTCTATAGATACATATTCTCTGTTTAATCTAAGGAATAGCTCAACTCTGTGATATCTTTATTTTCTTGTCTGGAATACTATTAGTGAGAGTGGTGTTTTAAAATCACCCACTGTAATTTTATTAGGCACTAGTTCTCCCATTATGTCAGGTAATTTTTCAGTTCTTATTTTTGACAGTATGAGAGATTAAACACCTCACATGTGCTAGGCAAGCCCTGAGCTACATCCCCAGATCCCCTTTATAAGAATTTATTTGAGACAGAGTCTTACTAAGTTGTCCAGGTTGACCTCAAACTTGCAATCGTCCTGCCTCAGCCTCCCAAGTAGCTAAGGATTACAGGTGTGTGCCACCACACCCAGCTGTAATGTTTGTTTATGAATTTGGGTGTACCAAAGATTGGGGCATAAATATTTGCAATTGTTGTATCCTCTTGTTGGATTTTTCCATTTACCAATATGCAGTGACTTTCTTGTCTCTTCTGATTAATTTTGGCTTGATGACATCTTTGTCAGATATGAAAACAGCTCCTCCTGTTTGTTTCAGATTCAACTGGCATGGAATGTTGTCCTCTATCCTGTTTCCAGTCTGTGAACGTCTGTGTCAATGCATGTGTTTCTTGAGGACAACAGAATTGGCTTTTGTTTTTTAGACCAGTCTGCCAGTTTATGTCTTTTAATTGAAGAATTAAAACCATTTACATTCAGTGTTATTGTACATACTTATGTATTCCCGTCTTTTTATTTTATTTTCAATGTTTTATTTGTTTGAGTATCTTTTGAAATGCTGCTTTAATGGTCATGAATTCCTTTAGCTTATGTTTATTTCAGAAGGTTTTCGTTTCACTCCAGTTCTGAAGGATAGCTTTGCTGGATGTAGCAATTGAAGTTGGTAGTTAATTTCTTTCAGGGTTCAAAATGTATCTTTCCAAATTCTCCTACCCTTTAGAGTCTCAGCTGAGAAATCTGCCCTTATTTGGATTGGTTTGCCATTATAAGTGACTTGGAACTTCTCTCTTATAGGTTTAGAAATTCTTTGTTCTGGAGTTTTGGTATTTTTAAGTGTAATTCATCATGGAGAGAGTCTTTTCTTGTTTTGTCTATTTGGGGTTCTAAATGCTCCAGTATCTTAATGTCCATATTATTCCTAACATTTGGGAAATTTTCTGCTACTATTTTACTGAATAGGTTATCTTTTCCAAAAGTCTGTATCTCTTCTTCCTCCTCCAAACCTATGAGTCTTAAGTTAGTTCTTTTAATGTTGTTCTAGACTTCTTGTATACTCTGCTTCTTGTTTTTGTTTTCTTTATTACAGTCAAACACCTTGTCTGCAAGTCTCACTATTCTTTCTTCTGCTTGATCTATTCTTTTGGTGAGACTCAACTGAATTTTTTTTTATTTATTTGCTATTCATTGCCAAGAGTTCTGTTTAGTTCTTTTTCAGAATCTCCCTCTTTGGATTTCCAATTTGTATTCTGTATTGTCTTACTTTAATTTATTCACTTATTGATTTGTATCTTCTTTGAGTTTATTGGTCATTTTAACAATCAATTTTTTAAATTCTCTGCCTGAGATTTCATCTACTTTGATTTCTATATAGGGAGTTAAGCACTTTTGGGGGTTATCTTATTGGCCTATTTCCTCATTTCCCAGTTATTCTATGTTGAGATTTGCACATCTGTTGGGATTCATTTATCTTCCACTATTTTGTGAGTGTCTTTTTAGTAAGCAGTTACCTTTTCACCATGTACCCTGGACTAGGGGAATATCTCAGCATGAAAGCACCTTCTTGGAATAGTTTGGTTGTAGGTTAAATCATCAGAACTACTTTTTTTAAAAAAAATGTTCTAATTAGTTTTATATGACAGCAGAATGCTCTTCAATTCGATGTATACAAATGGAGCACAGTTCTTCACTTTTCTGGTGTACATGAAGTAGAGTCACACCATTCGTGCAATCATACATGGACCTAGGGTAAAGATATCTGTCTAATTTCATTATCTTTCCTACCCCCATCACCTTCCCCCTCCCTTCCCTCCCCTTTGCCCAATCTACAATTCCTCTATTCATTCCATGCCCCCACCCCCATTATGGATCAGCATCCACTTATCCGGCCCCTGGTTTTTTGAGATTCGTTTATTTCACTTATCATTATATCGTCCAATTCCATCCATTTACCTGCAAATGCCATCATTTTATTCTCTTTTATTGCTGAGTAATATTCCATTGTGTGTGTGTGTGTGTGTGTGTCACATATATCACAGTTTCTTTATTCATTCATCTATTGAAGGGCATCTAGGTTGCTTCCACGTTTCACAATTGTGAATTGTGCTGCTATAAACATTGAAATGGCTGCGTCATTATAGTATGCTGTTTTTAAATCTTTAGAGTATAAACCAAGGAGTGGGATAGATGGGTCAAATGGTGGTTCCATTCCAAGTTTTCTAAGGAATCTGTATGCTGCTTTCCAGATTGGTTGCACCAGTTTGCAGTGCCACCAGCAATGTATGAGTATGCCTTTTCCCCCACATCCTCACCAACATCCATTCTGACTGAAGTGAGATGGAATCTTAGAGTAGTTTTGATTTGCATTTCTCTAATTACTAGAGATGTTGAACATTTTTTCATGTATTTGTTGATCGATTGTACATCTTCTGAGAAGTGTCTGATCAGTTCTTAACCTATTTATTGATTGAATTATTTGGTTTTTTGGTGTTGAATTTTTTTTAGTTCTTTGTACACAAATGGAGCACAATTTTTCACTTCTCTGGTTGTACACAAAGTAGAGTCACACCATTCGTTCAATCTTACATGTACCTAACATTTGGGAAATTGGAGATTAATGCTCTATCTTATGTGTCTTTGGTAAAAATTTGCTCCTATTTGGTAGCCTCTGTCTTCACCTCATTGATAATTTCTTTTGCTGAGAAGAAGCCTTTTAGTTTGAATCCATCCCATTTATTAATTCTTGATTTTATTTCTTGTGCTTTAGGAGCCTTGTTAAGGAAATCAGAGCCTAATCCAACAGGATGAAGTTTTGGTCCTATTTTTCTCCTATTAGGCACAGGGTCTCTGGTCTAATTCCTAGGTTCTTGATCCACTTTGAGTTGAATTATGTACATCATGAGAGATAGGGGTTTAATTTCATTTTGCTGCATATGGACTTCGAGCTACTTGGACAGGAAAAAGTAACTACCAGAAACAGCAGTATTTAAAGAGCAAACAATACTTACTATTAAAATATGTAGATCCAAAGGAAAAAAAAAAAACAAAGAAGGGAGTGAGGGAAAAGAGAAAGAAGAAATGTGGAGAGGAGGAGAGGAGGAAAGAAAAAAGAGAAGGGAGTACAAATGAGAAGACATTTAAAAACATCAAGAAAAAAATCCAGTTAATAGAAAAAATAAATGCTGCAGGCAGCAGCTTTCCATCTATGCCAGTCCTGTCCTACTTCCACACTCTACCAGCATTGCTTCCTATTAGAGTTCAGACTGTCAATTTCTAAAGAAAGAGGCTTCTACTTTTCTCTGCTCTGCAGATCCACAGAGTAGCTGGCAGCTATGCCTCCTATGGCCACCCAGAGCTTCCCTTAGGTCTGTGCCACACTCTCACTTCAGAGCCCAGATTGACTCATGGACATAGAATTAAAGCATAGATGGCTGTTGAATCTTGAATAGATAGATAGATAAAATTTTTAGAAGGAAAGAAAACTGCAGGGGTTTCTGATCTGTTGCACAGAACCTTAAACAATGAGGCACATTTAAAACTGGCTCCCCTTCCCTGCTTTAACTGAATCTATTGGGAAGTACAGGGACTATCTCCTCCTGCACCAGTTCATTAATTAGTATTTGTGTGTCTTTTCTGCTCAGCTCTCTTTGGCTTGGAAGTGGAACCTGCTTTTCTCAAAGTTAATGGGAAACTTTCTTTTAGCTCATTAGAAGGGAGCTCCTCCTCTTCCACCACGCTGTCCTGGGTCAAGTGCTGGTGTAGTCTATTTCTTTTACTCTCTTTCTATTCTAACCACCAGTATTTTGGGCTTTCACCTGGTTGCTAACTTTCTGAGTTGCACTCTAGCACTTTCCCATGGTCTTCCTACCTCATCCTGCAGCAACAGAACTGTTGTCTGATTCAGTATTAGAGAGAGCTAGTATGCAAGAGATGCCTTAGTGGGTCATTTCCAGAGTCCCCCCAAATGACTATTTTAGTAATGCAATAATAGTAATTGAATTGTTTAAAAAGGCACACGTTTTCTCTTTTAAAAGAATAATAGAAGAAGTGTGATAATAGAAGGGATAATCTTTTATAACCCATTTTTAAACCTATGTACTCATAGATAAATGGATCCTCTTTTTCCTGTAGACCAGTGCTTGCCTGCTTAGAGAAGGTAAGTTATGTCAGCTCTCTGGATAGTGTTCCATTTTTACAGCTACCAAGATATTCTGTAAGCCAATTACATCATACTGTCCTTGCAGTGCTATTTTGGATAAATGGCTTTGAGGGTAAAAAAGGGTGAGTATACTGGCAGTTTATATTAGAATGTAGGATTGGATCTGCTTCTATTCTATTTTTTAGAAACGTCCAGAAGTGTGTTGACTCCGTTGTACTCAAATGTTTTGGGCAATGAAGGTAAAGAAAGTGGAATAAGAACTTCCATGATTTAGGCACAGAAACATGTGATTGGGTGGAAAATATGATAAAATGAAAGAATGAGCCCAGAAGACTTTAATTTATGACTTGGATTACTTCTCTGAGGTACCTAATTTGACTCTAAGTTCATAGATCATTTTTGCTATTATCTGCTTTGAGATAATAACGTCTGGCTATGTAGCTTTTGGTTTAGCTTTAGGGTATACCCTGTAAGATTCAGTCCCCAATTTCCTTTTGTTAAGTCTCTTGGCTTCTTTACCATCTTTAGTTACCAGGAGATTTCTAGATATGTATCCCTACTTGATAACTTTCTTCTGGGCATCAGGCACATCTTAGTTATATGTTGCAAATCTAGGGGATTAACTTTGTCTGAAACCACACTTATTTCCCCCATCTTCTAAATACCCTCCTCCCATGTCTCTCAGTGAGGGCATTTTTGCCATCTTGCCATATTTCCTCCTCCCTTCATTTCTCCTCATACCTCATACTCAATTAATCTTTCCACTTTAAATATCTCTTCAAAACATTTTTTAATTTCTGTTGTATTATATCATGCTTGTGTTGTCTTCTGCTGCAATTGTTCAGATCACTGTCACAGGCCTCCTCATCATTCTCCTGCCCACAGTCTGGCTCTTCTCCAAGTTTATTCTCCATAAGGCAAGAGAGTAAAGTATGTAAAATGCACAGTTAAAGCCAGGCATGTGGTACACACCTCTAATTCCAGCCAACTTTGGAGGCTATAGCTAGAGAATTACAAGTTTGAGGCTAGCTTTAGCAACTTAAGGAGACCCTGACTCAAAATAAAAAAATAAAAAGAACTGGGATGTAGCTTGGTGATAAACACCCCTGGGTTAAATCAACAGTACAAAATAAATAAATAAATAAATAAATACGTAAAATACACAGTTGGGTCTGGGGGTTCAGATCAGTGGTAGAACATGTGTTTAGCATGTACAAGACCCTGGGTTCAATATGCAGCATCAAAAAATAAAAATACACATTAAAACAGTCTAGTCCTAGTTTAGAAATATTTCAGTGCTCCCATTTTGCCTGAAGATTAAAGTTTATTTATTTATTTATTTTTTCTGATACTGGGAATTTAATTCAGGGCATTGCACATGTGAAACAAGTGCTCTATAGCTTAGGTCTATCATTGGCCCTAAATTGTGTGTGTGTGTGTGTGTGTGTGTGGTGTGTTTAGTGCTGGAAATTGAACCCATGGCCTTACTCACTAAATTCTTTTTAATATATGTGTATATATTAAATATTTTAATGTGTACAGTATGTTCTATGTCTATAAAATCATAAAATAATTTAACAGACTTTGAGCAGAAAAGAAAAAGACTCATGATCTGAGTAGCACTGAGGATAAAAAGCAGTTCAGAGAATTCTGCTGCAAAAACTATGGACAGGGAATATTTATAGCCAGAAAATGGAAGTGACATACATAAATAACCTGATTGGTTACAGTTCTATTCTTGACTTATTTGGACATATTTTTGGCAGTTTTTAGCCTGTGTTTGGCTGACTATTCAGCTGCTATGACTGGCCAAGACTTTTCTCTGACCAAGACTTTTCTTGGCCAAGACATGGGGACACAAATAAACTCTTGAGTTAGATTGAAGTTTGTTCACATATTCAATTGGGTTTATAGTTCCTTATGAGTGGGCTCAGCATTAGGATTAATTTAATAATATGTAAATAATTATATTGCATATTATGTTTATGTCATAAAATATTATATGTAGTTGAATGTACATTAATATTTAATGCTCTGTAGTATGTCCCCTCATTGCTCAGTTTCTACTACTACTCATTCTGTCCTAAATGAGTTCATTAGTAATTCTTCAGATATCTCATAATCTTTCTAGTAGTTTTAGGTATCATTGACATTATTATCAGTCAAAAAAATCTATTTGTCAATTCTCCATTTTATGGAAAATTCACATCATCAGTTCTTACAGAACTCTTCATTTTGTTCTTGTATTCATTTCCCATTCTGTGGACACATGCTTTTATGTGTTTGGTGTTCTTGAAAGTATATGTATTTTTGTAAGGTATATTGCATTTCTGTGTGTTTTTAGTTTATACAAATACTCTTGAGTTGTAGACCTCATTATTTTTTCTTTTACTCAACTGGTTTTGGAAAAAGTACTATTAATTTTTTCTGGGTGAATTTCTATCTAGATTTTTTGCTTCTTAGTGCTACACCATTTGTAGTATTCCAAATGGTGAAGGTTCTGCTGATTTGTACAGCACCAGGGGGCACTATTGACCTTTTATTGCATGTGCTTAACATTGCCCTGCAGTTTTTCAATGTGGTGGTCCTGGGTGCATTCCCTAGATTTTATTCAAGCGTTTGCATATTGATAACTATATTCCCTTATTTCTCAGGTCATCACAGAAATCACTCTGATGAATATTCCCATATAGCATTCTACGTGGAAATTTCTCAGACATATATTAAGAAGTAAGATTACTTGGCCATACAATAAATGTCTACTTAATTTGTCTAAGTACTGTTGGATTACTTTCAGATTGTCTTCTCCAGTTTATAATCCACTCACACAGTAAATGCAGTTATTTAATTCCCAGTAGTCCGGGCTGGGGATGTGGCTCAAGCGGTAGCGCGCTCACCTACCTTGCGTGTGGCCCGGGTTCGATCCTCAGCACCACATACAAACAAAGATGTTGTGTCCGCCAAAAACTAAAAAATAAATATTAAAAAGATTCTCTCTCTCTTAAAATAAATAAATAAATAAATAAATAATTCCCACTAGTCCAATGGGGAAAAGTAGTCACTCATTGTTTTATTTTTACTATGTATTTATCTAATGACTAATGCCTTTGAGAAAACTTTTGCATATTTTTAGCCATTTGGGTTTACCCTTTTATGAATTGCCTGTTCATATCATTTTACATTTTTATGTAGTGTTTCTGATTTTTCCTGTTATTTACAGGGTTTCCTGTAAATATATTCTGGGTATTTTTCTGTTACTAATGTTGAGGATATGATAGATTGTCACAAAGCCTACTTCTTGTCTGTCTTCTTTATTAGTGACTTTTGTGAGTCCCTTGAAGGTTGTTTCAGATGCAATTTAGGTTTGATTTTGTGATACATTTGGAAGGTCTCAGACTTCAGACTGGTGTCCATTGTTTCTACTTGCAAATAGAGTGGAGGACCTCTCTAATTCTTCTGGGGCAGTGTTAGCAGGGGTCTAGTGTCCAGATACTAACTTTATGAAGATCCAGGGTTGGTATGGTGTGCCAGTCTTTCTAGTGTGGCTGGTGCAAACACAGGGCTGAAGCCAATTGCATCCAGAGGTATCTCCCAGAGATAGCAATGAGGCTTCCTGATTCTGGCAGCAAAAGTGTGCTTTTAGAGCCTGGGACTTTCAATCATGGAGGTGGCACCTGTTTCTTTGATATTCTGGTCCTATCTTATGGCTTTGTAAATAATGTCTAAAAAGATTCTAGAAACATTTTATTCAAGTTTTCCAAGATTCTATAAAGCAAGACACACCCCATAGTAAATCTATTCCTATTAAAATGATTTAGAGTAGATTCACTTCTGTGTAATCTCAACATACAGAATTGTTTTTAAATAGCAAATAGTTTCCTCTGATATTATCTTTTTTAAGTTTTGTAGTATGGTTGATTGAACAGAAATATTTTCACATAATCAAGTCTATTTCTAAGATAGGTTTTACTATTTTTATACCTTCATACAGTATTCTTCTTCTACTTAACACTTACTAATTAGATGTTGCTTTTCCCTTAGACTTCACATATATTCCATCTTAATATCTGGATTCCAGATGCAAATTTCATGTTATTAAATCTATATCTAAGCTATAGTTTGTACTGTTTTCCTCTCATTTAAAAATTTGTCACTCCTAAATCCCAAAAACTCTTTCTTCTATAATCTTGTATTTAATTTATCATTTTGCCCTTTACATTTTTTTTTAAGAGAGAGAGAGAGAGAGAGAGAGAGAGAGAGAATTTTAACATTTATTTTTTAGTTTTCAGCAGACACAACATCTCTGTTTGTATGTGGTGCTGAGGATCGAACCCGGGCCGAACGCATGCCAGGCGAGCACGCTACCGCTTGAGCCACATCCCCAGCCCTTGCCCTTTACATTTAAGCTTTTGATTTAGAGTTCTCTTTAGTGTCTGATTATAGTGTAGAAACCTAGTTTTATTTTTCTCCATATGGAAAACCAGTTTTTCCAAGATCATCTAATAAATGTTGTTTTTCGTTTTTGTTTTTGTGTTTTTTATACAGGGGATTGAACCCAAGGGCCCTTTGCCATTGAACTACATCTCCTGTCCTTTTTATTTTTTATTTTGAGACAGGTTCTAGCTAAATTGCTGAGGGTCTTGATAAGTTACTGAGACTGGCCTCAAACATGATCCTCCTGCCTCAGACTTCAGGATTAAGGTTGCACACTACCACGCCCAGCCTAAATAGTTTTTTGCTCAATGATTTTTGTTACCACTTTTATATCATTCCTGTATATAGATTAATCTGTTTCTGAGGTTTCAGTTTTCCTTTTATATGTATCTTTCTGTTTTAAGCTAGTACCATATGAGTATTATATATATAACCTTGCAAAACATCTGATTACTATTCCTAGAGTACTCCTTTTTTCAAAATTATCTTAGTTCATCATTATGTACCTTTGCCGCGTCCGGCCAAGGGAGCCGAGTCCGGCAAGGGACGGCGAGGTTAAAAGACACACAGGACACCAAGGTTCTTCATCCAGGAGTCAATAATAATCTTTATTGCTAACACACCTTTTTTTATACCCCAAGCAGCAGAAGTGGAAAACTACCCAAAAGCAGGAGGGAGGGGGGAGAAATTTAGTTTCAACATCTATTATTGTCAGGTACCGAAACCTCCCTTAACAATAAGTCCATCAGACCAGAAAAGGTCAAGGCATTCCCGTGGGATACATATGTCTCGGACGGATAAGCAGGAACAGAAAAACCGCAAGTTCGCCATGGCCTTGTGAGCTGGCCACACTGGCATGCAGAACAAACTAGTGGAGGTAGGGCTCCAGGGGCCAGGGTGGACCTGCTGCCAACAAGTCCCCCTCTTTTGTTTTTTGCATGCCAGTGGGAATCAAGTAGCCCCTGTCTTAGATCATTCACAGCCCTTGCGATGCTTACCCGTCTCTGGGAAGGCCCCGATTCCCTGTCTTAGGTCGCACAGCAAGCGTGAAAGTTGCCCGTCACTGGGTACTACAAGATCAGCTCAAGGTGTTATGACCTATCAAGACACTATTGCGGTAAACGCTTAACCGTCTCCACCTACGGGACCCATGACCATCACCGCCGAATGGCAGATGTGATTGGACCGAGAGATTAGACAGCAAAGATCCTAATACAGGAAGGCAAGAGGGAGAGGTATGCATAGAGAAAAGATATGGCAGGAGTTCTTCTTTTAAGGAGGACACTCATCTTCGGATAGGTCTGAAGTATATCTCAGAGAGGCGATCATCCATCTTCAAGCGTTGATAGTGAACCTGTATTGGCTTAGAGGCTAAGATATTAATTTGATCCTTAATGAATTGTACTATCTTATTTACAATGCAGGGTCCTATTGCCACTACTAGAAGGAGGCCTAACAATGGTCCCAATAAGGGAAGAAGATAAGGCAAAAATCCATTAAGTCCAGTCCAGAGAGGGTTCTCAAATAATTCCCTCCTCCTTTTTTCTAGGTCTTCTTGGAGTTGTTTAATTTTTGTGCGAACTATGCCAGACTTGTTAGCATAAAAACAGCACTTCTCCCCAAGGGCTAAACAAATTCCCCCTTGATTGGCAGTAAGCAAGTCTAAACCCCGCCTGTTCTGAAGAACTACTTCTGCTAGGGAGTCTATCTGGTCTTGTAAGTCTTTAATGGTTCCCGACAGGGTTTGCACATCATCTATAAGCTGTTGAGATAGGCGGTGGTAAGAATGTATAGCCGTACCCAATCCTGCTGTGCCTGTACCCACAGCAGCTGTTATTCCAAGGCCAACAAGGAGTGGTAAGGCCTGCACAGCTCTCTTGTGTCTTCTAACTAAGATGTCTAGGCTAGGAATGGGTAGGGGTTCATCTCCTGAGATAATTGTGATATCAGGAAGCAATAATGCCAGAACGCAACCACCAGTCCAATTTGCTGGGAGCCTGGGAAAAGCTAAATTTCCACCACACATAAAGACTGTACCATTAGGGGGACAAATGGGCGGAGTAGGTGAGGAGTAATTTTTACTAATGAGCAGTTTCCAAAGGAAGAGACTCCAACATCAACATCATAGGTATTATTTTGCATCATGCCTAGAAGGCATGACATAAAACCACCTAGAGGCTGCACCTTAAAGGGTAGCCCAGATTGACATGTGTTGTCATCATCAATGGTATAATTGATGGGAACTGCCAATGGCATGACTGCACCTGCCGTCATGCAGAGCCAGCAATCACCAGCAAGGGTAGGGTTGGAATTGTTAAGTAAAGAAAAGGTAGTTTCTAGGATATCTAATGTATTGGCATCTAAATCAGGAAACTGGGATTTGGGCAATATCAAGGGGTGGTATGTAGGCTTAGGGATCTCCGGCTTTAAAAGCTTAATCACCTGAAGGTGTTTGATAGCATCAGTGGGTCCCCCTCCATCAGAGACTCCGATGGGGGCCTGCATGGGCCAGCAGGAAGGTTTACCCACAACGCCCTCACATCCCGCCTCCGTTAACCGAGTCGTGATGCCTTCCCCTCCCCGGTCACCAAGAAAAGGAATATAATTATAAGTGGTCCCCCATTCTCCACGGGTGTTAGTTAGGATGGCCTCAAAATACTGTTTTCCTTGATTATTAACACAAATTGAGGCTGATGTATAACAGGAGATGTGCATTGCCGGGGTGTAATGACAAGTGGCGGAACAGCTTCCAAGAGTCTCGGTCGGATTAGGGACAACAAGTCCAGGCTTATTAACACATACCCATTTTGGTTGCTTAAATCCTCCCATGTTTTCATTGAGTTCAGCCGCCATATAGGCTACTTTAGTCCCACAATCAATGCTCTGGATATAACCAGAGGGGGCCGAGTGCCGGGGCCCTCCCTTACACTCACAAGGGGCTCCAAAAAGATATTCATGAATATTCCCAGGTTGGGGGTCAAGCCCTCCTTCAGCAAACCTGTCCAGAAGGAATGCCACAAGCGGGGTCCAGCTCATGAGGTGTGTCTCGGCACTCACTTGAAGGGGTGAGAACAACAGCGGCAGGATCAGCCATCTTGGGAACTTCATTTTGTCTTGAATTTTCATTCACCGGTCTGGTGCAGCGCTCCGGGATCCAAATGGGCTTCTCAGTTCCTGGGGGAAAAACACATACAGCTCCTCTCACTCTAGCTAAGAGTGGAGCCGGGGGTTGCCACTTTCCGGTGGATAAATCTTTCCACCTTATTTGAGCATCTTGTACAGTGGGAGGGGAAAAGTGGCGTTGTGCAGCCGTGTGCCCTCCAGTGTCAGTGAGTAAAAAATTTAAAGTAAATAAGGTTATGCTTAGAAGTGCTTGTGGTCCCTGACAATTCCGGTATATCTCCCCCTCTTTTGTTTTTTGTAAATAAGTTTTTAAATGTTGATGGGCTCGTTCCACGATAGCTTGTCCCTGTGGATTATAAGGGATTCCAGTCTTATGATTAATTTCCCATTGGGTGCAAAACCGTTGAACCGCCTGGCTTACATATGTGGGACCATTATCGGTTTTGAGGCATCGTGGGGTGCCCATGGAGGAAAAGGCTTTTAGAAGATGACTGATAACGTCCTTAGCCTTCTCTCCAGTATGTAAGGTGGCAAAAATGAAGCCAGAATATGTGTCAGTGGAAACATGTATAAAGGAGAGCTTACCAAAGCTAGGGAAGTGTGTAACATCAGTTTGCCAGACATCATTAGGTTGTAGTCCTCTTGGATTAACCCCAAGGGAAGGAGAATGAATAAATGGTGCACAGGTTGGACATAATGAGACAATCTGTAAAGCTTGGTCTCGTGAACATCCTGTGTGGAAGCGTAAAGACTGTGCATTTAAATGAAATTTGTTATGGAATTGTAAGGCCTTATCATATTTGGTCGTCACACAGGAAAGGCCGACAGCATGAGTAGCAGCGTCTGCTTTTGCGTTGCCCTCTGACAAAGGTCCAGGGAGCCCTGAATGGCTTCGGATGTGGCCAATGTATAAAGGATCTCTTCTAGCCCAAATGAGAAGCTGAACTACCTGTAGTTGTTCTGTGATGGTGGATTGCTTTCCAATATATGATGTTGTTTCTATGACTAGAGCCAGATTGGCTACATACAAGCTGTCAGTATATACATTAAGAGGAATAGAACTATAGACTTTGAGAGCTATGATTAAAGCTTCAACTTCCGCCTTTTGGGCCGACTGACCTGACACAGGTTGTCGGAGAATTTGAGATCCATCAAAAACGACAGCAAATCCATTTTTGGCCCCATCTGTATATACAGTTTGGGCCTTTGGAATAGGTTCCCTTTTCATAATCTTTGGGAAGATAATGGGACACCTTTTAAAGCTCTCCAAAAGTCTATGTTTAGGGAAGTGATTATCAATCTGACCCTTGAAGCTGCACAGGAAAAGACACCAAAGGTCATGTTCTTGTTGTAACTTGTGTATCATATCTTGAGTGTAAGGTTGAATAAGTATGTCAAAGGTTTTTCCAAACAATGCATCACCCAAATATTTAGCCTTCCAAATTAAGTTAATAACTAGCTCATAAAAGGGAGTCAATACCCAGGGGTTAGAAGCCGGCAAGTGGACCCAATAAATGGGACCCGTTTGCCAGAACACTCCTGTGGGAGTAATTTTAGAAGGTAGAACTATAAATGACAAGGGCAGAGAATAATCTATCTGCGTAATCTGCATGTCCTGCAGAGCCTCTTCTATTAGCCTCAGTGCTCGTAAGGCTTCTGGTGTAGGTACTCTACACGACGTAGGAGAAGGATCTCCTCGCAAGAGGTCATACAGGGGTTTGAGCTCTCCAGTTGGAATATGAAAGGATGGGCGCAGCCACTGTATTTCTCCGAGGAATGTCTGCCACTGATGTAAAGTTTTGAGCTGATTTATCTGGAACTGGGGTCTCTGGGGAAAGATTCCTATGTTATTAATGATGTATCCCAAGTAATTGTAAGGGTGTTGAAACTGCACCTTTTCGAGTGCTATGACCAGCCCTGCCCCTTTTAGAAGGGATTGGAGGACTTCATAAGATTGAAGAAGCCTTTCTTTCTTGGGCCCTGCCAGTAAGATGTCATCCATATAATGAATGAGGTAGAGCTGTGGGAACTGCTGTCGAAAGGGTCGTAAAACCTCAGCTACAAAATATTGGCACATTGTAGGACTATTAGTCATCCCTTGAGGTAGGACAATCCATTCATACCATTGGTAAGGTTCCCTAAAGTTTGTGGAAGGCAAGGAAAAAGCGAAACGCTTTCGGTCTCGTGGGTCTAAGGGGATAGAGAAGAAACAATCTTTTAAATCTATAACAATAAGATGCCAATCCTTTGGGATCGCAGTAGGAAAGGGTAGCCCTGGCTGTAAGGGTCCCATGGGTTGCATAGTTTTATTAATAGCTCGTAGGTCCTGAAGAAGTCTCCACTTCCCAGACCCCTTTTGTATAACAAAAATAGGGGTATTCCAAGGGGAGGTAGAGGGCACCACATGTCCTAACTTAAGCTGGTCCTGAACTAATAGGGAAGCGGCCTGTAATTTGTCCTTAGTTAGGGGCCACTGTTCTACCCACAGAGGGTCATCTGATAACCAAGTAATGGACAGTGGAGGTGGCCGCACTTCAGTGGCCCCTAGGATAAATTTCCCAGTCCTCTCCGGTCTCTTCCCCGCCGGGTAACCTGTTCTGCTGGATCCACGGGTGATATTCTGCCCTCATGTCTCTTTCCTAGTCCCCTTCCAGGGATCCATCCCATGTCTAGCATTGCATCATTAACAAAGTCATTATTTCCTTTCAAAGTCTGGGTAGTGAGAATAGCCCCCATTTGATGAAGCAAGTCCCTCCCCCAAAGGTTCGTGGGGAGTCCAGTCACTACATAGGGCTGGAAATGGCCACTATGTCCTTCGCCATCTCTCCATTTTAAAAAGGAGGCACTTCTTTTTGGTCGGGTTTGTCCTATCCCCTGTAATATGGCCGAGGGACTCTGGAGGGGCCAGGCAGGTGGCCATTGTTTTTTAGAAATGACAGAGACATCCGCCCCCGTATCTAGTATTCCCTTGAAAGCCTTGTCCTGTATCTCAATGGTCAGGTTGGGACGCGAATCCAAATGAGCTACACAAAAGGCCTGGGGAGTTCCAGTGAAGCCAAAGCTGCCGTCGCCCCGGGACCCACGGAGGGTGTGCCCAGGAATGGAAGCTAAGGGTAGCAGCAGCAATTGAGCTATACGCTCCCCGGGGGGAAGAATAACAGTTTTTACTACTATTTTTATTTCTCCCTGATAATCAGCATCAACAACCCCCGTAAGAATCTTCAAGCCCCACTGAGTTGTGCTACCTCGTCCCAACACTAGTCCCACCGTCCTCTCTGGCAGGGGTCCAAAAACCCCAGTAGGCAGCGTCTGGGGTCCCATTTGGGGAGTTAATACCGCTCGGGAGGTGGAACTGAGGTCCAGTCCTGCGCTTCCTGGTGTTCCCCTGGGGAGTTCCCAGATAGAAAGGGGTTGGTCAGTGGGAGGCGGCGGAGACGCCCACTCCCTGGGGCACTGTTTCGTTCCTGCACTGCCCCGTACACTTTGGCTTCCGAGGCCCGGGGCGGGCCCCTGCTCCCGTTTCCCGACGGTATTGGGTTACCCTGGATGTCAAATTTTGACCTGCACTCACTGCTCCAATGATTTCCTTTATGACATCTAGGACAAATTCTAGGCATCCCTCTGCCAGCACCCTCGCTCCTTTCCGGGCAGTTTCTCTTTATATGTCCCTCTTTCCCACACTTAAAACACCCCTTAGAGCGGGTTCCCCTGTTATCAGCTTTTTGCATTCCAGTCTTAAGGGCAGCAGCCAAAACCTGACCAGTAATATGAGGCCCATCTATATCTTTGCATGCTCGAATCATGTCATCTATACTTTTGGCCCGGGAGGACTTAATAGCATTTTGGCAGTAAGTGTTAGCGTCTTCATATGCCAGTTGTCTAATAAGTGGCATAGCCTGTTCCAGATTAGGGAATATTTTTCCAGCAGCCTGCATTAGGCAGGCTATAAAGTCTGAATAAGGTTCAGAGGGTCCTTGAGAGATCTTGGAAATTTTTGCTTCAGTCTTAGAAACGGGCAGGGCTTTCCAGGCATGGACTGCAGCTGAGGCTATTTGAGCATAAACACCTGGGTCGTAATTAATTTGTTGGCCTATGGTGTCATACTGCCCAGTTCCTGTCAACATTTCAGCATTTCGCCGTTGATGGCCCGCATTCAGGTTAATCTGAGCCAGCTCGCGGCACCTTTCATGATATTCACTTTTCCACAATAAGAAATCCCCTCCAGATAACACAGCCCTGCAAAGTTGCTGCCAATCATTGGGTATCAGTTGACTGGCTGAGAAAGACTCGAAAAGGGTCAATGTGAAAGGGGCATGAGGTCCATAATTAATGACCGCCTCCTTAAGCTGTTTTATGTCCTTGAAGGCTAGGGGGACATGGGCTCTGGCCGGCTGTCCATCAGCATCGGTGTTTTCAATTATTGGAAAAACCTGAGCCGCTCTAGAACCCCAGTGGACCCCCGCCCGTCTAGTAGGGGCGTCCTCATTCCAATCAGGATTATAGGGAGGAGGTGCGGCAACTGAGGGGGCCCTAGGCACCCTCACATTTGCCCTTTTAAGGCGATGTTCTAGTTCCTCTATCTCTCTTTCTAATCCCTCCTCTTCCTCAGAGAGAGAACTGAGGTCCTCAGGATCCTTTTTGGGCTTAGAAATCTGGAGGTGTTTCTTACCCCCTGAGCCCGAGTCCTCAAGAGGACCCTCATCCTTTAAGGATTCTGCCATTTGCTCTTCCTGCACCTGATTAAGGGCCTGTTCACATTCAGCAAGCTGATCCTTGATTTTTACTTTATCTGTTAATAAAGCATCCTTTACCAACCTCCATAAGGAAAAGGTGGCAACTGGGACACTGTCCGAGCCCCGGTCCCTCAATAATTTCTGAAGGTCATGCCTCACCAGGTCCCAGTCACTATTATTAAGAAATCCTCCTGTCAGAAACCAAGGACAAGCCTGGGCAATAATTTCAACGAATTTGGTTGCAGTCTTAGTTTTTATTCCTGTTCCTTGTGTATTTAACAGCTCTTTCAGTTCGTTGGCCAGACGAACCTTCGCTGTTGAGTTACCCATGGTACGTACCCTGTCTCTTTAAAATATCTTTAAACCAATCCTCCCCCTTCTTTCTTAGAAGGTGAGCCCCGTCCGCTTACCCCTGCTTTCCGGATCTCGGTGGAACCTCCAATTGCCGCGTCCAGCCAAGGGAGCCGAGTCCGGCGAGGGACGGCGAGGTTAAAAGACACACAGGACACCAAGGTTCTTCATCCAGGAGTCAATAATAATCTTTATTGCTAACACACCTTTTTTTATACCCCAAGCAGCAGAAGTGGAAAACTACCCAAAAGCAGGAGGGAGGGGGGAGAAATTTAGTTTCAACATCTATTATTGTCAGGTACCGAAACCTCCCTTAACAATAAGTCCATCAGACCAGAAAAGGTCAAGGCATTCCCGTGGGATACATATGTCTCGGACGGATAAGCAGGAACAGAAAAACCGCAAGTTCGCCATGGCCTTGTGAGCTGGCCACACTGGCATGCAGAACAAACTAGTGGAGGTAGGGCTCCAGGGGCCAGGGTGGACCTGCTGCCAACATACCTTCTCTGTAAATTTAGAATAGGGAAGAATTTGGAAGATGGTAGAAGCAATATGGGCAGTGATTCCTGAGTGGAAGATAGGTTACCAAAGAAGAAAACAAACTCAAGAGTTCCCTAATCATGAACCGGAACCTGTGGATGAGAATGGGAAAGAGGTAACAGAGGGGGAGGGGAGAGGACATTCTTTTAAGTTCATCCACTTAAAAATAGTTGGACAGACAGACAAAATTTAAATCTTGATGGTAATAGAAAGGCCCTCAAAAGAGCACACGTTAAAATCAAATCATGAAAAGAAAACTGAGCCAAGAGTCCACAGCCATCTTGTGTAGCCCCCAGCTGACCAGTCATCCACTTAAATCAGCATTACATCTTCCCTTGCCCGGAAAGCTGCAAATTAAATCAGAGGGAAGTCCCCTGCAGTGGCACCTCTTAAGAATCCAGCCAGAAGGAACTTCTAGAAGGACCACTACTAGCTAAAAAAAACAAATCACTGAAATCCCTCTCCCTCCCCTTCACTGCAATCAAGGGGAGCCAACATGCTGGTGGGGAACTGGGCTGGGAAGTGCACCTAACCTTCCTCAGGCTCTGTGATCCAGGCAAGAGTGGGAAGCTCTGTGCAGCCTCCTCTTGCTGGACACAGACAGAGACAACAATGAAGCAGCTTTAGCCCCAAAGGAAAGCAAATTTACTAGGCCCAATCACTGACACTCTGGAGAGGCACAGTTTTTGAAGCCTGGGGACAGTCCCTGGGATTACAGAGGGAAGCTGCCTGAATATCCAGTGACAGAGACCCAGAGGGAAAGAGACCCAGCCTGTGTAGCAGGAAGGGGCTAGTCCCAGTATTAACAGGTGCACAATGTGAACCATGATCACAACTGGCAAGTGACAGGGCATTGTTTGGATACTTGTGGGGCCTTACATCAAACTTAGTTAACAAAGGGAATCAACCCGTATCATTCAAAACCCAGGGCAGGGGAAACTAGAGTCCAGGTGAACCACCTGAGATCCTTCACTACAATACCTCAGAAAGTGTTATCAGCTGGAGGAATACTTCTGTACCACAGAATGCCCCTGGAAAACCCACGAGAGTTCCTGTGCTCACAGACAGTTGCTAGGATCTTCACTACTGGGAAAAAGATCCCAAAGAGAGGAATACCATGACCCACTGCAATCACAGGGACACTCCAGAACCTACATCCTGAAATACTGCACACAGTGGAAACGGCCAGACCACAACAGTGCACACTTCAAGGAATCAACTGCAGGCCCTGAGATGGCAAACCAGAAGTTGCTGGTTGCTGTGGCCTTGCAACTCAGGAGAGAGCCACAGCCCCAAACATCTGCTTAATGTCCAAACCCTAAGGAAATCCAAACCAAGATTCAATAAGAATTTTCTCCACCTTGATATGGTATACTCTAAACAATTCTATTGTCAACTTTGAACATATAACTCCTTAACTTGATGTAAATTATCTTTCCTTTTTTAAAAATATTTTTAAATTGTTGATGGACCTTTATTTTATTTCCTTATTTATATGTAGTGCTGGGAATCAAACCCAGGGCTTCACATGTACAAGGCAAGCGTTCTACCACTGAGCTACAACTCCAGCCCCTTATCTTTCCTTTTATAGATTTTTTCTTTCTTTTCTCTGTCTCTTTTTTCCCTCTCCTATTTGCCCAATCTTTCTTCCTGCACCCTTTTAGCCATCACGTAAGGTTAGAGTAAGTTTACTAAGTTTAACAACTAATATTTTGACCTATTCTAGAATTTTGTTGTAGATTTACGCCTGAATTTGAGGAACCACAGAGAATAATTGCAATAGGTTTTTGTTTTGTATAAAGTTGAATAAAATGAGGCGTGGCTCAGAAGTGATTATAGTAAATATGGCACAGTGGCATCTCTTAAAGTGGTGCTGATATTGGGATCAGCAGAGATAACAAATTGACTTAAAATATCATGATTTGGATATTCACCCCACCCAGGACTCTTAAGGAAGCTCACAAAGTAGTAGTTCTTCACTTAAAAAAAAGTCAGAAACTATACCAAGAGATGGAGAAGCAAGGGAAGAAACCGTCCCAAACAGCTCATAATGCTTAAACAATAGACTTCATTGACACCACAGTGGAAGAAATGTCAGAGATGAAATTTAGAAAGTTCATAGTTAAACTATTCTGTGAGCTAAAAGAAGATGTAAGGAGTAAAATCAGAAAATATAGGAAGTGAAAGATCACTTTAATAAAGAGAGATTCTGAGAAAGAAGAAAACAGAAATCCTTGAAATGAAAAAAATCAATACACCAAATTAAAAATTCAATGGAAAGCATCAACAATAGATTAAACCACTTTGAAATTCTTTTAATGAATGAGCTCAATCCTAAGAACTTTCCTCTTAGAACAACCACTATGAACTTTCCTTTAGAACAACCACTTTCAGGCCTTGAAGATAAAGTATATAATCTTGAAAATAAAGTTGACCATAGAGATAAAATGTTAAGAGACTATGAACAGAGTTCTCAAGAAATCTGGGATAATGTTAAAATACCAAATTTAAGATTCAATGGGATAGATGAAGTCGGTGAAATACAAATTAAAGGAATGCACAATCTTTTCAATGAAATAATATCAGAAAAATTTCTAAACCATAAGAATGAAATGAAATTTCAAGTACAGAAGGTATAGAAAACTTTAAAACACCAAAATCACAATAGATTCACTCCAAGAAACATTATTATGAAAATGCCTAGTATACAGAATAAGGACAGGATTTTAAAAGCTGGAAGAGAAAAATGATTGGTCAAATTTTTAGGTAAACCAATCTGGATTTCAATTGATTTCCCAACTCAGATCCTAAAAGCCAGGAGGGCTTGGAATATTATATTATATACTAAGCTCTGAAAGAAACCAAGAATACTAAACCCAGCAAAATTAGGCTTCAGTATTGAGGATGAAATTAAAACCTTCCATGATAAACAAAAGCTAAAAGAATTAATGTTTAGGAAGTTTTCACTATAAATTATACTCAAAATATTTCATGAAGAAGAAATGAAAACTAAGAACTAAAATCAGCATAAGGAGAAATTATACTAGAAGAATAGATAATTAAAGAAGAATCAAGTGAATGATGTCTGGATAGCAGAAGAGATCAGTGGAGAAATAATAAAGTACTTAAAAGTAAGTAAGAATAGTGATACAACGTACCAAAATCTCTGGAATAGTATGAAGGTTGTTCTAAGAGGAAAGTTCATAGGATTGAGCTCATTCATTAAAAGAACAGAAAGACAGCAAATAAATAACGTTATCTCAAGGCCCTAGAAAAAGAATAAACCAACAACAAAATCAATAGAAGAATAAATTAAAATGAAATTAAAATCAGAGCTGAAATCAATGAAATTGATATTTTTTAAAAATGCAAAAGATTGATGAAACAAAGAGTTGATGTTTTGAAAGGATAAACATACTTGATAAACCAACTAACCAAACTAAACAACTATTCAGAAGAGAGAAACACTCAAATTACCAAAAGCCAAGATGAAAAAGGAAATATCAATCATGACACTAGTGAAATCCAGAGGATCATCAGAAATTATTTTGAAAATTTATACTACAAGAAATTAGAAAATCTTGAAAATGTGGACAAATTAAATTGAACCAGGAGAGTACAGAAAACTTTAAAACATCAATTTCAAGTAATGAAATTGAAGTAGCCATCAAAAGCCTTCCAACAAAGAAAGGCCCAATATCAGATGGATCTCTACCAAATTCTACCAGACCTTTAAGGAAGAACTGATACTGATCCTCCTCAAGTTATTCTATGAAAAAGAAAAGGAGAGAACTCTGCCAAACTATTCTATGAAGCCAGTATCATCTTCATACTGGTTTCAAGGAATAAGTTGAATAGGAGTGGTAAAAGTGGCCATCCTTGTCTTACCCAACATGTCAAGGAAAGAAAACTTCAGACCAATATTCCTGATGAACATAGATGCAAAATACATTTTTTTAAAAATTTTAGTTGTAATAGACACATAACCTTTATTTTATTTATTTTATGTGGTGCTGAGGATTGAACCCAATGCCTTACATATGCTAGGCAAGCGCTCTACCACTGAGCTACAACTCTAGCCCAAGATGCAAAAATTCTTAATAAAATATTGGGAAATCACATACAAAACACACTGAAAAGATAGTGTACCACGATCAGATGGGTTTTATCCCAGGGATGCAAGGTTGTTTTAACATATGGAAATCAATAAATGTAATTCAAAACATAAATAGACTTTTAGACAAAAATAATATGATTATCTCAGTAGATACAGAAAAAGCTTTTGACAAAATGCATCCATTTATGTTTAAAAATAGGATAGTGTGAACAGAAAGCCTATAGAATGGGAGTCAATCTTTGCCACTTGTAGCTCAGGGTGTTAATTCCCAGATATACCAAGAAGTCAAAAAGCTTAGCATACACACATAAACACACAAAACAAACAAAAAACAAACAACCCAATCAATAAATTGGCAAAGGAACTAAACACTTCTCAAAAGAATAAATTATGAGCAGTCAACAAATATATGAAAAAAAATATTTAATAGTCTGGCAATTAGAGAAATGCAAATTAAAACTACACTGAGATTTTGTCTCACTCCAGTCTTAATGGTAACGATCAAGAATACAAGTAAGAATAAATGTTGGTGAGGGTGTGGGGAAAAGGGTATACTCATACTTTGTTGGTGGGACTGCAAATTGGTGCAATCCCTCTGGAAAGCAGTATGGAGAGTCCTCAAAAAACTAGAAATGGAACCACTGTATGTATGTCCCACTACTCCAGCTATCCTACTCCTCAGTAAATACCCAAAGGATTTAACATCATCATACTATAGAGATAACAGCCACAATAATGTTTATAGCAGCACAGTTCACTATAGCCAAGCTACAGAACCAACCTAGATGCTTTTCAACAGATGAATGGTTAAGAAAAATGTGGCATATATATGCAATTACTCAGCCATAAAGAAGAATGACTTGATGGCCTTTGTTGGTAAATGAATGGAACTGTAGAGTGTGGTGCTAAGTGAAATAAGCTGGTCTCAAAAAGTCAAAAGTTGAATGTTTTCTCTATTACATAGAAGCTACTCCAGAATAATGGGTAGGTAAGGGGGTAAAAAAAAAACTAAAGAAAAATCAGTGGAGTAGACAAAGTAGAATGAAGGGGAGGGAAAAGAAATGGGATAGGGAAAGGCAGTGGAATGAATCTGATCCAGCTTTCCTATGAACATAATCCACAGTGAATCTCATCGTCATGTATATATGCAAGACACTAATTTAAAAAAAGCTATAATAACAGAAAGTTTCATAGAGTAGAGGGAAGGGAAGAGATGGAGGGAAAGGGGAAGTACAAGGGACTGAATTACAATAAATTATATTCCATGCTTTTATAATTAGGTCAAAATGAATCCTATTGTCATATACAACTAAAAAAATGAAGAAAAATAAATAAATTTAGAAAAGGTTTTTTGAGCTTATTTTTAAAATTCTAATGGAATTTGGTTGGAATTTTGTTAAATTTGTGAAGTAGGACTATTTTTGTTTTTATAATATCATCCAAGAATGTGAAGAACTTCTTTGTTTATTCAGATCATTTTTTTTTTGTCTTTTCAATAGAGTTTATATTTTTCTCCTCAGAATGTTTGTGTTTTCTTTACTGTGCTAGTTTCAAGATGCTTCATAGGTTTATCACTAATTGGAATGGTATCTTTTATATTATTTCTAGTTGGTTATGATTGGGGGTAAAGAAATATTTTCAGTGGCTTTCTGTTATTCATATTAAATGATGTCCTCTATGATTATTTTTAAATCTAAAGTTTATTCAGAAGCAGCTGTAGTTTATAGTTATAGGATTTAAAAAACAATCCTTTTATATTTTTATAGCACAATAACTGAAATATAATAGAACATAGTATGTGTTGTACAGATTCTTTTGAAATTATTGTGACTTACTTTTTTGGTATTGTATGTAATGATTTCTTATGGATATTCCACATTCTCTTTGGGGAGACAAATCCTAAAATCCAGAAACATTATTAACATATAAATTTAGTAGCTTGCATTTTATATTCACCTCCCCACCCCAGGCAATCAATGAGTAATTTGATCCTAGTATTGACAAAAAAATTATTCATTTGGGGATCAATAAAAACAAAAAAGTTATATACATTATCAAGGCTAATAAACAAATAAACAAAACTCCTCTGTGTCTCCACGGGAAAGTTTCTGTTGCTATTTGGATATTATTATCTCAAGTAAATAGGGACAGAGCTGAAGACTGTCCCTGTTCTGTGTAGTCACCAGTTAGAAGCCTGTACTCTGTTTCTCTTGCACGAGAGTATGCTTCCTAGGTTTGCTTGCTGTGTTATTATTGTTGATTAAGGGAAGATAGCCAGCTTTCTTTGTGATTGTATCCTCTGGTGGGTCTGCAACATTCTTTGACATATGGTGGATTCCTAAATACTCCATTTTATCTCGTCTTAACTGCTTTTCCCCTTAATTCTACTAAAAATGTATAATTAAGGTAGTGTGTTCTAAACTGCTTTAAATATGTTCTTTCTTGTGCTGTGGTCATTGTAACTAGGTTGTTAGCCCCTGCAGGGTGCAGACCACATGATCAATTTCTTTTATATCTTAGTGTTGACTGTTGGTCATAAGCTTTGCCCAGAGCTGCTGGCTGACTCAGAAGTAGAAAGTCTCTAGAATAAAAATGAAGAGAGCAGAGTGTGTGTCCAGTTTTGGCACTGCCACTTAACAGTCTTATGACCCTGAGCAGATTCTGGAACCTTCTCGTTGCTCAGTTACTTTCATTGAAATTGTGAAGATAAATCCTTGCTCTGCAGAGTCTGGGGTTATGGCTCAGTGGTGGAGGATGTGCTTAGCATGGCTAAGGCATGGGTTCCATCCCCAGCACCAAAAAATTGAAATTAAAAAAATAAAAACAGTTGTGGTCTGCATAACTAAGCTGAAACTAGATTTAGAAATGCCTTTTACGTTGTATAGTTCTATCCAGGTGAAATATTTTCTAAGTAGTATGTGATGACACACACATACAGTACCAGCTTCTCAGGAGGGTAAGGTGAGAGGATCAATTGAGTATATAAGTTCAAGACAAGCCTGGGCACCATTGCCAGACCCCACCTAAAAACAACAGCAGTAAAAAGATTTTCTATATTTTATGGTGTCAATGGGCACAGGCCCAGTAGAGTTCCAGTACAGGGGTGAATGATTTTATTTCATTGCACAAAAGCATTCATGAATTTGTTGTCATGATAAATAATTCTCTCTTTTTTTTCCTATTGCTACTATTTCCATATTTATCTAACTGTGATTTTTTGCTTATCAAGATAAGAGGAATACTTAGAGCTAGTATATGACTGCAAGGCTGAATTTACATGCTTTACTTTTTATTAACTATGATGTGGAAATATATATATGCAAAGAGTTAGAAAGAATTAATGCTGAAGTAACTGTAGACTTTAATAATTTCCCTGACTGTTGTTGAATGAATATTATTTTTATCATAAACCTATGTAAAACAAATAATACAAACTTCTTCTTAACCAGAGTTAGGAATTCTAGCAAGCAGGTATTAAAAGTCTTGTTAAACGTCTACTAAACTATTTTAAAAATCTGTAACAAAAAAAAAAAAAAAAAAAAAATATATATATATATATATATATATATATATATATATATATATATATACTGAATGTAAAACAAAAACAAAAAATCTTGGTAAATGAAGATAGCTTAGTCTGTGATTACTTATTAACAAACTTTTTCATATTCTTTAAGTCTTTCAGTTGAAGCAAAATTTATTTACCACATAAGTACAGAGCATTTGAAATGTATCCTGACAACAAAAATGATGGCCTTTTATGGTCTTTATGTGATGCTTGTTAAGAAAAATTGTTTTAGCTATTTTGTCCCATTGTTCCAGAAGTGGGACACCTATGAAAGCTTATAGTATATAATGTATAATTACATAATACCTCACAAAGTATAATATTATCTATGAATGTAATCATACATAGAGCTCTAGATTATAATTTCCAACCTATTTTAATGCATTTGTGTCAATTTTGTTTAAATATTCATTAAATTGAAAACTTGGGACTTAATGGGATAATTCTCAGAACCCTAAGAGGTAATGAGAATGATTATTTTTCTGTTTAGAGATAAAGAAACAGGGTTGTGGATATAGCTAAGTGGTAGAGTGCTTGCCTACCATGCTTGAAGTGCTGGGTTCATCCTCAGCAGAGGAAAAAAAAAAAAAGGTAAAGGTGAGTGGGGGATGAGGAAACTGATAAGGGAGGTTGAGTAACTTGTCCAAGGCTATAGCTTAATAAATGGTAGCATGGTGATTGAAAACCAGTCAGTTGCTTCTATAGCTTAAGCTCATAGCTGCTTCCTCTCCTGAACACATTTCTTGAAGTCTAGTGATAGAATCCATGAATTCTTAGTGGAAAAGATGGAGCAGAAAGTAAAGAAAAAATTATTAAAAAAAAAAAAAAGAAGAAGAAGAAGAAGAAGAAAAGAAGAAGACCAGATTCAGAAAGTAAAGAAAAAATTATTTAAAAAAAAGAAGAAGAAGAAAAGAAAAGAAAAGAAAAGAAGAAGAAGAAGACCAGATTCAGTGGCCCGCAACTGTAATCTCAACAATTCAGGAGGCTGAAAGTATAGAAAGTCAAAGGTTCAGCAACTAATGAGGCCCCAAGCAACTTAGGGAGATTCTGTTTCAAAATAAAAAGCAAAAAGGGCTGGAGATATAGCTCAGGGGAAGAGTATCCCTGAGTTCAATTCCCAGTATAAAATTAAATTGAAATAAAATAAAAGAATTGTTCATAGGTATACTTTTCTGGATTTAGTCAGGCTACCTATTTTATATATATATATATATGCTGGGAGCCATTAGCCAAGTAGGTATGACAATTTCCTTGCCAGCGTACCCCATGTTGCTGACATGTTGCAGTGACATTGAATGTAGGTGACCTTGCTCAAGGACCAAGGCAGATTAGGGTGTTCCCGGTTTTAAGATAATCCTGTTTAGGGCGTTCCCAGTTTAGGTTCCAGGTTTAAGGTTTAAGATTATTCCTGCTGGGAATAGGGTGTATCCTGCTGCCTGAGTTCCCCTTGAGTTCTCACGGGATTCAGACAGTATATTTTGGAGATAGAAGCCCAGTGGAGGTGGATTTGGACAGAGAACGTGGATTTCCCCAGAACGTGATTGTAGACGGCTGGTGTGAGTTCGGGAATAAAGAGTTGCTGTTTGAATCTACAAGCTGTGTGGTGGCTTGTGATTGTGTGCCCAGCCAGACTGCGGCATTTGTGCCCAGCCAGACTGCGGCATATATATATATATATATATATATATATATATATATATATATATGCTTATGAGCTTAAGCTATGAGCTTAAGCTATAGAAGCATATATATATATATATATATATATAGGGCTGGGGATGTGGCTCAAGTAGTAGCGCGCTTGCGTGGCATGCGTGCGGCCCAGGTTCGATCCTTAGCACCACATACAAACAAAGATGTTGTGTCCACTGAAAACTAAAAAATAAATATTAAAAAAAAATTATCTCTCAAAAAAAATTTAAAAAATAAATATATAAATAATAAATACATATAAATAAATAATACATATAAGTAAATAAATATATAAATAAATATATAAAAATATGTAATGTGCATAATAAATAGTATGGACCTTTCCTAAAGATAGTGTGACCTTGGATAAGACACCTAATGTTGTGGGCCTGCATTTCCTGATTTATAAAATGATAGAGGCTGGTTTGAAGGACAGGAAAAGCGCCCTTCCCACTGTGTCACTTATTTAGGTGGAAGAAAAGAGGGAAGGAAAAAGTGATACCTTGGAAAACTGCCCCTTTACTGCCTATGTCTTTACATAGTTTTACATTTGCCAGAAGGTAGTTTTTATATATTTATAGAGTTTATAGCAATCTAGCAATAGAAGATGGTGTCATGGCTCTTTGAGAATTTTCTGAAGTTTTAGTGTTACCATAACTGCCAGAGGAATGCTCCCTTGGCAGGTGGGGACTAGTTTTTCCTGTATGTGTGATGCCATTTTTTCCTTAATAAATAAGGCTGAACCGTTTTTTGCCCCTGAGGGACCTCTTTGGCTGCCCCTTGGCCTTAGCCTTCAGACTGACATAGCAGGTGGCACCCATACAAGGCCTCCTGAGACATGGGTGCTGTGTTGTATGAATTGTTCATTCAATAGATAGGTTTTGCAAACTGACTTAGAGTTGTTTTTCAGAGAATAAGAGCTCTGTCAACAAGTTTGATTCAATGGAAATATGAAGTAAAATCAATGTTTGAATAGCTGAATACTCATTTATATTCAGGGGCAATTATTTTGTTAGTAAGATTGACCTGTCTTCATCTAGGACTTGGTATTTTAACCAGTGTATAGAGTGAGGGGACCAAGAGTTCAAGGAGATACTTTGAACTATGTGTCTGTGGTTGCAGAAATAGGTATCAGAGGGACCCTGAGGAATTCTGGCTCCTGTACCCAGCCAGCTAGTTTGTACAGTTAAGAAGCAAGTTTTGGTTTAGAAAACCAGTTCATTCTCCACAATTTAGATTCAGTACATCCTATTTAGTAGGAGTAGGAGTTTCTTGAAAAGAAACAGAAGTTTGTGTGTCTCTTTATTCTTCCCCATTGGTCAAATTATATTTCCTTGACAGAAAAAGAGGAGTTCAGGGTCATATAGTGAAGTGCAAATCCTAGAAAATAACTTCATATCCTTACTGCAAACATTGTATTTTTGTGTGTGTGTGTGTGTGTGTGTGTGTCACTGGGGATTGAACCCAGGGGGACATTTTACTGAAGAGCTGCATCTCCAGTTTTTTTGTTGTTGTTGTTGTTTAACTCTGAGATAGGGTTAAGAGGGCTGGATATATAGCTCAGTTACCAACTGAGGGTTTGCCTCACATTCACAAGACCCTGGGTTCCATCCCCAGCACCAAGAAAAAAAAAAAAAAAAGAGAGAGAGAGAGAGATAGGGTTAGGGTTTCTCTAAACTGATCAGGCTGGCCTTAGACTTTGATCTTCCTCCCTCAGGCTTCTGAGTAGCTGGGATTATAGGCATGTACAACTGCTCCTAGTCCATTACATATTTTTAATCTTAAGATTTAAGATATTTTATTATGAAAATTTTAAACATACAGACGTGTAGTGTGTATATTAGAATTGGCTGACCAGGAATGAGGAGTGAAGGTAGTAAGTGTAGATAATTCCTGCTGGTAGTTTTTATGTGAAGCAAGCCAAGAAATGAGACATTGGCTTACTTGCACTTACATGCTGGGGATCAAAGCCAGGGCCAAACATGTGCTAGCAAAGCACTCTAACCCCTGAGCTACATGCCCAGCCTGGGATTTGTTTTAATGTGTGTTTATGTGATATTCAGAATGTTCACTAAAGAGGGAGATGCCCAGGATACAGAATTGAGGAGGGATAGATAAAGAAGTGCAGTTCTGAGGATGCAACAAGGAGGTACATCTAGAACACAAGGGAAGAACTTGCTTTTTTGTTCACTGCTGGGTCTGTTTGCACAGTAAGGAAAAAGAAAAGAGGATGATGGGTGCAGGTGCTTTTGCATACTTGCACTTTGTCTCAAATTCTTCCATTTTTCTCAAGTTATTTGAGAAGATCATTTCATTTTTGGAAAGAGTGGGTTGGCAGGGATGAGAATGTATGAAATTGTATTGGAGGGTAAAGGCTTAGATGAGAATGTAGAAGAGCATTGTACTTACTTGAGGCTTTTTGTTTGGTTTTTGTGCTGGGAATTGAATCAAGGGGTGCTCTACCAGTGAGCTACATTGGCAGTCCTTTTTATTTTTTATTTTGAGACTGGATTCTTGCTAAATTGCTAAGGGCCTCATTAATTTGCTGAGGCAGCTCTAGAACTTGCAATCCTCTTTCCTCAGTCTCTCCTGTCACTGGGGTTATAGGCATGCAGCACCCTGCCCAGCATTAATTGGGGACTTAAAGTAAATATGTTTTGGAAATTATGCTCAGCAAGAGACCAAGCACCATTGGGAGGGTTGGAGAACTCAGGTTTATTTACATCTGCAGATGTAAATAAACCTGAACTAGTACTCTGAAGTTCTGGGCACAAGGCTGAGATTGACATGGGTATTTTATAGGAAATTTGACATCATTTCTTAACCATTACAACATAGTGAGTTTTAATTCTTGGCCTATGAGACCAAAGACCAAGCACAGAATTTAGAATAAGTAGTTCACTGGTGTAGAACAAAGACAGTAAAACACTTGCTTAGTGGATTTCACCACAGGTAGCAGTAACTCAAGATAACTTGAGTTTACCTCCCTCAGAGCTATATTTTTAAGAACTAAGCCTATGAAGTTATAGTTTAGATAGCAGTTAGTTAGCATAGCAATTAAATGATGTAACTACATTCCTATAGAATTTAGAAACTTATGTGTATAAGAAGAAATGACTCTTTTCACAGGCATCTATAGGATTTCTGGCCTTGAAAGCCTCACACATGGGTGTTTACATTTCAAGAGGGAGTATTCAAACTCCTAGAGACAGCTATTTACAATCCAATAGGTAGTGGCCCAAGGTTAATTAAGTTCCCCTAGAAAGGCTGACAGGTGAGAAAAATTCACCCTTTCCTCAGGCATTGTTTCTTTATCATGGTGTGTTATGTTCAAATTCGGGACCCCCAAAAGACCACCATAGACCAAGATCTATGTAAACAGCAAAGAGGTGTTTATTACGAGCTAGCTCGGTCCTCCGCGAGCACACACAGCAACTGGTGACGCTGAGAGGCCCAGGGTTTGCAGCAGTTTTATACACTCTTGGGGGGAAAGCAAGGACTTCACATACATCATAGCATCTCTTAGCAAATCATCACATACCATGGGAAAATCATAAAACAACTCTAAAACATGATTAGCGTATCAAGTGGAGGGAAAGAATCTGGAAAGGATTATTGGTTAGTTCAAGGGGTTGATGCACTTAAAAATGATTGGTTTGGGGCTGGGGATGTGGTTGAAGCGGTAACATGCTCGCCTGGCATGCGCCGGGCGCTGGGTTCGATCCTCAGCACCACATAAAAATAAAATAAAGATGCTGTGTCCACCAAAAACTGAAAAATAAATATTTAAAAATTCTCTCTCTCTCTCTCAAAAAAAAAAAATGATTGGCTTAAATCATGAGGGTGTTGCAAGGTGGGTAGGAGCCAACTGCAGGGCTTCTGGTTTAGATATTGGTCACCAAGCCTAGGTGGGGGCCATCTGGAATTTCAGATATTTCGATATCTTGGCCTATCTTAGGCAATCACCATCTGAGGCTAGAACTGTTTGCACAGAGCTTTCTGTGGTATTTCCTGACTAGGATTGCAGTCAGGGGTTAAGTTTCAGAGCAAAATGAGGTCCCAGGTAGAATGAGATTGCTTAGGTCTTTCAGATGTTCTTATAATTTTGTTTTATAATCAGATCTGGTTTCTCCATTATACAGTCAAGGCATGTGTCTTTTACAATGTTTTGTTGCTCAGGGCAGGCAACAAGAAGGTAGATGGCTAGACTGAAATTGTACTGCCAGATTCCTGGGACCCCAATAGACCTCCAGGAGTCGAATCCAATGCAATCACACAAGAGTCTTTATTGCAAGCTTGAGCCTGGACTCACAACTGTTTCTGACACAGCGGTCCCGAGGAGTGAGTCCCGACCCTTAGTTCAGTGCAGATTTATAGGTTTTGGGGGGATACTCTATGGGTCACAACATCACACAGCAAATCATTTTACATCGAAGGAAAATCAAACAACAACTCTTAACATTGATTAGCACATTCACTGATTGGTGAGTATAAGAGGTGGATACATTTGAACTGATTGGTTTAAATGATTGGTTTAAGCCATGAGGGGTGTACACGCCAAACTACAGGTTTCCTAACGTTATCAATCACCGAAACTACTGGAAGGGTAACCTGGCATTTCAGGTATTTTCCTTGTCTCACACTGATTGGTGGTTGCTAGGGGTTGTTATGGGTCCTCACCTAGCCTAACTGAGTCAGGGACACCTGGCACAGCAGATCTCTCCTGTTATTTACAGGCAAACAACTCAGCAGGGTGGGTATGTGCCTAGGAGCCCTCTGGGGTTTTTTCCAAGGACAAAGATCACGCCCCCTCCTTCTGGACAGGCCTTGAGGTAGAAGCTGGTTTCTTTCTTTTTTTTTTTTTTAATATTTATTTTTTAGTTTTCAGTGGACACAACATCTTTGTTTGTATGTGGTGCTGAGGATCGAACCCAGGCGGCACGCATGCCAGGCGAGCACGCTACCGCTTGAGCCACATCCCCAGCCCCAGAAGCTGGTTTCTCAAAAAAGGAGTCACATCAGTTTCTAAAAATAAATTGTGGTTTTATAAGCAAGTGTGATGGAAATAAAGAATGAGGAAGCTTAAGTGTTTTCAGAATTTAATTAGAGTAGAGTGGTATGGAATTTAAGGAGATAAAAAGTACAGGCAGAACATGACAGGGCAATAGTAGGGACAACTCCTTCAGGGTCAGCAGTGGTAGCATTGACTGGTTCAAGGTCCATGGGTAGGATGGAGTTCTCAAAGGGGTTCTAAATTAAGAGTTTAAGAAGGTAGTGGTCAAGAATTAGAGGTTCCAGGGCTGGGGATGTGGCTCAAGCAGTAGCGCGCTCACCTGGCATGCGTGTGGCCCGGGTTCGATCCTCAGCACCACATACAAAGATGTTGTGTCCGCTGAAAACTAAAAAAATAAGTATTAAAAAATTCTCTCTCTCTCTCTCTCTCTCAATAAATAAATAAATAAATAAATAAATAAATAAATATATTAGAGGTTCCATCCAGGCATTTGTACATATATTGACTTGTTGATGATAAAATGTAATTGGTTATCCCCTCTTTGCCAGACAGCCTCTGAAGTCCTGGGTAAAGGTGGTAAATAAATAGTAAAGTCTGCTGAAATGGAGCTTACCTTTCACTAGAAATCAGACCACATACTTACCTAAATTCAAGGGCTAACCTCTGAGGAAGAGTAAGGTGAATAGTAGGAAAAAGAGTGGCAGAATGTGCTTTTAGAAAGGGTGATCAAAAAGTTCTCTAGTGCAGGTGACAATTGAGAAGAGACCTGCATGAAATGGAGTGAGTGAGTCCTTAGAATACCTGAGGGAAGAGTTTTCTTCCTGCAAGAGGGGAGTGAGCTCAGTGTGCCCAAGGAAGAGGGATGAAGGCCAGTGGGCGAGAGCAAAGGGAGGGAATTGGAGAGGTGAGAGGTGGGCATCAGGGGCATGGAGACGAGTTAGCCTTTACTCTGAGGGCAATGGGAAGCAACTGGAGGGTTTGCAGTGAGCTTTGAAATTGATCTGGAGGAGATAGAGTTCCTGATGATGATCAGTTTGAAGGTGTGATATGGAAATGGTTCACTGTTTGGGGGTAGAAGAAATGCTGGCTGGAGGTAGGAAATCAAGGTTTCAGATGAAGTATCTGGCTATTGGTGTGCTTTCCATGTAATGAAGATAGAGGCAGAGATGGAAAGTAGGACAGTGAGTTAGGAGATAAAGTGTAGTATTTAATCAATGTTGTGGAAGGAAATTATAATCAGTTGGTGAACGGCAGAAAGATGGGGACAGCAGGTGTTAACCAGTGGCAGGAATTTTCAAATGAGCTAATAGTTTTGAAGGAGAATAAATCATCAGAAAGTGTGGGAATCAAGAAATTTACCCTCCTGCTTTCTGTCCCTTAAGTATGTGGGATGTGAAATAAAGTGCTTCTATCTGAGAGAACTGCAAGACCCAGAAATCCTCTAGGCCCAGCCAGGTTATTGTTAATGCAAGACCATTAAGTTCTCTTTAAAAGAGGTTAGAGCAAGGTCATTGTGTTTTTCCAGGGGACTTTTGTCTGGAGACCTTTTGAGCTGTTGCAGCAGTTGGGTGATTGTGCTTACTGGCATCTAGGTAATGATGCTACATGCACAGATAGCCCCCTTCATCTACAGCACAGAATTATCTGGTTCAAGGTATCAAGTGTCCTGGTGGGAAAACCCTTGATAAAGGATGTAGGGGTATTTTCTCATCATAGCACTGGGGTTTCAGTGGTTCCGATTTCCCTCCCATTGTTTCATGACCCTTTGACATGTACATACATATTCACTCACACATATGCAAGATCCTGTTGCCCTTATTATTTTTGTCTCATATAGTGTCTGAGTTTGTAGGAAAGAACTATGGTAGTCTTAGAGCTGTTTTTGGTCTTTTTGTAATGTGTGTATAGTATGTTGCAGGGGAGACCCAACCAAGGTACCAAAGTGACTGTGGGGTCTATAAGCCACCAGTTCTTGTGATTCACCGGGAAGAAAAATCATGCACATTGCCTACGGTAACAAGCAGGAGTTTATTAGGGGAAAAAAAAAGTGAGAATAATTATAGTATAGGGACTACATGGACTTCTTCCAGAGAAGACTGTGTGAGTGTGTGTGTGTGTGTGTGTGCCCCCATGTCTGTCTTACAGAGCCTGAGGCATTTAACAGTATTTTAGTTTCACATTCTCCCCTTAAGTGATTTGTTAACCTTTGTATAACCCTCAGGGAATTTCCCTTGTGAGGGTCTTGATGACCTAGTTCCAAGGGGAAATAGGGACCTGGTCACAGGGAGTGGGTATGACATGATCTTAAAACAAGAGTTTGGCCTGGCAATTTATTGAGATATTTCAAAATTAAAAAAAAAAAAAAGCCTGGAGATTTTTAACTTAGTGTTAGGGCAACCCTAGGTACAATCTGTAGTATCAAAATAAAAACACGAAATAAAAACACAAACCAGAGAAGAATTTGGAAGAATGCAACAGCGACCTTATGTTTCTCTCAAAGGCAAAAATATTTATTATTTGGAGTTTTACGGAAATAATTTGATGATATAGATTGACATTTCATTTCTAATTCTTTTTACTGGAATTAAGCTTTGGCTGCTTGACTCACAACCAGCCAATTAAATTGAGAGACAAGGTATTGAAGCAAGGAAACAGATGTTATTGGTAACACCAACTTAAGGAGGAGAAGAGGACTTCTTTGTCACAAAGCTGTTCTGGTGGGAAGCGGGTCAGATGCACAAAGGGCTTTTATGAGGATGAAAGGGAGGTACAGTGAGGCTGTCAGGTAGGGCAGCTCCTGGATTTTTTTTCAGACAGACTATTACTCTTCTCCAAGTTAATTTATATGCTTTGCTTAGTTGATGACAAAATAAATGTAATTTGCCATAGAATTAAAGAAAAAAGGGAGTATTTTAGTGGTTACCAGAAGTCCTGGGTTCTAAAGAAAACTCTCTTAGCAGTGTTATGCTCTAATTCAGGACCCCCAAAAGACCACCAGAGACCAAGATGGATGTAAGCAGCAAAGAAGTGTTTATTGTGAGCTAGCTCGGTCCTCCTCGCACACACAGCAACTGGTGACACTGAGAGGCCCAGGGTTTGCAGCAGTTTTATACACTCTTTGGGGAAGGCAGAGACTTCACATACATCATAGCATCTCTTAGCAAATCATCACACACCTCGGGAAAATCATAAAACATCTCTAAAACATGATTAGCACATTCACTGTGCGGGAACAAGTTGGGTAAAGGTGATTGGTTAGTACAAGAGGGGGATTCATTTGAACTGAACTACATGGTTTCCCAACATGTTATCAACCACCACAAACTACTGGGAGGGTCATCTGGCATCCCAGATATTTTCCCTGTCTCATGCTGATTGGTGGTTGCTAGGGGGTTGCTATGGGTCCCCACCTAGCCTGACTGAGTCAGGGACACCTCACACAGCAGATCTCTCCTGTTATTTGTAGATAAACAACTCAGCAGGGTGGGTATGTGCCTAGGAGTGCTCTGTAGGTCTTTCCAAGGACAAGGGTCAAGCTCCCTTCCTTGGACAGGCTTTGCTCTGAGGTAGAGGCTGGTTTTTCAGCAGTTAATATTTGAACTATCTGAACTATTTAAGTGAGGCCACTCTTTTTTTAATATTTATTTTTTAGTTTTTGGCGGACACAACATCTTTGTTTGTATGTGGTGCTGAGGATTGAACCTGGGTCGCATGCATGCCAGGCGAGCGAGCTACCGCTTGAGCCACATCCCCAGCCCAGTGAGGCCACTCTTTAGAATTTAGAATACAAGGCAAAAGGACTCAGGGGATGGGGGCAGAAGAAGTGGAAGGACAATTCCTCTGCTACATTCTGACTCATGATGTGAATGAATCTGCATCACAGAGTCAGAGCATTGTATGCATCCAGAATTTCTCTAAATATTTTTCAATGCTTTTTACATGCAAGTGGCCAGATTTGCAGGATATATACCAACTGTCAGTTTACAATTTAAGTAAGACACTGTTACTGAAAGTTTGGTCCTTGTCCCTGATGCCAATCAAACAATATGGAACATGGCTTTGAGAAAAAGGAAAAAAGGTTTATTGTTTGCTAGCAAAGGAGAAACACATGGGACTCCTTCCTGTTCCAGAGTCTGTGATTCTGCCCATCAAGATGAGCTTTTAAAGAGATGATTCAAAGGTTACATTCCATATGTTCTGTCCAGAGTTATAATTCACTCGTTAATTTGGGAGATAGTCATTTCTTCTTTTCTCTCTTTCTTTCTTTCTTTTTTTTTTTTGTGGGGTGGTGGGGCGACTGGGAATTGAACCCAGGGGCACTTAACCACTGAACCACATTCCCATCCCATTTTTTATATTTTATTTAGACACAGGGTCTCACTAAGTTGCTTAGGGCCTCTCAATGAGTTGCTGAGGCTGACTTTGAAATCGCCTCCCCATTCACTGGTGTTACAGGTGTGTGCCCCTGTGTCTGGCAGAGATAGTCATTTCTGTGATTTTTTGGTGCTATCCCAAAAATCTGAATTAATTTGTTCCTGTGGTGGGTGTGTGCTCAAGGACAGATAACTCTGGCTACAACAGTAAGAAAGGTAATCCTGTTTCCCTTGAGATTGGGCTGGGGCTGGGGTGGGGTGGGGAGAATAGGGAGGAGCCAGGAGAGAGGAAGAGAATTAAATGTGTCCATTTTAAAAAGAAGTCAACAGTGGCAGAGCAGCAAGGGCTATATTCAAAGCATAATGTGGACCATTGTTACAAATAGACATTTAAAAAATGAAAGGTTTCACAATCACTTCTGTAAGGGTAAAAGAAATTGAAGTTAAAGCGTAAAAGTTAAAGGGTAAAAGACCAGGTGTTGTAAAAGTTTCTAAGCTGCAAGGTCTGAGTTAGCTGTTAAGACAATGCTTAGAACCGCCCAGTAAACATTTCCCCTGATTGTCTGGTTGTTTAATAACTGAAGGGGTCTGTGTGGTTGCACGCAGGCATTGCAGGGCCTGGACCAATCAGTTTAAATGTAACCCCCTCCTTAGGAATGACCTATCACTCCAGCCTGACCTGTTCCCGCCAATGAATGAACCAATCATGTTTAGGAGTTGTTGTTCAATTTTCCCGCGCCTAATGATGATTTGTTCTGATGTATACAAAGCCCTCCGCCCTCCCCAAAAAGTGTACTTAAGCAATCCTCAGCCCCTGCTCGGGGCTCTGGGCTGCTTTCCCTTCTTGAGTGGGCACAGAGCCCCAGCATGCTGGTTCAATAAACCCCCCCTTCTGCCAATTGCATGAGTGGTCACTTGGTGGTCTCTTTCTCCGACGTTTCGCGGGACCCTTACACTTCTTTAATTAAAATCGTTATCTAAAGGAGCTTTTATTAAGGGTTACAAAAGGGTATGGAAGGAGGTCATTGAAGGCTTTTCTGGATCAGTAATTTTTATCTAAAGTTGAAAAATAATAAACTAATTATAAATTAGAGGGAGGGACAGCATTAGTGCAAGAACCGAGGAGCAGCTGTGACCCTGGAAGGGACCCTGAGATTTTGCATTTTCTTTGCTGTAGTTTATGAATGCAGACACAAGGTACATACATTTTTGAAGAATAGAGTTAGTAATGTCAAAAATAGATTAGGAATTGCATCTATGGTTCTCACATCTGGCAAAATCAAATGTTGACCAATAAAATACCCAGGCTTTCAACAATTCTGTTTTCCCCAGGTGATCTAATGTAATGGTGACCCACCTCATACTTCAAATATAACCCTTGCTGATCTCCCAGTGAGGCTGATTGTAAAATGAGCATGTTTTCTTTTCCTCTTCTCCCTCTCTCCTTCCACAACCTGGGGGCAGGGGGACAAGATTACCTTTTTTTCCCATTCATCTGCTTTACAGCACACACCCACCATAGGAACAAAGTAATTCAGACTTCTGGGATAGGGCCAGAAACATCTTAAGAAATCACTATCTCCCAAATTAACAAGTGAATCACATTCCCCCATGGGAACACCAGGAGTGAGTCTTTAAAAATTCTGTGTTCTCCCTGATGGGCAGAATCACAGCCTCTGGGACAGGAGTCTCCTATGTTTCTCCTTTGGTAGCAAATCAGTAAACCTTCTTTTTCCTTTTTATCAAAACCTCATCTTCTTTTGCTAACACAGCCAAGATTGAGAACCTTGGAAGGGGGGACACATGTCCTCTAGGGTCCTTGGCCGGTGTCCTCTCACTGTATCTCTCTTCTTCTGTCTCTTTTAGGGAAATAATAATAAAAGTCCCTTAAATCTAGACTCATTATAGAATTACACTTCCGAGAAGCACTTGAAAGCAATTTCCTTAGAAAACTCTCTTTCCTTTTTCATGGGTAGCTGTCTTTGCCTGTCTCGTTAGTGTCTTCATTCCTCATCCTTCCCCATTGCCAGGTCTGAGTCTATGAATGTCAGTCACTGACATTTCTAAGCCCAAATGGTGGCTCCTTGGGTTACTAAGGGCTTGCTAGAGAACTCTCTTAAGGGTAAACAAAAAAAAAAAAAAAGAAAAGAAAGAAAGAAAGTAGAATTGCTAATTAAATCTAAAAGGGGAGGGTGTTCATTTAGAGGAAGGATGTACAGCTGGTAACTTGGGGCATTCCTTTTCAAGGCAGGAGTTATTTATTGGGATGGGAGAGGAACCCCCTGCTGCCCTTTCCTATGCGGTGTCTCAGGCCTCAGATCGCAGTTTTGCCGGGTTTGAGAGGCTCCTTTCTGCGCATGTCAGTAGTCTTGGAAACGGTGCTGCTGTGTTTGCTTCCTCTCTTCCCTGGAGAGCTACTAGCCAGGTGATCTACCAGTATTCCCGCCTAATGACCGTGTTTCGTCCGCAGGGCGAACTCTGCTGGAGAAGCTGTTCAGCCAGCAAGAGAACGGGCCTCCAGAAGAAGCAGAGAAATTTTGCTCACGGATCATTGCCATGGGTCTTTTACTTCCTTTTAGTGACTGCTTCAGGGAACCATGTAATCAGAATGCACAGTCAAGTTCTGCTCCATTTGATGTAAGTAGGAGAATTCACTTCTGTTTGTGAGGTGGATTGCAGTTGAAATGAACAATTGTGATATGTGTCTGCCAGTCACCTTATAACTTATGAACACATGTGACACAAGCCTTCCTCTCCTGGGCCACTCAAAAGCTCAGTTTGTCTGTTTTCCATGCTTTTCTTTTTGACTATAGAGTATTAAGTACATTTGCCAAACTTTTTCATAACAGATGGCCACTCAGTAGTTTTCTAGCCTGCTCTAGTCAGCAATGATTTTAAGATTACATTTAAAAAAAATTTTGTGAGGCTGGGGATTGAACCCAGACGCTAGGCAAGTGTTCTACCACTGAGCTACACCCCAGCCCATCAGGGAGATTTAAGAGTGGCTGTAAGTCAGTATTTCTGACTTTGCTGGTCATAGCCATTCCTTCAGAAGCAGCTCCATAGGACAAAGTACCGTTCCCTTGGGCCACAGGTTTCCATGGTCTCTAGAATGCTGTTTCAATGCATTCCCATCTCATTTTTTTACTAAATATTATCATGAAGCAGCATTGTCTGCTTTCTCCCCCAGCTCACCTTCACCAGGAATTAATACAGCAGAACAGTAATTTGAAAGGTATATCCATAATTCATAATAAACATCAGCACAGCTGGATTATCATTGTCAAGCCACAGTACTACTGATCTTTCTCAGGTATGTGGTGCATGTATTACATGGGTTGTGACACATAAGATACATGTGAATTTCTTGTAAGAAAATGCAAAGTCTGGTTGATTCACTTGTGCAGAGCCCAGGATTTGAGTACTTGAGGGGAGTTCTCATCCACAAGAGTTAATTACATTTGTTCCATTGTTGCCAACTGTCCTCTCTTAAGAGCTTTCTTCAGCATATATGCTGTGATTCAGGGAATGAAATAATAGGGAGTTTTAAAGGATAGTGAAAATGAACAGAGGCTGAGGTAAAAATGTGATAGTAAATAATAAAGTATCTACATTTGCCTCTTCTTCATCTTCTTTACTAACTACAACCTGCAGTCTTGTTTGATTTCCCTTCAGTATTAGCAAAATAAATTGTATAAAATATTCTGAGGTCTTCTTGCTTCTTCCCATCTGAAAAAAAAAAAAAAAAAAACAACAAAAAAAAAAACTCCAGGTTATGCTGTGACTTGCGAAGATTCATTCTTAAGATTAATTTAAAATATTTCCTGTGCAGTTTTTTTTTTTTTTTTTTTTTAATAATCTTGTGGCTAGTCACTGCTAGGTAGATCTTTTCCTCCTATTGGAAAAATTGGATAATTAAATTTTTTTTTTCCTCCCCTCTCTTCTTTGAGAGATCTGTGTTATTGTAGAGACAGAATAGGAGGACTATGGTGTGTTAAGTGTTGTGGGACTATGTTCTGGAAGACATATCAATTTAGCAAGTTGGAATTATAATAAATATAGTACAGAGAAAGGCAAATGCTAGCTATGTCTAGCACTTGCTTTTTGATTAAAACTATTCCCAAGTTAACTACATTTTCTGTTGTTAAATCTCAGAAGTAAATAGTCTCATCAGTTAATAAATGTGGGATTATAGTACCTAGGCTATAATCTTATTTTTCTCTTTAATTTTTTTTTTTAATTATGTGTTTGTTTTTGTGGTGCTGGGGGTGAATCCAGGGCCTTCCGCATGCTAGGCTAGTGATCCACCACTGTGCTATTACCCCTAGACTTTGTCTTTCTTAAAATCCACTATCCTATCCTGCTTACTTCTTCAATCTCGCCTTATTTCATCCTTATTTTAGAGATTAGTAATTTTTTTTTAAACTGTGTTATTCTGGGGGACAGTTGGGTGTGGCATAATGAGTTAAATACACAAATAAATCCCTTAATATTCTAGACAATGAACTCCTCAAAATGGAGTTTCTGCCCCCAGTTTGATGTCATTTCATTTTCTCCTTACCATATTCATTTATTCTCTCCTCTCTCCACCAAACTGTACACAAACTAATCAATTAAAGGTACTCTCAGAGCCTTTTAAAATACATTTAAGTAGCAGTTCAGCAACAGAACCATACATTTATGGGACACAGTCAAAGATTCTCTTTAAAACCTAGAGAAGTAACAATACAGGGGGTTATGAAGACTTAGGTATCAATAGTGGGTGGAAGGAATGTGCTTATGTCTAGGGAGAGAAGTTTGTGATAATTAGTCTCTCTGCTGATTATACAAAGTAGCTTTTGGGAGCATTCCTCACCAACAATTCTCTTGTAGTCAGGTGCCCTTCAAGAAGGAGTGCCCATAGGAATAAACTCACATTGGCACCTTTCCCATCCCCTACCTTTGTTTCCTTTCTAACAGTACCTGCCCCTCATCCCTCTGTAATCAAAGTAAAAGTTTTTGTTTTGATTTTTTATTTTGGTACTGAGGATTAAGCCCAGAGGCACTTATCACTGAGCCATATCCCTAGCCCTTTTTATTTTTTATTCTGAGACAAGGTCTCCTTAAATTGCCCAGATTGGCCTTAAACTTGCCATGCTCCTGTCTCAACCTCCCAAATTGCTTGGATGCTCTAGCACTACAGGCATACTCTACCACTCATGGCTAGCAAGAAGAATTTTTTTTTTTTAAATATTCTTTTTATTTGTAGATGGATACACAATATCTTTATTTGTTTATTTTTATGTAGTGCTGGGGACCGAACCCAGGGCCTCACGCATGCAAGGCAAGCACTCTACCACTGAGCTACAACCCCAGTCCAAGAAGAATTTTGATATGGGGATGTTATAGGTACAGTTTGTGGATTGGTCTACTTCAATTAAGCCTTTTGATTTTTTAAATTATTTTTTTAATATTTATTTTTTAGTTTTAGGTGGACACAATATCTTTATTTTTTATTTTTATGTGGTGCTGAGGATCGAACCCAGTGCCTCATGCATGCTAGGTGAGCACTCTACCATTGAGCCCCAGCCCCAGCCCAGGCCTTCTGATTTTAGTCCCATGTTATAGTATACATTTTTAGGCCCTACCATTTTGGATTATTAAATGATATAGAAAATATGAAATATAGAAATATAGAAAAATGTTACTGACATTTTTTAAGTTTTTAAGAACTTTAAAAGACATAGTTTATGTAAACATATTAATTTATTTACAAATATTTATTAAATGTATTCTAGGTGACAGGTATAACAAAAATCACAATAAAATAATACAAGAAAAATGGGAGGCCTTATTTAAATTAAAAAAAAAAAAAAGAAAAGAAAAGAAAGGGGAAGACGCAAGGAAAGAAAATAGCCTGGTGTGGTAGCCAACCCCTCAGTCTCCCAGGTACTGAGGAAGCTGAAGCAGCAGGAACATAAGTTTGAGGTCAGCCTGGTCAATTTAACAAAACTGTATTAAAAAGTGGGGGAGGGGAATGAATGGTGGTGGTATGTGGTGGGTGTGGCTCAGCCAAAGGTCTCTTGCTAAACTTGTGTGAGGCCTTGGGTTCAATCCCCAGCAACAACTATCCCCCATTCCCACAATCCCCCCAAAAGTTTGCAAACCGGGAAGAAGCAGCCATTGGTACTAAAAAAGGAAATTATATCTAGAAGGAACTAGGTTGGGTGAGGGAGTATTTTAGAGAAAGTTCCTGCCCCAGCTCCCACTGCCTATGCAAATGAGGTATGCTTGAAGCTTACTCCTGATTGATTAGTTTTATGTAAATGAAGGATAGTCATCCTGACCAGTCCTAATTGATTGATACTTGCTACGACTGTAGGTCTCAGCAGCAAAATATGACTTTCCAGAGGATAGGAACCTGTTTATCCAAACAGTAAAATGCCACCAAGGTAAGGGCCACAAAGATCAGGGTTCCTCCAAGAACACAGAATTCATAAAATTTTAGGCACAGTGTACCACTTGGGACCCTTGTTGGAGATTCAACTTCTTTTTTATTTTTTGGCAGAGGGGAGGGGCACTGGGGGTGAACACCAGAGTGCTTTACCTTGGAGCTACATCTCCCAAACCTTTTTATTTTTTATTTTGAGGTAAGGTCTTGCAAGTTAACCAGGATTGTCCTTGAACTTGCCAAGGCTGCTATGGAACTTTATAAAAGCCTCCTGCCCCAGTTCCTGAGTAGCTGGGCTGGAATTACAGCCATAGGCCCGTGTGTCCAGGTGAGATTCAGTTTTTCTTGAATTTCTCACAGGCAGTGTTTTAGGATTCTTAGATACATTAGCAAGCAAGAGAAGTGAGATTCCTGTTCTCTGGAAATGTATATCCTATCCAATGTGGGGGAATGAAGTAACAGATGAAAGCATAGGTTAATTTTTTTTATTAGATCATAAAAAGTGCTATGAAGGAAATAACCTGAATAACTTGCTTGCAGAATGGGGTGGGATAGAGTGAATGCAGAAGGGAGTCTCTCTGGGGACCCATGAGGCCAGATATGAGGTAAGATCATTCCAGGCAGCTCCAGATAAATTCATAGTGCCACAAAGGAGCACAAGCATGACCTATATGGGGCAGAGCATGAGAGAAGCTAAGTGAGATAGGGACAGAAAGGTCTCAGGAGCTAGAATAACAGTGTCTTGAAATCCATGGAAAAGCCAGCTTGGTGATACACTCCTATAATTCTAGGGATTCAGGAGGTTGAGTTCTTGAAAGTTCTAGGCCAGCCTCAGCAATTTAGCAAGACCCTTAGCATATGACTTTCTCAAAATGAAAAATAAAAAGGAATGGGAATGTGGCTCATGGTTAAGTACCCCTGGGTTAAATCCCCAGGGGGGCTGGGGGGGGTGGGGGGAATCAATGGAAGGATTATGTAGTTTTTTTTGTTTTGTTTTTTTAATCTGAAAGTGGGAGCTTTTGGAAGAATTTGCACGGGGAAAGAAAAATTATTTGCTTTATATTTCATGCAGATCACTCTGCCTAGTCTTTGGATACTCTGGTATAGGCACTGAAGTAAAAGCAGGAATACCAGCTGGGCTGTTGTAGTACTTGAACAGAAGGTAGTGGAAATAGTTTGGGGTAGAATGGTGGCCAGAGAGATAGAGAGTTTTATTTCAGGATGGATTCTGGAGGTGGCTCTGATGGGACTTCTGGTAGGTCAGACTTCAAGCAGGTCAGATGTGAGGACCAAAGAAAAAGAAGAAATCAAGGATGACTTCATGGCTTTGGGTTTGAAAAACTGGGCAAATGGATGGTTGTGCCATTTGCTGGGGATGGAGAAGACTGGTCCATTTTAGGAGGAAAATATGAGGACAGAAATTGTGTTTGTTATACACTTTTCTTGAATTAAATTCTTTTTATTTTTTTCATAATAGCTAGTTTATTCCATGACAAACATGAGCTCTTTCTTCTTTTTGCAGAGTAGAATGATGTTGGTTTTCTCAGATGATCAAAATTAGAACTAGGATGCTTAAAAGGATAACAAGGACTGCTATCAAAAAGACTGGTAGAAATAAACAATGTCATCCTTTAAGAGCCTAATAGCTGGGGCTAGGTGACCCATACCTGTAATCCCAGCGGCTCCAGAAGCTGATGATGTAGGAGATCATGAGTTCAAAGGCAGCCTCAGCAATTTAGGGAGATGCTAAGCAACTCAGTGAATCACTGTCTCTAAACAAAATATAAAAAGGGCTGGTGATGTGGCTCAGTGGTTGAGGGCCCCTGAGTTCAATCCCCAGTACCAAAAAATAAAAAAATAAAGGAGCATAATGAATGTCCTAGTACTTCATTCTATTTCCAAGTGGTTCAGGGATCCAGAAACTATTAATCTTATCTTTCTCTGCTAGTATACTCACATTTGCCTTTTGCATTTGTGGTTGTTTTTTTTTTTTTTTTTTTTAATCCCTCAGCAGTTTCAGGCCATTGCCATGCCACTTGTGGAGAAGCATGCCTGTCTTCAACCTATCACTGAGCAAGGGCCCAGGGTCATTACCTCTTATATGAGAATAGAAGTCCAGTATATGGTCCCCTGAATATTGCTTTTCCTCTATGTATTTACAGTGAGATCCTTTTTTCTATGTTATGTTCATCAGATGTTTTCAGGTTAACCACACTTATCTTGAATAATTGTTGATTATCTATTGACACGGTTTTCTAGGATTTCTTTAGTCATAACTATGTTAAATATCATACTATTTATTGATATCACAAAAATTATGCATGTTTACTTGACCTGAACCATTTTTGCAGGAGTTTATTGCCGCAGTCTGGTTGGGCACAATTCAGGAGCCACTTGTCCAAAGAAACGAACTTTATTTTTAGAACACACACACCACACCACACAGCTCCTCAGGAAAAACCCTCAGAGCCCAACCGGCTTCCCACAAGCCTCTCAACCTCCCCCCCCTCCGCCCTCCGCCCTCCTCCTGCTCTTGAGGCCGATTGGCTGGGTCAGGTGGGCAGAGCCAAAAAAAGTCCCCCAACGAGCAGCTCTGTGGTCTGAAAGGGCAGGGAAACAACCCAATGAGCATCACCACAGAGGAGCCAATCAGTTGGCAGCTAGAACTTTGCTGGGGCCGCTGTGAGCCAATCATCAGCTGGCAGCTGGAAGTTTGCTGGGGCCCCTTCCGCTGTGGTTCTCAACAGTTTATGGCTACTTAATTCTTCATACACTGATCTCAAATTCCTGTCTAGTGAAATATACTTATTTTCATATTTTTGGCACTGGACTGACCTGATTTTGGCAGATCTGCTGATGTGTTATTTTTTGTTTTTGTTTTGCAGTGCTAATGATTAAAACCCCCACTGAACTGTATATCCCCAGCACCCTTGCGGCCCCCTTCCCCGCTTTTTTGAAACAGGTTCTTGCTAAGTTGCTGAGACTGGTGTTTTTGGTTTGGAGGGGCTAGGGATTGAACCCTAGGGTGCTCTAATACTTAGCTGTATCCCCAACTCCTTTTTAGTTCTATTTTGAGATATGGCTTTGCTAAATTGCCAAGGCTGGCCTGAAATTTGCAATCCTCCTGCCCTATCCTTCCAAATTGCTGAGATTACAGTTGCACACCACTGCACCCAGCCAGATCTGCTGATTTTGGTAAATATGAGGTGATTCACATGTTTACCAATGGGCAAGAGCTCCTTGTGTATATGTAAATATGTATAGGTTTGGATGAATAGGTGAGTAAAGCTCGATTTTAAGACATGGAAGACAAAAATTTAAGCCATGAAAGAGTAAAACAAGATCTTGAACTTGCTAAAAGATGTCATTGATCAAAATCAAGAACAAACCCGATAAGAAAACTAATGAAATGCACCCTACTCATTGTCACCAATAGCCAAGACAAAAGTAAATAAAGGAAGTGATTATTTTTGCTTGAATTCATTTTTTTTTTCAGAGCAGGAAGAATACTTGGAATTCATTTATTCAATACTACACACATAGTTTTTTTCCTGAGAAACAATAAAAGCTATGACACATCTTTCAGCTTTGAGAGAATATACATATATACAGTTGATCTTCAGTATCTGCTGGGAATTTGTTCCAGGACCTTTCACAATACCAAATTCTGCAGATGCTAAAGTGTCTTATATATTTTTATCTAACCTATGCACATCTTCTTGTATACTTAAAATCATCTTTGAGGGCTGGGGCTGCAGCTCAGTTGTAGAGCGCCCGCCTCGCAAGTGTGAGGTACTGGGTTCAATCCTCAGCACCACATAAAAAAAGTAAATAAAGACATTGTGTCCAATGTTTTTTTTTTTTTTTTTTTAAAAATCATCTTTGGATTACTTATAATGTCTAATAGAATGTAAACGCTATGTAAATAGTTAGCATACCAAATTGTTAAGGGAAGAATGATAAAATAGTTTGTACATGTTCAGTACAGATACAGTTTTTTTAAAAAATTTTTAATTCAAGGTTTGTTGAATTTACCCATGCAGAACCCACAAATGGAGGGCTGATTGTATATATACAGACATTTTGCTGTATATTTTTGAAACATTTTTGTGTATAATATTGACTTGCAGCAAGTTGTTTTTATTTTAAATATGGTAAATATAGTATTAAATGATAGTTTTTAGACCAGATTTTTTTTTAGCTGACATTTGTTTTCCTTATAGATATTACTTCTTTTTTTAGTGTATAATCTTTTTATTATTTTTATTTACATATGACAGTGGAGTGTATTACAATTCATATTACACATATAGAGCACAATTTTTCATATCTCTGGTTGTATATAAAGTATATTCACACTAATTTGTGTCTTCATACATGTACTTAGGGTAATGATGTCTAACGCATTCCACCATCATTTCTAACTCCTTGGCTCCTCCCTTTCCCTCCCACCCCTCTGCCCTATCTAGAGTTCATCTATTCCTCCCATGTTCTTCCTCCCTACCCCACTATGAATCAGCTTCCTTATATCAGAGAAAACATTTGGCATTTGGTTTTGGGGGATTGGCTAACTTCACTTAGCATTATCATCTCTAACTCCATCTATTTACCTGCAAATGCCATGATTTTATTCTCTTTTATTGCTAATAGTCCATTGTGTGTATACGCCACATTTTTTTTAATCCATTCATCTATTGAAGGGCATCTAGGTTGGTTCCACAGTTTGGCTATTGTGAATTGTGCTCTATAAACATTGATGTGGCTGTGTCCCTGTGATATCTGTTTTTAAGTCCTTTGGGTATAGACCGAGGAGAGAGATAGCTGGGTCAAATGGTAGTTCCATTCCCAATTTGCCAAGAAATCTTCCTACTGCTTTCCATATTGGCTGCACCAATTTGCAGTCCCACCAGCAATGTATGAGTGTACCTTTCCCCCCACATCCTTGCCAACACTTATTATAGTTTGTACGCATAATAGCTGCCATTCTGACTGGAGTGAAATGAAAACTTAGAGTGGTTTTGATTTGCATTTCTCTAATTGCTAGTGATGATGAACATTTTTTCATGTATTTGTTGATGTACTTACTGTACATCATCTTCTGAGAAGTGTCTCTTCAGATCCTTGGCCCATTTATTGATTATTTGTTTTTTTGGTGTTTAGCTTCTTGAGTTCTTTATATACCCTAGAGATTAGTGCTCTATCTGATGTGTGAGGGGTAAAAATTTATTCCCAAGATGTAGACTCTCGAGGACACAGACACTAACCCACAAAATTACAATTATCTTGTGTTAGACAAAGGCACCAAAAACAGGCATTGGAGAAAAGATAGCCTCTTCAACAAATGGTGCTGGGAAAACTGGAAATTCATATGCAACAAAATGAAATTAAATCCCTATCTCTCACTGGGCAGAAAACTCAACTCAAAATGGATCAAGGATCTAGGAATAAAGCCAGAGATCCTGTGTCTAATTGAAGAAAAAATAGGTCTTAATCTCCGTCATGTGGGATTAGGCCCCAACTTCCTTAATAAGACTTCTGTATTGCAAGAATTAAAATCAGGAATCAATAAATGGGATGGATTCAAATTAAAAAGTTTTTTACAGTTACTTCTAATCTCAGCATGGAAGCCACTGGTAAAATGTAAGATTTTATTTATTGGAATTCATTTCATAACAACATGGTAAACCTATTCCATTAGGCAGGTTGCAAAGATCTATGTTAATGAAGTGACAAAAGTAGATTTAAACTGAAATCTCTTCATTCAATTTGACTCAGTTTATTTTATGTTTTAATTTTAAGAATTTAGAAAAATTCCTAATTTCTGTATCCACATGGTTAAAAAGCAAGTGTGCTACACGACAAGCAGCAGGCCCTGCTCCTTGCCCTACCCTCCCACTTTTAGTCTTAATCCCTGCTCCCTACCCCAGCCTGGTTTTACTCCCTATTCTTGTTGACCTTGGGGTATTTACATTTGCTGATAACATTCTTAACATTGCCATTGCCTTCTGGCTGTCAGAGATGAGGATTTAGCTCAGTTATATCCATGTCTTATCCCTCTCTGTTCTTTATAATATAGTTAATATTGCCTTTTTTAGTTTCTCTTTAGTAATCTTTCTTTGAATTTTAAATATATGCCTGTAGTTTTTTTGCTCTTGTTCCATCAACTTTGGATAATCTCTCTTGCTGCCCCACTTACTTTATGAAATTAGTCAATATTATACCTCATGTTTTACTCCCCTGAGTCTGAATGACATCTGCCTCCCAGTTTCTACCAGATTCTCTTTTTTTTTTCTGGCAGTGGTTGTGGGGGAACAGGGGAGGTGGGTGCAGTACTAGGGATGGATCCCAGGATCTCACATATAACCAAGCTATATTCCCAGCCCTAGGATTTACTTTTAAGGTCGATGCTTTATCAATGCATTTATTCTAAGAGTTGGAAAATATATGGAACCCCTTTACATATTGCTGTGTAGAGGCAGATAATGTGCTCTGATTTTTGTTTCTTTCTTCTTATCCCACTATCCCAATATCATAGATGACGCTCAAAAGAGATGTCTTTCAGGTCAAATTCAAATGGGATTTTGTGTTTTTAACAAACAGTTGCTTGTTCACAAGTGTCCCAGGCATTCTGTGCTTAGTTTAGTTTATATTTAGTTTGTCCCTTTCTTCTGCAGGCAGCATCTATCTTGCACAGGGTTTGGTGTTGCTTTTCTGTTGTTGTTCTTGTACTGGGAATTGAACCCAGGATGCTCTACCACTGAGCTATACAGCACCAGTCCTTTTTTTAAAAAAAAAAACATTTATTTATGAGATAGAGACTTGCTGAATTACCTTCCTGGTAGCTAGGATCACAGGCAGGTCACATTAAAATTTTTGTGTGTAATAATGTCTACTTCTGGAGGTGTCTTGAAGATTAAATGAAATTAATCAAGGCATTTAACACAATCCATGGCACTTATGATTATTAACAATTATTACTTTTAATTATTGTCTTTCAAGTAAGTTCCTATCACAGAATCTGGAATAGCCATTCAACAAAATGTCTTGGGTTTTGTGAAGAAGAAGGCTGTCAGGAATCCAGGGTGACCATAAAGAGGAAAAACTGGAGATCTATTGAGTGTATTGTCTTTGAATGATCAAGAGTTACCTATGTTCAATAATCATGAAAACACTTGGAGGGAGGGAAAGAAGATGTGATGGAATATGGATTTGCTTGGGAATTAATTAGCTTGGGAATTGACTCGCTCTTGGTCTCTGCTTCTGGGCTCATTGCCATCCTCCTTTCTTATTCTATTTACTATTCTTGATTTTACTGCTCTACTTACCATATTCTTGCCCCAACCCTTGCTCCCCCACATCTTTATGGACAGAGTGGAATGGAAATGGAAGGAATAAGAAAAGCTATGGGGAAGTAACTGCAAATCGTGAAGGTGCACACGTCATGCCTGCCTACCTGATGTCATTCCCATGACCATTCCATAGTGATTAATTTCCCTAGTTTTGTCTATGGAGTTGGGACATATTGACATAGGACTAGCTTATTTAGCTTTGTGTATATATGTGTGTAGGACATACTTTATAAATAACATGGCATGAAGGAATGAAAGATTACAACTTTCTCTAACACCTCACCGAAGAATAAAGACATTTGTTTCATCAGAATTCTCTCTCTTTTTTTTTAAAGATAGATAGATAGAGAGAGAGAGAGAGAATTCTAATATTTATTTTTTAGTTTTCAGCAGACACAACATCTTTGTTTGTATATGGTGCTGAGGATCGAACCTGGGGCACATGTATGCCAGGCGAGCGCGCTACCGCTTGAGCCACATCCCCAGCTCCCAGAATTCTCTTTTTTTAAAAATATTTTTTATTTGTTGATGGATCTTTATATTATTTATTTGTATGTGGTGCTGAGAATTGATCCCAGTGCGTCAGGCATGCTAGGCAAGCGCACTACCACTCAGCCACAACCCCAGCCCCCAGAATTCTTAAGACAGAGACAGGAACCAGAAAGGACTGGAGATTGATTTGCTATGTAGCATTGCTCTTCTCTTTCAAAGAACTCTTTTACATGGAATAAGTTTCATATTATTACTTGGATAATTCTCATGGGGTGAAATTATGATGGGAACAATTAAAAAATATCGCTAGGAAGAAATTTGCTAAGTTTTAACTAAGATCCACTTTCATCTAGTTTTATGCTTAGTTATAAAATGGATTTATTTTATAAAAAATATAAGTAGATATATATATTAAGACATTTTAAACTTGATTTCATTCTTTGAGGATTGTACACTTACCACTTATATGGTTTTGGAAAATTTTTCTTGTATTAATATTTTTTAAATAAAGATATTCAAGCAAAATAATTTCTTTAATCAATCATTCTTCTCTCCCTCCCTCTTTCCTTCCTTCCTTTCTTTCTTTTTCTTACAGTACTGCGGATTGAATTCGGGGATACTCTATCACTGAGCTATATTCCCAACCCTTTTTCTGTATTTTTGAGACATGGTTTCAAAAATTATACTGAGGCTGGCCTTCAACTTGCAGTCCTCCTGCCTTAGCCTCCTGAGTAGCTGAGATTATAGGTGTGTGTCATGGTGCCTGGCTAGTAATTGCTTTTAACCACAGGATTGATTGTATGATACCAAATTATGTCCTCTGTGTTTGTAGTTAAGATAGTTCTGTGTGAAGTAGAAAGTTTTTATTATATATTTTAAAAATTATTATTTTTCTGGATTCTGTGATTTTGAAAATTACTGTCATGTTTCTTTTTATCTCTACAATTTATCCTATTACCACTTAGTGAATGTTTGTGTAACTAAATCTTGTAGCAATTAGTATCCAAGTTTTTCCTTTTTTACATATATTTTTTAGTTTTAGATGGACACAATATCTTTATTTTATTTATTTATATTTATGTAGTGCTGAGAATTGAACCCAGTTCTTCACACTTGCTAGGCAAGTGCTCTACTACTAAGTTATAACTCTAGCCCCAAGTTTTTCTACATATGTGTTTGAGCATATGTGTTTTAAGTATGCTTTGAGTTTTTTCTTTTTTTGGTACCAAGGATTGAACTCAAGGGTACTTGACCACTGAACAACACCTCCAGCTCTATTTTGTATTTTATTTAGAGTCAGGGTATTACTGAGTTGCTTATTAGTGCCTAACATTTTGCTGAGGCTGGCTTTAAACTAGTGATTCTCCTTAGCCTTCCAAGCTACTGGGATTACAGGCATGCACCACCATGCCTGGTTTAAGTATGCTTTGAGATTTCCATGTTTAAGCATATTTTGAGTTTATTTTTCTGATCTGATATGTGATTTAATAAATTTCTAATACATGCTGATTTTTGTGTTTTGTATTTCAGAAGGGAAAATAGGTGATCTCCTGCATTATGTTCAGTTCAAAAGTCTTACTGCAGGGCTAGAGAAATAGTTAAGTTGCACATGTGCTTCGTATGCATGAGTTCCTGTATTCAATCTAGGAACAACAACAAAAAAGTATAGTTGCAGAAGTAGTAATGGTAATTATTTTTATTTCCCTTACCACAACGTTTTCTGAGCTCAGGAAATTAAGCCATTGAATATTGGCGAGGATTTTAAAATGTTACCCAACCATGAAGTTCATTGAAGTTTAGAAAAATGAATTTTCAAAGGACACATTGTGGCAGTCACACTTTTTTAAGGAGGGACATACTTTGTTTTTTCCTCATATAAGAGGACTATGCTGTTTCAGATATCCATTTTGGCTTTTATAACTGGTTCTTTTTATCACCCATTTGACAAACAGTGTTGGGTGACTCAGAATTCATTTTAAATTTCTATGATGGACTTTTATTAAAATGGGTGACTCAGCCCAGCTTTTCTGTCCTGATTTACTTTTCTTATCCTTTTGCTGTATATGCACTGAATATCAGTCAGTTCTGTTGATGGGACTTGCATTTCTTGTGGCCTTCTTTCCCTCGTCTCAAGAGCCAGGAGAATTGTAACATTGGGAAGCTAAGACAGTGAAGATACCTTGTACTAAGAGAACATCACCCAGCTAGTAGCTTTCAGTTTTCCCTTCCCCTCCTAATATTTGCTGGACTTTGGAAACTTGAAATAAAATTTATTTATTTATTCTCTTTTTAGGTCTAGATCAGGAGCTGGCAAAGTGTTTTTTTAACGGGCCAGATAGAAAACATTTTAAGCTTTAGTAACTGTCTTAGAGATGCAAACTACTCACCTCTGCTGTCATACTATGAAATCAGCTACAAACAATACATAATGAGCTGGGCACTTGATACATGCTATAATCCCAGTGGCTTGGGAGGCTGGAGCCCAAGGATGGAGAGTTTAAAGCCAGCTTCAGCAAAAGTGAAGTGTTAAGCAACTCAATGAGACCCTGTCTCTAAATAAAATATAAAATAGGGCTGGGGATGTGGCTCAGTTGTTAAGTACCCTTGGGTTCAATCCCCAGTACCAAAACACAAAACAAAACAAAACAAACAAACAAACAAACAAAAACAATGCACGATGAATAAATATGGCTGTGTGTCCTAATAAAACTTTTGCTTACAAAACAGTGGGCTGATCATATTTGTCTTATAGGCTGTAGCTGACTGACCTCTGGTCTATATACAAGCAATATTTAGAAAATGAATTTTTTTGGTGAATTTGACTTTTCTGTCTTCAACCATGTCTTATCATCAGCTAGTCACACAAAATTTACTGAGATTTTCTATGAGAAATGCATATCCTCTTTCCATTCTTATGTGGCTTACTGCAAAAGAGACTTCTAGATGAACAGACACAGTACATGGCATTTAGTGGGAGGTGGTAAAAAGCTTTGGGATATTGAGTGGTCAGTATGACTATAGCCTAGAGTCACAGCATTAGCAGGGAGCAGGGGAAGTGCAGAGGAGCCACCTTAGGAATCAATGCTGGGTCATTCCTTTATAAAGGCTTCTGGAAGAAGGGTTGAAGAACTAAACCTTAATTACAAGAATGGTAGGAAACCATTGGAGGATGTTAGATGGAGGAGTATGGGATGATCATATTTATGTATCAGAGGGGGCATTCTGTGGTGTAGTGACTGAGAGGTATGCTCTGCATATGGTTTGGAGACTGGCAGGGAGGTGCAAGAGAGAGATAGACTTCAACTGTGAAGGTGTGGGTTGTAGATTATTTTTATTTTTTTCATTGTTAGCTGGATTTTTAATTATTATTATTATTATTTTAAAAGTTTTATGTGCTTCCAACAATTTACCCAGTACTTTTTTTTTTTTTTTTTTTGGTACTAGGGATTGAACTCAGGGGCATGTAACCACTGAACCACATCACCAGCCCTTTTCAGGGTCTCCCTAAGTTGTTTAAGGACTCACTAAGTTGCTGAAACTGGTTTCAAATTTGCAATCCTCCTGCCTTAGCCTCCCAAGTTGCTTGGATTATAGGTATGCACCACTGCATGCTGCTCCTCAGTTCTTATTTATGGTATTGGGGATTGAACCTAGGGCCTTGCACATTCTAGGCATGTGCTCTGTCACTGAGCCACATCTCAAGTCCCTCTCTTTTTCATTTTAATTATTCATTGTGTAATGAGAAACTGATTTGACTCCATTTTTGAGATACCAGCCTGTACCTCAGAGCAGGGCCTGTCCAAGGGGTGGGGTGGAGGTGGCCCTTGTACTTGGAAAACCCTTTCCGGGCTGGGGATGTGGCTCAAGCGGTAGAGCGCTCGCCTGGCATGCGTGCGGCCCGGGTTTGATCCTCAGCACCACATACAAACAAAGATGTTGTGCCTGCCGAAAACTATAAATAAATAAATAAATAAATATTAAAAAAAAAAAAAAAGAAAACTCTTTCCTAGGCACATAGCTACTCTGCTGAGTCATTTGTCCTTACCAGATGTCCTTGACTCAGCAAATGTAAGTTCCTGAAAAGACCAAAAGAATGCCTGAGGCCTAATTTCAGACCTTAGCAACAACCAATCAGAGTGAGACAGGGAAAATACCTAAAATACCAAGCAGCACTCCCAGCAGTGATTGATAACATGATCAGGCAACCCTGTAAGTTTAGCATATACACTCTTGCAACCCCTGGAGGCCGAAACCAACCAGTTCAAATGTATCCACCACTTGAACTAACCAATCATCCTTACCCAACTTGTTCCTGCCAGTGAATGTGCTAATCAATGTTAAGAGTTGTCGTTTGATTTTCCCATGGTATGAAATGATTTGCTCTGTGATGTTGTGGCACGTAGAGTATCCCCCCAAAACCTATAAATCCTCACTGAATTAAGGGGCGGGACTGACTCCTCAGACCGCTGTGTTGGAAATGGTTGTGAGTCCAGGCTCAAGCTTGCAATAAAGACTCTTGTGTGATTGCATCGGATTCAGCTCCTGGAGGTCTATTGGGGTCCCACGAATCTGGTATTACAGTAACACACTGCTACATAACACATTGCATAATTTTCTAGCAAGGATAGATGACCATAACTGAGGTTTTTTTTCCCCCATCAATCAGAAACTGCTTCATTAATCAGTGTTCTCCAAACCCTTCAAAACATAATAACAGTAACTCCAGAGATGTGCCTGTTTCCATCAAACACCGCTGGTAGGGAAAGTGGGCAACCTTTTTTTCTATATTCCTGACAGTGAACTTGTAGATGTACAAAATGGCCACTTAGGGGATAAGCAAACACACGCCTTTAACGTCAAGTCTGGGAAGAATCTTGAACCACATTTTGGCCCCTTTCCCTAAACTGGCCATTCTCCTTTGAAAAGACTTCAAAATATTCGGGGAGTTGATTATGACAAGGAATTTATTTTTTTTTCTTTAATAAATTACACATCTTATTTTTCTTTATATATTACTGTTACCACATTACTGTCACCGCATAAAAGGTTTGAGGAAGTCTCTCCATCAGCAGAGAAGACCTTTACTGGGACCTTCCAGGTTCTTGACTTGTTGCGGAAAAGAATATAAGAGACTGGCTCAATGGAGTATGCCTATAATCCCAGTGACTCTGAAGGCTGATGCAGAAGCATCCTAAGTTAATGGCCAGCCTCAGCAACTTAGCAAAACCTGTCTCAAAAAACAAATGAATAAACAAAATAAAAAGGACCGTGGATATAGCTCAGTGGTAAAGCACCCATAGATTCAATCCCCAGTAGGGGAGAGGGAGAGTTAAGAATGAGTCAGGTTTCAGTAGCAAAGACAGAAGTTTATTAAAGAAAGTGAAGGGTATGCATTTTCAGAGTAGAATGCAGTTGTCTTGAGAATGAGATGAACTTTTTCAGGTATAGGCTCTTCTTTGTGGAGTATGGGCATGGGAAGGCTTGTGGGAATGGCATCAACCTGGTAATCAATACATTTATGGTGACCTGATCTTCTTTTTAGGATCTTTAGGTTGACATTGTCTCCTCTGATTATTATACAATGTTTGGAATGTGCCCATATTATAGGTTTCTTAAAATATGTCTCCTTTTGTGCTCTCTAATCTAAAAATACATTGTGTAAGCCAATAGTGCTCATAAGCATCAAAACAAAGCAATTTTTATATATGGGTGAACTTATAGTAACTAAGTTTATAGTTTCTCAAGAATTTGGGGTAACAGGCCAAGAAAAAGGACAGGCCTGGGGAGTAAAGGTGTGAGTACTCAGATCATGGGGCTTTTAGGTTTAAAGTTGTAGTGTCTTTTTCCTTCCTTTTGTCTACTTTCTGCATATCTTTTATCTCTTTTCTGTCCAATCTCATTACCACAATAATTAATTATAAAATTTTATATTTGGAAAAGAAATTTGGGGTGAGAAAAGAGCAGATTCTAAGGATATTTAGATTAGTATTGTTACTAATGCAGATCTCAAAATCTAGGTTGAGTCAGAATCCCCTGGAGGGCTTGTTAAAAACACAAATTGCTAATTTAGGAGGTCTTGGATGGGGCTGGAGTATTTACATTCTAACAAGTTCCCAGGTGATGCTGATTCTGCTGGTGCAGGGACCACACTTTGAGAAGGACTGCTTCAGAAAGTAGAAAAGAAAAGCTCTGTGGATTCGATTGTTTGTATGAAGGTAAGGGAGAAGTAAAGATGAGGATCATGTGCCCAAGTTTCTGACTTGAGCATTAAGGTACAGTGTGATGCTATTTATAGGAGTTTCAGCTCAGTGATAGAGTGCAGGAGAGGCCCTGGTTTCCATCCCCAGCACTGCAAAAACAAAACAGGAGGAGCAGCAGATTGTGGGGACAATTAGTTTGACTTAGGTCATATTGAAACTTAAGGCATCTACTTAAACATGCAAAAAGCACATTGATAGCCAAGCATGGTGGTGCATGCCTGTAATCCCAGCAGCTCTGGCGGCTGAGGCAGGAGGACTGTAAATTCAAAACCAGCCTCAGCAATTTAGGCCCTGAACAACTTTTCAAGACCCTGTCTCAAAATAAAAAAAGATAAAAAGGGCTAGGGATGTGGCTTAGTAGTTAAGTGCCCCTGGATTTAATCCCTGGTACTAAAAAAACAACCAAAATCCACAAACACCCCTTGTTATTATATTGAACACTCTCTCCAGATGAAACATGTTGGTTATTTTTATCTAGGGTTTAGGAGAGTGAGTCTGGGGGAGAGACACTGAGGCCTCTTCAGTGTGAGTTGTTATTCCCATGGAATGAGAAGGGCTTGTGGATAAGCATCTATGCAATGGGAAGGAGAAAAAAACGAACTTGAAGGAGACCAAAAAGGACATAAAAAAATTGTAAAAAAAAAAAAAATGGATAAGAAATATTTCCAAGAGATTAAATAAGATTAAATCTGAAAAGTAGTCAATGAATTTACCAAAAGCTGTATTGAATATCTTTGTAGAAAGGAATCTGGGTGCCCAAAGCACTATCTGGATTTCAGGCTGAAAAGAAAGAGCAAGGTGTGGTGAGGTGATAGAAAGTGGAATCAGCAAAGGTATGTGATTAGCTCAGGAGCTTTTATGTCCAGGTAAAGGAAATTAGAGTAGTTTAGAAGTGAGGAAGGGTGAAGGAAGAAAAAGCTTTTTTTCCTTCAAAGCCCATGAGTGTTTATAGCATGTTTAGATACCAAAGGGATTAGAAAAGGGAATATCGAAGAATGAGGAGAGGAAGGATAATTGATAACACTTGGTCCTGAGAGACCAAAAGGGATGGGAATGAGGTAGTAGAGGAGTGGCTTAGGCCAGGGATGAGAACACCTAGGTGTGGAAATAAAGGTGGGAGGAGGGGAAGGGCACAGAAAAGCACTTGGCCTTTTGAGTGTTGCCTGTCTTGTTTCATCCATGAAATGGGTGTCTTCATTTGCAAAGGGTGAAGAGAGGTTTTTTGGGGGTGAATGCTTAGAGGTTACAATGTGGCACATGTTTCATCTGGAATATTAAATATAATAACAAGGGGTGTTTGTGGAAAGCCAGCTGAGGTGGCAGTTAATGAATAAATGGTAGCTCGCCTCAGAGTTGGGTATTATGGCAGAAACTAAACACTGAGCTGACCTCAGGTTGGCTTTTCACCCAGATGGATGCATTGAAGGTTAGTGAAAGTAAGTGAAAGGTTAGTGAGAATAATGACATAGGAGTGGTTCTACAAAGTCAAAAGGTAAGACCAGACTGAGTGAATAGTTAAAGTAGGAAAGCCAGGATTCTCTAGGTCTGAAGGATGTGGAGGCTTAGATGTCTACAGGTATATTTTCAGATAAAGTGTTCTTTGTTGATGAAGTGGTTGAGGGTATGGTCAGGTGAGTGGACCACAGGCTGCGGTAGGGTGAAGGTGAGATCGATGTATAGGTTAGTTCATTCACATGGCAAAGGAATCACAGAACATTGTGATGAAGGGTAGACTTTATTTCAGAATCAGTTTTAGAAGGATTCCTTTGATAACAAATGGGCTGATTTAGAGATTTAGAATGATGATTTATATGTGGAATGAACTATATTTACTTACAAAGAAAAAGTAAATCGCATTTGTGATAATAACAATTAGAGTAAGGTGGTTCTGAGAGGGGCACTGTGTGCACACTTGTAATTCTAGCTTCTTGGGAGGCTGAGGAAGTGACACAGCAAGTTCTAAGGTCAGCCTCAGAACTTTGTGAGATTCTGTCCCCCCCCCAAAAAAAAAAAAAAATTAAAAGGGCTGAGCATGTAGCTCAGTGGCAAAGTGTCCCTGTATTCAATCCTCAGGGAAGTAAGGGAGGAAAGGAGGAAAGGAAATAAGGGTGAAAGAAAGGAAAGAAAGAAAACAGGTTCTTTTTAATTGTAGTCCTTAGCAGGAACCTAGGGTAAAATCCTTGGACAAGTGTACCTGAGAAACACAGTAGAAACACAATCCTGTTCTTATCATGCTTTATACACTTACTTTCACCTTTTCTTTTTTCCTCTGGATGTGAACTATTTGCTACTCCTGGTTTCCATTTCACTCTGTAACCAAACTGGAGGGCATCCTCAATTCCTTGTGTTAGTGCTTTGCTTTTTTTATTTATTTATTTTTGCTAGGGATTAAACCAGGGCCTCATGTGTGCTAAGCATAGGATCTCCCCTGAGCTATACCCTCAGCCCCTGGTGCTTAAAAAAACAAAAAAAAAAAAACCTCTTCAGTATATGAAAACACACTAAGTTTACTTATGAACCAGGCTCTGTTTTAATCACTTTATAAATATTAGCTCATTTAATCTTTGTAGCAAGCACAATTAGGGTTTATCTTACTTTACAGAAGAAAATGAAGTATAGGAAAATTATGCTGTCTCTAAGAGGTTGAAGTTATTATTAGCACAAAACATTTTTGTAATTATGGCCATCTCTGACCCTAACATACCAATGCACAGATTTGTGCAGTGCTGAAACGTAGTTGTTCCTCTTTTGGGTATGTATTCTACAAAACAGCTGCTGGGGTCTGTTATTTTGTACTTTGTACTTTTCTTTTTTTTAGGAGGGTGCTGGGGATTGAACTTTACCACTGAGCTACACCCCCAGCCCTGTGCATTTTTACTTTGTGATGTTAACAGAATTTTATATGTAGAACACCTGAAGTGCAACTAAATGCTTTGGGGAAAAGTCTCTGATTAACACTATCAGACATGCACCCAGGCTATGGGAAGAATCTTACCAACTCATGTGTCTGTACCAGTGTGCACATGATTAATTTTCTTATTTATTTATTTATTTTTTCAGTATTGGGAACCCATGGGTGCTTTACCACTGAAGTACATCACTAACCCTTTTTGTAATTGTTCTAAGATAGGATCTTTATAAGTTGCTGAGGCTGGCCTTGAAGTTGTGATCTTCTTGCCTCAGTCTCCCAAGTAGCTAGAATTACAGGTGTGTTCCACCATACCCAGCTAATTTTTTATTTTTTTAAAATTTTTTACTTGTCAATGGACACAGTATCTTTATTTTGTTAATTTATGTGGTGCTGAGGATCGAACCCAGTGCCCCATGCATTCGAGGCAAGCACTCTACCACTGAGCCACAACCCCAGCCCCTAATTTTCTATTTTTTATGGAGCAATAAAATATTAAAACTGGAATGGAATTTCATAAACACTTGATTTAGCCTAATTTTCTTTTTCTTTTTTTTTGGAACTGGGGTCGAACCTAGGGCTTTGCGAATGCAAATCAGATGTTTTGCCACTGAGCTACATCCCAGTCTGTAGCCTAATTTTCTTAAATTGACAAATGAGGACACTCACATTCAGAAAGGTGCAGGGACTTGTCTATAGCTGGAACAGCTTTTATAGAGCCAGAATCTTAGTTTGCTATTCTCCAGTCAATTTGCTGTTTCCTCATGCTACACTGCCTTCCATTAGAAAAGGAAAAGTTCTTCTATTTAAAACAGGTTTTAACTGTCCTGATATTGTTGTTGGCTCATGTTCCCTGTGCATTATTAAATGTTGCTGAGTAATGATTTTTTTTTTTTTGCAAATGTCTTTTTAAAAAATTTTTATGAACTAATTTCATGACTTCTGGGTCAGGTGAATGTGTTATAAGAAATCCTGGATATTTTTGGAGACCTTTGAAATGAATGTCTGGGGAACGTTTAGGGAAATACTAGGGATTCAAAGATGTAGACAACCTAAGAAAGAGAGTGGAGATTAGTATTATATTATTAGAAGCCTGAGAAATGAACGTGAAAAACAATGACAGGCCACTGTACTTTAAATACTATGGTAAAATGAGAATTGCAAAAAAGAATTTTTCTTTTTATAAAATTTTCTGTAACAGGAGATGAAGGGACTGCATAGTTTTTTGTTTTTTGTTTTTTTAAATTTTTGGGATTTGCTGTTAGTTTTGTACTTAGTATCTGCTTTTTAGGACAGAAGAAGTGAATGTCAGGGTGACACATGGGGTTTCTGAAAGAAGTCCTGGGAATTTGGGTACAGTTGACTGTCAACCCTGGGAAATCAGGTTCTGAAAACTAAAACCAAAATTAAGCCACAATTTGGAAGTTAATTTATACTTCATTTTTTATGGTGTTTTGTGTGAAAACCCTGGATTCTATCGTTAATTTGGGAGCAGCTACCTAAGAAGGCAGTTTTGATCAGAGGCTGAATGGATAGACTTTGAGTACAGATCAGAAATGTGTTTCCTGATGTCTTTGAATTTGGGAAAGAATCTGAATTCAAGCCTGCAGGTAGGAGCATGGTGGCTAAGACAAGGTTGAGCTTCTCAAGGTACCTACCAATGCAACTGTGTTTCAGGGCCTACTGACCTAGTCAGGGGCAAGAAAATAAGATACCCTTGATAAAAACGTCTGTAATGCAAAGCCAAAATATAACTGAGATTAGAGACCATAGTGAACTGAACAATTTTGAATCTGAAAATTACTTTGTGTTTTGGTAAATACTGCTTATATTTTGATAGTATTTACTGAAGATTACTGGAGAAGAGGACTTTTGAGCAAGTGGAGAAGAACCACAGTCCAGGATGGGGTGGAGGAAACCATTTCTTTTAATATTATGTTTAAAATATACCCAATATAGGAATGACAGTAGAACGAATTGGACATTGTTACCCTATGTGCATATATGATGACATGACCTGTACAAACAGATGAATGAGAAGTTATACTCCATTTATGTAGGCGGTGTCAAATATATTCTATTGTCATGTATAACTAGAACAAATTTTGAAAAAATAAAATACATCCACTATTTACTATAATGCGAGGTTATCTTCAGATTCAAAGGCTGAGACAGACATCCTGAGTTACAGATTTTAGTACCTTTCAACATGTAACACAACATCCTGCTGACAGGAGGAGCTCAGAAGACAGGTTGTGTTTTACACACACACACACAAACACACACACACACACACACCAAGTAACAGATTTTTTTTGTTTTGTTTTTTGGGGGTGGGGGAATACCGGGGATTGAACTCAGGGGCACTCTACCACTGAGTCACATCCCCAGCCCTATTTTGTGTTTTTGTTTGTGATTTTTTTAAATTTAGATATAGGGTCTCACTGAGTTACTTGGTGCCTCTCTGTTGCTGAGGCTGGCTTTGAATTTGCCATCCTCCTGTCTGAGCCTCCCAAACTGCTGGGATTACAGGCATAAGCCACCATGCCTGGCTTCACATAGCATTTTTTTTGATGGTGCCATCTGTCTCACAGTTATTCTTCCTAAGTGCAAATTGTGAAATTGAAAGATAGCAAGAAGTGTGTTTTTTGTTTCATTATGTTTTCTTGCAGTACTGGGGGATTGAACTCAGGGGCACTCTACTACTGAGCTTCATCCCTAGCTCCTTTGGTTTTTTTTTTTTTCATTTTGAGACAGGGTATAAATTGCTGAGGTTGAACTTAATCTTGCAGTCCTCTTTCCTCAGCCTCTGAGATGCTGGGATTACAATGGTGTGCCACTGCTCCTATGTGTATGTGTATATATGCATATTAAAGTATATTCTGATGAGTCAAGTGCCTGACTTGCTATTCAAAATAGCCTAATTTAAGAATAAAAGAAAATTTTATTCTTAAATTAGGCGATTTTGACTTCACATTTAAGAACTTCCCATTGAATTAGTGGACACAAACCTGATATTATGCTATTTTAGTTGATAAATGCTATTGGGTGTGTCCTTTAAAGTGGGATCTTCTAGAGTGGGAATTTTGAACTCATCTTGGAAAAAAGTTATGAAGATCAGGACGTGGATGATGTTTCCTCAGGGTAGATGGAAGGTGGGCAGTTAAATCCCATGGTAAATGCAGATTAGTGAATTCAAGTATGTCCATTTGGTTCTCCCAGTCCAGGTGGCAGGAATGTGGGAGACAGCTCCAGGGTGGTGACTCATGCCTGTAATCCCAGTGCCTTGGGAGGCTGAAGCAGGAGGTTCACAAGTTCAAAGCCAGCCTCAACAATTTAGTGAGACCCTGTCTCAAAATTAAAAAATAAAAAAAAAGTGTGGGGGATGTCGGTCAGTGGTTGAACCTCTTAATGAATCCATTCATTCCCTGGTACAAAAAAAAAAAAAAAAAGGAATCTGGGAGAGAAATCGAATATTGGATCTTTTTACTTCTTATATTTCTCTTTATTTATGCCATGATAGTCAGTGCTTACCAAAGAGTCAAACATTATGTTAATGTTTGACATGTTCTCTTTGATTGTAATTTAAATAATTTTTAAAATTCAACCTCACCTTCTGATGTGAAAACTCAGAGAGGGTAAATAACTTGCTCAGAATCACAGTTTTGTGAGTGGCAGACGTGAGATTCAAACACAAGATAGCTGACTCTACATCCCATGCCTTTTCTTCACCCTCCACAACCAATCTCTTGGCTTCTTTTCCCTTCCATAGTCATCAGTTTGGTCTAAGCCACCTTTATCTTAGTTCTGGACCTAGGCAATAGTCTTTAGTTAGTTTTCTACTCTTGCTCCCTCTGATTCCTTCTCCACAAAAGAATATCCCGCACTTTATGATGCTAGGATTGGAACTTAGAGTTTCACATATATTAGGCAAGTGCTCTGCCACTGAGTTATATCCCCAGCTTTAAAAGAATAAGTTAAAAAAACCCAAATCAGATCTTGCTACACTTACTGGAGATGCTATACCCTTAGGTTAATACTAGATTACTTATTTATGCTTGCTTGGTCCTCCCTTAGCTACCTTCTGGCTTGGGCTGCTGCTTTGTCTTATTCTACTCTCCCACATCATGGGCTATCCCAAGAGCTGTCTAAAATGCAGATTCTTGGGTTTTATGTTGCAAAATATGATTGTTTTAACCAGACTTTATGCTGCTCTGGCCAAAAAACCTGACATGAACAGTTTAAGAGAAGGAAAAGTTTATTTTTGAGCTCATGGTTTCAGAGGTTTCATTTCACAGAAGGCTGGCTCCATTCCTTGGGGTTCTAGGTAAGGCAGAACATCATGGCTGAAGAGTGTGGTGGAGAAAAGTGGTTCAGGACTCTGCAGCAGGAAGGAGAGAGAGGGAGAGGGAGAGTTCCACTCATCAATACCAAAATATATATACCCCAAAGGCATGTCTTCCACATGATCCATTTCCAGTCACGCCCTAGCTATCTACAGTTATCACACAGTTAATGTGAGGATTAATGCACTGATTAGGTTAAGGCTTTCATAACCCAAACATTTTACCTCTAAACTTTCTTGCATTGCCTCACAAATGAGCTTGGGTGGGGCAGGCACCTCATATATAAACCATAACACTGATTTGCTAGATCTGAGTGAGGGTAGTTCTGGGAATGTTGTTTTGGATCATCTGGACTAGGGAAAGCCTTGCTCTAGGAAACATGTCCTGTGCATATTCGTTACTTAGATGTAGAAGCTTTTCTTGTATTTTTTTCCTTTAACTTAGAGAAGGTCCTACCTTTAAATTCTTAAGAGTTGTAATTCAGCTGATGAGAGATGCTATGCTAGGACTAAGCTTAATTATAGAATATTTCCCCCATATTGCTCATTAAGACTTGGGCTAACTTCTTGTGTGTCATTGAGAAACTGTTCAGCTGAGAGAGACTGAGTAGGTTGTCAGGTGGTAAATAGAACCCTCAGTGAAATTAATGCCACTTTTCATTTCTTACAAGAACTTTCTTTGCTTAACTCTTTCTTTTTCTTATTTGATATAAAATGCAAATATTCACATTTAGACATGAATAAATATTCTATTCTTTAAAAAAAGTATATTAAAACACCTAGGATTTTTCCTACTTTTGCTTCCTTTATATATTTATTGGCATCTTCTTTTTAAAAGTGCTTTTGAAATAGAAAAGGTTGTATAACATTGACTTTATGGAATATTAAGACTGAGAATAAAATAATCATTTATGTCTATCAGAGTATCAAACAACCCTGAAAAAATTTTAAAACTTTTGTCTATAGAATACATATTCTAGATTAAGTATTATTATGTATGCTTATAAGGTATAGATAAAATTAAATTAAGTTTTGAAGATTTTTAAATTTTCTAATCCCATATGCCAAGTATTTCTGACTTAATTTTTAAGTTGTACCTCATGTATATGCATAAAATGAGAAAGGAACTATTAATGTTAATTTTTAAAATTCTATTAAATCAACATTTCTACTACATGTTATTTTATTGCAGTGTTCATTTTTATTTCCCCAATTTGTGCTGAAGAAAACATTAGGTTTTCATTTATTCTTGGCCTGTCTTTAAGCTCACCAATATAGTAATTGAGGTGCTAAATTTCAGTCAAAAATAGAACCCAGCCTCATTTCGGATGATTCTTCTCATTCATGCACAGGGATCCATGTTATCAAATCATTAGTAGCTCTGCCCTCTGCTGTTTGTTTCACATTCTGCAAGGGAGCATTCTCAATATTACTCATTTTAAATTGAAGACATTTTAAAATTTCTACACTATCAAATGTATTTACTAGAAAAGTAATTGTAGTATTTATTTTAAAAATACAAATGCTTTAATTTAGGTAAATTTTTTAAATTGAAGAGAAATGGAAGCTTTATGTATTGCTCAAGAGAATAACATTTGTGGCTTTTCTTTTCCCAAGTATAGAAGAAAACAAATATGGATGTAATTAAGATTTTAATAATATTATAGAAAATAATCTGGCGTGTATAAATGCTAATGTTGATAATTTTTTTTTTTGTCACTTATGGACATGGCACTCCATTAAAGTCTCTTGATAGGTTAAAATAATATACTTTCCTTTTTAAACAAAAAGATTTTTAATTAAGTTGAATTTTCTAAAGGATTAACTCTTACTGAAATACTTTTTCACCTTTGAGAATTTTCACAAAACTATATAGGAGTTTTTATCAAGATGTAAAGATAATAAATATGTACAGATACCATGGATTAGGAATGAAAATTTAAGGTCAGCAATCCATAAAGTAGTCAACCAGTAGCATTGATGTAAACTGGTTAGTATCTTTTGTAACTGAATGTAAAATGATTATTAATGAAACAGGATTTTACCCTATGCCATGTTATTCTTACCTTTTAATAAGAAATAATGTCTGCAGGCATGAGGAAAACTTTTACAAGGTAAGACCAAGGAAAACACACAAGGAGGGCATATCTTGCTCACAACTTTTTTGGATTGAGTCTTTAATTATAATCACACTGACATTTAGTAATAATTTGAAGCTTAAATACAGAGAAAGAGTATTGACCAGGATGATGATAATTAGTTTTGGTTCTAAACAATGTTACTAATGATGTAATTTTTTTTTTTTTTTTTTTTTTTTTTTTAGAGAGAGAGAGAGAGAGAGAATTTTTTAATATTTATTTTTTAGTTTTCGCCATACACAACATCTTTATTTGTATGTGGTACTGAGGATCGAACCCGGGCTGCACTCATGCCAAGCGAGCGCACTACCGCTTGAGCCACATCCCCAGCCCCTAATGATGTAATCTTACTGATAAAAGTCAAACTAAATGATCTCTAATGATTCTCTTATTAAGAGACACCTTTTCTTTTTTTTTGGTACCAGGGAGTGAACTCAGGGGTACTCGACCACTGAGCCACATCCCTAGCCCTATTTTGTATTTTATTTAGAACCAGGGTCTCACTGAGTTGCTTAGTGCCTGGATGTTGTTGAGGTTGGCTTTGAACTTGAGATTCTCCTATCTCAGCTTCCTGAGTCACTGGGATTATAGGTGTGTGCCACCATGCCTGGCTAATAGTAGACACAATTTTTAAAAAAAATATTTATTTATTTTAGGTTTAGATGGACATAGCACAATGCCTTTATTTTTATGTGGTGCTGAGGATCGAACCCGGGTCCCACCCGTGCTCTACCGCCAAGCCACAATCCCAGCCCCAAACACTATTTTTTTTAAAAAATATATTTTTAGTTATACATGGACACAATATCTTTATTTTGTTTATTTATTTTTATGTAGTGCTGAGGATCGAACCCAGGGTCGCTCATGTGCGAGGCGAGCGCTCTACCACTGAGCCACGACCCCAACCCCAGTAGACACCATTTTTGAGCTCTTACATTGCTATGAGTTTTACCTATGTCATTTGATCTTTGTAACACCCTCTTGGAGGTATTATTAAATAAATAATAAAAATTAATTATTATTGTTATTTGTGATACTGGGTGTTGAACTCTAGGCACTCTATCATTGAACTACATCCCCAGCCCTTTTTAATTTTTTACATTTTTGAGAGAAGGTCTTGCTAAGTTGTCAAGGCTGGATTTAAACTTGAGATCCTCCTGCCTTTAAATTGAAGAGAAATGGAAGCTTTATATATTGCTTAAGAAAATAAGATTTGTGGCTTGTCTCTGGAGTCACTGGGATTACAGGTGTGCACTGCCACACCCAACTTGTTACACTCATTTTAGAGAGAAAGAGACTGGTAATAATAATTGACAGAGAAATGGTTTAAATCAATGTCTGTTAACTTCTGAAATGCTAGCTCTTAAGTACTGTGCTTATTGTTCAGAAGTCTTTGAATCTCTTTTAGAATAATTATTACAGGCTGTGAACACAAATGTGTTAGTACTTCACAAGTATATATCCAAAGGTACAAGTTCTAACAGCAGCCTTTCTTTTGTCCATAGCTTTAGAAAATAAGTAATATGTGGCAGAAGTGTATTAATCAACTATCTTCCCAATAGGGCTCTACATGGATAATATAAATACTTTTGCATGTTCCTAAGTCCTTATTGTGATGTTGGTTTAAGTACTAGGTCTTTAGAAATCATGGCTCAAAGTTTTTAATTTATTCTGTTTAGCTATAGTTGAACTTTGTAGATTAAGACATTGCATGTGAAAGCAGATCTTTTTAAAACAATGATGTAACCATAATGCCAGTCAATTCCTGATCTAAGCACCAACCCAGCACTTTGGTCCATAAGTAGCAAGAGTTTATGACAGATCTTAATCTTAGTTCCACCCTGCTTCCTGTGCTATATGTAGTTGGTGACAAATTTTTAGGCTGGGTTTTTATTTTAGCTGCTTTCTCTGTGAAAAGAGACCAAACAGGCAGTTTAAATATATGTGCTACTTCTACTTCATATGTATTTTCCTGGAGCAAATTGTTAGAGTTCACCTTCAGCTAACACCTTTCAGAAATGTTAGTTCTAGTGTGTGAAGTCTGGATTCTGAGAGGGGAGTCTTAAAAATTGTAAATGCAGTTTCTTACAGTATTTCTTTTTGCTTAAGAAAATATTCATTTTAGGCATTTGGATATCCTCTTCTGTGCCCCAGGTTGAGACTTGTTGACATTTAATTATTAGACTGAATTACTGAATCACTGAAGAGCATAGGTAGAACTGTTTGTACAGCACTAGCAGAGGGACCCATGGACTTTGTAATGAGTGTCATTGTTCTGAACTGACCCCTACTAGCAGCACTTTTCTTATTCCTTCTTATGAGTGGGAGCCAACCATGAATGTGTCTACTGTCTATAAAATTCAGTCTTGATCTTTGATCCTCTTTAGGCCCAGTGTACCCTTATCCAGCCTTTTGATACTATGAGCCAATTTTTACAAAGTGAATACCCCTCTTCAAAACTTTTACTCAAAATTGTTTGTTTGTTTGTTTGTTTTTTGGGGGGCAGGGGAGATACCCAGGGGTGCCCTACCACTGAGCTACATCCTCAGCCTTTTTAAAATTTTTATTTTAGGACAAGGTATTGCTAAGTTGCCTAGGCCGACCATGAATTGGGATCCTCTTGCCTCAGCCTCCTAAGTAAGTAGAATTATAGGTATGCACCATAGTGACCTACAGATTTTCTTTAGTAATACCATATTTTTTTGAAAGCCACTCTCTGTAGGACTTTTTATTTTTTTGGATCTCCACTATCACAGTATTACCAGCACCCCAGCCATGGAGCCTCTCTGGATCCCAGCTAGACAGATTCTGCCGCCTACTCACATAAGAAATAGGCAAATGATTGAAAAAGGAAAAAAATGTGTTTTGTGCAGTGTGATCAGACTGGGGAGAAGCAGCTAGATTGCTTCTCAGCTTGTTCCATAGAAGCAGTTACAATTTACAGAAGCAAAAACCAGGTGAGAGACTTAGACTTATGTAAATTTAGCTAGGCTCTATTTTACCATGCTTCTGTTCTCTTAGCATGAGGATGTATGGGATGCAGAAAAGCAGTTATCAGGAAGTTATTTTTAATTTCAAAGGGAGTCTGTTCAATAGTGCTAAGGAGTGGTATGTGTGTATGTGGTTGGGGCAGTTCCTATGACAGCTTCATGCCAGACTCTCATCTTTCTGTGTCTATCCCATATGCTGGGGAGCCTCAGCACAGTGGGCCCTATTGCCTGTGCCTACTTCTGGTTTGAACTGGAGGAGTCAGCACAGAAAGCATCCCTAGGAACTAATGTCTTGCTAGGATATCAATTTAGGAAATTCTATTTTTGGAACCTTTGCAGCTCTACTAAAGCAGATCCATGAAGAGAGAAGACTGCTATTCTCTTGGCATTTCTCAGCCTTCTGACCTTCTGGAGTGTCTACTTTGCTTTTCACCACCTCCTGCTCCCTTATTCAGAGCTGTCACATTTATTATTGGAGGAAGCCACAAAATAATGGCATTGAAATCCACTCAACTTTCCAGAGGTGCAGTCTGAGCTGCTCACTCATTTTTGTTTGATAGACTTTTCATTCCCCACCATTGTTGCCTGTTTTCATTGCTTTCCTCTCAGCACCCACTCAGCCCACTCCCTCTGAGCTGGGGTGATTTATCTAATGTTACTGGGACTTTTAGTAGTTTTGTGTGAGTGTTTTTCAACTTCCTCTTCTGTGAACTTTCTCTTCTTGGGAGATTCCTGGTTACTTATGGTTTCAACCATTATTTGGTTCCATATAATCTGATAGTCCCATTAGTATGTTTAAAATAACATTTAATATAGTTAAAATAAAATATGTATAACTTTTCTTTACCTCTGGTAAGATTTGAGGCAATTAACCAATGTGTCCAGAAAATTCCCCTTAACTTGGCTTGCTACAAAACAGTATTTTTCTTTCTCCCTTCTCCCCACCCCCCCCACCCTGCTTAAATGTAGAGGTTTCCCAAGGTAAAGTCCTTACTGATTTATCCTTCTTCCCCCTGCTGTCCTTTTATCTCCACATGTATATGTGCTTGCATACCAACTTATATGCAGATTCTCACCTCTAAGCTCTTCTGCAAGTTCTGATTATGCATCTCTGTCTGCCTACTGACAGTCCCCACCTAGGTGTTTCACTGGCTTCTTAGATTTCAACACACTTGATGTTTACTCCTTTGTAAAATGTTGTCTTGGAGTAGCATGACTATTTTGCTGTCTCCCAAGCTCTAAAGGTTGCCATCTGCCCTGATAGACAGCACCTTGGCCTTTCACTGTGTCCTCAGTTGTTTAGTAGAACTGACTTTCCAGCCTTTGGAATTACCACCTGATTCAGCTTTCTGCCTCTTGCCTAGATTAGTTCCCCTTTACCTTCCTACTCAATGGCCAGGTCTCATTTATTTCACAAGCCTTGCTGATGGTTTTCCATCCCTATCTTTTTTTAATTTTATTTTTTTTTTAAAGATGGTGTCTTACGATGCCCAGGATGGTCCCAAACTCCTGGACTCAAGTGATACTCCTGCTCAGCCTCCTGAGGAGCTTGCTACCACAGGCACATGTTTCATAATGCCTACCTCCTACCTAACTTCATAAATGCCCTGACTGTAATCAAGGCCCTCCTTGCTCCTGCTTTTCCTGTTTACTTTCCCTTCTTCCTGATTGGAGAGGTTCACTGTCCCCACATACCCCACAATTCTCTATCCCTGATTTGTTGATTTTACCCTTTTCTAAAAGTTCTTCTTTCATTGTTTTTAACTTTTAAGGTAATATATTTTCAAATATTTTTAATTTCAAATTTTACTTTTCAAATAGTTTAAATACGTCTTCCTGGAAGATTTTTATGATAACTTCAACCAGAGGAAATCTTACGTTATTTTCATCTACCATGACACCATAGTATGGGTACATTTCTTGAGGGTACATATGATTTTTCTGTCTTATGTCTCTGTATGTTTATACCTTTATAATAGTTCATGGAATTTTGACCAAAGGGCTATTGGATTTTTATTTTAGACATACAAAGATTTGAATTTTAGCTCACTTGCCTTGTAGTTAATATGGTTTGGGGCAAGTTAGTTCCCCTGTCCCCACCCTCCCCGCCCCCTTCCCCTCTCCCACATGTTTAAATTGAGGAACACAGAAGCGGGTCTGATTGTTAGGGGACAGACAGATGAGGATGGTAGGAACACAGGGTTAAGAGAATAATTCCATAAAATGGGCCCAGTATGCTGACCCAAACATGCTTTCTTTTTCAAAAAGCAATTTACCTGTAGCCAGCCCTGTCCAGCCTAAGTGGACAAGATATGTTACATTCCTCAGCAAAATACCTGTTTTCTGCAGGAGAAATGCAGACCCAAAATAATGTTGATAATGGGAACCTGAAGGGGAGACTCAGAACCAGATCTTGAAACTTGTGGAGACAAGGATAATTCCTCCTAGCCATAAAATCTATAAAAATATGTGGCTAAGAATCCAATTAGAGAGCTGGGGTTGCAGCTCAGTGGCAGAGTGCTTGCCTCACACAGGTTCAATCCTCAGAACTACATAAAAATAAATAAACAAAATAAAGATACTGTGCCCATGTATAACTAAAAAAAAATTAGAAACTGGTCAACATGGGCCAAGGTGGCCTAGAGTTGACATGGTATTGGGGCTTAAAAGTCTGATGTCATCCAAAGTCAAAAGGTAGACCTGGGTGGAACTCTCTAGGTACTTTTCCTGGATCCCCAATGAAACTGGAATGTAGGAGAGGAACATGATCCCTCTCCTCTGTGAAAGGACTCACTCTCTCACGGGAGGGTGTCCCCTTTCACTTTCTTATTCCTTCAATAAACTCATTCCTGTTATTCTGAGCCACATGTCTAGAATCTTTCTGACTTGATTATAAGAACTGAGGTTTGAGGGAGAGTCTTTATTGCTGCCTCCATTTCTCAGAAGGCCCCAGCTCTGTAACATGATGAGGATCAGATAAAATATTAGGAACCCATGTAAGACAATGTTACAAAGTGTTTGGTAAAATTCCCAACTGGATTTGAGTCTTGGCTTTACTGTGTATTTATCATGTAACACTGGTCATGTGTATTTATTATGTAACATTTATCATGTAACATTGTCTTATTCCTAGGCCTTGGTTCCTAGTTGGTAAGATAGGGAGTTAATGATGTTTTCTAGGTTAGCTATAAAGGGGCTAGTGTCCAGAGCCATTTTATCATTGTTTTTATTTTCGTATTCATGTCAGGACTTTCCCAGGCAAAAGTTGGACCTATCTTTTCATTTAATCATACTCAGTTCTCAAAATATACTCCTTGAGCTCTTTATACTCATTATCCTTTTATAGGTAAGGAAGCCTCAGCTAAGTCTTTAGAAGAAGTTGCCTGGTTTGAATTTCATGCATTTTTTGATAGATAATGATAAAATCATCGTACAGTAGGGATTCAATAAGTGTACATATTCACAGGGTCTCCCCATTTAAGAATAATATAGTCCAGATCTTAGAAGATCATGTATTTTAGTCATGGTAGGGAGGAGACAGGACAATGTGGGAGAGAGAATCAGAAACAGGAGATACAGGCACAAGTATTACAATGTGCTGTGGAACACAGGAGATATAGCAGTTACTTTTGCTTGGGAAAGTGGAAGGATGGCATTTTGAATGTGCTCTTGAAAGTTAAGTAAGAGTTTGAGAAAATTGAGTGATTTTAAAGAAGGTAAAAGAAGTGAGTTATTTTGAAGAAGAAAATGAATTTCTGCCTCAGACATGGGGTTCTGAAAGATCCTGGCACATTAAGAAAATGGTAAGTCACCCTCATGGCAGAAACAAAGAGTAGTTGTGAAGGATGGAGTCACTGTGCAGAACTGTTACAGCATGAGGGCTGGAGGCTAAGCTTTCTGCTTGTTGGGCTCCAGAGATATATGGAGTCAAATTTGGCAGGAAAATAGGTTTTAAATCAAGCCAGCTTTGAAGGATGATAGTTCCCTCTTTGGAAAACTGAAGGACCAGGAAACTTTTATAAAGAGAAGACCCTGCAAAGTAGGACAAAAGGCAGGAAATGCACATATGCAGATTTAGTTAGCCTGTGAGACAGAGGACCTGTTGGGGTATCAGGCCAAAGCAGGGGGGTAATTTCTATTCTCAGCTTCTTTAGTGTCTCTCAGACCAGAGGAGCAGCCTTTCAGTCTCAGTAAAAGTCATTCTTAATTTTATCGTGAGTCTGCTTCAATGGGAACAAACAAAGAAGGGCAGATGGCCATTATTAACACTGTCTTCACATACACACCAACAGTCCAATTCTATCTTGGAATCATTAGAAATCTCAAAGATTTTCAGTAGCAAGAAATGAACATACTCATCTTTGTTTTTTTTTTTTTTTTTAAACATATTTATTTATTTAGTTAGTTATTGGCAGACACAACATCTTTGTTGGTATGTGGTGCTGAGGATCGAACCCGGGCCACACGCATGCCAGACGAGCGTGCTACCGCTTGAGCCACATCCCCAGCCCCTCATCTTTGTTTTTGATGACAGTTCCTTACTACATGGTGGAAAGGGAACTTCAGAGATGTGGTAAATATCAAATCTTTAGTCCAAGAGTCTAATGCTGTTGGGATGAATGAGAAGTGAATTCTACAGCTATAATTGACATGGAAAGGATTGGTTTTGGTGACTTTCTGGATTTAGGAGGTATAAGATTTTCAAAGATCAAAGTTTTTAATTTGGGCGATTGGATAGAGTAATACTTTATTCAATACCAATTTTTAAATTATATGCTTAAAACTTTTGATGAACCATTTATATTTTGTTAGCCCATAAAACAAGTCCCTAGTTATATAATAGAGCTACTGTCTGGATACTGGCATATCAGGCCTAACTATATGCCTTAATCTTTTAAAAATAGTGACTGAAACTTGAGATTTTTATAAGTGTTTATTGCAGAAGGAAATGTTAAGGCAGATAAACCACCATTAGTTTAAATTCTAAATCATTCTTGACTTACAAAATATTTATTTTAGTATACTTAAAATTTATTGATTGCATGCTCAAAAAACTTAAGTGCCTGCCACTTTGTCTGTGTGATAAAAATCAATTATTGTTCTTATAAAATAATAGTTCTACCCAATGGTTTACATTATTTAATATGATAAATTGTTCTTTTACAGTGCCACAGAGTTTCTCTTCTAATTCATCTATGTTGCTCACGCTGCATTTCCAAAGGAAGTGTGGAAAATAATGCTGATTCAGGAAACTGGTTCCAGTAATGGTGTGGGAGGCAGAGATGGAAGGTTTCAGTCTCTGAATTAGAGACTGTGAACTGGCTTCATAGGACAGATTTTATTTTTTTTGTAAGTAATTTGGGGCAGCTGTTTTAGATAGGTTAAAGGTGGCAGAGTGGAGATCCTAGTTGGCCATGGGACGGTAGGAGAGACAGTCTCCATTTGTGGTGGGAGGGCCTCATGCAAAATAGAAAAGGTCTGTAGGGATTTGTCTTCAGACAAGATAAAACAAAATGTTTTGACCAAGAAGATGGAATTTGAACATCTGCAGTTTAGTAGGAATCACTGATGCAGTGAGATATGTATTAAATTAACAGATGCAATTACTAATTGCCTGAATAATAATACGTAAGCAACATAAAAAGAAAAGTAAGACCTAGAAACAAAAAAGATTCACTTTGCTAATTTGAGCAGGCTTTTGAAATCTTTAGAAAGAATGGCAGAAGAGTAGCTATTTAGTTTTAAAGTGTACTTACTTTTAATTATACTAGGTGAAATCAAGAAAATGAAAGTTAAGAAGAACTTTGTCTGTGTGATAAAAATCACTTAATTATTGTTCTTATAAAATAATAGTTTTACCCAATGGTTTACATTATTTAATATGATAAATTGTTCTTTTACAGTGCCATGTTAATAACTAATAATTCATGACTATTTTCTGAAGCTACAGAAATGTTTATAACAGCTAATAGGGAATAGAGAAGTTGCTCACAATTAATTTCCTCTGAAGAACCAAAGTTTGTGTGGAGTTAGATATCTTTGGGAGTATGTGGCTTCATTAAAATGGCACTTTCTTAGACATTGTTATATTACTTTAACACTTTCCTTGAAATGTCAGTCATTGAGACAAATAGATTTTCTTACAAATATGTTTCTGTTTTCAGTTCTTTCAGAAATATAATAGAAAAATCCTAAATTTTATGTCTGGGTTATCTGAAGATGAAATTAGTACATGATTCTAATAACTATTATTAATAACTACAGTTGACAGTATTTATTGAATGCATACTATATATTGAGGCACCATGATTTGCAAAATTTCTTATAATATCCCCATTTTTTAGAGGAAAAATGAGGTTCAGAGAGATTAATTAACTTGCAAGATTAAGATTAGGAACAGGCTTGGAATTTTTTTTTTTTTTTTTTTAATGTGGTGCCTGGGATTGAACCCAGTGCCTTATGCTTGTTAGGCAAGTACTTTACCACTGAGCCACAATCCTGGCCCTCTTTTTTTTTTTTTTTTAACTGCAGGATATCTTCCTAATTGCTGCAAGATTCTGCTATTTTCTTTTTTAAATTTCATTCTGCTAGGTAATCCTAGAGATATGTTAAATATTTAATCCGGCCAGGACTAAGTTAAATTCAGCTTGGACTTTTAAAGAAAAATTATGTTTTCAAGACTTTAAAGTATAATAAGCTCTGTGTATTATAGGAAGGCCTAAATGCTTGGTTGGGTAGAGGAAAATCTTGCTTTGTTTTTCTGGACTTGATATAACCTTGAGTAAGTCAGCTGACTTTCCTGGAGGATGTTCAGAGCAATATTGATGTTATATAATTTATTATCAATGCCAGAAGGTTGGTTAGACATGTTTCCTCCCTAATGTCTGATTAGGAAAGAAACATTTAGAGTGATTTTATTTTATTTTATTTTTTTTTGGTCTAAATGTCAACTAACAATTCAAATATCAAGTTGAAAGAAATGAACTTTTAAATGTAGTTCAAATACTTTTCCCCATGCCCAAATTTGATCTACTTACTAAGAAGTTCTTTCAAGACCTCACCCTCTTATGAGTGCATTATTGATCTAGTATGCTCTTCCTGTATTCTGTGCCTGATTGATTAATAATTAACTTTCTTCTGGATCCCTAACATATCCCTATTTTGTCTACATTCTTGTAAAGTCTCTAAGTGATAAAATGACAGGCTGAATACTGTTAATCTAAGTATTTAAGTTCATATATAACATCTCTTAAAAATTGAACTAATTAAAATCTTGTTTGTATGCCTAATAATGTCTGTTATTCCTTCTTTCCTATCTTAACTCTTGTCATGAGTACCTTCATTTCCCAACCAAACACTGTGTGATGGTGTCTGATAAAAGAACTCACATGATCTTTTCTTCCCCACTGATTCTCAAGTAGTTAGGTCAACAGTACTCATAGTTTGACCAATTATATCCTCTGTGAAGATTATCAGAAGCAGGAATTACACTATTTCAAGTTCCCTATCTTCAGTTGTTATGGGAGTTATGACATTTATACATGCTCTCCCCCCGCCCCCTGCACACACACCCCGCCCCCCCAAAAGACATCATGAAAGCAAAGGCCAGTTGTGGGACCCTTTACAGTTTCTATTTTGCATGATAGTTTTGGTAAGTTACATTTTTTTCTAAGAATTTTTCCATTTTCTCTAATTAAAAAATTTGTTATAGTTATTCCACTACATTCTTTTTTTTCCATTTATCAAAAATGTTTTATTTGTTCTTTTTAGTTATACATGACCACTATCTTCTTAATCACTTGGGTCTGTATGATACCTTTCTCATTTCTGTTTTTTTATAGTGCTGAGGATCAAACCTAGAGCCTTCTGCATGTTAGGCAAGCTCTATACCACTGAGTTATATTCCCAGCTCTTCATATTCTTTTCTTTCTTTCTTTTGTACTGGGGATTGAACCCAAGGGACTTTACCACTGAGTTATATCTCTGGCCCTTTTTATTTTGATAGAGGGTCTCACTAAGTTGTTTAGGGCCTAAATTGCTGAGTCACCCTGAGTCTCTTGAGTGGATGGATTACAGGCATGGGCCATCACCACCACCACTCTCCATTTTCATTTCATACATTGGTTATTTAAATCTCTACCTGATTATACCTGTCAGAGGCTTTCAGTTTTATTTATTTATATTTTTAGAGGACTTCTTTGAAGGCTACTTTATTAGTACTTTTATCTATTTTCTTCTTTGAACTACATTACAAGGGTTTTGTTTTAACTTAATTGTTGAGATGCATATATTTTAAACCATTTTATTCCTTTAATATGTATATTTAAACCAAAACATTTCTCTTTCAACATAACTGACTACACCCCAAACTTATGGCATATAATATTTTCATTATAATTAATTTCAGAAATGTTTTCTGGTTTTGATTTTCTTTTTCTTGCTAACTTGAGAATTTTCTCATAATATTTTACCTTTGAGATCATAATATGTCTTAGGGTAGACTTGGTTGATATAAATTTTACTGGTGACCTTTGACCTTTCTGTATGCTTCTGGATATTTGTATTGTTTTCTAGGATTGGGGTGTTTTCTATTACTTTCTCTTTGAATAAACTTTATACTGTTTTGTCATGTTGAAGTCCTTTTTGAACTCCAGTAACTTGAATATTTGTTTTTAATGACATCTCCAAGTTCCTATAAGTTTTCTTCATTCCTCTTCATCCTTTTTTTTTTCTTCTGTGTTTTTTCCAATAGTCTTTTTTGAGCTGATTCTTTCTTCTGTTTGATTTATTCTACTATTGATGCCTTCTATAATGTTTTCAATTTCGATTAGTATATTTTTCAGTTTAAGGATATTTTTTAATTGCTTCCATCTCGTTGCAAGGATTCTCTGTTATGAGTATTGAAACATTTCTCTGTTTTCTTGAATCTTGTTGAATTTCCTTCAAATAACAGTTTTAAAATTTTTCATGTGAGAATTCACCAATTAGTTACCTTTTGTTCATTTTCTTGCTCTTTATTTTGAATGATACTTTAGCTCATGGTTCCCAGAAATTTGTTTTGTTTTAAAATGATTTATTTATTTTTTCATCCTTTCTATCCTTCCCTACCCTCTCTCTCCACTTATCCCCTCTCCAACTCCTTTCCCCTTCCCCTTCACTAGTAGTTTCTACTTCCCTGAAAATTCTTGCTGCTTGTCTGTGTCTGGCATGGTCTGTGCATTCAAGGGTTAGGTATTGATTCCAGACTTTATAATTTTGCTTTGTTTGTGCCTATCTTTCCAGAAATTCTACGTTTCTTATTTTCTTTGAACTTGTTATCACTTCCATTGTTTCAGCACCAGATGTCACCCTAAGTCCAGGTTTCTCACAAGTCAGTCATTGGTGTGTTGCAGTTTTAGCACTTTGGGGAATTCCAAGCACTTGTTTGTCCCAAATCCATCTTTGGTGTGTTGTTCAGCATGAAATGGAAAAATCTAAAAAGGCATAGTCCATTTCTTTCTGCAAGCACTAACCTGGGAGGCCAGGGTAGTTTGAGATGCTCACTAAAGTCACTGGCCTATGAGTATATGTTTTTATATAAAACCATGTAAAGATAATATTATAGTGTTAAGTATTTGAAGATCAAGACAGAAATATAAATTATAAGTGTGAAGACAATGAAGTTATTTAAAAAATCTAATTATGTTATTTATAAAAGGGTGTGAAAATAATTACAGCAAATTAAGTAGTGATTAAAAATGGATTGTATTATATTATGGTACCGATTACTTACTGTTTTTCTGATCTCCCCCACTGCAACACAATTTTAAGGTTATATTATAATTTTTTAATAATTACATGATAAATAGGAAAAAAAAAACTTATGAGTTCAATTCAGTCTACTGTCAGTAGATTCACTTTTTATCCAATCAGTCATCTTATAAGTGATTTAGATGAGTTAAAAATGGATAAAGTAGACACTCCGCCATTTCTCTAATAGTAATGATACTTTATTGCCACTTAGTCCAAAAGGTGTTTGAGAAGGTATGAATTTAGTATAAAAATTTAGTAAGAAGGGATATGAAAAGATAATGAAAAATGTGCTGCTATTAAAATCTTTAAAGAAGAAAAAACAAAAGTAAATAAACAAACAAACAAACAAAAAACTGAGGTGGACCACAAAGGATTAAGACTAATCAAAAACATTCTGAAGGGCTGGGGGTATAACTCAGTGGTAGAGTGCTTGCCTAACATGTGTAAGATCCTGAGTTTGGTCCCAGCACCACAAAATAAAACATTCCGGAATCCCCAAAATTGTGGCAGACAGGCCACGTACTTACTTCTAATAGCCAAAATGAAAAGCACATCTGATCAACCTAATTCACATTGTGTCTATGACTAAAAAAACAAACTCAAAATACCATCCATCTATTTAATTCTTCAGGTAAAGGTGTAAAATTCTAACATGAAATGACTGTATCTTCAGAGCCCTCCTAAAGATAACAATACGTGATGGGATGGGCATTTTTAGCCATTGGCAGTGAATGGGCACCTTATCTCACAGGTCACACCCAAGCAAGGTTTGGTAGAAGCATTTCTTTTTGAGATCAGTGTAACAAGGTGGAGAGCCCTCTGCTGGCATGAAATAGATTTTATCTATGCAACTAAGGGGAGATTATTTAGAGTGTTTTAAAAAATCCATGAACTATGTACTTGGAAGCAATGTTTTACACTTTTATTTCTAATGAAAACTTTTGATTTTTTGTGGGAGATTATTCTTTCTGAAATGTCTAGGCCCATTAAACATGGGTCCTAATGAAAGCAAATCTCAAATCAAATTCTGTCAGACATAGAGACATTTATTAAACAACATTAATGTGCACAAAAGTCCTCTGGAGAGGTCAGAGCATGTCTAACTTGCTACTTGGGTAGGTGCTTGGCCACACCTTTCATGAAAAGTCTGGGTGAAACAAACACAAAAGGAGATGAGATTCTGTGCCTAATTGTTGTCAGCAGGCAAGGAGACATCCTCCTAAGCTACTGGCTGGACATAGCACTGTCCTTGCCTGAGACTTACCCTTTTCAAATATGGGCATATTCTCTAATGTCCTAGCCTAGTGATTACAGTATGGTTTTTGTTTATATTTTGCATTTCATCCCTGCTATATTGTTTTTCTCATTGCTTTATTTGGTGTCAATCAAAAGGTGTTAGGGAACTCTACCTGAATAAGAAAAATTTCACAAAAAGAATATAGGGCACACATATTAAGCAGATACATTTTAAAATGGTCAAACAAGTTATTGTGAAAACCTAGTGTCAAGTTTTGCAAGGTGTTTATGGGATTCAAGTGGCTTCCTTTGTGAGTTGTCCAGTTTTTCTTCTGGTGCTAAGTATAGTTACAAGCCTTCACATCATGTCCAGAATCAGTTGGCTGGCAGCTGGCAAAGCCTTTTTAGCCAGAAGATCTCTGTCTAATTCTTTTACTCTTGGCAGGTTCATTTACTTTTTTATGGTTTCTCTCCCAAATAGCTTCCAATCTGGGTCCAAAATAAGGCAATTTTCTGAGTCTTGTGTTGTTGAAGGCAAAGAGGCTATTATCGTTTTTGTGGCACCAAAGTACAACTTATACTCTGAGTTTCCCACAGTGTAAAAACAGTTTTTAAAGGGATATCAGTTCAGTGTTGTGGCTCACGCCTGTAGTTCCAACTAGTTGGGAGGCCAAGGTAGGAGGATCACTTGAGCCCAAGAGTTTGGCAGCAGCCTGGGCAACATAATAAAAACTTATATCAAAAGGCCAATAAAGAAATAAGCAAACAAATAAATAAAAATAAAAGAAAAAAAATAAAACCCATAAAAACAAACAAACAAAAACCACAGATAAAGGGACATTCAAATGAGTTACAACTCCAGTTCAGGGAATTCTCTAATTAATTAGCATACACCTTATTTATGTGCTTTACATAGAAATGCTTTGGCAAGACTTAAGACTCCTATTTTTCATGATTGGATTGATAGTATTTATAATTATTTTATTTTTAAATATAGCAAGATCAACTTTATACCTGGGCTGCAGTCAGTCAACCCACACACTCACTGGATTACACAGAAGGTCAGTTTCCCAGGCGAGTCCCATCTATGTGGCCACCGTCAAGACCTCCTGATGAAGAACACAGGCCCAAGGATGCTGAAACAGGTAGGATATGGGACAGTGAGTGTTCTGAGAATGTGTATCGTAATGAGTCATTGCAGTGCTTATTGGGTGATGAGTCTGTGCTCCTACGTATTTTTAAGAATCTAACCTGTAGATAGCCCAATTAAAAATCACTGGGAAGGTTGTGCAGTTGAAGATTCTTATACCTCATGCTCAAGAGTGTTGAGTTAGAATTTCAGGGGATAGGATTTTGGAATTCTTCATTAATTGCTGTGTATATTGAAGTTTGGGAACCACTGCCTCCATGCATCTCAGTTGGAACCACCACTGGAGGTTGAAGCTCCACATCTTGTTAGGACTAAGATGGCCCTGAAGGGACATTTCTATCCACTGCCTTCAAAAGATAGCTGGACCTTACCTTTTCCTTCTGAATCTCTTCATTTACTGCTTTCTTTTTACTTAGTTCTTTTTTTTTCCCTGTAGAAATAACTGGGAGAGAGAAAATAGAGATATAATTTTATTAACTCTCAATTTTAAATAATTCTTAAATTATACAGCCTTCAGATATACTCTTTTTTTTTTTTATTTTTCCTTTAAAATTTTTATCCCTGTTTTTTTCTTTCTCTGTTCCTGTTACTGTCTTAAACTATTTTCTGTTACTGGCTGGAAAAATAGTGTGAGATTGGCATCAGTGTTATTTGGAGAAATTCAGTAAAATAATTACCTTTAAGCCAGAATCTGGGAAGGCATTTTGTATTGTTATACAGAATTGAGAATCATATTTGTGCAGCAATGCTTTATACAATTTGTTTACTTTATCCCTTGTTTTTGCTTCATTTTGTCATAATGAATGCCCAACTTCCTCTTGGTAGACTGACCGGAAATAAATATTGTCTTCTAATGTATGAGTGAAAAGTAAATAGAAGAGTATCGGTGCTATTTATAGAACTCTTCATACCAACTTTTTTTAAAATGGTAGCATGGATATTAAGAATTAAGAATTTTAACACTCCCCATTTGCTCCACTGAGAGAGAAATAGTCATTAGAAATTCAATTTGGACTTGTGGTGAAACAGTTAAAACACAGGGGCATGGAGCTTATGCTCTGCCACTTAACAGCTTTGTAATCTTAGGCAAATTTTCTAATTACTACACTCTGTTTCTTTATCTATAAAATGGTAACGAGAATAGTGTCTACTGCAAAGGGCTATTTTGAGGATTGTGCAAGTTCATGTAAAGCATTAGAATGCAGAATGCTCTGCCTGATTCAGTGTATTGCTAAAATAATAAATTTTTTTATTATAGTTATGTCATGTCATTATCTTTCTTAATGGGTTCCCTTTGAAATTAACAGTGACTCACAGTGCCAAAGGTATTCCAGGCCCCTGCCCAAAGTTTTGCAAAGGGAACCCAACTACCTCTTTTTTTTCTAAGTCTCTGGGGCATGTGTTTATTCCTTATTTCTTTCCACCAGTGCCCGCAATAGGAGCCTACACTTAACACTGTGTGTCCCTTTTTAAATGTTCATTGCTTTAACACACTGCTTAGTATTCAATAGATGGGCTATACTTCCTAGAATTAACAACAAATGGGAAATAGAATGTAAAAAATCTGTTCCATGTGGGACTGTGTTTATCAAAACACTCATAGAGAGCAATTGATCAGGGCTGAGACAGATTTTCTTAAAAGAGCTTCAGAGATGAGAGGATTCTAACATGATAACACCTGAAAAAAAAGCAACTAAATACAAGCACTTTTATTTTTAAAAAGAAAAACACACAATTAAATGTATCAGTCCCAATACACACTACTGTATTTATGTCAAAAGTTTATTGTTAAAAAATTTAGAGCTATTGATGTAGTAGAATCAACCAATTTCTTGGAGAGCCCTTTAAACATTTGCTCATAACCTGTGTTTGTATCATTGACTGGGGTGATATTTTGATGTGTTCTTCTTCCCTACTGTGTTTTTCTCAACCTTTCTAACTGAAACATCTATATTATCTTCCACATTTTGATGCACTTTAAAAAAAGTCATGAAACGTTTTCAGTTACTTCTAAGTAACTGAAGGAGCACTTGATTAAAAGTTGATTGAAAGTGATCATCTGAATTTTAGTTTGGTAAAGATGATAGTTGGAATTTATACCAGGGAGTTTATAATCAAGATTCTTTTTTCATTATTTGATGTAGCTTGAGAAATACGAGAGCAAATAATTTTTAATACAATAACTTGTTTCCCTTAAAATATGCATTCTTGAAGGGGACGGTGGAGGTAAATACAAAGCAATTTAACAGTGACTTTTTTTCTCCAATTGATCTGTTATCCATCCAAATAGCCAAAAAACATTCATTTCTCCAAAGTGATCTAGTGGTGTTTTCTGGGTTTTTCCTGCTGTGTCCCCTTTCTAGGGCTGGGGTTGTAGCCCAACAGTAGAGCACTTGCCTAGCAAGTGTGACACACTAGGTTCAATCCTTAGCACCCCATAAAAGTAAATTAAACAAAATAAACGTGTTGTATCTATCTACAACTAAAGAAACTAAAACAAAACAAAACATGTGTCCCCTTTCAATTTGAATTTATCTATTTATTCATTTATTTTTTATTGATTTAAAAAAAATAAATGACAGTGGAATGTATTACAATTCTTATTACACATATACAGCACAATTTTTCATATCTCTGGTTGTAAACAAAGTATGTTGACATCAATTCCTGTCTTCATACATGTACTTTGGATAATGATGTCTATTACATTTCACCATCCTTGCTAATCCCCTGCCCCCTCCCTTTCCTTCCCACCCCTCTGCCCTATCTAGAATATCTAGGAATAGATATTCCCCTCATGGCTCCCCACACCCCATTATGAGTCAGCCTCCTTATATTAGAGAAAACATTTGGCATTTGTTTTTTGGGGATTAGCTAACTTCATTTAGCATTATCTTCTCCAACGCCATCCATTTACCAGCAAATGCCATGATTTTATTCTCTTTTTTTGCTGAGTAAAATTCCATTGTGAATATATGCCACTTTTTTTTTATCCATTCATCCACTGAAGGGCATCTAGGTTAGCTCCAGTTTAGCTATTGTGAATTGTGCTTCTATAAACATTGATGTGGCTGTGTCCCTGTAGTATGCACTGTGTCCTTTGGGTATAGACTGAGGAGAGGGATAGCTGGGTCCAATGGTGGTTCCATTCCAGATTTCCAAGGAATCTCCATACTGCTTTCCATATTGGCTGTACCAATTTGCAGTCCCACCAGCAATATATGAGTGTACCTTTTCCCCGACATTCTCTCCAACACTTATTGTTTGTCTTCATAATAGCTGCCATTTCTGACTAGAGTGAGATGATATCTTAGAGTAGTTTTGATTTGCATTTCTCTAATTGCTAGAGATGATGAACATTTTTTCATATATTTGTTGATTGATTGTACATTCTCTTCTGAGAAGTATCTGTTCAGGTCCTTGGCCCATTTGTTGATTGGGTTCAATTTGAATTTAAAGTAAAATAGTTCAGTGACTTTTTTCTTTTTCTTTTATACTACTGGGATAGAACCCAGGGCCTCACACATGCTAGGCAAGTTTTTTGTCACTGAGCTACATCCCATTTTTTTTTTTTTTTTTTTTATTTTACTTTGAGACTGGATCTCACTAAGTTGCTGAGGCTAGCCTCAAATTTGCCATTCTCCTGTTTTAGCCTTCCTGGTAGATTGGGTTACAGATGTATACCACTATGCCCAGTAACTTTACTTCCTTTTGAAGAAGGAGGACTTGCAGGTCCATTTTAGAAAATCGAGAACTTTTTTTGTTCCTCATTTTTTTTTCTAGCTCTTTTAAAAATTTGGTCATTAATTCACATATTTAGCTAGTTCAGATTAAATGCCTCTTTTGTTTTTCACATATCTCACTTTAATTTTTGCATGATACCCTCTGTAAAATAGTTTTTTCTTTACCTTCATATATTAATGAAAGAATAACCCTTCTTCATGTCAGTTTGAAGTGCTGAGACTGAGGTGATATCTTGGTGCCTCATCTCACCAGTGAGCTACAGAAGGATCACAGATTCCTGTGAATCCTTGCTTCCCTTCTGGCACTCTGTGCAGTCCACACATCTCCACCGATGGGCTTATGGTATGTCAACTCTCCTTTTGAATTCTATAGAAGGCCTCGTGGAAGTGTGGGCCGGCTGGAAAGAAAGTTACTATTACTATTGGTGTTGGAAGCATTTATAAGGAGAAAATCTTTCCATTTATCTTGTTTTCTCTTTACTTTTTCTCTCTTCTGGTCTCCTTATGTATAGGATGCAACCACTCCACCTGATCCCCGGTTGTTTTTTTCTGGAGTGCTGTGATATTTTATTTATATTTCTATCATTTTCAGGATCTATGGATTATAATTTACTTCCTTTTACATACACACCTTCCTATAAAATCCCATCATTTCAAGACCTTTTGGCACATAGTATATACTTAACTATTTGAATGAATAAATGAAGATCTTTATTTTGGAAAAGATCTAAATAAATAAAATACCTGCTAAGCACACAAGTGGTGCAAGATTAGAGGGAAAGTCTTGCGTGTGTACTGAAACAGTTCCTGGACCATTTTAGAGGCTCAAATACCAAGTGTTAAAGATCATTTGATGGATATATAAAAAAATCAAAGAGATAATTAACTTGAATTTTTAAATTCATGTAGGATAAAAATCCAACTGTGTAGATATGAATAGGAATGTGATCAATCTTATTTCATCAATAGAAAACCAAATCCCTTACCTTTCTGTTGAGAGCCACAGCCTGAGGCTGTTTAAAGATTCTGTATTTAATTTATTTTCTGATAGTCAGTATGTAGTTAATGCTATAGTATCTCTTGAAGATGCTGGTAGGATTTCCCCTTCTTCTACTGTTTTCTCTTTGCTTTCCACTATACAAAGTCTAATCTGGGACAGAAAAGATCCATTCTTTATAGGACATATCAGGGCACATACAGGATTGCCTGGAGCCCTTAGTTTGGGCAATGATTTAGCAGATAAAACTACACATGACATACATATTTTCTCTACACTAGAAGAAGCTATAAATTTTCATAAAAAGTTCCATGTCAATGCTAATACTTTACAAAAGCACTTTAAAATAACTAAGGAACAAGCTAGACAAATAATAAAACAATGTCAAAATTGTGTGACCTTTTTACCACAAGTTAATCTTGGAGTCAATCCTAGAGGATTGATACCTAACCATATTTGGCAGATGGACGTCACACACTTGCCAGAATTTGGAAAATTAAAATATTTGCATGTTACAGTTGATACTTCTTCTGGATTTTTGATGGGCTCCCTTCATGCCGGAGAAAAAACTAAAGATGTTATAGCTCATTGCTTACAAAATTTTGCCACTGTGGGTGTTCCAAAACAGTTAAAAACAGATAATGCCCCTGGTTATACTTCTACCTCTTTTAAACAATTTTGCTCAACATTTGGCATTACTCATATAACAGGAATCCCATACAATCCACAGGGACAAGGCATAGTTGAAAGAGCTCATCAAACTATTAAAATGTACTTATTAAAGCAAAAAGAAGGAATTGGGAAGGGGTATATATTCCCCAAAGATAAACTTAAAATAACCCTTTTTACTCTAAACTTTTTAAATTTGGATTCATCAGGACTTAGTGCTGCGGAAAGGCATATGTGTCCAAAAAATGTACATAAGCCCAAGGTACTTTGGAAGGATATTCTAACAGGACAATGGAAAGGTCCTGACCCAGTAATTGTCTGGAGTCGAGGGTCTGTTTGTGTGTTTCCACAGGGAGAACAGCAGCCGATTTGGATTCCAGAGAGATTAACCAAGGTCCTGACCCAGTGATTGTCTGGAGTCGGGGGTCTGTTTATGTGTTTCCACAGGGAGAACAGCAGCCGATTTGGATTCCAGAAAGATTAACTAAAGCGATTTCTACAGACCAAAAAGAAGATGATTTGGCTCAAATCCATAACAACTGATATCCAAAACTCCAGTTTGGCTATTCTTACATCTGCAACAGAACCAGGATGCTTTTTTCAATATCTATTTTATTATTGCCCTTTGCCATATCATGAAGTTCTATTTTGTTTTTTGAGCTCATACAGACCTAGGTTAATGTTTTGCTGATCAGTTCTATTTTTTGACTATAGAGTTTTTAAACATTGCAATGGAGATTTCACCTGTAAAAAGTTATAAGGCCTTTACTATAATGTTATGTGTTGTATGTATTATATTATGTGTGCACACTTGTGTTTTGTGTTATATGTTTGAATGTACGTATGTCCATATATCATATATGATGAGCGCTCATGATAAAATGGATCCAAATTTTTTTTTTCACGTGATTTATATGGTTTAATTTAAATTGGGTAAACAACTGTTGAGGATTGTTTTAATATGTAAACAAAAAAGAAGGTTAACAGATCTGTTTGTTTACTTTCACCTTTCCTTTTCATTATATTTAATAATTCTCTTAAAGACAATGTAAATTGTTAAGAAAATTGTTTTCTTTTAGTGCCTTCTGTAATGTTACATAATTTTTTCTTTAGCCATTATTGCCAGAATTCCTATCTTCATCCCAGTGCCGGTGAAGACAATGTAAATTGTTAAGAAAATTGTTTTCTTTTAGTGCCTTCTGTAGTGTTACATAATTTTTTCTTTAGCCATTATTGCCAGAATTCCTATCTTCATCCCAGTGCTGGTGAAGTCAAAGATAAAACCAATCTACAGCTTATACAATAGCCATCACTGAACTGCTTGCAGAACTTGCCTGGACACATTGTGAGCTCACCTGTATGCATTGTGAACTATCTATTGGTGCAGCGACTTATGGTAGTGTTGGGGTATTTTTGCTGATGATGTCACCGGTGGTACAATTTTTCAAAGGAGCCCTCAATTGGCTTAATGTCATGGCATTTTGCATCCTCCTCTACTAGTGATGGTCTAAAATTTGGGGGCCAACAGAGGTGAGGCAAAGAACCTCACCCCCCCACAGGTGCAAAGGCCTATCCACAAGTATGGCTGTATGCTGGACCGGTAGTCAGTGACGGGTATGATCCAATTGCAGTGGTACCAACCTAAGACAGGAGGCTGACGCCTAGAGGTCAGTTCATCCGATGACGGGTAAGGACCATATGTTGAATTGGACTGCCTAACAGGCACGGTCCCTAAGCCACATGCTTGTTGTTTAAACAGAGAGGGGGAGATGTTGAGAGCCACAGCCTGAGGGGCCCCAGCAAACTTCCAGCTGCCAGCAAACTTCCAGCTGCCGGCTGATGATTGGCTCACAGCAGCCCCAGCAACATCTAGCTGATTGGCTCCTCGGCCCCAGCAACATCTAGCTGATTGGCTCCTCTGCAGTGATGCTCATTGGACTGTTTCCCTGCCCTTTCAGACCACGGAGCTGCTCATTGGGGGACTTTTTTGGCTCCGCCCACGTGACCCAGCCAATCGGCCTCAAGAGCAGGAGGATTGTGGGAGGTGGAGAGAAGCTTGGGTGGGAGAGAGAGGCTTGTGGAAAGCCGGTGGTGGCAGTTGAGGCTCTGAGGGTTTTTCCTGAGAGACTATTTTGTTTGTCGTGTGTGGTTCTAAAAATAAAGTTAGTTTCTTTTGACAAGTGGCTCCTGATTGTGCCCAGCCAGACTGCGGCACCTTTCTTTGAAATCAATGCCCAGAGAGCAAATAAAGACTTATTTTGGAAAGGTAATTCATATACAGAAAATTATAGAATGAAAAACATATATATATATGTATATATGTATATATACATGACTTGAGTGTAGTTCAGTGATAGAACACTTGCCTAACGTGTACAAGGCCCTGAGTTGGATACCCAGCTCTGCAAAAAGAGAAAGAAAGAAATTGTATGGAAGATGATCTGGTAGAAATAAGACAGAAAAATTTCTGAAGATATCCTAAAAAAAAAAAAAAAGTCTGTTTCTGTGCTGGCTGGATGAATTGTAACTCACCTTTGCTCTACAAAGGATTTGAGCAGCTTATAAATATCTATGTCTAAAAAGATCATAAAGAAATGTATCATCTAAAAGGAATTTAGGATAGAACAATAAAATGAAGTAGAGTTAAACTAGAACACTGAAATGTATCTTAGAAATTCCTACAGTTTATTTTAAAGGTGCTTGGAAATTTATCAGAGAAGAAAGGGAAATATGAACAATTCTGTATGATCCTCAATGTCCATGAGATTGAAAACAACAGTTTCTCAGAGACACACAACTTTGATGGCCTCTAATAATGCCCCCCGCCAATGCTTCTGATGATCCCTAAGAGATTTTGTGTGATGTAATGCAATTGTAGTAACATAATTCATTTACATGTTTTGTCTAAATGCTTTAACACATATTTGTGGGAATTCTGTAAAGGACCAAGGGTAAATTGATAGTGTTCTATCCCTCTGAGTGTCTCACTTAATCAAAAGATAAAATACAGACTAGAAGGACTGTTTCCAGCAGAGAATGCTTGTGTGTTTGCACATGCATGAATATGTGTGTATATTTAGGGGCCAGTAAAACTGAACAAATTTCTCTTTAGCTAGCTGAATTCTGGGTGTGGATATCTTTTGTTGACAGTGAGGAGCAGATTCATGCTATTAAATAAATAAGTAAGCAGAACATAAGTTTTATTCCATTTAGGAAAATTTAAATGTTTAACTCCATTTTCATTTCTCGAGGACATAGTATATCAGATTAAAAACATATACCATTTATTAAGTGAACCAATCATAAGGCATGCTGTTTAAATGAAGTTTAGTGAATTTTCTTTCAATAAAGTTTACTAGATTTGAATCAAATTGATGTATACCATTAGAGAAGCTGAATTTAATAATTTTATATATATTTAGAAATTTACATTTAAGTAAATTTTATATTAAGTAAATTATATAAAGTAAATTTAAGTAAAAGTATTTTTACTTAAAATGTAAACCTGCTTAAGACTTCTTATTTTTAGAAGGCATAGTTGATATAGTTGAAAGGGGAAATTTTTATTTTCCTTTTTTATCAAAGATGTATATCTTATTCATTATCTTGTTGATATCTCTACAAATATGAAACTCATATGTTTTGTTTTATGAGTGATGGGCTTATTTTATGATAAAGAAATTCCTTCTGAAAATATTGGAATTGTATGTATCCCAGAATTTTAGATTATGCTCAGAGTTGTATGAAGTAACTTTTTAAAAAAATAGAATATTTAAAGTTCTGTCAGGAATTTCTGTCTCCCTTTTTGCTTCATAGTGATTTAAAAACAAAACAAAACAGAACATTTAGTTTCTTAAATTTTCAAAAGGGTGAGTGAAGGCGGTGGCAGTTTTTGTATAGCCCTCTCACTGAGTTATTCTCTGAAAAGAACAACTCTACTCGATGAATATTTAGTAAAGATGGCCTATCAGTCTCAGAGCTGGTTAAATGGTTTAACACATATTTGTGGGAATTCTGTTAAGGACCAAGGGTAAATTGATAGTGTTCTACCCCTCTGAGCGTCTCACTTAATCAAAAGATAAAATATAGAATAGAGGGACTATTTGCAGCAGAGAATGCTTGTGTGTAAACCTGCTTAAGACTTCTTATTTTTAAGGCAATTCTGGAAAGTGCCCTGGCTCCTGGGAGGAGTAGACTGTTGGTAACAAGTACATTGGTTTATGTGAGTTGATCACTTTCATCCAGGGACCCCTATGAGTGTTAAGATAAAACTGTGTTCTCAACTCTACCTGCATGGAGATTCTAGTGTTGAGACCTTACTCAGGAGCCAGTTCATTTATTTGTTCCAATCATGCCAACTTTTCTAGGCTACTTTTACCATTTCTTGGGCTTTCTTTATTTTTTTTTTCTTCCTATGCCTTCTTTACCATGTTTTTTCTCTTTTATTCTCTATCATTTTCCTTCCCTTTCATATTTTTATTTCTTAGCTGTGTTCATTCACTTGCCCTTTATTTTGCAGTAGAGTTATTCCATGCATCTTTTTTCTTCTCAAAATCCTGATGCTCTAAATTTCCTACATTCCAGCTTCTGATTTTGAAGAGAGAATTTTGAGATATAAATTTTTCTTAAATGTGTGAACACATGGCTTCAAGGAAATGAAGAGAACAGTGAAAGGGATAAAGGTTAGAATAGGAGAATAAATTCCATTCAAGTAGCTATTGGACTGGAGGAAAACTGGGAATTTGGGCATAGGTATTCAGAATGCTTGATAACATTTATAGTAAGCATTGTTTTCTAATACATTGTTCTGATAAATTGCACTGTTCTTATTGACCACCAGAGTCAGAAGTTTGTTTTGGGGGGCAGATTACCAGGTCATAAACTATAGAAAAAAAAGCTATGAAGCATTGTATGCATTTCTTTTTCTTTTCTTTCTTTCTTTCTTTCTTTTTTTTTTTTTTTTTTTTATGTGGGTACCAGGAATTGAACTCAGGGCCACTTTACTACTAAGCCCCAGCCCCAACCCTATTTTGTATTTTATTTAAAGACAGGGTCTCACTGAGTTGCTTAGCGCCTCACTTTTTGCTGAGGCTGACATTGAACTCACAATCCACCTACCTCAGCCTCCCGAGCAGCTGGGATTACGGGTGTGTGCCACTGTGCCTGGCCCATGGTATGCATTTCTAATGTAAAGAACTACCAGGAGATCACTTGACTGTTCTAAGGCTATCAAAATAGAAACAGCAAGAAAAGAAAGTTTCCCCCATGTGTACCAAGGCAGGATTTATCTTCAATCTATTATTTGGGAGGATTTGGAAGTAATAAAACATAAGAGTCTTCCAGATTTGGGATTTAACTGTTGACTAGCTTTGATACTAAAGATCTTTATTCAAATTTGGTGAACTCTGGTGTTGAATTCTAAGAGTTTTTTGGAGTTGTCTGGAATTATGGTTGTATTTTAAGTCTACTTGTTTATGTTCTGCTGTCACCATAACATCTATTGGTGACTACTTCAAGCTTTTCTCAATGATTTTGTTTTGAAAAACGACTCAGCTAAAGTTCAAGAAGTAGCCAAAGGCAAGGCAAGTATCTTTGCTACCTCTTGTAAAATCCTTATTCTCTCTTTCCCTACCCAGCTCACCCAACTTTTCATGGTGGCACCCAGTTTCATATCTTGATCATTCTTTTGATCTTTCACTTATTCTCTTATTCATTCCTATAATTACTTAGTAAATATTTTAAGCAACTGCTATGTGCCAGGTACTATTCTAGATGTTTTGGAATATGATAGAGGAACAATTTTGACACAAGTTGCTGCTTTCATGGAGCTTATGTTCCAGTGGAATTGAGAGATAATAAGTAGGCACATCAAGTAAATTGTGGAATGTAGGATGTGATGGTCCATGTTTTGGAGAAAGTAAAGACTGGGAATAGGGAATGTTGCAGGGTAGGGAGTTGCTACTTTAAATAGATCACTCCAGGAGGCTGGAGCAAAGTCCTGAGGGACAGGTCAAGGAAGCAGGGCATGCAGATATCTTGAAGAAGAATGAGCACTCTGAGCTTTAGAGAATAGCTGCTGTGGCTTTGGAGACCTGGTGGAGTAGGGAATCATTGGTATATTAGAGAATGGAGAGCTTGCCCAGGTGGCTGGAGCATAGTGAGCAAGGGGGAAAGGCAAAGGTGGTTAAACCTGTTAGGTATCATGGGCAGGTCAAACAAGGCCTATGGACCTGTCTAAATATGGTGATATTCATCTGAGCACAATGAAAACTTTCAGTGTAGCTTAATGGTATGTTATCTGTTTAAATACTAAGTACTTTTTAATTATTCTGTAGCATTGTCACGTGCATCAGTTACAAAGCTATTGAATTGGGAATGTCAACATGATTGTGAAAAGTGCCTGCTATACTTTGTGTCCTGTATCTGGTCTGTCAGTCACCGGGAGCAATGTGATAGGCAAGAGATATAACCTTTAGTCTTCATCCTACCACCAACTGCTTGTGTTAACTGCTGGGGATTCTTATCTTCAAATACAGAGGGTGGATGAGATTAGTGGTTTTCAGGCATTGGGAACTCCTAAAGCCCCTTTAAATTTTTTAATTAATTAATTAATTTATTTTTGGTACCAGGGATTGAACCCTGGGACACTTTAACACTGAACTACATCCTCAGTCCTTTTTATTTTTTTAAATTTTGAGATAGGACCTAAGTTGCTGAGGCTGACCTCAAACTTGGAATCCTCTTGCTTCAGCCTCAAAAGACACTGGGATTACAGGAGTGTGCCACCATGCCCAGCTTTATTTTTAAGTTTTTAAATTGCATTCAGGCTTCACTTAGAAGAAAGTTCCCCTCAGCTTAAACAAAATTCCCAGTGTGGTTATCTCTTTTGTTTTCCAGTGTGATGAATTTGCAGTCTCATAGAAGTTCAAATGACAATATTCCTTCTGAATCCTTTATTACTCAGTGTTTCAATAGCAGTATTAACTATCTCTCATTGAAGTCAGAAGATAATATGTCAACAGTTAGATAAGGCTTTTGAGATCCCATCCTTCAAGACTGAGGTGGCTTCCATTATATATGAATTTTAAATAAGTGACTAATATAAGTAAACATCTTAGTCAGTACTCCTAGCACAACAATATAGAGATTAGCACTGAGAAAAATAACTGTGGTTGATGTGCAGAGAAGGACCATTCCAATTTTTAAAAATAATGAATGACGTGAGTGTTTGTCATTATATGTGTTATATTCTGCATATAGTCATATTCTCATAATCCATTAATATATTTGGAAGAGAGACTGAATATTTTTAGTACTTATGGTTAAAGATATATTTTACTGAAAATTTTAATTTTTTGACTAAGAATATTTTTTTAAAGATATTGACCGCTTGCTTCCTTTCCAATCCAGAATCTCAATCTGCTATTTTGGAAACTCCGGAAAAAAGTTCAGATGCTGCCCAGCAGGTAAGGAAATCTTATTAGGATGTCAAATGTTTATCTCATTTATCTTAACATCATGACAGGCTCTGTGATTTATCTTCCAATCTGCTCTGCTGGCTGGGTTGTCTTTGTTCCCCTAAGCCTTTAGGGGAACTGGTCAGGCAGAAGGGGATATTTTCTTTTATTTGTGTTTTTCATGGAAAATCGGCCTTGAAGTGGAACTGAGTACAAGTTTTTCAGAAGCTACATCATTCTATATCCAGCCAAAGAGCTGGGCCCAACAACAGCTCTCTCCAGCAGGAAAATCTGGCCACTTTAGGAGACTTCTCTTCTGAGATGGGCCTGGCTGAATAGTCCGATGGATACTTTCTTTAAAATAATCTTTCAGAGCTTTTCTAAAATCAAATAAGACTTTTTCCCCCCTTGGTGGTGGGAGTGGGATTTAGGCCCTTGTATAGGCTAGGCAAGCAATCTACCACAAGCTACATTCCCAGCCTCTTAAGTTTTTAAATTGCTTTGGTGGAAAAAATATTATTTAGTATCTGTTTAAATCCATGGTGCTTTTTTCTGTTACAGAAGAAGCCAAAAGTTTTGTCTTTTTTTTTTTCTTGTGCTTAAATGGACTTATTATTTAAAAAAAAAAATTGGCAAGGAAGATAATATTTTTGTGGAACAATAATTATGGATAGTAGTTGATATTTTATATATAAATTTTTTGGTTTAATTTATTTATACTTTTGTCCAACTGTGCTTCTGAAAATAACTTAGTGCTGTTAGAAATCAACAGTAAAGGGGATGTTTGTTCTGTTGAGTGCGGTCTAGCAGGAAAAAAGAGGACTCATACTTGTGTTCTACACCCAGATCTGTTTCTGGTTACTATGTAATGACATATGTAGAGGATCTGGGACAGTGCCATTCTCTGTAAATTAAAGAATTGTTCATCCTTTAAAACTCTTAAAAGCCTAAATTTAGAGTCTATTTGCTAAGTGAAATAAGCTAATCCCAGAAAGTCAAAGGTTGAATGTTTTTTTTTTTCTGATATATGGAATCTAGTCTAAAATGAAAGAGAGAGAAGAAACAAGGATTTGTTTGGGGGGCTTCCATCAAAATAAAAGAAAGATCAGGGGAGTAGAAGAAAGGGATTGAGGGGAAGGGAGGAAGGATGGGATAAGGGAAAAACAGTAGAATAATCCCATCTAAATAAGAAAATAGGAGGAAGGAGAAGAGTAAGGCTAAGGGAAAGTACTGGGAACTGATATTCATGTATTTATAATTATGAATATGATATTTCACGTATAATTTTGTCAAAAGGAATCCTAGCGTTATGTGTAACTAACTTGAATCAATTAAAATTGAAGGAAAAAAATTTTTAAAAACTAACTTTCCATTTGAAGAAGCAGCCTTGCATCATACATGAAAATTGTGCTCCCCCTGGAGGAGAAATGAGGCATAACATTAGCATAGAAAATAGTCCATGATGTTTCACAAAAATACAGCATCATATGTGCTATTATAATTAAAAGCAAATCTGCTTGTAAGGGCAGTGTAATCAAGTTTTTTCAGCTTATTTGTTTTTGCCAGTGAAGGGACATACATCAACCTGGGGGTACTTGGAGAGGCATGGTGGACTCAGCTGATGGGTTATTTAATTAACTACAATCTAACCGAAAGAGAATTAGATAAAGCTAAAAAGAGGGAAAAGAGAAATAGTAAATTCAGTAAAATTAAGAAAAAAGAATGCCTTTAACACATCATCTCATTATTTTTTGAGCTTTTTGTTGTTGTTAAGGTAGTCATGGTTAAATTGTTACCTGAAAGAAAATGTTAATTTTTTCTAAATTTTATGTTCAAGTGATACTTGACTGAATTCTTTGTTGTATATGATACTGCCAAAGAGAACCTAGACAAGAAGTATTCTGTAATAACAACATGATAAAACATGTACAACACTGTCTTCTATATTAATATTATAGTTATAATATCTTTAAAATACACACTCATGTGGAATATTATTATTTATTTATTTTTGGTACTGGGGATTGAACCCCCGGGTACTTTATTCCTGAGCTACATCCCCATTCCTATTTATTTATTGTTACTGGGGATGAACCCAATGGCATTTAACCTCTGAGCCACATCCCCAGCCCTTTTTTATATTTTATTTAGACACAGGGTCTTGCTAAGTTGCTTAGGGCCTCACCAAGTTGCTGAGGCTGGCTTTGACTTGCAATACTATTGCCTCAGCCTCCCAAGCTGCTGGGATTCCAGGCATGTGCTACCTTGCCTGCTCTCATCCGTTTTTTACTTTTTATTTATTTTGAGTCAGGGTCTTACTAAATTGCTTAAGGCCTTGCTAAGGCTGGCCTTGAACCTGGTATCCTTCTGTGTCAGCCTCCTGAGTTGCTAGATTACAGCTGTGTGCTGATGCACTTGGCTTATGTGAAAGATTATTTAGTGATTTTTCTCTTTTCCTTGAGGTATGGTCTATGGTAAAATATATTGCAGTAAGCAGAAAACCTGGTGGACTAGGGGATTTAAAAACAGAGACTTAAGGGTGAAATAGATTGAATAAATATTCCTTATTTGAACAATGAAGTGTCCAGAAGTCAAGAAATATTATAAATTAATTAAGAGTTAATAATATTTGGAAGAAGTTGAGGTTAAGAACATAACAATGGCATGACTGACTTTTGCGAACGTTGACTCCTTGTTATAAGTTTTTTTTTTTTTTAATGGACTGGCTCATTTTCGATGTTTTTTATTTTTCATAAAAGTCTAAGTAACTGACCATAAGGGTGATACAAGGAGCTAGAGTTATCAACCTACTACTGTATACTTATTGTTTTACTATATTATATTGTGTATTCCTTACAATACTTCTTTAAAATAATTATTTTAATTCACATTTTACTGATAGAGAAAAATGATGTTGATAGGAGGTAACAGTAATTTGCCTAAAGCCACAAAATTGATGAAGGGAGAAAATAAGATTAGAGCATATGCATTTGATTCTATACCTCTACAATGATTAAAAACTCATACTTTTATAGTGCAAAGCTAAGGCTGTTTAGTATCATTTTATTCCAGAACCATTAGATGGAGGAGATGAGAAATTAATTTTGTTGTCCTAATAATTTTAAGCTCTATTATTTATAAGAATTAGATGTCAAAAATCATAGAATTTGCAGGGAAATGGATGGCATTAGAGCAGATTATGCTAAGTGAAGCTAGCCAATCCCTAAAAAACAAATGCCAAATGTCTTCTTTGATATAAGGAGAGTAACTAAGAACAGAGTAGGGTCGAAGAGCAGGAGAAGAAGATTAACATTAAATAGGGATGAGAGGTGGGAGGGAAAGGGAGAGAGAAGGGAAATTGCATGGAAATGGAAGGAGACCCTCAGGGTTATACAAAAGTACATACAAGAGGAAGTGAAGGGAAAGGGAAAAATAATACAAGGGGGAGAAATGAATGACAGTAGAGGGGGTAGAGAGAGAAGAGGGGAGGGGAGGGAAGGGGAGGGAGGATAGTAGAGGATAGGAAAGGCAGCAGAACACAACAGACACTAGTATGGCAATATGTAAATCAATGGATGTGTAAGTGATGTGATTCTGCAATCTGTATATGGGGTAAAAATGGGAGTTCATAACCCACTTGAATCAAAGTGTGAAATATGATATATCAAGAAATTTGTAATGTTTTGAACAACCAACAATAAAAAAATTAAAAAAAAAGAATTAGATGTCAAGATACATTATAGATACATATAGGTATATTAGTTTACCTATACATTTGGAAGTTCGATGTGCTAAATTGTGATAGTTTTACTAAATTTAGTGTTTTATTGCTTTTTTTTAAAAAAAAAGTCTTTATGATTTTTCACATTAAGCACCTTGCTCTTTTCTTTTTAGTCACTAGATGGCAGCTCTGTATCTTTGTAAATTACCACTGCAAAGGAAGTAAGAGGATTTAGGCCTGTTTGCTCTATATGAATAATAAATATTGCAGGTTTGCTTGTCCATCTGGTACTGCCTGCAGTGTTCTGTGGTCAGAATGAGATCCTCAGGACTGCTTGGTCAGCTCTGCAGCGGAGTTGGAAAGCATCTTTTAGGTTTTTCTTCAGATGTGTGTTCAAGGCATGTGTTCTCTCAACTGAAGCTAATTGGAATTTATTAAATGAATTTTGACTTTACTCTCTCCCTGTAGTTAATAATTCTGAGAGCTCAATATCTGCATAAAAAAAAACAAATCTGCAAAATCTGTATTGTTCAAAGAATTATGTCATTAACTGAAATAGGACTTTCAATATTCTTCTCTTATCCTTTGGTATTTGAAATATTAAATCCTTTTATACTCTAAAGGATTATAAATAGTTAAGTGTCAATTATTTTGTCTAAAAATGTTTGCTTCAAGTTAAATATTGGTGTACATAGCATGCTTTAACTGGTTGTCATAAGGTTTAACTTATTTTTTGTTCTTGAAATTATATACAAAATTTTTATTTTGAAGCATTTTCCTAAAACTCTTTATCTTTCTAATGTTAATAGATCACTTGAAAGGTAAACAGAATTAAAAAATTTTGATTTTTAAACACTCTAGCTGTAGGTAATGATTGATAATATCAGATAATTAAAAGTTAAATTACAATATTTATTAGTAATGAATAGCCACATTTATGACAAAGTGCTAAGCAATAAAAAGAAACATATAAGGACTATCTTATATATGTTGAACAGTTTATATGCTAATAAGGTCTCAAGTGTCAGAACAATATTCCTTTCCCATCAGCCCTAGAAGGGCCCCTTATTACCCAATTCAATTACAAATTTACTTGAATTAAAAATTATTTTCCATTGGATTTTCTTAAAGTATCGATATAGTGCTCTTTATACAATGACCTCTCTGTGCAATTTATCAGTTTTTCAGAAGTATCTTAATTTAGGAACAAATAAAGGAAACAGAGGAAAATGATGTGGAAAACTTAATTGATGGTACCTGAAAGATCATGTGTCTTGGCATAGAAAGTGTCTTGGCACAGAAAAAATTTGAAAAGTAAAAGACATCAGATTAAAAGAAAGGTGTGAGGTGAAAGTAATTCTGAAGAAATGGTGATGTATATTTACAAAAGCAAGGCGTCATTTGAATTAGGATAGAATGCAATGGACATATGGAAGAGTTAGGAATAAAAAAATATTGTTTAATGCAAGGTCCTTCCCATCTCTAAAGGAAAAGTTATATAGGTTAATCTACCATCTCTAACCCAAAATGCTTCAGAATCTGAAACTGCTTGTGCTCCAGCATGATGCCACAAGTAGAAAAAAATTCCATTACCATGAAACTTTGTGTGATGTGCAAAATTATTAAAAATATTGTAAAAAGTTCCTTCATGCTATGTGTACAAGTTATATATGAAACTAATGAATTTCACATTTAGACTTGGGTCACATTCCTAAGATATCTTATTAAATGTATGCAAATACTTCAAAATGAAAAACAACAACAACAACAACAAAACAAAACAAAAAAAAAAACGGAAATCCCAAACACTTCTGATCCCAAGCATTTTGGATGAGGGCTATTTGACCTATATGAACTTACAAGGATTACAAATCAACGAAACAATTCACAAGATAAGTAAATAAGAAAAATATAAACCAGAGTAAGAAAAATAGGGCTTAGGGGGCGAGACATTAGAAACCATGGGTTAGCCATTCTTACAGTCCACCTCAATGTCGAATCATTCATTCTAAGATGTTTAATAAGTACTTTATAAGTGTTCTAACCTCATCCATGGATTAAGCTTTGATGGGATTCTTAGCTGAATGTACTATTGTGAGGGTGGTGGAAACTGTAGGAGGTGGGACAATTTTGAAGGGGACTATATCTTGTCTCTGTCCCTTCTTTTCTCTCTATTTTCTGGTTCTTATGAGCCATAGATTTGCTCTAACACACCCTCCCCTCCATAATGGTCTGCCTCACTACAGGCCCACAGCAATGAGGCCAAGGTACTATGGACTGAAACCTCTGGAACTATTCAAAGTAAATCTTTCCTCCTTTATGTTGTTTTTCTCAGGTATTCTGTCATAGGAGTAGAAAGCTGACTATATAGAATGTTTATCCCTTATCAAAAATTTGCTGACATACTGTATGCAAAATATTTGTGGTAGATATTGAGGGAAATACAAGGTATTACAAGACAATGTCCCAGTTATTAAGCAGTTAAGTTAAAGGGATATATCTCTTCTTTGTACTTGAAATGATATGCAAGATGTAAGGTAATTCTGCTAAGATATGTAGTGTATTTGTATTACAGAACTTAAAATCAATGGGAAAGTTTTTGAGAAACTATAAGGACAGTTTCTTTGATCAATTCCTTATTTTGGGCAGGTGGAGGAATAAGAGTATTTCAGGAGGGAGAAGAGAGTAAAGGTAAAGCAGTGGTGTTGGGGTGGGAGGGGCAGTAATCCAGGTGATGTGAGAGGCAGCTTGCTTTTAGCCTCTTGGCCTTCTCTATGCATCCTGACAGCCCTTGGAGAGCCCAGAGCCCATTGATTGCTACAGCAGTCTCTTGACAGGCCTTCTTACTTTGAGTCTTAATCCTGTCTAATCTCTCTTCCACAATGCCTCCAGAGTTATCTTCCTAAAAATTCAAATTCACTGATGTCTAATATCTTTTTAGATTTCATTCATGGACCACTCATAGTTTTTGAGAAAAAATACAGACTCCTGAGCTTGATAGATAGGGTTTTCTCTTGCCATCCTGTCTTTGCCTGATCATTCACTATTTCCTCTTGTTGGGCTTATTCCAGCCTTTAAAATACCCTAGCTTTTTGAAACTTAAGAGTCCTTTGTATTTGTCTGTATGTATGTGTTTCTTCCACACTCATACTTCCCCTATTTTAATTTACATAATTTTTATTACTTAACCTAAACTCATCAAATTTGACTTCCTCTTTGACATATTACCTGAGGAGCCTCAGTCCATAGGCTCTTTTCATGTCCGCATTCTATGACACCCTATAATTTATCTCCCTTTTCAATAATCATTAAATATACAATTAAATTCTTTAAGGATAAGACGATTAGTACTTTCTTTGTCCCTCCCATGTCTAACACAGGATCTGACATTATGGGGATCACAGAAAATGTTTGATGAAAGAGTAAACATATGAGAGACCTGGTGAGAGACAGCAGAGTGTGCATCTTGGGGAGTGGTAGAAAATTTCCTTATATTCATACCATAGTGGTTGACAATGTGAGCTTCGGACCAGTTTGCATGGGTATGAATTCCAGTTATTCCACTTGTAACTGAGGAACTGTCAAAGATAAACAAAACCAGATACTAGTAAAGATGGTAAGGTCAGATATTACTCTGTAGTAGCTATTGCAACAGGGAGAGGTGACAGAGGTGACAGCATTTTAAAGGGAAAATGGAGAAACAGGGAGAAGAGTGTGAGGAGATTCAGGAGAGTCAAGGAAGTGAAAATTACAAGGGGCTCATTAGTGTAAAAGGATTAGACCAGCAGTGTCTGCTAACGGCAGTTATTGAAGTTAGGATCCTTTGTTTCCCCCAGAGACCAGGAAATAGAGTTCCTATCTCTAGGTGTTGGTAAAATAAACAACAAATTTTTTTTGGCAGTCTTGAGTTTTCTTATGTAGGCACTCTAAGGGGGTGTGTGGTCTTGAGCCGTTGGACAGCATGATAGTGTTTGTTCAAGTCTTTGTAGGCCACGGTTGAGGCCTAGTCAAGAAGAGGTGTCAGAGATCTGGCTGGAGTTATGAAGGAGAGAATCTTTTTCAGAATTTTTCTTCGTCTATTTTCTGTTGCTATAGAAAATGGAATATTATAGACTGGGTAATTTCTGAAGAATAGAGCTCACAGTTTTGGCAGCTGGAAAATCCAAGAGTGTGGCACCAGTATTTGTTGAGGACCTTCTTACCATATCACAACATGAAGTCAGGGTTATTCTCTGATTAGTTGACAAAAATTTAACCAAAGGTTTACAGGAATTTAACCCTGTGTTTCCTGTAGGAGCACGAGTTCAAAATTGATTACTTCACAACATGGCAGAGTGCAACATTTCAAGGGACAGAGCGAGTGCGCTAGCTCAGTCTTCCTTTGATAAAGACACTACTAGCATCATGGTGGCCTCTTCCCTCACGATCTCATCCAATCCTAATTCCCTCCCAATTACCATTTTTGGAAGTATTTAATTATTTTAACTGTGGATCAGGTTTTCAACACATGATTTTTTTTTGGCGGGGGGCATATTCAAACCATAGAAGAAATTTAGTAGAACTGCTAATGAAATGTTAGTTATTAGAGTTGTTATGAGATTTATTATGCTTTTCAGGGAAATTGTTTTACTCTGTGCCTTAGTTTCCTCATGTATAAAATGGGCATAATAACAATTCCTATCTCTTAGGGTTTTGGTGGGTTTTAAATGCATTCATTTATGTAAAGTGCTTTGTAGAGATTCTGGCACTTAGGAAACACTCAACATATTAGCATATTTTAATATTATCTGAGCAATATTCTGTGTATTTAAAAATTGCTTTCGTAATATAGTCAATCATTATTTGTCAGTTGTGTATTGCAAACTCACTCACTTGCTAAAATTTATTGTATTCCTCAAAACAATATTCATGTGGTACTTTCATGGTCACTTGCAAACATACACAGAGTATTAAAACTTTTAGTCTCTCAACTATGTATATTGAGCAAGGGGAAGCTCTGCTTTCTTATTTTAGCTTTAATCTGTAAACAAGTATCTTTTTGTTGTCTATTTTAATGCCATGTTTTTTACCTTTTTATATTTTTGCCTGGTGATTTCACTGTTTAAAATGGTTCCCAATCTTAGTGCTAAAGAGCCATCTGGTGTTCCTAAGAGCAGGAAGGCTATGATGTGCCTTATGGAGAAAATGCAGGTCAGATGAGCTCTGTTCCAGCATAAGTTACTGTGAGGCTAGCCATCAATTCAATATTAATGAATCAGCAATAGGTATTAAATAAGGTGTCTTTCAGCAGGAACACACATGAAGTCAGGGTTATATTCTGATTAGGTGACAAAAATTTAACCAAATGTTTGTAGGAATCTAACCCTGTGTTTCCTGTAGGAGCAGGAGTTCAGTATTGATTACTTCAGTGTTTGCAGTTACTTTATTCATAACTAATGGGAATACCATGATTGACTGTATGTTATTTAATGTTCATGGCATCTGTCTGAAGTGGGCTGACTGGGTATGGGGTATCCGAATGTTATAGGCTATAACCTTGTAAATCAAGTAGAGAATTTAACATATCTTGTGCTCAGAAGGTAGGAGCTATGGGTTTTTGCACAAGTAAGTATAATGATGGGTTAATATTTAAGGAACAATTACTTGGCCAGGAAATGTAATATTGATAGGAAAAGGGACAGTAGAGCCATTTAGGGGGACCAACTATTAAACTTCCAACCCTATCCATGTGGTGATGAGAATCTCAACTAATGTGTTGATGTGATATAGGAAAAATAGCAAGCAAAGACTGCCACTGGGGGTGGTTGGGGATATAGTTCAGTTGGTAGAGTGCACATGCGAAAGGCCCTGGATTTAATCCCCAGTACCAAAAAGAAAAAGAAAAAGAAAAAAAAAAAGAAAGAAAGTCTGCCAATGGGGTCAGTAACTCTGTAGAGTATCAATTAGCCTGTCCTTCTAAAAGCAGTCTCTGCACCAGAAACATTGACATCCACTGGAAACTGGTTTAAGAGACAAAGATTTAAAGAAGTGGTTTAAAGATGTTAGCAAGCCTAAGTAAACTGATAAAAAAAGAAAAAATTGCAATGATGAGAAATTACAGATGCAGAATCTGATGAGGTCTTTCAGTGTATTTAGAGAAGACAGCAGACCAAGGACAGTCTTCACCTCTTCCCCCCAAAATCCAGGGAAGGGAACAGAGAAGAATGGGAAAAGAGGAGTGTAAAATTGTAGAAGCCAAGAGAAGAGAGGGTTTTAAGAAGGCAGAAGTGTTAGTAGTCTTTGATTCTTTATAATAGCCAGGGTTAAACTTATAAGGCAGCAGCTCCACCACTCTGGCTAATGTTCCTAATTCATTCCGTTTGATTTTCTCTAAGCTTTGTTCTTTAGGAAGGCTTTTTTTTTTTTTTAAAATGACCTTTGAGAATAGTTGGGTGTTAACACAGGAAAGGTGATTAGGAGGTGAAAAATGGAACTGCACTTTACACCCATAGACCACTAGAGGAAAGTGAAACTGTAATAAAATATTGTTTTCTTGTTTGCACTATTTGGGAAAATTAAGACATATATTGTTTTAGAGTATGATCCATAACTGTGCCACAATGCCACATCAAATAACTGAAGAGAAAATTTAGAAGATGAAAGAGGGAACAAAAACACCAAGTTCCTTTCCTTTACTATTTATTTCACCTTTTCTTATTTATTTATTTATTTAGTAGTTGCAGATGGATAGAATGCCTTTATTTTTTTTAATTATTATTTTTATTAGCTACACATGACATTACAATGATCTGGCAATTCATACATTTGAATCAATTGGGGTATAATTTCTCATTTTTCTGATTGTACAGATTGCAGAATCACATTGGTCATACAGTCACCTATATACATACAGCAATCATAATGTCTATTCTATTCTGTTGCCCTTTCTATCCCCCTTTCCCCTCCCCTCCCCTCCCATCACTTCTCTCTATCCAATCTAATGTGACACACTTTTTTTTTCTTTTTCTCATCATAACATCATACATGTATTCTGTATAACAATGAGGTTCTCCTTCCATCTTCCGTGCAACTCCCCTTCTCCCTCCTTTTCCCTCCCACCTCTCTTCCCTATTTAGTGGTAATCTTCTTCTCATGCTCTTCCTCCCTATCCCATTTTGAGACACCCCCCTTATATCAGAGAAGACATTCGGCATTTGTTTTTTAGGGATTGGCTAACTTCACTTAGCATAATCTGCTCCAATGCCTTCCATTTCCCTGCAAATGATCTTGTTATTTTTTAGTGCTGAGTAATATTCCATTGTGTATGAATGCCACATTTTTTTAATCCATTCATCTATTGAAGGGCATCTAGTTTGGTTCCACAGTCTAGCTATTGTGAATTGTGCTGCTATAAACATTGATGTGGCTGTGTCCCTGTAGTATGCTCTTTTTAGGTCTTTTGGGTATAGTCCGAGAAGGGGAATAGATGGATCAAATGGTGGTTCCATTCCCAGCTTTCCAAGAAATCTCCATACTGCTTTCCAAATTGCAGAATGCCTTTATTTTATTTGTTACTTTTATGTGGTGCTAAGGATCAAACTCAGTGCCTCACACATGCTAGGCAAGTGCTCTGCCACTGAGCTACAGCCCCAGCCCTATTTCATCTTTTCCTGATCCTCTTTCCCAGACACATTGTTTATTACTCCCACTGAGGTTATTGACTAATGATGATTCCTTTAACCTTTATATCAATCTGTTTATCAATAATTATGCTAAAAGTAATGTGACCAATTATGATTTCTAATTTATCTTTCTCCTTTCCACATCAAATTTCTCTTTTATGTAGTAAAGGATCTGGAGGAGTTATTCATATTCATTTCAGCTCAAAAAAATTTAATTTTCAATAATTCACTTTGGTTTCCTTATCAAGATTCATAGATGCCATTTGAGCCCTCTCTGTGTGAAGCTTTTCTTTTTTATAATATATTCTACTTTAGAAACCTTAAATAAGTTATTTATAACTTACCATATGTTCTAATACTTAAGCCTTTCTTGAAATTTCACTTCAGATTTGAAATTGTACTTTACATATGTGCATAATCATATTTAAAAATCTGGATTTTTTTCCTATAGATTCATGTCTATCATGTATTGGTTTATTGGTTTGTTCCAGAACCTTAGAATGGTTCCGAATGTAGAACGTAACAAATAGAGTTTATATACTTCTGTGAAGATCAGGATGCCTATTTTATAGATGTGCCCTAATCTATTTTATACAGTCCCCTAGCTTTCTGGTAATATATTATTAGAATTTAGCAGATCTTAAAATCTAAGAATGGTAGAAAATGAATTACATATCTCCTATCAAGACTTACTAAAGAGATTATTACAGTGGTAACTTACTAATAAGCAGTTTTTATATTTTAGGTTCTGAAAGTATCCTGCTTACATAATAAACATAATAAAGTTTCAAAGATGAGCAAATTAACTTTTCAGCAAAAACTTTACTTGAGTATATCTTGGCTTTCTTTTTGACAGTTGTAACCTTAATGTTACAGTAATGTTTTCTTTTTTTCTGGGAATCAGATAATGTTGCATTTGGAAAAATGTTTTTGGTGAACATTTTATTTTTCAATGGCAATTTGTATTTTGTGATATGCAAGTGTTCAAACAATTTATAAGAACTCACCATCACCACCCACATGTAAGATTATACATGAATGGAAGAATTTTGGCTGACTTACTGTATATAATTGTTGAGCCAAAGTAGATGGAATACTCTACCACTTTTAATGATTGAGGGTTTTGAAACAATAGTTTTAAATACAAATAATCTTAAAATTGGCGTTACATAAAATACATTTGTTAGTGTGTTGACTAAAAATAGGTTTATCTTTCCTCCATTATATATGTTCTATGCAAAAATTGCCAATATTGGTTTTCCTTTCCTTTTTAAAAAAATACTTAATTTTTGATAATAAGAACCATTAACATGAGATAGTGTTACACAGTTTCTCGTAATGCTTTTTTGAAAAATATAGAAGTCTAGAGTGTGTTTCTCCAATGTCAAGTCCTGTGAGAATCTGATAGGCCTCCCTCTATTTGTATCCTGAAGAGAGAGAAGATCAAATAAATAAATAAATGAAAATAAAAAAGAGAAGATTAAGTCCCAGACACTGGACACAGGAGAGCAGGCTCCTAAATTGAGGGCTTTCTGTGGACCACAGACTGCCTGGCAATCTCTTAGAGATTAAATTAGAGCTTTGTCAGTGGGTGGCCCTGAAGATAGATCTTCACTTCACTTCCTGTGGATCCCAAGAGGAAGATGTTTGCTTAACTGACCAAAGAATAGAAAATCTTTTTTCTTAATAATGACCAATATTTACCATGTAAATTTCTTTATAAATCCCTAAAAATGAACAACAACAAAACTAAAAACACAGAAATCACCCCTTAACTGCTGACAAGCAAGGCAAGCCTTCTCCAGAGAGCACTATAGAAAGTTCCCGCTGACACTGTGAATTGGTACTCTCTCAGAGCCAGCCAGCCCTCCATATACCCTGGGTAAGGAAGGCCAGATAAGAGTCTTTCATGACTCTTAGCTAAATTCAGGAATAAAAAATCCTACATATATTTGGCTATTCTGTAATAGTGGCTGGCTGGCTTTATTTTATAGGCTAGTCAGTTAAGGTTTGAGATGAACATTAATTAATTGCTCTGCTTCCTGGAATGGAAGAAAATTGTAACATTGAATCAGGACTAGGATTTTACAGTCATAGAGGGGAATGAAGAGTCTAGCAAATTTTTGTTTGTTTGTTTTTTCTTTGTACAATGGGAATAATGTAAGAAGCAGATAGTCTCTTATCCCAAATTTTCTTCCATGTTCTCTATTAAAAAACTGTATAAAAATATTATCTATATAAAAATTTCTACTTTTGTCTCTGCTATCTGTTATTATTATATATTAACATATTATTATCTTAAAAAATTATTGGACTCTACCACCTTACTGGAACCACCTGGCTATTATGGCCTTATTTATTATAGACTCAGTTCTGGAATTTTATTTTCTTATCACTATTTCCTCTGCCATTTCTTAGTTCTGGTTCTTATTGTATCTTATACTTGAAAACTTTTATTTATTTATTTTTTTTAGTTATTACTGGACCTTTATTTATTTATATCGGTGCTGAGAATCGATCTCAGTGCCTCATACATGCTAGGCAAGTGCTCTGCCACCGAGCCACAACCCCAGCCCATATTTGAAAACTTTTGGAACTGATAGAGTATATCAAATTCTTATTTTCTCAACTTTTTATTAGCTAACTGCCCTTAATTATCTCCTTGTTTAAAAAAAATAAGTAAAATAGACAATGCACACAAAATAATAAATTGACCACTTATAAAATTAGGTCCAACCCTGAATCCCTCCCTATTTAACATAGGCCATCTATTACTATCCACCATGCTTTAGTTTTATCAGAGTGAATTTGTCAATGATAGGGTGTTTGAAGACACATGATGCAAATACAGATATAAGGAAACATTGCTAGTCTTGCAGAATTTGTAAGATTTCTTAAAATCAGGAAAGGTGATGATGGAGGATTTGTATCACATGTTATATAATGGATTCATGATCACCTAATATAGTTGGCAAATACAGCAAGGATTATTATATAACAGATATTTTTTTTTAAAGGTAAGTTTACACATCATGATTGCCAAAGGCCTTTAAGAAGATTGATGAAGTTCTCAGATATTACCAAAAAATGACCATCTTTTCACAATAGCACCATGTAGTTTTGTCCAAAAATTTTTGTGGAAAATTATTTTAACTCTAAGAATTTATAAATGCATGCAATTATTATAAAATATATTTTAAAAATCTGATACAGTTGCTTAGGAAAAAAAATTCTTTTTTCACAATTTGTTCTGAAATATTGGGACCTGATTATGCTTTGTTGCAGGAACCAGAACATATGTTAGGTGTATTAACCAGAAGTGTTTACTATATAAATAAAGTGTTTTATGGAAAGGTTGGAAAATTTAAAGGATCTACTTCTAAGCTAAAACTTTTATAGATTTTGAAACATGGTCTACCAGGAAAGCTAAGACCTTTGAGGTTATTATTGCAAATTGGAGAGTGAACATTGGAATGTTGTTTCAGAGAAGCTTCAAATTTTCAGATCTTTACTGTCAACAGAACAACCAAAGCACAAAGGACATGGTTCTCACCTCATTCCACTTTCTAAAACCCTGTGTGACTACACTTAATTGGTTGAACCTGGCTATAAGAGAGTCTATGAAAATAGTTTTTCTTTACAATTTAATAAATAGCAGGAGAGGTGGTGAGGATTGGGAGAACCCGTCTAACATAACAACCAAATTGTCTAGAGTGTATTACACTTAACAGGTTGTTCTGAACAACATAATCCCAGTGTATAAGAAATAGCCCCAGGTACTGTGAGACTGAAGGATATGAACAGATCCAGAATTACACAGAGTATAGTTTATTGGGAACTTACTAATAGAAACATGGTCCTGTGAGGCAGCACAATCAGTGAATCCCCTTGATTTGGGTCAGCAGTAAGGATGTGTATATTGGTCGGGACCCAAATGGCTTCATCTAAGCCTACATGTACCTGGTTTATCTCACTCTAATACCAAAGAGTCAGGGACATTCCTGGCACAAGGGTCTGGTCATAAAACTCTACATACCACTCTAATGGTTTTGTGTATTTATAGTATGCTGGGAGGCTACATGGGGGAAAACAGACCAATGTTACTCAGGAGTGATCATGGTGGTTATGACTCAAGATGGTTGTAGTCATGTCATGATGAATCCCTATTCAGGTATTTTTCTGGTTCCAGTTTTCATGTATAACAGGATTCTCCTTAATCTTTTGCCAACTGACTATGTAAATTATAATTAAAAATTCAAGATATCTTCCCAGTCACTGATACTATGACATTTGTTGTAACTAGCTATGGATGCTGTGTTGGAGTAGCTGCCTGTGACTGTGGAAGCATAAATCCATATAGAAAAAAAGTGTGTCATAATTTCTACTATGTAGGCCATTATGACTTAAGGATCACTTTCTTCTTTGTGAATTTGTTTTGCTAACTGTCCCAAATTTTTATAATGCTTTTTATGATATTCAGATCTGTGATGGAAAAGAACTGGCCTATATAATATCATTTAAAAATACAGTTTTGGAAAAAACAAGTGTCATATGGTTTCTTTTATTTGTAGAAGTTAGAGGAAAAAAAAAAGAAAAAGGAACAACAATGAAAGAGATCTCTTGAAAATAGAAGGGTGACACTTAGGGTAGTGGAAGGCATCCAGGCATGGGCACGGGGCAAAGGAGAGGACAAGGGGAGGTACTGGGCAATGAAATTGATTAAATAGTGTTATGCACTTGTATAAATATGCCATTATGTATAATTAATATGCACCAATAAAAATTTTTAAAAATAAAAATAGAGTTTTGGAAAACTGTTCCAGAATCTACTTCTTGTATGCCATTCATCAATTAACCTTTTTTATATAACAATAATTTATGGGAACCATAATTATATACCAGGATAATTCAAGAATTATTGATTTGTAATTGAAGGTCACTTTTAAGGTGTGCTTGAAAAATGAAGATAATCTATACATTTAATTAACCCATTGTAACAAAGGACTAGTCATACTCTTGTTAGGATGAATTTTAATGCTAGCATTTTCTTTTAATTACTTCTCATATGTACCAGCATCATAATTGATGAATGGAATTATGTATAGTGAGCAAACAGGGTATAAAACATTGTTTATTATAGTAATTTCCTTTACAATGGAAAATTTACAGCACAATTTATCAAACTCTGCATTATAATACTCTGCTCTTTTGTCTGCACATTTGTCTGCACTCTCCCTGGAGTGGGAATACCCCCTCCTCCTCCTCTCCCTGAACTTTGAGGGGTGTGTGTGTGTGTGTGTGTGTGTGTGTGTGTGTATGAATACCTATACTTACATGTAAATATAATGTAACACTCAAATTTTTGCCTAAATGTCCATCATGCTAGGCATGGTGGCACATACCTGTAATTCCAGAGACTCAGGAGGCTGAAGTAGGAGGACGCTGTTTCAAAATAGAAAGAGCTGGGGATGTAGCTCAGTGGGAAAAAAAATCACTGCATTCAATCTTTTATACTGAAAAAGCAAAGAAAAAAAATAAAGTGTCCATCTTTATAAATTGTGAAGAACCATCAGTTATCACTTTTTGAAATGCCTTGGGTAAAGCTTTAAAATTGCAGTAAACATTATATAAGTGGTATGACACATGCTCATAAAGTGTGTGCCCATGCTCCCACAGATATCAAAAGTACTTCACATTCCCTCATTAGAGACTTATTCGTCACTACTTTTAAAAGATAATGATTGCCTTTAAAACTCAGGATTACTTTAGAAATGTCTTCAGGGACTATCCTAACAGCAAATGTTCTTAGGCAGGAAAGAGATAGCCCTAACTTAGAAATAACTGTCACTCAGCATTTTCGTTCCTACTCCTAGTCATCTATTGTTCTTAGTGACATTAGAAGATGAGACATATAAGGAACTTAGGATCATATAGTAATGTGTATAAACTACTATAAAATCTTGTGTTTCTGTGGAGGTATCTCTTTGGAAGTATTACAACCAACAAGTACAATTTTGTTTTAATTTTACATTTCTTCTTTTGATGTTTCGATTTTTTCCTAATTTTCTATCTAACTGTAATCTGTACTTGTTGTCCCTCAGGAAATTTTGGATATGAAGTCTGAAGGACAGGCAAATGTAATTCAGCAACTGGAACAAACCATCGAAGATCTGAGGACCAAAATAGCTGAACTAGAAAAGCAGTACCCTGTCTTGGACACCGAGGTGGCCGGCAGCCATCAAGGGGCTGAGAATGGAGTGACATCCTCAGAAGATGTCTGCCTAGAAACTTTAAGATTAGTAGGAAAGGATATGCAACCTCAAAGGATTTTAGAGGCAAAATCTATACAGACTTCCCCAACAGAGGAGGGTGGGATACTAACACTACCATCTGTGAAGGCACTGTCAGAAGGTCCTCCATGTCCACCTGGGGCTGAAAGTGGAGAGTCAGCTGTTCCAACGTCACCTTCTGGACCTCAGACAAAATTTTGTTCTGAGATTTCTTTGATTGTGTCTCCAAGGCGAATATCAGTACAGCTTGAGGCCCATCAGTCCACGCCGAGTGTATCACAGCCTCTACCACCTTCATCCCTTCCATGTTCTGATAGTCAGGGGCAGCCTGGGTCACAGTTGTCCCATCCTTCTTTTCGTACTGAGTTTGAAACCAGCCATGAACACTCTGTTTTCTCCTCCTTTGGAAACAGCTGTAATATTCCACCCCCACCACCTCTGCCTTGCACAGAATCCTCTACCTCCATGCCTAGCCTGGGCATGGCAACTCCATCACCTTCCCCTCTCCCTGATGTGACAGTGCCTCCTCTGCCCAGTGTAGCAGTTCCCCTACCTCCCCCTCTGCCTGGTACTGAAATGCTGCCACCCACTCCTGCTCCTTCTCTTCCTGGAGTGGGAATACCTCCCCCGCCTCCTCTACCTGATATGGGAATACCTCCTCCTCCCCCTCTCCCTGGAGTGGGAATACCCCCTCCCCCTCCTCTTCCTGGAATACCTCCTCCTCCCCCTCTTCCCGGAGTGGGAATCCCCCCTCCTCCCCTTCTTCCTGGAGTGGGAATCCCCCCTCCTCCCCCTCTCCCTGGAGTGGGAATACCCCCTCCTCCTCCTCTCCCTGGAGTGGGAATACCACCCCCTCCTCCTCTTCCTGGAGTAGGAATACCTCCCCCTCCTCCTCTTCCTGGAATGGGAATACCTCTTCCCCCTTCTCTTTCTGGAATACCTCCACCTCCTCCCCTCCCTGGAGTGGGAATACCCCCTCCCCCTCCTCTTCCTGGTATACCTCCTCCCCCACCCCTTCCTGGAATGGGAATACCCCCTCCCCCTCCTCTTCCTGGTATACCTCCTCCCCCACCCCTTCCTGGAATGGGAATACCCCCTCCCCCTCCTCTTCCTGGAGTGGGAATACCTCCTCCTCCCCCTCTTCCTGGAGTTGGTATTCCCCAACCTCCTCCTTTGCCAGGTATGGGAATTCCACCAGCTCCAGCCCCTCCTCCTCCACCTCCTGGGACAGGGATCCCCCCACCTCCCCCACCCCCTCTGCTCACTGGGTCTGGGCCTTCACTCTCCCCACAAGTTGGGAGTAGCACTTTACCAACACCACAAGTGTGTGGGTTTCTTCCTCCTCCATTGCCTACTGGCTTGTTTGGATTAGGGATGAATCAGGACAGAGGGAGTAGGAAGCAACCAATAGAGCCTTGTCGGCCAATGAAGCCTCTTTACTGGACAAGAATTCAACTCCATAGTAAAAGGTAACATGAAAGCAAGCTCATCTTCATACAGTTTTGTCAATGCAAGGGGAGCATTGTGCCTTAAACCTGTTGGGAAAAATACAACTTAATGTGTTTTTTTAGTATAATTCTAAAACTTACCTGTAGATTTTTATATCATTATTTGGTGAAACAGTTTGTTATTTAAAATTGCAGGCTTTTCTCCAGCAATATCAAAGGGGTAAAACAAATGACATATGTTTTGATGTGTGAGATGTATATATGTCCCTCTATATAGTTATTGACATGTCTTTTAAGGACATATTTCCTTGCATATGTGCTGTTTCCTAGTTGCAGGACTTAACTGCTACTTATGCCTGAATCCAAATGAAACAATGCTTATACACAAAATGAAGGAGTGCAGATAAGCAGATATTTGTAGACCAGTTATTTTCCCTAAAAGATTTTTTATAGGGAAAAATCATTGATTTTATTATTTAAATTTTCATTTCTTATAAATTAAAAATATAAATTGAATCCATAGGCAAACTGATTGCTAAGTATGGTGTTTGCATCCTTTAAAAGACATAGCCTTGCTTTACTATTCTGTTTTGTTTGTAGCTGTCTTTCCTAAGAAACAGTTGCAAAAATATATCCACATTCCACGTGTGAAATAATTTAGTTTTAAAGAATTTCATGGCACTTCTACAAGTGATTATCTATACAGTGTGAAGTTATAAAATCATAGTTGGGAATAATCATCATAAAATAATACTTTTCAACAATCCGCTACCAGATTTCATCCATGCATTGTCCATGACCTGGTTCCCTAGTCATTGAGACAATGCTGGGAGACTTCTCTGTGGAATATGGAGGAGGGGAAAGAAAAACCAGATACTCAAAATGCCCTTGGCCTTCCTTCTTCTAACTTATCACGTTTCCTTGTATTTTCTTTGTGTTATGTGACTTGCATTTAGAAACAGTATACTTAGCAGGTTCTTTTTTGTTTCTTTTGCTAATTTTCTCTTCACTAAACCCCATCAGGAGGCAAGAATCTATATATCTTGACTACTTTTTAACTTTGTTGTTCATTCTCCGTGAAGGTGCCCTATCACTTATTTATGCCAATGGATCATTTTAAAACTGTGCCCCAAACTAATTATCTCCAGATACATGATTTAAAGTTCTTCTGTTTTATTGTTGTTTTGCTTTTGTAAAAATCATATAACACTTTTTATGATACTCCATGAATCTGTACTCATTGAGAAGCCAAATAATAATGGTCAATGGGAGGTAATGGGGATAGGGAGGATGCTTTCTTGGAAATATACATTTTTAGCCCATGAGTAATCTGCCAGGCTAATGAGGCAAGTTGGGATTGTGAGATATCAAGCATTTCTTGCCTTCATAGCCCATTCTGAGAAGGAGTTTCTTTTTTATGTTTTTATATGGTGATTTCATACCTCAGAATTCCTGGAAATTATTTCACGGCAGAGGTTTGGTCCTAAAGGATAGAATTTTAACTTTCTCATCAAGTTGATAAAATATTACTTTCTCCTTATCTTTCTTTCCTTCCCCTCCCTTTTTTTTTCTGTTTGCCTCTTCCCTCCCTGCCTTCCCTTCTTTTCTGTTTATGCTCCACGTGATGTAGTTCTGCTTGATGGCCCTTTCATTGTTCTTTTGCTTAACTATAGAGACTCCAGTCCTTCACTTATTTGGGAAAAAATTGAAGAGCCATCCATAGATTGTCATGAATTTGAGGAATTGTTTTCTAAGACTGCTGTAAAGGAGCGAAAGAAACCTATTTCTGACACTATCTCAAAGACCAAGGCTAAACAGGTAAGTATTCTTGTGCTTTCTGATATTGGACAGGTTTCTGACAGAAGTACAAACTTTCATTGGAAAAACTTTGAAATTATTTATGGACTGTGTAAAACCTTCACAGACCTTAGGTAGATAGCAAATATTAGAATTTTAGAACATGTGGCTAAGTTTAAGACTAACCCAGATGGAACAGAAATGATCAACTCCATTCAGTAATAATGTTCTGACTCTTTCATATTTCCAAAATCACAGCCTTTGCTTCTTTCCAGAATTAGTGGTCTGGAAATCAGTTTTTACTTGATTCAGATTGACCTGAGTGCTAGTATGGATGGAAAGAAAGGCAAGAGTGGGCAGAGAAAAATAAGCAAGTAAGGAAGTTCAATCTATAGTAACCGATGAGGTGTTTTTGCTGCCTTATAACTGAAATGGATGCAATTAAAACCCAGATGAACAGTCACACTGTACTTGAAATATGGAAGAAAGTTTTATATCCACTTTTAACATCTTCATTGCATGACATGAGTCAGAAAAAAAGGCTGATGCATTTGGAAAAAAGCATTCCCAAACAACTTTTTCAAGGACTACATTCTTTGAACTTGATCATGAAATGGTATTTCAAATTTCTCCAGGGTGGCATTTAGGAAGGTGTAGTAAAATGCCACAGTAATGAGCTCCAGACATTAAGAATTGTCCAACCATCACCCTGAATTGGGGAGCATCTGCGTTTGTTAACTACTGCAGGAGGTGGGAAAGAGTACAATGAATGTAAGGAAATGGCAAGCAGCCAGGTCTTGGGAGGGAAATGGGGAGAAAGAGGCCAGTGTCCCCATCCATATGAGTGCCAGATAATGGAGTTATTCTTGAATTTTTGCCTCTGACCTGGAAGTTGAAGCTAGGCATATGACCCAAAGTTCTTTTTGTTGATATTAATTTCAGAACAGACACCTTCTACCAGTTGTATATGGTGGTTTTCAACCAGGAAAGGATGGATTTGAATGGGACAGCCAGATCCCAAGGGCCCATAGCTGACTGAGTGGGTAGGCTCATCCCAGACGTTTCATTAATCTCAGAAGGATACAAACCCAAACATGATATGGTTGAAATTATCAAAACTATTCTCAGAACTATTTTCAGAAGAATTACTATAGTTTGAGATAGCACCTGGCACATTGTAGGTACTCAATAAACATTTGTTAAATTAACAAACTAGCCAACTGAGGGAGGAGGACTTTACAAATGTAGTTATTGACATGTTTCTTAAGAGTATAGAGATTGATTCTGCTTTGCTTATGTGCTCTGTTTCCTAATTGCAGGACTTGACTGCCACTCATGCTTGAATCCAACTGAAATAATGCTCATATATAAAATGAGAGAGGGCAGATAAGCAGAGATGTTTACAGCCCAGTTATTTTCCATATTGAGAGTTTATTCTTTGATTTCACTATTTAAATTTCCATTTCTGTCTAATAGCTTTAAAATGTAAATCAAGTCCATAGACTATGATCCGTAATGATTAAAAACCAGAAAATCATCCATGTCATAATAATAAGTCCAAGGTGACAATGTTAAGGGGAATAGAGGTCAGTGGAAAAATCATATTTTCTCTGGTAGAGAGATTTATTTTGCAAATCTTTTCCATGGCATATTTACATACAGTGCTCCGAGGCTGAGTCATCTTCATATCTCTTCTCATGGACTGTATCAGAGATGGGACAGTTGTCTGGGCAAGGAGTATGAGTTACAGACGTTAAAGAGACTCAGGCAGTCACAACTGTCACCTGACAAGTGGACATATATGGCATGGGCAGTCTCTTGTCAAGGGAATAAATACTCAGAAAAATGAAGGATGTTCTTCCTCCCTCTCAATACCCCTCTTTTTGCCAAGGGAATTCAGACAAGGAAAAAAATCTCATATTTTACCCAAAAATGATAGGATTTTATGCTTTACTTAACATAGCAGTCAATTTTTAACTTCCTGAAATATTATTTATTTTTTATCAATACTTCAAATTAAGCTAGTTGACATCAAATGACCTCTTTGCATATTAACAATGCATCTGTATTGAGCATCATCCCAGCATAATCATCTGACTCTATCCAGACATTTCATAAATTGTGGGTAAGAGACTTTGCCAGTGTCTTAATTTGTACTTTCTGATGCTACTGTTGACCTTCAGCTTCAAACAAGGATTATGAAACAGTCTCTGTCATGACTCTTGATAAGCTTGTTCAGCAACTCCTTGGCCTGGGTCTTAGTACTGATCTCTGCATTTCAGGTCTGTTTTTGGAGGGATAAAAACTCCCCCCCTTGTATATTAGATAATATAAAAGCAATATATTACTGAAGAAACATAATTTTATTTAACTTCATTGTATTTGGAAGAAAAATCTATACATTCCATTTCCTTGAGACACTTAGTATTTTGTTTAAGGAAAGTGTATTTTCAGGATGCATGCAAATAGTTTCCCTTTTAATGGGAAATATACACTGATTGTCTGCGTAGACATTTTGGTACCTCATGATTCATTTCCAGTAAAATTAATAGCCTTTAATGCTGTGGCAAATGTTTATGGCAGTATTTCAAGCAATTCTTCTTATATACAATGGAAGCTAGAAGTTCTGTTTTTCTTTAAATATTTAAAAATAGCCAAATAATTTTTCTGTGATCTGTCTTCTTGAAAGTAAGACTGTTCAAATACACTGGTATTTAACGAGGTGCCTGTGCTGTTTTTACTGTCGCAGCAGACATTTTCTGTGTGATAATAGACGATTCCTCAGCTGGGCACATTGTACATTGTCCTTTGGTATAAGGAGAAACAAGGTTGTTTTCTGAATACCCAGATTCATAGTAATGATGAATATCTTGGATTTCTAAATCCTTTCCTCCAAAGAACTGAAGACAAAGCATTTTATATTTTTCTCATGAAACATGAATCCAAGTCTGTTCTTTGATAATTTCTTCATTCATACTTATTTTACTTTGTAATAATACTCATAAGGAGATTAGCTAAGAAGCTATATGGTAGTCAATTAGACTATATTAACCTGCTAACTCAAAATATCAACAACCTATCTGTTAAGGAATAAAAAGAAAAATAAAAAAAGGGACCTTATACGATGCCTTATGTTTAAACCTTGACATTTGGCTTACATACTCGCCCATTTTTAAGAAATGTTCCAGAGGTTATAAATGAGTTCACTTTCTGTTGTCAGATAAATCAGTGATTATTAATGTGGATAATTGGATAATGACCCTATGTCACCTCAGGATCGTTCATAATCATACAGATTAAATTAAATTTAACCTAATCTTATGAGCAGGAAAGAGAGAGGATTTACTTTGGAATGATTTTGGTAATAAGAATTGCCTTAAAAATATGATTTTGTTGTTAATCTTGTGTCCAATGAGATCATTGCAAAATATATTTTGATAAACATGGTAGTAAGACTAATAATAATGGGACAACCACAATAATAATCATAGCAATCTTAAGTCATATTGTACCCATTATTTACCACTTGCCAGTTACTGTTCTTAGCACTTTACTTCTGTTAACTCATTTAGTCCCCATACTCCTGTGAGACAGACACAGTTGTTCTCTGTTTATACTACAGAAAACTGAAATATTAGTAGAATTCTATTATGTTCCAGGGTTAGTAAGGGACCAAAAACTTGGGTTCTAATTCCAGCTATCTCTTTTCAGAGCCTGTGTTTTCCTAATTAAGTCTTAAATGTGGATGTGAAGTATTTTTATATAAACATAGTTTTTTATTTATGTGGAGACCAGAATATGTACTTTAAAAATATTTGAATTTGTATTTGTTTTCATATATGTTCACTATTTAAATAACTATAGTTATATTTTAAAATTTATGTGGATACACTTTGAAAACTTTTTCCATATTCTAACAGATTTTGACAAGTACATAAACTATGATACCACCAAGCATGACATTTGCCCAGTTAAATAAAAGTTTATCTGAATGATGTGAGCTTTAGACACATAGGCTTCTAAAAGCAATAAAAATGAGGGCCATTTGCCTGAGTGGCATATAAATAGTGGTTAGAGTTAGACAGCCACTTTGGTTAAATTTTGCCAAACATCAACTGATGATAACTTTTTTTCACCCCACGACACAAAAAGAACCATCTCTGTAAAACATCCCTAAAGTAAATAATGTCTAATCATGCTTATAAGATCTGTAAAGGAACATGCTACCCACAATGTAAATTTGCCCACAGAAGTTAGCAAGAGCAAATAAGAGGAATATGTGTTGTTTTAAAAATATGTAACTGACATTTGTGTAACCATTTAATGCAAAGCAAATGAATCTCATCATGTATTTCTTCTATTTCTTAGATTAAATGTTCTTCCCAAAGATTTGCGGAGAAAATTTTTTTACAATAGTTAAATTTGTTGGGCTTTAACCTCTGGAAATATGATTATAAAAATAGTTAAATCTGCTGCTTATTATGGAGAGGTAGTGAAGGGATTCATATCTAATACAGATGTAAATATTAAGGAATTAGAAATTTGTATCCTGTTTAGTCTCTTTGTTGTACTTGATGACTTTACCAAATACTCCATAAAAAGCATTTTTTTTTATGTTGTAAAAATTTACAATAATGATGGGAAAAGAAGCATTCATCATTTAACTGGTCTTATTTGGGAATGCATGTGTAATACCTTCAATCAAGATTCATATATATATATATATATATATATATATAAAAATTAGTTATACATGGACACAATATCTTTATTTTGTTTATTTATCTTTTATTTGGTGTTGAGGATCGAACCCAGTGCCTCATATGTGCAAGGCAAGCGCTTTGCCAACTGAGCCACAACCTCAGCCCACCTCCAAGATTCTTTTTAAAAGACTTTTTTAGTGCACTATAGTTATACATTGTGGTTCATTTTGACATGAAATGTTATTAAAAGACTTCTTGTTATGTTGATGTTGGGGGAATGTGTGTAATGCACTTCAAATATTGCCTGTTGCTGTAATACTGACTGCCATGCAAAGGAAAAGAGAAGTGTTGAATTGTGAATTCCTGTTTCTATTTTATTTACTGATTGCAAGTATTTTTAAGTTATGTTTTATCATAGTCAATAGAAATTTCCATGTTCATGGTGTAAATGATAATCTGAGTAGGTGAAGCAGAGTGTTTGTATTGGCATTAATTCTTTGAGTTGTAGCTGGCAAAACTTTTGTTAGTTTGATTTAGACAGTTACTTTGTCTTTTATGCTGCAGACCTAAAAGTGTGTCTGAACACTAAATATCTTACAATAAGGCAATTTAGATTTGTTTTGGGGGATGCATAATAAACATTTGGTACTTTGTAACTTTTAACATCTGCTTTTAATAGAATACATTCCAATTGCAATTCTTAAAAATCTATTTACATAGAAAACCACATCAAAATACAAAGCTATAATTAGACAAACATAGGTTTTGTGGAATCTGGATTTGTTTTAGATGTTGAAAGATTTATTATTTTTTGAAGATGCTATTCCTATAACTATTTGTAGAGCATACCCAATCAATTCAAAGAATGCAACAATAACAACTTATATTTTTTATTTTATTTCAACCCAAATTGCTTTTATACTTCTTAGTAAATAGCTAAAAAAATGTTTTTTCCAACAACATAATAAAAATGAAATGTAATTAAGCTAATGGTCCTTGACCCTGTGAGATTTTGTATTAGGGAAATTATATTTGGTTAATTGAGCCTTAGAATTGTATACAATTTAATCATAATGCTGAAGGTAATTCTTTTGGACTTTATATATATATAGTGGTATTAAGATTCTGTTAGACTAGATATGTAAGAATGGGGTATTGAATTTTCATGGCTGGGATATACTATTTATCCAGGTCCACAGCTACTGAAGAAAGAGTGTAGAGCAAGGTATAATGGTATGATCTGGGAGCAGATGATGGGAGATTGTTTTCTGAATACCACCAATGTAGAGTGGAAGGACTATTGCAGAGAGCCCAAGCAGCAAAGTAAAGACAGGGAGCTCTCTTTTGTTTCATTGGTGAAGCCAAAGGATGAAAGCACAACTTTTACTGTTGCATCTTTTTTTTTGATCTGAGGCAGCAGGGTTTATCCATTTCAGCAGCGAGTATAGCAGAGAAAATAAGCTAAATATAGCAGAGAGGGCACAGAGGTTCTCTGGAGGACTAACTTACTAGAACCAAAAAATGACAATTCAACTCAAGTGCCTATCATTGAATTAATCTTTAGTTCTATATTATATACATAAGATGGTAAGTACTGTGGGTGGTTAGAAGTTGGAGAGAGTGTGTAGGCTGACTTGAGATAAAGGCTGTGTGGAAGGGATGTAAGTTGAAGTGAGCCTTCAAGAATGTATTTGGGTTAGATGTGGAGAGAGGATTAAGGGGTGATTTTCAAGAATAAAGTAGTGAGTAAAGATTTCCTTAAGGCTTGTCTTAAACCTCAGTAAATCAGTCAACGTTGCAGCAGGCTCCTGTGTATCTCAATCTCCTGTTTGAGATTGTCAGGAATGCGAACATGGACCGTTCATATTCCTTTCCCTTCCCTGAACTTGCTTCCTTCTCTTTCTCCTACTGTGTCTTCAGGGTTGTCATTTTTTTGGAATAAATGTAAGAATCAAATCTAGATAAAGTAGACCTGAAGTTTATTTTAGTGCCATGTTACTAATAACAATATATGTTTCTTTACCATGGACAGCAACAGGATTTTGGATAATCCCAGAAAGAGGAGGATTTTATTTCTTGTTTGACTCACATAGTTACAATAATGATAGTTCCTACCTTTTTTTTGGTGGAGGGAAGGTCAGTGACATTGATCTGATTATGTACACCATAACTCAGGGTGACCTAAACTGAAAATGTTTCTGATCATTTGAAGATACATGTTTAAGACTTAGAAGAAAAATTGATGTTCTTATTTATGTCCTTAATTTTTTTGAAATTTAAGCCTCTACTTAGTTGAAACATATTTGTTTCTTTTTCAAAATCATGTTTGCAATGGATGATTTCTAATGTTTCTGCTTAATTTTGTCAAATGCTAACATAAGAATTGTCAAAATTACTTAATTTGTAACTTGAAACTATCTGAAATCTTACTTTAATGAGCCATTTAGAGGTATTTTATAAATAGAATGATAAACTTATTGACCCCTCTCATCTGCAAAACAATAGTTTAACTGGTGAAAATTATATAAAAATTTTATTGAAAGTCTTTGGAAATTGTCCTAAAGTTGTATAGGAAATGGAGAAACAATGTCAAGAAAATCTACTAAAATGTAGAAGGGTGAGAGTCTGTGACATTTCGGTGACCCAGTCCATTACCAGCCACCTCCAGATCTGCTCTATTTCAGGCATGTGCAGCCAAGAAGACAGCAGCTCCCTCTCCTCCAACTTTGTCTGTGACCTTGCCATGCTGGCATTTTAGCTTCCTCAGTCCCCTGTTGCAGAAGCCCTCCTGTAGGCAAGTATGGAGAACCAGGGAAAAAGAAAGCCAAGAAGGGTCTTCCAGGGGTCACAGTCACCTCTGGGAGTCAGGAAGCCTGTGCTCTGTGTTGGGCTGTACTCACTCAAGCACGAATCAGAATGAGACTTGGTACACACATGAAAGCATTCTCTATCTTCAAACAGACTCATCGAAACCAAGTGAAAGCTTCATTTGGCACAAGTCTTGAACATAACCTCTGTCCAAACACTGACTGAAGAATATACTACTTAGATTCAGGAGCAGCTGTTAGGAAGCCAGGCTTAAAATAATGTCACCGACATCCGTGGTAGTGGAAACTGTGCAGGAAAGGCTGACTACACACTGTGGTAGAAATGGAGTTCAGTGAAGCAGTCTGGATTAAACAAATTAGCATACTACAACAAAAAAAGCTGTAGGGTAGAGAAGAGGACATGAGCATTTGGGATTGCTATACTATGTATCTGAAATATATAGTTTTTACCATCAACAAATATGAGACATGCACACACACACACACACATAAAAAAAACAAATAATTTCAGATTTATGTTGAACATAATTTTATCTATATAAAATACATAGTTAAAAATTTTTTTTTTACTCTTGGCTTATTTTAAAAACTCTATAAAGCAATGTATTGTTGCGCCTGTCACATACAGGAGTTTCATATGTTTGAGAATAACAATATAAAAGCAAAGTGTAGAAACAGCACTGTATTGGAATTAGAAAATGACACCAGATGGTAACTCAAATATGTAGGAAGGAATGAAGAGAACAATAAAAGTAAGTAAGGAAAGGTAAATTTATTCTACAAATGGTATTGGGACAACTGGATATCCACATTCAAAAGGATGAAATTGAACCTCCAGCTTATACCATTAACAAAGCTCATTCAAAAAGACACACATCCTTAAGTGTAAGAGTTAAAACTGTAGAACTCAGAAGAAAACTTAAGATTAAATTTTACATTGGGTTAGGTAATGGTGTCTTAGATGTGACTTCAATTTTACATATATGACAAAAGAAAAAATAAATTGGACTGCATAAAAATTAAGGATTTTGGGCGGGGCCGCCCAGCTGGAGACACTGCCCGCGCCGCGGCTCTGGGCAGCACTGTTAGGACTCATCTCCGCTGGAGAGTAATTTTTAAGGACTCAAGATGGGTGCGGTCGCGGAACGTAGAGATATCCCACCATGGGTGAAAGTTCCCGAAGACCTGAAAGACCCAGAGGTGTTCCAGGTCCCGACGCGACTGCTGGAAGCCCTGTTGGGCCCGAGCGGATGTCGGATCCCTTACATCGAGCAGGTGAGCAAGGCCATGCTCGAGCTGAAGACTCTGGAATCTTCAGAATTCACCGAGATCGTGGTTTATGGCTCCTACTTGTCAAAGCTCCGGACCAGATGGATGCTTCAGTCCTTGGCTGAGTGGCACCGCCAGCGACAGGAGCGAGGAATGCTCAAACTCGAGGAAGCAATGAATGCTCTGGAACTAAGCCCTTGGATGAAGTGAAGCCAGTTTCCAGCCCATGTGATGGGGTCCAGGATGTAGAGATGAGGCTGTGGCCAGAGTTAGAGTGGGTCTGGCTTGGTTTAAATTCTGCTATGACTTCTATAGCCAAATATTTGGGGGTATTTGCCTTGCTCTGAGTTCTGATGTGAATTTCTCTTTCCAAGGTTGCTAATGAAGGAATAAAGGGTTTTTTTTAAAGTAAAAAAAAAAAAAAAATTAACGATTTTGTGCTACAAATAATCTGAAAAGATAACCAACTTATAAAATGGAAGAAAATATCTGCAAATCACAAATCTGATTAGTAGTTAATATTCTGACTATATAATGAACTCCCTATACCCTGACATCCACTACCACCAAAACAGAGCAACATGTTTAAAATAAAAGCAAAGGATTCGAATTAACATTTTTCCAAAGAAGATGTATCACTGACCAATAGAGCACACCAAAGAATACTAAGCATTATTAGCCCTGGGATAAAGAAAATCAAAACTAATAGTGTAGCACCACTTAATATGTACTAGAACAGCTACAACCAAAAAGACAGTAACTAATGTGCTTAAGGATGTGGGAAATTAGAACCCACTGCTGGTAGGAATGTAAAAATGTGCAGCCATTTGGATTTCAACAAAAAATTACAAGTCTTATCCTACTTATGCATGTATTTGCCAGTAAACTTCTATTTTTCATAAGAGAAAGTTAATATTTTCCTGGTAGCTCTAGTTACCCATAGAATAACCGTGATATCAGATGTTAATTTCTGGGTAAGTAATATATTTTCAAGCCTCAAGAGACTTTAAGATAAACTTTTCCTCTAAAAAATAAATGGTTGAAAGTGTAAGCAACTTTTAACTTAAATAACAATATAGTTTTATAGGCAAGAGTCCCTTAACCTCCAGAAGAGAAATGTATCTTTTCTCTTTGCTTTTGATGAAGGGACTAAAGATATATGAACTGTGACTTTTCTCTTTAGAAATATGGGCCCTGGGAATATGATTAAAACCCTTTTAGGAAACCCTTGTTGGCCTTCCAGCAAATGCTCCTGGATACAGTCACCAGAATCCCCCAGAGGGTAGATTTGCTGTGTTTATGAAGGTTAGCTTCGCTGTTGGTTTTGCATTTGACTATAAACTGGTTTTATTGCTTGTTTTGATGAAAGTTTGAAGGATCTTTCTTCTGTCAAACCCTCACTTAGGAAAGAGGATTGAAAGCCAAATCTAAATACCTCTGTGTTTTAACTTACATATTGAACAGACATAGTATAGGAGATTCGCACTATTGAACCTAACTTTAAGTGAATAGGTTAAAATTGCCCATACTGTCACTCTTAAGCTCACTTACATGTACTGACTCTTCCCCTGCTGATACCCTCCTCTTTCCCTCCTGACTCTAGACCCCTTCTTCCCTTCCTCTCTCTCTGCTACTCTTTCTCAATGCCATTCTCTGCCTCTCCTTCCATCTCCCCTCCTTTCCTCCAACCTCTTTCTCTTCTTCCTCCCTCCCACTCTCATATCCCAACCCCCACTCCATGCAGTGATGTATGCTCAGTGATTGATGTTCTTTCAGGAGTCAACTTGCCCTTTATACATGTATATAACATGAAGCCCCAAACACATTCATTTCTTGGCACAGTTTAACAATGCCTCCATAGAAGAGTCAAGACTCAAGTAGATGCTTTATAGTACCAGTGTACTGTTTATATATGTTTAGCCTCAAAACAAAACAAAACAAAATAAAATGACTAAGTTTGGTGGTTCTATTGAGCCATTTCATGTGGTGTTATGTCAGGTTTAGAAATGAAGGAAGTGCCAATGCTATCCTTATATAATTCATAGATTTTAAATAGAGTAAAAAATGTCTTTAAAAATATCAAGTGTAGGAAATGCATTTAAGTAACTATGATATAAACCTGGCTACTAAAACATTTATGGGAAAGAAAGTGAGAGCAGTATAAATGGGGCTGAAATAAGAGCTGAAAGAGTTGAGGTCCTAGAAGCTTTGCAAAGTATTCAGGCATAATTTATTTTATTTTATTTTCCAGATAGCCATAAAAATCAGTATGTCTTGAGATGTACATTAGCAGAAATATAGTCAACATTTTCCTTTTATTGATTTATATGGCAATTTTCCTTTTATTGATTTATATGGTTTATACTTTTGTATATTTCTCCATATGGATTCTAATGTCATAAAAATTATTTATTAAACATAGAGGTAAACTCTTCATGGTTTCTTAACCATACCATAATTTCAAAACACTATTTTTTCTTTTAATAATTTTCCATAGGGGCTGGGGATATGGCTCAAGCGGTAGCACGCTCATCCGGCATGTGTGCGGCCCGAGTTCGATCCTCAGTACCACATACAAAGATGTTGTGTCTGCCGAAAAACTAAAAAAAATATTAAAAAAAAGAAAACATTATGGAAAATACATATTTCTTTCTAAAAAAATAATAATTTTCCATAGAATATTGATGATATTTTTACTTGTCTTTTTTACTAAGGGTTTATGTATTTAAATCAATTACCATTATAAGTAAAGCTTTTCATAATTAGGATGGAATTTTTCCTGCTTTTTTTTCTAGTGCCAAAAAGAAACTAGCATGTTCTTCAAGCACCACTAGAATCCAGAATTTGAGTTGAGATGTACTTGAAGCTGAGTGCTTTTTAAAATTATCAGTCTTTCTTTTATGGCCTAGATTGGCACCAGACTTCATAAAAATTGGCTTTGAGCAAGTCTCCTTTGGACTGGCAAGGAAAGACAAATTAACTTGTTTTGTTTTAACAGTTAGATTGTAATAGTCCCCTGGTGATGGCAAATTGACTTTGTTGGGTTTTTTTGTTGTTGTTGTTGTTGTTTTTTAATAAGTAAAGCTTTCCTATTTCAGTAATGCTAGGTATTTCTTTTGCATATTTGCCACACATGAAGCAGGTAGATAGGGAGATATTCCAAAACCAAGGAACCAAACAAACAAAAAAAATCTGTCATTGTCAAATCTTCCAATAGATAATAAAAGACCAAAACAGTTTTTTTTTTTTCCCCTTTTAAAATGATTAGGGGGCTGGGGTTGTGGCTCAGTGGTAGAGTGCTTGCCTAGCACTGTGTTTAATCCTCAGCACCACATAAAAATAGAAAAATAAAACAAGGGTATTGTTTCCATCTAAAACTAAAAAAGACAATTTTAAATAAATAAAATTCTTCCCCAGTTTTCTACCAAGTTCAAAAAGCTTTGTTATATTTCATTGATCATTATAAAATGCAGATGAAGGAAATAGTCAAATGGCAAGATGGTTTGAGTTTATTGGGAATATTTTGGTGACACAAAGTAGGTATTAGCGTTTAAAAGAAATTATTATATTGGCCAAATAAGAATTTTGTATTTAGGAGGAAAAAACAGCTTCTAAGTAGAGATTTGCAGGCATAGAAGTTCAAGACCTTGAACAGTTTAATCCAGAATGATATATGAGGAACTTGGAATGCTTACAGTAATGACCAGAAATGATAATTACGTTTTGAACTTATTCAGCAGTTGACATTTTCAAATTTAAGATTTACTTTATTGAGAGATTTTCTACATAAATAGAGTAAACCACTTATGTAAGGTGATCCTCTCTGGTGTTATATGTTTCAATAAATGTCTTCATAGGCCAGAAATAGTGGTTAGGAATATATCCTCTTGTCACATTATCAGGTCTTTATCATCGTTTAGAGTTTGTCCCTTTAAAAAGTTCCCATTCTCGAAAATGCTTCTTGAACTCATTTATCCTCATTGCCTGATTTCCTTCCTGATAACATGTTCCATATGCTTCCTTTACTCTGGCAGGAAGTAGTATTACCTCTACTCTGTATTAAACCAAGTATCTTAACATGTATGTTATTGAATCTCTTCCATTTACTACTTCTTCCTAATTTGAAATCATGCAACACATGGAATTAAAAACTTAAAGATATTATTTTTATATACTTAATTTTTTAAAAATCCAGGCCATTTAGCCTCCAATATGTCTATGAAGAATGAGCACAGCTTTCTTAACTACACTTAAAATTTCAGATTGTTTAAGAATTTGTATTCTTTTTTCCTATATTCCATGTAGAGATATAATTAGCATTTCAATTAAGGCAACCAATATTGCATGTAAAATTCTTGAAAGAATATATAACAGATGACTCATGCCAAATAGTAATTTGTTGTTTGCTTGTAGTTTGCCCTGTTTTTTTCTTAATCCAACTTAGTGAGTCATGTTTGCCATTTTTGAGGTTACCAATATGGTTTCACAGATTTCACTGTCCTATTTTAATAACCATACCATTCTTCCCTCATAATAGTCTGCTGTACATTTTTTTTTTTCCTACTGGGCCACCCAGGATTATGCTGAATCTGTCCTTGTTGTCATTTTCTTTCTTATTCATCTTACTAAGGTCTGGCTGTTTTGCTAGTAAATGTATTTTCATGTGTTTACTCAATCAATATTATGTTTTTTTTTTAATGTAAGCTATTGTAAATTTTCAGTTTATTTCTCATGCTTCTTAAAATTGACACATTAGCTTTAATAGACCCTTAATCAATTTATTAGGAAACTACTTTATGTGGGTCTATTTTAGTTTAAAATTTTCTTCTCAAAACTTGTTAACTCATGTCTGTTGCTAAGATTGTGTTATTGATTTTAAAAAAATTAACACCATGGTAGTTATTGGAGGGAGTAACATTATTTGTTCATCAAAAGAATCAGAAGTATATCTTCTCAAACATGGCACATTGATCTCTTCCCCATATACACAAGCCCAGTGGACCATTTCACACCTGTGATCTGAAGACTTTGGAAATGGGCTTATCACAACAGTTGGCAATGTTCATGGCAACAGCAGTCTTTACAATTCATAGTTACTTAAGTATAAGACATATGAGTCAACCTTTCAGATGGAGAAAGGGATGTGTGTAGGGATAGAATTACTTCAGGTCATGAGTTCATTTTTTCTTCCTGGACCCATTTTATTAATAAGGACTTTTAATTCATGGATAGTAGTGACAATTAATTCATTCCTTTTCAGATATTCTGTTGAGACTTTCCTTTAACCTGGAAAAAAAAATCAGCTGGATTTTCTATTGGGACAAAGCAGGAGGGAAAAAGGCAGAAAAAAATATTCAAAAAAATTATTGAATATTTTTGCATTAATGACCTTCTTAGATGACATTCATCCACCTGACTTTCTTCCTGATGAACTTGAAAAGAAGAGAAATGATGAGAAAAGACAAGGAAGTGCCAGTTACACATTAGGCAGAACTTTTCTTGGAAAAGATTATCAGGGGGTATAGAGATCTTCCCCAAAAGGGAAAACCCACTGTAGATAAAAGGGAAACTGGCTTTGCAAGAGTGAATGCACCTGAGCAATGTATATGGAAATTCCAGTTTGCATCTCTTTAAACTGAAATCCAGTCTGTTTCATGTGGTTTCTTTCCTGCCACAAAGGGACATATTCATACTTGCCATGATTATGATGTTAGACAATAATCATGACTTGTGCTTTAGAAGATGTGTGAAAAAAGTCTTTTCTGGAGTCCCCCCAAATTAAAAGATGTATGTATTGACCTCCCCACAATTTAGTTATAATTAGAAAAACATATTGAATTCAGAGAAGGACAACTTACTGTGTTTCCTGTCATGTGAGAATCCTTCTGGAGAATCTGGGGGTTATTGGGGCTTATTCTGCTCTTTATAAACTAACTGACTCTCTCTCTCTCTCTCTCTCTCTCTCCCTCCCCCCCCCCCCCGGGATTGAACCCAGGGGCACTTTTTACCACTGAGACATATTCCCAGTCCTTTTCATTTTTTTTTTTTTTTAATTTTGAGAAGAGTCTTGCTAAATTGCTTAGGGCCTCACTAAGTTGCAGAATCTGGCTTTAAACATGTGATCCTCCTGCCTCAGCATCCCAAGCCCCTGGGATTTTAGGTGTGTGCAACCATGCCAGGCACAAACATTATTTTTCCATTCATGTTGGTAGCAAGCCAGTTATACAAACTCAAAATATTTTTTTCTTGCGTCTAATTGACTAGCCTTTGACTTTCAGTTCTAAAATGGGAAACGGAGAAGGAGAAATCTTGAGGTACTACAACAAATCAGGAATAACCCTTTCCTCTTAGACACAAGTTAGAAACAGTGCCCAGATGTCATCCTTGCATGATTCAACAGAGGCACTTCAAGGCCAAATATCAATGTGGGATGAAGTCAAAATTGCCATGATATTCATTTGGCTTTTTTTTTTCTTATATTAGTTTTTGATTTAATTGTGTAATGTTGCATCTGTGAAAGTTATAAATCTCAAGCTTTTCCTGTCTGCAGGAGGTAGAAGTGAATTACTATGTACTATTGGTAGGAGGGTGGTTTGCTTTTAGATGGTTACCTGAAAATGGATTTTTCTCATCCTCTCTAGTACTGTCCATTTTCTTTAGGATGAAAAATTTTAGCTTCAGTAAATCTTGCCAGGTGTTTTTGTTTGTTTGTTTGTTTTTTTCTTTTTCTTTTTTTGTTTTCATTAGTTATACATGATAGTAGAATGCACTTTGACACATCATACATAAATAGAGTATAACTTCTCCTTTTTCTGGTTGTACATGATATAGATTCACACTGGTGGTGTAATCATGTGTGTACAAAGGGTAATAATGTCCAATTCATTCTACTGTCTTTCCTATCCCCGTACCCCCTCCCCTCCTTTCAATCCCCTTTGCCTAATCCAAAGTACCTTTATTCTTCCCTAACCTCCCCCCACCCTCATTGTAAGTTAGCATCCACATACCTAGAGAATATTTGGTCTTTAGTTTTGGGGATTAGTATACTTCGGTTAGCATGATATTCTCCATCTCTATCCATTTACCGGCAAATGCCATATTTCGTTCTTCTTTAAGGCTGAGTAATTTTTCATTGTGTATATATACCACATTTTTTAAATCCACTCATCTGTTGAGGCTTTCCAGGTTTTTAACTGCATACTACAGGCCCCACAATGGGATACTCTATGGTTTCCATTACTATCCTTAAAAATGGTGTGTTCCTGAATCATTAGACTTTTTGAAAAGATCACACATAAACTGTCCCAGGTATTTCTTTCAGAAGTGGTGTTTTTCCTCTTGTTTGCTATTTCTGGGTTAACTTTATAGAATCACCTTCAGAAAGTTGTGTTACCCTTCTTTTCCTTGGCTTCAGCAAATTCAGTATCCATTAGTGTTCACTAATAGTAGCTAAGGATAAGAGGGATGTGATTTATTTTAGACACCTACGAATAGTCATGAGAGGGGCTTAGAATTTCCATCTTGGGGCCTTAGACCATATTTTTAATTCTTATCTCATAAAACAAAAAATGATTTGAAGGCTGGAGTTGATAATTATGTCTCCACAAGTATTTGACTGCTGACCCTCGTTACTGGTGGTTCTTTTTTTTTTTTTTAAATATATATATATTTTTTTAATATTTATTTTTTAGTTATCGGCGGATACAACATCTTCGTTTTGTATGTGGTGCTGAGGATCGAACCCTGGCCGCACGCATGCCAGGCGAGCGCGCTACCACTTGAGCCACATCCCCAGCCCTACTGGTGGTTCTTGAGCTGATAATTTAGTCAGATGGGTTACCACCAATTTAGAAAATGTTTAGGAATTTTTATATGAACAGCTTACTATTGTTTAGGTCAGTCTTGGCTCAGCCATGCACATCAGCTGCTGGTGTACTTAACTCAGCCATTTGCAGAAAACATGTAATTTTTAATGCAACTTTGTTTCGCCCATTATCAATTTTTCTACTGAGAAATTGCTGTCATACATTTGTTAGTTACTTTGTATTTTCAGTATCTTTCCCTTCTTTGCATTTTTAGAAATAGACTAATTAAATATCCAGCTGGCCTTTTTATCTTGGGATGCAATGAATCACTTACAGAATGAGACATATGTCTTCCCCTCAGATTCAGTCATGGCATAGTGACACAAGGGAATTTCATAGGAGCAGTCAGATAACCAAAGATCCCACATGGCATTAATTTACTTCATGACTGTTTAGTGAATACTAATGAATACTAACCTTGTGCCAAATACTAAGTACTTCAGCTTTAGAGGGCAAAGTAAGGAAATTGCAGAATAAGATTTAGAATTCAGTTATATATGTAGAATTCCATAGGATACTTGAATTTCTTTATTTGCTTGTCCCTTGAACTCAAGAGAATAACACTGAGCTGGGAAAAACAAAATTTCATAATCCCAAATTAACCTCTGGTTCTAAAATTCCTTTTTATGACTTCTGAATGAATTTTAAGATGATTTGCCTCCTTAGCATTTTAATCTGACTTCATTTATCTTCTATTAACACATTGTCCACAGAACTATTTATAGAATGACAAAACACTGATTTGACTCTTTTGAGCAGTAGAGTTGAAGATATCTTCAGGGAGGTAGAAATAATGATTGGTTTAGCTATTGTTAGATAAGATGTGTTAGAATTATTTGGTACAATATGATAAGTTTCTGTAAATGGAATTGTTGAAGGAAGGAACATGCTAAATATATGATCTCTGAAAATGGTGCCATCAGAAAGATGACTATTAGTCTGTAAAGATTTAGTCACATATTGAAACTTTAAAATGTTCTAAAATTGAGCACCATAAATTAGCTCACTGATAAGTCACTATTTATCTTTATTTTACTTCCAAACTCTAGGAGGTCTTTGGAAAATCAGCCAGTTGCTTAGTCAGTATGCCATTTCCAAAAATAAAGTTTGTAGACTTTCAAGAAAGCTGAAAATATCTTCCTCCATGGTGTGGGATCCAATGCAGTCCTCACTCTTATACCTTCACAGTACTAATGCACAAGAAAACTCTGTTTAGATGGAGCCAGAAATCAAGGGCAAAAATAATGATAGGAAGGAAGGAGAGAGGAGGGGAAGGAAGGAAGCAAGCAAGCAAGCAAGCAAGCAAGGTAATAACTAGAGAATGGAGAAAAACTTAGAAGGCCCCATAATCTACTAACTGAGCTTACTGAATCATTAAAAGTTTACTGTGACATTGTTTTTGGGAAAAAAAAAAATCTATCCTAGGTGAATTATTCATTTCCTGAACGATTAACTTCTTCCCTGTTAAAAACTTTTCTGCTAATTTTGTTGTTATAACTACAAAGGAGGGGAACTATTTTGGTTTTTATTTGTTTATTTTTGATGATTTCCCTGAAACTGAATAATACATAAGGCAGAATATTTGGATGGACGTTACCGTTTAAGGGCCTCTTTTTAGCTAACAATTTTTAAAAACAATTTATTCTCTTTGTGTTTTATCTGTTCATATTAATTGTATAGAACAACATGGGACATTGAGGAAATGGTGAAAATGAGGCACAAATGTGTGAAATTCTTTGGTAGGCATGTGCCCTCTATACTAAAGCTCCAAAGGTACTGCAAGGGAGTCCTAAGAAGGATAGACTCCAGAGTAAGATTGCCTGGGTTCATGTACTGGCTCTGCCACTTAAGAATGTGTGACCTTGAGCAAGTCACTTCAGCTGTAAAATGTGGACAGAATAGTATTTACTTTGATGGCTTTTGTAGTGAATGAAAGAAGAATAAGAGAAAGTTCTTTATTATGTGTCAAATAATATTATCTCAATACATAGTGGTTATAAACTAATAATAGTAAGTGTGCAAATGGTCTCAATAAGAGTCTTTTATTCCTTTGTATTTGTCATTAACCTTCATCTTACCTATATCCTATCTTTTATGTATGATAATTAACAGCTCCCATTGAAATATGAAATGAGATACTTATATCTGTATTTTGTAGACACATTTCATGTCCAAATATTTTATTTTATTTATTTATTTTTGTTGTTGTTGTTATTTTTTTAAGCTGAGGATCAAATTCAGTGTCTTGGGCATGCTAAGCATGTGCTGCTGTACCAGTGAGCCACATCCCTAGCCCTCATATACAAATATTTTTGGCAACACTGTTAAACCTTTAGGCCATGTATTCATAATGTAATGGTTTTTTGATACTTTAGTTTTTAATTTTAGCGTGTAGTGGTTTTTCACTGAATTTTAAATACTAAAACCATGATGTGAAAATTGTAGATAGGACACATATCTAAAGCCTGATTTTTAGAGGGAATTCTTAAGGGAAAAATATAGTTCAGCAGATTCGCATGCAATCAGATAAATGAAACATTGTTTTCTAATTACCAAAGATATTTGAACTGGTAAGGGGCCAAATTATATCTTGCATATATTCTACATGACAAAACTGGCTAGCCTGGCTAAAGGCTATGTTGAGAGAATATAAAAGAGAAGATTGTATATTGTTTTAAATTCAAGGAGTTTAAACATTTCTGCATGATTTTTTCTGTGCTTTAAAATGTAGAAAGGAATGGAGATTTATTATAGTTGGTTTTAATTAGAAAAGCATTTTATTTAAGAGCCTTGTGAAATTTATTTAAACTTTTTATTGTGTGTTACTGTGATTTTAAAAATAAAAAGTGAAATTTGAAAGCACAACCTATTAGAATAAATTTTTTATAAAATTATAGACCTCCTGCCATCTTTTTCTCTTAAGATTATTTGGGATCGTTTTGGACTCTTATTTTAAAATTGATTTTATTTATTTTTTTCCTGGTCAGAGTCATGCTCAATGCTCCAGTTTTAGTGAAGAAAGAAACTGATATAAGCAAGGAATTGTTAATTCTTTTAAGCTCATCCCTTTAAAGAAAATTATGAAGCAAAAGATGTGCCCTTGGTTTTTGTTGCTGGATTCTTATGCTATATCTGGTGCTCTATTATGTCCAGAATGCTATAAGAAGTGTGTGTATATGTAGGTAGCAAAAGGGGTCCAGGGTGAAGGATCCAAGTAAGTTTTGGAGGCAGGCTTAACTGAGTAGAGGAAATACTAACCTATCTCTCTTTATTTTGGGTATTTTGCAATTTTCTACATTGAACATTGATTTCTTATGTGAATCAATACTTAATAGCTATTATGTTGGCAGTTCTGCTTTGAGTATGTTATGTATACCTAGCTGTTAGGATGTGTATGTAATCTGTTCAACTTGACTTTATTTAGAACAGGCCTATGATTCTGTATCTTTTTAATAACTTGCCTCATTGATTATACTGGGGATCAAACTCGGGGCCTAGTGTATAGTGGGTAAGCAGTTTACCACTGAGCTTCATTCCTAACCCTAATAGCTTGCTTTCTAAGAATCAAAGCTAGTGTGGCTGATCTTTTAAGTAGGTAGGTATCATTCTGTTTGAGTATACTTTTCTCAAAACCATACTTTTCTGTTTGAGTATACTTTTCTCAAAACCATGCAGGTCACATGTATTTTAGAGTTTCCCAAATCACTTTTAGTGTGCATTTTTAAATATCTTTTATGTCTTACTTGGTTTATGATTTAACAGTGATTTCTGTTGGCATATTTAATGGTAGAAGTTGATAGAGGAAATCATTGTTATAAAGAAACATGAGAGAGGGCTTGAGATGTAGAAGGAAGGAAGAAAGGAAGGAAGGAAGGAGGGAAGGAAGGAAGGAGTGAAGGAAGGAAGGGAGAGAGGGAGAGAGGGAGGGAGGGAGGGAGGGAGGGAGGGAGGGATCCAGGTATATAGGAGTTACTTGCACATACTTGGAGTTCTTACTTCCAGTTAGAAAAATCTTGAATATGGAACCATGACTCTGTAAACTGAAGCATAAAATATGTATCAAGACAACTGAGACAGAGGGAGATTGACAGAGAGATCACAGAGAGGCTCTTATTGGTAAACTTACCAAATTCCACAGCTGCCAGTCTCCTAAGGCTGACTTGGACACAAAGGCAGATGGGCAAAGCATGTAGCTCATATCAATATAGCTTGATACCTATGATAAAAGGCACATTTACATCTAAGTTAAGAAGCAGGTAAATTGTACCCTAATAGATGGTGTTTTATTTTCAAGATTGACTTCTAGATTCTTCTGCAGGAGTTGTCAAATGTCATTTCACCCATTGCCAACCTGTGCCTGTTTTGTTTCTGAGATTGTGCCTAGGCCGGCCAAGTAGAGAGGATTGTCCGGTGCCAACCAGATAGCCTGGAGATATCACTTCTGGGCATGGTCAGTGTCACTGCCTTGTGTGGCCTGCAGTGCCTTGGAATGCTGTCAGAGGATGCCTGTGAGGTTGGCCACCCTGCCCTGAGGCTTAACGTTAATCTGAGCCAGAGAAGGTGGTCCTATAAATAAGACTGCAGTCCTCTTTGGCTGTGGGGGTGGACTAAAGAAACTCTGATAACCTCTTGCTCTGAACAACCCCATATGGGCATTCTTCACTTCTGAGTGAAGACTGGTTAAGACTGAAGATGTCTGCTGTTTCATGAAATAGTATCAGGCAGTTTGAAGAAGACTTTATCTGTTTCTGAATCTCAGTGGGTTAAGAGGCAAATTTATCTTTTCAGAGTAAGAAAATTGAATCCAAATGAGAGCTATAAGGTGACCAACAGTATAGCTAAAGAGTTCCTAGAGACATAGTGTTTTATAAATCTCTAAAGACAGGAATTCACCAATGTGTGGATTGTTCTCTCTCTTAATTCTACATGTTTATCTCTTATTGCTTTCTATTGTCTGTGGTATTCCTCTTGTTAGAATAAACTCATGTGCTTTTACAGCATTATAAAATATAACTGCTACTTGTTGGATTATTTACTAAATATAACAACATCTGACATTTGTGAGATGTTTCATACTTTAAAAATACCTTGCATGTTATCATAATTGTTTATCTCAAATTATAGGGCTATTGCATATGGATTATTAACTATATTCTACACATTGGGAAATAGAGATCTATAGGACTTGTCCAAAGTTAAATAGCTGTTATTTTAGGAAATGACATGGCCCCAAATAACAGATCCCCTGCCTCCATATAGATCAAATCATTGGATATCTTGAATCTGGGAATTGATATCTCTGCTTTTTTCCTTCATTTTCAGTTATCTCATTCAGTTTGTTTTTACTGTTTCACATTTGCTTATATTCTCCTTTGCTCATTTTTCACGTGAGTGTTCTTGGTTGCTTTGTGCGTCTGTCCATGCTTGGGCGCATAACATACCACTTGATATATTGCCTTGTGCTTAAATATCTGTGTGAGAAACAGCCATTTTTACCTTCTATAATTCTGCTCTGGAATTTACCTTTACCTAATCTCTGTAGTTGACTATTCTTATCTTACCCCACTTAGAGAAGGATTTGCCTTACTGGATCTGGCCATTTATCCCCCTTATCTAATATCCAGTTTCTAGCAAGACCATGATATGCTATAAGAAAGCAGTACGCTAGGAATTAGGAAACAAAACTCTTGTTATGATTCTGCATTTAGATTTGGAGCAAATTATTTAGTTTCCTTATTTAGTGCATGATTTTTCTAGATTGAAAGAAATTTCAAAATAACTGCAGTGGAACCTTTTGATAGATCATCTTAATTATGTAGTATTACAGGTAACATACATAACATACATAGTTTTTTTCAAAATTCTGAATAAACAATAAACTTTGTTTGGTCAAGTAATTGTTTAAATGTAGTTTTGATTACTTAATAAATATAGTTTATATTATTTTTTCAACTGTGTATTGACATGATTCTGAGGCAAGTTATATTGATTATTTAGCAGTTCTTGACTTCAGTTTAGTAGTAGAATCACAGATTAACAATTATTTGAATATTTTCTTTTTAATGGTTCTGAAATCTTCATCAGCATTAGATGTGGCATTTAAAAAAATAAAATAAAAATTGAATACCAAGGCTGTATTCTAGAGAGAGAAAAAAAGGCCTTTTTATAGTGGAGAGTAGGCACCATTATTTAAGTAGAAACCTAAAGGCCAGAGATATAGCTCAGAGGTAGAATACTTGCCTAGCATGCATCAAGTCCTTGATTCCCAGCACTGCAAAAACTAAATAAAAAACCAAAGCAAACAAATAAAAATGAATAATAAGAAGGTACCTAGGTGTTTATGATTTGTATCCCACGGTGAGAACTATTTTCCAAGATTTTAAGGGAGCTTCAGAGATGGGCACCGTAGTTTAGACAAGGTTCACTTGTTCCAGCAGACATTTATTGAATGGTTGCCACATTGTGCTGAGTACTGAAGTAAACAATATAATACAGTCTGTCTACATGTGCATATATTTTGGAGAGAATTGCACCAGCAATTACTAAATTATGTGTATATTATAGTAGGATAATATATAGTCTCATGAGAATAAAGAAGAGTCTCCTAAGTCAGCCTCTATAAGAGTTGTGTGGGAGGTTAGGATGTTTAGGAAGTTTTTTCAGAGGGATGAGACTTGAACATTCTTGTGAAGGGAGTAGTCAGAGATTGTTCCTTTGACAATGAAAAATAGAGCAGAAACATAAGAGGCTACTAAAATTCTGTTAAAGGGGAGTGACAGGATGAGGACAGTATAGTACAATGTCCTGGAAGCAGGATTGAGAGATGAGGCAGAATTCCAGTCTGCCTACATCTCTGGGAGGAAGTGGTGAGAACTTGCATCAGGGTGGTGGTAGTAAAAGAAAGGAAGGAAAGATAAGGAACAAGGAACATAGTCAGTGGAACTTGATGTATGACTGGATATGGGAGATGAAGAGGAAGAATGAGTCAGAGGTTCTAGTCCTGATGACTGGAAATGGTATCACTGCAGATTATGAAATAGATCTGGTCTCGCAGAGGATGATGAATTCTTCTTCCTGTTGGCATTCTGAGTATTTACTCCAATGTCTAGCACAGTGCCTGGTGCTTAGTAGATACATAAGTTAGCATGTTGATTTGCCTGTGTGTTGTGAATTTCTCTCTTTCTGGGCAAGGGAGTGTCTATGGAGGTACAGTGATTCTATTCTATCACATTTTCCATAGATTCATGCCCCAGTTCTTGTTTTTTTATCACTTCATTTTTAGGGTGAAGTATGGCAGAAAGAATGGCTCATTTTCAATTTTTGCAGGGGTGGGGTACTGAGTGAAAAAGTAAAGCAGAAGTGGAAAGCAAGAAGATTCTTCATAGAGGCTGCCCTTTTTACTGTGGATGTTTGGATCTTAAATGTCCCCCACAGGCCCATGGTTAAAGGCTTGATCCACAGGGAGGCTGTAGAATCTTTAAGAGGTAGAACTCAGTGGGAGTCTTCAGGTCTTTGGGGGCATGTGCCCAAAGGAGATAATGGGACTAGAAACCCTTCTTTTCTTCTCTCTTTTACTTCCTGGTTATGAAGTAAGTGGTTTTGTTCTGCTACATGCTTCCTTCATGATATGCTGCTTCTTGGATTACTGACATATACTCTCTGCATTTTATTATTCACAACTTATTGACATGGCTATTCCCAGGTATGAATTAGGCTGTGGAAAGTGTTATGTTAGCTGACCAACCATAATTCCCAGTTAAAATCCCAAAGTTCTGTTGCTAAAAGATAAAGAGGATTTTGTGGCACAGGTTCCTAAACATGGTACTCATCACAGTGGTCCTTTGTTTTATAGAATGAATGTGCTTAGAATTTGATCTAATGAGGTACAGACATGGAATATAGCTCAGAAGAGTGAGGTAGATATGAGGCGTAAATAGATGAGGTCATTCAAAAGGTCTTGGGTACTCATTAGACAGTAGAGAAAAGTAACATAAAGAGTAGGAAATAATCTTTGTGGGAATGTCATGAGTTAGATGGTGGGAAGTACAGAAGAGAAAATCAGTCCAGGGAATAATTGAAGAAGTAACTAGCTAAAGGAACTACAAATATTACTGAGCTTGGAAGAAAAATGGATGAAATGATATTGTGCAAAGAAGAAAAAATTAGGGAGATCAAAAAATAAAATGTGGAGGAATCAGGGAGTATGAGGAGAGGGAAAACCCTTTTGAATATGGCAAAACGTTTTAGCTAAGATTTGTAACATACCAATATTGGGCTGCAATCAGGTGAAAAGACCAGTCTTCAGAGGAATGTGCTTTGTTACAGAAAGAAAATTTAGTAAAGGTTTTATTAAACACATGGAAATACGTCATGGGTATTGGTTAAATCTGAGGGATGATATTAAGATGGATTACTTTCTATTATTTCTGTGCTAAAATTGACATTAAATTGGATAGGTATGATTTCTACAAATAGCAAAATAAATTATTTTAATTACTATTAATATTTTCATTTAGGTTAGTTGTGTAATCAGCGAGTAATATGAATCACATTTGACTAATAGGAAAGCTCAAATCCAGTCTGAAGGGCAAAGGATTTGAATATGTAGTGTTAATATTCTGTGGAGCATACTGATGTGATGGAAAGGAGAATCTTCCTAAACTCAGGTGAGGGTCTCAAATTCTGGCATCAGTATTTATCTATTTCTGACTACTTAACACTTATGCGAATAGTAAACAAATTTAACATGTAGTTGTTTCATTGACTCAAAAGTGAGGCTGCTCAATAGCCAAAAAACCTTTGACATAGGTACCAGCTTTATCAGGCTGGGCATGTGGCTCATTGGTAAAAAGCACTTGCCTAGCAAATGTGAGGCCCTGAGTTCAATCCCCAGCACCACCCCCGCCCCCCGCCCCCAAAAAAGATACCAGTTTTATCATCAGTTGTTTGAATTGAACTTTGAACTTAAAAACAAAAAAATGAAATCTAGGTCCAAGCTAAATGGCTTTTGTGGTTTATGTGAAATTGTTGGATCTTCCTGATCTAGTACTACCCAGTTGAAATAGAATAAAGTCAATTATTAAAACTTAAAATTTTCTAGGTCTGCAGATGTAGCTGAGTGGTATAGGGCTTGCCTACCATTCACGATCAGTTGCCTAGCATGCATGGGCAGTGTTTTTAATTACCAGCACCACAAAAATAAATAAATAAATAGATAAATTGATATATAGCAGAAGTAAGATTTTCTTGTGCCACATTTTTAAAAGTATGAAGAAATGTAAAAATAAGTTAGCATAGTATATAGAATGAAAATATTAAAAATATTGCCATTGAATGTGTAATTAATATAAAAATTAATGAAATATTTGGATCTCCTTTAATAAATCAAATAAATCTTTAAAAGACTATATTTCAAGTCCACTTGGCCACATGTGGCCAGTTGTTCTGTGCTGGACAGTAGGGTTCTAGTGAATTGGAGTGTTTCGTTCTTTTCTCTTTTTAATATTGACATTAGTCTGTTGTTTCCCAGTCTACTATTAAGGATTTCGTTAAAAATTTTTTCCTAATTTTTATTGTGAATTACATTAGACACTAATCAAAAAAGGCATGCATAATCTATTATGTGGCTTACTTTTTAAAAAATACAGTTTGCTTTTTTGAGCACTGTTAGAAGATAAAACAAGTGAATGAAAAGTAGAGGTCTTTTTTTTTCTAATATTTCAATGCTACCTGAAACTTCTTGACTATATTTTAAATTACTGGGCTTGGGATAGAGCTTAATTATAGAGTGCTTGCTTAGCTTCTCTGAGGCTGTATAGGTTTGAACTCTGGCAACAAAATAAGTAAATAAATTAATTAATTAATTATAAAAAATCACTGGCAGGCAGATGTGTGAAGTGCAAAGCTAAAAGTGGTCTTTCTCATCCTTTTAATTTTCTTGTTTTATTGTCTACATTAGGTATGATGGTTTCCTGATCTGTCACTTGAAAATTGGTTGCAGTGGGGAAAAGGAGTTGCCACTGTCTTTGCACACTAGATTTTTAGATGCTCCTTAAAAACAATCAAAACAAAAACTATTTAACTTTTTTTTTTTAAGGTATGGGGGATTGAACTCAGGGGCACTTGACCACTGAGCCACATCCTCAGCCCTATTTTGTATTTTATTTAGAGACAGGGTCTCACTGAGTTGCTTAGTGCCTCACTTTTGCTGAGGCTGGCTTTGAACTTGAGATGCCCCTGCCTCAGCCTTCTAAGCTGCTGGGATACAGGAATGTGCCACTGCACCCCATAATAATTTTTATTTTAAGATGGTACTTGGCATACTCCTCATTCTTATAGTTATCATCAATTAGTGAATCTTTGAAAAAAATTAATACTGAAGGAGTAAGCAATCATTGTTTCTATTAAGAATTTTTTAACCCTCCAATTCATTTTTCTCTATCAATTTTCAGAGATAAAAAGGAATAGTTTACCTAAAACATTTCAATTACTACTTCTTTTGATCTTTTTTAGAGATAAAAGGCTGTTGAATTATTCCTGAGTTATTCTATTACCTGAATTGGTTTTCTTCAATTTTTTTTTCTGATTCATTTCAAAGTATAATCTGGGATTTATCATGCTATTTATGTTGAATCCGAGGCTTTTCCTGGAATGATGTTCACTGCAGATGCAAAGTTGAATGAATTAGTAGCTCTATGGACTGAGAACCAACTGAAGATAAAAGTTGACAAACATTTTGTTATTTGTATTAACTTATAAACTGTAACAAGGTACATTGCTAAGAGTGCCAGGTGTGTTGCCATGCTATCCACTAGACCTCTTTGAAGTCGATGCTGATATCAACTTGTAGATGAAGGAACTGAGGCTTTAGAGTACTGAACATTATGTAGCTTTTCTAGAACATGTTAGGAAGCAAATGGGAGAACTTTGGACTTTTGTGTTCTGAGCTCCACAACAATGGTATCATCTATTTGGGAGCTTGTTAGAAACGAAGACCTTCAGCCTCATTCATACTCAAAAATCAGAACCTTTGTTTTAAAAAGATACCAGATAGTTCAGGTGCAATGAGAGAGAAAGAAAGATAACTTTATTTTACAGATCCCTAGTTCATGATTTCTATACAGTCGTGCTTCTTAGGGAAGATAATGACTTTGAGAAAATTAACTGAATCTGATATGACTTCACAAAGACTCAAAATAATTTTTTTTCCTCTTTAGTTTTTGTTTTGCTTTTTAGTGCTGGGATCAAACCCAGGCCCTCAATCATGCTAAGCAAAAGCTCTACCCAATCTTAGCTATATCCCATTTTTCTACTTATTATCTTGACATTGTAATGTAAAATACAGTTTGTAATCAAGGGCATTTGAATTATAAAGAAAACACAAGTTTTTAGGTCTGAATTGTGAAGCATTCTACATGTTCTTTTAAAGCACTAACTCTTAAACATAAGCCACTCAGGTTTAAAAAGTAGATGTTTGTGGCAGTCCTGGGCCTAACCTGGGCCTGGGCTTATTACCATATGACAGTAATGAAGCCACAACAATGTTTATAGCATCTCAGTTCACAATAGCTAAACTGTGGAACCAACCTAGCTGCCCTTCAGTAGATGAATGCATAAAGAAACTATGGTATATATACACAATAGAATATTACTCAGCATTATTTAAAGAAAAAAAAATATGGCATTTGTAGGTAAATGGATGGAGTTGGAGAATATCATAGTAAGGGAAGTAAGCCAATCCCCAAACACCAAAGGCTGAGTGTTCTTTCTGATAAGTGGATGTTGGTCCAAAATGGGGATGGGGCATGGGAAAAATGGAGGAACTTTGATTGACAAAGGGAAGGAAGAGGTGGGGAGGGGCCATGGGGATAGGAACAATGGTGGAATGGGTTGGACATCATTACCTTGGTACATGTATGACTGCACATATGGTGCAACGCTACATCATGTACAATCAGAGAAATGAAAAGTTGTGCTGCAGTTGTGTGCAATGAATCAAAATGCATTCTGCTGTCATATATACCTAATTAAAATTAATTAACTAATTAATTTTGTAAAAAAAGTAAAGGTTAAAAGTCAAAAAACAACATGCAAATATCAGCATTTTCAGAGAGGGTTCTTGGACATAAGTTTGGAGAATGGGCAAGAAGGGATGAGACTACATTAGTAGTTCTTGAACCACGTCGAAGGCTTTAAAATGAAGACTGACTGATGCTTTCTATTCCTAGATTTTCTAATGAGCAGGTTTGTGATAGGGCCCCAAAACTTGGTTTTTAATAAATCTTTAGGTGGTGGGGATGCCTTTTGGTCTAAAGAACATAGTTTGAGAGAATAGTCAGAAATCTTTTGCATTAATCAGTACAGGATACGATAAAGAATGTGATAAATAGGCTATGATAAACAATAGAGGAGGAATGGCTTTCAAAGGTACAGAAGAGTTATAAATGACTAAACTTGATACCAGACTGAAGTATGATTTTGAAGGGGTGGTATTGTCACAGGAGGAGAAATATCTCCAAAGAAGGGTCAGAGGAGTTTTTTGAGAGAAGGGAGAACTTGACTCTGGACTAGCAGAGTTCTTGATAGATGTTTCAAAATCACATATACCAAGAATCAGAATCTTTATAAGTCAAAGGCATAGTTACACTTTTATTTAGGAAAATAAATATATATTCAAGGTGTAATGGGGGCAATCTCAGGAACAATGCCTTTGCGGGTAAAGCAAGGAGCACATACATTCAAGGGAGAATGTGGACTATCACCAGAGGGAGAAATATCAACCTGTTTGTGTGGGGTGTTAGTATTTATGAGGGACGGTTGCTAGGGGCTAGACTAGAGGTAAAGCCAGAGCTAAGTTATATAATTTTGCATCAGTTTTCCTTGTGTTTGTGCATTGCCCTCATGTTACTTCTTTTTTTTTTTTTGAGGATATTTTTTTAAATTTCAATTTGTTATATATGACAACAGAATGCATTACAATTCATATTACACATAAGAGCACAATTTTTCATATCTCTGGTTGTATACAAAATAGAGCCACATCCTTCATGTCTTCATACATGTACTTAAGGTAATGATGACCATCGCATTCTACCATCTTTCCTATCCCTATTCCTCTTTCCCTCCCTCTCCTTTTCCCCTTTGCCCTCTCTAGAGTTCATTTAATTCTCCCACACCCCCTTCACCCCCCCACAGCATATTATGAATCAACATCCTTAAATCAGAGAAATCATTTGGGATTTTGTTTTTTGGGATTGGCAGATTTCACTTAGCATTTTATTCTCCAACTCCATCCACATATAATTAACAGTTATCTTATATTTGACAAAGGCGCCAAAAAAACATACTTTGGAGAAATCATAGCTTCTTTAACAAATGGTCTGGGAAAATAGGAAATCCACACGCAACAAAATGAAATTAAACCCCTATCTCTCACCATGCACAAAACTCAACTCAAAGTGGATCAAGGACCTAGGAATTAAACCAGAGACACTGCGTCTATTAGAAGAAAAAGTAGGCCCAAATCTCTGTCATGTCGCATTAGGCCCCAACTTCCTTAATAAGACTCCTATAGCACAAGTATTAATATTAAGAATCAATAAATGGGATGGATTCAAACTAAAAAGCTTCTTCTCAGCAAAAGAAACAATCAGTGTGGTGAAAGAGAGCCTACTAATTGAGAATAAATTCTTACCACACTCACATCAGATCTCTAGATTATTATCACACTAATCTCTAGAATATATAAAGAACTCAAAAATCTTAACACCAATAAACCAAATAACCCAATCAATAAATGGGCCAAGGAATTGAACAGACACTTCTCAAAGAAGATATATAATCAATCAACAAATATATGAAAAAATGTTCAACATGTCTAGCAGTTAGAGAAATGCAAATCAAAACTAAGATTTCATCTCACTCTAGTCAGAATGGCAGCTATTAAGAATACAAACAACAATAATTGTTGGTGGGGATGTGGGGAAAAAGGCACACTCATACATTGCTGCAGCCAATATTGAAAGCAGTATTGAGATTTCTTGGAATTCGGGAATGGAACCGCCATTTGACCCAGCTCTCCCTCTCCTTGGTCTATACACAGAGGACTTAAAAACAGCATTCTACGGGGACACAGCCACATCAATGTTTATAGCAGCATAATTCACAATAGCTAAACTGTGGAACCAACCTAGATGCCCTTCAATAGATGAATGGATTAAAAAAAAGGTCACATATATACACAACAGAATATTACTCAGCAATAAAAGAGAATAAAATCATGGCATTTGCAGGTAAAGGATGGAGTTAGAGAAGATAATGCTAAGTGAAGTTAGCCAATCTCAAAAAACCAAATGCCAAATGTTTTATTTGATATAAGGAGGCTGATTCATAGTGGGATAGGGAGCAGGAACATGGGAGGAATAGACGAACTCTAGATTGTGCAGAGGGAGAGGGCATGGGGTTATTAATGATGGTGGAATGTGATGGTCATTATTATACAAAGTATATGCATGAAGATGCAAATAGGTGTGAATATATTGTTTATACAACCAGAGATATGAAAAATTGTGCTCTATATCTGTAATAAGAATTGTAATGCATTCCACTGTCATATATAAATAAAACAAAAGAAAAACAGCATACAACAGGGATGCAGCCAGCCACATCAATGTTTATAGCAGCACAATTCACAATAGCTAAACTGTGGAACCAACCTAGATGCCCTTCAGTAGATGAGTGGATAAAGAAAATGTGAGATACACACACACACACACACACACACATCAATCACACACAATAGAATATTATTCAGCATTAAAAGAGAATAAAATCATGTTACTTCTTTAGACAAGGTTATGGGTGTGAGCCAAGGGTACATCACTCAGGAGGTACAACTGTTCATGGGTGCTTTTTGCGTTTCACTTCATGGGTATTTTCTGCATTTGAATGGTTCATGGGTACCTTTTTTCTTTTTCTTTTCTTTTCTTTTTTTTTTTTTGAGACTCATTATCTCTCTCTCTTTATTCCTGAATTCCTTTCCCAGTAGAACTGTACAGAGATTTCTGGTTTCCAACTTGGGCAGGTAGATGAAAGATAATGGTATCCTTATTTCATCATATAGAGTAAAGAAGGAGAAGCTAGCTGGACGTTTTGGAGTGGACTGATAAGACCTTGGTCTTAGGCAAGTCAAATGGACATTTATGTGGGTGATTTAAATGGAGATATCAACTGGAAAACTTCTGAATTAAAGATATGGGCATGTATGTCCTTACAAGAGAAATTATCATAAAGGGAATGTGGTACAGAACTCTGGGATATGCCAATACGAGACAAAATCAGAATAATTCACCTTCAAAAGGATTGAGAACTGGCAGGATCCCTGGAGTAGGGTATCGCTATGAGGGTGCAATCAACATGTCAACACCAGGGGGAAGTCAAATGACACCTGGACTCAAACATGTCCATTGCAAATAGGGGCCAGAAGACGACAGGAAACTTAGTAGAAGTTGCTTTGTCAAGCAGCTCAGATGGGACCCAGTTTATACTTACCTGAAGTAAGATACACTTTTTTAGAAAAGAACATATGCTGTCTTCTTTTTTGATATTAAATTTCTGTTTTTCAGCTCTGAAGAAGATATGCTATTGATAGAAATGCTTAGCTGAACTAGTTGATGCATATTCAAGTTTTAACCTTATATTTTAGGTGAAATTTAATGTTTGAAGATCAAATAGAGAATCAAAATTTATATATTGTATTCTTTTTTTTTCCCTTTGAGAAAGGAGTACCTTTGTGAGATATTGTCACTTTACCATGGAAGGTTTTTAGAAATGACAGGAGGTTTTGTGGTTAGTCTTTCTGGAAGTTTTATTTTATTCTCCACCATCATCCCTGTTGGGGGACAAGGAATGCAATTATTATAAGAAGATTGTTTTACTCTGTGACTTTGTGTGACAGCTGGGTATGATTATTTTATTAGTTTCTTGATTGATCCAACTGAAACCAAAAAGAAAGACAAGGTCAACAAAGGCAATAGCTGTTAGGGCAGCTGTCAGTTCTGGTAATTTGACCATAACCACTTTTCTTTCCTTTTCAAAACTCTAATGTTTTCCTAAGCAGATTTAAAACAAAACACAGAGAGTAAATAGAAATTGCTTCCACTCAAGGATCAGGACCTGGGATAAGAGTTTCATAAGCAGGATTTATTGGTGGTGTGTTATTTTCTAGAGAACATGGTTAAAATGTGTCTGTTCTATAGCAGCCTACCCACCTCTTTTTTCAGAAACCTTCCTAGCTGGGTGTGTGTACTGTCTTCTAAGTTCCTCTGGACAGCTGACTTGAGATTGAACTGATGTAGTCCCTTCAGTCTGATGCTTCTATTACTCTATTAATTAGTTGGAAAGTTATCCATAAAATGTGGGTCAAATGCAGAATAAGAGGAACTGCCAGTAAAATAGTGAGCCTTCTAAATGACCCAAATAAAAGCACATTTTCTGTTTATGGTACAACTGATCTGATCTAACAGATTCTCTGTGCATGTGCTTTTACTTCGCCCTTTGCTTATTGATCAGTTTTTCACAGAATCATAGTAAAAAAGGAATACTTTAAAAATATCTGACTACAAATGATCAAATGTACAATTGTTATTTCATAGAGACCAAACTAATTTCCTAAACTATAAGAAAATTTACTTGTTGACAGGTCAGGCTCTTACAAGACTGGTAAAGAATATGACTTTTAAGATTTATTATATAAAGCCCCAAAGCTCTCTTCAAACAAAAATCAGTTTTAAATACTTTAAGGAATGACATAAGGTGTTTTCTCTTAATTTGTTCTTCATTTAGGATTTTAAAATGTAAGTACATTGGAGTTCAAATTAATGTTCCCTTTTCCTTTTTTTCTTGAGCAGGTTGTCAAGTTATTAAGCAACAAAAGATCACAAGCAGTTGGAATCTTAATGTCTAGTCTTCATCTAGATATGAAAGACATACAACATGGTAAGTGCAAAAAATAAAAATCCAAGTATTGAATATTAAAATTTGTATATGATGGATTGGTTGGGAGGTATGATGTTTCTTTGGAAGTCTAAAATCAAGATGCCATCATGGTTAGGTTCTATGAGGGCACTCTTCTGGGTGCAGATTGCCATTTTCTCCTTATATTCTCATGTGGCAGAAAGAGTCTGAGAGAATTCTTATAGGTCTCTTTTATAAGGTCATGAATCCCATTCATGAGGACTGTTCTCAAAATCTAATCACCTCCCCAAATCCTTACCTCATAATAACATCACATTAGGGGTTAGGATTTCAACATATAAATTATGGTAGACAAAAATATTTAGTCCATTGCAGATATATTCAGTCTGTTATTAATAAATATTTTTATATCATAAGAAGTGCAGTTGCACTGTGATCTGTAAGTAATTAGACCATATCTGAATTGTTTATTTCTGGATGCCATGCTCAAAGAATTATTGATATATACAAGTGTGAGCCAGATAGTAGGGTCTCTACAGCCATTAAAAATACCTAGGGAAGTTAATCCACAGGACAAAAAAGTTGGTTGAATATTAGTTATGGGTTTTTGATAAGCTAAAATAAAGAAGAAGTAAACCTAAAAGTGTCTACCAGAACAGCTTCAATCAATGTAAGATTCACGGGAAATCTTGTTTTAAGTGTTGTTTTAAGAATGTTCTTAGATTATGATATGTCTAATATTAACCTAGATATTCATGCTATAGAAATCATCATTTGTCTCAAATGAGGGAACATGAGCTATGTTCCCTTAGACCTTCAGTTCGAAGATACTATAAGATGCTGAAACACTAAAGCAATTTTCTTATGTATAAGTTTTTAGAGTGGAAAACTGGTCCTCCTTCCACTTATTTGGGACAACTATAGCATAAATTTTTCTACTTTAGAAGAATTGAATTATTTTATCTAATGTATATGCATATACATGTATGTAGACAGACACATACATATATACATATGTATACACACATAAATCTACATATGTGTGTGTGTATCTAAATTTTTTTGGTAGTACTAGAGGTTGAACCCAAGTCCTCACATATGCTAGGCAAATGCTCTACCACTGAGCTATACCCCAGCACTTTTTTTTTCTATTTTGAGATGGTCTCACTAAGTTGCTCAGACTGGCCTCAAACTTGCAATCTTCCTGCCTTAGCCTTCTGAGCTTCTGGGATTACAGGAATGTGTTATCATGTCTGACTTAATTTATATTTTTAACAGGCTTATAACATATTTTCTATATTTGGAATAAGGGTGGTTTCTAACATTTTCTAAATGGCCTTAGGGTCTTCCCCTGCCCTCCCCCCACCACCACCACTTCTTTATTTTGCAGCTCTAGGGATTGAACCCAGTGATGCTCTACCACTGAGCCACATTTTATTTTTATTGTGAGACATGGTCTTGCTAAGTTGTCCAGGCTGGCTTCTGACTTGAAATCCTCCTGTCTCAGTATCCGAAGTAGCTGAGATTATAGACATACACCAGTGTAGCTGGCTTTTAGTGTTAATATTTTAAAACTTGAATTCTACCCTATAATTGACAGAAATTCCTATCACATTTATGCTGAGAGATATTGCCCAAAGGTGTAGAGAGGAATTAAATCCATGTTCTGGATGTCCCCTAAGCTGCCCCAGAGCCTTAGAATAGATTAAGCAGATTGAATTATCCAATGGAATGACAGTTTACCTATTAAAGAAATATGGTTTTAAGTATAACACAGACCTTATAAATCATGAAAACATTTAACTAGCTTTCTGGCTTACCCACCATGAATGTGGATTCTATTTGTTAGGCCTAAAATATTGTGTGGAATAATTCATAAATAGCGCAAGTGTGGTATGCCCTGTCAATTGATGAGTAACTCTTAATCACAATTAAGTTTTTATTAAATGGTTTTGATGGTGAGGAGACTTCCTCAAGCTGAACCATTTGGGGTAATAGTCATAGAGAAGAATGCCAAGGCTGGCGCCAAGAAGTACTTGGTGTTTCTAAAGCTGGCAGATGTATCCCTGTTAAGTCATAGAATGAAATCTGAAAATAATGATATGGTCCTTTCCTTCAGTCAAATATTCAGCTTGGGTTGAGTTAATAATGAGAACCTTATGAACAAAGGAGTCCGCCTGACATCTGTGTCTGTGGTACAGCCAGCGAGAGTTCATTGAAAATTTGCTGGCTTAAGATGCAACACTAACAATAACATGGCATGAACGTCAGTAGTTGAAGGGTCACACAGAATTATGCATAAACTTTATCCTATTAGGATGTAAAGCCATTGCTTGAATCCCACTGAAACACTGCAACCCCATTTTCTAAAACACAGGCACCTTCAAAGTCTGAAGCAACAAGTAGCCAGTGCCTATTTGTGGATCAAATCCTCTTCTGCCTCAGTGTACTGTCTGGAGCCATGATTTCCATGTGGGAATCACTTGTAGCCTCTAGAATAAACTTTGCTTCTCTCGAGATATGCCTCCACTGAGGATTCCACAGAAGGATAAACATCATTGATTTGAGATGTCGAAGCAGTCACAGAATTTATCCGGTCTTCCAGTGTTATTTTATAGAAGAGCAAACTAAGATCTGCTAATGGTCCAGTTGCTTTCTCAAGCTCATGTGGCTCTCTAATGGAATAGACTGAACTTGCACCAGACATTCCACATCAGCTGTGGTTGTTCTTTCCCATTCATTAGATTCTTGGGCTGATTCTTCAATTTTGTGCTTTTCCTACAATCAACATTAGTATATCTACATACTACATAATATTGTTCGAATAAATTTTTCTAAAGCCTCAGAGTGGATTGTTTTTCCAGAGGTAGCCTTTTCCCTGCCCATTAAAAAATTGTCATAACCCACAAGTCAGTCTAGAAGTTGCCAGATAAATTCGCTGCTACATTCCAGCAGCTCAGAGTTTCACTGTAACTTTCACACACACACAATTAGTTATTTGTGGCTGCCCTGCTATATTTACTGGTGCTATTTTCTCCCCTTCTCTCCTTCCCTGTCAAAACTCTAGAGAAACCTAAAGTTGAATTTCCTTTGTAATGTTTCTATTTTAAAGTGTTCTGTTAGAGTCAGGAGTATCTAATTTTGGATTCTAGGTGTCAAAGGTCTAATCGAAGTGCTACTACCTTCATGCACCATATCATGCTCAAGTGAATGCAGGTTATTCTCACAACAGCAGTTCCACAATTCTCAATGTCACAAAAGGTCAAAAGACAGAAAAAGAAGGGATTAGACTCTTTTTAAAAAATTTTTTCTAATTAGTTATGCATGACAGCAGAATTCATTTTGATTCCTTGTATACAAATGGAGCACAACTTTTCATTTCTCTGGTTGTACATGATGTATAGTCACACCATTCATGCAATCCTATATGTACTTAGGGTAATGATGTCCGTCTCACTCCATCATCTTTCCCACCCACAGACCCCTCTCATCCGCTTTCTCCCCTCCCAGGGATTGGAATCTTAACCATGTCTATCAGTGCAGTAAATATAAGCAAGAAAGCTGTATGCAAGTGTGTGTGTGTGTGTGTGTGTGTGTGTCAGTGTGTATTTAAAAATCAAGCTGCTGGAATGAATGTACTTCTACTTCTAAAGCAACCTGTAGATTTTAATAATTTGTTAGCGTGGGTGAAACTACCTATGAAAAATTTCACTCTGATTGTATACAGTAACTTAAAATCTGAGATGAAGGTACATTCCACAAGTGATTTGCCTTTTTTGTGTGGTAGGACCTGGGGATCCTTTAGGTTTAAGATTACTTTAAATCAAGTTTGAGGGTCATTCCAGGCACTAAATGCATAGCCCTGCATGGGTTGGTTTCCCTGAGTCTGCAGGCTTTGATTACCAGTTTATTATGGACAAGGTCTAGAATCTGTACCTTGGGTGGATTTTGAGCTTTGATATTTGGTCCCTGGTTCCATGAGGTTGTCAACAGAAAGTTCAGACATATTGGGATAGGTTAAAAGTCTCAATGTCACTTCTTTGGTGCCTTTATGATACTTTACAAATATTTACATATATTTGTGTGTGTGTGTGTGTGTGTGTGTGTAACACAAATATTTGATCTAGCATTTTAAATTGTTCAATGTAAGAGGATTGATTCAAATAATATAGCCTGTTATTTCCATAAATTGGTTTTGAATCTATTCTACAGCTTTGTAATGGTAGTTTAGTTTTGGAAAATAGATTGAATTTTTTATGCAACACTCAGTCCATATTCCACGATCAATGTGATATTCATACATCTTAGGTTCATTTTAGTAGATAAGAACAGCTGCAGAAGAATTTCAAATTTCATGAGGCTTAGCTTTATCTCCCCAATCCAATGTCACTATTCAGTAGAGATTTCATATAGTTTGTCATTCAAAATGGATTATTTTGATAGAGGAAATGGTGCCTTCAATAACAATTCCTGGATAAAAAGTGTAATGGAATTTTGCAGGTACATCAGTATTACTGTCACTCTGCTGCTAGCTCATACTGAAGCAAGATTCAGATCTAATTCTCCCTATAATACCAATATTTATTAAACATATCTTTTGGCCAGTAGGAACAAAATTGTCTGAAAAACCTATTTTGTAAATTTGAAGTTGCCTGGCTCTCTGTTCTTGTAAATATTCTCATCAAGATTTTATATAAAAGATTTATTTGTTCTAGACAGATGCTAAAACATCATGGAGGTAGGAATCTGTTACTCTTATAATTTGCACCAGGCATCAAGAAATCCAATGTCTGGATCCAAATCCAATGTCTTAGATCCCAATGTTTCATAAAGATCCATACCGTAGTGGCAAATAACTGTAATCCCAGTGACTCTGGAGGCTAAGGCAGGATGATCACCAGCCTTAGCAACTCAGCAAGGCCTTAAGCAAATTGGTGAGATCCTTCCTCAAAATAGACAAAAGGGGTTAGAGGATGTGGCTTTGTGGTTAAGTGCTCCTGGGTTCAATTCCCAGTACCCCCCCCCCCAAAAAAAAAAAAAAATTCATGCATAGCCTCTACTAGACTGTCATATTCTCTAATTGAAGGGAATAGGGATGGAACATCTCTAAGATATTTTTAGATAATCTGAACACCTTGAATGACTAGTTTAACTAAGGAGAGTCAATTGCAGTCATTGGTATGCTAATTTAAAAAGCCCCTATTATTGATTTAGATAGGAATAATGAGCAGTGTTCATTAGCTGCCTTTGGAGTATGGTCATGGTCTTTTTACCTAAGGCTAGACAACCATCCTTGAGGTATGGAGCGTTATTAGTAACACAGAGAACTACCCTTAACGTTGGAACTTTAACTGGATCATGCTTACTATTGCATTTCTTCTGCAAATATATTTTAAAGTAGATTATAGATATTGTAACAAGGGATAACTAAAATTTATGTAGTAATCACACCTAGAAATAACTTTCACTATCCTACAGGAATGGCAGGCTCAGGGTAATAATGGCCCTAGATCCTCCCTGCACTTCATGTCTTCCTTGTTTGAAGCTAACTGGAATTGTGGACATGTAGGCAAGGAATGCCCAATTTTATGTCCTTTTTAAAAAATTCTATCTTGTTAAAACATGATTTAAATAAATCATATGTCCTGAAATTAAATGATATATAGTCAATGAAATCATGGTTACTTTTATTCTTTGTTCTCTAAGCCTAGTGACTGCTTTTTAAAATACTTTTTATTTTTTAATGTATATATAAATTGTATATATATACATTTATTTACTGAAGCATACCTTACAAGACCACCAAGCATGCTCATGGATTTATATCAGAAATCCAGTAAAATCTCAGTCTATTAATTGCAGTTCCTCTTTGGATCCTGCATCATGTTGCTATTATTTTGACCTCCCTCAAAATGGAACAGAATTATCCTGATAGTTGTCTAGGAAGGAATTATCTAATGTAGCAGGTATTAAAAATAGAATTATATGTATGTTTTAGTTAAGTCTTTTTTTTTTTTTTTTTTTTTTTTTGCTGCTGTGACTAAAAGACTTGACAAGAACAATTGTAGAGGAAGAAAATTTTATTTAGAGGCTTGTGGTTTCAGAGGTATGAGTCCATAGGCACCCAGATGCACTTTTCGGGTCTCAGGGTGAGGCAGAATGTCATGGCTGAAGAGTGTGGCAGAGGAAAGCAGCTCACATTATGATCAGTATGCAGAGAGAGGCTCTACTTGCCAGATACAAAATATATACCTCAAAGGCACACCCCCTCCCCCATGCCCACCCTCTCCCACCATGCCCTACCCACTTTCAGTTTCCACTCTGCTGATACCATCAGGGGATTACTGCACTAACTGGGTTAAGGCTCTCATAACCCTATCATTTCTTGTCTAAAACTTCTTGCATTGATTGTCTCACATATGAGCTTTTGAGGGGATACCCAAATCATTACAAGTTCCTCTCCCACACCCCTCCCTCTCTCATTTATAATTTAATCTTTTTATTAGTATGTAAAGAGATGAAGCTAAGTGTTGGTTTGAATTTTACTTCTCTTTTTATCACCCTTCCCTCTAAAACTATTGCTGATAGTTGTGTAAAACAGCCCATAGGAGGAAAGTTAATCTCTCAATTTACAGTGGAGGAATTGAGCCTTATACAATAAGCCCATAAGAGATTTACATAATAGGGCCAGAATGAGTATCCAGCTCTTTTGACTCCTGGTTCAATGTTCTCTGCTCTAGGCAATGTGTTAGCTTGTAGAATGAGGATATGTTTTACCCAGTAGAATGAGAGTGTGCAGAAACAAAACCGGCACAGGATATAGTACTTTAATCAACTACTATTTCATATACCAGTTATTAAAAACATTGGAAAATGTAAATTTGGCAAGTTCCACTAATTGTGCGGAGTTATCTTAGATAAATCCCCCCTCCCCCGTTTAATTATGGGCTGTTCATTAGAGAAATAAAGTTATGAATTGTTTTTTTCATCTGTGAATTAAATGCAAAAAAATACTTTCAAGAAAATTCTAAATGGAGTTGTTTGTTCTTGAATGAACCAAGCAAAGATAACTGAAATACAGAATTACAGTAAAAGTAGTTTGGACTAAGATTATCAACAAATGAAGCAAATTGTGAATACTTGTTAAATGAGCATGGTGCGTGGATATGTAAAAGTATTGTCTCTTTTCTAGGTATGTTATCAATTGCTGTGAAAGAATAAAAAAAAGTAAACGGCTGACCCTAGTATAGTTTTTGAGGATGCTAACTTTCAATACTTGCTTACTCTCTCAGTATGTTTTTATTTTTTTCCTGTGTCACCCTAGCACCTCTACTTCCCTGGGTTTTCCCTCTCTTTTCAAGTTGGTATCACAATGTTACAGACTGAATATTTGTGCCAAATTCATATGTTGAAGCCCAACTTCCAATGCTATGGTCTTCGGAGGTTAATTAGGGTTCATGAAGTAGGGTCCCCATGATGAGATTAATGCCCTTTTAAGTAGAGAGACCAGAGCTCTTTGTCTCTCTTTCCTACTGCCATGTGAGGACAGATTGAGAAGGCAGCCTTGTACAAAGGCCTCAGTGAGACCTCACTAGGAACTGAATTGGCCAGCCCCTTCATGGACTTATAGCCTTCAGAACTGTGAGAAAATTTTGGTTGCTTAAGGCCCCCAGCCTATGGTATTTAGTTATGGCAACCCAAACTAAGACAGATTTGGTCCAGCTGGGCCACTGGCTATCTAGCTGGACAAACCTGAACAAATTGTGTTTTTATTCTTTAGTTTCTTTAATATGAAGAGGTATTAAATGAGTTCTTACATGTGAAACATACCACACCCCTCAATAAAAGCTAGTTGTCCTCTCCTCCTACATTTCTTAGAAAATGAGCTTTGTCTCCAGACTTTGGATGCATTTGAAACTTAGAGCCTGGGCATCTAATGAGAGAGAGAGAACTTAGAGATTTTATTCTTCCTTGATTACTCTGAATCGGTCATACTAAAAGCACTTGCCATGCGAAAAGAGCGAGTAGAATGCAAAGTCTGTCCCTTCCAATGGAGTTTGAGAATATGATAAGAGGGAAGAAATGGGGCTTTCAGTTCAAGGGGAACATATCTGAGTTCTGCAGTTTAGGTTTTCAGTCAGTGTTGCTGAAATACCAAGTTTATTACTTACTTGGCTGCACTCTTTTCTGTTTTCTGAATGAAGATATATATGATAGTTATTTATATTAGCAACTCTTAGAAGTTGAGCATGGCTATATCATTGGACTGCATTTTATCTCTGGAGAGCAAATTGTTTTGGAAACTTGAAAAGCTGAGGGCTACTATACTTGTGTGGTTCTATAAACATTGTCTCTGTGCTATGTATGTCATTTATACTCCACATCCATAGCTCCTGGCTCTGGGTGGACATGAAGGGAGCAGTGTAATAGAGTTTGGCTTTGCTGGGAAATGAATCGTGGTAAGGGACATGAGTAGAATCTAAGTAGGGTCACAAACAGAGGCTTCTATTCCCTCCTTTGACATTTTATTTTTCTTGATAGTTAAATTAGTTTCTAGGAATGAGTATGGAGTATTCTTCTTTAAAAATACAGAAATAAAATTGGGTGCGGTGGTACACACCTGTGATCCCAGCTGCTCAGGAGTTTGAGGCAGGAAGATAACGCGTTCAAAGCCATCCTCAACAAAAGTGAGATGCTAAGCAATTTATGGAGACCCTGTCTCTAAATAAAATACAAAAAAGAGTTGGAGATGTGGCTCAGTGGTTAAGTACCCCTGAGTTCAATCCTGGGTACCCCTCACCAAATATGGAAATAGTGTTTCTGAATCCTAGGAAGGTTGTAAGATTATTTTATGGTGACTTTTCATATGTGTTTGGAAACCTACATATCTAGTAGGGCTGCCACTGAAAAATGTTTTTCATATGAAATTTTTTACCAAACAAGTAGTAGGTTACAAACTCTAGGTCTTTTCCTAGAGTTTCTGGTTTCATTCTTGGAGACACAAGCTTTTTTACTTGCCTATTGATTACCCCAAGAAAGTTTATCCATAATCATTTGTTTATTTTTGTAATATTCTCAAAAAATTGGATTCAGTGTGGGCAATGTTGTTTTTTCCCAGTAGATTTTCCAGTGTCTGGCTTCTTTATGAAACTGAGGTTTACAAGGCTCGCTTAGAAATTACTTCATGGCAACCCCTACCCCCCAGTTTTAACCTTTATTTTAAGTGTTTTCCTCACATGGGATATAGAATTTTAAGACCTGTTTATTATATTTATTGAAACATTAAAAATTTAGTAAATGCTGTTGTAAGGTTGAGTGAATGGTTTTCATTGAAATGTAAAGTCACTTAGAATTAGAAATTTGAGAAGAAAGTGGGCTGCAGTGAGCCCATGTAACTTTTTCATCAATTGTAACCTTGTAGTGGAGAAAAGTACACATGAGATAGTATGTTTTCATTAAAACCTACTTTCAGAAATTTAATATCAGAATATGCTTTAATTTAAACTAAAAGTTCATTACCTAGAGTTTTTTTTTAATAAAAAGAAAGACCTCATACATCATTATGTCACACATAGATTATTAAATCAAGAAAAAATGAACTATTATAAGCCTTTCATTGCAGGCTCAGCAAAAAACCTTGGGTTGAATGTAGCCTGTATTTTTATGATGTTGTTCTACAGTTGGACTTTTCGATTACTTTTATGGGAAGAAGGAGCATAATTCTTGGGACTGTGTTGAAGCTGTGAATATGGTTATTCTCCCCTTCATATATGAATTATGTATCATGTATTTGTTTGTATGTTTGTTTTCACTGCCCCATAGACCCTCCAATGGAAGGAACTCTGGAAACCTGGAGACAAGAGTCCACTGCCGCTCAGCGTATTATAATACTATATTTGTTCTTTACAATCACTGGGTGATTGTTGAAAGAATTACCCTTGACCACATGGGGCACATATGGAGGTAGAGCTCAAATCTGAGTGCAGAGCACTTAGTGTGAGCTCAAAATTAATCATATCAGCTTTGCCCCTTGAAGTGTTGTGTATTGTTAAGGTGTGGTGTTTGCAAAAATAATCCTTTTGCATGATATTTGAGAGGGTGGGATTTGAACTGTTGTTTTAGGGGGAGGGGAAGCCCTTTTGATAACTTTGAATTCCAAAACTGGCTTTTTAAAAATTGTATGTTTTGATAAATGCTTCTCCAGCATCCCAGAATAGCCACTGTCAAGATGCTTTCTGGATTTCTTCATTCATTAGATGAAGGGAGGATCCGAGAGTGCTAGAGGAAAGGAAGAAATGATTGCACTTTCTATCTTTGCCTATTGAGCTACATGTACCCTATTTTTTTTTTTTTTTTTTTTTGAGAGAGAGAGAATTTTTTAATACTTATTTTTTAGTTTTTGGTGGACAAAACATCTTTTTATTTTATTTTTATCTGGTGCTGGGGATCGAACCCAGCGCACCGCACGTGCCAGGCGAGAGAGTGCTACCGCTTGAGTCACATCCTCAGCCCATGTACCCTATTTTTACAAGTTGTATCTAGAAGTATAATCACAGATATTCCCCTAAGTTCAGTGTGCTGAGACATCAGGTCAAATTAGAAAACACCAAAGTTACTTAATGGCATGTTATCCTTTGGTAGAACTGAAGGGATGACATTTTATGCTGATGGCTGCCTTGCATCTTTCTTTATGGTCAAACATGAACATAACAGGATTTTTATTTTCTCAGTAGCACTTTTCAGTCAAATATCTATGAGTACACTTTAAAATTAAAAGAGTTTTAATCAGATTATTATGGATACATGATTAAGAAAATAAATTGTCCAGAAAGACTTAAAATGAAAAAACCACAATAACCAGTTTCCTGAATAAACTTTGTCATTTCTGTGCTATTCTGTAAAGGAATAGTTTTTTCCTATGTTTTTAAGCCACTCAAGAATAATAGCAGTCTCATTTGAGGAAATGGTAGAATTTAGAAAGGCTTCTCTAGCATTTTAATGACAACATGCAGTTCTTATGAATTAAATTGTAATGAGAATTAATGAATTGAGTGGGATGTTAAAATAGATTATCCACTGAGTTCTATTAATGCAGGTTTTTTTTTTAATGGTTCCAAATTTAACAACATGCAATTGCTGGTAAAATCAGCTAACACCTGTAGTTGTTACTGTGCATGTCTACAACCACTCTGTGAGGTAGGTAATGTTGTTATACCTGATTTAGGGATGAAAAACCAGTCACAGAGTTGCAAAAGAACCTCAATCAGCAACCACTGGGCACTGATGTAAACACAGGCAGTCTGGATCCCAGTCTATGCTCTGAACTTCTGCTGTACTTCCTGAGGACTCAATTTTAGCAATTGTATCAGTGAATTAAGCTGGAAATATGATGCATGATTGTTTTTTCCCTTCATGGTTCTTAATTATAAAACCAGCCTACTAGTTTGAGGATATAATTGCTACATGTAGCACTCTAGTGTTGTTCTGGAATGTGCACATCATATTGTCTGTGAGAGAGAGATGGAGAGAGGAAAAGAAGTAGAAAGAGGAGGAGATGGGAGTCACATGGACCGATAGAGACTAAAAGAGCTGTTGTACAGGTCATAAAGAGGTCACTTGATGGATATACTGGAGGATTTACTATAAAATTCCTTTTGTGTCTTCACCTGAGTTCCATGACTCTGGTGATGCTCCGGTTTGCTTTGTCACATGTGAAAGCCATAGAAGGGTGGCAGACTTCTATACCAATTACAGGTTAAGGAGAAGATTTCAAAGACTGTGATCACCTTTGTCAGATATTTTCATGTGAATATTAGGTTATATAAGAGTGACTAATTTTGCTGTTGGAATCCTCTGTTTTCCCCACAAAGAAAGGTGCCAGCATTACATTAAATCAGGGAGGCCATGATTCATTCCTACTACCTCCTTTCCTTACATTAATCCTTTCGATGTTTCATCATTCATTCACTCAAATTTTACTGTGTGCCATCTCTCTGCCAAGTTCCATTTCTGGCACTGGATACAAATGAAAACATAGACAAAAAAATCTGGGTCCATGTAGAGCCTTCGTTCTAGTTGGGGGAAGGACAATTTTTTTTAAAGGAAAATATGTGGTAAGTCAAATGGTAATAAGTATCATGACAGGGGAGAACAAAAGAACGGAATGGTAATCAGCACAGGTTGTTGAGAGGCGAAGGAGGAGTCAGGGAAAGTTCGAGAAGAAGGTAACATTTGAAGGGACTATAAGAAAGGAAAGTTGTAAATATCTGAGGGCAAAACATATTCCAGAAAAGCTATAGTCAGGTACAAATGTCTTCAGGCAATGAGGTCCTGGTACAATAAAAGACTCAGTCCTCTCTCTTCCTTCTTCTTTCTTCCTGATGCTTTTTGAACCCAGGGGTACTCTACCACTGAGCCACATCCCCAGTCCTTTGTATTTTTTATTTTGTGATAGGGGCTCGTTAAATTACTGAGTCTTAACAATCATCCTGTCTCAGTCTCCCAGTTGCTTGAATTACAGGCATGCACCATCATGCTATCTTAAGACCACCATGTTTCTGAGTGTGTCTGGAGAAAGTACTCATGGGAAAGAGAAGTTGGAGATGTGTTTTGGATATATAATAACGATGGGGTAGATCATGTAGGGCCTTGTTAAACTTTTTAAAGACTTTGACTTTTATGCCAAGAAAGGTGAAATACTAGGAGAGGTTTCGGCAGAAGAATAATGAGCCCAATTTATGTTTTTATCTTTGCTCTGCTGCCATGTAGAGAATAAGAGTTGAGGGAAGGAGACAGGAGGACCAGAGAAGAGAGGTATCATAGTAATTCAGGTGCAAGATCCTAGTGACTTAGGACCAGGGCGGTCAGAAAAGGTGTGTAAGACAGCCAGGTATTGCACTACATACAACAGTTGAAGGGAGTACAGGCTCCAAAGATCACCACCAAGGTAAGGACAGCTGACCCTCCACTGCTGGTTCAAACTGCTCTGCAGCAGTGAAAGTGAGGACAAGCACCTGTTTACAAAGTTGTAACTTAAAACTTTAAAGAATGGACACTCTACAGTAAACATGAACATATGTGTATTGCAATAGGAATTAGGGTTCAGGAGACCAATGAGTAATTACAATTAGAAGTGAATAATTTGTCTTAAAAGTGCAAACAGTGCATTTTTGGAACTATTCTAAACACTGCAAACATTTCAAAAAACAGCAAGGCCAAGTGGAAGGCTGGCCTTGAACAGGCTTCAGCATTCCATCCACTGGAACACAAGCAAAATTGATAGTCTCCTTTCTCAAGGAGACTAGGCAGTGGGTTTACTGAAACCTGAAGATTGGAAAGTGTGAGGACAGGACAGTAGGTAGAAGGAAAATTCCTCTAACAGTCATCTTTCCATTTTATCAGACACCTATGGAATTTTAATTAAAGCTCAGAAACATAGAGGAATTAGAACAGTGATAAATCCATGATATATTTCAAAACTTTCTTTACCCAGAAGCAATGTTTTATTCATTAAAATAAATCCTAATATCTGAGATTCTTCATTCCTCTAGACAACAAAACATTAATTCTTATACACCAATACATACACCAAGAGAAAAAAAGGAAACCTTCATTAGCCAAATGCAACACAACATACACATGAACTAGTATACCATATTTTTGCACCTATTAATCATGTTTATCTAATAAGTAAATGTGATATTTTTCTCAAGGGGATTATGGTAATATTATATGGGTGTTATGTTTTTCATAGTTTAAGTGTTTTAGAAAAGTAGTCATGAAGCACAAATTAGTTAAGGTTATCTCTGAAAGGCATTACCATAACATGTCTAATATTGGTACTAAGTTCTAGTCTTCTCAGTCACATAAATTCACAACTAAGGTTTCTTTATTTTTTTAATGATTTTTTTTAAAACTTTCAATGACCAAACTGGTTTTTTTTTTTTTTTCTCTTACTTCAACATGTCTGAAAATATATAAATGCTCAAGTAGAATAAAGAACCTTATTTTTTTAGCAAACGTTTAGGTGATTTATATTAAAAAGTGTTTTTTTTTTTTTTTTAATTTCTTTAAAACTCTGATTAACATCATTCTTTTGGAGTTTTCTTTCAAAGTGAGACATGATTATATAGAATTAGATTGAAAAAAATATGATTGTTATCAGTATGAAAGATATTTTGGCATGAGAAATTTTAGAATTCTGATAGATCCCGTACTTATGGAGCAACATATATGCATACATTCAACATGAAATTTAATACTGTTTCTCTTTTGGAGCATGTGTTAGAAAACAGTGGCAAAAGGGATCTCAGAGTTAGGGTCCTATTTCCAGAGGAACTTACTAAGCTCTCTTTTACAAGAGTGTAAATGTTTACCTAAGCAAGAAGGTGAAGTTCGTTATGCCCAATAAAGGACATTTTGCAGTGCTGGTTTACAGAAAACATTCAACAGACAGTGAATGTTTTACATGAAGTACAGTGCGTTGTTTGAAATTATTTGCTCATCTATACACTATGCTTAAAATAAACACTATCTGGGAGTATGCCAGACTTTTTTCTACCTCCTTTATTCCACACCCTAGATTTTGTCACCTGCCAAAGTCAAGTAAATCTTATCTAAACAGTTGAGATAAGCACTGAGTTGTACCCAGTATGGTCAAATCAACAAACCTCTCCAAAACCAGAAATGAAATACAATATCTCTAGATTAAACAGTCTACAATGGCAATCATGTTTGCATTTAAAGATTTTATTCCAAAAGCATTACAGTCTTGGTATCCACTTTCTCCCCTGCCTAGACAAGAAGGCGACATACTGACTCAAACAAAATGCATTTGTTCTCTAACAATTTAACTTGTACAGCTCTTATAAACTAGGCCAATAGGTGTATGAAACCTGCTGACTTAATCAGTAACTTATGTCATTAATCTTGTATAAGCAAGTATGCTTGAGATGCGCCAGTGCTGGACTGTGTATCAGATTCTAGTTTTTTCCTACAGGAAAATCTTCCTTTATGTAGCCTAAGCTCAAAACTTTCAGAATCCTGGCCTTTCATTGTCTGTACCTTACAACAAACCCCACCATGTTAAACTTTCTGAAAAAGATAATATAATATAAATGTATATAGCTTTCTAAATTATAGAATACTATAAGAATACAGTTTTCTTCCTTGTAAGGACATACAATATTTTAATTGTTTGCCAAGAAGTGTAAACTCTAAACAAGGGAAGGAACTATGCATGTCAGATTACCACTGTATCCCCAGGATTGAGAAGGATATCTGGTTGTGATTCACTTTGTGGCTATTTGTGCAATGAATGAATGCATGATGTTTTCAAAAAGATATTGTTTTCTTTGCAGATGAATATAAGTATTTTGTGATTATTGCCTCGGTTACTGATATTTAAAAGCAGGTTTCTGAAGTGAATTTATGTTTTTCCATAGTGAAATGGTTCTCTTTTAACTTCATACTGTTTAGGGCTGGAAATGTAGCTCAGAGGTAGAACCCTTGCCTAGGATATGCAAGGTCTTGGTTTAATCCAAAGCATCCAAAAGCAAAACAAAAACCATCATATTGTTTTATTAACAAAATTTTTATTTCTATTTAACAAGGAACGGACACATGTCATTTTATCACTGTCATCTTTTGAAGGGATACCTATCAGGTATTATTGACATTTGTGCATTTCTTATGGTAGAGAAATTCCTAGATTGCCTGATGACTTGAAATAACCCATTTTCTCATTGTTCTTTAAGCAAATCTTCATGTGCTGTGGTTAAGCTTATACCACAGCTGAAAATTAGCCCACTTTGATATAGATGTATGATTTCAATGTTTTGCCTTTCTTTAATTTTTAAGGTTTAAACAATAATACAAAATGTACTTTCTTATTATGTAATGTATATTATGTTTTATAAGACCAAATGTATGAGAGAATTAAGGGCCTTTCATTTTTGAGTTTCTTTTATGGCAAACACCATATTGCACATGATAGAGGAATTACTTTTTTTTAAAGAGAGAGAGAGACAGAGAGAGAGAATTTTTTTTTTAATATTTATTTTTTAGTTATTGGCGGACACAACATCTTTGTTTTTGTATGTGGTACTGAGGATCGAACCCGGGCCGCACGCATGCCAGGCGAGCACGCTACCGCTTGAGCCACATCCCCAGACCAACAGGAATTACTTTTATTTTTTTTTTATTTATTTTTTTTTTAATTTTTTATTGTTGGCTGTTCAAAACATTACATAGTTCTTGATATATCATATTTCACAATTTGATTCAAGTGGGTTATGAGCTCCCATTTTTACCACATGTACAGATTGCAGAATCGCATCAGTTACACATCCATTGATTTAAATATTGCCATACTAGTGTCTGTTGTATTCTGCTGCCTTTCCTATCCTCTACTATCCCCCCTCCCCTCCCCTCCCCTCCCCTCCCCTCTTCTCTCTCTGCTCCCTCTACTGACATTCGTTTGTCCCCCTTATATTATTTTTCCCCTTCCCTTCACTTCCTCTTGTATGTACTTTTGTATAACTCTGAGGGTCTCCTTCCATTTCCATGCATTTTCCCTTCTCTCTCCCTTTCCCTCCCACCTCTCATCCCTGTTTAATGGTAATCTTCTTCTCATGCTCTTTGACCCTACTCTGTTCTTAGTTACTCTCCTTATATCAAAGAAGACATTTGGCATTTGTTTTTTAGGGATTGGCTAGCTTCACTTAGCATAATCTGCTCTAATGCCATCCATTTCCCTGTAAATTCTATGATTTTGTCATTTTTCAATGCAGAGTAATACTCCATTGTGTATAAATGCCACATTTTTTTATCCATTCATCCATTGAAGGGCATCTAGGTTGGTTCCACAGTCTAGCTATTGTGAATTGTGCTGCTATGAACATCGATGTAGCAGTGTCCCTGTAGCATGCTCTTTTTAGGTCTTTAGGGAATAGACTGAGAAGGGGAATAGCTGGGTCAAATGGTGGCTCCATTCCCAGCTTTCCAAGAAATCTCCATACTGCTTTCCAAATTGGCTGCACCAATTTGCAGTCCCACCAGCAATGTACAAGTATACCCTTTTCCCCACATCCTCGCCAGCACTTGTTGTTGTTTGACTTCATAATGGCTGCCAATCTAACTGGAGTGAGATGGTATCTTAGGGTGGTTTTGATTTGCATTTCTCTGACTGCTAGAGATGGTGAGCATTTTTTCATGTACTTGTTGATTGATTGTATGTCCTCCTCTGAGAAGTGTCTGTTCAGGTCCTTGGCCCATTTGTTGATTGGGTTGTTTGTTCTCTTATTGTCTAATTTTTTGAGTTCTTTGTATACTCTGGATATTAGGGCTCTATCTGAAGTGTGAGGAGTAAAGATTTGTTCCCAGGATGTAGGCTCTCTATTTACCTCTCTTATTGTATCTTTTGCTGAGAAAAAACTTTTTAGTTTGAGTAAGTCCCATTTGTTGATTCTAGTTATTAACTTTTGTGCTATGGGTGTCCTATTGAGGAATTTGGAGCCCAACCCCACAGTATGTAGATCGTAGCCAACTTTTTCTTCTATCAGACGACGTGTCTCTGATTTGATATCAAGCTCCTTGATCCATTTTGAATTCACTTTTGTGCATGTCGAGAGAAAGGGATTCAGTTTCATTTTGTTGCATATGGATTTCCAGTTTTCCCAGCACCATTTGTTGAAGATGCTATCCTTCCTCCATTGCATGCTTTTAGCCCCTTTATCAAATATAAGGTAGTTGTAGTTTTGTGGATTGGTTTCTGTGTCCTCTATTCTGTACCATTGGTCCACCCTCCTGTTTTGGTACCAGTACCATGCTGTTTTTGTTACTATTGCTCTGTAGTATAGTTTGAAGTCTGGTATCGCTATACCGCCTGATTCACACTTCCTGCTTAGCATTGTTTTTGCTATTCTGGGTCTTTTGTTTTTCCATATGAATTTCATGATTGCTTTCTCTATTTCTACCAGAAATGCCGTTGGGATTTTGATTGGCATTGCATTAAACCTATAGAGAACTTTTGGTAATATCGCCATTTTGATGATGTTAGTTCTGCCTATCCATGAACAGGGTATATTTTTCCATCTTCTAAGATCTTCTTCTATTTCTCTCTTTAGGGTTCTGTAGTTTTCATTGTATAAGTCTTTCACCTCTTTTGTTAGGTTGATTCCCAAGTGTTTTATTTTTTTTGAAGATATTGTGAATGGAGTGGTTGTCCTCATTTCCATTTCAGAGGATTTGTCGCTGATATACAGGAATGCCTTTGATTTATGCGTGTTGATTTTATATCCTGCCACTTTGCTGAATTCATTTATTAGCTCTAATAGTTTCTTTGTAGACCCTTTTGGGTCTGCTAGGTATAGAATCATATCATCTGCAAATAGTGATAATTTAAGTTGTTCTTTTCCTATTTTTATGCCTTTAATTTCTTTCGTCTGTCTAATTGCTCTGGCCAGTGTTTCGAGGACTATGTTGAAGAGAAGTGGAGAGAGAGGGCATCCCTGTCTTGTTCCAGATTTTAGAGGGAATGCCTTCAATTTTTCTCCATTCAGAATGATGCTAGCCTGAGGCTTAGCATAGATTGCTTTTACAATATTGAGGTATGTTCCTGTTATCCCTAGTTTTTCTAGAGTTTTGAACATAAAGGGATGCTGTACTTTGTCGAATGCTTTTTCCGCATCAATTGAGATGATCATATGATTCTTATTTTTAAGTCTATTGATGTGGTGAATAACATTTATTGATTTCCGTATATTGAACCAGCCTTGCATCCCAGGGATGAATCCTACTTGATCATGGTGCACAATTTTTTTGATAAGTTTTTGTATCCGAGTGGCCAGAATTTTATTGAGGATTTTTGCATCTAGGTTCATTAGAGATATTGGTCTGTAGTTTTCTTTCTTTGAAGTGTCTTTGTCTGGTTTAGGTATCAGGGTGATGTTGGCCTCGTAGAATGAATTTGGAAGTTCTCCCTCTTTTTCTATTTCCCGAAGTAGCTTGAAAAGTATTGGTATTAGTTCCTCTTTAAAGGTTTTGTAAAACTCTGCTGTATACCCATCTGGTCCTGGGCTTTTCTTAGTTGGTAGTCTTTTGATGGTTTCTTCTATTTCCTCAATTGATATTGGTCTGTTTAGGTTGTCTATATCCTCCTGACTCAATCTGGGCAGATCATATGACTTAAGAAATTTATCTATGCCTTCACTATCTTCTAATTTATTGGAGTATAAGGATTCAAAATAGTTTTTGATTATCTTCTGTATTTCTGAAGTGTCTGTTGTGATATTGCCTCTTTCATCCCGTATGTTAGTAATTTGAGTTCTCTCTCTTCTTCTCTTCGCTAGCATGGCTAAGGGTCTGTCGATTTTGTTTATTTTTTCAAAGAACCAACTTTTAGTTTTGTCAATTTTTTCAATTGTTTCTTTTGTTTTGATTTCATTAATTTCAGCTCTGATTTTAATTATTTCTTGCCTTCTACTTCTTTTGCTGTTGTTTTGCTCTTCTTTTTCTAGGATTTTGAGATGAAGTATGAGATCATTTATTTGTTGTTTTTTTCTTTTTTTAAGGAATGAACTCCAAGCAATGAATTTTCCTCTTAGAACTGCTTTCAATGTGTCCCATAGATTCCGATATGTTGTGTCTGTGTTTTCATTAATCTCTAAGAATTTTTTAATTTCTTCCTTGATGTCTTCTATAACCCATTGATCATTCAGTAACCTATTGTTCATTCTCCAAGTGATGTATTCTTTTCCCTTCCTTCTTTTATCGTTGATTTTCAGTTCCATTCCATTATGATCAGATAGGATGCATGGTATTTTCTCTACTCCTTTATATTGTCTAAGAGTTTCCCTGTGACATAATATATGATCTATTTTTGAGAAGGATCCATGTGCTGCTGAGAAAAAAGTGTAACTGCATGATGTTGGGTGGTATATTCTATATATGTCAATTAAGTCTAGGTTATTAATTGTGTTATTGAGTTCTATAGTTTCCTTATTCAACTTTTGTTTGGAAGATCTGTCCAGTGGTGATAGAGGTGTGTTGAAGTCTCCCATGATTATTGTATGGTGGTCAATTAGACTCTTGAACTTGAGAAGAGTTTGTTTGATGAACATAGCTGCACCATTGTTTGGGGCATATATATTTATGATTGTTATGTCTTGTTGGTGTATGGTTCCCTTGAGCAATATGTAGTGTCCCTCTTTATCCCTTTTGATTAACTTTGGCTTGAAATCTATTTTATTTGATATGAGTATGGATACTCCTGCTTGTTTCCGAAGTCCATATGAGTGATATGATTTTTCCCAACCTTTCACCTTCAGCCTATGTATGTCTTTTCCTATCAAATGCGTCTCCTGTAGGCAGCATATTGTTGGGTCTTGTTTTGTGATCCATTCTACTAGCCTGTGTCTCTTGATTGGTGAGTTTAAGCCATTAACATTTAGGGTTATTATTGAGATATGGGTTGTTCTTCCAGCCATATTTGTTTATTTATGTTACTAAACATGGTTTGTTTTCCTCTTTGATTATTTTCCCCCCTTTAGTGTCCTACCTCCCACTGTTGGTTTTCATTGTTATTTTCCATTTCCTCTTCCTGTAATGTTTTGCCAAGGATGTTTTGAAGAGATGGTTTTCTAGCTGCAAATTCTTTTAACTTTTGTTTATCGTGGAAGGTTTTAATTTCATCTTCCATCCTGAAGCTTAATTTCGCTGGAAACACAATTCTTGGTTGGAACCCATTTTCTTTCAGTGTTTGAAATATGTTATTCCAGGATCTTCTAGCTTTCAGAGTCTGTGTTGAAAGATCAGCTGTTATCCTGATTGGCTTACCCCTAAATGTGATCTGCTTCCTTTCTCTTGTAGCTTTTAAAATTCTCTCCTTATTCTGTATGTTGGGCATCTTCATTATAATGTGTCTAGGTGTGGGTCTCTTATGATTTTGCACATTCGGCGTCCTGTAGGCTTCTAGGATTTGGGGTTCTGTCTCATTCTTCAAGTCTGGGAAGTTTTCTCGTATTATTTCATTGAATAGATTGCTCATTCCTTTGGTTTGAAACTCTGTCCCTTCCTGTATCCCAATGACTCTTAAATTTGGTCTCTTGATGTTATCCCATATTTCTTGGATGTTCTGCTCATGGTTTCTTAACAGTCTTGCTGAGCTGTCTATGTTCTTTTCAAGTTGAAATACTTTATCTTCATTGTCTGATGTTCTGTCTTCTAAGTGTTCTACTCTGCTGGTAGTATTCTCAATTGAGTTTTTAAGTTGGCTTATTGCTTCCTGCATTTCTAGGATTTCTGTTTGTTTGTTTTTTATAACCTCTATTTCCCTGTATAGTTGATCTTTTGCTTCTTGGATTTGTTTATGTAATTAATTGTTGAAGTGATCTTTCATTGTCTGATTTTGCTGTCTGATGTCTTCCTTGAGACTCCAGATCATCTGAAGCATGTATATCCTGAATTCTTTATCTGACATTCCATCTGCTGCAGCTATTACCTCTTGTAACGTTGAGTTGACCTGCAATGCTTGTGGTCCTTTCTTTCCTTGTCTCTTCATACTGTTCGCGTTCCTTTCTACTTGGTGAAACTGTTGTGCTATTGAATTTTCCCCCTATATATTTATATTGGTCTTGTATAGTTGCAAAGTCTCCCTCGCAGGCGCGGGCGGCGGCTCTGTCCCTCTGCGGGCCGCTAGGCTTGTTCTGTCGGTGGTCACAGTTCTGTCTACTTTGCAGGCGCAGGCAGCGGCACTGCCCCTCTGCAGGCCTCTGGGGCTGTACTGCCAGTGGGTCGCAGGTCCGCCTACCTTGCAGGTGCGGGGGGGGGGGGCGGCTCTACCCTTCCTCAGGCCACTGGGCCTGTTCTGTCTCTCGGTTGCAGGTCTGGCCTGTTCTGATGATGGTCACAGTTCCGTTTACCTTGCAGGCGCGGGGGGGAGGGGGCGGCTCTGCCTCTCAGCAGGCCGCTGCTCCTCTTCTGCCGGTGGGTCGCAGGCCCGCCTACCTTGCAGGAGTGATTGGAAGCTCTGCCACTCCGCGGGCCACTGGGCCTTTTCTGTCAGTGGTCACAGTTCCACCTACCTGGCAGGCGCGGGGGGTGGGGGGCGGCTCTGCCCCCCAGCAGGCCGCTGGGCCTGCTCTGTGAGTGGTCACAGTTCCCTCTACCTTGCCGGTGCAGGGGGAGGGGGCGGCTCTGCCTCTCAGCAGGCCGCTGCTCCTCTTCTGCCGGTGGGTCGCAGGCCCGCCTACCTTGCAGGAGTGATTGGAAGCTCTGTCCCGCCGCGGGCCACTGGGCCTTTTCTGTCCATGGTCACAGTTCCCCTACCTGGCAGGCGCGGGGGGTGGGGGGCGGCTCTGCCCCTCAGCAGGCCGCTGGGCCTGCTCTGTGCCTGGTCACAGTTCCCTCTACTTTGCCGGTGCAGGGGGAGGGGGCGGCTCTGCCTCTCAGCAGGCCGCTGCTCCTCTTCTGCCGGTGGGTCGCAGGCCCGCCTACCTTGCAGGAGTGATTGGAAGCTCTGTCCCGCCGCGGGCCACTGGGCCTTTTCTGTCCGTGGTCACAGTTCCCCTACCTGGCAGGCGCGGGGGGTGGGGGGCGGCTCTGCCCCTCAGCAGGCCGCTGGGCCTGCTCTGTGCGTGGTCCCAGTTCCCTCTACCTTGCTGGTGCAGGGGGAGGGGGCGGCTCAGCCTCTCAGCAGGCCGCTGCTCCTCTTCTGCCGGTGGGTCGCAGGCCCGCCTACCTTGCAGGAGTGATTGGAAGCTCTGTCCCGCCGCGGGCCACTGGGCCTTTTCTGTCGGTGGTCACCGTTCCACCTACCTGGCAGGCGCGGTGGGTGGGGGGGCAGCTCTCCCCCTCAGCAGGCCGCTGGGCCTGCTCTGTGCGTGGTCACAGTTCCCTCTACTTTTCAGAGGAATTACTTTTAATCTTTATAATTAATATTTGACGGAGACAGTAATATTATCGTCAATATACCCTTTTCCCCTATGAACAAACTAAGACTCAGAGGGCTTTCCAAGTCTCTTCAGGTGATCAACAGTGAGTTAGCCAGAGATTCATGTTTTCAATTCAGATTTGTCTGAATTCCAAAGCTCAAGTTTAAGTCTTAAGTAATTTTGGAGAAAACCATAACTTTTGAGTTATTTTGATAAATTGAAAGTTATCAATAAACATGTTAGTGTATAGATTGGGGATTTAAAGTGGAAGGGCACTAATAGAATTTAGAAGTCTTAGAAATATAAATGTTAGGTCTGGGTATTTAGCTAGAGCACTTACCTAGCACTTGCCTAGCATGTGAGGTCCTATATTCAATCCCAAATACTGGAGAAAAAAAAAAAGAAATATATATTCTGTGTGTGTGTGTGTGTGTGTGTGTGTGTATATATATATATATATATATATATATCTCGTAAGATAGAGGAATGTGTGGTATGTTTGCCATTTAATTTAGATGGTCTTTGGCAAAATTCCCAGTGTGGGCATGTCTGTGTGTGTGCTTAAAGACCCCATGCTTCCAAATGCTCAAGCATGATTGGTGGTAAGATGCATAAAGAATGCAAATATAGTGTTTATGTTCATCATATTATCCAATGTAAAATGTTCAGATGAATATGGTAGCAAGTGTCTTCCTCTAAGAAATGCTAGCTTTTGTAAGTTGTTGCATGTGTTCACTATTATTTTCTTCCCTGAGGCAAATGAGGCTTCTTCCTCTAATAACACCTATCTTTTTCTTTTTACTTTATAGTTCCTCTTTCTGTTGTTAGATATTTATGCAAATAACACTGTTTGCAGTAGGTATTGGGAGAGGGGTTACCAGGGATTGAACTCAAGGGCACTGGGCCACTGAGCCACAACCCCAGCTCTATTTTGTATTTTATTTAGAGGCAGAATCTCACTGAGTTGCTTAGCACCTTGCTTTGCTGAGGTTGGCTTTGAACTTACCATCCTCCTGTCTAGCCTTCCTAGCCCTTGGGATTACAGGTATGATCACCACACCCAGCCACAGCAGGTATTTTTGCGCATGCCAGTGTTTGGCTTTTGCTTTCTCAGATGTTCCTGCCTTTGTGGATTTATGGGACCAAGAAGACAAAATTTGGTTCCTACTGTTTGTTTCTTCCTTAAGGTTATTTTGGCTTTTGCCTGAAAGCTCAGTAATGACTTAATTTTCATGTTTTACCTTTATTGTCTAAAGTATGCAAGGCACTCTAGGATAATCTAATCATCTCTAAGGCAAGATCACTGCTGTCGGGTTCTTTGAAATCTCTTTGGAGTGACAGAACACATCTATACAAAGAAAAAAGAATATGTTAAGTATATGAGATGACTTATTTATTTTAAACGGTAGAATTGAGAGGTACATGTGTCATGAGTGATTGTAGTTCGGGAGTGTTTTCAAGATTACTTGGGCTGGAACATGAAATTGCTATTTTGTTAGAGATAGCAGATTGCCCACATTAACAATTTTACATTTCGGTGTTCCTTTCATTCCAGGTGACTATGAGAAACTATCCTGGCTTATGACACATAAGTAGAAATCTGGAGAGTATTCTAATAATTAGTGCCCATTATTTTTTGTCACTTTGTCTTTTCTTCCTTTATTTTACCTAGAATTTGAAAGTGACGGATAGAGCTATAGTATTTTCCCTCATGTTTTCCACATGAGGGAAAGAAAAACTTTTTTAGCCCCTGACTTAAAGTTGACTTATCTCAACTTCACTTAAATCAATTTCTCATTCTTTAACTTACAGATGAAAATAATTTTTAACTGATTCAAATACATTTAAAAATTTTTATATTTTGCCAAGTGGGTTAATTATCAAGAATTGATTCCTAATTAAAATATCTTTATCAGTATACTTTAACTAGATGCTCATATCATTCCCTACAATAATCTTAGTCAATCTCCTAAATCCAGAAAGAGAGGTGGAGAATTGAGTTATAAACAAACATAAATGAATTACTTTTCTCCTCATCTAGACCCTGTGATCATCATTATACTTTCTAATAAACTCAAAGATATTGGAATTCATCTCTTATATCTGGTTAATTCCATCAGAATTTAGTTATATTCAGTTTTTATCATTGCTCTTGCACTTCTTTGTCTACCTATGTGAGTTTTCCTCAATATTATATTGTTTGGTTTTGTAAAATCCAGAGATAAGCACAAACTTAGCTAGTTTAAAAGAGAGAAGTATTTCTATTACTAGATAAAGATTAGAAGATAGGCAGAAAAAAAAAGTTTCTACTGTGGTCTGTCTTCTAACTTCAGAGACCCTGAACGTTTTTAAGATTAATTTTTATTTTTGAGAGTGAAGGGATGCAGAGAGATGATCAAAGACAGGGCATCTGGCTGGGCTAGAGTGTGAATCAAGTGCTGTATATTTGGCAGAAATAGGCCAGAGGGAGTATGTGACTGTAGTTTTTCTTTCTCAACTCACTGCAATCTATTCTTAAGAGTTAGTCAATTTTTATGTTTTGTTTTGTGTTCTAAGGCTCCTATTATTTGATTGTTGATCTTCCTGAATCGTTCTAATTTTCTTCATGTTTTCCTTCTTGATCTACTTTTGGAAAATTCTCTTTTTTTTTTCAAAACTTCTAATGAGTTTTTCTATTTCTAGCACTATGTTTTTATGTTTAAAGAACACTTTAGTCCAATAAGGGGATTGTTGCAATAATCCTGGCAATAGGAAAGTCTGGGAACAGGGGCATAGTGGTGGCATATTGAAGTGAAGTCATATTCTAGAGATGTTTGGAACATAGAGTCAACGAGATTCATTACGTGTTGGATGTGGAATATAAGAGAATGAAAGGAGTTAAGGATGCTTCATCTTAACAGTTGGAGACTCCATCGTGGGAGCCAGGAAGAGGTGGGCAGAGTAGGTGTAACTGTTAGACATCCAGTGGGAATTTTAAGAAAACCGTTGGTTTTGCAATCAACAGTTAAGGAAAAGATATTTAACAAAGTGTGGGATAATTTCATACCTAACATTTAACTAGGTGAGACCATCAACACACTGGGTTATGTTGTGAGTTGAGAAGAAGCGCCAGGAAGGAGCCTTAGGACACTATAAGAAGTTGGAGAGAGAAGGAGCCAGCAAAGGAGACTGAGGAGTAGAGAACATTATTAGCAGGAGGAAGATAGCAGTATCTGGGAGGACAAATTAAGCCATAATATCAAGAAGAAGGAATTTCTAATTTTGTCCAATCCTTCAGAGAAATGTGCATTTAGATTTCACAATATCTTAATCATTGCTGACTCAGTAATCAGGAGGAAAACTTGGTTTGGGATAGAATTAAGAAGTAATTTGGCTCTTGTGTATTAGGCTGCTTGTAAACATCATTGTGGTTGTAGTCAGGTGCCCATCAGCAGATGAATAGATTTTAAGAATGTGATATATATACACAATGGAGTTTTACTGAGCCATCAAGAAGAATGAAATTATGGGATTTGCTAGTAAGTGGATGGAAATTGAGAATATCATGCTAGGTGAAATCTACCAGACTCAGAAAATCAGGGGTTGAATGTTTTCTCTAATATGAGGAAGCTAGATCAAAATAAGTGAAAAAAAAGCGGGGGGGGGGGGTCAGGGTAGGGAATCAAATATCATAATGGCATAGGGAAGATCAGTGGAGTAGAAAGAGATCATGAGGGAAGGATAAGGGACAGGGAAAGCGGAGGAAATATGGAATGAGCTTAACAAAATCATGCTATGTGCATATATAAATATATCACAGGGAATTCCACCTTTGTGTATAAGTAAAAAGCACCAATCAAAAATAAATAAACAAGCAAAAGGAAGGAAAAAAGTAATTGACAGGGAGAAATGTAGAAAGACAGCAAGGACTAAAGATACTTTGTAGGAGGGGGAGGAATTTTATGCTCTTTTGCAGCTTGTGTGTGTGTGTGTGTGTGTGTGTATGGTGGTGGTGGTGGTTGTTTTTAACATCCTGGCAGAGGAATCATGTAGATCTGACCTTCATTTGTCTGTTCTTGCTTAATAGTTTGTAAATTGATGAGAAGCCATGAGTGCTTGTGTAGAGCTTTTTGGCATTATCTGGGTGCATTGTGTCTTGGGTAACCACCAGTGTCTTTATCTTGTGGTCTTTCTTCTTGGGCTAGTGAAATTCCCTGGAGACATCCAGTTTCTGGCCTGGGAATTAAATGTAAGTCATACTGTATTCTTGACCCCTCAGGGGTCAAGGGGCTGGTGAAAGTGGGGACTTCTGTATTCAACATGCAGGACAACATATGGTCTCTGTGTTTTCAAATGGTACCCTGTTATACAACCATGACTCCCTGTTCTACAACCATGGCTTTGTCCCAAGACTTTGTTTTAATTTCTCAAGAAAATCAACCTGATAGGTGGGAGGTGTTTTCAGAATAGAGATGTAACTGACTGGTAGTTTTCATCCAGTGCTCCTTACCTTTAGTTCTCCTTCCCTTAGCTGGGCAGGTAGCTACCACCAGTGCTTTGCCTTTTGTGTTGGTTCTCAGCTTTTCCAGTGGCAAGTATGGATAGATCATTTTTTTTTTTTAGTTGTAGGTGGACAGAATGCCTTTATTTTTATTTATTTTATTTTTATGTGGTGCTGAGTATAAAACCCAGTGCCTCACCCGTGCTAGATGAGCACTCTACCACTGAGCCACAACCTCAGCTCTGAGATATACCATCTTAAGGTTTACTAAATCAGGTAGAGTTAGGTTTCATTTTTTTTTTTTTTTTGGCTTTTGTTTTCCCTCTTTCTTTCTTCCAGTTCTTATAAATTTATCTTTTTTAAAAGTCATAGTTTTATGGCTTTTTTTCTCTCTGTAGGAGAGAATAAAATTAGATGCATGTACTAACTCTGTTATTTTAACCAGAGATGTTTCCTACCAATATGTATATATCTCAGTTCAAATCAAATGAAGCCCTCTGGATGTTAGATGATGCTATTAAGATTTAAACTATTATTCCTTACCTTCCAAACTGTCATTTTCAGGATCTTTTCTACTTCAGAACTTCATTTTTTCATATCCTGCTTGCATAAGCTCTGCCTTCAACTTATATTATACTGTAATCATTTGTTGATGTATCCACATCACTATATTGTAAGCTCTTATAGATGGGGAGCATATAATCTCCAGCTCCCCAAAGTGTTTTTTAATAGGGCATTTATGAAAAAAATAATAATTTTCAGATTAATCAAATAGCCGCTACATGCCCCCACTATCATAAAGGTGAAAGTTTCTAATGCACTGAAACATACAGTGAAATAGAATTTAACTTCACATATGTCCTCCTTTTCCCTGATTTTAAAGTGTAAAAGGTCTAAAGCTGTTTAGAGTTCCTTGAGGAGGTCTCTCAGACAACTTTGGCTCCCAGTGGCTAGGGTAAGATAATAAACCTGGACCATGTCAAATGAGAGGATGTTTCTGATCCCTACTAATTAAGATGGGTTTCTGTTCAAACAAAAATCTTTGCTTCTCAGCAATTTGCAAGTTAACTTTGCAATTTGCAAATCTCAGCAATTTGCAAGTTAACTTCATGTTAACTTTCCTTTTGACTTCCAGATTCCAAATGGGGGAAAGGTGGTTTCTCTAGGCCATCATATTCTTTATCATCATATTCTTTATTTTTCAGTGAGAAGAGGGCATGGACTATAAATGTAGGCTCTAGGTTATGCAGAGAATAAGTCTTGGAGACAGTTGACTTCAGACCCCACTAGGTCTCACTGCCTTCCAGTCCTGTCCATATGTATGATATGACACATTACTATCTGTGTGTTTAGCTTCTGCTAATGCCACTTCTCTTCCCACATGCCATAGCCAAAATCAGTATTGATGGTTTTGCTATGGGTTCTTGTTTAATCTCCCATGTTACTGTCAGTACAAGAAAAATTGTCGTTCTTTTTGCAGAGATTATTTCCAACCTGGTTTGTCTAAAACCTCTTAATAAAGATTCATGTTAGGACAATATTAGAACATTTTCTGTATAGAAATATGAGAGGGACCATAATAATAACATAATAGTAAACATCTCCTGAGCATTTGCTTTGTGTGTGGAACTGTTTCTGGACATTTTACTTGTTTTTTTTTTTTTTTTTTTAATTTGTTGGTTTTGTTTTCGTTTTCTTTGAGATGTGCTTCATACTCCCAGGCTCAAATGATCCTTCCACCTCAGCTTCTTGAATTCTGGAAGTACAGACATGTGTCACCATGTCTGGCTTTATTTGTATTACTCAATCTCCTGCCAGAACCCTGTAGAGTACATGATCTTATTAAGTCTGTTTAGTAGAGGAGAAAATTCAGAAGTTGTAGTTATGCAGAAAATAAGTCCTGGAGCCAATTGACTTCAGGCCCCAGTATCTCAGTGCCTTCTAGTTCTGTCCATCAGATGATAGTGAGACATGGCATTATTATCTTTGTGCTCTGTGTTTTTGAACTCTGATGACTGCCAGAATGAAGTTATTTGTTTATGAAGGGATAATCTGATTGGTGTCCAGGAATGCTCAGTTTGTCCAGTAATATTAAGGTTAAAGTTAATTTTCAGGAGTTACTTACCTCACTCTATTTCAAGCTTTCCATAACCAAAGAAAATCTTTTTCCAAGGCTCTTCTATACCAGGTTCTTCTACATACAATCATGCAATTGTAATGGAAGGGTCTGTCCACATTATCTTATGTGCATCTATACATCTGTTGTCTCTCATTTCATCTCTATGGCAATTAGTAATTTTGGCTGTTTTGATTGGCTAGGCCTATATGAGAAGCCCACTTTCCCGACTAGTAGATTTCTATCCACTGAGTCCTGATGCTTTCTTGTGTCCTCTGTCGAAATAGAGCCTAGAAGGAAAGTAAAAACATTCATATTAAATAAAATAATTACAGGTTAGAGAGAAAGAGAGAATCACAAGTTGGAACTTGAAGTCTAAGGGACAAAGAGCCACAGATCAACAACATGGTGTGGCGGTTAACCTCTTGGTCCCCAAATATCCCCACCTCTTGTTATTTGTGCCTGTGGGTAATTCCTTCCCTGTGTGTTAACTGGACTTTGTGACTTAAAATGAATATAATATAATGTAATATAACAGAGGTGACATGTTATAACCACCAAGATTAGCTTACATAAAGAGGAGAGTCTGTCTTGTGTTCCCTTTCTCTCTCACTCTAAAACCAACTGCCTTGTCTTGAGCAGTCCTGTGGAGAAAACCTTCTGGGCCACATGGTTTTCCAACCACTAGGGAGGGATAAGATGCTGAGGCTCTCAGCCTGCAGAACTCAACCCTCAGTGAGTGAGCTTAGAGGTCCTCCTACAGAGTCTTCAGATGAGAATATTGCTCTGGCCAACACATATGTGATTGCAGGTTTTTTTTTGTTTTTTTTTTTTTTATGGGAAACCTTAAGGCAGAGACCCTCAGCTAAGCTGTATCAGTATCCTGACCTACAAAGAACTTTGAGATGATAAATGTATTCTTAAGCTTTAGTGTAGCTTATTTTTCAAAAATGAATAAATAATAAATCTGATAATAAATACCGTGAGATTTTCTAGTTGGCAGCAGAGTCTTTTTGTCCACTTTAACAAATCACATAGGAAGGATTAAGGGAGGAGACTACAGTGACTGGGATAGCATTCAGGGCTAGTGGAAGGAAGGGACCATCTATGCAGCTTGGAAACTGTTCCAGTCCTATCCCATCCAGTAGATCCCTGAGTAAAAACAAATAAACAAACAAAAAGAACCCATAAGAGTTGGAGAAAGTCAGGCACTAGCAGGTTCAATGGTTTAAGATGTTGCATTCATCAAGAATGTATATCACATCATGTTGAAAATTAAAGCGAACTACTTCAACTGGCTACTGAAATATGCAAAAGTTTTGCAAAGTTGGCTAATAATTTGTGTTTTGTTTGAAAAATTTCTTTTAAGTCAAGTTCTTAAAATATGTTCCTTTTCTTTCTGTGCAGTTATTTGTAAGCACAGAGACAGGAATGTCATGCAGACATTCAGGCAGATATGTTGCTTGCTTTCTGATCTGTTGGTGATATATCATCTTAGTAGGTTTGAATGAGACACCTGTCCCATGTTTCTGATGCTGAAGAAGGCAGGACATGGTAATTGCAAGACCAAATGGCAGAGAATGAACAGTGGATTGTCATCTGCTTGCGAATAATGTCATGTGTCTAGTGAAAGATTGTTTCCTACCTTGGTCTGTAGTCCTTGGTTGCTTTTTAATTTCTCTTTCCTTAATTCATTTTATATCCTATAATATCTTAACATTAAAAGGGATTTTCTTTCTATTTGGACATTTTATTTTGAGGCATATTTTATATTTTAGGTTAACTATTCAAGTTACAAAATGAGCTTTTTCACTCTTCATTTTGTATCACTATTGTTTAATAACAATGGCTTTGGGTCTTACTGAACTCATGCCTGTGGAGTTCATTAAAGGAAGAGCTATTTTTGCACTTCACTTTTGATTTTTAAAAGCAAATATTTAATCCTGAACCTAATTTTAAGCTAGCATATTTTCGGTTCTGACTCTAGTTTCTAACCAATGTATTAAAAAATAATACACATTTTAAACTTAATTATACAAATGATTCTAAGGCTTTTTGAATTATCCTTCTCTCAATAACATTATCTATTTTCTTTTAAAAAAAATTGTTTTATTAGTTGCTCAAGACAATACAATGATCTTGACTTTACATTATCTATTTTCTCCACATGATAAACATATGCTATAAACAAAAGTTATATCTCACCTAAGAAAGTCTCAGAGAAGCTTAGTGTCTTGATTAAAGATGCACAGCCTGGGGGCTGGGGATGTGGCTCAAGTGGTAGCATGCTCGCCTGGCATGCGTGCGGCGTGGTTCAATCCTCAGCACCACATACAAACAAAGATGTTGTGTCCGCCAAAAACTAAAAAATAAATATTAAAATTCTCTCTCTCAAAAAAAAAAAAAAAGATGCACGGCCTGTTGTATGAGATCTTGAAAGAGTAGTGTTCTGTTTCTCAACATTTAGCACGTCATCAGTATTTTATAAAATTTTAGGCTAAAAATAAAATTTCTATCCATCTTAGTCTGGAGTGATTATTAACACATGGTCATTTATAAGTTGCTTAAAGAAGAGGTTAACACCTCTACTAATTTTAATCCTGGAAAGTTAGCACATTTGAGAAATGAATACTCTTTTTTTTTTTTTTATATCAGACTTTTTTTTTTTTAATTTTTTATTGTGGGTTGTTCAAAACATCACAAATTTCTTGACACATCATATTCCACACTTTGATTCAAGTGGGTCATGAACTCCCACCCTCACCCCATACACAGATTGCAGATTCACATCAGCCACACATCCATTGATTTACAAATTGCCATACTAGTGTCTGTTGTGCTCCGCTGCCCTTCCCATCATCCACCCTCCCCCCTCCCCACCTCTCCCCTCCCCTCCTCCCCCTCTACCCCCTCCACTGTATAACCCTGAGGGTCTCCCTCCATTACCTTGCAATTTCCCTTCTCTCTCCCTTTCCCTCCCACCTCTCATCCCTGTTAAATGTTAATCTTCTTCTCCTGTTCTTCGTCCCTACTCTGTTCTTAGTTACTTTCCTTATATCAAAGAAGACATTTGGCATTTGTTTTTTAGGGATTGGCTAGCTTCACTTAGCATAATCTGCTCTAATGCCATCCATTTCCCTGTAAATTCTATGATTTTGTCATTTTTTAATGCAGAGTAATACTCCATTGTGTATAAATGCCACATTTTTTTTATCCATTCGTCTATTGAAGGGCATCTAGGTTGGTTCCACAGTCTTGCTATTGTGAACTGTGCTGCTATGAACATCGATGTAGCAGTGTCCCTGTAGCATGCTCTTTTTAGGTCTTTAGGGAATAGACCAAGAAGGGGAATAGCTGGGTCAAATGGTGGCTCCATTCCCAGCTTTCCAAGAAATCTCCATACTGCTTTCCAAATTGGCTGCACCAATCTGCAGTCCCACCAGCAATGTACAAGTGTACCCTTTTCCCCACATCCTCGCCAGCACTTGTTGTTGTTTGACTTCCTAATGGCTGCCAATATTACTGGAGTGAGATGGTATCTTAGGGTGGTTTTGATTTGCATTTCTCTGACAGCTAGAGATGTTGAGCATTTTTTCATGTACTTGTTGATTGACTGTATGTCCTCCTCTGAGAAGTGTCTGTTCAGGTCCTTGGCCCATTTGTTGATTGGGTTGTTTGTTCTCTTATTGTCTAATTTTTTGAGTTCTTTGTATACTCTGGATATTAGGGCTCTATCTGAAGTGTGAGGAGTAAAGATTTGTTCCCAGGATGTAGGCTCCCTATTTACCTCTCTTATTGTTTCTTTTGCTGAGAAAAAACTTTTTAGTTTGAGTAAGTCCCATTTGTTGATTCTAGTTATTAACTTTTGTGCTATGGGTGTCCTATTGAGGAATTTGGAGCCCGACCCCACAGTATGTAGATCGTAGCCAACTTTTTCTTCTATCAGATGGCGTGTCTCTGATTTGATATCAAGCTCCTTGATCCATTTTGAATTAACTTTTGTGCATGTCGAGAGAAAGGGATTCAGTTTCATTTTGTTGCATATGGATTTCCAGTTTTCCCAGCACCATTTGTTGAAGATGCTATACTCTTAATGTGCACAAAGGGCCAGTGTTTCCTTTTAATGCCTCCTGTTTTCTTGTACCCTTCTACATAAAAACAGAACAGATGCTTCCTGCTTCCTGGTTAAATCTGAATATATATAAATATATATTTATACATATATGCATATATATTTGAAAAATAATTAAAAGCAAATTATGGACTTGTTTGTAGGTTGAGAAGAAGTGGCAGTGACATGGCACCCAGACAATGATGGGTGTTCCTGAAATGTTTTTAAGTACTGAGAAGGAAATAGATGTGGCTTCTAATCTGAACTATAATCACAGTAGCACTTAGTTGAATATTAGAGGATAAAATAATCTGAATTAAATATCACTGAAAGTCCTGAATTCCAGACTTATTTATGGTCTAAAGTCTAGTCTTCACTTAATAGTTTAAAGGCTTGATAATTACGAGGTAGTGTGTAGTGAACAACACCCAACAGTGATATGTCAGGTTGTACATTTGGTTCTAATATTTCATCATTCAGGTAAAAGTGCATCCCTCAATAGAAACAGTTGTATTTTTTTTCTCTTTGATACATGAGGGAATTGAAACACAACTAGAAATACACAGAAAATTGTTCAACTTTGAATTTGGTAATAAGGCTTAATTAGAGTCCAAAGGATCTCCTAACAGTTGAAGTTGGGTGAAAAACATTTCACATGAAAAAAGGAATTAGCCAACTACACTCCAGACTTTTTATTGTTGTTATTGCCTTTGGTTGCCATGAATACCCAAGATCAAAACTTTGCTAATGTTTTCTGGTATTTACCCCCTAATACACGATCTACAAATTATTAAATAACTTACTTGAAGTAATGTAGCAGCAAATAAAATTTAAATTTAAACATAGTTTAGTTCAATTCCATGTTCTACATTCTTTTTACATCAGTGAACTATACCTCATAGAAATAGTGTTCCTTTTTGAGCCATTATTATCTTGATATAATTGCGATACTCAGATGTTTAACTCCCTAAACAAGGCTGAAATTTTGGACCTGGAAATGAGAATTATTTGAATCTTTTACCACCTTTTATATTTGTGTGTGTGTGTGTGTGTGTATTTGTTTATTTTGTGTGTGGTGGTGGTAGGTTTGCTGGGAATTTAACCCAGGGCCTCACATGTGAGAGGAGAGCAAAACCTGCACCTCCAACCATATATATGTGTATATATGTATATCTTGTATATATATGCATTTAAATACATATATATATATATATATATATATATATATATATATATGTATGTATTTTTTCCATTAGTGTGATTGTAACTAGAAATCTGATTGGAGTTTTCTCAGCTGTCTGCAGACTTTCAGGACTTGAAAATTAAGCACATTCCCACCCCATAGCTCTAATCTCAACTTATTATTTTGCAATTAACTGTTAACATTTCTAGTAAACTAGTATAATCCTTGATGTATAGGAAACACTTGACATTTGCTGAATACTTTGTTGAATGCATTATCTAATTTCCTTCATTTTAAACCTGAATCAATTGAAAATGCACCGCCTACCTAATCACAGATTTAAGGGAGGGAGCAATGGAAGACATTATTAAAAATCTAGTAACATTAATTTTAATCTATGTCCTATATTCTGAAATGTTCACAGATGCTTTTTAAATTGTGGAAGTCTGGCACTTCAATAACCTTAATCTTTCTCAAATTACATATTTTTATCTGTTTCCTTCCTAGAACTCCCATCTCTGTGTCCATTCATCTCTGGGAAGCTAATTTTCCTTTCTTTTCAGCTACATAAGGATGACATATTGTATCCTCAACACTGCTGATGCCCATTGGAATTGAGTTAACATCTCTCAAATATGAAGCAAACTAAGAGAAAATTGTGTGGAGAAACAGTAATTGTGTGGAAAATCTCCAGTGAGATTTTCTGTGCATAAATAAAAAATGAGGTTTCATGGGTTAGGATTTTTTGAAAAGTCTTTTAGGAACATATGATATTTAAATTTTTTTTGTAGGTACATAGCATTTCATGAGAGAAAAAGATATGAAATCTCAGCATTTTTACAAGTTTCATGTACAGAAAGCTTGTAGTGATAATAGTATGTTTTTAAAAATGGTGGATAGTCCAATGAAAAACATCTTTTATGACTTTTGTTTAAATATGAATGATTTTGTTGTGTAGTTTTTCCATGTTCTAAGGATGAAATCTTAAACTAAATTGATCATTGACATTTCCTTCATAATTTTCTTTTTTTTTTTTAATTTTTTTTTATTGGTTGTTCAAAACATTATAAAGCTCTTGACATATTCCTTCATAATTTTCCAACCAATCTCTCACTATGTCACTAAAGGAATACAGAAAATTACTGGACTATTACCTAGCTAGTGAATTCTCAAGCCAGAAATTTTGTTTCACTTAGTATTTTTTTTTTTTTTAGCTCCAGACTCTGCATAAATCTAAAGAAGATAATTCCATACATGAGTTTGCTGTCTTTATTAGCTTTATTTTGTTTTGTTTTACATTTTGTTACATATTTCCCCAACAGAAATTACTAGTTAATCTCTTTAATTTTTCAAGTATAGTCACATTTAGTTGGACTAGATATTTGCTACATTGAAACATTAAACAGTTTGTGCTATGCTTGACAAGGTCTAAGGAATAAAAAGATTCGTGTGAGAATTGTAAATTCTTATATTTATATTGGAGGCCTATTTTTTATATTGAGATAGTAGCTTATTATTAGGGGGGAAGTATCACATTCTATTTGGTATAATTGTTGGTGAATCTGGGCTCTGTTCCCAGAAATGCTAAATTACCTTGGTTAGATTTCTCATCCATTCTGTTCTTCCATTTCCCACTTTTATTTCTTAATTCTTTCTTGGAATTTTGCCAGAGTCAACTGGGAAATGTCTCGTGTGTACTTTAAGCTTTGAGAGAAGAAACATGGTAAAATGCCTCAGTTATCAAAATAAATATATCCAATTTGTGATCATCCACATTATAATTTTTCTCTTGGAAATCTTTAATCCTTCAAGAGGTTCCCTGGCTACTTGGCAGAAATCCGTCTGGGCAAATGTAACGTCTTTCTAGCTAATGTGTATGTGGGAAATGCAGAATGATTTTGGTTAATCTATGCTTAAACCAAGTAATAGGCCACATGTACCCCAAAAATATACCACAATACTTCCAGGCCAAGAAATGCATTTAAAGAATGTATTCTAGGTTTCCTGATTGTCTATTCTGCTTCTTCCCTTATAATCATGGGTAGTTTTTTATTTATTTTTTGATGCTTTTTAAAATTTTTATTTATTTTTATTAGTCCTTTTTAGTTAAACATAACATTAGGATTCATTTTGGCATTATTATAAAAGAATGGAATAAAATTTTCTCTACTTGAGGCCCCAGCATTTCCTCTTTCCTCTTCCTTCTCCCTCCCCATTTCCTTCTTTGTACTCTACTGATCTATTTGCTGTTTACTTATAGGTTTTTTTTTATTATTATTATTCATGGTGGTATATTCACATATGTTAGGTCAGATTCATTCCACTGATGTTCCCTTATTCTGTCCCTCCTCCCTCCCCCACAATTCCCCTCCTTCACTGATCTTTCTTCGGTTTTGATGGAATCATGAGTTGCTGTATTTTAAGAAAAGATTTTTAATGATGAATCTGCACTAATTTCAATACCAATATCATTGTCCTTTTTTTAAAAATATATTTTTTAGTTGTCAATGGATCTTTATTGTATTTATTTATATGTGGTGCTGAGAATCAGACTCAGCGCTTCACATATGCTAGGCAAGCACTCTACCACTGAGCCACAACCTCAGCCCTCATTGTCCTTTGATTATAACAATTCAAGGAATTATAGCAGGAAATACATCTATCTTTTCTATACCATGTCTGTCAGTTTAGTGATTAGATTTACCCATTGTGCAAGGTTTTAGGTAAATTAGCAAGTATAAATATTTATTGGTACAAAACTAAGACATAGCAGTTTTAGGAATGATTTATCCATTTCTGGTACTAAGCAGAGATTTTTCAAATTTATTCAGATGGACAATGAAAGACAGCTTCTCCCTGACCTTTGACTGGGCCATATTCATTTTAGTATTTGAGGAACAAGTGAAAGCCTTAACATTTGACATCTGGACCATTGAAATTCTTGAAACATGGTCTCTGGAGTGGGATAAGTGGAAGCATTGAAATAAGCCCTCTGACTGCTTCAATGAACTTTATTGCCTGAGCTGGCCAAACATCTTTTCACAGCAGGCTTATGGCAATTTATATTCTTTTCCTTTGTCTTTTTTTTTCCCCCACAGCTGTTGTGAACTTGGACAACTCAGTGGTTGACCTGGAGACTCTTCAAGCTCTCTATGAGAATGTGAGTAATAGAAGGAATTTTATGTGTGAGTATATGAAGCATATATAATACATGTCTGCACATGTGGGCTGGTTGTGTTAGTGTCCTTTAAGGAAATTTGATCTGGGAGCAGTGATTTTATGTAAGTGGCAGTTTGTTACAGTATTTTCTAGGAGCATATTTTGAAAATGTGTGATTTTATGGTTTTAAAGATTGTGATTCAAAACATGTTACTTATGAGATCACTCATTTCCTCTTCTGAAATAATAGTCAATGCTTATTCAGGAGCTAATTTAGGTTAACAATAATTCTGTGCCCTTTACACACACAGTGTTAAAATTTTAAAATATTTAATTGACAAAGTTCATGTAGAGTATGGTGATTTAATATATACATATGCATTATATAATGGTTACCAGAATCATATTAGCACATCTTTTACTGTACAATAGGTCCCCAGAACTTAGTCACTTTATAACTGAAAGTTTATACCTTTTAGCCAAAAAATATTACCCTTCTTTGCTGACTTCTCCACCCCTGTGCAACTATTGTTATACTGCTGCTTCTATGAGTTCCAGTTTTATAGATTGTCTTTCATGTCTGGCTTATTTCACTTAGCGTAATATTCTCCAGGTTCTTCTGTGTTTTTGCAAATGGCAAGATTTCTTTAATGGCTTAATAATATTACATTACATATATGTACAATAATTTCCTTATCCATTTATCAATGTCACTTAGCTTGTTCTCATATTTTGGCTAATGTGAATAATGCTGCAGTGAATACAGGGGTGTAGCTATTTATTCTACATACGAGTTCATTTCCTTTAGAAATATAGGAAGAAGTGAAATTGCTGGACAAACTATAAGTTCTGTTTTTGTTTGTTCAAGAACCTCCATGTTGTTTTCCTAATGACTGTACCAGTTTATATTCCCTCCAATAGTGTGCAAGAGTTGCCTTTATTTTCACATTTTCATCATCCTAAGCATTATCTCATTGTGGCTTCGATTTGCATCTTCCTAATGATCTATAGGCAGGTGCTCTAATTATCCCTATTTTACACATTAGGAAAAAGACACAGGTTAAATGACTTCACAAGGTCACACAGCTAGTATGTACCCACAATTTACTTCACCAAGTGGCAGCACATTTTAGCTTTTCTTGTGTATAGCTCTTTTCCTTAAAAAGTGGCAAAGGAAATAAGGTATTAGAAGTAAATAACCCACAGCATGATAATCAGTGACTTTTTTAGAAGTACAGTCTCTGCAATCATACATTATCAAATGGTTTTAGCAAAGATATGGCATTAACTATATTGCTCTATGGAATAAGAAAGCAATGTCCATTTCAGTTTTTTTTATTATATTTAGGAAAATGTCTCAGTGTGATCCTATTTTGTCTTGAATTGTCTATAATTCATTTTTCAATTTTTTTTTCTGCTGTTGCCTATAATCTTAATGATATTTAAGGCTTTATGCTCTTTTGCATTCTCGACTTTTCTGTCTCAAGTCAAAAGAATTCCTGGCTCTGGGAGTTACACATGATGGACAGGATATAGGTGGTTTTCTCTGACCATTACATTGAGGACTCTGTATTCAACCTCCTTGTCCACTCCTGAATTTGTTCTCTTTAAAACATATGTATGTAGGGTCTTCCTTGTGAAATTGAAATCTTTGGAAGAGAATATTTCTCATGGTGCAGCATACCATCATCAATCAAGCACAGAGTAGTGACCCAGAAAGCACTGTGAGCACATGTGTTCAGTGAGACCCAGTCATGGAAAAGGACTGAGATAACTATCATATAGTTATCAGCTGTAAAAAGTGAAAGAAAAAAAAAAAGAAAACAATCATGTATTCAGTATATTAGTGTTCCAGTGAAATGAGTATTTAAAAACAACCATTTGGAGGTACAGAGTTTCTATTTTGTGGGCCATCTGGAAAAAGTGAGGAAATACTATAAGAAAGTAATTTCTAATGCAGATCATAATGAGCTAAGATGTTGGATGTTGTGTGTATCTATCTATCCTGCATATATATTATATATATATGTGTGAATAAATGTTGTATTTAAACCTGGCATATCCATGTGTATAAATATATATATTGAAAATCATTATAGAACATTGAGGACAAGTATATTTATAAATGTTTATTTTATTCTGATTTAGAATATTTTATTTAGTAGTTTTTAGCTTTTTAAAGTAATTTAATTTCACTAAATGTAAATTTCTGACTCACGACAAGCTCTGTAGCTACTTAGAATGCATCTAAGTTCTTCAAAAAAAAACCTTTTCAGTGCAAATTTTTTTAAAGTTTTATTGTAAGAGGCAATTTATAATTATATATATTTATGAAGTAAAATAATGTTGATTTGTGAATAAAATATATAATAATTATATCAAGCTAATTAATATAACCATCATCTCAAATACTTTTTTGTGGTAAGAACATTAGAAATGTAGTCTCTTAGCTTGCTCACTCGCAGGCGCTCTCTCTCTCTCTCTCTCTCTCTCTCTCTCTCTCTCTCGTGTGTGTGTGTGTTTATGTGTGTGTGTTGGTACTGGGGATTGAACTCAGGGGTGCTTAACCACTGAGCCACACCCCCCAGCCCTTTTTTATATTTTATTTAGAAGAAATGTCTCATTAAGTTGCTTAGGGCTTGCTAAGTTGCTGAGGCTGGCTTTGAACTAGTGATCCTCCTGCCTCAGCCTCCTGAGCTGCTGGGATTACAAGCATGAGCCACTTCTTAGCAATGTTTAAATGTACAATACTTTTTACTATATTTTTCACAGTGTATAATATATCTAAAAGGATCTTATTACTCCTGTTTAAATGAGTCTTTGCATTTTCTGATCATCATCTTCACATTATCCCCACAGTGCTGTCCTGGCAACTACCATTCTACTTTCTACTTCTTTGAGTTCTCAGATTCCACATACAAATAATAGCAGCAGCATTTTTCTTTTTGTGCCTGTCTTATTTCACTTACTTAGGATAATGTTGTTCAGTTCCATCCATTTTGTTTTAAATGAAAAATATCCTTTGAAGACTGAGGTAGTATTCACTGTGTATATGTACCACATTTTCTTTTTTGTTTCATTGGGGGAACTTAGGTTGATTTTTTTTTTCCCCTTGGTATTGTGAATACTGCTGCAGTGTACATGGGTACCAATATCTCCTCAACATGATGATTTCAAATCTTTTTGGTATATAAACAGAAGTAGGATATCTGGATCATATGGTAATTCTATTTCTAATTTTTTGTTGATGTTTGTGTTTTGTGGTGTTGGGGATTGAAGCTACAGCCTGGGTACCTGGTAGGCAAACACTCCACCACTGACACCATCAGCTCTATTTTTAGTTTTATCAAGGAACATCCATACAAGTTTTCCATATTGGTTATACTAATTTATATACCCACCAACAGTATACAGGAGTTCCCTTTTTTCTATGTCCCCACTAACAGATTTTTTATTTTGGTTTTTAAAATCATAGCTATTCTGACAGCTGTGAAGTGATCTACATTGTGGTTTAAGTTTGCATTTCTCTAAGGATGAGTGGTGTTTTGGATAAATTTGATGCCTTTTTTGGGAGGAAGATCTCTTGCCCATTGTTTTAGTTGGATTTTTTTTTTCTCTTTCTGTAAAGTTCTGTTCACATTTTGGCTGATAAATATTCCTCCTTCCACATTTTATGTTTTTGATGTTAGAATTTATATCACTTCATAATATGTATCTGTTGAAAAGTTATATTAACTACAATTGTTATTAATAGTTTTAGCTTTTAATGATCATACTATCGATACAGTTACACACATCATTTAAAAACTTGGAGGATTCTAATTATGGCTCTGTGTTATCTATACTACTGAATTTTCTGCTTTTTGAATGATTTATGTTACTAATTAACAATTTTATTTCAGCTTAAAGAAGTTTTTTGGACAGTTCATATATGGGAGGTCTAGTGGTGATCAACTTCTTAGCTTGGGTTTGTTGAAATTATTTTTCCTTCATTTGTGAAACGCAGCTTTTTAAGTGAAAGTATTCTTGGTTGGCAGAGTTTTTATTTTTTCTTAGCACTGTGTGTATAAATACCAGGTATTTCATACCAGGTATAAATACAAGGAAAGCTATAGCTCAATAACATGGTATTTCCATTCCTAATCTTTTGAGGAACTTCCATACTAATTTCCATATTGACTGCACCAATTTACATTCCCACCAACGGTGAATAAAGGTTCCCTGCATCCTTGCCAGCATTTTATCATCATTTGTATTCTTGATGATTGCCATTCTGACTGGAGTGAAATGGAATCTCCATGTAGTTTTGATTTGCATTTTCCTGGTGGCTAAAGATATTGAACATTTTTCATATAATAGTTGGGCATTTTAAATTCTTCTTTTGAGAAATTTCTGTTTAGTTTATTTGCACATGTATTGAATTTGTTATTCGTGGCCTTGGTGTTGATTATTTTTGTTCTTTATACATTCTGGATTTGAATTCTCCTTCAGAAAAGAAGCTGCCAGAGATTTTCTCCTATTGTGTAGTCTGTGTCTACACACTACTACTACTCCTCTACATTTCCTTTTCTATGTGGAAGCTTTCTAAATTTTGCTGTTCTGTTTATCAATTATTTACTGAGCTGTAGGAGTACTAGTCCAGAAGTTGCCTGTGCTTACATGTTCAAGTGTTTCCCATGTTTTATTCAAGCTTTTGCAAAGTTTCTGGTGCTATATCTTGGTTTTTGATTCATTTTGAGTTGACTTTTGTACAGGATGAAAGAGGCATCTAGTTTTATTTTTATACATTGTGAATATCCATTTTTTACCAGTACCATTTGATAAATGATATATGATTTACACCAGTGTATATTTTTGGCACCTTTGTCAAGAATCAGATGACTGTGACTGTGTAGGATTGGCTTCTATCCTATTCTATTCCGTTTATCTACAGTCCGTTTATATACTATTACAATGCTATTTTTTTATTATGGCTTTATACTATAATTTGGAATCAGGTATTATTATGATATTTCCAGCATTATTGTTCTTCTTCTTTTTTTTTTTGGCTCAAGATTGTTTTGTCTAATCTGTGTCTTTTGTTCTTTCATATGAATTTTAGTTTTGTTTTATTTTTCTAGCTCTTTAGAATAATATCATTGGCGTTTAGATGGGGAATACATTCAATCTATAAATTGCTTTTGGTGATATAGCCATTTTAATAATATTAATTCTGCCAATCCATGAACATATGAGGTCTTTTCATCTTTTAGTATCTTTTTCTATTTCTTTTTCTGGCATTGTGTAATTTTCTCTGTAGAGGTCTTTCACCTCCTTGGTTAGGTTAATTCCTAGATACATTTTAAGCTCTCATGAATGGAATTGTTTTCCTGGTTCCTTTAGCAGCAGGTTGATAATTGGTGTATGGGAAAGCTATTGATTTTATATCCTGCTCTTTTGTTAACTATGTTTATCAGATCTAGAAGTTGTTTGGTGGAACCTTTAAGAAAATCTTCAAAATAGTGGATCATATCAGTGGTAAACAGAGAAAATTCAATTTTTTTGCTTCTCTGTTTGTATCCCTTTTATTTCTTTCTCTTGCCTAATTGATCTGGCTAAATTTTTTAAGGGCTATAATGAACAGGAGAACTGATTCATGATTTTAGAGGAAATTCTTTCAGTTTTGCCCTCTTCAGCTAATCTTAGAAAAAGGTTAGCTTTGATTTTGTCACATAAAACCTTTGTTGTATTGAAATAAGTTTTTTTCTATTCCTACTTTCTTTAGGGTTTTTATCATAAAGCAATTTTGAATTTCATTAAATGCTTTTTTTGCATTATTGAAATGATCCTGTGATTTTTGTTATTTTTTTTTTTTTAGTAGGGTGTATTACATTTATTGATTTTTGTATGTTGGACCACTCTTTTATTCTGGAATAAAAGTAACTTGATTGTAATGTGTGATCTTTTTAATGTATTGTTGAGTTTGGTTTTCAAGTATTTTATTAATGATTTTTACATGTGTGTTCATCAAGGATATCACTCTGTAATTTTCTAGCCTTGATGTATACTTCTATGCTTCATGACCAGCATCACACTGACAGAAGGAGTTCAGAGCGTTCCTTCCTTTTCTATTTGGTGTAATAATTTGAGGAGCTTTGGTGTTTGTTCTTCTTTAAGGATCTTATAAATTTCAGTCATGAATCCATCTGGCCCTGGGCTTTTTTTAATTGGGTTTATTGGGAGGCTTTTTCTTATAGCTTCAATCTCATTGCTTGTTATTTTTCTGTTTAATTTTTCTGTATCCTCTTGGTTCAGTTTTGGTAGGTTGTATGGTTCTAAAAATTTTATTTGTTCTAGATTTGTTCTAGATTTTCCAATTTATTGGAATATAAGTTTTCAGAATAGTCCCTTATTATCCTTTGGACTTCAGTGTTGTTTACTGTATTGTGTTACCTTTTTATCTCTAATTTAATTCATTTGGGTCGTCTTTTGCTTTCATCTAGTTTGGGTAACAATCTGTCTGCTTTGTTGATCTTTTCAAAACACTATTTGTATCATCAATCCTTGCATTGTTCTTTTATTCTTTATTAATACCAGCTCTGATCTTTGTTATTTCTTTCTTTCTACTGGCTTGGGATTTGGTTTGTTCTCAATTTTCTAAGACCTTGAAATCCATGATTAGTTTGTTTGTTATCAGAGAAAACATCTGGCCTTTGGTTTTAGATATTTGGCTTATTTCACTTAGCATGATATTCTCCAGCTCTGTCCATTACCTGCAAATGCCATAAATTCATTCTTCTTTAAGGCTGAGTAATATTCCATGGTGTATATGTAACACTTTTTTTTTTTAATTCATCCATCTCTTGAAGGGCATCCAGCATCTCTAGCAATCAGAAAAATGCAAATCAAAACTACTCTAAGATTTCATCTCACTCTAGTCAGAATGGCAATTATCAAGGATACAAGCAACATTAAGTGTTGGCGAGGATGTGGGGGAAAAGGTACACACATTCATTGCTGATGGGACTGCAAATTGGTGAAACCACTATGGAAAGCAGTATGAAGATTCCTCAGAAAAGTTGGAATGGAACCACTGTTTGACCCAGTTATCCCACTCCTCATTTATATCCAAAGGACTTAGAATCAGCATACTACAGTGATTAGTTTGTTTGAGAACTTTCTGATTTTTTATGTTGACACTCATAGCTATAAATATTCCTCTTAGAACTGCCTTTGCAGTATTCCCCAGATTCAAGTATGATGTGTTCTTATCCTTGCTTGATTCTAAGAATTTTAAAAAAAATTTTTCCCTGATTTCTTCAATCACCCACTCATCACCCCAAAAGCGTGTTTTTTTTTCAATTCTCATGTATTTGATTTTTGTTTTGGTAGTTGCACCTGCTGTTGACTTATAATTTCATTCCATTATGATCTGATAAGATGCAAGGAATTATCCCACATATTTTTTAGTTGCTAATACTTGCTTTGTGATCTAATGTATAACCTATTTTAGAGCAAGTTTTGTAATCAGCTGAAAAGAAAGTTTATTCAGCTGTGGTTGGATGAATATTCTGTAGATGTCAGACAAGTCCATTTTATTAAAAGCATTATTTAACTCTATAATAATGTTGATGATTTTTTTGGGGGGAGGGGGGTCTGGATGCTCTTGTAAGGGTGGTATATTGAAGTCAGCCAGTGTTATTGTTTGCATTGGTACCTATCTGTTCCTTCATGTTGTTTTGTTTGTTTTAGAAAATTGGGTGCACCTATGTTTGGAGCATTAATACATAAAATCATTATATATCATTGTTGGATTGTTCACTATTCCAATATATATTGACCTTCTTTATTTCTTTTGACTTAATTTTGACTTGAAGTCAGCTTTGAAGAATTTGAGAATAGCTATTATGTTCACTTTCATAGTATGTTTGCATGAAATATTATTTTCTTCTGTTCACTTTTAGCCTGTAGATGTCTTTACTTATGAAGTGTGTTTCTTGTAGAAAAGATACAGTTGGGTCTTTTTTAAAAATTCAGACTGCAAGTCTGTCTTTGTTTTTTTAAATAGATATACAGGAGCGTACGGTGTATTTTGACATGTCTGGAGTGCAACCTATTACGAATTTGATCCCATTCTAGTGGTTAAATATGATGTGGAGTAACACAGGTCATGTTATATATGGTCATAGAAAAGTTATGTCCTATTCATTCTAATGTCTTTCTTATTCCCGTGTCCGCTCTCTTCCCTTTATTCCCCTTTGTGTAATCCAGTGAACTTCTATACTTTTCCTCCCTACTCTCCCTTGTTATGGGTTAATCCGCATATCAGAGAGCATTCAACCTTTGGTTTGGGGGGACTAGCTTACTTCACTTAGCATGATAGTCTCCAGTTCCATCCATTTACCAGAAAATGCCATAATTTTATTCTTCTTCAAGGCTAAGTAATATTCTATTTTTTGTGTGTATGTGTGTGTGTGTGTGTGTGTGTGTGTATATATATATATATATATATATATATATATATATATATATACATATATGTATGTGTGTGTGTGTATATATATATATTTCTTTATTCATTCGTATGTTGAAGGGCACCTAGATTGATTCCACAGCTTTGATATTGTGCCTTGAGCTTCTTTAAATATTGATGTGACTCTGTCACTTTAGTATGCTGATTTTAAGTCCTTTGGATATATACCAAGGAGTGGGATAACAGCACCATTTCAAGTGGTCATTCCATTTCAAGTTTTCTGAGTAATCTCCATACTGCCTTCCAGAGTGGTTTCATCAATTTGCAGTCCTACCAGCAATGTATAAACCTTTTGCCCCACAGCATCACCAACATTGTTACTTATGTTATTGTTACTTATATTCTTGTTAATTGCCATTCTGACTGGAGTCAGATGGAATTTCAGTGTAGTTTTAATTTGCGTTTCTCTAATGGCTAGAGATGTTGAACTTTTTTAAATATATTTTTTGATCATTTATATTTCTTTTCTGTGAAGTGCCTGTTTAGTTCTTTTATTGACTGAGTTATTTGGGTTTGGGTGGGTTTTTTTTTTTTTTTTTGAGTTCTTTGTATGTCCTGGAGATTAATACTTTATCTGAGGTAAAGGTAGTAAATATTTTATCTCTTTCTGTAGCCTCTCTGTTCATGTTCTTGATTGTTTCTTTTGCTGTAAAGACGCTTTTGAGTTTGATGCCATTCAATTTATTGATCCTTGATTTTACTTCTTTTACATTAGGAGTCTTATTGAGAAAGTCTGTTCCTGAGCAGATATGATGTAACATTGGGCCTACTTTTTCTTCTAGTATATGGAAGGTTTCTGGTTTATGCCAAGGTCCTTGATGAGTTTTGTGCAGGCTGAGACATAGAAGTTTAACTTCAATCTATTACACATGTATTTGCAGTTTTCCCAGCACCATTTGTTGAAGAGCTATCGTTAATGTAAGTTTATGGTGCCTTTGTCTAGTATGGAATAACTGTATTTATATATGTATGTTTCTGTGTCTTCTATTCTATTTTTGTGCCAGTACCATGCCATTTTTGTTACTGTAGCTTTGTAATATAATTTAAGGTCTGGTATTGTGATGTCTCCTGTATTACTTTTCTCTCTAAAGATTGCTTTGTTTATTATGGGCTTCTTATTTTTCCAAATGAATTTCATGACTGCTTTTTCTATTTCTGTGAAAATTGTCATTGGAATTTTAATGGGAATTGCATTAAATCTGCATAACACTTTTGGTAGTATGGCCATTTTTTGACACTATTAATTCTGCCTATCCAAGAACATGGGAGGTATTTCCATTTTCTAAGGTCTTTAATTTCTTTTTTTTAGTGTTCTATAGTTTTCATTGGAGAAGTCTTTCACCTCTTTTGTTAGACAGATTCCCAATATTTTATTTTATTTTTTTCAGGCTATTTGAATGGAATGGTTTTCCTGATTTCTCTTTTAGCTGATTCATCATTAGTATATAGGAATGCAATTGATTTATGAGTATTAATTTTATATGCTGCTACTTTGCTGAATTTGTTTATGAATTCAAGAAGCTTTTTGGTGGATGTTTTGGGTCTTCTAAATTCAGTATCTTTGGGCTGGAGTTGTATCTCAGTCGTGGAGCACTTGCCTACCACGTGTGAGGCACTGGGTTCAAACCTCAGCACCATTTAAATATATATAATAAAGGTATTTGTCCATCTACCACTAAAAATATTTTTTAAAAAAAATATAGAATCATATTGTTGGCAAATAGGGATAGTTTGAGCTCTTCTTTTTCTATCTGTATCCCTTTAATTTTTTTCTTTTCTATAATTTCTCTGGCTAGGGTTTGAAGGACTGTGTTGAAAAGATGTGATGAAAGATGGCATCACTGTCTTATTCCAGTTTTTAGAGGGAAGATGTCCAATTTTTCTCTGTTTAGAATGATGTTGGCCTTGGGTTTAAAATAGATAGCTTTTACAGTGTTGAAGTATGCTCCTGCTATCCCTAGTTTTTCTAATGTTTTGAACATGAATATCCATTCATGAATTTTGTCAAATGTTTTTTTCTGCATCTATTGAAATAATCATGTAGTTCTTGTCTTTAAGTCTATTGAAAGTCTGTCTTTTAATAGCTGAATTGAGACCATTTTCATTGTTATCATAGAGTGATATATATTACTTCATGTTTTATATGTAATGTCTGTTTTATTACTTATTCTCATTTGTATCTACTCTTGTAATGAGATTTATTCTTTTCCATGCTCTCTTAATTTTTTTTTCTCTGTGTTGGATTCCTTTAAGTATCTTAAGTATCTTCTGCAATGGTGGCTTAATGATTATGAATTCTTTTAGTTGATGCTTATTCTGGAAGGTTTCCATTTTTCTTCAATTTTGAAAGACAGTTTTCATGAATATAGTAATCCAGGTTGTTGGGTCTTTTCTTTCATTGCTTGAAATACATAATTTCATGCCTTCTTGGCCTTTAGAATTTATGTTGAGAAATCTGCTGTTCTTTTGATGGGTTTGCCTTTACAAGTAGCACACCACTTCTCTCCTGAAGCTTTTAATATTATTTCTGAGTTCTGAATTCTTGGCATTTTAACTATGATATTCTGTGGAATAATTCATTTCTGGTCGTGTCTCCTTGGTGGTCTAAATGCCTCTGATACCTAAGTATCCATCTTATTCTGAAAATTTGGGAAATTTTTTTTACTATCATTTTACCAAATATGTTTTTCTTTGCCATTTTGTTTCTATACTCCATCTTCAAGACCTATGAGTCTTAAAATAGATCTTCTAATGTTGTGGTAGAGATCTTTTATATTCAGTTCCTATTTTCTTATTTTTTTTCTTTATTAATATTTGAATGTTTTAGTTCATGCATTTTGACCTCAAGACAAACTGTTTTCTGCTTGAATAGCGTATAATTATGCTTTCCACTGTGTTTTTGTTTGTTTCTATTTGTATCTACAAACTTTCCATGTGGTTCTTTTTCAGTGTCTCTCTTTGGTGAATTGCTTATTCATGTCCTATACTTTCTTCCTTAGTTCATTCAATTGTTTGTGTACTCTTAGTATTCATAGGTTTTTAAAATAATCATTCCTTTGATTCTTTATCTGGCATTTCATAAACTTCAATATCTTTGGAATCAGTCGCTGGGAAATTATGTACCTTTGGAAGTGTCATGTTGCCTTGTTTTTTCACATTTCTTTTATTTCTATGTTAGTATTCAATGCATTGTGTTGTATTTCTCTTCCACTTTTAAGTAAGGAGGGCTTTTTTAGGGCACATTTGAAATGAAGGCATTTGATGGTGCATCCTGGGATATCAGATTGCTGTGAATTGTAAAATATATTAGTGGGTTTCATAGTATGCCATATTTCCCCACATAATTATCATCACTGCATTAACATATATTCACAAGTATTCTGTTCATCCTAATTTTGTGTCAGACAGTTTAGAAATAAATTGGTTTTGAGTAATACTGGCATAAAATTAAAAACAGCTTCACATAATTGTTGCACCCGTTTTTTTGTTTTTGTTGTTGTTTTGGGGTTTTTTTGCAAAAAAAAAATTACAGTAAAGTTTGAAATAATTATATGTGGAAATATATCTTCTCAAAGTATATGTTTAAAGTATATGGAAGAGACATATTTTGAGGCCCCTTGCACATGTGGTGTCCACAGTTTTTGTTTTATTTATCTCTGGTGTTGCTATAGGAGCAGATGTCTAGGAAATGAGTCTTTAGGTCCCTGAGAGCCATGCCATCCTGGGGCCTGCCCATCAGCATGGAGTTTTTATTTTTATTTTTTTATTCTGTTTTGATTCGTTTGTTTTGGTACTGGAGATTGAATCCAGGAGCACTTTACCACTGATCTACATCCCTTTCCCTTTTAATGTTTGTTTTTGTTTGTTTGTTTATTTGTTTGTTTTTAATTTTGAAATACATTATTTTTAAGTTGCTGAGGGTGTCACTAAGTTACTGAGGGTGACTTTGAATTTACAATCCTCCTGCCTCAATCTCCCAAGTCACTGGGATTGCAAGCGCACACCACTGCGCCTGATAAATTCCTCTATTCTTTGTGTTAAAGCATTGCTGAAGTTAGAGTGGGGTTGGGTTGTGTGGTGCAGTGTGTGCTGTGTTGGGTTTGTAGTTCAGCCTCAGAGCTTCAACCCCAGAAACTTGAAATGCCATTCTGGACCCCTAGTACCTCACATGAAAAGGCAAATAAACAACAGCAACAACAACAAGCTGCACTGAACCAGATACCAGAAGTCAACGCCAGGTACCAACTCTGACCTACAAAACACTAGCAACCACAACTACAGGAATGAAGTGGACCAAAATTGTATAAACTAAACAGTTTTAAAGCATGTTAAATATCCAGTTGATTAAAAGAGAAGAAAATGGGAAGGGAAGGCAAAAGAAGGGTTAGAGTAGTCAAAAAGTAAAAAGAGAAACCATAAGAGAAATAGAAAAATGAATAAGATGAAACTTTCATATATGCACACACACAGAGAGAGAAAGAGAGAGAGCCAGAAAATTTGCCTATTAAGAAAAGAAATAGAGAAAAAATAACTAAAATAAACACCACAAAAAAATGGAAAATCCTCCAAAATCCACTAACCCCCCAAATAAACAAAAGGTTAATAAAAAGAATAAAGATCACCCCCCCAAAAAATGTGTGTGTGTATATATGTATATGCAGGAACAAATTACCAAATGAAAAATTCTTAATAATAATGAAAGAATTTTCTCTACTGATATGGTCAAAACTGTGAACAAGAATGGATATTCACTATGTGTTTTTTAGTTGGTTTTTTTTTTTTAAAATCTCTGTGACTTAATATCTGATAACAACTTAGAAGTAAAAAAGTTTATTTTGGTTCATGATTTTAGAGGTTCATCCAGGGTTGATTGACTCCTTTGCTTTGGGCCTGAGGTGAGATAGAATATCATGGTAGAAGCAGTGGTAGAAGAATACCTCTCTGCTTATGGCAGCAAAGAAGCAGAGAGAAAGGAGAAAGAGCTACAGAGAAGTGAACCTTCTAGGGCCCACCTCTTCCACCTGCTTTATAGTTGCCACCCAGTTAGTCCAGTCAGGCTGGAATGGACCAGTTAGGTTGTAGCTTTCATAATCTAATCATTTCACCTCTGGATATTTCTCCATTAACAGAGAAGATTTTGGGAGACACCTTGTATTCAAACTATAAAACTTCTTTCCATTTCTTCTTGGTCTATGCACCCCTTAGAGAAGGTTTATTAAACCCTCCTTCCTTTTATGTTGCTCACCAGGCTGCCAGCTGGGGTGGCCTGGGACCAAAATTTGTTGAAATGACTCTTAAGATTCCTTGCTCACCAGTACACAGTAGCTTGGAATGGGATGTACCATCAATTGGAGTTTACTTTGGACAGATTATATTACTCCGAGGGTAAAGTTGGGGTTCTAAACAAGATGTTCCTGCAACTGATGCCAAGTCCGATGGAAATGTTCTTGGGTGGAGTATACTCTGGACAGATTATATTGACCTCTAGGGACTGACTAGTGCCTATCCCCACTACCCATCTGGATGCTGGGTGCCTCCTGAGAAGCCTACTTTTATAGGATGGAGAGGGGATAGCAAGTCCTATCTACTCTACCACATTCACATGACTGTGGCCTTCTGAGGCTCAGTCACCATGTGCAATCATGTCTTGTTTGGTTTCCTTACTCTTTTCAGGTGGTTACAGACGCACTGGACTCATGGAGAAAACAGCTGTATTCTCATCTATGATCTGAATCTCACTCCATATAGTCTTCTCTGTGCCTCTTTCAATGACATTTTACCTGGGCCACCTTGAGCCTCAGAGTAGGTGCCAGCCAGGACTACTTCACAATATTTCTGCAATCTCTGCTGTTCCTTGAGTAGCTGTTCTCCAGCTACAGAGAAACTATAAAATAAAGCGTATCTCTACTCTGCCATCTTAACCTCACCCCTCAATTATTTCTTTAAGTATGCTTTATCTTGTTTTTGAATTCCTATTTTTCATTGGTTAGGTCTCTTGATTGAGTCCCTTAACTCCTGCAGGATTTCTTCCTCCTTTTTTTTTTTTTGCTCCTATGATTGGATGGTTGAAAATGTCTTCAAATTCACTGATTGATTCTTCAGTTCAGTTGTGCCGGCTGTGTAGCTCCCTGTTGCATTTTAGAGTTTATCATTGTATTACTCACCTCTTAGATTTGCTTTGTAAATTTCTCTTTCTTTTTCAAACTGTCTTGTTTATGTATTTTCTATATCTTATTTAAATTTTTATCTGTATATTCTTATAGTTAATTGAATTTTAAGAAAGTTATTCTGAAAATTTTGCCTATCATTTCATAGATTTCCCTTTCTTTAGGATGCGTTGTTAGAACTTTGTTAGTTTTTCTTTTTTTTCTTTTTTTTTTTTTTTTTTTTTTTTTTGAAGGTGTCACATTTTCCTGAGTCCTTGTAATATGTGTTCTTGCATTGGTGTTTGTGCATTTGAGGAGACAGCCATGTTTTTCAGCTTTTACAATGTTTTTTTTTTGGCAGGGGTAAACCTTCACTGTTTAGTCTAGCTTGTGATTCTAGATGGGCTAGCTGGTAATGATCCTGGTCAGGCAGAGCTTACTTTCAGTTTTCTAGATGGCTATGTTGCTGCCTTTGCTCTCAGATCAGCTCAGGCAGCTGTTTAGACGCTCCAATCAAAGTGGGCCGTTGGATGTACATTGCAATCACTTCAGATAGGGCCAGGCCACAGGGTATGTTCCCTGGCCAGATGACACCACTAGTTTTGTTTAGCAATTGGAAAGGGTTATATCAGGGCCCTGGTTTTAGGTGGAATGGCTGATCAGGATAAGTGGGACCAGCTGCTGTGTTCAGTAGAAATAAATAATTGAGGTTTGCATCCATACCTCAGTTAGGCCTTGGTGCACATTTTGAGGCTTGACTGAATGCATTTTAAACTCCCAAGTACTACAGAGCTAGCCACTGCTTTTTGCTCTTTGAATTACAATTCACTACAGTGATTGTCTTCTGTTCTTAGTGAGACCTTGAGTTAAATCAACGCTGCTTCTGGATGTTAACCATGTAGGAGTTCAAGCCAGGTAGACTTCTACCGCTTTGGGAACAACCAGCACAACTTTTTAGGACTGTATTGTTAGATGATACCTCTGTTTCGGTGCTTCCCCTATCAGGTACACAGAGTTACTGCCAAGATCTACCTGCTAGTTGCTGGGGTCTCTGTCTCCTTGCTTTGTTTATACCTGACCCCAGCTAGTTTGGCTGTGTCGTTTTTCCCTGCATTCTCCATGTGATGAAACCAGAGTAGAATTCCTAGGAAGCATCTTGTGATGCTGGGGAAGCTGATGTTCACCTCTGGTTGTTTTCCCTCTATAGAAACTTGTCCCAAGGGAAGCATCTCTGTATGATACTATGCTGTCCTGGGAGAGAGAGAGAGATAAGAGGGTCCAAAGCGAGACGGTTTTTCTTATCTTTTTAAATCTAATTTATTGTTACCCATTCCGTGAACCACATTGGTGACTCAGACTTATTCCCAATTTTGAGGGTCTTTATTAAGGTGTTCTGTGGGGTTAGTGAAGATAGGTACCTCTTATTTTTGCCAATTTGCTGTCACCACTGTCTACCTTCTTATAATTCTACTCCATGAAAGTAGAACAAGTACTCTTAGTTTGTTTGGGCTGCTTTAACGGAGTACCACAAACTAGGTGATTTATAAATAATAGATGTTTTTATATCTCACAGTTTGATAGCTTCTGAGGTTCAATATTAACACATTTCTGAAGTTCAATATTTGGTAGCTGGTAGTGGTGCATTTTCTCTTTCATAGCCAGCCATCTTGCTATAACCTGAACTCATGCTAAACTGAATCTCTACCAATGAGCTATACTTCCAACCTTTTTTTGTTTTATTGATGGTGCTGGGAATCCAACCCAGGGACTCATACATGGTAAACATAGCCTCTACTGCTGTATTTCATTTTCACTGTTACATGAGTAACATCTATAAGCACTTATATTTCATAAAACATCAGTGTAATTTTTGTTTTAAATAGTCAAAACATATTTAAGCAACTCAAATATACTATTTTATATTTGTCTGGATTTTCCTCATTTCTAAAGTTCTTTCTTTGTTCTTTATTTTTTTTTTTTTAAATGTTTTTAAGTTGTTGATGGGCCTTTATTTTGTTCATTTATTTATACATGGTGCTGAGAATCAAACCCAGTGCCTCGCACATGCTAGGCAAGTGCTGTACCACTGAACTACAGCCCCAGCCCGAGAATTTTAATATTTATTTTTTTTTTAGTTTTCGGCAGACAACATCTTTGTATGTGGTGCTGAGGATTGAACCCGGGCCGCACGCATGCCAGGCGAGGCGAGCGTGCTACCGCTTGAGCCACATCCCCAGCCCATTTCTTTGTTCTTTAGATTAGATTTTCCTTCAGTCTGAAGGGAAATATTGTTTAGATAAGTCTTTTCAATGGAGAGTTCTCTCTCTCTCTCTCTCTCTCTCTCTCTCTCTCTCTCTCTCTCATAGCTTATTTCATCTTCATTTATGAAGAATATGTTTGTTGGATATAGAGGTTGGGGCTGACAATATTTCATTTCCGTAAAGATATTCCATGTCTCGTTGGCCTCCTTGTTTGTGATGGTAAGTCTTCCATCATTGTTACTTGGTATTGTTACTCTGCCTGATTTTATGATTTTCTTTTTATCTGTTTTTCATCAGTCTTATTGTAATATGAGTGTGTTTTTTTCTCTTGGATTTTATAGACTTCCTGATGTTGCATAATTATATTTCCACATTTGAAACTTTTTCAATTTTTAATGTTTCAACCTTCAAATATTATTTTCTAGCCAATTCTTTCAATCCTCTTTTTCTGGCCCTATGTTAACTGTGTTAAACACTATGCTTAACTTCTGATATTTTCCCACAGATCCCTCATCATTTTATTTTTCAGGTTCTGTTCTTTCTGTTCATCATACTTTTACTGACCCTCTCTTGTCATCTCTGTTTTTCTGTGCAACTCTTTCAGTGAAAAATGTTTATTTCTAATATATCATTTTTAATCTAGAATCTTTACTTGGCTATGTTTTTGATAGTTCTATTTTTTAAAAATTTCTTATATTCTTTAAACATTGATAAGTTCTTTAAATTTATTTTTTATTTATATATGACAGTGGAATGCATTACAATTCTTATTACACATACAGAACACAATTTTTCATATCTCTGGTTGTATACATAGTATTTTGACACCAATTTGTGTCTTCATACATGTACTTTGGGTAATAATGATCATCACATTCCACCATCATTAATAACCATGCCCCCTCCCTACCCCTCCACCCTCTCTGCCCTATCTAGAGTTCATTTATTCCTCCCATGCTCCTGCTCCCTATCCCACTATGAATCAGCCTCCTTATATCAAATAAAACATTTGGCATTTTTGGGGGGGAATTGGCTAACTTCACTTAGCATTATCTTCTCTAACTCCATCCTTTACCTGCAAATACCATGATTTTATTCTCTTTTATTGCTGAGTAACATTCTATTGTGTATATATGCCACATTTTTTTTAATCCATTCATCCACTGAAGGGCATCGAAATTGGCTCCACAGTTTAGCTATTGTGAATTCTGTTGCTATAAACATTTATGTGGCTGTGTCCCTGTAGTATGCTGTTTTTAAGTCCTTTGGGTATAGACTGAGGAGAGGGATAGCTGAATCAAATGGTGGTTCCATTCCCAAATTCCAAGAAATCTCCATACTGCTTTCTGTATTGGCTATACCAATTTGCAGTCCCACCAGCAGTGTATCAGTGTTCCTTTTCCCCCACATCCTCGCCAACACTTATTGTAGTATGCATAATAGCTGCCATCCGGACTGAAGTGAAATGATATCTTAGAGTGGTTTTGATTTGCATTTCTCTAATTGCTAGTGATGATGAACATTTTTTCATATATTTATTGATTGATTGTACATCTTCTTCTGAGAAGTGTCTCTTCAGGTCCTTGGCCCATTTATTAATTGGGTTATTTGGGGTTTTTTTGGTGTTTAGCTTTGAGTTCTTTATATATCCTAGAGATTAGTGCTCTATCTGATATGCGAGGGGTAAAGATTTGCTCCCAAGATGCAGGCTCTCTATTCACCTCACAGATTGTTTCTTTTGCTGAGAAGAAACTTTTTAGTTTGAGTCCATCCCATTTATTGATTCTTCATTTTAATTCTTCCCCACAGGAGTCTTATTAAGGAAGTTGGGGCCTAATCCCACATGATGAAGATTAGGGCCTACTCTTTCTTCTATTAGACGCAGGGTCTCTGGTTTTATTCTTAAGTCCTTAATTCATTTTGAGTTCAGATTTGTGTATGGTGAGAGATAGGGGTTTCATCTCATTTTGTTACATATCTATTTCCAGTTTTCCAAGCACCATTTGTTGAAGAGGCTATCTTTTCTCCAATGCATGTTTTTGGCACCTTTGTCTAATATAAGATAATTGTAATTTTGTGGGTTAGTCTCTGTGTCCTCTATTCTATACCATTGGTCTACCAGTCTGTTTTGGTGCTAATACCATGCTGTTTTTGTTACTATTGCTCTGTAGTATAGTTTAAGGTCTGGTATAGTGATGCCAACTGCTTCACTTTTCCTGCTAAGGATTGCTTTAGGTATTCTGTGTCTCTTATTTTTCCAGATGAATTTCATGATTGCTTTTTCTTTTTTTTATGAGGAATGTCATTATAATTTTGATCAGAATTGCATTAAATCTGTATAGCGCTTTTGGAAGTGTGGTTAATTTTATAATATTAATTTTGCCTATCCAAGAGCAAGATAGATCTTTCCACCTTCTAAGATCTTCTTTGGTTTCTTTCTTTAGGGTTTTGTAATTTTCATTATATAGATCTTTCACCTCTTTCATTAAGTTGATTCCCAAGTTTTTTTTTTTTTTTTGAGGCTATTGAAAATGGGGTGGTTTTCCTCATTTCCCTTTCTGTGGGTTTATCACTGATATACAGAAATGCCTTTGATTTATGGGTGAAACATTGATAAGTTTTTATTACAAATTGAATAATTGATATTCAAGCCAAAATACTAACTTAGATAATCCAGAAGCTGGATCAAGACATTTGTAATCGACCCTCAAAAAATCGGGATGCAGAATCTATTAAACTTCTTTTATGTATCAAAAGACAACCTCAAAGAAAAATGGGTCAAAGTTACAGAGATGATCCGAAAGAAAGTATACTCGTTTGTCTAATAAACATATGAAAAAGTGTCTATTCTCAGTAGAAAAAAATTAAAATAATTCATAAAGATACATTTCTATCTCTAATCAAAAAAGTTTAAGAGTATTGATGAACATGTGAACATTATTTTAAAAACAGTAACTTTATACTGTATCAGTATAAATTGATGCAACCTCAGTGAAAAGCAGTTTGGTGTGGTCTAATATAATTAAGGGTGTATGGAACAAGCAACCCAGAAAGTCTATCCATAGTCATACATTCTAGAGAAACTCCTTTAAGAACATTTGTCTAACCATCAAACACATTAATAGACTCAACATATGGGTCCATCCTGACTGTGATATCTGAGTATAACTATTAGACAAATCAGTGTAGAACAGAAGAATTATGAAATTTAATATAGTTTTGAACTATTAAAGTTTAGAATAATTTTATATAACAAAGGCTTGCTAACTTTTTTATTCTCCCCTTTGCTATATGTGAATATAAATATGAAAATAAAAACAAGAATGTACTACCATTATGCAACAACAATGTAGAATAATATTTTCAATATGGGGTGAGATATTTGTTTTTGTTATTCTTTCTATGACTTGCAAAAATAAGTATAGGGATAACAATATTTCCCTTGCCATTCCCAGAAAGGGTCCTAAGGCTGAGCTTTCTTGCTTCAGATGATTCTTTGGGGACCTTAGTGTTTCGTGGTCGCAAAGAGAATCTGCTTTATCTTCAATTGAGACTGGCTGATTCTGGGAGTCAAAGTGGTTGAGGTGCTCAAATCTTCACTGTGTCTTTCACTTCTTCATACAGTTACAATTTACTGTCTAGTGTCCTCATTTCATCTTTCAGGATTCCTTTGAACATTTCTTACAGGGCAGGTCTTCTGGTAATGAACCACTGCAGCTTTGATATGCTATGATCTCTCTCTCACTTCTCAGGGCACTTTTGCTGGATTCTTGATTGACCATTTACTTATTTTTTTTAGTACTTTGAACTGCTTTCTTACTCCCCTAGTTTCTGGCGAGAAGTCATCTGATAATCTTATTGAGGATCCCTTGTTGATGACAAGTTGCCTCCTCTCTCTTGCTGCTGTCAAGATTCTGTCTGTCTTTTAAAACTTTGATTATAATGTGTCTTGGTGTGGTTATCTATGGACTCATACTGGTGTCAATGTTTATATTCATATCTTTCATCAAAGCTCAAGTATTTTTAGGCATTGTTTTTCAACTATGCTCAATGCCTCTTTTTTCTTCTGTCTCCAACACAAACCATGTTTGGTTTGGTTTCTTGTGTCCCACAGGTTTCTTAACCTCTTTTCATGTTTTTTTGTTTGTTTGTTTTTACTTTCTAGTCCTCAGACATGATCCTTTCCCTTGTCCTATTTTCAAGTTCATGAATTCTTCTTTTTGCCCACTCAGGTATGCCTTTGAATCTTTCTACTGAATTTCTCATTTATATTGTACTTTTAGCTCCAGAATTTCTTTTTATTTCCTTTTTAGGTTTTATGTCTCTTTATAGATACTGTATAGATATGTCTATACATATCTTTTATGTCTCTGTATAGATACATCATTTTCTTAATTTTCTTCATATTTATTTAGTTCCTTGAGCATGTTTCAGGTAGTTGTTTTAAAGTTTTTGACTAGTAGATCTGCCATTGTGTCTTTCTATTGACTTATCTTTGCCCTTTCAATGGCCCATACATTTCTGTTTCTTTGTATGCCCTGTGATTTATTGTTGAAAACTTGACATTTGAATCTAAAACTGGACATTTGAATCTAATTCTGGAAATTAGGTCCTCCTCTTTTCCTTCTTTTTTTTGTGATTTTGTTTTCTATTTTGGTTCTTATGGTTGATATAGGTGGTCTACACAGACCAAGAATCAGCCTGTGGTATGAATGCTTACATTCATTTTTTTTTTTTAAAACTCTGTGTACCTCTCCACTGGGAATGCATAATCACTAATTTTTCCTGTATATGCAGTTACTTTTATATGTCCTAGTCTCAATGCCAAAACGAAGAAAGGAGAAAACAGAATGATGTAAAAAAGAGCTCTGGCCCTTGACAGTCACTTCAACCAGGCAGTAAACTTGCAACAGTCAAGGGGAGGCGAAACAACAGTAGCTTCCTGCTTCTTTGCATCTGTGTAATTATAAGCAATAGTGAGTAATCAGAGTACAGATCCCTGATATTTGGTGGGTAGAGTCCTTTTATGCATACTTTGGTTCCTGTAAGCTGTGTGCAAATTGCTTGAGGAACAAGTACACAGTTGCCTTTCACAGGATGGGGTGTGGGGGTTGGGGATCTGCTTATATGCTAAGAGCTGAAATTGACTCAAATTAACTGCAATTCAAAGTGCAGACCTTTCCTGGAAGTTATAAGCCTTAATTAGAGAGAGTCCCCAAATAGTTATATCAAACTGATTCTGCTACTGATTTTATTGTCTATATGGGGAAACAAATTTTTAGTTTTCCCAGAATTCTCTCCTTAAAACTTCACTTTTTTAAATTAAAAATTAAACATAAAAATACATTTTAATTTATTTTCCTTTCCATTATGGCACATAGTTGAAATAATTGCTTTAAATCATTTGTCTGATTGAACATATTTGTCATCTTGGGGTTGTGGTACCTGCTGATTGTATTTTCCTTTGAGACTTGGCCACATTTTTCCTGTCTTTTGTTGCATTGGATGATTTTATACTGTACCTAGGGCAACAAAGTATTCTGTTTATGTAACTATATTTAATTATTCTGAATAAAACACTTAAGTGAGTTTAGTATTCTTTCTGATATGTAGGTTCCCTGAAAAAAGAATTTGATCATGTTTGAAAGCATGGGTTCCCTAGTATTATATTTTTTAAACTGGATTTAATGCATCACTATTAGTTTTGTAATCTGTAGTGGAAAAAAATATGTTAAATAATCAAATAAATTGGGGAAATTGTTAAAATTGAAAATTAAACTGCTTAGAGCCATAGTACATGTCTAATTAAATGGTAGTCTTCAACTGAAGTGTATCTTTGGCTGAATCCTTCCTTCAATTAAATTATTAATCCAGAGAGAACTAAGATGCTACTATTGTTCAATTTAAATAAATTTAGACTTGCAGAAACATATCTATTATATAATGCCAGGGGACCTATCTATTACACAGTTTAACACTGTTATTATTTTACTTATTAACAAATAATTGAATGTGTTTCCTTTATGTATTTCTTTCTTTGTATTTCTTTTTTTTTAATATCTATTTTTTGGTGTAGATGGACACAACACAATGCATTTTATTTTTATGTGGTGCTGAGCATCGAACCTGGGTCCCACCAGTGCTAGGCGTGCGCTCTACGCTGAGTCACAATCCCAGCCCTCTTTGTATTTCTTATCAGCAGAACTGATAATGAAAAATGTCATCTTATTATTCTAGGGTATTTATTGTAATATTTGGAAGTGATCCAGCATTATAAGAGACCAGTATAATTATTTTCAAGTTCTTAAATTTACAGTTTTCTAGAATAGATACATTTATAGTTTTTAAAATGTTTTATGCTATAGAAAAAAAATCAACATGAGGGAAATGGAGATTGCCTGGGATGGTGGTACAATTTTAAATATTATTATTTTTTAATAGGAATTACAGGAACTAGGACTTACAGGAGATGAGGAAGAGAAGTCAGATGGAAATGTAGCACATGATGCTCTGTATGAAGTGCGGGAGAGCCTGGTGTATTCAAGGAACAGCATGAAAGCTCAAATGACTGCGGTGGTCCTAGGGAGGGGAAAATAGAGATAATTTGAGATGTTGGGGAATTCAGCTTTTCTAAAACCTCATAGGTCTTTGTAAGACTTTGATTTTACTTTGATGAAAATGGGAAATTAGTGCAGGGTTTTGAGTCCAGAATTCATGTTTTAGAAGGAATGCTCTGATACAAGAGAATAGATTATTGGAAGACCATTTGCACGTGAGATGATGATGGCTTCAATCTCAGAGGAAACAACAGAGCTGATAAGAAGTGATCAGATTCTGGAAACATTCTGAAGAGAAGGCCAAAGAAATTTGATGATAGGTTGGATATTTAGTAGGGGAGAGAGAGAGAGAGACAAAGGGGAAGAGGAATGAAGAGGGATCCCAAGATATTCAGTCCAGGCCATAGGAAGGATGAGTTGAGAGAGGGAGGGAAGGAGAAATAAGAATTCTGTTGTGGTCATGTCTGTTCACCTACTCAAAGAGATTGGAAAATATAAGAATCTATAATATCTCAAGACACAAATTGGAACAGGAGGCTTCTGAGTACTATATAGTCTTAGCAGTGTGGGTTCAATCAGGGGACAGAAGCAATGCAGTAATGCAAAAAGGGAAACTCATCATAGTGAATAATTACCCTGTGGTAGGAGAGCACAAGATGTAAAGGCAACTTTGATGGTACCCTAGGGCTGAATGAGCATGCTCAAGGAAGGATAGCTGGTATGCAGATCTGACTGGGGAGAAGTATGATCATAGCCCAGTGGTTTGCCTGGGCCACAGCTGGCCAACAGCTTCTGGGTGAGCTGGAAACAAACTTCTCAGAGGCAGGTAAGCTACATTCAGTAGAGCAGCACATAGGGGACAGATGCTACAGTATACTTGAAACCTGGAGTTTCTATTCCCATGTTGAAGGGCCCAGGAAACAAACATCAGGGCACAGGTGAGCCATGGCTAGTGTAGGTGCATAGTGCATGGTGTCTGCCTAGAGAGTGAAGTGATTACTGGGCTAGGCAAGGATTGCAAAATTGCTAGTGGGCTCTGCACTCTGAGTGTGCTACCTCAGATGTCCTCAAACATCAATAATACTTTTAATCAACAGTACATCAGGAAGGAGAAAAGCCAAACCACAGCACACCAGGGTGGGACAAAGAGCCCTCTTCCTCCTGCAGTCCCTCTGGAACCTCCTACAGGCAAAGCTTATTATCATGTTCACTGTAAGGAATAAATACTGAGCCCACCCATTCCATTATCTCAGAGTGGGTTCCAGAAACTAAATTGGGAAGTAAGAGGCAGTAACTAGTACAGATGGTATGGAGGGTTGAGGTTTGGGGAGGTACGGTCTTATCTGGCATGTTAAGTCACATTTAATTTGTGGCTTGAGTCTTGTTTTTGTGAAGGAGTCTTCAGAAACAGAAAGTGATATGCATGTACTTAGACTTGGCTTGGGTCCTTCTTGGAAATCTGTCAAACTATTGTGTTGGTAAAACTGTAATTATTAATATCAGTTCTGAAACAGTGTGGGAAAAATATCTGAGTGGAGTCCTAATTTTGCCTTAATGGTTTAATAATAGCATTTGAGGGGATTTGTAAATTTTATCTAGGAAAAAAATAAGCTAATGTTTAAATTCAAATTTTCTCATTAAATATATGTGCCACAAACTTATTTAGCATTGCACTACTTATCCTTGAGGGAAAAAAAAAAATACTGCTAACCTGAATCCTTTCCCATAAATACACTCTTTCTTTTTGCCAGATGCTTAAATATCACTGGACTGTTTTAAAGTAGTTCTATTTGATCTCTGTGAAACAGATGGAAGTATTTGTTATACAAACCTTATTTAGAATGTAATCTTTTTTCTCTCCTGATTGCATATGTTTGGCAGTGAGCTGTTCCTTCTAGATGTGAATGAATTTTGGGCAGTTTCCAAGTCTAAACACACCCTAATTTCAAAAACCACAATCCTGAGGGCCCAATTCCTGTTTACTAAGGAATTAAAACCTAGTGAAACCACATAGTTACTAAATACAGTATATCCTAGTGAGTTTTTAAAAACAAAAATTTTTATAGTTTATTTAGGGCTATTGACTATCATCAAGTTCATAGTTAAGTCTTTACATAAGCAGTATATAATATTTACAGTTGGTTAAATATGCAGCTTCTGATTCTTAAAATAAACTCCTTATATGGCATGGTGAGTTTACGGGATAAGTAGGAAAGGACAGACTGTGGGTGGGGAATAGGAAGTAGTTCAAATACATTCCTGTTTTTTTTTTTTTCTTAAACTGAGGTGAATGATTAACATCATGTCAAAAATGTGTTTGTAAAAATATCCAAGTATAAGTGTCAGTTGAATTGTTTGTCTGAAAATAGGTTAATTTTTATTTCATACTCAGGTAACAAATAAAATATCACAAGGTTCTAAAACCAAACCTTAGAAGTGAATCCTTTTAAAAGTTCAGTTACAGAGAAAAATAAATAAATAAAGATAGAAAGGAAGGAAAATTCCACACCCCTTTGTAATTAAACAATTCTAATCCAATAAGAAGGAAGCGGGTGGGGTGGGGGAGAAAGCAGGTAGGGTAGAGAGAATTAGAAGTCTAAATTTACACTTCTCAGGATTGGATTTCACAGGCATGCTTTAAAGTCTTACTAATCTTTACTTAGGTTAGTAGTTGACATACCATAAACTTTAATCTGAAAGGAGGATATAGTGTGTGTCACATGATATAGCATCCTCAAAAGTATATACCGTATTACATTAATGAAAATGAATTGGATTAACCATCTGTGTTCCCATAACTTCCTAGAGGAATTTAATTGATTCATGTTTTAAGCAACATTTAATCATCAGTTTCTTCAAACAGAAGTGAGAGGAGTATTAACTTTCTCCACGTAGCTGTTTTAAACCATGCTCTCATATTTCATTGTTTTATTGAGTTGGTTCGTGGATTCCCTGCAAGTATGCTCATTTTTGAGCTATAAACGTGCTTAAGGTGAATTGTAGAATCAAAAACAAAAAGCTTTAGATCTTGAATCGCTTTAACTCCATAGACTTAATGAAAACCAGGGATTATATTTGTTTCTTTTTCATCTAGGATGTGATATTGCCTGCCAAATCATAAAATTATTGACTGATATTTTCATATCTATGCTTATTTTGGACAAACCAACTATATCACATGAATTCCTAGAAAATGAGATTTAAAATGATAACCACTGCTGTGATGGAAATATATGGAAATAAATGACATGGGATCATTACTATACGATTTTTTTTCTTGTTTTAATATGGTGTTTTAGTTTGATCAGTTTAGGTTTTTGTTTTGTTTTGTTTTGTTTGAAGATGGGTAACTGAGATGGAAACGAGGGCACTTTATCACTAAGACATATCCCCACCTTTATTTATCTATCTATTTATTTTGAGGCAGGTTCGTACTAAGTTGCTTAAAGCTGACCTCAAGTTTGTAATCCTTCTGCCTCAGCCTCCTGAGTCTCAGGGTTGGCTATCACCTTTGCACTGAGTATTGTCATGTTCACTATTGGTTTGTAGAGTTTATAGCTATTTGCTGTTTGCAGCTAAGTGTTCTGAGCATGTCTCTTTCATGGCCTTTGTTTTAGGTTTTGCATGGTCTGCCTACTTTATCATCTTGCAAATCTCTGCCCACTAGCTACCTGGCCTCTCTCAGTTTCTCAAAAAACATCCAGATCCCACCACAAGAACAACAAAAGTTGTTATTTTCTACAGATTTGTACTTCTTCTTTCCTCCTAGTAAATGTCTATGGAACCATCAGTTCTCATTCTTAATATCCTTGGAAATGTTTCTTTTTGTCAAATCTCTTATTACAGTGTCTCACTGGAACAAGCACTTAATCCTCAGGGCACTTGTCAGCCTAGACATTCACACATAGTCATTTGATTATCTTTACCCTCATCTTCTCCAATCTCATGAAAATTATCATGAGATAATTTTGCCCCTCAGTAGTCTATCTCCTTGACACATAGTAAGAACTATAAAAATATTTACCATGAGTAGTTTTGGTATTTAGAAAACTAACCTGAACAAGTTCTCTTAAGTAGAATTTCATTTAAATTATTAGTTTTTTTAAATTATAATTTTAATGATAGTAGGACTACTTAGAACAAAGTAACTCTGTAATCAGAAGTTCCACAGACTCAAAGGTCAGTTTTTGCTTTTACATGTAAAATAAAGAAAATTATCTTATTATGATTGTGATAGAAAGCAGAGTCTCTAACCACATATTATAGAATCTGTTACCCCAAGTAAGATGCAGTTGTTGAGCTGGTTGAATTGATGTCCCACACACTTTTTCTCAGAATTTAACCTATTTGCACATCAAAATTAGTGCCTTCCTTATAAGTCAATGAAGGAGTTTTAAAGAGGGATTATTTTTAGAAATCTACAGCACTTCTTCTTCCTGGTCCTGACCTTTTCCTTCTCCCTACCCATGCACTCATCTTGTTTTAAATTAGTACACCCACTACAGAAATTAATCACTTGAAACTTGCTATGCTACTTCACATTGTTCCATTTGCTCTTTAGGTTACCACTTATCTCTTCCTACTGGAGGTATTTACTAAGTGAGCTGCCTACAGAAACTTGAGTCATCTTGGACATGTATCTATTATGCCAGGCCCTCAATTCTCTATCCCACTCATTCCGTGCTTCCTTTTCCTAACAAATACTTATAAAGTCTCCTTAATTATCCTGAAAGGAAATTGATAGGTAATACATTCTATCTACATCTATAACGAATCGTATGATGTCTGTACATAATATAAAGTAGAAATAACAATGTAATTTTTAATATTATATGATGCATTCAATTATGTAAATGCTTGGGTATGTTTGAACTAGAGGACATAATGAAGTCAATAGGTATTTTCCCCTATATTTATAATCACCTTGAATATAGAATCTAAAAATAGCTTTATCATTTCTAATACGATTTTCCAAAAAATGGGGAATGTTACAGTTTAGATATGACCTGTCCTGCAAAAGCTCATGTGTAAAACAATACAAAAAGTTTAGAGGTGAAATGATTGAGTTATGAGAGCTTTTACCTAAATTAGCTTTTACCTAATTTTTACTTATTTATGTATTGATATGGATTAAATAAGAGGTTGGCAGATTGGGTGTAGCTAGAGGAGATAGGTCACTGGGACGTCCTTTGGAGTTTATATTTTGTCCCTGGTGAGTGAAGTCCTTTCTTCCTGATTTCTGTGTCTTGAGCTGCTTTCCTCCTTCATACTCTTTCATTTTGATGTTCCGCCTTACCTCAAGCCTAGAGCAATGGAGTTGACTGTCTATGGACTGAGACCTTTATAACTGTTAAACCAAATGAACCTTTCCTCTTCTAAGGTCTTTGGGTCACGGCAGCAAAAAAAAAAAAAAAAAAATGCTGACTAACAAAGAAATTGTTACCAGAAATGGGGTTCTTGCTGTGACTAACCTGATTATGTGATTCAGAAGCCTTTGTAGCTGGTTTGTGTGGGGAAGAATTTTGAAAAATTTGGAGATCCAAGCTAGAAAAGTTTTAGAATGTTAAGTAGAACTTAGAGGGCAATCTGGTAGGAGCTCAAAAGACCAAAATTCTGTTAGCACTATGAACAGTAAAAATTGTGCTCATGAAGTTTCAGAGGAGAAGGAGGACTATTAAAAATTGCACCAGAGGCTATTCATTTTATATTCTGGCAACGAATATAGGGAAGGGTTTCTCCATATCCTTCCTTGACTTATAAGGAAGACACCAATTTTGAGGTGCAAATAGGTTAAGTGTAGAAAGAAGTTGTCTACATTTTGCCCATATCCTGAGACTTCCATGAGGCTAATTTAAAGATGATGAACTAGTTAATCTTGAGGAAGGATAGCATTCAGATGGTGGTAAAGATATTGCTGACAGTCTTTAGCCCAGTTTAATGTGATAATCAAGAGCAGAAAGCAGAGCAGAGAGATTTGAAAAACTTGAAGTTCTGCTAGAAAAGTGTAAGTAAAACTAGGGTGAAGAAATTATAATTGTTAAAGAGATTATTGACCCTAAATAAAACTACTTTACCAAGAAACAGTAGGCCAGCGTGCATATGTTTTAGTCAATTTTGTGTGTGTTTGTGTTTGTGACCAAAGACCTGGCAAGAACAGTTTTAGAGGAGAAGATATTTATTTGGCCTTTATGGTTTTAGAAGTATATGGATGGCCAGCTCCCATTGCTCTGGGCCAGATGTGAGGCAGAACATCATGGTGGAAGAGTGTGGTTGAGGAAATGGCTCAGGACATTGCAACAAAATACAGAGAGACAGTATTCTATCTCTAGAGACAAAATATATACCCCAGAAACATGTTCTTCATGACCCACCTTCTCTATCTGCCTATCGTTACCACCCAGTTAAACTCTATCAGGGAATTAATACACTGATCAGGTTAAGACTCTCATAACCCAATCATTTTATCACTAAACTTTCTTGCACTGTCTCACGCATGAGCTTTGGGGGATACCTCATATCTAAAACATAACAGCATTTCACAAATTTACAAGACCACACTCATCTCAGGCTCAAGATTATAAAAGTAAAAATTCCTTTGAGAAGAGACCATGGCTTGCATGAGATTGGCCTGGGGGATTGGAATTTATTTACCATGATCATCTACCCAAGCACTCAGAGACCTCTGATAGTCACAGGAGGGTTGGCTCCTTCTCAAGATGGTGGCAGACCTTGTTGTCAACCATGTGATAATGGTTCTGCATCAGTGCAGGATGCTGGAATTAGGGAATCATGGAGGCTTCCACCCACATTTCAAAGGACGATCTAGGAGGCCAAGCAGACTATAACAGGGTCAGAATCCCTGTGTGCAGCTCCTGAAAGGGCAATGCATGAAGATGTGAGAAGAAAGCCCAAATTGCAGTGAAGACCCCCAAGATTAAGAAATGCCAGGAATGTGAGATATCTGCCAAGGAAAGATGCAGGAATTAAGCAGGAACAAGCCAAGAGAGAGACCATATGTGCTGCAACCAGCAGGACCATAAAGGTGGAGTACACAAGCCCCTCTGAGAGAATATGATGATGCTAAGTGCTGCAGATGCTGGATGTGGAACTATAGGACTTGTTTGCCCAGGTGGGTTTTGGTCTTCCTTTGGTCCAATTTCTTGTTTTCATTCCCCTATTTCTTCCTGGAATTATTTACTCTGTGCCATTATATATATATATGTGTGGAGATACACACACACACACACACACATACACACACACACACCCCTTATGGTTTTTACAAAGGCTTCTGCTGAGAGTAAGCCTAGAGTCTCAGAGGAGACTTTGGACTTACACTTTTGAATATTGCTGGAGCTTTAGTACTCTGGGCACTCTTGAAAAATAGACTAAATGTAGTTTGAACTTGAGATGAGCATGAGTTTTGGGGGGCCAGGTTTGGAATATGCTGGTTAAGATATGAGGAATCCCCCAAAAGCTCATGTGTAAGGTAATACAAGAAAGTTTAGAAGTGAAATGATTGTGTTTTGAGAGCTTTTACCTAATCAGTGCATTAATCAACTGATAGGGATTCTCTGAGCAGTAACTGTAAATAGATAGGGATAGACAGATAGGCTAGAGGAGGTAGTTCCATGGAGGTTTAGACTTTGGGGTTTATATTTTGTCCCTAGTTAACAGAGCTTTCTCTGTTTCCTGCTTGCCATGTCCTCCATACCTTTCCAACATGTTGTTCTGCCTCAGTCTAGCCCAGAGAATGGAACTGGCCATCTGTGGACTAACAGCTCTGAAGCCATGAACCAAATAAACTTTTTCTCCTCTAATTGTTCTTGTCAGGTCTTTTGGTTACAGCAGTGAAAAATCTGACTAAAACAGTGAACCTTTGATAAAGTTGAAGTATGATTTTTCTTTTTTAAGTAAGTTTTTTCTTAGCTACATCTAGTGGTTTCATTCTTAGGAATCTCTGTGCATATTGTGTAATATTAAAATATGTTACATAATAGTTACATATTGAAGATAATGTATATAAAGTAATGTATATTAACACCTTGAAAATTTCTCTATGCATAGATTGTATATATTTTATTTTCCAACTTGTATTTTTGTACATAATACACTGCTGAGAAATGGCTTTGGGTAGCTATTACCCTAGTTTTAGTCAACTTTTCTTCTCTGTGATCAAAATATCTGACAAAAACAACTTAGAAGAAGAGAAGTTTATTTGAGGCCCATGGTTTTAGAGGTCTCAGTCCATAGATGGTCATGGTGGAGAAGTGCTACTCTATTTGTGGAAGCCAGGGAGCAAAGATTGAGGGAGAAGGCGGTTGGGAGAAAAGATGAATCCTCTCAGGCCATACCACTAGTGACTTAACCTTTTCTAAACATACCTCACAACTCTACAGTTACCGCCCAGTCAGTTTATTCAAACTAGGATGAACTGATTAGGTCACAGTTCTCATAATCCTATCATTTTATCTACAAACATTTTGCATTACCACAGGAGGTTTTGGGGATACCTCATATTCAAACCATAACAACCAACCCCCTTCTGCAAGGAGCATATAAGGTTTTTAAGCAGTTCAAATATACATACAGTTTTAATTACTATACCAGAATTCAGTGCTATCAAATTATGAAAAAAAATAATTTACTGCAAAATATTTTACAAGGCACTTCAAGTCCCACCCCCTAAAAAAGAAAGATAGATCATAAAGACTGTGATGTTTTGAGTGGGGAGAAATGTGCCATATGTCTATAGTTAGGAAACCACATATGCTTGAGTAGAAAGGTTACAGGATTGCTGTATTCTGCCCGTATTATAGTCACAATCTCCTGAGAAATGCTGTTCCAATTACTGACCTCTCTTCACTATGTAATGACCTGAAATGAAGAAATTCTCAAGGCTTGTATTACTTAAAAAGAGAGAGGAAAGAAGAAAGTGCATGTTATTATTGTCATCAAATTCTTTAAAAATGTATATGAAGAATAAATCATTAATTAATAAAAATTATTTCTGGAGTACTTTTATGTTGACTGAATTCTAGCTTTGATTCCTGCTAGTATTTTTCTTGTGTTTTGTGTTGATTCTAAACTTTGTTTAATAATGGAAATATTTATTTGCTTCCTTTTATTAAAGCTTCTTTGGGTCTGTCAAGAGATCTTCCCTCAGAGGAACATGAATTGCACATCCTCGTGTGTGGTGTCAAATTATTTATAAGTTCTCTGTCTCTTCTGGCCATTGTTTTTATATATATTCTGTTCTGTAATCTGCCTCTTCTTTTTTCTTTTTGAGAATGTTAACAAATCTTTTAGCTTGGTAGAGTACAGCAAGTATTTCTTGCACATCAACTCTTTTATAACTATTTAGTTCTTCATGGAACACATACCCTAAACATTTCCCAGTAATTTTCTATGATGACAGGCAAGCCTTAGGGAAATGGTATTGTCGACTAGCAAGCAATACATTTTGCCAATCTGATGTAATACATGTTCATTAGACCATCCTTAAATTCTTTTATTCTGATGATATTACAGTAATATACTTAAGACTAGAAATATTATAGCTTATGCAGAAGACTTTCAGGTTTGGCTTGTGTATAGTCATATAAAGGAGTTTTTTTTATTAAAAAAAAATTTATGGTAGTAGGCGCAATTTTTGTTGTAAATATCTGCTATGAACTTGGTTGCTACTAAAATTAGGTCCTGAGTTGAAATTTGATAGTTTTGATGTTTTATGCTTGATAGGGTCATCAACCTTCCCTTGTTATTATCCATGATTGCATCAATTGAAATTTAATTGGGCAATGCATTAATTAAAGGATGTTAATAAGGATGTAGAACTTCTATCATGTTTTCCTTCACTGACCTTATTTAGGAAGTTATGTAATTCCGAACAGTATCTCATGTGTATCTGGCTCTGAATTTTGGGTTTTCTCACTTGTCTGCCAACATGTGGTTAAATTTTCAAAACTTTCAGATACCTGAAAAGCCACTTAGCCATTGGACATACGTGCAAGATTCCTGGCCATTATCATTGATATTCTCAAGTATTATGTTTGTCTCTACTACTTCAAACCAGACACTTCTGGAACAGTACCCATTTTAACTCCTGCTAATTACTTCTGTTGCAAAGAGATGGAAGGAAAGATGAGACTGAAAGAAGAGCAAAAATGTAGGGAGAAGTGCAGAAATTTGAGGGTGTTTATATGTAATAAACTCCATTCATTCATTATTCTATTAGATCTTTATTAAATGGGTGCTTTATTTCAGGCATATGCTCTATGCTGTGTGTACAATTATGAACAAAAATAGACATCATCCTTGTGTTGAGGGAGCTTTCCTTTCAATGTGAGTATCAGGCCTTAAATATTTATTTATAGTTGGGATATGTACTATGAAGGAAAAATACATTTCTACAATTAGAATATGTTAGGAGGATTCAGCTTGGTGGGTTAAGGCAGGGAAGGACTCTCCAAAGTAGTAAGATTAAAGCTGAAATAAGGAAGTGATAGATATGGAAGATGAGTGGTAGAGGGGATATTTTAGGCTTTAGGAGCAGCATTTATTTGAGAAACGGGGAAATCATTGAGGATGAAATATACTCAGCAAGTGGGAACATGGCATGAGAAGCAATGCAGAAAATAAAGGGAGTGTTTGTAGTCTATGAAGTGTTATGTTAAAGTTTGTGGTGTTATTCTAGAACAATGACTAACCATTAAGGAATTTTATGTGTGTGTGTACATGTTCTGATTTGGATCTTCTTTTAAAAAAATCACATTGGTGCTATGAGAGATAGCCAGCAAAATTATAGGAAGAACACACATGATACTGAAGTAGGTAAATAGAGATACAGTAGTATTTGGGGCAAGGATGATGACAGTAGACATGATCTGAAACTCAACTCATTAGATGTGGAAGTGAAATACAGAACTATCTAGATGATCCCCCATGTCTCTGGCTAGGTTTTCCAGTTTATTAGAATGAGGATCATCAAAGGTTTGGGGAGAAGGAAACATGAGTTTGTTTTTAGATTTATTTTATCCCCAGGTGCTTCTGAGATATCCAGGGAAAATATTGAGAAAGTATTGTTTGTCTGGAAATGGAAGGGAAACAGGGGATTGGAAAGGAAACACAAGCTAAAGATATAAGCTATATAGGGGTCAGGAACAGGGAATGAAGACCTGGCACTAGAGACTCAGAGTGGTCAGCAAAAGAGTGAGAGGAAATCTATAAGAAGTGGATGTGACGTAATTAAAAGGAACAATACTATGTAGCAAGATCTCTTAATAAATAGAAAAGTGACAGAGGTGATGATATTTGAGGAAAGAGGCGAAAATTTAGCATGACTACCTTGTGAAATTGTAAAGAAACTGAATAAAGAAACTGTTAAAATTTGGCCTGGCTCAGTATTTCCACTTTGTGTCCCTTAGAACACTGATTTCTTGGAGGTATTACTATTGTGTATTCTTTCTCTCCTTCCCTCCCTGACCTCTTGTCTTTCACATACATACATTTTGTGATTGATTAAATTTGAGGAAAAATTCGATAGTCTTTTCAACAACACAACTTCTAAGAATATTTGGCATCATGAGTTTACAAAATGGATATAAAGCAATTCCTAATGAATATCAGCAATCATAAGTTGTTCTATTGAACATCATTTGAGAAAAATTTGCTTAGCATAATTGATAGACTCAGGTAGCAAAATTGGATATGAGTCAATGTCAATATACCCCATCTAAATATTTTCCTCTCTTTAAGAAGTAGTAATTTTTTTTTTCCTAGGAGATAAGTTAGTTGAATTCAGATGCAGGGGTTCTCTGGGTCTAGAGGTGATGGAGGTCAGAATATTTGGTGGAATTAGTAATGACAGAAGGGAATCTGGGTCTGTACTGGTCAGTGATTAGGTGAAGGGGGTACATGGTTTTAGTATGATGACTCTGGTAGCTGGTGAAAGCATCCAGGTTAGAAGCAATTGGGGTCTGTTTCATTTATTTGTAGGCAGTAAATCTTAAAGTGGCTACTCTGGCACAGTTCTGCAGATGTTCTGGATGAAAATGGGAAAGGGAGGGGGGTGTTCAGTTAAAGACATGAAATAGCTAAAGATAATAGTTGTAGTAATAGAGACTGAACTGATGTCATCTTGGAAGGAAACTCCCTGAATGGAAGTGAACAAGACTTGGACAGGGAAGGTTGGTCAGTTGAACATTTGGAACCTGGAAATTCTTTTTTGTTATAATTGATATGTAAATCAGAAGAATGAATGAACTTCGATAAATGACTCCCATCATCATTAATAAAACTCCAGATAGATCACTAGCATCCCTTCATATAGAGAAAATTGTTGAATGAATGTATAGATGAGTGGGTTCATATGGACCCTGGCTGGGCTTAGCTTTCTTATTTATTACTTATTTGTGTATTAGCATCTGGAAGGAGTGATTCCATTTCATGTGCAGCTGTCTATTTTAGAGTTTATTTTATCTCTTAAAGACTCTTTACACTGTAAGAATGATGATAAGCAATTGGCATTATTCATCCTTAATGTTTCTTGTGCTATTGATATTATGCTATTGGTATTTTCCTGTTCTTTCTCTCTAACTCTGGAAGCCTCCTTCTTGTGTGTGTGTGTGTGTGTGTGTGTGTGTGTGTGTGTGTGTGGTTTTTTTTTTAACTTATTCAATTACTGACAATTTCTTGATGTTTAAAAAAAGTAATGACTTGTAAGTATACACTGATCCATATTAGTTACTAGGATACAGAGATACATAAGACATGATCCTTTTCCTCAGAAAGCTTAAATTCCACTCAATAGAAAAAATAGACATGTATGTATATCACCATAAGGACATTGTGTTACATGCAGCATAGAAAAAAACATATAGAAGTTTCTGTGCTATCATCTTGGAGACGAGAGTAGTTACAATGGCATCCAGATAGATATTCAGGGCAGGCTGATATCTAAGCCAAACCAAATACGCCAAGCAAAGGTGAGAAAAGCATATTTCAAGCAGAAGATTGGGAGTGGTGGTGTGAGTTATAGGGTAGATGTCTGTGCCTCCAAGAGGAAGCAGAGAAAATTTAGCAGCAAATTAATGAGATTAGTTCTCCAACTATCTAGAGTCAATATATTCTTCAAAGCACATAGAAATTATCTCTTCTCGATTATGAATCTTTCTCAGATTGACCTGAGAATGTCATTATTGTATCAAGGCATAGATTTCTTAGAAACATTTAATGGCTATTTCAAAAATAATAAATTAACATGTTATCACGTTTGAGTCCAGAATAATCAATTTCATAGACACAAAATGAGAGAAACAGAGTAAAGCCTAAAAATATGAAAAATAACTTGTAGGTCTTAGTCTATGATAAATCGAAGGAAATGGAGTCCCTTTTAAGAATGTAGTTGAACAGTCTTTCTGAAACAGTGGTTGAGAAACTCCACCATGAGAGGCTTGGCTCACACTTGGGTAAAGGGCACAGTTCTTATGTGTGCCTCCCTAATGAATAATCAGAAACATAGTGAGTAACCATGACTATGATGAGACTCACATTCATGCCATATAAACTCTAAGGAAAATGGGTATTTGTCACAGAAGACAAAGGAGGAAAATTTTGTTTTCTCATATATGAAAGAGATTTGGAACTCAGAACTCAGATTTACGTAGGTCCAATGTCTGCAAATAGAGGGAATATTTTTGTGTAATTTTTTGGGGGGTGTCAGGTACCAGGGTTTGAACCCAGGGATGCTTAGCCACTGAGTCACATTCACAGACACCCACCCCCCTATTTTTAATGCATGTATTAATTTTTTTAAAATTAGGTTCAAATTTATTTCTTTTTAATTCATATATATATGTTTAAAATATATTTTAAAAAAATTGTTCTTTTTAGTTATACATAGCAGTAGGATGTATTTTGACATATTGTATATACTTGGAGTACAACTTCCCATTCTTCTGGTTGTACATGATGTGGAATACATTGGTGGTATATTCATATATAAACATAGGAAAGTTGTGTCCAACTTCATCCTACTCTGTTTCCTATTTCCATTCCCCTTGCCTTCCCTTCATTCCCCTTTGTCTAATCTAAAGTACTTCTATTCTTCCCCACCCCCTCCCCTTATTGTAAATTAGCATCCACATATCAGAGAAAACATTTGGCCTTTGGTTCTTTGGGATTGGCTTATTTCACTAGCATGAATAGTGTCCATATCCCGCAATTTACTCACAAATTTTTCTTTATGGCTGAGTAATATTCCATTGTGTATATATAGCACATTTTCTTTATTCATTGATCTGAATAAGGGCACCTGGTTCCATAGTTTAGCTATTGTGAATTGAGTTGCTATAAACATTGATATGGCTGCATTACTGTAGTGTGCTGATTTTAAATCCTTTGGATAAATACTGAAGAGGGGGATAACTGCATCAAATGATGGTTCCATTCCAAATTTTTTGAGGAATCTCCATACTGCTTTCCATGGTGGTTGCACCAATTTGCAGTCCTAACAACAGTGTATGAGTGTACTTACCCCACCCCACATACACACACATCCTCACCAACATTTATTGTTGCTTGTATTCTTGATAATTCCTAGCTATTTATTATATTTTACTTAGAGACAGGGTGTTACTATGTGGCTTTAAAGCCTTCCTAAATTGCTGAATCTGACTTTGAACTCACAATCCACCTGCCTCAGCCTCCTGAGTGCTGGGATTACTAGTGTGTGCCACTATGCTTGGCTTTTTGTTTAATATGTTTTTCAAAATTATTTTTGATTTTGCTTTTGGATAGTGTTTTTTAAAGATGTAGTGAACAGTTTGAAACCTGTCACCCAAAGCACGTAAGTGTGGGGGTGGTGGAAGATAATTTAATTGTAAGTTAGATAGGAAAATTATACCGAATACTACTTCTCAAAGTCTGCTCAATGAATACCCAGGGATTGCTACAGTCCTTTCTAGAAGGGCTTCAAGGTCAAATTCATTCTCATAACAACATTGAGATCTTGTTTGACTCTTAGGCAGTGTAATTGTTTGCACTGATTGTACAAAAATAGTGGGTCTTGACTGTCTCTCCAAGGCTTATGAGTTAATAATTTGTTTCCCAAGGTAGTACTTTTGGAAAGTGGCGGAGCCTTGAAAAGTGGGGCCTATTGGAAGGTCCAAGGTCATTGGGGGCATGACCTTGAGGCGGATTGTCAAACTGGCTCCCTCCTTGCTCTGTTTTGCTTCCTGTCCACGAAGTGAGTGGTTTTGTTCCATTATGTACTCTACCATCATGTGCCACCACAGGCCCTGAATAGTGGAGCCAATCAATCATGGATCACCTCTAAAACAGTGGTCCAAAATAAACCTTTTCTCTTTGTAATTATCTCAGGTATTGATGACAGTAATGGAAACCTGACTAGCATGGGAGCTGCCATGTCATGTGACCATGGTAATGGCAAAGAGGCAAGCTGCGTCCAGGGGCCTTTGGTGAACTATGTCTAGCACGTTGGTGTCTTTTTAAGATATTTAGGAGGCACACAGTTTTTCCTCCTTGTCTTCACTGCAGCTTCTCTAATCTTGATCTTTGTCTGCATTGTACCCTAGTTATTTCCATAATAACTTGATCCCCTCCCCCATCTTTCACCACTGCAGGACCCCTCCCCTCTTTATTTTCTTTGCCTGGCTCGTTCCTATTTAATTATAGTCCCTTTTCTTCTCTCCCATGTTTGCAGTCCACACATATGGTTCTTTCAAAAGCTTTTCCACTCTTCTTTTTTCATCATCTGCTCTAAACCTTGATCTCATCTCCAAATCCATTCACAAAGTCAAGCTCATAAACAGAACAGCATTGTTTTCAATATTTGTAATGCATTCCGCCGTCGTATATAAGTTTAAAAAAAATCCTCTTAGTTCTTCCCTTTTACCCTCGCTCCCATCCCTGAGAATTAAAGTGTCCCTTTTCTCAAAATACTTGAGACTGGGTAATTTAAAAAGAAATTTTCTTCTCACAGTTCTGGAGGCTGGGAAGTCCTCCAGATGCACTGGCATCTGGGGAGGGCCTTCCTGGTCCACCAACCCATCATCTATCTCGGACCTCTTCTGTCACGTGGCCTCTCCTCTGGCTTTTCCCTCCTTCTCTTTGACTTGTGAGTCCTCTGCAGGGTCTGTCCTTGGCTAACTTTCATCTTTGATCTCCAGGGATCTCTTCTTCTGTGACTCAAGGGTAGCTGATTTTGGATGGTTTATCTTTTGCCTTAGCAGTTCTCCAGAACTGTGTGCAGATTCTAAATGTTCCATGTTCTCTAAATTATCACTACCGTGCAGGCATTGCTTAGAACCACTACAGGAACACCCATCACACCATTTTTCAAATTTATTTATTTATCCCAATTTGTTATACATGACAGAAGAATGCATTACAATTCATATTCCATCTATAGAGCACAATGTTTCATGTCTCTGGTTGTACACAAAGTAGAGTCACCATTCATGTCTTCATACATGTACTTAGGGTAATGATGTCCACCTCATTCCACCATCTTTTTTACCCCATGCTCCCTCCCTTTTCCTCTTTCCCCTTTGCCCTATCTAAAGTTCCTCCGTTCTTCCCTTCTCCCCATCCCCCCACCATCCCAATTGTGGATCAGCATCCACATATCAGAGAAAACATTTGGTATTTGCTTTTTGGGGGATTGGCTTACTTCGCTGAGCATAACATTCTCCATCTCCATCCATTTACCTGCAAATGCCGTGATTTGATTCTCTTTTAACGCTGAGTAATATTCCATTGTGTATATATGCCACAGTTTCTTTATCCATTCATCTAAAGGGCATCTAGGTTGGTTCCACAATTTAGTTCTTGTCCATCACACTATTTTATGACATGTATTCATTTGTCTGCCTCCTGTATGAACTTCCTGAATGCAGGAGCTGGAATTTTCTAGCTTTTGTTTTCTTCCACACCATAATAGTAGGATATTATAGCAGGAGAGCAATAGTAATTTGTTGAAGGTCCAAACTTGAAGCCTCATGTTCCTACTACCTGATATATATCCCCACCATGACATATCAGCTGGATCATTTTTCTGATATTGACTCCTATGATATTTTGTGGTGACGTTCCTTTCTAAAACATTTTCTGAAAAATAAAAGAGGGAGTCGTTTTGAATAAGGCACTTGACAATTATGATTCTTAAAAAAAAAATACAACCATACTGTACTGTAAGTAGTAGTTTGGTTTTTCACAAATAGCTATTTTAAACCTTGCATCAAAAATATAGTCAACAAAATTACAGACATACCTTTCTTCCACTATATACCAGTCTTCATTTAAAAAATGAATATTCATTGTAGTCTGAACTTCGTTTGAATGTTCCTTAGTCCATTTTCAATTGCTATAACAAAACATCTGAGAACTAGGCAATTTATAAAGACAAAAAATTTATTTCTCATAGTTCTAGAAGCTGAGAAGTCTAAGAGCATGGCACCAGCATCATGCCACATCACAACATAGCAGAGGTCAACAACACATGGTGAGACAGCAAGCAAGCTAATTTAGGCCTTTTTCTTCTTATAAAGCCTCTAATCCACATAATCCCACTGGCTTCAGCGGCTGAGCCAGGAGAATTGCTAATTCAAGGCCAGGCTCAGCAACTTAATGAAGCACTAAATGACTTAGCCAGACCCTGGCTCAAAATAAAAAATAAAAATGGCTGGGGGTATAGCTCAGTGGTAAAGTGCACTTGGGTTCAATTCCGAATAAGTACATACATAAAGCAAGCAAGCCACTAAAATCATTATTGGAGGTCTCACCCTATGACCTAATCTAATCCTAATTACCTCCCAATGGTTCTGCCTCCAAATTCCATAAACAAGAATTTGAGGATAAATTTTCCAACACATAAACGGTTCTAGGAATACATTCAAGCCATTGTAGGGGTATACAGGCTACAAGGGGACTTCTGAGATATGCCAAGGTCACTTCTGAGATATACCAAGCTTTAATCATCTTTAAGATGATTAATATTTCCAAATGTGTGTATTCAGGTGTGCTACCACCATCTTTCTGCATATCAATCATTTCCATGGTTTTAGTATGAAGAGAAATACATTTTCCTTTTTTTTTAAAGAGAGAGAGAGAGAGAGAATTTTTTTAATATTTATTTTTTAGTTTTTGGCGGACACAACATCTTTGTTTGTATGTGGTGCTGAGGATCGAACCCGGGCCACACGCATGCCAGGCGAGCGCGCTACCACTTGAGCCACATCCCCAGCCCCAAATACATTTTCCTTAAGTAGTTTGTTGAAGAAAGTCCAGGGTATGTACATATAATGATGCGATGGTGCTCACTCTCTTCTCTTGGGTGTGTGTTTGTGAAGTAATGATTCATACAGACTTGATCTTCATTATTTGTGGATTTCATATTGATAAATTTGTCTACTCACTAAAAAATGTTTGTAAGCCAGGTACATTGGTGCACGCTTATAATTCCGGCAACTCAGGAGGCTCAGGCAGGAGGGTCACAAGTTTGAGGCCAGCCTCAGCAACGTCGTGAAGTCCGAGGCAACCTATCAAGAACTTGTCTAAAAATAAAAGATAAAAATGGGCTAGAGATTATAGCTCGATGGATAAACTGCCCCTGGGTTCATTTCCAGTACCAAATAGAAAATATATTTGTAACCTCAAAATCAGTATCCCCGGAGGTTTTATGGTTATTTGAGGACATGCCCTGAAGCATTTGAGTCTCCTAAAGTGCATGTTCCCAGCTGAGGTTGAACAAGGCAACATTCTGCCTTCTTGTTTCAGCTCTCACAGAGTAAACAAGTGTTCTTTCTGCAGTCTATTTAGTGCCACGTTTTTTGCATTTTTGTGCTTTTGGTTAGTGATTTTGCTGGCTAAAATGGTTCCTAAAAATAGTGTTGAAGAGATGTCTAGTGCTCTTAAGATAAGAATGCTGTGATGTGCCTTAGGGGAAAATTCTGTAAGTTAAACAAATTTGTTCAGGCATGAATTATGGTGCTGTTGGCTGTTACGTTCAGCATTAATGAATCAAAATTATATATTTCAAAAAGCTTCTTTGAACCTACAAAAGGTTACATTCATTCGATCAGTTGATGAAAATGAGGCTCACCGGAACCCTGGGTTTCCCCCAGGAGTCCTGGTTCAGTGTTTGCTCATTCATCATTGTGATAGCTTGGACATGGTTGGAGTGTGTTTCTCAGAGCTTCATGTATTGGAAGCTTGTGGTGGTGTGGGAGGTGATAGAAGTTTTAAGAGGTGGAGCCTGGTGAGAGGGCCTTAGATCCTTGAAGGCACTGTCCTCAGAAGGAATTGGGATAGCTCTCCTAGAAATCCTTGACTCTCATGGGAACCTTGAGCTCTCTTAAGGGGAACAATTTATAAGAATGAGGCGGATTCCCAAACCACCTTTTTCCTTTTATTTAGAGATGTGATCTCTCACTCTCACATATGCATCCCCCATTTACTGTGGGGCCCACTTCAAAGCGTGTGCCATGCTGTTTGGACTTTCAAATTTTAAAACTGTAATCTAAATAAACCTCTTTTCTTTATAAAGTTAACCTTCTTTAGGTATTTCATTATAGCAGTGAAAATGGACTAATATAAGTGTTAGTACCATGAAAGAGAATTTACTCTGTGTGAATGTGTGTATGTGTGTGTGGGGGGGGGGGGGGGGGGGGGGGGGTTGATTGATTGGTTGGTGGGTTGATTACCTTATCTAAGCTCCAGAAAGGAAAGCAAATAGAATAGAAGGTACTGCATCATGTTTATACAATTGTTGAGAAGAAAAAAAGGTTATGGGACATGGATAAATGACAGTTCCCTCTACTAGCCATACAAAATACTGACAGTCCAGAGCAGCTTTGTTTCTTTCTGAAGTGAGCAAAAATGGTCTGTTTTGTTATAGTTTGGAAAAGGTCTATTTCTTTCTAAAGTACAAGGTATAAATGGCTGTGCAACTAGTAATTCATAGGTGCTCAATAGTTTGGGATGTGAATATAATACTAACAGAAAGTCACTTTGCTGGGAAGACATTGAGGAATTTTATTTTTTCTTTTATAACTTCAATTATTCTGATTTACCTTGTCCATCTTTTCTCTCTGGTAGCTGCCTTTGAGGTTTTTGTTGGTTGGATACAGGGAAAGTTGCTAGACTTGTGGAGTGGATTTCTAGTCATTCAGCTCCATGTACCAGCACATAGCTAGGTTAGGTCCGTGTCAATTTCAAGAAACAAAATCAAATAAAAAAAATATAAGTATTTCACCAGATTGTATCAGATTGATACAATCAATGAGATTGTATGAGATGAGAATGAGAATGAGCTGGATGAGATTTTAGGTATAGAATGAGGTTGGGCTTGGAAAAAGCAGGGGAACAACTGCTTTGATTAAAAACTCCCATTTCTTTTAAAGGAAACATTTAAATTGTGAATCTTTCTGCACCCTATTCAGGTGTGGACTTGTGTACCCTGCAGTAACTCTTGCCTTGTCAGTATTCTTAGCTTTAATATTCTTTTGTAATTTTACCCTGTTCTTTAGTTTGCCAGTAAGATGGATATTGTCATTTTCAAAAGGTCATTTTGTAATGTGGCTTTAAGTGACATCCTCATGGTATCTGTGAGACTGACTCCAGGTAACCAAGAAGTAAATCAGGCAATGTTACTCCCAGTAAATGGGGGCAAAGTAACATTACATTACTTTGCAACTGAAATTCTGAAAAAAAAAAAAAAGATTCTTATGTTTTGGAGTAGTCTGGGACATTTACAGAACAATTCACCTTCATCTTTGTATCCTTTTGCTGTATCACATTCCAAAGCAAAATGTATCACATTGTCAGAAAACCAACTTTCCTCTTTGGCCTATATGTCCTCAGTTATAAGAAACTTCTTTTGAGTTAACAAGTATTCATTAATCCTACCAACTGCAAACCTGCATTTCAATGTGATTAATAAATGCAGAGCAGAATGCAGCTTTGTTTTGATGATGCCTACCTATTCCCTATAAATCTATTAAGACTTCATCTTCGAAAGCAGTTCTTGTCTGAGTTGCTCTTCTGTTTAAAAAATAATAATAATATTATGTTCTGAGAACTGGATTAAGACTCAGAATGTGGCAATATGTGATTACTCCTTAATGCATTTAGAAAATGTGTTATTTGAACTCTTGAAACATCTTTGTGAGTTGTACAATAAAGACAAGAATACAAATAAAAATAATTCAAATGCTCTGTAAAAGAAAATAGATTTTGCTTCTTAATATACTATAAAGTCTTCTATCTTACAATTAAAATGCAGATGATCCTCTTATTAAAAAAACAAATTTTTAGTTTGCCATTATAGAAGGTGAAAGAAGACACTTAGGAAGAAAATTAGCCGGGAGCTATTTTTTGTTTCAGAAAGCAAGTTCAGCAAAGGGATCAAAACCATTTATTTTTGTTCCATGTCTTAATAATTTAATTGTACTTTTCTTTCCCCAAAATACAAAAGGAGTACACAATGGTTGCAATAGGATAAATAAGTTATAAAAACTTAAGGATCAAATTGCTTCCAAACTTAATTTGATTGATTTCTGAATAAGAAATATGATTTTTAAAATGACATTCTTGTGCTTTCTAGAGAGCATTATAAACAGCCACAATAACAAGAAAAGAAAACTATTGTTTTAAAGTATGCTTGAATGAATAAATGTTTTGCAGATCACTAATAGTCAATAACATTATTTGGGAGTTTGGGGGATGATCTGGTTTGTATTACACATATTTACACTCTAAAATGCCTTGTGAATTAAGTCAAGTTTTACTACAAACATATGCTAAGAAATATGAAAATATGGAGCATTTTGCTTTATTAAGATCATCATTACCTAAGGGATACAATTGACCAGATTTTAAGAAACTGCTGGGCTTTTGTTTTTCCAGAGAGCTCAGTCCGATGAACTGGAAAAAATTGAGAAGCACGGCCGATCCTCCAAAGACAAGGAAAATGCCAAGTCTCTGGACAAACCTGAACAGTAAGCATGCCTTTGGGCCCTACAGAGGGCATCAAGGCCACAGTGGGTTCTTGCCATTTGGAAAAACAACGTCTGGAGTATGTAATTGGATGAGATGAGGATAAACATCTGTTTATATGAATTATATTTTTCCTCTTAACTTGGCTTTATTTCCTTAGGTTCCTTTATGAACTGTCACTAATCCCCAACTTTTCAGAGCGAGTCTTTTGCATCCTGTTCCAGTCAACGTTTTCAGAAAGCATTTGCTCAATTCGTCGCAAACTGGAATTGCTACAGAAATTATGTGAGGTAGGTTCTGGTCCAAAGAGAACTAAGCTTGAGTCCTGATATTTAATTCTGTTCAGTCATGTTCATATTACAAAAAAAAGTTTTATTTACTCTAAGTCCTCATTAAATTGGAGGGATAGCAATCCCACAGACGGGAACATTTATGATTGAGCTTCAAGATCAAAGCACACGGTCAGATTGGCAAACAGGGGCTGCAGGACCACGTTGCGAGAGTGTGGCCAGTATGTGCTGGCCTCCGGAGAGCTTTCGTACGTCTGCTTTTGCCAAAACTGAATTTTCACTTCTTATGGTCCCTCTAGATAGCAGACTTCCAAGTGACTGTGACTTAAAGGCATAATATTTACTTCCCTTCATTGTTTTTTGAATGGCCCCTCAACAAATTATTCATAAATATTCTAACCAAAAGTTTTAGAGCAGCCATTTGATTCAACAGAAGATCAAAATTTCTTTGAAAATTAAGAATAAATATTTGGCAGAAATAACTAATATTAACATTGTTTTTTTGATTTTCAAAAATCAATAGTACTATTTTGTTCTAGTTGTGGTAAATGCTTTTGAAAAGTGAAGAGACGTTATTAAAGACATTTTCAAAGGAAATGACATGAAAAATTAAAGTATGTTCCGAAAGAAGTGAGTGTATACTCATTTGGAAATGAACCTTTATAATTTTCCTTTTTGGTTTTCCACAATTTATGCCAAAAAATATGATATCGTTTTAGACATAGACACGATTAGGGTGATGATGATGATATTTTGTAGTAGTTCACGTTACAGCCATATATGTTTTCTTTGCAATTACATCACAGAAAAGGCCTAGATTGGCATCTCTCAACTTACAAAAGCTTATCTGAATGCTTGTGGGCACAAGCATTTTAACTTTTTAAAGTTAACTTCAGAGAAACTGCTCTTAAAATATGCATAGTAATGAAGAAGGACAAAGTTTGGTTGTGACCCAAAACTATTACTATGATGTTAATAGTTAGCATTGATTTCTGGTGTTTCAAGTAAAACTTTGTTTAAGAAAAACTTTGTTCTTTATCCTGTTTTACAGACATTAAAAAATGGCCCAGGGGTTATGCAGGTTCTAGGTTTGGTTCTTGCCTTTGGCAACTACATGAATGGTGGAAATAAAACTCGGGGACAGGCCGATGGCTTTGGATTAGACATTCTCCCAAAGCTGAAAGATGTCAAAAGCAGTGTAAGTATTTTGTATTAATGGATGTAGGCAAATTAAGGATACTCTATTTGACATTTTGTTTGGCAATAGGTTTGACTGTAAATCAGTTGTAACAAATATTTCTTTATGTTCCAAGATCAAATGTTCCTTTATGTTCTGAGCTAGATAAAAGTAAACCACAGGATATTTGCAATTTACATGAATAATGATGTCCCCCGAAGTGAATAATTTTGAATTCTATGTCTAATGGATACCTATAATATTTTAAATAAAAGTAATTATTATTTTCAGTCTATCATTACCAAGTCTGCTAGTATTTATCTTTTGGGAATATAAGGACTAATCATTTTGAATGAATTGGATGTCTACTTGTTATTTTATTCTTCTCCATGTAAGGCAAAAGAGGGCAACAGCTAACATATTTTGAAAGCAAAACAAAGATGAAGGAAGCAATTTATAAATAAAATATAAAAGATGATCCTGCTTTTCTACATATTATTTTCTTCCTCATACTCATGTGCATGGGAATGTCTAAGTCCCTTTGCAAATCTAGTTTTTTTTTAAAATAAATTTCTACAGATGTTTGTTTAAAATTAATATCTAAGAGATTGTAAGAGTGCCAGTGGAAATATAAGGTTAGGGATGATGTTCAGCGTCACAGACTAAAGTCTGATTTGGTAAACTTAGAAAATAAAGAGTTATGTTTCTCTGATAAAAGAATCACTACACAGAACATTATGATGAAGGAAATTCTGAACACATTTCTAAAATACTGAGTTTAAGTAAACAATTGGCTTCTAGAGCTGAAAATGTATGGATTGTCCTTCTTGGATAATGCAGTTATCTTTCTCATAAGAAAGAGACTTTTTTGGTCTCTTTCATCAAAATTTTGTTTATTCGTTCATTCACAAATGTATATGTATATATTTATCCACCATCTTTCATTGAGTGTCTATGAAATGCCAGACAGTATACTTTCCCAAAATTAACTATCACATAGTTCTTTCTTGGCATTTTTTGTGTGTGTGTGTGTGATTTTAGTGGTTATTGAAATAACCATATGTATTTCAAATGCTATTATATATGTATAAGAAACATTTTATAGGAATGTATAGACTTAATAAATCATATTTATTAAAAAAAAATCAGTTTCCTAAACATGTTTTCAAATATTTCTTAGTAAGTGCTTATTAAATTGAAACAACTTTCTCAAATAACATTGAAATATAAATACATCAACAACATTCAGTTTATCAAAATGGATCCGAAATACACTGTGGTAATCCTAATTATAGGTGAATAGTGATTATTTATGTTTTTTTTTTTTTTGTATTTTTTAACATCTTTGTTTCAATTCTTTGTTAAGTTAAATTGTATTAATTTAAATAATTATGGAATAATCTAGGATAAAAATAAAATACTGAATCAAGAAGCAAATACTATTAAATAATTTCACATGCCCTCCGAAAAGCTATGCAAAGTCTTCCTGAATTGGTCTTTCTCTTTAAAATGAATATAACTGTAACTACTCCTCAGTAACCATGGACAGAACTATTACTTAGATCACTCAGAATTTAACCCTCGGTATGCCTACCAGCAGGCTTTTAACAAATGTTTCAGTAATGGATGCATGAGCTGCTGTTCAATTGATTTACAAATTAGAAGAAAGGTGGCTTAAATCATTTTACAAGCAAATCTTAATTAGGGAAGCCTTTAATGGATATATTACTATCTCATGTTAAACTCAATTATGAAGAAGGGTTGCTCTTTTTATAAACAGAGGAAAAATCATAGCTTTATCTGTTAACAGAAAAACTATCCAATTAAACTGTATGTACAAAGTTTACTTGAGAAGTAAAAGTTCTAGAACAAGGCAGCATTCCAGACCAAAGATGGTACAGGAGGCACCAGACCTCCACATGTGCAGGTTATGTTTTTAATCACTGAAAAGTAAGTGACATACAGAAACAACCTGATTGACAACAGTTGGCATTTGCATTATATGGCCTTATTTGGGCAGCTTTCAGCCTGTGATTGAATAAAAGTTCAGCTATCATTGAGACTCAGTTGCTTGATTATAAGGGTATTTATATTCAGGTTAGGTGAAAATTTGTGTATACATCAAACTAAGCTTCAGTTCATTATGTAGCGAGGCCACTGTGGGTCCAACTTTGTCACTCAAGTATGGAGACAAATTAGGCCAAACTTATTTCAGTTTAACAGGTTGAACATTTCATAGAAATTAGTTTGTATCATAGGTTTTCATTTTAAAAATATGTGTATATACACACATATTCATAAATACATACACATACACACATATCTGGTCTCTCAAACTCAAATTATCTGCTAACTTGGAGCAAACCAAAAAGTTAATTAAAATTTAATACCTCTTAATGTGCTAGAAAGGAAGTGAAAAGCTGTTTTTCAATACTGTTAGATGGGAAGAAATTTTACATTTTTTAAAAATAAAGTACTACACACATTATCTTATTTAAAGCTGCATGAGTATTAATCCCTCAATCTCAGTTGCTGATATAACAAATTATAATATGTGTTCACATTTTAAAAGCTCCCATTTACCTGAAATGATACTTTTCTATTTCCAGGTCACACTTAGAGTTGGAGTAGTATCTGCCAGTCCAACTAGATAGAAAAGCTAGCAATATTTAATTATTTCATTTATGGTAGTAATTGTAAAACATAAAAATAATGAACAAAACTTCATAATAAGATTATTAAATAAATAACATAAAAGTTGAACTAAATTTATGATTGATGAGTGTAAAAATAGGAAAGTATTTATACTTATGACTGCCCTTTAACAGCTCTGCTTCCACTTGAGGCATAACTCTTTAGATACAATTAGTGTGGCAATTAAAAATGTAAAATTTTAATCTTGTCATGTATTTTTGTGGGTCCACTGCAGTTTGTTTTATTTAATACTATGTATTTAATAATTTATAAAATATATTGTTACTTACTTTGATCTTTCTGCCTAGGACAATAGCAGAAGCCTTCTGTCATATATTGTTTCATATTATCTCCGAAATTTTGATGAGGTAAGATCATTTTTACGTATATTATTTTTTTGTTCTTTCTTTAGGTAATTTGGCAGTGCTTTTTGTTGTTTTGCTTTTGTTTTTACCTTTGCTGCTGTTGCATAATTTTTATTTATATCAATGCTGATTTGTTTAAAAGTAATATTTGCTATTTAGGATGCTGGAAAAGAACAGTGTGTCTTTCCACTGCCAGAACCACAGGACCTTTTTCAGGCCTCACAGATGAAGTTTGAAGATTTTCAAAAAGATCTCAGAAAACTGAAGAAAGACTTAAAAGGTAACATAATTTTGAACTTATATGTTTTATTTATGCTTTTTTTTAATGAGAAAGGTAGTGTTCTCAATGGTTTTCAGGGAAGTAAATTAATCTTTTGTAGCCTTGTAGGACACAATTTTAGGGGTATGTGGCAGTAGAAAAATTTTGTCAATTTATTTATTTATTTTTTGTTTAGAAAGTTGAGTTGAAAATTTAGATATTTAATAGTATCTTGGTTTTTTGAATAACAATCAGGATCAGGTTTGCATCTCATTTTATTTTATAGCCAAGAGCATTTGCTGCATGATATTCATGTCATGGTTGGACACAGATTATATCATTGTTAAAAGATAAATTGTCCCTACTCACACTTCCTTAATATACTTGCCTAAGGTTTTGTGGTTTGTGAACTTTCCTGAAAACAAAGTATCTTATTATATATGTATGGTCACAAAACACAGGGGCATACTATTTTATTTTCAATCAAGAATGATTTCAACTTTTTCAGAATCTCATTGAAGTGATCTTTCACCCTTGAAACATATCCCTGATTTCACTCCTTACCTCATCCTTTATATTGTGGATCGGTTTAACTATGTACATTCTACCCTCCTCTGATATTTCTTCTACTATGTTTTCAATGTGTTCTACTATTGGAGCAACTTGGTGTGTTTGGGGCACTTTGTTTTCTTGTTTTTTCATAGTTGTTTGTGTTTCTGCCCATTTAACAGTATGGATATGAGGCAGTACAATTTCAATCTAAGTTATTTTGAAGAGAGAGAGTCTGAAATTCCTCAAATTTCTAAATTTAAAGTAATATTTACACTGAAGCAAATAGTTTGTAAATTTTTTTTTCTGAATATGATCCCTTTTTTCTGTTTTTCATGAGGTTACTCTTGTTATAGCATTGAAAATGCCCCAGTTATCTATTTAAGCCATTCATAGCTATTAAATATAGAAAGGGAGTGAATAAATATATGTGAGATTTACATTTGATATTGTATTACAAGACACAAATAAGAGGCCTGGTAACCACTGTCCAGGGCCAAAAACAGACACATAAATTTTTAAGAGACTCAATTCCAATTTTTTTTTTTTTTAGAAACCCATCTGTAATCATGTTCTAGTCACAAATATTTTTACAAAAATTTCAATTAACATAACAAATTCATAGAGTTTGCTTATAGTTCTTATGTATGCAGAATAATTCACACTGGGCAATTGCTGAGTGCTATGGGTGCACAAAGACTCAATCGTTGTTGAACAGGGCCGAAATTCTGTCACTTCCGTAGCCTTCTTCAACCTTTCATATAAGTATACATCAATTGAAGCCAAGAAAGATTACCTTAACTTCCTTTATTTTTATAATAATAACAACGATTTTAAAATTTGTTACATTTGTATAGTATTATGGCACTGTGACTTCTTAAGCCAGTAGTGGTGGCACGGGCCTATAATCTCAGTGACTTAGGAGGCTGAAGGAGAATTACAGCAGTTTCCAAGCAAGTCTCAATAATTTGGAGAGGCTCTAAAGCAATTTAGTGAGACCCTGTGTCAAAATTTAAAAGACATAAGGGAATAGATGTAGCTCAGTGTTAAAGTACCCTTGGGTTCAATCCCTAGTACCTCCCACCCCCAAAAGAGTAAATTCTTAAACTGATAGAAAACAAAACCTTTCTTTCTATAGAATTTATCCAATTTATCATGCTTCAAAATTATGATGGATATTAGATAGACTTACTTATGAAATTTTACACACACACACACACACACATACACTGATGTGGTGATAGGGCGTTTCTGGGGATACAGAAAATATTCCATACTCTGATCAACAAGTCAGTCTTGCAAGATAGGATGTAACTTTTGCAGTAATTTGATGGATGAGAGGAATAATGATTTTATTTATTCCCAGGGGTTGTATTGTTGCTTCCGTTGGTACCTCCCTTTGGAATACCCCATTTTCTTTTAGTATCTACATGCCTTCTTTCTACAGGTATTAAATACGCATGTAATCCTGAACATTTGGAAAGTTCTCACGAGACCTGGAGCTAACCTGAAAGTGCTAATAACCCTAGATGATTGATTTCAGAAAGATGAGCAGCCCAGTGCCACTGAATACCATTTCCTTTTGTGCTTTCTTTAACAATGTGGTAGCTACAGAAGACAAAATATTGAAGGAGCATCTTAGCAATTTTTAATTGCCTCAGAAGATTAAGGAGATGATTTTAACCATGAGGGTTTATACTTTATGTAGAGAAACGAGGAAATTGAAACTCCCATACACTTCATTACCAACTATAACATTTGATAGCTCAGTGTCTCTCCCACTTGCCCATAGGTTGCCACAGAAGTGGGAAATTCATGACCAAATGACTATAAAAACTGCTGGATTATGTTAAATTTGAAAGGAATCCACAGTATTCTCCAAAAGAAGGGTTTGCAGTAGTTCTCCAATTCATTTGACCACAGAGCACTTTTTTCATAGAATGTGTGGTAGGCTCTGCAGTTGGTAGAACACATTTTGAGAAATGCAGTCCTGGTTCTGTGTTAATAACAAAAGCATGCACTTGCCTCTGAAGAGCTTGCAGTGAAGGAGGGGAAATGAAACTTTAGTTTGTGAAGTAATGTAATCATATATTACTGTTCTTTTAAAATGAGATCAGCTTGGAGAGCTATTTACCAGGCTGTCAAACTCTGAGAATTAAAAATGACAAAAATCATAATTTACTTCATGTTTTGCTTTTCAAAAATTCAGGTCTTTGAATAGAAGATAAGATGTTTGAAGACGTGAGGAAGGAAATTTTGTGAAACAAAATTTAAATCTAATTTCTGGAAAATTAGTATTTATCAGGAATAAAGCCATTCACATCATTTGACCAATGTAGCCTATCAAAAGTTATTATTTTAAATGATCATATTAAAGAATTTACTTAAGAATACTTAAACAGCCTGACCATATTTTTAGAGGCAATTTGTTTTTAAGTAGGTTTAGAAAATGGGGTAATGGCTGGGCACACACTATAATTCCAGCAACTCTGTAGGCTCAGGCAGGAGGATCACAAGTTCAAGGTCAGCCTGGGCAACTTAGTATGACCCTGCCTCTAAATAAAAAAAATTAAATAAAAAGACCTAGGGATGTAGCCCAGGGATAGATAGCCCCTGGGTTTAATCCCCAGAAAACACACACACACACACACCAAAATAAATAAACAAACAAACAAATAAATTTAAGCAGAGGATAATTTATAAAGCATTTATTCCGAAACTTTTTATATAGTAAATATCAACTATTTATCATAAGATGTGATTAGTGAAGTCACTCATCTACTGGCACTATCATTCTGTTTCTGTTTAGAGACTTGATTTTTATTTCTCAGGAAAAGCTTAGAAACAATGTATTGTAGCTTAGATATTTTAATAAGACAACTGAATCTCATTCTGGCATTTTATGAAACATCCACTTATTTCTAAGATTTTCAGAGCTCCTCAGGGTGCTTCCTGGTTTTCTGAACTCAGTGACATGTAGCTTGTAAAGCAATCTGATCTGCTTTTGATCTCTTCTGGCTATCAGCAGCTTTTTTTTTTTTTAATATGGTCAGGCCAAATGATGGCTTCTGTTGCAGTGCCTTTGGGGGTTAAGAATTGTGGCACTTGCCACGTGACTTAAATCAACTCAACATGCACATAGCATTGAGTAATTAAGTTACCAGTTAATGTTTTGCTGCAAGAATGTTTTTATGCATATTGTTTCTCTCTCTCCCTCACCCCCCACCCCCATCTCCTGGACCTGCTCCCCCTTCTTGGAATAAATGCTTTATAAATTATCCTCTTTTTAAATTTAATTGTGTGTGTGTGTGTGTGTGTGCGTGCGTGCGTGTGTGTTTTCTGGGGATTAAACCCAGGGGCTATCTATCCCTGTGCTACATCCCTAGGTCTTTTTATTTCTCTCTTTCTATCTTCTCCCTCTCCCTACCATCCTGCCTCTATTACCTAGCTTGAAAAATTGTTTAAAATTCATTAACTGAATCATCAGATTGAAGCAATTTCTGTGTCCAGAGGCATACAGAGAAAAACAGTATTTAAACATACTTGTATTACTAAAATTGTTAGTTTGTAGATATTGCATTTAAAATGGTAAATTGCTAATATTTTCTTTTCTTCCTTATTTTTGAGAGAAGAAAAAAATAAAAATTTAGAAAACTGTTTGTGTGATTCCTAGGGATTAAACCTCAGGGCCTTGCATATAGTAATCACATTCTTTACTATTGAGTTATAACCACTTAAAAATAAATTTTTATTATGATTTTAAAATTTGCATTAGTTTATGATGGGAACTTTAGACAACACTGAAAAATATAAAGAAGAAAATATATTTATCTTTACTCCTACAGTCCAATGATAAATAATATATTTTGGTATGTTTCTGTCTGGTGTGTATATTGCAGGTGCATAAATTATACAATTGGGCCATGATATATATAATTTTTGCTCATTTGATATTCTCTATAGCAGGAGAGTTTAAATTACTTATATTTGCATTCTGTTTTCTTTATGGGTTGTATGTTGTCTTGATACATTTTTCACTATTCTCTCCTTGCCTATTTCAATAAAATTTTGGAAGCCATGTATAGTATTTCTATTTAATTTGTTGGTTCACTATAAATATTAACATATTTTCTTAATTACACAATTTTATAACATGATATTATATCATGTATTTATCTTTCCAAATAAGAGTTTTAGAACATTCCAACTAATAATTGAGCTCCTTCCATTTTTCTTTTCATGTTTTTCCAGACTTTTAGTACTGTCAATTCCTTAGAAATTGCTACTATATTGTAATTAATAGGTGATCACCTTTATGAATATACTTAATCCATTATCATACTACGGTTGACACATGTGATTTTTCCCCTTCTCAAGTAGTATTCTTTCTAAACAGGCTAGTGAATGTTACACTATTTGTCCATTTAGTTGACTAAAAATAACATTTCTTTCTTTGTTGAGCCCATGCACAGAGCTGGGTTTCCAGTAATTAGGCTGGTTCCATTGCCCCTGTGTGTGCTCTCGCTACCACAGGCTCCCCAGAAGCTCAGCTCTCACTTTCCCTTCCATGTTCACAGTCTAGAGTATTCTTACTTCAATCCTATTTATTAACTTGGGTTTCTGTACTATTTTTGATCCAAGGAAATATTTACATTTTTGAGAACACATCATGTCTGTTTAGTTTCCTCTTTTTATGTTATCTTTCATTGCTATTTGTTTTCAAAAGAGGGAAAACTCAGTCCATGAATTCCTCATTCCATTTACTAGATGTCTGTAGTCACTTTTATATCTTACATTTTTTCTCACTGAAAATTGTAGCAGAAACATTTTCCCATGCCATTTAATATATTCCAAAAAACATTTAGGTTGGTTTCATAATAATCCATCTCATGATTGTGCCTTAATTTAGTGAGTAATTTGATTCTTGTAGTGAATTACTCTTTCCAGTTTTCATTACTCTTAAATTTATGTTCTGTGGAACATCCTATTCATAGTCTTTTAAAAAAAAATTATATCTCTGGATGTTTCCTTAATGTAGATTCTCAGATTTATGTGTACTGTATCCAAGGGAATGAACATTTTTTCAGGCTATTAATATTAACAAAATTCTTATAGAAAGATAATAATTAATTTTAAGGGTAGATGGCTTCTTAATAAATAATAAAATTTATGATATTTAGAGCAGCAAGAAATTTGAGTCATTATAGTCCTTAACTATAATGATATGATATTTATTAAGTTAATAGAAAATGAGAAATCAAAGTATTTGAGCTATCTCATCATATACATAGAGTAACATAAAACAATGGTGATATAAATAACCAGTATACAATATAAAATTTATATTTAATATATTTTATAATAAATAAAATAGATTTATATATTATACATATTACATAAAATATATTTACATTTATAATATATAAGTATAGTAGTTAATATTTAAAATTTGTATTAATTAGATATTGTCACTTTGTTTAATGTTTGACAGCATGGAACTCTTCAGGGAGGGTTCAATGTTGAGTGTTCTTAGCTCTTAGCACCTGCCTCATGTGTTCTTGACTCAGTAACTGAATTTACAAAGTGACAACAAATGGATGATAAAGTTTCACATAACTAAAGCACAGGGCACTCAACAAAGTGGAATGGGAAGATGTCCAGTCATCTTTGTAAGGGCCTTTGAACTTGATTCTGTATTCATTACTTAGCCATAGGAATATTTACTTTCACAATGATGTATACACTCATACCTGTATTTTTGATAGGCTATCCTGAGGAACTTGGGAATGATAGTTTAGAGACGTTGCCTAGCCAGTCAGAGATGTTGAGAGTATAAGTTAGGTCTTTGTGGTAGGAATGAAGAGCAGAAAGAAATTTGTGAGTGTTTGAAAACACATTGTGTCTGGATTTGGTAATAACACAGGGTGGAAAGGGAGGGTACAAGATGACTTTAATTATAGCTTGGATATCTGCAGGCAGGCTAAACCCTACAGAAAGGAATGCGGATGTAAAGGAATCAATAGCCAATGGTTTTGATTTTAGACAAGGATTGAGATGCTCACAATTATTTTATGACATTATAAATGTTTCAAGGTGGGTCAGGCTTTGACTTTTTTTCATAATAATCCATCTTTTCACACAAACCATTTCAGCATGCTTTTATACATTCATGTTTTGATTCAGTGTGCCTCACCTACTAACAATGAGTCCTGTGGACTTTTTTATTGTCTAGACTATTCCTACAAAAATCAGGAGCATCCTCAGCATAAGAAATATACAATGTGGGCTGGGGTTGTGGCTCAGTGGTAGAGTGCTTGCCTAGCATGTGTGAAGCACTGGGTTTGATTCTTAGCACCACATATAAACAAATAAATAAATAAAGGTCCATCAATAACTAATTTTTAAAAATTTTAAAAAAGAAATATATAATGTAAAAAAAAAATCCCTGTTAAGAAATACTTTAACTAGGATATAGGTAGGAACCAGAATATTTGAAATTACAATGTTGTTCAGATATGGTATATAAAAGAGTACAAGGGATGCTAATAGAATCAGACATTAGTTGTTGAGTTTTATTCTTTCTTTTTTTTTATATGGCATTTTTATATGACTCCATCTTTGATATATGTAAAACCAACATATGTGTGTATAACATATTTCTCAAAATTTCATTATTCTTATATTCTTATTTAATAAAATATAGCTATATTTTCACTGCATGCAATATTCTTTGTTGGAATTATCAAGTATATATCAAGCATGACTATAATGTAGGGAGCCTGATTCTGCTTAAGTCAACAAAGTTTATCCAAATATGTTCTCCTTAAAGCCAATTGAACTCAGAACTGGTATTTATTGAATTTATTGCCAAGATATTTTTCTTGATGCCTGGAGGGAAAAGATAAATGATAAATGGCCCTGTATTTAAATTATTCACCACATTCATAGTTGAGAAGCCAAATATACAAACATAATTGTACTGTACTACAGTTATAACATTCAGAAAATAGGAAAAAAAAAAGCGGATTGGAAGGTAAGTCTGATTCTAGCTAATTGGTTTGGGAAGGCTTGAGTTATATACTGCCATTAGAATTGAATCTTAGTAGTGCATGCCTGTAATCCCAGCATCTAGGGAGAATGAGGCAGGAAGTTTATGAGTTCAAAGCCAGCTTCAGCAACTTAGTGAAGCCCCAAGGAACTTAGAGAAACCCTGTTGCTCACTCAAATATTAAGTCTGGGGTTGTGGCAGTAAAGCTCCCTTTTACCTGAAGTATCAAAAAAAAAAAAAAGTATTGAGTCATAATGTATGACTACCAAATAAAAAAATTTTCGGAAAGACATTTGAAACTTCGGATTATGAAGAAGGAAGTGAAGGGAGGGGAGGAAGTGTGGTGATAGGAAGGACGACGGAATAAGATGGACATTATTACCTTATATACATGTATGATTACACTACCGGAATGACTCTGCACCATGTACAACCAGAGGAATGAAAAGTTGTGCTCCATTTATGAAACAATGTATCAAAACATTCTATTGTCATGTATTAACTAATTAGAACAAATTAAGTAAAAGAAATACTTTTTGTATAATAGTGTAGACAATTTACATAAGATTGTTTTCCCATTAAAAATTTTTAATTCTGGGGCTGGGGATGTGGCTCAAGTGGTAGAGCATTCGCCTAGCATGCGTGAGGCACTGGGTTTCATTCTCAGCACCACATAAAAATAAAATAAAGATATTGTGTTTACCTAAAAAAAACCTAAAAAATAAATATTTAAAAAAAATTTAATTCTGATTTGTCACCATTTAAATTGTTTTTCTAAAAGAAGCACAAATTTATGAAACTTGATTTTTTTTAGAAATTTCTTTTAGATGTAGATGGGCACAGTGCCTTTACTGTATTTATTTTTACCTGGTTCTGAGGATCAAACCCAGTGCCTCACATGTGCCAGGTGAGCACTCTACCACTGAACCACAATTTCAGCCCGAAACTTGATTTTCATTAATCAATTTATCCATTCAACACACACAAACACAAGAAAATAGGAAAAAAATTTGAATAGGTGAATCAGTGCCTTAACTTAGTGCTTATTGGCATTTCATGTAGTCCCAAATATACTGACCAGTGCAGGAGTACAGGGAAATATAAAGCCTTAGAGATCTTTAGGGTCCAGATTATGAAATCTCAGACAGGCAGAAAATCTCTAGATTGTTACAGTGTGTGTGTGTGTGTGTGTGTGTGTGTGTGTGTCTGTCTGTCTGTCTGTCTGTCTGTCTGTGTCTGTATAGGGGCTGGGAAGGAAAAGGAAGAGACAGCATTTCAAACAGAAAAAAAAAAAAAAAGTATCTATGTGCCCTAGCATTCTTGAAACACGGTAAGCATGAGATGAGAGAATGTTTTCTAATCATGAAGGCTCTACAAGTGTATATGTTTTTTGTAAAGAGTTTACATTTTACTCAATGCACTATCTACCCACTGGAGGATCCTATTTAGGGAATTGGAGTGATATGATTTATGTATTGAAAATGCTGCTCTGATAAGCATAGAATTTGGGAAACAAGTTAAGAAGGAACTCAAATAAAAGATGAAAGTGATTTTGACCATCATGGGAGACAGAGAAAAAAAGAACTAAACAAATGTGGGCGTTTTGTTTGTTTTCCAGCACTGGGGATTGAACCCAGGGCCTCACACATGCTGGACAAGTGGTCTACCACTGAACTACATACCAGCCATTTTTTTGTTTTTGCTGTTTTTATTGTTTTGTTTTTGTTTTTGAGGCAGGATCTTGTGAAATCGCTGAGACTGGTCTCCAACTAGTGATCCTTCTGCCTCAGCCTCCCTAGTAGCTGTGATAAAAAGCATGCAGCACTATCTGCCCAGCTCTAAACAAATCTTTCTAATTTTAGGGGCAGTAAAGTGATAGAAAGTAGCTATTCAGAATTTTTCTATAGGTAATATATAAGTGACTCTTACTGAGTAAGTAATACATAAGTGCCTCTTATTAAAATGTATCCTTCCATGATTTCCTTCAAGTCAGTATAGCATGTGGGTTACTATAATGTCTTACAGTTTGAGATGTTCACATTTCTTTCCATAAGCTTTGAAACCAATATTTTCATTTGTAATTTTTTTTAAATTGAGTTGCAAGTATTTCTCTTCACTCCTTCCTCACAAAATGTATATGAACTTAATTCAAATAAACTTTTTTTTCAGAAACTTTTGACTTTTCCTACAATTAATGTCTTGAACCTCCATTACTTGCAGTGATTTTGCTAGTGAAAGGGAGACTTTATTAGAAGAAAAATCAAGTCGTTGATTATTCTAAAATTTTTTACCTATATTCATACTTGGAAAAAATAATATTATGCTTTCTCTTTTGTTACTGATCACTTGATTTTCTGACCCAGTCATCTTGTGAAAACCACAGCTGATTAAAGGTGATTAGTTCTGTGATATTTTGAGTTAAGATTTGTTTTATAAATTATTAGTATTTTGTTATAATGTGTACTTTGCAAAATATTTTTCTTTTTGTGTCATAGCCAAATTAATTCAAATCCATGAGATTCTGTTTTCTACAGGAACTTAGTACATGTGTACATATATGGCACATGTTAATCATGGGCTTAGTTTCATGGACAGTAATCTCCATGAGAATGTTTTATTCTCTCTAGACTGAGGTCCTAGAATCATTTCCTTTCCCATTTTCAACTGGCCAACTCTTACTAATCCTTCTGAATGAATGTTGGCTAAAATTTAGAAACAGCTAAAATGTACCTATTCTACCAGTGATGCTCTCTGATGAACTTCTGTGGAAGAATACTAATGAAAACACAGTGGTAGCTACATAATAGTGATTTGTAGAGATGCCTGAAAATATGTTAAGTGTGTGAATGTGTGAATGACTTTTCAAATTATACTGAGAATTTCATCTTAGGAAACACTAATGATTAGCATTCTTTTAAAAAATATTTAAAGTCAGAGAATGTGAAATACTGTCAAAGATGTAGACTAGTAAGAACTCTTTTACACTAATGACAAAAATATAAATCAATGCAATCTCCTGGAAAAATATTTGACAAAATCTCATTAAGTCTAGTGTGGCCATTTTCTCTGACCCAGTATTGGGCTCCCAGATATACATATATGTTGAAATATAAATTATGATATCTTCTTCCAAAGAACAGTGCAGCTGATCAAACTGTATTTGCTTGCATTAAAATGTATAAATCTTGGGCTGGGGATGTGGCTCGAGCAGTAGCACGCTCGCCTGGCATGCGTGCGGCCCAGGTTCGATCCTCAGCACCACATACAAGCAAAGATGTTGTATCCGCCAAAAACTAAAAAATAAATATTAAAAAAATTCTCTCTCTCTCTCTCTAAAAAAAATATGTATAGATCTTATTAATACCATCTTGAAAAAAAGGAGGATATAAGAAAAATATAAATAGTATGATTTCAGTCTTTAAAGTGTATATATGGATATCTCTATCTATCTATATAATAATTAGTTGTTTAGGGATCATGGGAGATGAGAAACATAAAATTTGGGGGCCTGAGGAAGAATGACATTGAGGAACACAGTGGTCTCTTCCAAATTGGTTATGTTCTGTTTCTTAGAAATTGAGTACATAGGTATACATTTGAACTTGTGTCTTCTGTGTGTTATACATTCCTTTATATATAGGAATTTTTAATAATTTAAGAAGAAAGGAAAATAGGAATATATTTGATTTAGGTTTGAAATTTAGTAAACTGGGTTACAGATAGCTGAGACTTCTCTATTCTTATGAAGGATTATATAATTTACCAAATTGAAAAGTAAATATAATTCAAGAACATAAGAAATTTTATTAAAAGAACAAAGTATGTTTAAGAAGACTGCATGTTTGTAGATTTGTGGTGTTAATAATATAAAACCATTCTTGGGAAAAAGTCTGAAAAACTGCCATATGTTCTTGTTAATAATTCAAACAAATATTATTTATAAACATATAGTAAAACTAATATTAAATACCAGTGCCAGAAAGCTATTGAGTACTGAGAGAAACAGAATCCATTAATTTGGTCACTATTTATATTAGTTCAGAGTGAAGTTCAAAAAAAAAAATCACATGATTTTAATAGAGGCCCTAATATAGTAAGGTAGTTTTAAAGCTAAAATACAATAAATCTTTATAACTGACATTTCTTATTTGACTCTTTCATTTTAAAAATGTTTATTTATGTTATTCTAAAGTGATCCCATTTTTTCCTCTTATAGCTCTAAAGTTAAGAATAAATAGAAAAGATTTATATTTTTTGGAGACATTTAAGCCGTACTATACCCTTTTCCAGGCAAGCATTTCTTTCTGTTTTCTCCCAACTTTGGTTCTCCATAGCTTTTGAGAGATCCCCATAAATGATTATATTCATTTCCAAAACTCAGAGAAGAAAAAAAAAAATCAGAACAGGACTCATGGAAGATTCAGACCAGTATCTAGTGCAGTAGAAATGTTATTTTACCTGCTTGATAGAACATTTCTGCTTGTAAATCCCCCCATCTTGTTTGCTTTTGATAATAGATACTATGTTGTTGACTTGGTTATCCTCATGATTCTTTGTCATTTTCAAGCTTTTGCCACCTTTCTGTGCTGAAAGTGGGCTTTGTGACACAAAGCATACAACCTTGCATGTATGTCTGTTGGAATTCATGATTTCTGATAAGCTCACTAATTTACCAAGGACACCTAAAATTTTTCTACTGTGTTCCCAAAGTTGGAACTTCACAGAAGTTAGTGCCATTTCTAATTAATGCAAGTAGAACAAAAATGACACCATGTATTAAGACACTCTAAAAAAACATTAGGCCAGGCAGGGTGGCACATGCCTATAATCCCAGTGATTCAGGAGACTTGAGGCAGGAGGATCTCCAGTTCAAAGCCAGCCTCAGCAACTGTGAGGAGATAAGCATTCAGTGAGACCTTGTCTTTAAATAAAATATAAAATAGGGCTGAGGATATGACTCAGTGGTTGAGTACCCCTGAGTTCATTCCCAGGTACACACACCCCCAAAAAGCAAAAACACATTAGCCCTCCCACCAAATCTTTTGGGTGCACCCTTTGCTTTCTTTGCGTTGCAGATGAAATAAGCAGGATTAGCAAGATTCAGGAATTTATCCAAGTCCCCAGGTAGTCAGCAGTAAATACACAGTTCAAATCAAGTTCTACCATTTTCAATGTAGAGTCAATGTCTAGACTCTCAAGGTATGCAGCTTCTTCATTTGATCTTACAAAAATCCTTTCCATTTCCTCATGTAACTTAATAGAATATTAAATGATGTCTAGATTCTAGTTATTAATTCAGAAGAGTCCTACAGCATTTGTTCACTTTCTATATAAATCTCCTCTTACTGGGAGGGAAATGTTAGAGATTATTACAACTGTGTTGATGAATTGCTTTGAATTCCTCAAATAGATTTAAACATGTCAAGAGTTACTATTCTTTTTTCCTTTCAAGATATGTTTAGTAGACTTTGAAGCTTTCCCAAACTCTAAATCCATAAATCCCCTAATAAGTCCTTGACTTGGTTCCATTTCTTTCTGACACTTATTGTTCCTTTGAATGAGAGACTAGATGGTGCCTCCTTAAGCATTTCAACATCTCCGTGTACATTTCATATACTTATTTTCTCATAATTTATTCTTACCATTCTTTCCTACTCCTGCATCTGTTTCTCTTCCTTCTTTTATGTGGTTCTTTCCATACCTCCCCCTTCATTCTCTTTGTGAATTTAAGAAATTCAAACTGACAAGACTTTTGAGTCCTGACACTTTGGTTTAAAGGTAGCTTTTGTTAATTCTCCATTCATATGTCCAAGCTAGAAAATATTTCCACCCAGAGGTGGTCTGTCTTGAATTTCAATATATTAAGCACTGAACAAGATATTTCTCTATATCCTGAAAACAATTGCCTGGTAAGCATTTTAGTCCGTGTGAAAAATATGTTTTATTACTAAGTATTTATTACTAAGTCTCAGTAACTAATTTTATGCCACAGTGGAACCCACTAGGAAGACAGGATTCCTAAAGCAAATCGCAGTGGTGGTGGTATATCTGTTTCAGTTGGTGGATGTCAGTCATTACATCCTAATTGTGTGGGACCTTTAGTAAACTTCTTTTTGTAGATGAACATTTGCCATGTCACTCACTTATTCCTGTTCCAGCATCAGTGTATCACCATTGGGAGATATTAACAACTGATAGAGACAGTACTACTCCATAGATTTCTCAATAAGCAGCTTCTAGGGCAGTGATAGGTAGCAGCAGTTCCACTACAAGGTATCACTTAATAGCATTTTAGGGGACAGGACATATGAAGCCAGGTAACTGGTCAGTAACACCAAGATTCTGCACCAATTTCAGTGGCATTTGTACCGTTGATAAACATTAATTATCATATAGTCCTCTTAAGCAGGATTTTGCCATCTCCTAAAAAAAAAGTGTCAGATGCTTTGCTTTGAATGAGTTCATACATGCTATATCATAGGATACATTGTAAAAAGTTTTAAATTTTATAGAAATCACTTTGTTTTCTATATGAAACATTATGCCATTTTATTTGTGGCATTTAATTTTAAACTACTTGTACAAATCCTAAATGGTTAAGCAACTTTAAAAAAAAATGTATTTCCAGCAACACACACACACAAAAAAAAACCAACTTTATTTATTCTAATTTATTATACATGACAGTAGAATGCATTTTGACACATCATACATAGATGCAGTATTTTGGGGAAGTGGCCAGGGCTTCAGTCGGGGGTTCTTCTTCTTGCTCAGGAGGATGTAAGCCACCTAAGAAATTAAAGTCTAGAAAAATTAGTAAAGAATAAGAGACAAAGTCAAAAAGATAGTTTCAAAAGATGGAGTCCCTGATAGGTTCAGTCCACACATGAGCTAGAGCTAGAAAATTAGAAAATGGCTCCCTTAATTTATTTAAGAGGGTACATCAAAGGCAGGGATAAGGTTTCAGGAGTAGAGTCTTGCTTCATGATGTCTTACAGTCAGCAGGGTGATTGGCATCATGGCAGTCACACCTATCTCAGAGGGACTGTGTGACTACAGCAGGTTACCCTATCTTGGGTGCTGTGTGGGACCTTTGGCAGAGCTTGAGTAGGGCTCACAATGTGTCTGGGCAGTTAGCCAGAGGAAATGTCCACTAGAAGTTCCCAGATACCAGATTCTCCTATTCATTAGTCTGTGTTGCCAATGTAGTCCACATACAGCCCACAGATGAGTAGAACTTCTCATTCTTCTGGTTGTACATGATGTAAACTTATACAGATCATGTAATCATATATACACATAGGGTAATAATACCATTCATTCTGCTATCATTTCTACCCCCATATCCCATTTCCTCCCTTCACTCCCCTTTGTCTAATCCAAAATACCTCTATCTTCCCTACGCCCCCATCTTTTTTTATGAATTAGCATCCACATATCAGAGAAAACATTTGGCCTTTGGTTCTTTGGGATTGGCTTATTTTGCTTAGCATGATAGTCTCCAGTTCCATCAAATTACCAGCAATTCCACAATTTCATTCTACTTAAAGGCTGAGTAATATTCCATTATGTATATATACCACAATTTCTTTAACCATTCATCTGTTGAAGGTTGGTTCCATAGTTCAACTACTATGAATTGAGATGGTTAAGCATCTTTTTAATCCTTTAGGATAGTATGGTTTTAGGGATGGACATAGTTGAAGACTGTTTTTACCACAGGTAAACTATTATAAGCAGGTTTGTTTGTAGTTGGTATATTTTGATTATTCTATGATGCCCCATCTCTCATCTTAAATATGGGTTAAGATAATGGAATAACAACCTTCTATAACAATCTTCTATAACAATCTTAAGAAAGTCAAATATTTTTACTTATTTGAAGAGTAGAGCTTCTAAATCATCTTTTAAAGTTTACATGATATCTATTACTGACCAGTCTTTCCCATCACCCTGAAGAATCCATCAAACCATCATTAAAGAGATACTTGCATCCTCAGCTTTAGAGCATTTAGACTCTTAAACTTATGCCAGATGTAAGTGAAAACTAAATTTTACACACTCTCTGAGACATAGTTGACTAGGGATCATCCAAGCCAGCCAATGTCCTCCACCAATATCTATACATGCTGTGTCACCATCAATTATAAGGTGTCTCTTAAATGAGATGTGTTGTAAGCAATTAGACTTTACTGCCAGTAAAAAATGTTTTATATATATAAATATATAATTTATTCTGAGTTGTCTCTATAAAAATGTTATTCTCACCATAGGAAGCCTTGCTGTCAGTACTTTTTGAAATTTAGAGACAAGTGCTCAGATTCCTATTTGTGTGGTATTACTAGACCAGAGGTGGTGGTACAGTTAATAACTGATGCCAACTATGTATGAGGTACTGTTCTATGTGCTAAAGCACAGATAAAATCATTTGATCTTCACAGCCCTGTGGATTAGACACTGTTAGGTTCTCCATATTATGAACGAAGAAACTGATTCGCAAAGAGGCTGTGCACTAGGCAGTGATACACAACTAGGAAGTTAAAGAGCCAGGATTCAAATTTAGTCTCCAGGGACAAGCTCTTTGCTCTGAGGGCAGACTCTTCTGTTTCCTGCTACTTCTGTCAATAACAAGGATAATAACAATAATGGTTTAAACTTCCATCGTCCTCACTGTCTAAGTACTGATTCTGAGTACTTTATCTATATTAACATATTTATCCCTTGCAGTAGCCCTAAAAGGCAGGTTCTCTTGTTATTTGTGTATTACAAATGAAGAATCGGAGGCACAAAAGAGCTAATATGTTTTGGAAAGTCACAGCTAATATGTTTTATCTACCTATAACCCACAGACTGGAATTGTTCATAGAAGTGCATTGTGTTTGAAAATATTATCAGTTGTATATGGAGGGTGATGAAAAAGTTGAAGAGTTCTCTTATGGGAATGATTACTTAAACAGCAAAGCAAAAACATGTTAAATATATAATTTTAATTTGTTACCAATGCATAAAAATATTAAAAAGTATCATGTGATGTTTTGATACATTTCCTCTTCCAACATTTCTTCATGGTAAAAACATTCAAAATTCTTTCTAATAATTTTTGGAATGCCCAGTACATCATTTTTATCTATTGTCACACTGCTGTGCAACAATGTCCCAGAACTTATTTCTCTTGACTGTAACTGAGTTACCTACAGATTAGTAGCCGTGTCTCCTCTGCCACTAGTAACTACCATTCTGCCCTAAACTTCTGTGAGATCAATAGTTTTAGATTTCCCATGAGTGAGATTGTCTATATAATGTTCACTGACATTCTCTTCTTTGGAAGGATATACTGGTGAAACACCTGTTGAAGAACATACTTCCATAAGCATTCAGTTTTATTTAGCTTTGTCATGAGATATAAACTAGTGAACTTAGAATAAATGCAATGTGTGGCAACGTCAAGACTTCCATCTTCAAACCAAGATATTGGGAGTTTTCTATGTGTGTGGCATCTCTGTCCTCTTTCATCATATTTGTGCAATAGGGAGCAATTTTGAGATTAATTAATAGACATCTAATTGTCAGGCATCTGATTTTTCTATAATCCATCGTTCATATAGAATGTTCCCAAAATACTGTGTTTTTCTTAGTTTGCAGTTGTTCTTAATGGTCTGTCATTGGCAAGACTAGACTGTTTTGAGTATTTTCTGTAAGTTATGAAAGACTTGTGTTCATTTATTTATTGTTCTTTCAATGACTCACAGCACACCTTTGTTAGGCAGTCAGTTCTGGAATTCTTGTGTTAATTAGCCAAGATGGTGACAGATTCCTGTCAGCTTCTGGGTTTATTGATTGATTACTTCCCATTTCTTTCTCACACTATTCCAGGTTGTCTTTTGTCCCTAGTACTACTGAAACTATTGGTAACTGTTTGCCAAATTTAATGGACATTTTATGTCAACCCCTATCTTATTTGATGTCTCTGTTGCATCTTACTGACTCTTTTAAACTCATTATTCTGTTAGCTTCATTAGCGCCACTCACTTTTGATTCTTCTGTTAACGTCTATTAATTCGTTATAAGTCTCCTTATTCATGGCCTTCTCTCTGTCTCTCTCTCTTCATGAAAGTTGTTCTTCCTCAGTTATTCAGCTTTGATACCCTCCTTCTCTCTGTACATGCTTCAGCCTCAGGTGGTCTTATTCTGTCATTGCTCAGATCTGCAAAATCACACATCTATGCTTGTTGGAAAACTACACCTGGAAGTTCCACTGGCATCCTGATCCCAGTAAGTTCAAAACCAAGTTCATTTTCTTTCCTCTGAAAGTCACTCTGCTCCTACCTCCTCTATCTCCATGCTACCAAATTTTAAACTCCATTGGCATCCTTCCTTTACTCCTTCCTTCACTCCTCAGTGCACATTAGAATCACTTTGTGAACTTTTTTAATGAGTCTTAACCTTAGCCATTAAGTTTCAAAATAGCTCAGCTACAGCCCTGGCAGATGAATTCTGAAAACACACCCCAGGTGCTTCCGAAGTTTGCACCTTTGTGAGGCACCACTCATTCCCATTCTCATCAGTTTCCTAGCTCTGCTAATTTTAACCCCTAAATATTTCTGAATCTGTGTCTTTCTTTCTGTGTGTGATTTTTGCTTTTGTCAGTACATGTCCATGTTAAAGGAAGGTAGTAAAGCCAGACATCATATTTTTGGTGCTTCTGTGTTTTCTATTTGGTTTTCTGCTGTCAAACAGTAACAGACAGAGATTTGGTTTTCCCAAATCATAGGTTCTGTCCCAGATCACTAGTTTCATGAGCACTGAGAGACAAAATAAATACACAAGGTGACTCTTTCATGGTGCAGATTTAGGAGGTGAGGATTAAACCTAAAACCAACAGTTGAGTCTGTGACACCCACCACATAGCATATGTAACTGATTTTGACATAGATAACAGCTCCCTCGCTGGGCTTGTGCTACAGGGTTTTTTTCCTTTTCTGATTTTGGGTGTTTTGTTTGTTTGGTACTAATTTCTGAAGACCAAATAAGGGTCAAATCTCTTTGCACTTAGACCTATTTTTTAAGCATCCCACTGCCTACATTGATCTGCTGTAAGTAGCTTCAGTGGTTTCTCTTTCCTGTAACTGAATCCAGGATAACTTACAAAACCAGGCTTAAGTGGGAAACAATTTGGTTTTGGAATAAGGAATTTTCTCATCTACTCAACCTTGTTTCTTCTCCTTTGTATCTGCTCTGTGGCTTCCTTTATATTTGCTGAGGCAGGTTTGTAGATGCCAGTGAAACCTGGAAGCACCAACTCTACACTGTGATTAACACTGATTGAACTTGGAAACATGTAGGAACCTCACTGAAATATTCCAATTCCCTAAAACAATAACCAGATTCCTCATGATTATGGTTCATTTCAGGAAATTGTGTGTGATGTTCTGGGTTTATTGAGCAGTGATAACCCCAATAAGCCAGAAATCCTGCATTTTTTAAAAAAATATTTCCTCTGCCATACACTGTGCCACTGTGCGGATGGCATTAATGTCCAGGAATCTGTTTTCCAGTGGGAATATCTGAGAGACTTTTGTTCCTCCTTTCTTCTGGCTGGGGTTTTCTTTGTATTTGGAAGCCCTAATACATGCTTTCCAATATTAGCCCTTTAACACGATACAGAATCTTTTTGGCTCAGAAAAGTCTTTAAATTAAACAAAAGTTGACATGATTAGAATTACTCGGTTATGCCAACAGTCCCTTAACAAATGTTTTTTAATATTTGGATTTGACTGTAATGCAAGTTTTCCAAGAACTCTATCTTTGTTCTGTTTTTAATAATGTTCTAAATGACCCTTCAAGTTTGTAAGATTGTAGTGTTTGCAATTTTTAAAAAAATTTACATAGTCACATACCAATTTGGGAGACGATAAGTACTAGCCAGGATGACATGTTGGGAAACAGAATGGACTACAATTACAAATGAGATCCAGTTTTCTGATAGATTTTCTTATTCCTTATATGTTATCACATTGAACACATATGCTGTATTGAATATGTAAGAGTACGTAAGCATTACACACATATGAGAATATATAAACCCTAGAACTTGATATTCTACTTTTGTATTTATCCAACAGATCCTTCCTTCTTAATATACTAAAATAGTAAGGAAACAACTCCCTACAAACAATTGTACACCAATAATTGTGATGCTTTTACTTCACAGTGAAGAACTTTGTTAATTTGGATTTGGATTTTGGTGTGCCTGTGGTATTGTAAGCCATCCACCTCTGGAGACTCATTGTCTGGATTAAGGAAATTTATGACCACGGGCATAGTTGAAAGCACTTCTCTAGGTTTTAGTATTTCTGTATTTCAAACACTAGATACAAAAGATGAATAGGACAGTTCTTTGTTTGAAGGAATGTGAACTGTAATCAGAGCAAAGATAAACAAATAAATGGAATGAGGCATAAATAATTAATGATTATAATCTTTTGTGAGCTTCCTGAAAGCCAGCTTAGTACTTAGTACTTCAAGTTCGACTCCTAGTTGAGACTCAAGATAAGTGAACTTAAGGAACTCTAGTACAAGAATATATAGCTAGTAGTAGAACTAGACTTGGATACAGGTCTGTTTTATCTAAAGCTTTGCTTTCATCCTATATCAGTTACATGTTCTATAGAAAAGGGAAGTACAAAGTTGAGGGGAGGTTGAACCTCTTAGCCTAGGAATTGACAGTTGAACCAAAAACTGAGGATAGATAGATAAATAGAAGTTTTGGACAAATTTGAATAAGTATGACATTTTACAAGATGTTTACTATGACAGATATAATTAATGTGTCCATTCATTCCATAGATAATTGTTGAATGCATGGTTCCTGCCAGCAATTATTCTAAGTACTGGCAATACAGCAGAGTGAATAAATGAGGAGTGGTAGGAGGTAAAGGTAGAAATCAGTCCACAGACAGAGCAGACTTCTGTGACAATAAGTTTTCTATTAGTATATACAAGTTTTATATTAATATACCTTGGCCAAAGAAAAATTAAAGACTGTATAGTGAACTCATTTTGGGGGGACAGAGGCTTTGTCTGTCCTGTTTATGACAGTAGCCAGAGTGCCTGGAGCAGTACTGTGAATGCAAAAAGTAGTTGATCAATATCTGTGTCATGTGTGAATAGATTGCTTAGCAATTAGAAACTGCTTAAAGACTCTGGGAACATCTCTTCACCTTCCTGCATCAAAAATAATTTACTGAAATGATAAAATGAGTGGATCTCAACCTCATTTCCCTGAAGCATTGTTACTGATCCCCTTTGAGTTCCTAATTTACACATTTTTAGAAAACTCTTCCAAGCAGTGCTTACTTATGGTGAAAGTGCTTCTTAAAAGAACCATAGTCCATTTAAATATTGGAAGGCAAAGGCTGATTTGTTTGCTGTATATAGTTCAATTCATAATTATCACAATTTTTCATAACTTTTATATAGCGGTGTAATAACTGCAGCAGTTCCAAAATGATACTATGGAAAGAAAACATTTGCAAAATATGTTATTTTTAAAGTTCATTATTTGTAGGCAAAGATGTTAAGAGCATTGTTTCCATTAAAATCAATAACAATGAAAAATGGTTGTTTGCTTTGTGATAAAATGTTAACAATCCATTTAATCTTCAGTGAAGCAACTCCTTTGGACAAGCAGTTCTTTTTACAATGGTTCTGTGGAAAAGAAATTGATTACTATTTTGGGGGGTTGGAGTGGGTAGAGTGTTGAGACCTTTTTATTAGGGTGCTGTTTGTTATTGAGAGCCCAATCTCTGCATGAATTACAGAAGGTGGAGATAAGGAATTGTAAAGTATTTAGAAATGTAATGAATAGGCTTAAGTACCTCTTTCTCTTTAAGGGGCAATGCTCTGAGTTTTTTGGTGGCAGTCAATTTGGTATTATATATAATGATTTTCAATTCTAGAATTTTGTTGATTGTTCTTTTTGAAGAAATAAAGTATTGGCACATCTTATTTATGTTATAACATTTTTGTATTTGGTGCCTAATATTTTTTTTCATGTTCAAATAAATCAACCAAAAATTGAAAAAAAAAAAAAAGAAAACTCTTCCAATTATGATACGATCAAATATACCTTTATTTTTCAGCTGAAGACATTTTAAAAACAGAATTTCTGGCTTCCTGGGGTTATCCTAGTGATACAATCTGTGTCTCTCCTCATCTGACCCCTTCCTTTCACCAGCTAGTTTCTGAGTGGTCCCAATGACCTCACTGTAGGAGATCCAAAAATATTAGCCCTTCAAAGTGATATCTCTTTCTCTAACTTTTCTCATTCACTTTCCTTCTTCCTTGGAATCAAGGTAAAGGAAGTCTACACCCACTTCACTCTGAGTCCATTCAGTATTTTATCTTAGACTTTTCTAGCCTGAACTCTATCTGGTCTCTAGCAATAATGACTACTTTTCTGCATCTGCTTCTATATTCCACGTTCAGTTTTAGGCATTTTCTCCCACATTTTAGCTAAGCATAATACTAATGTTAAATATTTCATTAAATTTACTGTCAGGTGATGCAACTAAGGACTGAAAAGATTAGATAATTAACCCCCACAATCATAAGGTCTCTCAGTAGGTGAGTGAACTGGAATTTAAACCCTGTATGCTAAATTCCAAACTCTGAAATATCATTTCCATTTCTGTAGATATGTATCCAGCCTCTCACCCATCCAACAACAATCTGTTGCCTGTGTCAGTCACTAGACATACAAATGGGAACAAGTCGGATTTCTCACAAGTAGTGCAGTCTAGTGGGGCAGGATAGAAGCATTTACAAATAACTTTAATATAGCATGGCAGTTGCTATTGAATCTGACCTCCTCAATTATGAACCCAGTCAATGTGGGCAATGTCTTTGACTTTGTATTTCTCTGATATAAAGTGAGCATATTAATAACCTATTTCAAAGGATTTCATGAGGATTGAATGAGACAACATATGTAAAACACTTGGAAACAGTCTCTGACACATGAAATTGTTCATTAAATAACAGCTCTAACTCGATTTGCACAAGATGCAATGAGATCACAAAGGAGGGATGCCTAGTCCTTCCTGGAGAGTGGTTGCAGAGGTGAAGGAAAGCAAGGGATGTATGAAGGTCAGGGAATGCTTTTCAGGGGCCATTACATCTGAGCTAAGACATAAGTTTATAGTAGGAGTTGTGGTTTATAGGGTGAGGGTAAAGAATCATTTTTCCAGGTATGGTGGTGCATGTCTGTGACTTGGGAGGCTGAGTCAAGAAGACTGCAAGTTCAAGACCAGCTTCAGCAATTTAGTGAAGCCCTAAGCAACTTAGCAAGACACTGTCTCAAAATAAAAAGATCTGGGGATATTGCTCTCTGGTTAAGCACCCATGAGTTCAATACCTGGTACAAAAGAAAAAGAAGAGAGAATCATTTCAAGCAGAAACAGCTTGAGCAAGGGTGTGTGGATTAGAATTTGCATTGAGTCTGTACAAAGTCTCAGAGGTAGCTGGTATAATATTGAATGTTTGCCAAGTTCTACATTGTAGAAAGTACTATAGTCCATATTGCAGGATTTAAAGTTATTCCTCTATTCAGACTATGGTTGTTAAGGGTAAAGGTTATTGAATAGTTGTAGGTAATTGGTCAGTTCTCTTCTGAATGGCTTTTAAAGCTATAAGGAAGCCAAAGGTCTATGGAAGATTGGAGTTGGAAAGCCCAGAAAAGAGGTTTTTAAAGTGTCCCACATAGGAAGGATGAGGGCATTTGTACCAGAATAGAGCAGGAAGGAAGGAAATAGGGTCAACCTAAGAAGTATTAAGGAGGTTTTAAAAAAATGGAATTTAAAAAAGCAAGTGGGGAATAATTCCTGTTTTGGCTGAATGAGTCATAGAGGTGTGAGAGGCTAGCTGAATTCCTTTTTTGTTTATGTCATGTGGTGGTACCACCAACAGAGGGAGAACAAGGAGGATCCAGTTTAGAGATGGAGTTCTGTATTGAAAATACTGAGTGTCTGATATGGGTTGAAGTTTAATATGTGAGTCTGGGCTGGGAATATGGACTGGATAATTGCTAACATCCAATGGGCAAGAGCCTGTTCAGGCAGGGATTGGGAAAGGAGTGGACAGAGAGAACCCTAGATGTGCCAAAATGGTCTTCAGTTTTGCTAGTCAGATGTCTTTTACCTTTGATGGAGAAAATGTGTGCTAACAATACAGCCCTCCTATATTCCCTACTTAAACAAGTTAATGACCCGGAGGGGAAGAGAAGGAGTTTTGTTTTGTTTTCAATCTTTTTTATAGTTGTAGATGGACAGCATGCCTTTATTTAATTCATTTTTTTATGTGGTGCTGAGGATCGAACCCAGTGACTCACACATGCTAGGCAAGTGCTCTGCCACTGAGCTATAGTGCCAGCCCGAAAATACAGTTTTTATAAAGAGAAAAAAAAAAAGGCTTGGAGAATTGGCAATCTTACTGCATGAATGGTAGTAAGAGTATGTTTTCCTGAGTTAAACAATAATTTGGCCAAAGTTTTGTGTTTCATATATCTGCTTTTCACTTTTCTCTGAAGACTACCTTAAGACCTTCACAATGCTACAGATAAGGAAGGTGGCCCAACTTTGGTGTCAGATCAGAATATCAATTGCAAATCTGCCACTTATATTTGTAGACCAGACCCTTCAGCAAATTAGTACCTTATTTACACCTTAACTTCCTCAGCTATAAGAGGGTAATAATGACTATTTCACTGACTTGTTCTAAGGATTAAATTAAATTATAGGTAAAAAGCATTTTGCATGCAACAGATGTCACGTAATTATTGGTTCCTATACAACTTTCACCATTACTGTCATTCTTTGTTATTTTTTCAGAAATTTGGATTTTAATTATGGATAAACTTCTTTTTACAATTCTCTAAAAGAAAATCTTAATCATAGGCCTCTCATGTCAGTATTTTGATGTCTCCAAAATATATGCAGAACCTATGCCAATTAAGGTGGATAAGAGGATTTTCAAACTTCAGCTAATATGTTTTAAAATTGTTATAATGTTTCATTAGCAGTGTAATTCTCTAAATAATGCCTGCCTCTCTCTCTCTCTCTCTCTCTCTTTCTCTGTCTCATTTCAGCCTGTGAGGTTGAAGCTGGGAAAGTATACCAAGTCTCCTCTAAAGAGCACATGCAGCCTTTCAAAGAAAACATGGAACAATTTATTATTCAAGGTAAATTGCAAAGAGATGTGGTGTTTTCCTCCCTTTTTAGCAGAAATATTGAAGGCACTTTTTTAAAAATACACATTGGTTTAAAAGGGATTATATTGACATTACAAAAAAAAAAACAGATTCATGAGCCTGTTTAATCATGAGTCATAGAGGTGTGAGAGGCTAGCAATTTGCTAAACATGCTACTTTCTAAAGAAATTATTTTTTTTTCATGACAGTAAATGTACTTGATAATAGTTAATATAGCTTGTATTTTTAAAGACATTAAAAATTCTCTTCTTTCTGTTATAGAATATTAGATATTCTTTTAACTATGCTTATGACCTCAGTTCAATCTGGTATTTATTTGGTGTGTCAAAACATTATACCCAAAGAACAAAGCATACTGATGTTTTTCAGCTCTTCAGAACATTATTTGCTATTTTTCTTAGGATACACTAATACCTCTGGATATTTAACACTTTTCTTCGAGGGAGCTTAAAAACTTTATAAATATTATCTCATTGATGCTTCTTACATTCCTACGAGATAAGCAGGAATGGAAAAATTCAGAAGATACTAAAGAAACATTTTCTTTTTAAGAGGGAAAAGATCTATTAAAAGTCCTGCTGTTTGAATTGAAACTTACAATTATATCAAAGCATTTACTACTCAAAACATTTCTACTTTGGAATGTTACATCTCTTCTGAAGATCAGATTTGTATCATGCCATGCTCTGGGAAAGTTCTTGCTCTTTCAGGAATTCTCCTGGAGGCTGACATGGCATGAAACTGAGGCCAAGTAGCACTCTGAAGATTGGCTCCATCCTCTGCATATTAGGCTATGGTTTTTAATAGTTTGTTCAAGTGTCATTAATGATGATTTACAATGAATGAGTCATGTTACCATTTTGTTAAACGTAAGCACAGCTTTTTTTAGATGGGAAAATACTATTTAATCATTTAAGATAATCATGAAGATTGAAACAGAACTCTGTTGAGATTCATATTCAAAGTGATTGTCATTTTCAAATTCAGAGCTCCTCATGACCTAGAGTGGAAACTACACTGAGTTCTGAAGAGTCCTTGAACCCAAATCGTTAGTCCTACCAAGAGAATACTATATACTGATTGCATTCTTAATAGTGAAATAAAACTAAGTCTTGACTTTTCCATCCAGTGTAATTTTAGGATCAAGAATATGTAACTTAAAAAAATTAGATAACTTAAAAAATATATATAGGTAAAAGTATGAAATTAATTTGTGGCTTTTTGAGAAGTTATCCTAGGAAATGTTTTTAAAAAAGCAAGCAATTTGCTGAGTTTAATGTGTAAACTGTAAATAAGTGATACATATTATTGTTCACATTATATATGACTTATTACATGATATTTTGAATCTGTAGTTTATAGACCAAACATTTAAATTGGTTTTCATCACTGAATATCAGTCATTTTCAAAGCATGAATAGCAATCTCTTACAATTTAGGAATTATGCTTATAAACCAAGATGATCAGCCATCATCTTTGATGATCATTTATGATACAATGCCCTTGGGATTTGTCTAATGATTCACTTGTGGGGAAAACAGGACTGCCAGTTTTAGTCACACTAAATGGACAAACATCTCTAGATTTTAATGATCCTCCAAGATTTACTTAACCTCCTTACTATGAAATTCAGATACCTTTAAGTTTATACTTTTGTATGTTAAATGAAAACATTACTATTATAAGGGTAATAACATGCTTCTAAGTATGGAACACGTCACCTTTTTGCCTTTAAGTTATACAAGATGAGTCTTTCTTCATTGTTCTTCTTTCACCACTTTCAACTGCTTTTTTTTATTTCTTCTCTAGTCTTGTTCAAGTGTTCTGTGATTATTTGTTCATGAAAAAATTGGGGGCAAGGACTGGAGGATATGGCTCAATGGTAGAGTGCATGCCTAGGTTTGATCCCCAGCACCACACACAAAAAAAAATGTATCACATATGCAGGCATTGTTTTGAATATGGCTTGTAGGGGTGAATAAGAAAATGTTTGTTTCTTAGTAGATCTTACATTCTACAATATCTAAAAGAGAATAACAATACAAACCACAGGCAAAAAATCCTTTGGAAAAACTTATGTAGATCAAAAATGTGTCAAAAAATGTGAAACAATAAGTTTCAGCTTTGAGAATAAGACCAGCTTCGAGAATAGTTGTTTTTGAACCTATGTTCATTGACATATAGTGAAAACAATAGATTTCAAAATGTGTTTCTCTTATAAATTTTTTTAAATGTAGCAAATTTTACCCTAGATTTCTTCTAATTACCAGGAAAAATTCTAAAATCAAATTTATAAACCAAAGAACATTCCACTTTAGTAAAAATAATATATGCCAATTCTTTGCTCATAAATAAGCTTTTATCAATAATAAATAGCATTCTTACATCAATCTTTGTTCAAATTAACTTACAGAGGCATATATTCATATATTCATATATTCATGTTTTTATATATCTTATCACAGTCTTTGGTGGAAAGGAGGGATATTGAGGATTGAACCCTGGGGAGATTAACCTCTAAGATATAACCTCAGTTCTTTTTATCTTATCATTATTTTGGGGATAGTGTCTCTCAAGTTGCTGAGGCTAGCCTTAAATTTGTAATCCTTCAGCCTTGGTTTCCCAAGTCTCTGAGATTGTAGGCATGCGTTGCCACGCCCACCTCAAAGTCATTTTTTTTTTTTTTTTGCAGGGGACAGTGGGTACCAGGGATTGAACTCAGGGACATTTGACCACTGAGCCACATCCTAAGCCCTATTTTGTATTTTTTTATTATTATTATTAGAGACAGGGTCACACTGAGTTGCTTAGCACCTCACCAAATTGCTGGGGCTAGCTTTGAATTTGCTATCCTCCTGCCTCCGCCTCCCAAGCTGCTGGGATTACAGGTGTGCGCCAACTCCGGCCTCAAAGTCTTTTTTAAGGTGACTCATTCTTAAAATCTAAAATCTCTTGAACAATTCAGAAGGCAGACTATTCTAATACTGGCCAAATTTTTTTATTATTATTATTGCATTAGCTCCCACAGCATAACAGAAACATCTCTTAACCTTGTACTTCAGCTATTGTGTGGTCTGTGGACCACATTCTAGCAATCTTTGTCTAGCCCCCAAACCTACTGATTCATCCTAATTTTCCCTGCCTGCCCTACTAGTTCTACTCAAGCCAAGATTTCATGGACTCTGTTAAAATACCCACTTCTTTTGAATGTCCCTCTTTTTTACTCTAAAATAGGTGACTTTAGAAGATTAAGCCCTATTGCTTTAAGACATTAAGTATTTATAAAGTGTAGCTTTGTTCTGTCCTTGGGAGAATATACTCACTCAAATAATGTTCTGATTTCTACCCAGCTTTATGTTCTTTATAACACTGATTATTGTGTGCAATTGCATTAAGTATTTATTCCTTAACAATATGAGCTTCATTGAGAGAGAAGCTTTGCTCTGCTTCTCCCTGTGTTCCTGCAGAGTGATGCCCAGCATGTAGTACTCTAAATCTTTTTAACCAAGCAAAAGGACAGCAATCCTCCCTAAGCTCACCTCTTTATCTCTGTCTAAAAGCAGAGAACATTTGCTTTGGAGTTAGAGAGTGCCTTACAGTGAAACGTGACTGGTGTCACCTTTAACTCAGGACTACTGATCAGCCATTGAAATTTGTTTCTACTCACTAATGCTGTAAGATTTCCTATGCAGTTTCCTTTTTCAGTTTCTGAGATAATTCATATTGTCTCCTCTCAAGCTTCCCACTTTCCTCTACTGAGTGCCTGTGACTATAATGACAACCTCCCTTCACACTTCACTGAGGAAAGCTTACATAAAAGCTTCCCCCATGCCTTCCTACCAGCACATCTCCAGACCAGCATCATCTAAACCCCTGCTTCCTACATATCTCTCATTACAGTCAAGAAAAATCCTGCTCTCATCAACAACAAATCTTCTACGTGTGCTCTGGACCTGATAGTTCTGTCTTCATATAGAAATCCACTTTTGCATGTACTTGTCTGTCCTCAGCAATGGCATTTTTTTTCTTCTCAGCTTGAATTTTGTTGTTGTTTTTGATACCACTCAGATGTACTTTTGTATTAAAGAGCATAAAACTACAGGAAGTTATATACCTATGTAAAGGGCAAGCCTTTTTAGTGCCTGTGATACTTGCTTTTCAGAGATTTGACTTGGGAGTGGGAGAATTCAAATGAAAGAAAGTAAAAAGTACTATGCAAAGAGGGAACTCATGAATAAACTTAGTATTTGCATAGTGGGGAGAACTGAGTGGTTCTCTATTCTTCTGTGAATTTAGAAGACACTGGTGCCCTGCATTGGAATGAACAGAGAAACCCCAGGGACCAGGCAGTGTGGACTTAAGTATTCCTGGCTGAGGAAATTGGGCTTCCTAGTATCTTGGGGAGCATAAGATTAGAGATTTAAGAGGTTAAACTGGCAGTCCTCCCTAAACTGGCAACAATGCAGAAGGACTAAATGGTGGCAGTTTGGACTTTGATATAAGATTCTTATCATAAAGCGTTGGAGAAATGTGTGGCCCTGTGGTAAGGAAGATGTGATGGTGCCAAAGAGAACACACAATTAGAACCAGGTGGACACAGAAGATACATATTTGTCCAGATTTCATATTTGAGTGGCTGAGTGAGTGGTATTGCTAATCACTGAGATGATTATGAGTTGAATATTCCTTATCTGAAATTCTTGGGGTCAGAAGTGTTTCTAATTTCAGTTTTTGAAATCTTTGTAGAGATTTTACCAGTTGAACATCCTACTTTGTAAATCCAAAACACTCCAAAATCCCAAACCTCAATAGTTTCAGATTTGGGAACATTTTGGAGTGTGGGTTTTCAGATTAGGATGCTCAACCAATATTGAAAAATATTTGAATGATGAGCATGATTACCTATGTATAAACATACAACTGGGTATGCCCAGTGGGCAAGTGGGTATATGAGTTGGACTCAGCATACAGGACTGAGATTGAGGATATCCTATGGGAGATGATATTGAGTGGATGTTATCACCTAGGATGATAAGGAAAATAGGCAGGGATAACATTCTGGTAGAGAACCACATTTATAGGATGAAGAGAGGAAGAGACTCCACCACCCACACATGTTAGTAGTCAGATAAATAGGAGGAAAATTGACAGGCTGTTGTGTGGAAGCCTGGGTTTCTGGAAGATGGAGACTATCTTAGTGGTACCTATTCAAATGTATTGAATAACATTTAGGATTATGAGTAAGAATATTTTTTGAGCTTTGAAATTTAAGAGAAGTGAGGAAGTAGAATGATATCAGTGGGCAGCAATTTTTGAAGTTATTGTGGGGCAACTGTACTAGATGCATAAATGCTTGGCTTAATTAATCTAAGTTACCAAAATTGAACTTATCTCTACTTTATGTCATCCTATGTGATGATTTTCTTTTTGTGCATGTGTGATGAAGAAAATTCTTAATCTCCAGATGAGTTATTAAGCATTTATTTGTGAGCATCATCAGTTTTTCTTTTTACCTTTTTTATTAAGTAGCTGAAGAAAACAGGAGATAAACAAGATGAGATAAGTGAGTTTCTAGAGAACCTCATGCTTTTCTAATATTTCTCTCAAAACTCAGCACACTCTTTCTTCCCCTTTGTTTCTGAATCCAAGTTGTACAAAATTATGTTATTGCTGAGCTCCCTTAGATGTTTGTTGACTTGCTTTTATATATATATCTTCTTGTGTTGGAGTCCTAGGAAAAGAAATAGGAGCCTCCTTTTGTTGGCCTTCACTGGGTTTTTACTCAGTTGATCCATTTTGATACATTTGTATTTTAAAACTTAATAAAGAGAATGGGGTGTTTCTGCACTTGCTATGTTGTGAAGTCCCTACTGTGATTTTATAAATCAAAAATAGCTAATGGGATTTTTCACAAACCCCACTCTCTATAGCTCCCCCTTTTCCCAATCCTCTCCTCCTTAAATGAAGCACAGTAAAATGTAGCTGAAAAATTCCTGTAGAGGAATAGAACTGTATTAGTCAGCTTTTCCATTGCTATGACCAAAAGACCCAACAAGAACAATAAGATGAGAAAAAGTTTATTTGGCTCACAGTTTCAGAGGTCTCAGACCAAAGATGACTGACTCCGTAGCTCTGGACTCAAGGTGAGCAGAATATCAGGGTGGAAGAGTATGGCAGAGGATAGCAGCTGAGGACATGGCCACCAGGAAGCAGAGAGTGCTCTGCTCACCAGGGACAAAATAGAAACCCAAAAGGCACTCCCCAGCGACCTACCTCCTCCAGCCACACCCTACCTGCCTGGAGTTACTGCCTAGTTATCCAGATCAGTGGATTAATCCACTGATAAGCTTAAGGCTCTCATAACCCAATCATTTTGTAGCATTGGATCTAGATAGTCGGGTTCTTTGTCTCACAAATTTGAGGAATGAAAGCCACAGACACAAGGGTAAGAGCAAAATAACAGGATTGATTTGAGTAATAGAAAGAAAGAAAGTAGAACTCCCCAAAGAGAGGAGCCCCAGGACAGGGAAGCCAGTGGGTATCTATTGTCTCGGAGTTTTTAAAGGCATATCTGATGGCTCAACAAAGGTGATTGGTGAGGTGAGGGATGCCAGCATGGACCAATCAAGCTCTATAAACTCTGAATTTAATAAGCCAATCAGAAGTGCATAATTTCAATTCTTTTTTTACATAATTAAGAGGATGGGTCTCACCTAGTGGTTTTGACATGACTTTTAGAAAGAGGAAGCATTTCAGGTAGGGGGTCTGCCTGGGTTCAGCTGTTGCTAGGAGTAAGGGCCAGGGTAACTAAGGAAGGGCTGCTGTAGTTGCAGCTGTGAGGAACAGAAACAGGGATTCTAGACCAGAAGAAGGCCTTGTTATTAATGGTTGCAGGGAGCAGCGAGTCATAAGATATCTTTAAGACCTGGTGTCTCCTTTCAATTTGGCATGATGTCCCCCTCACCTCCAAGGCCCTTATCCTGGCTGCATTTGGGATCTATCTTCTGCCTCAATTTCACCCCTAAATGTTCTTGCGTTGCGTTGTCTCACGTATAATGTTCTGAGTACACCTAATATCCAAACCATATCAAGAACCAAGATGAAAATGCATGAATTTGTTATCACATGCTTGTAATTAGAAGGGTGTTGAACCTCAAGTCTTAGATATACAATCTTTAATATTAGCAATACTATACCTAAAAAGAAAAGAAAGCATTTTGGGGTTTATATTTTGTCCCTAGTCAGCAGAACTCAGAGGAAAGCGGCTATGCCTTTCCATCAGTGAAAGCAGTGATTATTAATTATACCAAAGAGTGAGAAGTCTGTGTCAGAAACTGAACCCAGGGCATCCTATAAGCAATGTTCCATATTCAGGGTAAGTATGTTTGGTGTTGCTTTTATTTCTTTTTCTGAAAATGTAAGAACTTTTTCAGTTAAAGTATCATTAAAAACTTTTTTCATTAAAGAGGGGAATTTGACTTTTTAAGGCAATCTTTCATTGACCACTTGAAATTGAAACAAAAGCTTAATTGTCTTTTAAGCAATTAATTGTTCTGTACTCACTATCTGTGTGATAATAACTATTGAGACTTGATACTATTTCTGCTATGCTAAAAAATTAACCAAAATTTATTTAAACTCAATGTGATTTTAATTTCTTAACTTCTTATGGCAGTCTAGGTAATTATGATTATCTCCATTTCTCAATGAGGAAAAATATCTCAGAGAGCTTATTACTTGACTAAAATCACACAGTAAAGGAGAAGCTATACTACAGTTTAATTTAAAAATTATGCTACTGTAGTAAGAGTCCCATTTCAGGTAAAACATTCAGCTAACGTCAAAAGTTCACCAGTAACAGAACTGGAAGATGGAACACTCAGGGATTAGTGCAATATTGTGCAGACACCATGCACCAGACAAAGCTCTAGCCCCTAGTGCATTGACAAATGAGGATTCCATTTTAGATTCTCTTGTACCTTTCATGTCACTCTTAACATTTGAGAAGCGTGACTATGAAATGACTCTTCTGAAAATAAACTTTACCATGATTTCTCTCTGTGAGTTAGATTTCTATTAGCTACAATCATTCATTCTGCAGCTGTGGGTGAGGATTGACCAACGAGCCTCTGAAGAGTGGGAGCTCTTAACAGCTGAGCGGTGTGTTTCTATTTGGACGGTCCTGCTGACACATCATACTAAATATCTCTACAGTGTGTTCCATGCTGTATCTTCAATGAGTGATTGCTATTTCCACTCAAGATCTTCACTTCTTGTGCCTCTCCTTTGTTCCTAATGTTATAAAGGACATTGCCACCCATGTGATTATCCAACATAGAGAGCTTGGTCTTATGCTTTATTTCTTATGCTTTTATTTCTTTTTCTTAAAATATCATGTAAGAACTTTTTCAGTTAAAGTATCATTAAAAATTTTTTGTATGAATGATGATAATATTTAAATAATGCATGCATCTATTACAAAATCCAGACATATATAGCAGAATGTAAGTCTCCTTACTGTTCTTTTCTTCTGTTTTAACCACTGATATGTCACATTTGTATCCTCTCAGAGAAAGTAGGCATAAACATATGTGTATATATTCATATACATTTTCATATACACATTTTATGAATGGTAGTGTGTTTTATATGATCTGCCTCTTTAGTTTTTATTTTGAAATATTTTATATTTAGGTATGTTTCATATTTATTACACATAATATAGAGAAGACATGTATGTTTGTGCATATATGTATACACACACATACACATATACTTACAAGATAAAATTTGTATATGTTTATATTCATTATATGTAACACAAATTAAGTGTAACATTATTTATATGATATAGTTGATTCTTATCATTTGTTGTAGTTCTGTTTTATAAAGTTGCTGTGAATATTGAATTAGTGAATACTGAACCATTGCTTCTTGCAGGGTTAGGGTCCTGCAAGGCTGATGTCACATTTGTCAATCGATCTATACATAAACTTGTATTATGTGTATTTATGTTTAAGGCACCTTACATAATATATATTGTTAATTCCTAACATTGAACTCAGGACCGACAACAGTGTGTGACTCATGCCTGATTTATTCAACATACGTATATTTTGCCTGTGAGGTGTGTCATAGCTTTCTTGCATTTAGGAACACTGGATAGCTTGCTCTTTAACACAATACTTAGTGGACAACTTAAATCATGAAAAGACCAAATAAACAAACAAAAAACATACAAAGATGCAAAAAAAATGAAGCATTGAGTAGATGAGGGAAAGAAACCTTGTTTACAGTGTGTTTACTGAAATAAGAAGGTAGGGTGTCACTTTGTTCAGCCTCTGCTGGGAGAATGCTGATTTATTTAACAAAAATAGGATTATGTCATAGATGAGTGTATATGTTATGGCCTAAATGAGGTCTGAAATTATAATGAAATCAGCAGTCCTACATACCCAGCTCAAGGAATAGAACATGAAAACTATCTTCAACTCTTCTGTTATTCTTTCCTCAGTCTTATACCTGTGTTTTCCTTTGGAGATGACCCCTGTCCTGAATTTTGCATTTATCATTTCTATGCTTTCTCCTTACAGATTTTTTTCCAAAACTTTAAATTGTAACCTTTTGATTTATGAGTTTATGAGCTTTGTATAAGTGGAAATATAAACATAATCTTCTTTGTCTTGTTATTTTTTCTATACTGAAAATCACTTTTGAGATTCTTCTGTTTATTTATATGATTCTATTTTTTAAATTCTTATTCTTTGCAGCACTGTTAAAACCATAATCTTCCTTCCTCTTCTTTTCATTTCATATCCATTATGGAAAATGTTTAGCTGAACATTTGTGTTCACAACTCCTAGTGTGTGTGTGTAAACTCCTTTGTGGTACACACCTAGGAAAGGATTTGCTGGCATAGGTATGTGAATCTTCAGGCCATCAACATCAAACCAAAATGTTTTAAAAGTAATTAGTTTCATCTGTACTTCTACCAGCACAGTTCCAGTTGTGTAAAACCTTGCCAGTACTTGATTCTTAGATTTAATTTTTTAAATCCCAATCTACTCTTTAAAATAGTATTCTACTCAGTTTTTAATTTTCATTTGTCTGATCATTTATGAGAAATAATGTATTTTCACATGTTTATACTTGTTTCCTTGTCTATGAAATATCTTTTTGAGTCTTTGGCTATTTTTCTATCAATGTGTCCTTTACTTATTATTTAAAAACTCTTTAGATATTTAGGATATAAAACATAACCAATTAAGTTGTTACAAACACTTCTCCCACTTTGGAGCTTTTCATTTAATTTTTCTTCTGCTGACTTGATAAATAGGGGTTCTTTATTTCTCTGTAGTTATATTTATCAACATTTCAATGTTTATCAACATAATTTTTGCTTCATTTAAGGAATTCTTATCTACTATAAATATATATCTGTTTCCTCTATTTTCTTGTAAATATTTTAATATTTTTATTTTCACATTTAATCCTTCAATTTATTTGAAATACAGTTCCCCCATGGTCTTTGACACAAATCAATATTTTTTTGTCAGATGTTTCAGTTGTTCAATACCACATGTTGAATAAGCCATCTTTTCTCTGTTAATAGGCAGGTCATTTCTATCATGTAGACTCTTCTCATTGTTTTCCTGGATTTTCTCCACACTATTGCATTGTTTATCCTCATAATAAAACCTGTTTACTGCCTTATTTATTTATTTATTTATTTATTTTTAGTTTTATATTCTATGCTTTATTTATTTATTTTTTTTTTTTTAATTTTTTATTGTTGGCTGTTCAAAACATTACATAGTTCTTGATATATCATATTTCACAATTTGATTCAAGTGGGTTATGAGCTCCCATTTTTACCCCATATACAGATTGCAGAATCACATCAGTTACACATCCATTGATTTACATATTGCCATACTAGTGTCTGTTGTATTCTGCTGCCTTTCCTCTCCCCCACTACCTCCCCTCCCCTCCCCTCCCCTCCCCTCCCCTCTTCTCTCTCTGCTCCCTCTACTGACATTCGTTTGTCCCCCTTATATTATTTTTCCCCTTCCCCTCACTTCCTCTTGTATGTACTTTTGTATAACTCTGAGGGTCTCCTTCCATTTCCATGCATTTTCCCTTCTCTCTCCCTTTCCCTCCCACCTCTCATCCTTGTTTAATGTTAATCTTCTTCTCATGCTCCTCGGACCTACTCTGTTCTTAGTTACTCTCCTTATATCAAATAAGACATTTGGCATTTGTTTTTTAGGGATTGGCTAGCTTCACTTAGCATCATCTGCTCTAATGCCATCCATTTCCCTGTAAATTCTATGATTTTGTCATTTTTTAATGCAGAGTAATACTCCATTGTGTATAAATGCCACATTTTTTTATCCATTCATCCATTGAAGGGCATCTAGGTTGGTTCCACAGTCTAGCTATTGTGAATTGTGCTGCTATGAACATCGATGTAGCAGTGTCCCTGTAGCATGCTCTTTTTAGGTCTTTAGGGAATAGACCGAGAAGGGGAATAGCTGGGTCAAATGGTGGCTCCATTCCCAGCTTTCCAAGAAATCTCCATACTGCTTTCCAAATTGGCTGCACCAATTTGCAGTCCCACCAGCAATGTACAAGTGTACCCTTTTCCCCACATCCTCGCCAGCACTTGTTGTTGTTTGACTTCATAATGGCTGCCAATCTAACTGGAGTGAGATGGTATCTTAGGGTGGTTTTGATTTGCATTTCTCTGACTGCTAGAGATGGTGAGCATTTTTTCATGTACTTGTTGATTGATTGTATGTCCTCCTCTGAGAAGTGTCTGTTCAGGTCCTTGGCCCATTTGTTGATTGGGTTGTTTGTTCTCTTATTGTCTAATTTTTTGAGTTCTTTGTATACTCTGGATATTAGGGCTCTATCTGAAGTGTGAGGAGTAAAGATTTGTTCCCAGGATGTAGGCTCTCTATTTACCTCTCTTATTGTATCTTTTGCTGAGAAAAAACATTTTAGTTTGAGTAAGTCCCATTTGTTGATTCTAGTTATTAACTTTTGTGCTATGGGTGTCCTATTGAGGAATTTGGAGCCCGACCCCACATTATGTAGATCGTAGCCAACTTTTTCTTCTATCAGACGGCGGGCGTGTCTCTGATTTGATATCAAGCTCCTTGATCCATTTTGAATTTACTTTTGTGCATAGCGAGAGAAAGGGATTCAGTTTCATTTTGTTGCATATGGATTTCCAGTTTTCCCAGCACCATTTGTTGAAGATGCTATCCTTCCTCCATTGCATGCTTTTAGCCCCTTTATCAAATATAAGATAGTTGTAGTTTTGTGGATTGGTTTCTGTGTCCTCTATTCTGTACCATTGGTCCACCCTCCTGTTTTGGTACCAGTACCATGCTGTTTTTGTTACTATTGCTCTGTAGTATAGTTTGAAGTCTGGTATCGCTATACCACCTGATTCACACTTCCTGCTTAGCATTGTTTTTGCTATTCTGGGTCTTTTGTTTTTCCATATGAATTTCATGATTGCTTTCTCTATTTCTACAAGAAATCCCGTTGGGATTTTGATTGGCATTGCATTAAACCTATAGAGAACTTTTGGTAATATCGCCATTTTGATGATGTTAGTTCTGCCTATCCATGAACAGGGTATATTTTTCTATCTTCTAAGATCTTCTTCTATTTCTCTCTTTAGGGTTCTGTAGTTTTCATTGTATAAGTCTTTCACCTCTTTGGTTAGGTTGATTCCCAAGTATTTTATTTTTTTTGAAGATACTGTGAATGGAGTGGTTGTCCTCATTTCCATTTCAGAGGCTTTGTCGCTGATATACAGGAATGCCTTTGATTTATGCGTGTTGATTTTATATCCTGCCACTTTGCTGAATTCATTTATTAGCTCTAATAGTTTCTTTGTAGACCCTTTTGGGTCTGCTAGGTATAGAATCATGTCATCTGCAAATAGTGATAATTTAAGTTCTTCTTTTCCTATTTTGATGCCTTTAATTTCTTTCGTCTGTCTAATTGCTCTGGCCAGTGTTTCGAGAACTATGTTGAACAGAAGTGCTGAGAGAGGGCATCCCTGTCTTGTTCCAGATTTTAGAGGGAATGCCTTCAATTTTTCTCCATTCAGAATGATGCTAGCCTGAGGCTTAGCATAGATTGCTTTTACAATATTGAGGTATGTTCCTGTTATCCCTAGTTTTTCTAGAGTTTTCAACATAAAGGGATGCTGTACTTTGTCGAATGCTTTTTCCGCATCTATCGAGATGATCATATGATTCTTATTTTTAAGTCTATTGATGTGGTGAATAACATTTATTGATTTCCGTATATTGAACCAGCCTTGCATCCCAGGGATGAATCCTACTTGATCATGGTGCACAATTTTTTTGATAAGTTTTTGTATCCGAGTGGCCAGAATTTTATTGAGGATTTTTGCATCTAGGTTCATTAGAGATATTGGTCTGTAGTTTTCTTTCTTTGAAGTGTCTTTGTCTGGTTTAGGTATCAGGGTGATGTTGGCCTCGTAGAATGAATTTGGAAGTTCTCCCTCTTTTTCTATTTCCCGAAGTAGCTTGAAAAGTATTGGTATTAGTTCCTCTTTAAAGGTTTTGTAAAACTCTGCTGTATACCCATCCGGTCCTGGGTTTTTCTTAATTGGTAGTCTTTTGATGGTTTCTTCTATTTCCTCAATTGATATTGGTCTGTTTAGGTTGTCTATATCCTCCTGACTCAATCTGGGCAGATCATATGACTTAAGAAATTTATCTATGCCTTCACTATCTTCTAATTTATTGGAGTATAAGGATTCAAAATAATTTTTGATTATCTTCTGTATTTCTGAAGTGTCTGTTGTGATATTGCCTCTTTCATCCCGTATGTTAGTAATTTGAGTTCTCTCTCTTCTTCTCTTCGCTAGCATGGCTAAGGGTCTGTCGATTTTGTTTATTTTTTCAAAGAACCAACTTTTAGTTTTGTCAATTTTTTCAATTGTTTCTTTTGTTTCGATTTCATTAATTTCAGCTCTGATTTTAATTATTTCTTGCCTTCTACTTCTTTTGCTGTTGTTTTGCTCTTCTTTTTCTAGGATTTTGAGATGAAGTATGAGATCATTTATTTGTTGGTTTTTTTCTTTTTTTAAGGAATGAACTCCAAGCAATGAATTTTCCTCTTAGAACTGCTTTCAATGTGTCCCATAGATTCCGATATGTTGTGTCTGTGTTTTCATTAATCTCTAAGAATTTTTTAATTTCTTCCTTGATGTCTTCTATAACCCATTGATCGTTCAGTAACCTATTGTTCATTCTCCAAGTGATGTATTCTTTTCCCTTCCTTCTTTTATCATTGATTTTCAGTTCCATTCCATTATGATCAGATAGGATGCATGGTATTATCTCTACTCCTTTATATTGTCTAAGAGTTGCCCTGTGACATAATATATGATCTATTTTTGAGAAGGATCCATGTGCTGCTGAGAAAAAAGTGTAACTGCTTGATGTTGGGTGGTATATTCTATATATGTCAATTAAGTCTAGGTTATTAATTGTGTTATTGAGTTCTATAGTTTCCTTATTCAACTTTTGTTTGGAAGATCTGTCCAGTGGTGATAGAGGTGTGTTGAAGTCTCCCATGATTATTGTATGGTGGTCAATTAGACTCTTGAACTTGAGAAGAGTTTGTTTGATGAACATAGCTGCACCATTGTTTGGGGCATATATATTTATGATTGTTATGTCTTGTTGGTGTATGGTTCCCTTGAGCAGTATGTAGTGTCCCTCTTTATCCCTTTTGATTAACTTTGGCTTGAAATCTATTTTATTTGATATGAGTATGGATACTCCTGCTTGTTTCCGAAGTCCATATGAGTGATATGATTTTTCCCAACCTTTCACCTTCAGCCTATGTATGTCTTTTCCTATCAAATGCGTCTCCTGTAGGCAGCATATTGTTGGGTCTTGTTTTGTGATCCATTCTACTAGCCTGTGTCTCTTGATTGGTGAGTTTAAGCCATTAACATTTAGGGTTATTATTGAGATATGGGTTGTTCTTTCAGCCATATTTGTTTATTTATGTTACTAAACATGGTTTGTTTTCCTCTTTGATTATTTTCCCCCCTTTAGTGTCCTACCTCCCACTGTTGGTTTTCATTGTTATTTTCCATTTCCTCTTCCTGTAATGTTTTGCCAAGGATGTTTTGAAGAGATGGTTTTCTAGCTGCAAATTCTTTTAACTTTTGTTTATCGTGGAAGGTTTTAATTTCATCTTCCATCCTGAAGCTTAATTTCGCTGGAAACACAATTCTTGGTTGGAACCCATTTTCTTTCAGTGTTTGAAATATGTTATTCCAGGATCTTCTAGCTTTCAGAGTCTGTGTTGAAAGATCAGCTGTTATCCTGATTGGCTTACCCCTAAATGTGATCTGCTTCCTTTCTCTTGTAGCTTTTAAAATTCTCTCCTTATTCTGTATGTTGGGCATCTTCATTATAATGTGTCTAGGTGTGGGTCTCTTATGATTTTGCACATTCGGCGTCCTGTAGGCTTCTAGGATTTGGGGTTCTGTCTCATTCTTCAAGTCTGGGAAGTTTTCTCGTATTATTTCATTGAATAGATTGCTCATTCCTTTGGTTTGAAACTCTGTCCCTTCCTGTATCCCAATGACTCTTAAATTTGGTCTCTTGATGTTATCCCATTTTCTTGGATGTTCTGCTCATGGTTTCTTAACAGTCTTGCTGAGCTGTCTGTGTTCTTTTCAAGTTGAAATACTTTATCTTCATTGTCTGATGTTCTGTCTTCTAAGTGTTCTACTCTGCTGGTAGTATTCTCAATTGAGTTTTTAAGTTGGCTTATTGCTTCCTGCATTTCTAGGATTTCTGTTTGTTTGTTTTTTATAACCTCTATTTCCCTGTATAGTTGATCTTTTGCTTCTTGGATTTGTTTATGTAATTCATTGTTGAAGTGATCTTTCATTGTCTGATTTTGCTGTCTGATGTCTTCCTTGAGACTCCAGATCATCTGAAGCATGTATATCCTGAATTCTTTATCTGACATTCCATCTGCTGCAGCTATTACCTCTTCTAACGTTGAGTTGACCTGCAATGCTTGTGGTCCTTTCTTTCCTTGTCTCTTCATACTGTTCCCGTTCCTTTCTACTTGGTGAAACTGTTGTGCTATTGAATTTTCCCCCTATATATTTATATTGGTCTTGTATAGTTGCAAAGTCTCCCTCGCAGGCGCGGGCGGCGGCTCTGTCCCTCTGCGGGCCGCTAGGCTTGTTCTGTCGGTGGTCACAGTTCTGTCTACTTTGCAGGCGCAGGCAGCGGCACTGCCCCTCTGCAGGCCTCTGGGGCTGTACTGCCAATGGGTCGCAGGTGCGCCTACCTTGCAGGCGCGGGGGGGGGGCGGCTCTACCCTTCCTCAGGCCACTGGGTCTGTTCTGTCTCTTGGTTGCAGGTCTGGCCTGTTCTGATGGTGGTCACAGTTCCGTCTACCTTGCAGGCGCGGGGGGGAGGGGGCGGCTCTGCCTCTCAGCAGGCCACTGCTCCTCTTCTGCCGGTGGGTCGCAGGCCCTCCTACCTTGCAGGAGTGATTGGAAGCTCTGTCCCGCCGCGGGCCACTGGGCCTTTTCTGTCGGTGGTCACAGTTCCCCTACCTGGCAGGCGCGGGGGGTGTGGGGCGGCTCTGCCCCTCAGCAGGCCGCTGGGCCTGCTCCGTGCATGGTCACAGTTCCCTCTACTTTGCCAGCACAGGGGGAGGGGGCGGCTCAGCCTCTCAGCAGGCCGCTGCTCCTCTTCTGCCGGTGGGTCGCAGGCCCGCCTACCTTGCAGGAGTGATTGGAAGCTCTGTCCCGCCGCGGGCCACTGGGCCTTTTCTGTCGGTGGTCACCTGGCAGGCGCGGGGGGTAGGGGGTGGCTCTTACCCTCAGCAGGCCGCTGGGCCTGCTCTGTGCATGGTCACAGTTCCCTCTACCTTGCCGGTGCAGGGGGAGGGGGCAGCTCTGCCTCTCAGCAGGTCGCTGCTCCTCTTCTGCCGGTGGGTCGCAGGCCCGCCTACCTTGCAGGAGTGATTGGAAGCTCTGTCCCGCCGCGGGCCCCTGGGCCTTTTCTGTCCGTGGTCACAGTTCCACCTACCTGGCAGGCGTGGGGGGTGGGGGGTGGCTCTGCCCCTCAGCAGGCCGCTGGGCCTGCTCTGTGCGTGGTCACAGTTCCCTCTACTTTGCCGGCGCAGGGGGAGTGGGCGGCTCAGCCTCTCAGCAGGCCGCTGCTCCTCTTCTGCCGGTGGGTCGCAGGCCCGCCTACCTTGCAGGAGTGATTGGAAGCTCTGTCCCGCCGCGGGCCACTGGGCCTTTTCTGTCTGTGGTCACCTGGCAGGCGCGGGGGGTGGGGGGTGGCTCTGCCCCTCAGCAGGCCGCTGGGCCTGTTCTGTGCGTGGTCACAGTTCCCTCTACCTTGCCGGTGCAGGGGGAGGGGGCGGCTCTGCCTCTCAGCAGGTCGCTGCTCCTCTTCTGCCGGTGGGTCGCAGGCCCGCCTACCTTGCAGGAGTGATTGGAAGCTCTGTCCCACCGCGGGCCACTGGGCCTTTTCTGTCGGTGGTCACCTGGCAGGCGCGGGGGGTGGGGGGTGGCTCTGCCTCTCATCAGGTCGCTGCTCCTCTTCTGCCGGTGGGTCGCAGGCCCACCTTATTTATTATAGCCTTCTAATTAGTCTTGAAATGTGCAAAGTTTAAATCCATCCCTTCTTTAGGAGAGTTATGCTTCTTGGAATGTTATCAATTTCATATATATATATATATATATATATATATATATATATATATATACACACACACACACACACACATATGTATATATATATATATATATATATATATTAGGATTTTTTTTAGGTCTTCATTCCTTTTTTATTATTTTTATTTGTTTTAATTAGTTATACATGACAGAAGAATGCATGTATATACTTTGATATATCAAACATAGATGGGATATAGTTTCTCATTTTTCTGAGTGTACATGTTGTAGAATCAAATTCACAATAGCCAAACTATGGAATCAACCTAAGTGTCCTTCAATAGATAAATGGATAAAGAAAATATGATATATATATATATATATATATATATATATATTTGTTTTTTCTCAATGGAATATTATTCAGCTTTAAAGAAAATGAAATTATGACATTTGCCAGTAAATGGGTGGAGTTGGAGAATATCATCTGTTAGGATTTGGACACAATTATTTTTTAGAGTCCATAAAACTGACATGTTTATGATAGCAAGAATTTATATCTATGAACATGATAAAGATTGACATCTGTGTTTCTTGATGACTATCTAAAAAGTTTTTCAATTTTATTAAGTTCTTTACCTTTTTTGCAGATTTATTATCAAAGTCTTTGTGTTTTTTTATGCTATATTTTGTGAATCACACTTATTTTTTGAAAATCTACAAAATTTATATAATTATTGTAGAAAGAATTGCAACCTGTTAGTGTTCTGAACTCTCTTATTAATATATTAATTTGGGTTTTGTTTCTTTTTTATTCCATTCCTCTCTCTGGCCATATTTCTCTGGCTTCTCCCTGCATAGACAGGAAGAGTAGAAATATCATTTTGCAAAGGGGCATGATTAGAAGGTTAGAAATAATTATTTTGGCCATCTTTGTAAATAATTTACCATAGACTGATTGAAGGCTTTCTGCTCATGAATTTTTTCCCCTTTACTACTTTGAAAGTTATTTTCTGTATTTTTATTCTTTATACACAACATTGATATTTTAACACAATTCTTTTCTTCTTGTGTCTACGGTATACAGTGGTTTTGATGGGTACTTTCATAGTAAAATGATTACTACAGTCAAATAGTTAACTTGTAGTTAACATCATTTCACATAGTTACATTTGGAATGGTGGTAAAAGTATCTAAACGTGACCTTCTTAGTAAATTTCCAGTATATGAAACAGTATCATCATCTCTTTTCTTCATACTGTACCTGGATCCCTTATTCATCCTACATAACTGCAGCGATGTAGTTTTGACTTTAGTCTCCACATTTTCCCCACCCCTGATCCCTGACCTTTTTACTCTGTTTCTACTCTGTTTTGGGGGTTTAGTTTTGTTCTTTTTTTAGATACTACATATAAGTGACATCATACAGAATTTTTTTCCATTAACACAATTCTTTAACAAAGTCTTAAGTTGCTATTTTTAGTTCCCTCCAATTAATTCAAGTAGTTAGACTATTTTAACATGAATCTTACCTATTTCTATGCTATTCTTTCCAGTATTTTATTTTTATTTTATATTTCATGACTCCCAAAATAAAGAAGTATTATGTTTTATATATTCACTTTTTGCTTTAAGCTTAACCAATCCCATTTTTGCTCACCATTTCTTCAAATTCTGCTGCCTTCTAATATTTTTTACTACTCCAAAGTCAATCCTTTAAAAGTTACTTTCGCGTGATCTCTAGGTTGAAAATTACTTTTGTCTGTGTTGAAATATCTTCATATCACACTTAGTTTTGAGAGTAGATTTGCTAATTATGAAACTCTGAGTTCAAAGTAAATTCCTTTCAGCCGTCTGGAGGCCTTGATCCTTCTTCCTTGTTGCATTGACAACTATACTTGGACCCAATTTTTTGTTTCTTTGTTTCTAATCTAAATTTTTCTCTCAGGCCCTTTTATGTTTTTATTTCTCATTATGTTTGTTTTGGCTAATCATCAGGAGGCACTACCAACCAAGAATTATTTTTAAATAAATTCTTGCCCTGCAGGTTAGACTCCCATGTTATGCACTGTGTCCCTGCACAGTGCAAGATCCCATTTGGGGTTATGAACTCATATGAGGAGGTTCCCCTTCTACCCAGAGCTGCCATGAGATGGACATGTTTCCTTAATGTCTAATTTAATGGAGGTGATACTTTTGAGTTTTTTTTCCCAAGATGTCTCTGGGAACCTAGAAAGATTTTAGTCCTGTTCAAAATTTTCCTGTGTGGCATCAAACCAAAGTGATACCTAAGGGTAGAGCTGGTTTACGCCTCTTTGGAATTCTGCTCCTGTTTGCTTTTATGGCCTCAGAGAATTTTCCTTATTTTCTATCCAACTCAGCCATGCATTCAGTCTTTTAATCCAAGTTTGCTGTGAAACTGTTTAGATATCTAGCCTATAATATTGTTAAAAACATAAGTCTATCTTGTTTTTTTTAACATTATAAGATCTTTAAAATAATTTGTACATTTTCCTAAATGACCTTAATATTTCATTATAAAAATATATCAGAAGTTGTTTGCTAATTTTCTTCCTTGTCAACCTTTTTACTACATTGTTTTTATTTTATTAATTATTTATTTTAATTAAGTATATATGAGAGCAATATGCATTTTAATTCATTATAAACAATTGCAGCACAGCTTTTCATTTCTCTGGTTGTACACTATGTAGCATCACACCATATGTGCAGTCATACATGTACCTCGGATTATGATGTCCATCTCATTCCACAATCTTTCCCTGCCCCCCAGGCCCCCTCCCCACCCTTCTGTCCCGTTTGCCCCATCAAAGTTCCTCCATTTTTCCCATGCCCTCCCCCCGTTATGGTCCAGCATCCACTTTTTGGGATTGGCTTACTTCACTTAGCAAAATATTCTCCTGCTCCATCGGTTTACCTGTAAATGCCATGATTTTATTCTCTTTTAATGCTGAGAGTATTACATTGTGTGTGTGTATATATGTATCACAATTTTTTTATCCATTCATCTATTGAAGGGCATCTATTTTAGTTCCACAGTTTATCTATTGTGACTTGAGCTGCTATAAACATTTATGTGGCTACGCTACTATAGTATGCTGATTTTAAGTTCTTTGGGTATAGACCGAGGAATGGGATAGCTGGGTTAAATGGTGGTTCCATTCCAAGTTTTCTAAGGAATCTCCATACTGCTTTCCATAGTGGTTACACCAATTTGCAGTCCCACCAGGAATGTATGAGTGAGAGGCTACATTTTGGGAGCAAATTTTTGCCACATGCACATCAGATAGAGCACTAGTCTCAAGGATATTTAAGGAACTTAAAAAACTTAACACCAAAAGAGCACACAACCCAATAAATAAATGGGCTAAGGAGCTGAACAGCCACTTCTCAGAAGAAGATATTCATTTGCTCAAAAATATATGAAAAAATGTTCAACATGTCTAGTAATTAGAGAAATGCAAATTAAAACTACTCTAAGATTTCATCTCATGCCAAGTCAGAATGGCAGTTATAAAGAATACAGACAACAATAAATGTTGGTGAGGATGTAGGGGAAAAGGTACATTGCTTTTTAAAAAAGGATTACAGTGAATATATATACATTTCTCACAATGCACACTTGAATATGTTCCAATGTGTTGAACTGCTAAACATCACAACATTCCTAAATGTGGAAGCAATATTGATCTTCTTGTTGATGTCCCTCTTTTCTATACTCTCGCAGTCCTGTCTCCCTGACCTAATCATCACTAAGTCCTATAGATTTCTGAGATATGTTGACTTCACTCTGATCCAGTGCATTAATCATATCCTATCCCAAATTAATCTCTTGCTTTTACAATGCCAAAAATTTCCCAACATGTCTCCTTTTTCCTTGATATTGTCATTCTGTTACAATATGATTACCAACAATTTCATAGTAACCTGGAAATGATTGAATTATAACAAACATACGATTATTAAAGTATGTGATACTCATTAAATTGTAGATATAAAATATACAAAATAAATGTTCAATATATAAAATAGATACAGATATGTATGATGTATATGATATATAATAAATAGCTAATATATTTAAAATGTAATTTTAAGGGCTGGGGATGTGGCTCAAGCAGTGATGCGCTTGCCTGGCATGCGCGGGGCGCTGGCTTCGATCCTCAGCACCACATAAAAATAAACTGAAAAATAAATATTAAAAAAAATTCTCTCTCTCTCTCTCTCTGTAAAAAAAAAAAGTAATTTTAAAATATTCTTTGCCCTCCATATTACATAATGCATCATTAACTGCACTTTTTTTTTCTTTTATGATTAAGTCTAAACTCTTCTTCTTTTGTTTACTGGGCATTTGGGTAGGTTCCACCATGAAGATGAATCGTGACCAAATTGTTATGTTCTTGTGGCAAAAACCTGAATATATTCCTTAATGGCTGATGTGAAACTTTCTAGTTTTTTGAAGAAAAAAAAAAACATTTGTTTCAAAACTAACACTTTTAAAATTTTAAGGCTCTTTTTTTAAAGCATTTCTGGCATAATGAAATCCAAGTCTATAGTTACTTCTGAAATATCAACATGTTGATTCAGAGGAAAATATTGATAACTTAAGTTTAACCATTGAGAACTTATAGGTTTTCTGATAATGTCTAAAATCTGCCAGCTTATTGATTTATGCTTTACATGTGTCCTCACTAGATGTTACCTGGACTTTTGGACAGCTAGGGACATAAGAATTGAGGGATTGTGTTCATGTAGGAGGTCTCTGGTTCCTGATCTCTACTCTGATGTTAAGTAGTACTCATTGGTGAAGCATACATCCGCGGCACAGCACAGTGCCCAGGTATAATTTCTCCTCTCTATTTCACATGATTGGAATCTTGGGAAGACATTTATAAAGTGCATGAACTTACAAGTGAAGTCATGTCACTCGATGATGAATAATCTCATCTCCTCTGCCAAATCCGGTAAATTGATAATGTTCTCTTCAGCTCTGAGGATCTCTCTTGAATTTACCTCGATTCTTGGGTTTGAAAGAGTAGCATGAGTAATTAGTAATGACTGTCATATTAAGGAGACATGGTAAGGAGGTAAGGAGGACTAAGCAGTAGCAAGTATTTTTCTTCCAGTTTTCCTCCCTTTTTGTTAATAAATAATTGCTTATATTTGTATATGAGGAATACATTATACTTCAAATATTTTGTTATATAAAATGTTTATATGTAAGGAATATTTGTAAAGTTTATATATATTTATTATTACATATTTAAGGAAAAACCAAACCTAAGTCATTTTTTAGGGTAAAATTCAATTTCTTTTAATGTGTTTTTGAAAGCTTTAACAATGTGATGTTTTTGTCAAGTCAAGGAAGATGGTTATAAGACATACCAAAAAGCTGTCACAAAATTTATGGAGATGTTCTTGTTTAATTAAACAGTGGATTTAGGTTTATTTATTTCTAATACTATCAAACAAAATACTTGCCTTTTTGGACTTTTCTATTTCCATTATGAAACTTCAGGAGCATTCCTGATTCTAATTTTTTAAAATTCTTTGTATGGATTATCTCTCAGTCATTCTTTCCTAACTGTGTTCCCACTCCACCCCTCCACATTATTGCAATAGCTTCCCAACTGATGAATGTGCCTCCAGCCTCTGTTCCCTCTAGTTCATTCCATAGCCACAGCAGTGACCTTGCAGGGGTGCATGCAAAAGTCTCCATTGCTTTTATAATGTTGTTCAAATCCTCTGTGTTCTGATTTTCTGTCTATATCAGTTACTGAGAGAAAAGGGTTGAGATCTCTACCTACAATTATCTATTGCCTATTTTTCCATTCAGTTTTTCAGTTTGGAGATTTTGTCTTTTCTTTGCAGTTTTGCTTGTTCATTTTTGCTTTATGTATTTTGAAGCTGTGTTTTTAGGTACATATATAGTTAGAATTATTGTTTTTCTGTTGAATCAATCTATCATTATATTATGTTCCTCTTTTTTCCTGGTAATATGTCTTACTCTGAAGTCTAAGTTGTCTGATTTAAGTACAGCTACTTCAGCTTTATTTTGATTAGTATTTGCACAGTATGCATCGTCTTTTTACTTTTAAGCTGAATGTGTGTTTATATTTTAGGCAGGTTTCTTCTAGAGAGCACAGAGTTTAACTTCATCAAGTCTAACATCCTGGCATGTCATTGTAGTATGGAGTAATGTAATTATGGTTGGGTTTAATTTATCATCTTTGGATTGTTCATCTACTATTTGTCTTAGCTATTGTTTTTCCTTTTTTGCTCTTACCCCTTGTTTCCTATGGGTTAGTTGAGTATTTTTTTTAATATTTAATTTTATTCCCACCATGAATTATAATGCTCTACATCTTTGTTTTATATTTTCAGTAGTTACTCTAGTGTTTTGCCCTTTTAATTTGTCAAATGAAATTGTAAGAACTTTTTCATTTGGTGCAAGAACTCTACAACAATACACTCTCATTCTCCTTCCTGTGCTATTTGGTATTGTTGTCATTTATTTTACTTCTACATATATTATAACCAAAATAATATCTTATCCTACTTTATCTATTTAAGTCAGTTACCTTTAAGGGAATTTTAAAATAAGAAAGAAACATTTCATATTCATTCATGCAAGTAACATTTCCAGCTCTTTTCATTCATTTATATGTTCTTTAACTTAAATATCTAAATATTTAACTAAATAATTTCCTTGAAGTTTTTACAATGTGCAGATTTGCAGATACAGAATCTTTTTAGCATTCATTTCTTGAAATTTTTTCTTTATTTTCCTGTTTTAAAAAATATTTTCACTTACTATGAAACTCTCAGATATCAGTTGTGCTAGTCATCTTTCCATTACTGTGATAAAATATGTGAGACAACCAGTTTAAAAGATCCATGGTCACTTGGTCCTGTTGCTTTTGTCCTGTGGCAGTACAACACATCATGGCTGAATTCATGGAGAAAGAAAAGAGAGAGGGGTGGGTCCCAATATCTCCTTGAAGAGTGTGTCCCCAGTGACCTAACTTCCTTCTACTAGACCCATCTCCTAAAGAACATCACTTCTCAATAGTTCCACGTACTGACAATCAAACCTTTAACACATGGGCCTTTGAGGGACACCTTTTCAAACCATAACAATAAGTTAATTTTTTTCTTTTCACACTTTAAGATATTGTTCTCTGATTTTCCGCATGCATGATTTCTGATGAGAAATCTGTATTCATTTTTTATTGTTATTATAACAATTTATGAGAAACTCAGTGGCTTTAAAATAACACAATTTATTTTCTTATAATTCTGGTGGTCAGAAACCCAAAATGGGTAAAAGTGATAATGTTGTTAACAAGGCTGTGTACCTTCTGGAGGCTGCAGAGAAGATTCTATGTCTTTGCCTTTTTTCAGATTCTTCTAAAGAGCATTTGGCTCTGTTTAGGCAGAAAATTTAAATAATGTGTGACTCAATTTTTTTACCCATAAAAGTCTGTTTTTAAGCCTTCTTAGGCTATTCTAGAGTATCCTTCAGACTTTTGATATTTCAATTCCAGTAATAAGGATTTCCCTCTGCTGGGGTCTCTAATAACCATCCTACCCTAGGTCATCCATAGCTTTCCACTCTGGTTCTTCTGACGTCAAACATCTCTTGACCCTGAAAGGGTTTGGGAATTGTACAACTTATTTAATTCCTTGGTTGTTCTTTGCTTAGACTTGTGGCGTTTCTCTACATACATATGCCACTTTATACCTAGCAAAACGTCAAGAAGACCTCACTATAGACTTCTGACCCTTCTTTTCTGCAAGGATATTTCTTTTCTGGACCTCTGTCCTCCAATTTTCATGCACTTCAACCTCCTTAAACTGTTATTTATTGTGAAAGCCCACAAGCCTTGTTGACTTATGTGGGCTTTCCCTCCCAGGACCCACAGTCTGGAAATTATCTTTACACAGAAATCCAGGAAGATCGAAGGGCTCAACAGAGATCAGAGTCCTGTGCTGCCTGTTGTTCAGTATAAGAAAACTGTTATTTAGGTTTTGGGTTTTTTTTTTTTTTTTCTTGTGGTGCTAGGGATTGAACCCAAGGCATTGTGCATGCATGAGAAGCACTGTACCAACTAAGCTATATCCTCAACCCTGTTATTTAGCATTTTTTATCAGGTTTTCCTACTGATTACAGCAAGAGAATAAGTTTGGTCCTTGGGGAGCGCAGAAGTGGAAGTTTCTTTCCACAAATTTGAATGGAGCTCAGATCAATCTCCTTTGCTTTGATGATGATAGCATCCAGACCATAAGAGGCAGGACCTTCCTCTGTGCACAGATTCCCATCTTGTTTCCTTTGTGTCTTCTTGACGCTGTGGACAGTGGAGGACTTTTGCTTTTCAGCCTTTTTTCTTTCTGTGTTTACCCTCTCCAGTCTCTCCTCCTTGACTTGCTTCCATATTATTCATTGTTTCCAAACTCCAATGCATTGCCTTGTTTTTCCCTCTGACTTGTCAGAGAAAAGTAGGCAAATGGGTATTTCACTTGACTGAGCTAAGCAGCTCTACACGTTATAGCTGCAGGAGTCTGAATCCTGTCTCTCTCATTTAGTGTTCCTAATGTCTGGGGCAAGTTTCTTAACTGCTGGTTTCCTGATTGTAAAAGGAATAATTCTAATTCTTTTCCTCTAGCCATGTGTGATTGTGGGTTCTTATACATAAAGAATTAGAATAGTAATATCTGCATCTACCTTAGCATTCCCATTGACACATCTCTATAAACATCTACACACTTTACTATGAATTTCTGTCTTTCCATCTATCATTTTCTTGAAGGAAAAGATTGTAATGATGTGTATTTGTACACGAGTCCCAACAAAGTACTCCAAAAATATACTAGAGGCTCAAATGTGGGTTGAAATACTGTCATGTTCTGTGGTTTCTGTTTCTAGGATTGAAATGCCGTAGCCTTAAAGCATTGTTTTGTCAAGTAAAATTAGGAAGAAAAGTACACATATCAGGAAAAGTTGTTTTTAGTTTTCAGATTTTTCTTCCAAGCAGTTTGTGTTTTCACATTTTGGATCTGCAAGTTGGAATTGTTAGTATTGCTTTTCAAATTAAAAGTTCAGTCTTACAACATGCGTTAGCCTATTTTTGGTTAAAAAACTCATAGAGCTGGGCATGGTGGTGCACACCTGTAATTCCAGGAGGATCACAGGTTCAAAGCCAGCTTCAGCAAAATTGAGGCACTAAGCAACTCAGTAAGACCCCGTGTCTAAATAAAATACAAAAACAGGCTGGGATTGTGGCTTAGTGGTCGAGTGCCCCTGAGTTCAGTCTCCGGTACCCAAAAAAAGAAAAAACAACAACAAAAAAAAGTTTTGTTTCCTCTGAAAGATCCAAATTTAAGTTCATTTTGGTATTCATGAGTATGCTGGATTTATCTTCTTCAGTAGAATGGTCATTTTTTGATAAAGAAAAGAGATGGAGTTGGTCTTAGATGTGTCTGTATTTTTATGCCATGTTAGTGAAAGTCCATCAGATTTTCTTCTTCTGTTTGTAGAACAATGTAGAGCTCTTGGGTATTATTGGCTATAAAAAAATAGGTGGAGTCAACAAAAAATTTTCTATTTGAAAATCAACAACTAAAGAGTAAAAAGTACACTGTAGTGTCTAAAGAATGTGAAACTCATTATATATATGTGTGTGTTAATATATATACAAACACACACACATACACACACACACACACATATATATATATATACATACACTGTTTTTTTCATATTCAAAACATTTTTAGGTTTAAAATGAAAATTTAGAAAGAAATTTCACTGAGGATCACTTCAATAAGTACATCAGGCTGACTGATAATAATGCTTGACTTTCCTGTATTTTAGATTTGGCTAGAAGCCACATATAGCAAATTTTTGAAGTATGCAACATTTTTTATTGTGTCTATTTCTTGAGTTTTAATTGCAAATGTTTATATTTTATTTATATACACCAATATTTCTATATATAAAAGTGGTGTATATTTCTATTATAAAGCTGAGGTAATCCTCAGAATTAACTGAAAAGCATTTAAAAAGACTACATTGCAATTTAATACCTCCTAGATATTAGCTTTATTCCTCCCAGGAGTATTCCACATCATTTGTTTTATTGTCCTAAGAACATTTGCAGCACAAAGGAAAGGATTCCCTAAGTCTATTTCTTTTGCTATCTAAGGAAAGATATTCTGATAGTCATACTCTGCCTGACATATATAAACTAACTAAATTTACTTGACTTTTAGTTCATTGTCAAAAGGAGGAGTGTCTCCAAAGCCTGAAAACTAAAGCAATATATCTGCAGTTAAATGACAACTTTAAATGACTCAGAGGAAAGGCACTGCATCTGTCTAAAAAATAACCCATACTGGCTGCACTTAAAAGCAACTGAAATGCACATTCATAGCTAATTATAAACAAAAACTAGTTAACACTTTAAATAAAAGGAAAAATAGCAAAAAGATTTAGAGCCTAGACAAGCAGATGAAAGGGTTCTGAGTTGCTTTCCATCTGATATTACTCAAATGCAACTCTGTCTCCAATTACCTGGGAATATGTGGTATTCCCTCATGAAAGCTCAAGATCAGAGAGGGCGTCCATTCCGTGCCTCTGCTTACTCAGAGTCATTTGGAACAAGTTCAGCAGAAATATTTCACATTGCAAAAGAGTCTGGAGCCAGACAGCGACTACAGACACTAATCACAGGGTCAAAATAGTAACTTAGTAGGACAGCAACCACCAGGAAATATTTGTGGAGGCAGAGATTTGAGGGAGGAAGTATTAGTCCTGCGGGGGGAGACATCAGTGAATGCTGTGGTGCTGAGATAGGACCATTAAAATGCTGTTTTAACCAGTTGCATGTTCCATGGCATAGGGTCATGATTGCTAGTGATCTCTGGTGAGATCAGACTTAAAGGAGTATCTTATACCTTAGTTCTAAAATAAACGAATAGATAGAAAGAAAAGTACCCAAATAAATAAAGGTTGCTTCCTAAAATGTTCGGTGTTTCTCAATTCAATGTTCTAAGCTTAGGCTTTCCCTGCCCTAAATTGCAGATGTCTAACAGTTGACATTGGGAGTTAAGAATGACAGTTGTAAGGTTCTCATTAAAATCTAAGGTCCCAGTTTGCTGCTGAAGGAACAGTAATTGACTGATTGACTTCTGTAAGTCTAGTTCTCTACAGTTTTAGTCTATTAAAAAATAAGAGATAGTAAGTTTCTCTGTACAAACCACTTTTTACTGTGCCTTATTTTTTTCCCCTTAAATTACTTCACCTTGTTCTTTCCATGGTCAGTAGAGAACCAACTGCTTTCTTGATTCTCACTCCACTACGAATTCTGTTTTCAGTAGACTTATTCTTAGAACATTTTCTTGGCAGTGGATCTCAAATATCAGGATATGAGTAGTTACCATTATATGTTTAGAATAAGAAGAGCTGCTTCAGAGGAGCATTGCAAATTTTCTTTAAAAATCATTTTATCTTTTAGATTTTAGCAAGTCCTCCTTAAATTTATTAAATTACCTTGTAGCAATTTGATTTACTGCTATGTCTTAAAAATAAAAATTCTTAGAAGCTGTTAGTCTCTGCTTATACTTGTAGGCATGGGAAGTAATCTGTGTTAAGTCTATTAAAACAGGTACACACGCACATTGAGTAGAAAGAAATTTTACAATTATTGCCAGAGTTTGTAAAGTTCTTGGCCATAATTGTTCTATACTGACATAAAGAAGCACCCTCATTTTACCAAAGTATATCTTTAGTTCTACATCTAGATTTTTTATAGAAGAATGAAAAAGTGAGATTTGTGGTGCTGCTCAAATGGGAGGCTTTTCACATTTTGGCAGCAACACATCCCTGTCCCTTCTCATAGTAAAAGTGGTATGGAAATGAGATGAAGGGAACTTCAGAAAGAGTATTATAATGCACCAGGCAATTTATACATTATCTCATGAATCATCTGCACTACCAAGTTCATTGTACCATTACTCATGATTACCAAGAAATGGAAACAACCCAAGTGTCCATCAATTGATGAATGAATTTATAAAAAGTACATGTACACAAGGGATACTTTTGGCTATAAAAAATTAATGAACTCCTCCTGTAGGGCAACATGAATGGAACTGGAGATCATCATGTTCAGTGAAATAAGCCAGCAGAAAGACATACTGTGTGATTCCACTCAGTTGTGGAATCTAAAAAAGTTGATCTCAAACTGGTGGTGACCAGAGCCTGGGGAGAACAGTGGGAGTGAGGACTGGGACAAGATTGATCATCGGGTACTAATTTACAGTTAGATAGGAGCAAGAAGTTCTGATGTGCTCTTGCACAGTAGAGTGACTACAGATAAAGATAACAACCAGGCTCGGTGCACAAGCCTGTAATCCCAGCCGCTTAGGAGTCTGAGGCAGGAGGATAGTAAGTTCAAAGCCAGCCTCAGCAATTTAGTAAGACACTGAGCAACTCAGTGAGACCCTGTCTGTAAATAAAATATTTTTTTAAAGGATTGGGGATGTGGCTCAGTGGTTAAGAGCCCCTGGGTTCAATCCTTGTCACCAAAGGAAAAAAAGATAACATACTATATAGTTCAAAAGGCTAGAAGGAAGGATTTTGAAATCTTTTTGCCATAAAGAAATAACAAATAAGGAGGTAGATATGTTTAACTTGACATAAACATTACACATGTACATGTATCAAAACATTATATGATACCTATTAATATGTACAATTTTTATGTTTTTATGTATCAATTAAAAATAAATTTAGGGCTGAGATGTAGCTCAGTGGGAAAGCGTTTGCCTAGCATTCACAAAGCCCTGGGTTCAATCCCCAGTTCCCAAAAAGAAAGAATCCCACCCCCCAAGAAAAGTAAACAATGTAAAAAAATAAATAAATTTAGCCGAGCATGGTGGCACACTGCATAATCCCAGCAGCTCAGGAGGCCAAGACAGGAAGATAGTGAGTTCAAAGCCAGCCTCAGTAATGGTGAGGTGCTAAGCAACTCAGTGAGACCTGTCTGTACATAAAATACAAAATAGGGCTGAGGTTGTGGCTCAATGGTTGAGTGCCCCTGAGTTCAAACTCTCATACCCCCTCCAAAAACTAAAATAAAATTAACAAATTTACTTTCTTCACTTAAAAAAAAAAAAAGTATGCCAGATGTAGTAGCACAGGCCCATAATTCCAGCTACTTTGGAGGCTGAGGCAGGAGGATCACAAGATCCAGTACAGCTTCAGTAACATAGTAAGACCCTGTCTCAAAATAAGTAAAAAGGACTGAGAATGTAACTCAATGCTAGAGCGCTTGCCTTATCAAGCACATGGCCCTGGACTCAGTCTCCAGTATGGGGAATAAAAGAAAGCAACTCAATGAAAAAGTATTATCCTATTTTAATGATGAAAAAAAATGTATCAAAGTGATGTTCAGTTATTAGAATCTATCACAATTTAGTAGGCTAAGCTTCAATTCAAACCCAGGTTTTTCTGATTGAAAATCTGATATTCAACACCCAAATATTGTCCCTAATAGGATCCGGAAATGTAAGGCAGAGTGGTAAGGACACATTGCATGGGAAATAGAGAGTGTAATTTTTGTGGTATCAGGTGCAGGAGAGGCAGCTGCCCACCGAGACTTGAACTCTGGCTGGCCCTAGGGCAGAGGAGTTATCAAGCAACTCTGTGGAAGATGGTCAAGGCTACTTAGGAGGCTCTGGCACAGGATGCACTGGTGATCTGATGCTAACTTGAAGACCACTACAAACCAATTCTGTGTCTATTTGTCTTTTTATGTTCTTCTTTAGCTTTCCTATGGTAATCTTGATTATGATTAGGTTTTTTGTTGGTCTTTTTTTCTCCTTTTGAGGTGCTAAAGATCAAGACCAGGGCTTTATATGTGCTATGCTAGTGTTCTATCCCTAAGCAACACTCCCAGCCCAGTATTGTTGATTGTGAACCACTAGAAAGCTGTAATCCTCATTCAATGTGGCAAAAAAAAAATGAAAAAAAAAATGAGCTATACATTCTAAAAGAAGGGGGAAACTTATATTATTTGAAATGGAAAATGAAATCTTTTATATCTCTTATATAATTAATTTAGCATACTTATTTTGATCAGTTTTATCAACAGCAGATTATAAATATGTAGGAAACTATTGCTAAAAAGAACACTATCTTTCAAAACCATTTGTCATGTGTGGCATTAGAAATTAAATGCAAATAATTTTTGTATTTCTGAAAAAAAAATGTGAGGAAATTAAAAATTCATACTAAGGTATTATGTTGCAGATTTTAAAAATCACCTTATTTTCTATGTCATTTTTAGCAAAGTTGTGATTGGATGTCTGTGCTTATAACAGTGGTGGCACACAGTATGTATAAGTTTTTCCTCAAACTGAAAAATGCAGTTGGACTAAGATTTTGGTCTGTGCTCCCTAAATGAATGACAGATTTATTCATTTTTTATTCCAAATTATGTTTTAATTTTCACTGATGAAATAACATTTCAGTTTAGTGGATTCATCTGCACTACCTAAAGCAAACACATCCTGCACCTATCACTAAGTGAACATCCTGAGCATGTTTAAAAGAATTGTGGCAACAAAACCTTCATGGTGCATTTATACAAACAGCATGTTAAAAATAGGTATTTCAGTGTGTCCAGAAAAAAAGAATTGTCCCTCAACTTTTCAGAATTTTTTTTTCCTAAGATTTCCATACAAAGGAAAATCTGTTAGGTTCATTGAATTGTTGACTCTTCATCAAGAGTTGAAAGTCTAATGCTCTTTCTTTGATCTCTAATTTGACTGTTTATCAAAGCTGATTACGGTTTGAATATACAAATCCCCTAGCTTGAAAATCATGTAAAAATAATGGAGAGTAAAGAATTTTTAAGTAGTCTCTGTTGTTCTAATTTGGCTTTATGATTGCAATATAGCAATTAGATTTGGTAAAAGGATCTGTTTTTATGTTTTGTTCCTTTGGTACGAATCAATCTTCTGCCACATTGGATCAAAGTGGTATTGTTTGAAAGCCAAACTTGCCATGTACTGAAGTAAGAGCTGTTTTGGTATACATTCAAAAGGAATCATTGTGAATAAGTGAAACCTAGTTTATTCCAATTACCCTAATTTAAGGGCTTATGTTTTCTGGAAAGCTACAAGTTTGTGTTCTCTTTATCTGCATATAAAGTTGAAACATAATAAAATAGAAGTTGACTTAGTTAAACACAATTATGGATTATATCACTTAAACAATTTTAAGATCTTCAATTCTAAAATTTCATAGCACATTTATTGTCTCCACTAATTATTGGAGGCGCTATGCTAGATATTTTATGTATATTAACAGATCAATCTGTTTGCCAAAGACAACACAGCTAATTTTAATGACAGAATAAGGAATAGGGTACGAATCTCTAGCATATCATTCTTTTATGTTTTTAAGTTTCATAAATAATTTTCTTGAATCTTCTAAAATAGTCCAGAAATTCTGTCTTCCAATCTCAGTCTTATTCTTTGTATTTTAAAAAGATTTTTTTTAAAAAAAGTCCTTCCTGATAGTGGTATACATTGTGGTGCTTTTGTTATTTTCCCTTAAACAAACTTTATGTGGTTCTAGAATTGTTTTAGGTAGAAAATCATTTTTTTAATGCTAGGTAGGCCAGAGCAGATTTTATAAGACTGGAATCATTTCCAAGTAAAATCATGGAACATTGATTCTGGGTTTTTTTGTTTTGTTTTGTTTTAAATCTGATTAATGACTGACTTGTAAATTTATATAAACAATCTAAAATACAAAAAGGGAAAGGGAGGAGACAATGGAAATGGGAGAAGGGTAAGGAAAGAAGAAGAAAGGGAGGAAAGAGGGAGGGAAGGAGCAAAGAGATAGTGAGAGAGAGAGAAATCCCTGTTAAATTTTGACAATTCTGGCAAAGAGTGGCAGTATGACACTTAGTTATAACTTTGTAGATACTGCACAGACCTTTGAGAAAACACTGTCCTGAAGTTGTAAAACATTAACCAGCCAAAGCTGTACTATTGTGTTTTAAGTAGTGATAAAGATACTTTGACAATTGCTAAAGAGACCATGGGTTTTCTTTTGTGCACAGTTCCTGGTTTTTAATAATCCATTGGCCCTGGTCCACTTTGTCTTCTGATGTCTCCAAATGGCCCCAAGTGTGGCCCAGAGGGAAATGATTATAAAAAGACAACTTCTTCATTTACTAGTTCCAGGATTTTTAAAATTTGTTCTTTTGTTTTGTTTGTTTGTTTACTTTTTATTTTATAGCTCAGTGATTTTCAAACCGTGAGTCACCAACTAGGAAATTAATTGAACAGGTCAAGACTAATTTTTTTATTCTAATAAAACAGACTGAAAATAGCAGTGTCTTTGGAATTTTTTTCCCCAAAATATAAGTGTGTGTATGTGAGAGAGAGGGGTCGGGGGATGGGGGTAGGTATGGAATAATACATAAAACAGTGTAATGCTAATTTTACACAATGGAATTTGTAGGTGATTTTAAGCAATTTGAAATATTAATCTCCTTTCCAAATTTGATTTCTGAGTTTGTGTCAGGCTATCATTCTTTGTATTTAAACAATTAAAGCAAATAAATGGGTACATTATCACACTACCACAAAAGGGAGAGTTTTAGATAAAATAAGATTATGATTTTTCACTGGTGATCTGTTACAATTGGTACAATCTGAACACAATTGTAAAGAGTTCAGAATTCTCACCATAGCTCCATAGAAGGTTAGATGGTTTCTCTCCCCTCCTTTTTTTTTGGGGGGGGGGGTCCTGGGCATTGAACCTGGGGGCACTTTCCTCCTGAGCCACATCCCCAGCCCTTTTATTTTTTATTTTGAGACACAGTCTCACTAAGTTACTTAGGGCATCACTAAATTGCTAAGGCAACTTGTAATCCTCGAACTTGTAATCCTCCTGTCTCAGCCCCCCAATTGCTAGAATTACAAGCTTGAGCCACCACACCCAGCTATGTAGTTTCTTAACTTCATGTTTGTACTTTTGCTTGAGAGAATTATTTTCAGCTAATTATTGACATGTAAACCCTGACACATTTGACGTAAACATAAAATTAGTGTTTTCATTTCTCAAGTTAGTATAAAAATAATACTAATAATATAAATAAATTATTTAGAACCTAAAAATGTTCTAAACTGTATAATCTTTTCAATCATACGACATTTAAGGATTTAAAATCCATACTCAACTTCTGGTTGGAGTACATAAGAATTAAGACAAATAAAATAAACTGGGCATAATGGCATATACCTGTAATTCTAGGAGGCTGAGACATGAGGATCACAAGTTCAAAGCCAGCCCCAGCAGGGACTCAGCGAGGAACTAAGCACCTTAGTGAGACTCTGTCTCTAAATAAAATAGGGCTGGGGATGTGGCTCAGTGGTTGATTACCCCTGTGTTCAATTCCCAGTGTCAAAAAAAATTAAAATAAATTTCATTTTTTAAATATGTTTTGCCTGAGATTATGTACTGTTTATTACATCCTTTCCTTTTCTTGCATTTTCAGCTAAAATTGACCAAGAGGCAGAGGAGACTTCACTGACAGAAACTCATAAATGGTGAGAAATTGCCTTCCTTTAATATAATATTTCCTCTAAGAATAGACTTGTAAAGTTCTTAGTATATTTCATTCCAAGGAACCAATTATTAGTTTAATTCTTATTTTCATATGTTAAATAAAACTAATGGTGTATTTGAATTTCTCAATAAATTTCTGAATTTTATTTTTATGACTCTGGATGATGTAAAATTCTGCTGAATATCAGATTATTGGGATTAGCACCTTCTCTTTCAAATAGGATTTAGGACTAAGGTAATACAAGAAAATGCAAGGTAGTAGGAACCTACTTCAAGCATAAAAATTGAGGGGGTAGGAATGATGGTAGTATGAATTGGACATTATTACCCTGTGTGCATATATGGTTAGACGACCTGTGTAACTCTACATCATGTACAACCAGAAGAATAAGAAGTTATTATACTCCATTTATGTACAATGTGTCAAAATGCATTCTATTGCCATGTATAACTAATTAGAACAAAAAAGATTCAATCAAAAATTAAAATTTTGAAAAAAAATAAAAGTTGAAGGGTTTTGTAATGAAAAACTATTGAATTTCTATAATCAAAAGTAACTTCTAGGGAGGAAGCTAAGAGATTCCCTGGGATACATTTTCACTTCCATAATGGAAATTTACAATCAAAGGCCAGCATAGAAAAGTATCTCAAGGGGCTGGGGTTGTGGCTCAGCGGTAGAGCACTCACTTAGCACGTGCAAGGCCCTGGGTTCGATCCTCAGCACCACATAAAAATAAATAAACAAACTAAAGGTTTTGAGTACAACTAAAAAATAAATATTATTAAAAAAAGAATCTCAGGAATCTCTCTGCTTTGCTGCCTCATGATGTATTCTTCTTTTTATCTATATTATGTATTAGTCAGGGTTCCTCAGAAAAATAGAACCAATTAGAGATATATGTGGGTTGGAGGGTGTCAGAGAGAGATTTATTTTCAGGAATTGGCTGGTATGAGTATAGAGGCTGGTAAGTCTAAAATTAGTCAGCAGGCTGGCAGGCTGGCAATTCCAGTAGGACTGATGTCGCAATCTTGAGTTTGAATGCAGTCTGGAGACAGAATTCCTTCCACTCAGGAACCTCAGTCTGAAGCCTTCAACTGACTGGATGAGACCCAGCCATGTTATAAAGAGGGATCTGCTTTTCTTAATTTCTACTGATTTAGATGTTAACCACATCTAAAAACTGCCTTCACAACAACTAGACTGGTGTTTGACCCAAAACTATGTATTATAACCTAACCAAGTTGACATAAAATTAACCATCATACCCTTTAAAGAGAATCTGATTATTCTTGAGGGAAAAAATTCATTGAAGAGGTTCTTTTTCATTACTTTATTAGGCAAGATCCTTATATTCTGTGCACAGATATCACACATTTAGTAGTTCTCAAGTTGATAGAAAACATTATCTTAGACAAATTGTTCATAATTGGTCATTTTCTATGGAAATCAAAAACTGAGCTCAAGACCTTAAATCATAACAGATTTCAGTTAGTTGCATGAAAAAAATATACTGGCTAATGATGAAATTGTTAGTAAAGTAGCCATTTTTTATAATTAAACAAGTCACTCTGACATTCAGAAGAGAAAATAATAATGGGTCATATGAAGCATTTGACATTTCCCCAGAGAAATAAAGAGAAATATCATTTTCTTGGCAGTCTCATGTAACCTAGGCAATGATTAATACTAATTCTGTATAGGATGACTGTGTAACCTTGGCTCCATGGCCATTGAGTCTGATTCTTGCCTCCTACAGGTGATAGCTCTATGACCCTACACCAGTACATAACCTTCAGTTATAGTACCTATTTTGTAGAAAAGGATTAAATGAGATAATCCCTAACAGAAGCTTAGTATTTAGTAAGTGATCAATAGATGTTAACGGCTGTGTTATTTTTACACCATCATTATTATTAGTATCAGCAATTAACAAAATTTTGTGGTGGAAATAGAAACCAGAGTTAGATGTTGGACTCAGTATTTGTTTTTGTTTTTCATTCTTTACATTGAATCCACTACTGGGTGCCCCGGCATGGTTATGGAGCATGAATTTTGGCATTAGACCTATATTTTGGCGTTTGCAACAAACGGCTGCTATTATAGCTGTAATGATTTACCTCTACTTGTGAATCCATGTCTTTATCTGTGGGGAAAAAAAAGAGGAGCAACACCCACATTGTAAATGTGGTGATCAGTTTATGATAAGTAAATTAAGTGATATAAAAACATATGTAAAGCACCTATATCATAGAGATTTTTCAAAATTCCCTTCCTTTATATTCACAAAAGTACCTAAGAGACCAACTTTGAGAATGAACTCTTTTCTCAACAAACATTGGATTGGCGGAAGACATATAAAAGAGTCACTTACCAGTTCTAGAAATTGTTCTAAGGGCATACAGCAAATAAAGGCTCATTTAATCAAGAAAATCTACTGAATCTTGGTAAGAACAGGTTGTGTTGGTGGTGTGTGAGCCATATCCCATTCCTCTCAATGTATCAAGAACTAGTTTCAAGAAAAAAGGTTGAAAAAAGTTTGGCCATAGAAAATTTGAATTTCCATATTCAAAAGTAAATCCCGGGAGTAAGTCAGGAGTTTCCACTGAATGCTCCTTTATTTCCTTTCTGACTCAATTCTCTCTTCTTCCCCATTCTCTCTATATAATCAAGGTTTCCCAGAAAAATAGAACCAATTAAAGATATGTGCATACATCTCCAATCTTACGGGAACTGCTGCAGGAACTCAAATATAGGCAGTTGTGGTCAAGCAGGCAGCAGCCCCTACTTACAACTCCAGGAGGAAGCTCTTATCCTGTGTGGACAGATCAAAAATACTGGACCCTAATACTTCCACTAGGATGGTCTATGCCAGGAAAGGTGAGGGTGGGGACCATGAAGGTTAGGGACTACCTACCTCAGCTTCTACTTGTAGAGGGTTTCCCTGTGGGAGAAGCGGCCCACTGTCTCATACCAGCTTCAGCTCTGGTATAAGTACACACAGGTTCTGATCAACAATCTTCATTTCCTTCTGAGAGGACTGATTTTATCAAAAACAGATTATATGGATTTTCATACCTATGGGCTCTGTGAAAAACTACAGAGATCTTGGTAGAGAGCGACTAAAGAGGGCTCTTGTAGTTCCATGATACAATAGCAATAGGCCAAATGGAAAATGCTTTGTAAATATAGTATACATACAGGAAAATTAATAAAATTCCTTTCAAAGCAATTTGTTAGCTTGCTTTGAAAGGAATTTTATTAATTTTTCTTTGTTGGAGTACCTTTTAAAAAAATGTCATTCCATTTAAAATGAATAAGCTTAACTTCCATGAGAAATCCAATAGAGAGAACAAGGAAAGAAGACAGTAGGAAGGATCCTTTTGGGGATCACAGTCAACCCTGGCAGTCAGGAAAACTGTGCATAAGTGTACTGTGCTGTATCCACACCCATGAGCATCAGGTTGGGATGTGGGGCAGACGTGGAGACATTCTCTAACTAGCATCAGGTTCATCAATATATGTTATAAGCCTTTCTAGTATTAAAGGCTTTCACACAACTTCTGACCAATCTTGACGGGTTGGCCGATAAATTACTCTGACCCGGAGAAGCGAGACTGAACAATAAAATCACCTACTACAGTCCTACATACCATGTAGCTACTATTGACAAAATAAGTATATCAGCATCAGCTGAATTAAGTGCTTCTCCTAGGATTGTTCATGTGAAATGCTTCTGCCTGGTGTGCTGAGGGTTCCACTCAGCCAGGCTGGCTGGCTCTTCTCATGCATTTGAAGGAATGATGGATTTTGACCTGCATTCTAAAGTCTGGGTCTCCTTTTCCCTACGAGGCTTGACTGTTTCATATACCGCTTCATCCCCAACAGTGAATAACCAAATATGCTCTCTATCTATATAAACATCTTAAGGATTCAAAGCTATGGTTGTTTATGGCACTCTTCTTTGTGCTTGAATTAACCAAAAGTTTCTTTACCTTCCCTCCCTGCCACCCCCCAACCCCAACCAGAACTGAAAGAAAACACACAATCAGTTTATTTGATCTCTAAATATTTCATTTGCCTCAACAAGGCCTTAAGGGAGACAAGAACCAGAAATATGTATTTATTCAGGCCTATGATTTCTCAGTCTTCCTTCTATTTGCTTATTCTTATTATGTTCTATGTATCATGGTGTCATAAACCAGGTGAAATCCATTTTGGAGGTAAGATGGTATATTAAAAAAAAAAAACTGATGCTACCTGGTTTGCTTGCTTAAACTGATCTTCAGTTTCCACACTTCTATTAGCCCTTTTACCTTGAAACAGAAAATAAACAGGGAAATTTCAGTTGTATGATTATATTGAAAAACCTCCCAATCCAAAGAATTTTCTGGTGAGGTGCTTCCCCCACCCCTCAACTTCAGTGATGTTATTAATGCTCAAGAAGGTTTACATTTACTTTATACCCTGTGACAAGAGACTCAGTGTCAAATTGATGACCAATGTAAGTGCTTTGATTTTTTGAAATGAGAGTCATTTACAGAATATTGTGACTGCTGAGTGAATCTATCAAATGCCTTTAGGATCAAAAGATGATAGTCACTAAACAACCCTTTCTGTACCAAAAGATGTTGCCCAAAGGTTTTGAGGCAATTTAGTATTTCATATGCTCACCCAGGTTACTATTCTATGAAAGAAAGCAGGATTGTGTGGTCAGGGCCCTGACATTTCCTCTGAACCAGCTCTGTCATTCCAGAATGCAACTGAATAAACCACAAAGAGCCTTGGCCTCATTTGTAAAAGGGACAGAACCTCATCCTTCCTTTTTATCCTTTTGGTCTGGGAGAATGGAATGGCTCTCCTTTGCTGTTCATAAGCTTCTTGGAGTATGGCTGATAGGAGGCCTTGCTACCAAAGCTTTTTCATGTGCAAATGCTTTGTAAATATAGCACACATACAGGGTTGTCATCTTGCTTGGAAAGGAATTTTATTAATTTTTCTTTGTTGTAGGGCCTTTTTAAAAAAATGTCATTCCATTTAAAATGAATAAGCTGAACTTTTATCAAGAAAATAATTAAAATTGTTTTCTATAGTAGAATATTGTATTTTCAGATCATTTTATTTTATGACTAAATAAAAACATTCAAAAGAAACAATGGTAGTATATGTTTAAAATGAGTCAGAACTTTTTCATATTTGTTAGGACAATAATTTTATGTACTAATTCTGACTGTTTAATCATGCCTTTTTCTATTAATCTAAAAAGTGGAACTTTGAATTCCTATTTCACATGAACAAAAATATATAGCTTTTGAATAAATAAGTTGACTGAACTCTTCAATTCTCCCAGAAAGTAAGGCAACGAGACAGATGAGTCTTGAACCATATCCAAAACTCAAATACAAATCGAACAAATATATTCCAATCTTCAGATGATTTTATTGGGAAGCCAAACTATCATATTGTATTACAAGATGGATTTCAGTGGAATGTTGTTAAGGTTGGCTACATTCCCACTGTGTGTGTTTATTTCAGTTTCTCATTTTATTTTTAATTAGCATACATGGCTTTCTTTAATTGTGGAGAAATATCACAAGACTGACTATGATTGTTTTTATTTTCCCACAGAATTACTTAGCATCTGTGTCAGCTCACAAGCAAAGAATGTAGAAAATTTGGATTTATCTAATAAATGGTCATTCCTTTATATCTAAATTTAAAGAGTAAGAAGGCTAAGAGTTACAAAATCAACTGTATTACACTCTGAAATCTTAATTATTTGGTAAATTATGGGTAGCTGCAGATTTTTCTTTAAATTTTTTTTTTAGTATTTCTTTGATCTCCATAGATGAAAATCATACCTTGACTTTTGACTTTTGACATGGAAAAAGAACAGGTTTCAGAAATGCTGTTTATCTACTGCTTTATTATCATTGTTTATTTCTAACATCAATAAAGATGATAGAAATAATTAAAAGTAAAATATGCATCACACTGCATCTATTGTGTTAGGTAACTTACCCTTGTCAGTTAATTTAGTTGACATTCTAGTTAAAGGAAATCAGGGTGAGTAAGGCATAATACTTGATACCCTGTGGAGTAACGTCAGAGCAACATGCATGTAACCACTCGAACTATTTTAAAGGGATATTTTTCAAGGAAGTTGGTGATTTTTCCTGTTGATGGAAACATTCATTTTTAAAGATGTTTTTATTTTTCAATAGGACATATACATGCTACTGAAAATGTTACGTAACACTGTTCTTTTTATGTTTTAGACTAGAAAACTAATCACCCTCCCCAAGAGCTGAAAACAACTAGACAGCTCAACTGTAATTAATCCTCTTTTCTTTTCTTCTATTTTTTAGTGGTAGTTGGGGGATGGTATGCATGTATTGAAGTCAGGGCCTCTTGCCTGCTAGAGATATGCTTTAGCACTGGCTACATCCTCAGTCTCTGTAACTAATCTTCTGATCACACCATAAGACTATAGTGAATTTGTTGACTAGAAGAGCAATTAGCATAATCATACAGAAGTAATAAATTACTGTTCTCTGTTTTAGCATTTTGTGATGAATGTTTTGACTGTATAGCTTACAAATATACTTAATGTACCACATAGGGTCCTTGTTTTAACTCTTAAGGAGAATACATTAGGTTCCCTTCCCTCTCCCACTTCACTTAAATATTTGCAAAGGCAGTTGAAAATAATCAGTAATCAGAGGCAAGAAATAGTAATGGAAGAAAGCACATTTATGAGAGAACTTTAAATCGCACATTTTAAAAAATAAACCCTATTTCTGCATGTAATATTGCTTGAGTGATATTTTACCAAAGCCAAGATTGCATAACAAATGAGTTGAAATGGAAAATTAATCTTTCATGCAAAATAAAAACAACAAAAAAAAAAAGGAAAGGAATGTGGGCCCAGTGGTTTCATATAGTATATAACTGTTCTTTCGTCATGGGAGAGAAAATATTTAATCCGTCCTGAACTGATGCACACATACTTTATCATGTTTAGTGACTTTGAGAGTGTCAGTTTGTAAAGTGTTTATCCAAGGAATGGACTTCTGGCACATGGATAAAATGAAAAGTGAAATGTTTAGTTCATAATAGGCATATTTTCCAGAATCTTTCTGAGTAACTATCCCAAGATGAATAGAAAGACTACAGGTCTTTGTTTATCTGGCTTATGCTGGCAGACCATGCAGGCTCCAGCCTGGTATTAAAAACTGAAGTGACATGGAATGTCTTTGCAAAACCCCTAAACAATGACATCATTCCCTTAACAATATTGATAAAGTAGAGCAAAGTTAGAGTTTGTTGGATTCTTAGTTAACTACTTCGGATCCTGCCAAAAGATTTATGTCTGGATACCCATCAGAGCAAGCCTTCCTAGGATTGATGGTAGAAACCTGTATTTCATACATTTTTCTTTCCAGGCCATGTGGCAAATTTTAGGTACAGCACTTTTCTTTCTTTGTTTTCTTCTGTGGGTGCATTATTTAAACTTTTATAAAATCCACTGACCTTTACCAGTGTGAGACTCCATGATGCTCTTTGCAGATTTGCTCACCACTTTTAATTATAAAAAGAACATTCTAGGGTGGTGGTCTCTCCTGAAATGTTTCTTGTTTGTTGACTTTAATGCATTCTGAATAGAAGAACTTAAGCACTTTCTGCTTTGGAGAATGTTAACAGATTTTCATCCAGTTTGAGTTGATAATTATATTAAAGAATTTCTCCCCTTTTAAAAAGTATGAAAATGGAAACTTCCATGTACTATAGGGGCAAGAAGATCTTTTCTGCTCCATTATTTAAAAATACATTTGGGTCTAGAGTAAGAACTGTTTCTTGAAACTATGTTCTTCTCCACGTTGAAAGAGTTTAGACCTACTATATTTTTTTCTGGGGTTCTAATCACTGTGTTCTTGAAATACATGTGGTGTTGGGGTGTAGAGGGGGAAGGTAATGCTACAAAGAAAGGATTTGTCATTTTGTCCACTATTTTGGATTTTATGAAAACAAAATTTCTATGGATAAAAGTTAATAAAGAAGCTTTCAAATGTATTTAACCATACTAACATTATTCAAGTCCATTATGGTTTACAAATTGATAAAATAACAGATACTCCAGAAAAACTAAATAAAAGCAGTTTTTAAAAATAGTCTAAAATCACTCTGACAGGGAAATATTTTTCTTGATAGAATGAAAACATGAAAGAGTAAAACAGTTGTAGATGATTTCCTCTATATACACATTTCATCAGGCAAATTGGAAATCTGCTTTAAAATATTATTATTAGAAATCATTTGGTAACTTAGATCTCTCCCAGGAGGGAGGAGGGGGCCATAGCTGGTATCCTGGTATAACAAGAAGCAAGGTGTTCTGCTTTTTTATATATCTTAGGCTTCCTTTGTTCTCCTTCTCTTATCTTTCAACCTTCCTTGTACTTGACTAGGCCAGGAAATGTGGAAATGCTAGGTGGGAAACTGGTGGGCTAAAGGGGGAAGAGCAGGATGGAGCAGCCCTGGACATATTAATTAATAACTTTCACAACTCAATGTATGGAGGGACAATTTCTGGGGCAGGTTATCTTGAAAAGGGTGTAGGAAGGGCTCTGAAGGCATTTCAATCCCTCAGGGAGCAGTCTCCAACTTCCAGGACTCACTCAAATTGGCCTCCTTGATCTGAGCTAACTCGATTTACATATCTATACCAACTGCCTATCTAAGTCTGTCTTCAATAGAACAATAAATGGCAAGCGATAAACAATATAATTGCTCGATGGCATTTTTGCTTCTTAATGTTTATCATGTGACTTGCCCCTAATGATTCAAGTCTATCTCTTTCTTGTATATATTATTGTAAATTCTTGAAAGGGTGAGTCTGATTGATCCTGAACAGGTAACATGGGCTCAGGAAGTACCCTGTCTACCCCAGCCAGAGCAGTAGGTAAGGCCATTTTTTAAAATCAATGTAAGGAAGAAAAATTGACACATCAGGAAAGATTAGTGGAACAAAAGGCCTAGAGATAGAGCTACCTTAAAAAGGGAAAATTTGGTGGAATTATTGACTGACTTTTTTAAAGTTGAATTTCATTTCATTGTATAAATATTTAGACTATAAACTCTTACATCATTTGATTTTTTGCTATTTCATACATCAAGTATGGATAAACTTGAAAAATAACATGAAGAAACTTTTTGACTGATCTGTTTACCACTTGTTTTTAAAGGCAGTATAGTTGTGAACTTAGAGCAACAGAAATTACACCTTGCAAATTTGAAATCAGAGTTGGAGGAGGAAAATAATCACATAAATTCCGACACTTTTCAGGTTGGGCATCTGCATGGAGTGTCAAGGAGGAAGATATCTATGACTTCTAAGTTGATGGCAGGCTTGTTAAATCTTTCCAGTCTTAGTTTCCTCTATTTGTTTTGAGAATTCAATATGACCATGTAAATATTGTATTTAACACTAACTAAACATGTAAATAAGTGTACAATAAACATGATTTTTAAAATTTTTTTCCTTAAAGAGTATGCATTTTTCTACTTTTCAAACATATTTCCTTCAGAAGCCTAAGGATTTTCCATAGCTCCTATTCTGCCTCCTCCTCCCCCAAACACATCTGCCCATCTGGGTGAGACCAAGGTCACACTCCCATTCCTAGTCACATAGTCTCCTAAGAGAAACATTAGAATATTTGCAATGAAAATAGGTCTTAATCCCTCTGGTAATACTGTGGCATGGAAATTTGCATCTATACTGATTTTTGAAAGAGAGGGGTTATTACTGGCACACAAACCTTAGATTAGTGTGAATAGATGTAGATTTTTGCATGCTACTTCCAGAAGATTGCCAAACCCTATTGTATATTATTTAACCCACTAAAACATTTCCCAAATTGACTGGAGGTTATATAACAATGTTATGAAAGTATATCCTTGCAAAATAATTTATAGTCTTTCTTTGGTTTTGGTTGTAATCTTTACATTGTTAGCAGTAAATTATGAGTTTTTATGGATAAAAACTCATGAGTTTATATCAAAATTATTTGATTAGAGGATAGTGTGATTAGGCTAAAGAGACTGGGAATATTTGATGTGGTTTTTAAAATTGGCCTAAGAAGTATCTGAGAAACTAGACCATAAAATCTTGACTCACTTCAAGTCCAGGAATCTACTAGAAAGAGCCTACAATGAAAAGGTCAGTAAGGACAACAGAAATTAGAAAACAATTTCAGTAAATCAGGGGAAAGAAGAAAAATTTGAGAGGACACAATAATAAAGACATTAGAACTGCTATTTTTCTCCCAGTTGTTTGTTGTTTTGAGGGTGTTGTAAGTGAATATACAGCACATACCCCCATGTTCTTCTTGAAAGCAAAAGTTAAATGGGGGCAGACTTCCAGGAATCAGCAATGCTTTATTAAGCAGTGGAGACACATTTTTAGGAGTCCCCTCCTAAAAAATAGCAACTGGTTAAAGGTCTGATTTTTATAGGGTTAAGTGAGACTTCATCATCATAGCAGAATGTGTAAGTTGGGCAGTCAGGGAAAGAGTTGCAGAATGGGAAGTTGTGTAGGTTCAGAGACTATTGTTGCTAGGAAATGGTGAAACTCTAGAACCCATTATCTTCTTCTCTCCCTGAGTCCCATTGTTCTTCTTTTCTCCCCATAGGTCATTTTTTTCATATCTTTCACTTCTTATATTATGTGAAACTTCATTCTGGTAAAGGTGATTTTCATTTGAAGAATTCAGTATCTGCAGAGCATGATTGAATATTGGTGATGGGAGGTACTTTGTAGTTATTGATGTAGAGAACTTAAAATCAGAAAATGTTTGGTTTTAACATTCAAACAATGAATCATAGTGCTCTTTCCATTAAAAAAAAACAAAAAACAGATTAGTCTCCTTCTTTTGAAACTACTCATTCCCCTGTGCTGTCTTTCTTAGAAAAGAAACAATACCTTGTAGATTGACATACATATTTTAAAAATCTGTGTTAAGAGTCTTCTAGTTTTTATTCCTATAAATATAAAGCGTAGGTCTTATTTCTTTCAAAACTCATGCAAGTTATCTTTCCTTTTTCCCATTATGTAAATCTCTTATGTTTCTGGTTAGATAGGGATAAATTTACATAATATTCAAAACCTCTCAACTTTGAAATATGTGTTGTTGTTTTTGTTTTTTTTTACCCTGCTGCTTAATTGTCTTTCAGATACAAGCTGGCAGACTTTTAACCTTCTTTAAAAAGCAACCTCTTTAATTAGTGTGTTTACTTAGTGTATAGATGTAAAATGCATAAGACACTTACCTTTTCATTCTGTTAAAAGTGCTTTTCATCCATAATACTATAGGAAATGTGAAATTTGGATGGCGTTTTTATTTATTTATTTATTTTCTTTTTTCCTGTGCTGGAGATTGAACCCAGCCAGAGTTTTTTGCATGCTAGACAAGCGCTCTACCACTAAACTGCATCATCCCCCAAATTCTGTTTTAATAGCTTAGAAGACTTGAATTTCTAATGTAAATAGTTGAGGGCAGATGGATCTCTTCCCTGTCTTTACCAATAACGTGGACATACAGTTATTTAGCATTGTAATATTTGTGTAAACTCCACAAATTATCCTGACCTGTAGTGTTTTTAAAAACATGCCCAGATAATAAGGAGAACAAGTAGCAAGCTGTTCAGTAGTTATCGGTGTCTTTATTGGTTTGCTAAATCTACAGTGAGTCAGTATTACATTCAATTAGATAATGGTATGTTTTCATAACCTATTAGTTCAGGACAACATATACTAAGAATATAAGGAAATATGAGTAATTTATGTTTTATATTGAAGTGTTTAAAAGTCAGTATTCAGAAATAATTGCCCACTTTAATATCATTTTGTAACAGTTGTCCACTTAGCCCTTGCTCCTCTGCCACTGCATCTTTTTAAAAAAAAATGAGCAGGTTTCTTTCCCTTCCTCTCTCCCTGTTCCACCCTAATTTGTCCCCTGCCTAATCTCAGTGGAAATAGGATTACCTTTCTTCCTCTATTTTAAACAAATTTATCTGTCCTTGAGTACAAACCCCACCATGGGGATGAAGTATTTCGGACTTTGGGGATGCTACCAGAAGATCTCAGAAATGACTGTCTCCCAAATTAACAGGTGAATTACATCTCCAACAGAAAACATGTGGAGAATAGCCTTTGAATCACCTCTTCAAAAGCTCCCTGTTCATGCTAAAGGGCAGAATCACAGCCTCTGGAACCAGAGTTTCCTGTGCCTCTCCATTGATAGCAAAGCAATAAACCTCCTTTTTCCTTTTTCTTAAAACTGTGTTCTCATTATGAGATTGGCATCCAGGACAAGGAGCAAGCTATTGGTAACAAATTTAATCAAAGAAAGCCACTCATTGTAAAGGGAAATTAAATGTCAAAATTCAAAACCTGATAGCTTATTTTAGGTATAATCCTTAGCATTTGATTCGGAATAAATTCAGTAAGATTTACTCGAAATGAGTAAAAGATGGAATAGTCTGCCTCCCAGGTAATAGTATATAACCAAGAAAAAAGAGGGAGTGAGAGAGAGGTTTTAGGTTAGTTGATTAAAAAAACCAATAGATATAGAAAGACACCAGCAAATTTTTCTTTGATAATTTCTTAGTTCCTTCCTAAAACATAAATATTTAGGTCCCAGATCAGATTCAAAACCACTACTGGTAAGGTTTTCTGTTTGAATTTCCTAACTGGGTAGATCTAACAATCTGAAAAAAAAATTTTTTTTTTTCTACAAAATGAAGATAATTTAAAATATTTGAAGCAAGGTTTTAAGATTAAGATGGGCAAACTCAGACTTAATGTAATGAGGTTCTGATAGAAGCAGATCTGTATTTCTGGATTCCAAGAGTATATCTGGATTTCTAGATTTTTACCTCAGGCCATCAGCCAAATACATTCCAAAAGAGTTAAGGAAATAAACATTAAAATTGAAACTTTAACTAGAGGAACATATTGGGAAATATTTATAAGATTTGGAATGGGAGAAGCTTTGCCAGCATCATAGCCACAGACTATTGATGCTCATTTCTATTTCTGTTACTTATTTCTAAGTGATTCATTGTCTTTTGGTGTTCTACTAAGTAATGAATTGCAGAGGAAACACAGTAATCAAGTTAGTTTAAGAAAGTTTTTTCCAAACTTGTTATCCACATATTTTTCCAAACTGCCTCTCTTGTTCATTTCACTTTTTAGTAATTTTTATTTTTCTCAAATTTGTAAGTGTAGACACAAGTTAAGTAGTACCCAGCCTTATTTGAACAAGCAGCTGCCTTCTGCAACACCCTTCTCTACTCTTACCTTTCTCTTAATCTGCTTCCCCTGGTATTTTCTGCTTTATTGTTCCTCAGTGATGTGCTTGCACTACAATTTCATTGTTACCCACTTAGGCATTTTTTGTTAACTATGATATTTTTTGTTATCTACTATGATAATAGTAGATGTCATTTTAGCTTTCTCTTTCTTAGTCCCCATCCTATCCTACTTCCTCTTCTTCATTTTTTTTTCTAACATATTTGTATCATAATTTTTAGTTAAGAAGGTTGTCTGGGATGTATGTGTATGTGTGTATATACATATGTGTGTGTTGTTTTGTTTCTTGCCTCAGAAGCACTCGGAGTTTTATCTGTTGCTGGAAGTACATATCTTAGGCCTGAGTGTGTACCTTTTTATTTATTCTACTAAAATTGGTGTTTTGTTTTGTTTTAAATTTTTAATCTCATGTCCTTCTATTCTAGGGTTGATCTAAAATGATCCTCAGGTTTCTGATGTGGGGAACTAAGATAACATTTCTAAGAGAAGGAGATAAGAAGTTGAAGATGTGTATAAAATAGTCATGTAGAAATGCTGAGGATTTGGTTTAGTGTTTGAGTGTGAAGCTGAGGGGTGAGGCAGGTAGCTGGGTTTTATATGTCATCATTATAGAAAGAAGCAGAAACTAGGAGAATGTGCCAGATCACCCCAGGAGATGGGGTTCATAGCTCATCAGCAGCCTAAGACTGAAAACCTTGAAAAATACCACTTTTGAATTGCTGCTGCAAGGAAAGTATAACACAACAGAAAGGGAAGTCAATCCAAAACAAAAAGAAGAAAAATAGGTGAATTGTATGTTACAGAAGTCTAGGTAAATTAGCAGAAAAGCTCAACTACAACACTGATATATAACTAAAGACAATATCCATTTGTTTTGGTAATGAGAAGACAGCATGTACTCTTATTTGTTTTATTTGAATTTTGGCCCAATTTGTCATGGAGTTAAAAGCTGCATTGTAATAGAATTAAGAAAATAAGGAATTGAAGTTCTGAGAGTAAGCTACTTCTAACAAAAGTTTGGAGAGGAAGAGAAGGAGATAAATGTTGAAATATTGACAGAGATGGTGTGGTCTGTTTTTTAAAATCACTTTTGGTTGCTGCACATGATCATGTGGATGTATTAAATGCTATAACTGTAGAGAGAGAATCTGCATTTTAGTAGAGATGACTATTGTAGTCACAAAACACAGGAAAATTATGATCTAATTACTGGAAGTTAAAACCATGGAAGGAGTTGAGTAAGTATAAATGATGTCAGGAACTTTAAAAAAAAAAAAAGGTGCGGCACAATCTTGGGGAAACAGTGCTTGGGAAGGGCACTAGAGGACAACTAGGGAGTCTCCCTTTCTTAGTTTCCTGGATTTGGGAGGCTAGGGGACCAGGAAATGTAAGGCTTCCAGTGAAGAGCAATATGGGTGAGTTGCTTTTGTCTAGTGAAAGTCTTAGTTTTATTAATAAAAAGTAGCAAATAAACACATTGGAGAAAGAAGATGTAAACTCAGATCTCAAGGGCATGAGAGTAACATTAGTAGAGACACTTCATAGTCATGGTTCTGGAACTCCAGTCCATAGGGACATAGGTACAGAAAGGGAAGATGGGCTTTGAAGGGATGGTACTTAGGAAGACAAGTGTGCTTGTCATGATAAAGGGTGGCTAAAGGGCCCTGAGAGTAGCATAAGAATGCAGAACACTAATAGACTGACCAACCCATCATGGAGCTCAGCTTCTGCAAATTAGCTTTGACTGGCCTTAGAGGGCTAGTAGAGACATTGTAGATTCCTGTGGGTGAGAAAGAATGGGAAAAAGGTTGAAGAATAGAGGGATATCTTCAAGCTAGACAGTAGAATATAGGAAAGCTGCCACAGTTACCCAGTGTCTTACTTAGCTTACAATGGCATCTCCTAGATGACTTTTTTTTAATGTTTAGAAATCATAGGAGATAGGCCCTGTAGATATGAACAAGAAGTGGAATAATTTCCCCTTATGTTACAAACTGCATTCATGTCTTCAAAAATGTTAGGATGCCAAAGAATCCAGTTAGCTTGCAAATATTTATGTGGTAGTGCTTGTTTTTCACCTCAACAGCTGCCATTGGGGCTCCTTGCTCACTCTTATAAAAAAGGTATTCCTCTCGGTATGACAGTGCTATGCAGCTCTTCAACATGCCAGGAATATCTTACAAATATTGTTGGGCTAGTGAAACAAAGATTTATCCAAGCAGCAAAAGTACATTTTTAAAATGCCAAATATTATTTGATTGTTATTATTTTCTTTTTCCAGCCTCACATCTCTGAAATTACCTCAGAGTGAAATTTAGGCTTTTGTGGATTGGGTTGTGACAAGTACTTTTACCTCGGAAGGGAGCACCATCATATATTTCCAATTGTTTGTGACACAGAAGCTGATTGTTTCTTCTGTGCTTGTGTCTATATCTACGATGAGGGATGGAGGGCTTTGGAAATCTTAGCCAACTGGTTCTCACAAAATTCCTACAATGAACCGGTAGGGTGATTTTTAGTGACCATTTTGTAGGTGAGGAAATAGAAAATTTCAGTCCTGACAAATTACTTCTCCAGTATCAGAGAGTCAGGAAGCACATTGCCAAGAAAGGAATTCAGGTCTTTTTAAAAGTTGAATGTTATACGAGTAGTAATCTATTGTGCAATCTGAGAATTCATTTATGAAATTTTAGAGCCAAAATGAATGAAATGCTGGTGTTTATGGAAATATTTTGCTGTTATTCAGTTCTGCCAAATAATACTCTGTCCTTTATTTCTTATATCCTTGCCTTCCTACTACTCAATAACAGTGTAAGAATAAAATTAGCAATTTATGTTAAAATATGTTGTAAATTTAATGGTAACATATAAATATGACATTTATGTTGATATTATTTACAAGTATATGTATTATTTTTGCCTTCATTTACATAAGTAAAAATTTAAGTGGTCAATGTAACAACACAGTATTTGTAATCTCCTGGAAGTCCATGTTGGGGGGTGTATGTGAGGAGAGCTTTGTTTGTAAAAATGGAGCCTTCCTGCAGTAGTAAAGATTTGTTATTTTTCTTCCTTCGTGGCAGAGGCAGGGGAAATCTGTTATATATAAGAGCTTGACTGTCTTATATATCTTTCTGAAAATTACACTTAAATATAAGTATTTGGCATTAGAAATGCCATAATCTCCCTGAGAAACAGCATTAGCATTGATAGAGCATAGCAGAACTTAATAGCACAGACCACAAAGCACTGTGTTCTGAGTAAATGGGTGGAAGAAATTTTTTTGATACAAAGGCTTCACCTGACCAGAGACATCATGTTGTATAATGATGGAAGTGGTATGGAGTTAATATAGTTCCTCCGCTGAATGTGTGACATTTATGCTGTGGTACCTTGATATCTTGGCTTCTAAGGAATGCATTAAGCATGATGTCTCTATTTAGAAGCATTTATTTAGAAGTAGGCCTGACATTTTCAGGGCAATGCAGAAAAAATTCATTGAGTGATGAACGTGGGTATGGACATAATGGCTATTACAAGAAGCTGCAAAGTTTACTAAGATATATCCTTATCCTCTAAACACTGCCAGCTTCAACTTGGCAAATAGCATTGCCAGGTACCTTCCTCTAGGAATACCTTCCCCCCAGATACTCTTGATTTATAGCTTCTCTAGCCTGCTCATACTTCGCTATCCCAATTGCCTTGCTCACCCCTAATTTCATACAGTATATCCACCAAACTGGATCCCTTCTGTATTATGAAACTACTCCTGCACATACTTCTTTTCTTCTTCCAATCTAGGGAAATTTCTCTCCCTAGAAATACCTCCACTGAAAGCTTTGCCTCCTGATTTCAACTTCTCCCTTGGAGCCTCTTATACATTAGTTTCATTATTACCATGAAACTTAAACAACCAAGAAACAAAAGCAACCCCCTCCCTACACATTCTCTCACTACTCTTTATAACCATCCTTCTCCACCTCACCTCAGCTACATTTATGTCCCCTTTTGAACCTAATGTTTATTTGTGCTGCCTTTTATGATTTCATGGCCAAACTTAGGAAGTTTGTCTATTTTATTGGTCTTTTGAAAGAACTAGATGTTTTCTTTGTTAAGATTATCTCCCTGTTCTTTTGTTTTAGTTGGTTGATTTGCTTTCTGTTTCACACATTTTTGCTGTCTAACATCCTTTTCTTTCCTACAACCTGTCTATTTTTTTTTCTGGGGCTTTGTCAGTTGCCTTAAAAATTTATTATTTTTAATTTTCCTTCTTTAAAGCTATACATTTATAACTTTAAGTTCTACTTTAATTATAATCTAGTAGTTTTGAATTGTAAAGCATTTTGTTTTTTTACTGTTCAGTTTTAACTTGTTATTTCCTTCTTGAGTAAGCAGTTATTTTTGTATTTATTTATTGTATTTAAGTGTGAGGTTTCATTTGTTTGTTTTGTTCGCAGTCATTTTTCTATCAATTTCCAGTTAATTGTCTTGAAGTGGAAAAAAAAAAGCAGTTTGTATGATACGAACACTGAACATTTTAAAAGCCATTAAGACTTCCTTATGACCTAATATAGATATAAATATCTTAATATTTCATTGAAAAGAATCATTTTGTTATGAATATGAGTCAATGATTTATCGATTTCCAGATGCACATTTTCTCACACTTCAACATATCTGAAACTGATATATTTTATAATGTACTACATCTTATGATATAAACCTGATTTAAGGTCACCTTCTTCAAAAGAAGATTTGAGTTTGTTTTTGCCATCAGTTAAGGGCACTATGTCCCTGAAACCACTTTACGTTAAATCCTCTGCTTATGCTTCAGATTTTTTCTTTTTTGTTTTTATCTTTGTTCATTTTTTTTAATGAGACCTGGTAGTATGAATTCAGAAGAAAACTGCATGATTTCTGAGTTATGATTCAAATTGTCAATATTAACTTTTTTGTTTCCGCTTTCTGTCCATGCCAGCCTTGAGAAAAGTAAATTTCCTTAGGGTCCCTTTCTAAGAGGAATCTCTCATTGTCTTTTAGATGAGTCCTTTTGTTTCTTGGTTTATGCAGGAGCAGTAGCCTCTAAGTCTCTTTTAAAACTCCTCAATTGGACTATTTCTCTTTCTTAGTGACACATAAAATAATGTTAGTTTTAAAAATCCATGGCAAGTTACATTAGTGAAATATGGTACATTTAAAAAATAAAATCTATTAATTATCAATTTCAAATCTATATCAATACAAATTTGTAGGCGGCTACATTATACTCACCTACTGTAACTGTGATAGTTTCGGTTTTATCTTTAATTCTGTGAAATTTTTAAACTTCATACATTAAAACTATCTGGTTTCATCATCTTAAAGAAATGTTTTTTTTTTTTTTGCCATTATGCAGTGACCTTTCTTATTTCCACTATTGCTGATTGTCTTCCCCTCTTTATTGACTAATATTTCTTCCACAGTTTTCTTTCCTCTGATATATATTTTCTACTTCTTTATTTTTATTTTCCTGGGCTATTTTGGTTTAGACATTTTTTTTTTAATAAACAACATTTATCTAAAACCTTTATTTTAATATCCAATCTGATGGACTCTCTTTCATAGATATTTTGTTTCTTTATGTTTATTAAGATTGATGATATATTTTTATTTCTTCCTCCTAATTTAGTATATGCTCAGATCTTCTACCCCCATCCCCCACCCCTTTCTGTTAGATGGAAAAATTTTTATTACTCTCCCTTTTGGTTGAATTAGACTTTGTAGATTTTTAATGGTTATCCTTAAAACATAAGTTTTCTTTTTCTTTTTTCTTTTTTGAAACTGAGGATTGAACCCAGGGTAGCTTAACCATTAAGCCATATCCCCAAACCTTTTTTAAATATTTTATTTTGAAATAGGGTCTTACCAAGTTGCATAGAGCCTCGATAAGTAGCAGAGGCTGGTTTCAAACTTGCAATCCTCCTACCTCAGCCTCCCAAGTTGCTAGGATTACAGGTGTGTACCACTGTACCCAGGAAAACAAGTTTTCTAACAAAACTAGAGTTACTACTTATTTATTTTTTTCTCCTAAGCAATATTAGTATTATTTCATCCTAATTTACTTGTTTTTTTTTTCTTTTTCTTTTTTTTTTTTTTTTAGAGAGAGAGAGAGAGAATTTTTAATATTTATTTTAGTTTTCGGCAGACACAACATCTTTGTTTGTATGTGGTGCTGAGGATCGAACCCGGGCCGCACGTATGCCAGGCGAGCACGCTACCGCTTGAGCCACATCCCCAGCCCTTACTTGTTGTTATCTCAAGTTTTAGTCACCAGTTTATGCTAAAAAATCAACAATTATAGGGCTGGGGTTGTGGCTCAGTGGTAGCACACTTACCTAGAGGCACTGGGTTTGATCCTCAGTATCACATAAAAATAAAATTAAGGGATTGTGTCCACCTACAATTAAAAATAAATATTAAAAAATCAAAAATCATTTAGGAACTTAACTAATAATTATATTTAGTAAATTTCTCTTTTTAGCACTGTTTCTAGGCCCTTCTTCCATAGCTTCTTTTCTTGTTGATGAACATTCTTCAGTAGTTCCGAAGGTTTTCGGTTAGCACTTCTTTGACCCATGAGTTACGTGTAGCATGTTTTAAAGTTTCCAGATGTAAGGGATTTTTCAAGTTGTCCCCTTTTTTTTCATAATTACATAGAAATTACATTAAAGAAGATTACAGCATGAGACATGTCTTGCTTTTTTTCAACTTGCTTTATGGTCTAGAGGATAATCAATATATGTAAGTTTTACCAATTGTGCTTGAATACAGAGTTCTGGTGTTAAATATACTGTTATATATTAGTTTAGTATTTTAAACTGGCTTAATAAAATTGTTTAAATATTCTATAGCTTTCCTGATTTATCTATCTATCTATCTATTTATTTATTTTGGCCTGCTTGTTATCTGTCAGTTATAAAGTATATAGACTTATGTGGTAAACATGTCACTTTCTTCTAACAGTGCTGACATTTTTGTTCTGTGTATCTTTCCAGTGTTTTTGTTTTGTATTTCCAAATTTAGAGTTGTTCCATCCATCTTCTTGGTGAACTTAATCTTGTTTTCAGTGCTATCTCTTTTCTGGTACTCTAACAAATATGGACCTGCCTAGTTGTCTCAATCTGTCTGGTGTGTCTGCTTCTCCTCATTGGACATCACTTCTTCCAGGCCTGTAAGAGAAGAGCCATTCGCTGAATCCTTTCATTACATAATAGCTAACTCTGTGACTCCTTGGGGTATAATCTCTTCCCTTCCTTATAAGGCCTAGCACTTCTGTAACTGGATTTTGATGGGATATCACCTTCATTATTATGGCAGCCAAGAGAAGTAGGCAGCTTCTAAGGGGTCATTAGTTGTTTGATACAGTGTCTTCTAGCACAGGAGAAGTTCTAGCTTTTACTGGAGAAGAATGGGCAATCTCTACAAACTTTTAAAGTTTTCAAGATCTCTGCCTATTTAGGATTTTCAGGATCCTAAATTTTCTCAACTATTTCTACCTTTAGTTTAGCATATTTCCTTTGAACATTTAAATGTCTCTGGCACGCTGTAGCTCTTAACTATTGGATCAATTTTTTTCATTCTCAGCTATTTCTGTCCTTTCCCTACAGGAGATAATTGCCTCTTTCTAAGTTACTAAGGGAGCCCTCTAGCAGCCTTTAAGTGCTTATTAGTGCCCTGGGTGTCTCATTATTCCTCTGCAGGGTGTCGATATGACTTAGCAGTAGTCAGCCAAATCCACTCTCTGTGTGGCATTGTTCTTACTATATTTTCAGTGGCCTGAATCATCTCACCTGCAAGGGCATTCATATACCAGGACGTTTACTCAGGTTCTCTGTGGTTATAACTTTAGCAATTGCATGGCCACGATGTGCCAGTGTCCCACAAACCACTGAAGATGGTGGGGTAGTGAGTGAACCTGTCCCCAAAACTCCATTTCAGTGTTTGTTTTCTCAGAGTACCTGTGGTCCTGCTGTTCTGTTCAGGTTCTCCAAGAAGCAAATGGACAGACAAGATTTATTGGGACAACCAGGAAGGAAGCCAGAGGAAGCTGGAACAACAGCTAATGTAACTTTCAGGAGGAGAGGGAAAGAAGGAAGCCTGAGTAGAAAAGCCTTAGACTAAAGTGCAGTTGCAAGGAAGTTTTGGCAAAGCCAATGGGAAGAGGCATCTAGTGTCTCCTAGGACTGCCCCTGCATCAGCATCCTTGCCATGTTCATTCAGTAGCCCAAAACCATCCCTGGCCTCTGTGCAAGTGAAGCAATTGGCTTCAGAGCACAGCAGATGGGTACCTTGCTCAACTTTGTATCCTATGGTTGGCAATCTACAAGATCTGAACTTACACACACACACACACACACACACACACATGATTTAAATACATACACACATATATTTTTGTTTATACATATGTGATTTAAATACACACACACACACACATATATATATATATATATATATATATATATATATATATATACACACACATACATGTGCATGTATTTTTTTTTAAGAGCCTCATTATCTTGCCCAGGCTAGCCTTGATCTCCTAGACTGAAGTGGTTCTTCTGCATCAGCCTCCTGAGTAGCCAGGACTACAGACATGTACCATTGAACTAATCCCATATATATATGTATATATATGTGCACCCATGTATATATATTCATGTGTGTGTATATATATACCCACAAATATATAAGTGTGTGTGTGTATGTATATATATAATTTCCAATTAGTGCTATTATATAAGAAAGCAATTGAGCTTTATCTATTGACCTATATTCCACAAACTTGCTTTACTTATTATTTGCAAAAGTTATTCTGTATATTCATCGGCATTTTCTACATAGATATATTTCTTTCCAATCTATATACCTTTTATTTTTTATTTTTACTTTTGTATATTAAGTGTATTAGCTGTAGGGTTTTGCAGATGTCTTTATAGATTTGAAGAAGTGTTGTTCTATCTCTAGTTTTCTGAGAGTTTTTTTTTATCTTTAATGATGTTTGAGTCAATCAAGTACTTTTCCTACATTAATTTATAACGTCATTATTTTTTTTCCTTTAGTTTGTTGATGTGGTAGAATAGATTACAGTGTTTGATTTGAATGGTGGACCCATCTTGCATAACTGGAAGAACTCGTACTTGGTCATATTGTATAATTATTTTTATTAATATCAAGTTCAACTTGCTCTTTGTAGAATTTTGCATCCATGACCAAGAGAGATGTTAGCTTATAGTTTTATTTTGATATAGTGGCTTTGTCTTGGTATTTGGTAATGCTGGCCTAGTAGAATGAGTTAGACACGTTTCTTTTTTTCGTTTGGAAAAGATTGTAGAGAAAGGTAACATTTCTTCTTTAATTTTTTTTTCTTTTTTATCTGTTCTAATTAGTTATACATGACAGCAGAATGCATTTCAGTTCATTGTATACATCTTCTTTAAACTTTTGATAGAATTTGTCAGCTTTCAAATCACCTGGGTCTGGTGAATTATTTTTTTGGAAGATTAATTGTTGATTTAATTATTAATATATATCTTTAGATCACTTGTGAGAAATTTGGTAGTTTGTGTCTTTCAGAAAATAGATATATTTTAGATCTAAATGTCAGATATTACAGAGGCTGGGTGAAGGCTATCTGGGAGCTATCTATACTATCTTTTTTAATTTTCTTTTAATCTAAAAGGAGTAAGTGGCTCACTGCTCACAGAATTGAGAGTTCTCTGAAGGGGGAAACAGAAATAATATATTTAATTCTAGTAATCTTAATTTTTTTTTGAATAATGATGACCTCTAATTTTTAAATTCGAGTGATCAGTGATAATAACTTTCAATTATTTAATGACATGGGTGAAAATTTCTGAATGTTATAGGATTAAATTGGAGACCCCTGAAAGAGAATAGAGTGGAAGGATGGTCTCTGGATACAGATTTCAAATTAAGTACTTAGATATTAAATTAGAAAGCAGTTATATATAAATAATGATTTCTTTCAAAGAGTTTACATGCTAAGAGAAATATATCTGAATGGAAAAATTTTGTATGTGTTTTTATTATTAGAGAAAGAAGCTAATAGGAAAGGAGAGATTTTAGGTGCTGCAAATAGGGGACAATGAATTCAGTACTTCCCTAAAGGAAGTAATGGGTAGGATAAAGACTGTGTAGATCAAGAATTTAGTCTTGACTAAGAAATGATGAAGGTTTTTTTGCTCAGAGAAGAAGGTACAGTTATATGGAAAAAATTGGCATGGTGAAAAATTACGTAAATTAGTAAAGCAAGATTTTTATAAAAGATTTCCATTATTTCTAACCTTAGGATTCATAGCATAAGAAGAATGGAGGGCAACTTAGAAAAAAAAATCTGGAGCATACATAAATTGGATATAAGGTGTATAAGAGAAAAATTACCCTAACATTGTTGACCATATTTGTTGTCTAGATTTAGGAACTTTCTTGGTTGCTTTATGATCATCATGGGTTCCATCTTGCATTGTCCCCTCTGGGACATTCTGTGCCTAAAAATGTGTCACTTGGATTTTCAAGTTTCTGTAGTTTCTTTGAGCTGATATTTTTTATTGTGTAGGGAATTAGCTTTTTTTTCTAAGACTAATTCACCATTGTACCACAATGTTTCATTTTAAAAGGAAAGAAATACCAATTTATCCTGTTACCATTTTGAGTTCCTGTGATTTTTTTCCAGTGCCTAGAGCAAAATGACTGGCATAAGTGTATTTTTTGTGTTTTTTAGGAGAAATGGAAGACCTCTCAAAGGCCTTTTAATAATAAGAAAGGGAATTTGTTCTTCCTTCTTGGGGTAATAAAATATGTTACATTTCATGTAAGTTCTTACGAGGGATAGAGGACATGAAGATGATGATTTAGAGTTCCAAAAATTGCAGTTACTTGTGGAAGTCTTTTACTGAAAATAGATCTTTCTCTTGAGATTTTAGTTTGTTCTGAAGAATAATATTACAAAATCCAATGTTGCACAATAAAAAAAGCATACACAATGGAAGATTTATGATGATGATCCTTGGCAGCTCACTTAAACTGGTATGCTCCCTTGGCCTCATGTTTAATACCAAGTTGCTTTATGTTCTTGGTTCTTGTCTATACAAACTAAACTGAGTTCTATACATTCAATTCTCATTCTGTGTATAAATTCTCATTTAGTGACCAGCCTTTTTGCTTTATTTCAAAAGGACAATGATAATTGAAAGAAGAAAGTAAGAGGGAAGGTCACAGACGAAACAGAGAAGTCAGATCCAGGTCTCCACTTAGACTGGGCCAGGACTGAGTTGGTAACTCCCTGGCCCAGAAGGCCAGGTCAAACACACATGTGTGCATGAGAAATTATCTCATCAGGGGCTGGGGTTATGGCTCAGTGGTAGGGCACTTGCTTAGCATGTGTGAGGCACTTGGTTCTATTCTTAGCACCACATATGAATAAATAAAATAAAAGTCCATTGACAACTAAAAAATATTTTTTAAAAAATGATCTCACCAGACACTTCATGTATACCCCAATACCAACTTAACAGTGTCTCAAAATAGCCTGAACTGCCACATTGGCAGTTGAGCCAGGGAGGGAGGCATTTGGTCTCAAAACCTATTGGCATTAGTTTTAGTGGGAGAATAAATTAATAAATGACCTGTTCCTGTCTGCACAGGGCTTAGAGATCCAACAAGACATGAGAACAATGACTTGTATCTGAATTGTGTCATTAACTTTAATGATAAGTACAGCTATATTTGTGGTAGGGGGTGGGGAGGTCTTTCAGCAGACATTTTTGCTCAGCTGTTGACTATGACATGTTTGTTAAATAGGTATTGGGAAGCTGTGTCTGTGTACATGAACTGTATGTCATGTACTGTTAAATATAGTCATATGAAATAAAGTCAAGACATGATATAATTCTCTATTTTTTATATTTTATGATCCCAGGATAAAAAGATATCTTTTATTTCTACATAAATGAAGTAAGAATTGTTCATGGAGAGGGGCTACTCTAAACTCTCTTCTGAGCCCAGTGAGATGATAAGTAGAGAGGAATGGGTAAGGGTGGTCACTCACTCTGACACTGACTGGCTATCCCCCAGAAGACTGATGTATCAGAATCAGTTTTAATTTCTATAAATGGCATGGGTTATCTCACAATTATGTAGGGATATAGGAATGAGGGAAAGGAATCAATCTCCTAAACTTCTCCATAAGAATAAATCCCAGGTCTTCTCACACTCTGAACACATCATGAAAGCTAAAGAGAAACCTTTTGGTAGCTGCTATGGTGATAGTAAAACCACCACTTGTAGATCTTACTATGTGCCTGGCAATACCATGAAGCCCATCACACACTTCAGTACATTTAGTCCATGCAAGGGGCTGTTTAGATAGGAAATGCTATCATTCTCTGTGTATTTGTGTCATTTTCCTTTCAAGATGAGGTCTACTTTGGATGGAGCCAGAAGTACATCTTGATCATTCAAACCCAAAGTCTATGCTTTTTCATTTGGAGCTATAAGGGAAATGGAGTGACAGGTTTCTTCTGTTATAAAGTTCCCCCATATCCAAATTTCTCCCAAAAGTATCTAGATCACTTGATCAGCAGACAGTCATACTTTAAGCAAATAAACAACTTCTGTGTGCCAGGCACTGTTCAAGTGCTAGAAATAAAGCAGTGAACACAAAGGGTATAATCTTCTTATAGAGGTTAAGTTCTAGTGGAGGGAGACTGTCATAGTTTCGATCTTAAATGTCCCCAAAAGTGCACAGGTTAAAGGCTTGGTCCCAGCCTATGGCACTACTGGGAGGTGGTAGAACCTTTAAGAAGTGGAGCCTAATGGAAGGAGGTTAGGTTATTGAGGGTGTGCCCTTGAAGAGATATTAAGACCCATTCCCTCCTCTTACTCTCTCTTTGCTATCTCATCTCCATGAGGTAAGCAGCTTACCACTACATACTCCTCACCATGTTGTTCTGTCCCACCACGGACCCAAAGCAGTAGGACCAAAATCTCCAAAATTGTGAACCAAAATAAACCTTTCATCCTTACAAGTTGATATTCTCATATATTCATTATAGTGATGGAAAACTGACTAACACAGATCCCAGTAGTTCATGAGAATACAGAATATCTTGTATGTTTGATGGCAGTGAGTGCTGTGGAGATAAATTTTAAGTCAGGACTATTTGATAGGTCCAGAGTTGTACTTTTGCTTTCACTTTTCATGAGGATCTCACTAAGATACCTGATCAAAGATTCCAAAGAAGTGAAGGAGACAGACTTGCAGACACCTGGGTGAAGAGTATTCCAGGCAAATGAGGAACAAGTGCAGCCTTAGAATATCAAGTTCTGATAGGCCTGATAGATGGGAGCAAGAAACCAGTAGGAAAAGATGCATGATATTGCTGTTCTCATTAGAATAGAAAGTCTCTCTGGCATTAGTTAATAAAAAGTAAATCAAACTCCCAGTGATTCTAGAGATCAGCCCATCTTGAGATGACTCACCTTGATTGGTTTTATTGGACACATTCTTTTTGTCTAGAATCAATCATTTCTGAAGCACCCTGCCATACATTAAAATGTTCTCTCCTGTGTTGTTTTAGATATGCTTCAGGTTGCTGAAAAATAAATACTGGGAATTGCTTATCATTTTTTGCGAATGATTATTCAAGGGTTTATCTTCTTGAAGCATGTATTCATTCCATAGTAGAGAAACTATTGAAAGCATAGTAAACATCTGCGAGCACCAGTGAACATAGGACAGCCCATCACCCTGGGGCAAAACATGGTAGATTGCTTTGTTCTATACTTGACTTGTTGATCCAATGAAAATGTTCTTCAAAAAAAGTCATTAAAGAGAAATTTTATTTTTCTGTATCTTTGCCCTGCTGTGCCTTGCATATAGTTACAACCTGATTGCTGATGAGTTAAATGAAAGCACTAAGTATCCTATTCTAGGATTACAACAGTGTACATACCACCAAATTTTGGCTTCACAGGTTTATCTCATATGCCATTGGGAGTGAATTTTTTTATGAATTGGAAATATCTGATAGTCATAACTGACAATATTGAAATAGTATTTCTTTTGCAAAGAACATGCTTCTCCATAGAGGTCATAACTTGTGGCAAGAAAATGCTATTTGGGGGTAATTCCTAGCACCTCTTTTGGTTGTAATAAAAATTAAGTTTTGAGTCATTCTTTATCTGTATAATTCCCGGACAGAGAATTGCCTTTAAAACATATGAGAAGTTTAAAAGACTATAAAAAAAAGTTCTTCATTTGTGACGTGGCTTATTTTCAAATAAAGAAATTGAAGTTATCTATTTTTATTATCTGTGTAACGTAACTCATAGTCAAAAACAGTATCTAGTAAAGGTCTTTAAAGCAACATTCTAGCCTCTTAAAAATATTTCTAGAATGTCTTTCTAAATGATGCTTATAGTCATTACTACTTTGTTCTTACTTTGCATGTGCACATGCATTTGTGATTTAAAAGAAAATTTTTTATTATGTAAAAGTGAAAGATATGCAGAATTAAGCAGAACAGTGTAATAAACCCTCCATGGACACTCTTCCCCCAACTAATTTCAAATTTGTAGTCCATTTGGTTTCATCTGCACTATACTCTTACCCCCTTGTTCCCTCCCATATTATTTTTTAAGGGAATTCCCTCAAAACATAATTTCATCCATATATATTTTAGTATATATCTGTAAAAGGTAAGTCCCCGTAATAGGTTCCCCTCCAACATTTTTTCTCCTTTCAAATTTAGTTGTTGAAGGAACTAGATCCTTTGTCCTATAGAGTTTCTCCATAGTATGGATTTTCCTAATCCTGTCTCAGTGGTTTAATTTTACATGATTCTTTCTCCTACAGGAGAAATTCTCACAGATTAATAGTTAGTCCTAGCAACCTGATTGCTTTCAACTTAGAATGTTTTGATACAATCACTGTATGGGTGGTCAGGTTCTATCAAGAGGAAACATGTCATATTTGTTTGTCTTTGTGATATTTCTAGTCTTTGACAGTCAATCCAGATGTATTAATTCATTATGATTTATAAAATAGTGACCTTTTTGAATTTTTTTTTCCTCAGTCAGTAAGTTACTTTGTCTTTAAAGAAAATCTCCCTCATTTGGCACAGTCATTCAATGGTATGGTTTGTGTAAGAGAAGCATGACTTTTTTTTTTTTGAACCTTACTTTACCAATTTTTGGAATTATGAATCTCTAGCATTCTCCAACAGTGAACAATTTTTATAAAGCATTGTAATGAGCTCATGGAATTAAATATATAGATATGTTTTTGTCCTTTTAGTTATTCTCATTGATATGCAAAATGTCCCACCTCTAAGCTCACCATAAATTCTTTTGACATTACCTCCCTGATATTTTCTGTAATCAGATTCTCTAGGTGCATTTTGTACATTTTTCCCCCCTAGGCCTCGATTGAGCCATTCTTGTAAGCAGCTCTGAGTCTGTTATTTGGAATGGACTTCAGAGATCATAATCTAAATTCTCCTAATTATCTTTACAATTGAATTTGTATTGTGACTAGACTTTTCAGAGGATACAGCTGGAATTAACACACATTCTTAGCTTCACTAATAGTTGGCAATTCAAATTTTACTGTAAGATTTGACATTCTATGCTCTGTGTTCATACTGAGAATCCCATTTTTCTAATCTTTTACAGTATCTCTTCTACCAGTTTGTCTGAAGCCCATTTTCTAGTAAGTTGATGAACAATTGGTCATGAGAATAATATTTCTTGAGTTCTTTCATACTGAAAGCAGTTTTCTTGTTTTTTTTTTTCATTTGTTTTATAGTTGAAAGTCTGATTAATTATATAAAAAACACTTCATTCACACTTTCTGTCTTTAGTATCATATAAATATGATACTGCCTTGTTTTCAACATAGGATATTGCTGCATAAATGTCTAACTCTTTGATGTTAGTAAGATTCTCTTTATTATGAGGAGCTCGGTTTTTCTGCATGATGATTAAAGGATATTTTTTTACAATGATTTTATTAGTTTGATTTTACAGGTTCAGTGTTGGCACCTGTCATGTGAACACTGAATTTTTTTTATTTCCAGGAAAAATGTGTGGAATCATATTTTAAATTGACAAAGAAAAATGATATATATTTACCATGAACAATACATTGTTTTGCAATGTGTATACATTGTAAATAGCTAAACTGAGCTAATTAACATATGTGTTACCTTACATACTTACAAATTTTTTTTTTTGGTGGAAATACTATAAAATTTAATCTCATCAATTTGATACATAGTAATTGTGCACATTTATTGGATATAGTGTTATGCTTTTTTATATTGTATACATTACACAGTAATCAAATCAGGGCAATGAACAATCTATTTTCTCAAATGTTTACCATTTCTTTGTCGTGAGAACATTCAAAATCCTTTCTTCTAGCTATTTTTTTTTTTTTTTTTTGGTGGTGGTGGTACTAGGGATTGAAACCACCACCTTGCGTATGCAAGGCGAGTACTCTACCAACTGAGCTATATCCCAGCCCCTATTCTAAACATTTTTAATTGTTGTGAACTTACTGTACTTCAGAACACTAGAACTTATTCTGGGATGTAAGTGTAGCTTTGTACCCATTTACCAACTTCCTCCTAACCCTACCCTCCCTAAGCTCCTAGCCTCTGGAAACCATTATTCTTTTCTCTTATAGAATCAACTTTTTTTGTAAGGACTTTTATAAAGCACATGTTTTATAAAAGAATTTCTTATCTTCTATACTTGTAACTTTCTCTCAAATTTTTTCTGATTTTTCACTTTTATGATTTTTGAATACTTTTCATGTATTTTTTTCCTTGAGATATTTATATTATACTTACTAATTATTGTGTTCATTCTAGTCTAGTCTTCGTGTGCACAAATGGTCATTTTTAACTTCTGGTTCTTCAAGTTCTGGTTTTTCCTGTTCTGAATTGTTTTTTATGGTTCCTATCATTTTATTAATATCTTTTAGCCTGTTCTATATTGTTTTCATGTATATCTCATTGGTCTGCAGAACCATTATTTTGCTCTTGTTTTCTTACTTATTTGACAAGAATCAATCTCAATTGCCTATATTCTTTCTTTTCATCTCCTTGTTAGTCCTTCTTCCCCACGTATTTCTCTCTTTTCCTTACTTTCATTTTTTCTTGGTTAAATGAGGCTTAATTTATATGCAATAGAATGCAGAGACCTTACATGTTTTTTCAGTAAACAACAACCAAAACATGATTTAGAATAGTTCTGTTACCTCAATCTGTGTACTCCATACATCTCTGAAGAGATGATCTGTAATCTGATTTCTATCAACATAGATTAACTTTGTATATACTCAGACTTTGAATAAATGGATTTTATATGGCATGTATAATTTTGACTGTGGGCTGGGGTTGTGGCTAAGCGGTGGAGCACTTGCCTAGCACATGCGAGGCCCTTGATTCGATCCTCAGCACAACATAAAAATAAATAAATAAAATAAAGATGTTGTATCCAACTACAACTAAAAAATAAATATTCAAAAAAAAAAAGAATTTGACTTGGTTTCTTTCACTTATGTTTTTGAGATTTGTTCATATTGTTGATGTATCAGCAGTTTCTTTCTTTTTCAGTTGTTAAGTAGTTCCATTGTATTTATAGATCACATTTTGTTTTTCCATTCTCCTGTTGATGGGCATTTAGATTTTCAGTTTGGGGTTATTATTAACAAGGCTGTCGTGAATGTTCTTGTACAAGTGCTTTTGAACACGTGAATTGATTTCTCTTTGAATTAATACTTAGCAGTAGATTTCTTGAGTTATATGATATGTATATATTTAACTTTCTAACCTGTCAAATGCTTCCCCATAATGGTTGGCCATTTTACACTTTCAAAAGCAAAGTTTTGCCTTTCATTTATTACATTGTCATCAACCTTTGTCACTATCAGTCTTTTGATTGAAGCCACTTTCCATAATTGTGAAATGGAATCTTATTGTGGTCTTAATTTACATTTCTTTGATGAATAATGATGTTAAACACAATTTCATGGATTTATTATCTGTTAACATACTTTGCTTAGGTTTCTTTTATCTTCCTATATTTTTATTTGCAAGAGTTCATTGTTTATAAGAACATGTCTTTTGCCAAATGTGTGTATAAAAATATTTTCTCTTATGGCTTCTCTATTTTCTTAATTTTGTTTCTTGAACAGAATTTTTATTTTCATTAAGTCCAGTTTATCAACTCTTCCCCTTTGTAGCTAGCATTTCTTGTGTCTTGTCTAAGAAAGCTTTGTCTAAGAATGTAAAGATTTTTTTTTCTATTTTCTTTTGGAAGACTATGTTTGTTTCTTTTATATTAGAATACTTATTTCTTGTATTAAGTGAGCATATTTTTCCCATGCAGATATCTAATTGTTCTATCATCATTTGATAGTTTTCTTCCCCCATCTAATTGGCTTGCCACCTTTGTCTAAAATTAAATGGCCTTACAATTATGAGTCTCTTTCCAGATCCTTACATATATGCACCATAATCTGTTGACTAGTATAGTTTTATAACTCTCAAAGTTATGTAGTATAAATTTTTCACTTTGTTCTTTTTATACAAATATTTTAGGGCTGTTTTAGATGCTTTAAATTTCCATATAAATTCTACAATCAGCATTGGTTTCTTTAAAGAAAACATTTTGTTTGGGATTGCTTTGAATTTATAGAATAATTTGGGGTAAATGAATTAATTTCATCAATGGTGAGTCTTTTTAAGAATATATTATACTTTCATTTTCTTTAGGCTTTCTTTGATTTCTCTCAACAATATTTTATAGTTTTCACACAATTTTTATTTGATTTACTGCTAGTTATTTTATTTTTTGTGGTATAATATAAATTCCCCTTTTTTTCAAATTTTGTTTCTCCAGTTGTCCCTTATAGTATGTAGAAATACAGTTGATTTGTTTAAATATCTACCTTGAAGTTTACAGAATACTTATTAAATTTACCAACATCTGGCCTTGATTACTTTTGGAAAAGTTTAGGTTTTCTTTGTTTTGCACTCTTATTATTTAATTCTTCTACATAGTTAAGTTTAATTTTTTCTATAGCTTCTTGAGTTATGTGGCTCCCTCAGTGAGTTTACATCTTTCTTTCTAACATAGTCATTTTAAAGCACTAAATTTCCCTCAAAGTGCTGCCTTGTCTATAACCATACACTTTGATATTTTATGTTTTCATTTTTGTTCAGTTTGAAATATTTTCTAATTTTTATTGACCCACAGATTATTTATAAAAAAAAAAAGTATAATTAACTTTAAAATTGGATTGACCTAGACATTTTATTTTTGTTGTTGTATAATTTAATAACACTATGGTTTTGGGGGGGCTGACGGAGGTTGTGGCTCAGCCGTAGAGCGCTGGCCTGGCTATATATGAGGCACTGGGTTCCATCCTTAGCACCCCATAAAAATAAAAACAAATAAAAATAAAGGTATTGTGTCCAAATACAACTAAAAAAAAAAAAAAGAAAAAGAAAAAGTACTATTATGGTCACAGAATATGCTTTGAATAATTTTCATCCTTTGAGATATATTGAGTATTTTTTTTAATGTGGCTTATGTCACTGAATGTTTTGTGTACTCTCTTAAATTCTACCATTGATTTAATGTTCTACACCTGTCAGTCCAGTTAGGTCAATTTGTCAATAGTTACATTAAAATGATATTTTTGTCTAGTTCTGCCAATTACTAAGAAAGAGATGTTAAAAATATCCAATTATGATTATGGATTTATATTTTTCCTTTATATTCTGCTTTTTTTCTCTTTGTATTACTTGAAATTCCTTTATTAGGTGCATATATATATTTAGGATTGTTATGTCTTCTTCTTCTTTTTTTTCTTTTTCCTTGTGGTACTGGGGGTCAAATCCAGGGCCTTGTGCCTACCAGGAAGACTCTCTACCCTGAGCCACTTCCCCAACCCCTTGTTATATCTTCTTGATAATTTGATGTTTTTATCATGATACTATGAGGCTCTGGTAATTTTGCCTTGACATTTCCTTTGACAGAAATAGGACTGTGAAAACTCTGCTATGCTTAGTATTTTGGCATACCTTTTCTTACTGTAGTCATTTTTTCTTATTTTTATATGAAATTAGTTTTGCTAAACTTTTAGAAGGAAGAGATGATTGTAGATATCTTTCTAGCTTCACTACTGTGTATCTTCCTTTTTTTTTTTTAACATTTGTGTAATGATTTTTTAAAAGATCTCATTCTATCTGGGATTTTTTTCTCCCCTCCATTTTACCAGCATTTTCTAGTTCCTTTGTCCTAGAGTCTATCCTTCACCATTTGAATTCTACTCCCAGCATTTTCTGTGAGTGCAGAGCTTCACCTGAAAAGGGAGTTTCTCTTGGTAAGTAGGAGGACTTCAGATAGCCCAGACTGTTCTAGTCCTTTCAGAATTAGCTCCATATGTCCTTTCTTCCTGTCGAGGCATTGGAGTTTATAAAACCCTTTCAAGTTTCAGCTGCAGTACTCAGATTGTCTCTGATACTTTTCAGGAGTACTTTATCATAATTTAAACAGGGGTTCTCCTGTTTTTATGGTGTCCCTCTGTTTCTTCCTTGCTCCTCTACAGATGATATAAGTGCATGGCTTCTGTGTTGTCAGTGGTTTGTCCCCACTTAGATGAATTTGAGATTTATACTACCTACTGTCTTAGGAGATATCTTCCTGTGAGCTTTGGTGTGTGTGTGTGTGTGTGTGTGTGTTGCTATCTTCATTTTTAATGGGATTCAGAGAAATTCAAAATTAATTCTGTACTCTATCCATCTTTTGGAGCTATGTGGAGATACTTTATTACTTTGCAGAAAAGAATATTTGTATGTATGCAGTGAAAGAAGTATAGGCTGATCTTTTTTCAGAAAGGGCTATTTAAGAAAAAACATGAGCAGTTTCAGGACTGTTCAGTGACCTCTGGAGTTGTTCCTTACTCTGAATACTGCATTGTCATGGTTACTACATTTCTTTTTCTACTGTATCCTTATGTGCTAGGATCATTCTGAGAGAATCTCACAGTATAGCCAAGTAATGAGGAAGGTCCCAGATAAGACATCTCTCCTCTTTAATGACCTTATGTTGCTACAAAGTGTATAGGAACTCTTGCTTTCAGATTTAGGTAAAGGAATTCAGAAACAGTGTTGCCTATTCATATTTAATATGTAATATAAAATAAATTTGCATTAAAACATTCAATATATACTTTGGAATTCATAAGTCAGCCTCAATTGAATTAGTTAACATTTAGAGAAAATTTTTAGGAAATACGTTTGTAGTTCTTTAATATACAATGTAAAATACCTAATATGTAATGTAAAATAGTATGCAATATAAAATAAATTTGTTTTGTGTTAAAATATTCAATAAACATTTTGCAAATTTAATCCCCCCATTTGGACTTCAAAACCATTTTTTTAAATTGTTCTAGTTAGTTATACATGAGAGCAGAATGCATTTCGATTCATGGTACACACGATGGAGCACAAATATTCATTTCTCTAGTTGTGCAAGATGTAGTCATTCATGCAATCATACATGTACCTAGGGAAATAATGTCTATCTCATTCCACCATTCCTCCTAACCACATGCACTTTCCCTTCCCCTCATTCTCCTCTACCCAATCCAAAGTTCCTCCATTTTTCCTACACACCCCAACCCCTCATTATGGATCAGCATCCACATACCAGAGAAAACATTTGGCCTTTGGTTTTGGAGTTTGGCTTATTTCACTTAGCATGATATTCTCCACCTTCATCCATTTACCTGAAAATGCCATAATTTTATTTTCTTTTAATGCTGAGTAATATTCTATTGTTTTTTTAATGATCTCTGTTTTATTGATGAAAAAGTTAAAACACAATGATAATAAATGGTTTGTTCAAATAGATAGCTACAGAGTCAAGATTCACTCTTCCATGTCTGCCCTTTCTAAATTCTATATTCTTACCTTTTAACAATGTTTGTTTGTGATAAAGTTTCAAAATGTTGCAATACAACTGAATGGATTATAGCTTAGATGTATCTGTTCAGATAGACTGATCTGCTCTATGATAACTGATCTTATGAAGTACAAATACCAGAAAAATGTTCCAAAGCAATACCTGAGCAATAGAAGGATTTGAGACTTAATTTCAGCCTAGCAGGTCACAAATATTCTTTAAGAAAAATGACAAGTTTTCCCTGGAGGAATATATGTGTATTCTTAATCAGTTTTAACAAAATATGATTTAGATATGTCAGACCATTTACACACTCTGCTGCCATCTAATCTCTGGGCAGTTCCAATACTATCAATACATTCTTCAGACACAATGTAATGTCATTATCATAGCTGATGGCAGCTAAATTCTCACATAGTGCTTCTACTCCACAGTCTAATTCTTGACATTAATTAACTACATTGTAACATTTTTCCTAGTAGGCTAACCAGGGAGAAACAAAATTCCCAAGACCCACACATGCAATCAAATCAATGTTGTAATTTCTTCCTAGAATCTACAATCTAGTGTTCCTAAGAATATTGCTGCTCAGAGAAAATAATAAGGCAAATTTTAAAACAGCAGATTGTGGCAAACACTGGCATAAATCTGTAATCCCCGCAATTAGGGAGACTGAGGCAGAAGGACCTCAAGTTTGAGGACAGCTTCAACAACTTAGCAAGACCCTGCCTCAAAATGAAAACTAAAAAGGTTTGGGGAATGTAACTCAGTGGTAGAATACCCCTGGGTTCAAGCCCAGATGAAAGAAGGAGAGAGAGAGAGAGAGAGAGAGAGAGAGAGAGAGAGAGAGAAGAAAGGAAGGAAGGAAGGAGAAAAAGAAAGAAAGGAGAAAAAGAAAAGAAAAAAGAAAGAAAGCCGGGCTTGGTGGTACACACCTGTAATTTTAGGGTCTTGAGAGGCTGAGGCAGAAGAATTGTGAGTTCAAAGCCAGCCTGATTGTGAGGCACTTACCAACTCAGTGAGACCTGGTCTCTAAATAAAATACAAAATAGGGCTAAGGATGTGGCTCAGTGGTTGAATGACCCTGAGTTCAATCCCAGGTACCAGGAAAAAAAAAAAAAAAGGGTAGGTTAGTCACATATGCACACATTCGTCCCTAGGTTTTGGTTTTGTTTTCCTATCCATAGTCAGGGGTAGCTGTGTGTAGTGTTATTTTTTATGTTCAGTACTTAACCATAAATATCTCGTCTTTAAATGCTCATATTATTTTTCATAGTAGGAATTTGAAATCAGGAATATGGCAAACTAAATACAGAGGCATGTGTTGGTATTTGTAGGTATGTATACATATTTTTAATCATGACATTACATGAAGTTGCCTTCAAAGTTTTCACTTCAGGATAAATCAAATTTGAGCTCTGTGTAGGAGAAATAGTACTTGCCTTAGGCCAAGGGTTATTTGAATGTCACCATTTTCTGCAGCATTTCTGGCCTTGTTCTGACCAGCTGCCTAGAGTCCCTCACCATGCATAGTATTATCAATCATTGGCTTAGGGCCTTTTCTGAGCATTGATAATGAGTTTAGAAGACTTTTGTTAAGTTTTAAACCTACCATTTACTAATCATGTGTTCTTTGTCCAAAAACCCTTTTAAAACTCTGAGTTTCTTGTAGCTGTAATAAGATGCAACCTCTGAGTTGCAGCTTCTGAAGACTGGCCCTGATCAGTCCACTGTCACAATACTGGTTGCCATATGATAACTACTCAGTAACTACCATGGCAGACATTTTTGCTGTCTCCTAGGACTTTCTTCCTACAACTCCCCCGCCAACAATGTAAGAAGACAAATAACATACAAACAACATAATGTAATGTAAAAATGGAATACATATTAGCTTTGGACAAATGGCTAATATTATTTTCTTAGAGTATATAAATGAAGTATAAGCCCACTGCTTCCAATATGCCCAAACTTGATTTATAGTTCATTGCTGAAATATACAAGACACATAACAAGTGATTAAAAATGAAATTGGACGAGGGTAGTTGTCAATGTATAGAGGATTCTTGTCAGATACCTCTATCTCCATCTAAAACTCTAACATGAAACCATGAAGAACTATTGTTGGTACCTGAAGAGTTAGAATCCTCTTGGTAGTAATAATTGTGCATGAATGAAATCAGCATTTGGATGAGGAAAGGATATCCCATATTGGAAAGTAATCATAGCTTTTATGTTCTTGTGTGTATATGCTTTGACAGTTTTTTGGAGACTACAGCCTATTTCTTCATGAAACCAAAACTTGGAGAGAAAGAGGTGTCCCCAAATGTTTTCTTCAGTATCTGGCATGAATTCAGCTCTGACTTTAAAGACTTTTGGAAGAAAGAGAACAAACTTATTCTACAAGAAAGGTAGGTATTTTCTTTTTCACAATGGCATTTAAAAACTGGAATTTTATTAGGTGTAATACCACTGGAGTTGCCAACATTCATGGCCTGAATGAAAAATTAGATGACCCTCAGCCTGGGGCAGCAAGTCTAAAAGGGTGCTGACATTTGACAGAATTTGGAGTTTTAATAATAAGTGTCAGCCCTAGGCTGTGATACTACAGAGAATAGCTGGGGGGGGGCGGGTAGGGTCAGTTTGAAGGGACCACTATCTGGTAAAACAATTTTTGTCGTGAAAACAGACACACACACACACACACACACACACACAAAAGCAAACCATGTAAGAAGGGTCAAATAACCCCACTGGGATAATAAACCCGCTTACCACTAAACAGGATAGCAAGGGATATCAAGATAAGAGGAATAGTTTTTCTGTTTGTTTTTGATCAAACACATGGGATATTGTCAGTCTCACATTCTTATCCAAATGTCACCAAGAAACACAGATGATCAATAGTTTTTAAAAGGTCTTTCAATATTCTTGTGGAATTGCATCACATTTCCTAAAATAAATCTTCTCAGGAATGAAGGAAAATTTCTCCTGTTAAGTATATGAAACAATGTCTTTGTGATTATGAAATTCCACAGAGGGGTATTAAATATTAAGCCATGAAGAAAGCTAGCCCTCCCAGCTCAGCCTCCCTAAATAACTGGGTCTAGTGGGAAATGAAAGGGAAATTTAATCCACACTATAAAGCAAAGCCTAATACCGAACAAATTAGTGTACTTCCTAACATCCCTGCAGTAACAATGACTTTGCTTTAGAGCTTTAGAAAACATACATCCTGAGAGATTTGGTTCATCACTACCACAAAATTCCAATTTTCTGCTTACTGTCTTTATTTTAGTCTGCTTCCATATGAAAGCCTAATGTCAGCATAGGTTTTGGTATCTCCTTAAATCAGGTGAAATAATTGCTAATGTTTATTGAGCATGTAGAAAATGCCAGACCTGTGCCCACTCCTATGATTGCAGTCACATGTCTCTTAACAATGGGGACATGTGCTGAGAAATAAATTGCTGGGTGATTTCATGGTTGTGTGAACATCACAAACTGTGTTTATATAAACTTACATGGCCATGGCATCCCCAGGTAATTTACTTCTTTGGGATCATTGTCATATATACCATAAGTTACTGACTAAAGTGTTATACAGCACATGACTATAATTTCTCAGGTTCATAGATTTGTCATAGGAGAAGCTCCACCCCTGTGAATAGCGGATGGGAAAAAAGAGCAGTCTGGACAAAAGCAAAACTTATTATCATTATTATTATTAGTTGTCAATGGACCTTTATTTTATTTATTTTAACATGGGGCTGAGAATTGAACCCAGTGTCTCACACATGCTAGGCAAGTGCTATACCACTAAGCTACAGCCCTAGGAAAACACTTTAATTGTCATTCTAAACATAATGAGCTTCGATCTCAAAATGCATCAGTAGGAGTCAGCTTAAAAGTTGAGATGTTAGTAATTTAATAAATAATGCTTTAAAATAGACACATTTGAATCATTTTTACTTTCTTTCAGATTCAGTCATGTACTAAGTGATTTTTCTACTTAAAAAAAAAAAAGAGAAAAGCTTGCTCAGGTTAGAAAATTGTAAGGGAGAAACTTTTTTTAAAAAAGAAGCATTTGTAACCTTAGCATAACGCACACAACTTCCCTTCTTTCATCCCTAATCTAAACTTACTGCCCTAGAAAAGGATCTGAAACTCACTCACACTAAGATTGAAGATGGAAAAAAGTAGCATTTCACTTGGCATGAATATTTGCATCATGTCTAGGATTAGAGACCTTAATACTGTCATTAAAAAACAAATGACAGCGGAGGAATGGTATGATTTGGGCATCAAAGAGACAGAAATAAGTACAAGAATAGCTGCCCTGATGCACATCAGGTAAACAAGGACAGGAGCAGTCTCTTCATGGCTCTTACCTCTACCACCATGCCAAACATAAAAACTGGTGAGATGCCTCCTGGGAGAAAATGTTGAGACTGAGTCAGATGCACAGCTACTAGGCATACTCAGTCTCATCCAATGTAGCTTTGTGAGATACTATATTATCAGCAACAATCCTATTTCTATGGGATAATATATATTTGACATGCCTGAAATAAGCTTTTCCTCAACTTTCTTACTATTTTCTAACACCAACCAGATCTTTTTTATGCTGCTTGGTGCTTGTGGTGTCTCTTTCATGCTATGCGGCTCTTGGACTCAGGCTTGGTGACCCTACTTTGATTTTGGCAATATTGTGAATTGGCAGGATACAAGTACTCTTCACTACAGATTCTAATTTTACTGAATCATATGCTTTTAATAAATGGCTCAAAGGGAATACACGGCAGGTGAGAGAACGCTGCTCATCTTTTGACTTCTGACATTTGTTATACCTCTTAGCAAATGATAACCAACTCTTCTGAAGAGCAAAGTCATTCATCTGAAAGGAACAACTCGGTTCCTTTCTTTAGTGCAGGACCACCTACATAAGTTCTAGGGAACAATGTAAAACAAAAATGCCAGATCCCTGTTCAGTAATTAACAACTTCAAGACAGCAAAGCATTAAACCAAGCCCAGAACCCTTTTGTGAGTTGAAACCCAAGTGACTGCCCAACTGCACACCCTCTGGGTGTGCCCTTTTTCCATCCTATTTTCTGTAGTAAATGGATGGGTATTTCAGGAATGCTTTGAGGGCCCTGGGAGGGGCATGGATGGGAAATGAGGGTGTGGCCAGTTTAGAGTGGGAAACCTTTCATCAAGTCACCCTCATGTGAATAGAATCTCAAGTAGAATTACAGATACTTAAAAATGGGATGTTGTTCCCCAACTTTTTATTTCCCTCCACTGTTATAATATCTATTATCAGCATATTTTGCTTTAATGGCTTATCCTTTACTAACACTAGATCTATATTTTATACTTTTTTCCCCTTTTTTCTTTTTTCTGTTTGCATTTTGGTGTTTATTTCCCAGCAAGATGGTCCTCATTTCTGGTATAGCTATGATTTGTCACTTATCTATACCACCTTTCCTCTCCTAGTGTCTCTATAAATATTTGCTGATTTGACTTGTTACATCATTGTCTTTGACATGAACATGGAAATAAGAACTTAGCCTGCTAAAAAAATGAACGTGTTTTCTCACATGTTGATTATTGTAGGTCATAAAAATATCACTGCCAATACCTTAAGCAAAAAGAAAGACTTATTTATTTATTTACTTATACACTCAAACCACAGACATGCAGGGATGAAAACCTGCCTATGGAATGCAGATTCAACTTGCAGTCAGTGGGATAGGTGGGTGTGTCTGCACCTCTCTTTTGCTCTGTGTCTTTTTAAAATGTTCTTTCTGTCTATTCTTCCTTCTCTTCCTTTTTTTCTTTACTCTTTGTTCTTTATTTCGCTTTTTCATCTTCTTCTCTTCTATCTCTATCTCTATCTATCTATTTCTATCTCTTACCCCACTTCTATCTCCCTCTTTCTACCTCCTACTCTCCCGCAATTTTCAAGCCAGGCTGCCCTTTTCAGAGAGGGCACAGCTTACATTCTCACAACCCAGGAGCACAGACTACTGTTCAACTTCATCTAAACAAAATCCCAGAGGTTAACTCCAAATGACTTTTGTTCGTCTTTGGATCTGCCACAGTGGCCCTGGGATGGGAGACCCATCTCAGCAGTTCACAAACTAACTAATTACCATGATTGGTAATTTTCTTCATAGCAGTATCATTGGGGTGAAGAAAGAGCTGTTTCCTCTGCAAAAGTAAACAATAATCTACTGCCCTAACTTATCAAGCCTGTAAAAGTAACCCTTATAGTTACCAAAATATCTTACCATGGTGGATATAACCTGAACAATATTAGTGGTGTCCTTGAAAACTTCTTTCCTGATGAAGTTTTCCTTGCTTTAATTTGATATTTATAGATTAAATAATATCTTTAAGGGTTAAATCCTGTAATCATTTTCCTTACCCTGTTTTTCCTAATTGGTGTCTGGTTATAGAGTGGTAGAAACTCTGTATTTTCTGGCTTTGTCCTGGTAACTGGTATGATTTAGTTGATCTATTTCTTTTTTTTTTTTTTTTTTTAATTTTTATTGTTGGTTGTTCAAAACATTACATAGTTCTTGATATATCATATTTCACACTTTGATTCAAGTGGGTTATGAACTCCCATTTTTACCCCATATACAGATTGCAGAATCACATCAGTTACACATCCATTGATTTACATATTGCCATACTAGTGTCTGTTGTATTCTGCTGCCTTTCCTATTGATCTATTTCTTAAAATGGTGAATTCCTACACATTCATATTAAATAAATCTGCTCTTTTCTTGTAGGTGAGTTTAGGAAAAAAAAAAAATGAGAACTTTTTTTAGTTGCCCTAATTGCTAGCTCCAAAATCATAAAAAGGCATTTATCCTCCAAGAATCATTGTTTTCTAATCTGCAAAATTGGGTGATAAAACCTGTCTCAATGGTGTTGTGTAGACCAAATAAGATAATGTGGTAATGTATATAGTGCAGTATCTATGTGCTAGGTGATCAGTGGCTGTTTCTCCATCATTTAATATAAATGAAATCCCAATCATGGCTCCATACAATATGATGTGGTAAACTGATAAGACAAGTGGCATACTGATAAGTATTTTAAGAACATAGTCTGTAAATACAAGGTATTATTGTGACTCAGTTAATTTCCTGGCTATATAAAATGTCTTGGAGTCCAAGAGTAAATTTTTATATGGAAATGGTAGTATAACTTATACCTCCATATTTACACTGTGTGATTGATACAATGGAATCCATTTCTAATGCTTAGAACAACTAACCCATTGGTCTTTTGTCATAGTCAAAAAAAAAAGTTTTTTCACCAGGTTGCAAGTACGCAAACAGAATTGCTAATAAGAAATCCTCCTTTTTAAAGATCCAGACATGTCTTCACTGAACAACATGAAAATTAACTTTTTAAAAAATTCTATTTGACTATTTTTACTAGAAGATGGGAGTAAACTAACATTCACTTAACATTCCTATTTCGATAATTTGTGCTCAACTGAGTTATATGTTCAGATTTATATATATCTTATCAGGATAAGTTTAACAAGGAAGGGACCATTTTCAAAGCAATTGAGAATAAATCTGAAGAATAGAGATAAGGAAAGAATTATTCTTACGTAATAACGTATTTGTTGGATATCTAAGTGAAATTCCCTGTTGGAGTGCTATTTAGTGTTGTTGCCTTGCACTGATAAATGACTTTGGCCACCATTTACCCTTTTCATTCAGATACTAATTTCCAGAGAAATGACCCATAAAATAAATACTTTTCCCAGGGCCAACTTTCTATAACTGAAGCTTTGGCAGGATGATTGACACACTAGACAGTTAAGTAGTGGCAAATGGAGGCTGAGAATGTGTGGGACATCTCATTTGCATTCATGAATAGGAGTAATTAATTGCATTAACGCATAATAGGCAATTCATTCAACAACTATTTATGCCCTACTAGGTGCTTAGCAATGTTTCTGGCAATGTGGGTCTTACCCTCTAAATAGAAAAGCAGACCATAATTTAAACCTGTTTAAATTGCAGGTTGAAGAATAAACATCAAATAATTTTTTTTTTTTAAGAATCAATTGGAAGAGGTTCATTTAAAAAGGTTGTTCAAAGCTATGGGGCAGAAAAGATTGAGTGCTTTCCAAGAGATGGACCGTGAGATGAAGTGGATGAAATAGGCCAGCTCCTGATCACTCAGGCCCTTATAAGTCACACAGGTTGATTTTTGTTGCTCATCCACTAGAAACCATCCAGTATGTTTTTTAGGAAGGGAATGCCTGATTTGATTCATGGAATGAGAAGATGGTTGTTTGCCACATGTATAGAAAATTGGAGAATGGTAGTAGCCCAGGTGAAAGGTATGCATTCTAGACTAGAGTAAGCTAATAGAGACCATAGAAGAGGTATATTTGGGATACATTTTGGAGTAATGTTCACACAAACTTGCTATTCCCACATTCCTGAATGGACTGGTTTTGGGATCAGAAAATTTGAAATGTTAGTTCAGATACTGACAAGCGAATGTTAAATAGAACATTGGAGATCAAGATAGCAAGCTTCTTTTTTCATCTCCTAAAATGCTTTTTTAAAAACCGAGGTTATAGAAAGATCTGAAACCCTAGATATTAGGAAATTCACTTTGTAAACTTATCTTAAAAGGACAAGAAAAAATCCTAAGGTGGAGTTTAGATGAGAAAGAACTTTGTGTTTGCTTCTTTATCTTGACATATTCCAATAATTCTTTTATTTTTAATGGTACTGGGGATTTAACCCAGGAGCACTTTACTACTGAGCTATACCCCCAACTCCTTTTTTTCTTTTTCTTTCTTTTTTTTTTTTTTTTAAATTTTGTGACAGGGTCTTGCTAAGTTACTAAGGTGTGATCCTCCTGCCACAGCTCCCTTTTGTTACTGGGATTATGTTACTTGGCCACCATGCCTGACCAAGAAATGATTTTTAAGCTTTAGAAAATCTTCCTCAAAAAAACCTCAGGAATTTTATCTTCAGCATTGCAAAAAAAAGAAGAAGAAAGAAAAGTAATAATAATAAGCTGTGGGGCTGGGGCTGGGGTTCAGTGGTCAAGCACTTGCCTAGCAAGCTCATGACTCTTGGTTCAATCCCCAGCACAATGTAAAAAAGAAACAAGAGAAAGAGAAGGGGAGAGAGAGGAAAGAAAGTAAAAGAAATCCTTATGTTAAAAAGAGGCAGTAGTTCTAGTTAAAGCATCCCAACAGAGAATTGAGACCAACACCCAAGAAAATAGCTTGTCCAAACATATTTTTGCCTTGGTAAAAATTTAAGCATTGTCACATCATTTAATGTGTAGAAGCTTGTAAGGTTCTTAATTCTTAATTCCTCCTCAAAAATTCTTAATTTTCCCTCAGCATTTGCTAAAAATATCTTTTTGAGGACTTAGCAAAATTTATAGTAGAACTATCTTGGAGCAAAATATACTTCCTGGAGAAAAGATTTTTAAGAGGTAAATTTAAAATTTCTTTAGAATAATTTCAAGCAATTTAATGATAATAATCAGAGGAAGATGACTAGATCTCTTGGATTTATATAATATCAGTTCTAAGTTCTTAGGTTTGTGTGGATTTCTGCTTGGAGACAAGGTCTTATTTTTAAGATAATAGAAAACACAGCAAAGCAAATGCTCCCCATAGTTCAGTGTCACAATTTCTCCATACTAACTTCAACCCCTTCAGGCAGAGGAATTTCAAAGCAGTGAATCCCTCCTCCTGTTCTGCTTCAGGACTTCACTCTTATCACCCCAGTCCCATTATTGGAAGTGAAATTTTAGAGAAATTTAAAGAAATGGAAAGTGTTTCTTTTATACTTAAAAATGGGGAGCCTTAAGGTAAATAACAGATCATCAGAAATTAGTTATGAGAGACAAGATGGTCTCTACCATGTTGTCCATATTGGTCTCTGAAACAGGGTTGAGCTAATGACAGGTGTTAGTTCAGCACATGTTGAAATTATTTTATTTGACAAACAGCAGTTAGCTCATTTGGTTTTGTCTGCTGAACTCTGGTTAAGCCTTAGAAGCAACTATGATTTAGCCATCAAACTCAAATGTAAAAGTAATAATCAATGAAAGTGTGTGCTGAGTGTATGTGTCAGGGGCAGTTGTGGGATGGGGGTATCAAGAGTGCACGTCAGGATTAAGACGTTTTCAGAATGTACATGTCAGTATAGAAAAGAAAAAAGGCAGTCTCTGAGTATTTTGGGAGAGAAAGTCTAGAAAGTTTTAAGAAAGTAGATAGAATTGCTGTACTTAATATTAAAAGATACTGTACATTATTAGCCATCGAAGAAGTACAAATCAAAACCACAGTGAAATAAACTTTATGTTCAGCTGGGCGTGGTGGAGCATGCCTGTAATCCCAGCAGCTCAGGAGGCTGAGACAGAAGAACTGCCGGTTCAAAGCCAGCCTTAGCAATGGTGAGGTGCTAAGCAACTCAGTGAGACCCTGTCTCTAAATAAACACAAAATAGGGCTGGGGATGTGGCTCAGTGGTCGAATGCTCCTGAGTTCAATCTCTGATACCCCACACCCACCAGGGCGGGGGGAGGGGACTTCATGTTCACTAGGATAGTTTAAAAAAAAAAAACAGAAAATAACAAGATTTGGGGATGATGAGGAGGTGTATGGAACTCTGATACACATTGCTGGTAGAAGTGTAAAATAGTGCAACCACTTTGGAAAACAGGCAGTTCCTCAAAAAGTTAAACATGGAATTACTATGTGCCCCAGCAATTCCCTTCTAGATATATGCCTTAGAGAAATGAAAACATATCCAAACAAAAGCTTGTACACAAATGTTCATAATGGCATTATTTATAAAATTCAAAAATGAAAACAATCCATATGCTCATCATCTAATGAATGGACAAACACAATATGGTATATCCAAACAAAGTGTAGTATACTATACAATGACTATTCAGCAATTAAAAATATGTGAAGTATTGATATATAATTTTCAATGTGGGTGAACCTTGAAAATGTACTGAGTGAAAGAAGCCTGCCACAAAAGACTATAGCTCAAATTATTTGACTTATATTAAATGTCAAGAATGGGCAAATACAAATGGTTAGAAAGTACTCAGTCCTTGTCAATCTTTAGGAACTGGGAAAGAGAAATAGGGAGTGGCTGCTAATGAAATCTCTTTGTGGGGGGGTATGGATCAGAGGGTTTTGCATAATCCTATAAATGTACTAAAAAATAATCAAATTGTTCACTATACATGTCTGATTGTATAGTATGTTAATACATCAATAATACTGTTTTCAAGAAGGAAAGTAAATAGAATTCTCACATTAGATTTGTAAACCTAAATGGGGCCATAGTTCAACATAAGGTCAGCCTTCAGTGATTTCCATGTAGATGGTTCAGTTTTCGAATCCTACACCAGTTCTTCTTTTCCATACCTGGCACACTCTTGCCATTTCCCCTATGCCCATGTAGTTCTGTATGTTCTCAAGGAAATTAGATGTTTTAAAATTTTATATGAATATTAGCTAAATCAAATTTTAGGAGATAAATTTGCTGGAAAAGTTGTAAGAAAAGAAAGAATGGAAAGAAATCACATAGCTCATTCTGAAATCAAAACGATCTTTGTGAATGCAATTAGTAATTTATGATAGCTTTACTCTTCAGTGATGCTATGACCCAGTGCTTTCCCTACATAAACTCATTTCAGGAAATCTGTCATACTAAATGAAAAAAGTATATTGTCTGATTATGTGTGTGTGTGTGTGTGTGTGTGTGTGTTTGTGTCATTTTGAAATTATTCATGTGTTGCCAATAAAATCTGATCTACACAAAAGGAGAAAGTTTTTTTTTAAGTTTTCTTATAGACTATTTCCAATAGAAAGGGTAACTACTTAGAAAACCAGAGTAGGTTGTAATAAAAATGATTACAATGAATAAAAGTAAAAGGGAAAGGAATCTGTGTTGCTGTGGGGTAAAGACTTGTATCTTTTTCTCCTATTTAATGGAACTTCCATACCTTTCTCTGTATTATAGTTTAGATTTTAAATGCCCCTCAAAGGCTCCTATGTTAAATTCTTGGTTCCCAATGTGGGACTATTGGGAAGTGGTAGAATCTTTCAGAGGTGGAGCCTTGTAGGGTATGCTTTTAAAAGGGATTGTGGGATCCCCTTCTTTTCTCTTTCATATCTCCATGTGCTCCTACCATAATGTGCTACCATGGGGCCAACCAGTCTGGACTCAAACCTCAAAAAAAAAAAGAAAAACAACTTTTTTCTTTTTAAATTGATCATTTCAGATTTTGCTTTGTTTTGTTTTTACATTAACAGAAAGTGGACTAACATACTTTGGACATACGTTGGAAATCCCTGTCACTACATAGTCCTTTCTTTGGCCTTCCCAGGGCCATCCTTAGTTATTGACAGGGACTCACCTTCACTGGTCTTTAGACCTGGGTACTGCTTGAGGGGCTTGCTTCTGTTTATTATACAATTATGGTTAGAAATGGGATGTCTCAACATCTATTAGGTCATTAGAAGAATTTTGATCTCATAGAAAGGAGAATTGTTTGAGGAAGGCAGGGACAGGAAAAAGACTTTATATAGGGCTTAGTAGCCAGTGGACACTCAATGAAGATTAATCATGCTAATGCTGAGGAACTGGCTGTAGAATTACAATGTGGTCTTGGGTATTGACATTTCTAGTCAATATAAGTGTGATCAATTGAACTATAGCCGTGGCAAATCAATATCACATGGCTTGGGTTATTTTTTAGTTCATGTGGAAAGATATTCATATTTTTTTCCTCCTTAAAGTAAACTTTAAGTCATCATCATCTAAATTATTTTATATATAATTTTCCCAACCTTATTGAGGCATAGTTGACAAATAAAAATTATATATTAATATATTATGTTTAAAACATGATGTTTGCATATATGTATACATTGTAAAACGACTGCTATATACATCACCTCACATAGCTAACTTCTTCTTTTGTAGTGATAATACTTTAGGTATACTTGCTTAGCAAATTGTAAATATATAGTACATATTAACTATATCACCATGCTGTACATTATCTCCAGACTTATTCATTGTATAACTGAAAGTCTGTATTCCTCCAGCAACATATATATATATGTGTTTGTGTAGTTTATATACATATATATATATGTATATATATATATATATATACATATATATATATGTAATATATTATATGTAGAGATGTCATATATATACTACACACAAACATATATATCACTTCAAATTTACACCCTAATGTTTTTGGTATTTTAGGAGCTATGATTTTGAATTTTTAGAAGTACTAATCTTGCAGAGTCAAATAAATGAAAATAGAATTATATCTAATATAATTACTAACATCATATAAATCTCTTAAAATTACAACACATAAGCTTTCAATCATCATAATAATATTAATATATAGACATACCAGCAGCTTTTCTGCTCAATATGTTTTAATGTTGTCTTATTTGAAGCCCATGAGCATTTTTATTTTGTTATTGTATCCTATTTTGACTTATTTTGTCTTTGTTTCCCGAGTAAAATCTGAGAATCCCTGCTACTCTGAATGACTTTCTAAGTTTGAAAAATTTATTTAATCAACTTTATCTGTCATTTTATCTTCTTGGTAATTTTAAATGAACATTTAAATCCATCAGTGTTGTCTCCATGCTCTCCCACTTGGCCTTGGCCATGTTCCACCTCCAATTGATTATAGAGGCCAATCCCTTCATTTAGGAGTAGCAGTTAAGCTGGCACCCGAGTGTCACACACTGTATCTCAATGAAAGAAAGAGTTCCAGGCCAACATGTCTCCACAGCTCATTGATCTCCCTCTGGAGATAGACTGGTATGTCTCCTTACAGAGTCCTTCCTTGAATGATTTAAAACTTGATGCTGAGCTGTATAAAGTCCTGTTTATCCAAACAGCTATCCAGCTGTGCCTACAGAGTGGGGATCATCCTGAGAGCTACCACTTCTAACTTTACACAAAGGGTATGCAGACCTCTCCTGGCCTGATCTGCCTCTCCCCTTGCATTGTGTGGAGTTGGCTAATGGCTGGAGCTGGCAAAGGGAAAGCTAAGATTGGAGAGGGAAGATATCTGTATCCTTGTGCTGGTGCAGTCAGGAAGTAGACGTCCCCTGTTCCTTGGAGACAAGAAAATTTAAGCTTCCTGGCTATTTGTAAAGAAATATTAATATTTTACTGAATAGTGTTGATGAGCACAGAATTAGGGCTGTGTTGCCTTGAATCTAAAGCTGTTTTGCTGTGAGCGGAGTGCTTGTAGTCACTCCTATCTCTTCTTGGGCTTTACTGTGTTCTTCTGCCCCCGGGGTGGTTCTGGGGTTGAGCTGGGAGATGACTTGACTGGAATGTTCCCTAGAGGAAAGGCAGTACCCTGCATTAGAGTGCTGGCTGCTCGTTCCCTGAGAGAGTTCTGATCCCCTGAATTCCATTAATCCAAAGATGACCTTTGTCTCTAGCAAATAAGACATGGAAGAGTAGAACTACTAAGCAGTAGAAGGTGTTCTTGACTTAGTATTTCATCAAGGTAAGCCTGTGGTAGGAATAGGGGGAGGCAGCCCACAGTCATAAGACATGATAGAAACACAGTGTTATTTTTTAAAGAAACAGAATATGTTTGCAGTAACATTAAGGATTTAGTATTTTGCTCTATATATTTAAATGCTATTAATAGTTCTGTTTTATGATATGAGCATCTAAATTGGGCTGCATCTGTTATCACATTGAAAAATGATAAAGACTGCAAATTAAGTTATATTATAGGCATTCACTCTTTTCAGGGCAGGGGAGAGTGGGAGTACCAGGGATTGAATTCAGGGGCATTCAACCACTGAGCCCCAGCCCCAGCCATTTTTCATATTTTATTTAGAGACAGGGTCTCACTGAGTTGTTTAGTGCCTCGCTGTTGTTAAAGCTGTCTTTGAAGTGGGAATCCTCCTGCCATTAGCCTCCCGATCTTCTAGGATTACTGCACCAGTGTGCCAGCTTAGACTTGCACCCTTAATGTGTTGAATACTCATAAATAGGCATTCATTTCTAAGTTAAAATAGCTAGAAGTGGATGTTTAAAGTGAGAATCCCCATCCTTGAAGTTTTAATTTGCCAAAAAATATGTATTGGAATTGAGCCTCAAAAAATTGTTGAATAAGGAAAAGGAGGTAAAGTGCTAATTATCTAATCTTTAAAATATCATAATTATCATTATGTATGTGGTCAGTATATAAGCTACCAAAATGTATTGGAGATGATCCTCTGAAAATTGTTGCATAAAGAAAAAGGAAAGAGAAAACAACCAACTCTTTCATCTTTAGAATATTCTAATTAATATTATGGGTCTAGATAATACATATTTTGCAAAAATAAAGCACATCAGACAAAAGGTATATCCAGATATATCTTAATTTTATTAGGTGAGATTATTTTTAAAAATTAACCTCTAGAGGCAAACTCTTACAGCCTTGGGTGGGGGGGTTGAACATTTTTGGAAATTTTGATAAAATTCCATTTGGCCACTTTAAAGCTTTCCAAGAATATGTGGGAGATAAGTAAGATGAGGTATAGTTAGAAGAAGAAAAAAAGTGTATTTTATCAGTTGAGAGCATTTCCAGTGTTCACAAATAGCTCAAAAACTTTCATTTTAAAAGTCAGACTAGATGTGAATATTAATGCGTTCTTAAACTCAAATGCTATTTTTAAGACAGAATATAGTATTTTAAGGTGTAATTCTGTATTGAGTTTGTATTTGGGTTTATTTCTCATGACCTCTGATTAGTTTTCTCAATGTTTTCAGTTTATAAAGGCTGAATGTTATAGTCAGTAAAAGAATGGCTTTTTAGTTTAAAAGAGCTAGATTTGACTATCTCTGACAGTATCTGTATAAGCCTCAGCACATTGATTTACCTCTCTGACCTCAGTTTCCCCATCTATAAAATGAAAGTTCTGACAGTACCCAGTTCCTGTAATTAATTATGTTAGCTACTAAGTACAAAACATTTAGCACAGTCTTACATATAGAAACTTCTCAGTTAACATTGGTTGTTGTCAAAGTCATTAACGTATTGGTATTATTGTCAATGCAATAAACTTGGTGTTAATTAGAAGGATTTGATGCTAAAATTCATAGAAGCTAAACCCCACACAATTCTATTCTGTCAACCATTCTTTTTTGTTTGTTTTTTGTTGTACTAGGAATTGAACCTAGGGGCAATTCTACCTTTGAGCTGTATCCCCAGCACTTTTATATTTTATTTTGACTCAGGTTTTCACTAAGTTGCCTAGGCTGGTCTTGAACTTGTGATCCTCCTCCTCAGCCTTTCAAGTGGCTGAGATTATAGACATGTGCCACTGCACCCAGCTCCACCATTCTTTCTCAATTCTGTTTTTTCCAAGGCATGAATTGAGGCAATACCAATTATAAGCTCTTAACTTTGAGAAATTACTTAATCTCAGTCAGTTTTAGCTTTCCAATTTGTACAATTGCAATAACAATCTCTAAAGTACATGACATTGAAGCTATTAATGATATTAAGTACAAAATTTCCAAGCCAATGAATAGCTCATCACTGGTGCTCAATATCATGAATACTACCATTGATTTTTAAGTTACTGTTATCATTATGTACGAACTTAATGTTTTTCTCTTCATGAGTAAAATAGTAAGGAAAAACTTGGAAAAGAAGAAGAAAGCAATTCTTAATAAAATATACTGACTAGGAAGAATAATAGTGCTTAAAATGGTGAAAAACACAGAGATTATAAATCACATGAGATTCTCTGTCATTGTCTGTATCTATGTTTATTAGCATCCATATCTGCCACTCAATATTTATAACTAAGCCAAAAGTGTTCTTGCCACGGAACCTTATGCCTTCTTCAATGTGAATATAGCAGTTTTTGTAGGTTTGTTCTGTTTTGTTTTCTTCACCAACTCAACTAACCCCTGCTGATCATCATCATTTTTTAAGATGTGGTTTCTAATCCTTTAGATTATAGATCTGTATTTATGGCAGAGTTGTATTGCAGTTCTTTAAAAGACAAAGATTGTTTCTCTTTGGCTCTCTTTATTTATTTTGATGTACTCAGTTAAACATTAATCAAAACCATCAACAGTGCATGGAAAAACAGACGTTGGAGTTTAACATAGAGGAGGAGCTAAGTCTATTTAAATTACAAAGTCAGGAACTAGAAGCTAGATGATGTTGTTACAAATTACAGAAAATGAAGGAAAAGCTATTTCCTTTTAGTATCAAGGACAGACAGGTGGATGGATGGACAGATGAATGGACAGATGAGGAGTTACTGGAAATCACACAACCATTCAGGAAAGAATATAAACCTCTGTTATTGTGAGGAAAGCTTAAAACTGCCTCCTATTTTATAAAGATCTGTACTTCATCTGTTGCTAGTAAAGAAAATAAAGTCACCCACAGCATACTCTGTCACTAATTACAATCCACTAGGGTTTTCCAGACACTCTAGTGAGAACCAAATGCCACTCACAGCCTCTTATCCAAGAAAAATAGGGATATGACCATATGTAAACTGGTGGGTACAGTGAAAAGCAAATGTGTTGACTTCCAAAAATATTTTATTTTATTCTTTATGAACAGTTATGAAAAGAAATGTCCATACTAATGCTGACCTTATAAAAGCTAAGAATGAATTATTCATATCCAAATTCCTAATTTTAAGAATGATTATCCATTTTTACCTAATTATTTGATAAAATACCTAACAAGAATAATGGAGTTCACCACCTTTTGGGAGAATAGTCATAAAATAATTTTATTCATAATTTTATAATACAAAGTCATAACCTCCTATCTACAATTTGAAGACCCCCGAACCACTGGAATCATAAGTTTATTCATAAGGGTTATAGCAAACTTATCTATCAGCAGAATTCAGTTTAAACATGAGGCTGTTCATTGTTTTTACTCAGCCCACTTAGTGCGAGTGTTAATTTGCTTACTATAGAAATAGTGATGTGTTTGATTATTCCATGCTACAAAAGACCGTTTTGGTAATGTTATATACCATATTCCTATTGGAAATTGGGAAAGTTCTGACTTCTGTAAACCATCTGGCCCTAAGGGTGAAACATTATAAAATAAATGGCAATATGGTTTAATGAACCACATACTCACTAACCCTAATTCTACTTTCTCTAGAAACACAGAGATGAATCAACCCCTTTTCTACTTAGAGAATCTTCTGATACTTTTGGTATAAAGCAACTGTTCATAGTTGATACCAGGTGCTACCAGGTTTTCTATTTCCCCAATATGATATTCTCAGTTCTCTTAATTGTTTTGGAGTCCTTGGACTTTTTTAATTCATTTAGCTTTCTGTTCAGCCTGGGCTTCACTTGATATTTTAGCTATGTCCTTTCTAGTGTGCCTAACCCTTCACCATCCTTGCTCTGAGAGAAGTTCTCCGAGCTAGGCTATTCTGAAATCAGTATTGCCAACCTAAGGTACATTCTCTAAGGATTGAATATCCTGAGCCAATTCTTGGGAAACAGGAGGCGGATACAAAGTTCAAATTTTCATTTTCCTTTGTAGTCACTCACATTCTGCTTTCTCTGAACCCTGAATACTGCCTTGCCTTCTTCCCTCTAAACTTAGGACTTATCAACATACTTTAGTGAAGTCATTCAACATACAACTAGAGGTGTGAACAAAAACATATCTCAACCCTGATGGAGCTTTCATTATCATGGGAGCAGATCATCAATAAATATATGCTGCGCCCTGCAAAAAATAAAAGTACAGGCCAAGGAAAGCCAGCGTTCTATAGAAGGTGGTTTGTTTTATATAAATTCGCCTGACAGTGTTTCTCTGAGCAATAAGTATAGGGACCTGAAAGAAGTTAGAGAATAAACTAGTTGAAATCTGGAGGAAGAACATTCCAGACAAGAAGCAGCAAGTACAAAGGCTGAGAGAGAAATGCATTTAGCATGGAGGCTAAAGTGGATGGAGCAGAGTAAGCCAGAGGAGAGAAGTAAAAAAAAATAATAATAATAATTCAGGGAGAGAGTCAGAAGGTACAGTCTGGTGGACCAAGTGAAAACAGGTTTTGAGAAGGAGGGCATATGGGAAGAACCATGCTGCTAGTGCTAGTATGAAGAAGAGGAGTTCTTAACTTTTGGATTTAGAATGTTGTAGGACTTGTCAAGAGCAATTTCTGTTGAGTGGTTAGGGACAAATGGCTGATTAAATGGGAGCAGAGGAAGTAGAGGCAACTCTCTTGAAGAGTTTGTACATGAAAAGAACCTCAGCAAAAGGGCATTTAGCTAGGGAGGGGAGTGGATTAAGGTTTTTTTGTTTGTTTGTTTGTAAGTGGGGGATGGTAGGATAAAAAGCATATTTGTAGCGGATAGGAATAATCCAGTAGAGAAAAAATTGTGACCCTTGCTCCCCCTTAATTAATGTGTGTGTGTTCCCTGGTCCATCCCTGCCTTATATCTCCCAAATCTTATTCCTTAATTAAGCCATTCTTCCTCTTGCATAATTCTAAGCCATTCTGATATAAATAGCTTTGTTGTGCTCTTTTATGAGTTTTTCAGGGAGGAAATTGGTTAAACTCTGAATAACTGAATTTCTGGTTTCTCCCAACCACTAAAAAAAAAAAAAAACACAAAAGTCTTTCTGAAAAACTGGATACAAAGGATCTATACACTTTATCCTTTCTAGAAAAGTGTCAAAACAACAGTATAAATTCCAACTGAGCTAACTTTAAATCTCACTAGTTATAATCAAACGTTTCTGAACCACATGCAAAAAAGGAAAAAAAAACAGATTAAGAAAATATCTTAACACAGGTGGAAATAGTAAAAGGATGTTTGTATGATATATGTCAAATGTAGTAAATAGCAGTACTCTCCTATAATAAAGGATGAACTTTGCTGTCAAATATAGTTTTGTAATAGTCTTGGCCATCACATATGGCAGGAATTTGTTTTATTTACTATCATAAGTTTGTGGTACCAGTGACTATTGTTTTAGCATTTTTAAGAAATCTAAAACATTCTGAATATGTACAGAAAGAATATGGACATTTTACAGGATTTGGATAAAGGACACATCAACTGAACCACTTTTGTAAATTTCATGGAAAACCAAGTCTAACATGAATTAAATGATCCATGAGAAAAACAAACTCATATTTTTCTAAGTTCAGAGATTTAAAATTATTAGTGATGAACAATGTGATTAGAAGCATAAACATCCTAACGTGTATACAAACCCGAATATTGCTATTTTTAGAGATTCCTAAGCTTGTATATATTTTTTTAAAAAGTTATGAAGAAAAGTTCTAAATATCACTTTGGTGCTTTTTTTTTATTTTTTATCTTTTGATGGGTTTTTGTGGTTAGGTGGGAGGTCCTGATACCTTATTAAATACTTATTGGAATACTATGAAAGACAGCATACAATTCAGGCTCTTTTTTACAAAACGGAAGGTGAGCCTTGCTAAGAATTTTATAGCAGTATAGAAAGTGGACATTTGCAGGGCTTGCCTGCGATACCATTGGTCTCTGCTTTTCAGTTGAGCCTGTTATGATTTGAGATTATAGAGGAATTATGTTGACTTTCCTTTAACTGTCTTTTTTTCCCTTTTTTTCAAACTTTAACCTTTTATCATCATCAAAAAACAGCATGACATTTTTGAGGCCTTAAATATTTTCCTCTCCTCAGAAATACCTTCACTAAGTTCACTTTTCATCTCAGTTTATATTCCAGGTTTTTGCTAAAAAAATGTTCCACTGAAAAATCAATCTTATGTACTTTAAAATTATCTCAATTACAATTTACATTCCTCAGAGAAATGTTAAAAATTTCTAGAAAGTAGGATCTCAAAAAATGTGTTGACAGTTTTATCATCTTCAGACAAATCTTATGTACTTCTCTTTTTCAAAGAGGAACACCTGTAGCCCATTGTGTTTCCATTATGCTTGCCTGAAGAGTTCAAAATGTGTGCAATTATAGAGCTTCCTTCTCATGCCTGATAAAACACAGTTTTCTAAGTAGTTTCTTTTTTAAGAAAAAAATGTTGAACTGACACATTTTTATTTGTTCAGTTATAATACTCATTTTTTATAATCAGATGATTCTATAATAACAATATAAAGATGAATAAATAAATACAATTAATATATATAGTATTTAATCTGTAGTACATATATGTTAATAAAATTAAGAAAGTAAGTAAATGAAAAATAGGAAGATAGGGATGGCTGCAGATTCATTAAACACTAAAAATGTTGCTTTTGTTTGTTTTTAAATTTTCACAGTCATTATGCTGTTCTCCAGGGCAAGGATTCTCAAAATGTGGCTCCTGGACATATATTCTACCTAGGGACTTGTTACAAAGCACATTCTTGACTTTCTTTCTACACCTCATGGGTAGGAATCAGCTGTCTGTTTTAATAAGCTCTTCTCTGCACACTTAGGAACCATTGTTGTAGGTCTTGGGTAATAATGATATGGCTGGTTACTGTGAGGAGTTCTTGCTTCCCCAAATGCTGAAGTGTAACACTAGAGAAGCACACCCGAGGTAAGTGTTAGAGTAGAAAGTAAAAGGCTTTATTAAAGCAGAGAAGACCCGCCCCCCTCCCCGCCCAAGAAGGTTATCAAAAAGGTCCAATGGTGGAATGGCTGTGGTGGTAGATTGTCTGTGTTTGTCTGGATTTGAACTACAGACCTGCCGCAAATTGATATATGACCCTGATCCAATAATTTGATCTTTGTTGTCAGTTTCCTTATCTGTAAAAGCCAGTTGACAGTATCTATCTCATAAGTTATTGCAAGATATAAAGGAGATAATGTCTTTAAACATTCTTAGCCTAGGGCCTGGCACATTATAAGTTCTCAGTAGGTGTTAGCTGCTGTTGGGATGAGCCAGGCCCTGTGGTGGGCATAGAAAACAGAAAGGATTCTGCCTTCAAGGAGCTTATATAGTAGTATATTTTAGGATTCTTATTCTTTGGAAGGTTCTCTGAAGGAAAGGGATAATGAACTTTTAGCTATAATGGGGATTGAATCCAGAGGCACTATACCACTGAGCTAGATCCCCAGCACTTTCTAATTTTAGTTTTTATTTTGGGACAGGATCTTCCTAAGTTTCAGAGGCTGGTCTCAAACTTGCAATTCTTCTGCCTCACCCTCCTGATCTGCTGTGCTTACAGATGTGTGCCACCTTACCTGACCCAAGTTTTTTCTCATAAACCATCTTTTCTCTAACTGGTTCACCAACATCCCATGAGAGATTCCTTAGATGTCTCGTTAAAATGAATGTGTATTACAGCTATGTCATTTATCTTTTCATGAGGCTAGTTTGATATGATTTCATGTTGAATCCTTACAGTGTCCTTCTAATCATACACTGAACACAAAATCAGTTTCTCTCAAGATAGAAGAAAGTGTGATACTCTAACCAATTTCATGGTTTAAATTTCATGTATATTGATTCAAACTAAATTGTTATTTACAGGTGGAATTACCACAGTAAATCAATAAACTCAAAGGTTAAGTCAAACAAAATCCTGGCTAGTTTAAACAAAATGTGAATTGGACATCTAGATACATTGCTAAAGAGATTGCAAAAGTTAAGAGATTCAGATCAAAACCCAGTTAGTTACCAAAATTCACCCCTTTGATTCTTTAACTCAGTTGTAAGTTCCCTTAACATCATCATTCACTCATTGAGTTAGCTGTTTTTCAAGTATCTAGTAAATACTAACCTTTGTGATCTGCAATGTTAGGCTCTGGAATGTAAAAAATGACTATATGTGATGATCACTTGACTCAAGGAACTTGCTATTTAGCAATGGAAAAAAATAACTAAGTAAATAGCCATAGGTCTTTCTTAAAAGAAGAATCTGAAGGCAGTTATGTGAAAGCCCAAGTATGGCATCAATAAACCTTCCTAGAAACACTTCCTATAGGAAGCTAATTTTGAGCTTAACTTGAAGGACTCTTGGGAGAGCACAGGAAGAAAAAAAGAAAATGGGCATTCCCAGGGGACAGATTAAGCAAATAAAAATGCCCCATAGGGGTGGGAGTGGTTCTCTATTGTTGGAGAATAAAGGGAAATTAGGTTAGTTGGAGCCAAACTGTCAGTGGGCTTGAATACCTCACTAAAGAACTTAATTTTTTCTTGGCTAATGAATAAGGAGCTCAGATGATTCCCATGTTTGTGAAGGATGAATTCTGCAATATATGGCAATGGTCCAGGTGACATAAGGAGGCTTGACAAACAATTAGGGACAGAGGAATTAAAGAGGTTGGGACAGATTTTTAAAATCATTGCTGAGGAATAATTAATAGCAGAACTTGTTAACCATTTGTGTATGCATTGAGGGCATGGTGAAGAGGGAGAATTCCAAGGTTTATCTAGGAACCGATGAATTTTATGAGTAGTTACGCTCTTAACCAGGGCCCGGGTGGATAAGGTAGAGAATGTCACCTAGGACCTGGAGCTTGTACTAAAAGTCAGAGCTAGCGATATGGCTCTAAAAGCCTTTTGGCATAGAAATGACAATTGAAATTACAAAATGGAAATTTCCTATAGATACCATAGGAATAGGGGGGATGACATGACATGTGAGAGAAAGTTTAATAAATAAAGAAACAGCAAAAGAGATTAAAGCAGCATGTCCAGAAAAATTGTGGAAAACTCAAAAGTTCCCTGAGGACCAAAGAACAAGAGAATTGAAGGAATTAGAGATTTATTAACCATTTCAGAGTAATTAGCATAGTGGAAGATAGTAAAGACAAGAAAACAGTAGATATGTCAGTTAGGAAAGTATTGACAGCTTTTTTTTTAATAAGCAAGGGGTAAATGGGAATGAGGATTTATGTGTATATATGGTTTTTTTAATGAGGACACAGAAACATTCATTCATTTTCATGTATCCATAGTCATTCCTAAATTACAGTGTTAAGGTCATCATACCTAGGATAGCTTATCTATGAATTATAATGTTCTGAATCTTAAATAATCTTAGATAGTCATCAAAGAGATTCAGACTATAGGTAATTAATTCAATTGCTTTAATGTATTTTCTTTTGAATGACTGATTCCTCCATGTCTTTTCACCATATATACCCCCCAAAAATAGTTTCAAGAAACCATAATGCACATAATCTCTGCTTATCAGCTTTTTATATTCATGAAAGAAATACATCTACAGTTTTAAGGGCAAAAGCATAGAACATGCGTATCTATTTTTTTTTTTAATTTTTTATTGTTGGTTGTTCAAAACATTACAAATTTCTTGACATATCATATTCCACACTTTGATTCAAGTGGGTTATGAACTCCCACCTTCACCCCATACACAGATTGCAGAATCACATCAGTTACACATCCATTGATTTACATATTGCCATACTAGTGTCTGTTGTGCTCCGCTGCCTTTCCCATCCTCCACCATCCCCCCTCCCCACCTCTCCCCTCCCCTCCCTTCCTCTCTCTCTACCCCCTCCACTGTATCTAAGTGTTGTGAAATCATAGATTTTTAAACTACAGGTATTCCTGGAAACATAGATCTTGTTTATAAAAGCGGCAGACTTGCTTCATTTGTCACTGGGAAGTGAGTGGAATATATTGTTTGTGAAGCCTGTGCTGGCCCTATGTGCCGTGGGCTGGGCCAGGCCCTGCTGGACCTCACAGCACAATGTCCTGCTGTACTTGCTGTTATTATTGCTCCTGCTATCCTGGCACTTGCTCCTCTAAAACTTGATTTTTCTTCCTGTCACTAGCTACTTTGTGCGTATTCTAATTGTTTTGTGTAACCACATGAGGTGTAAATGCAGTTCCTTCTCAAAAAAAGGTAAAAACTTTCAGAAATGAGATTTTGAAATATGTACCTGAGAAAACGTAAATTCTTTTTATTTGGGGTAATGCTAAGTGACATTTTGGTTGATTCTGTTCTCCTTATATCTCAGGGGTTTTGTAATTTTGTATGTGTGTGTTTTAAGTCATTAAAGTTATAAAGAAGAGAAGACAAAGCTAGGAATAAACATTCCCAAATCATCTTTAATTCCACAAGGCATCTAATACCTACTTCTGTGTTCATCTGGAGAGAGATTCAAAGCTGGTACTCCTAACCAGCCTTTGTCTAAGGCTCTGCCTCTCACACTCTTCTCTTTTTGGATAAAAATTTTTAATTTACAGGCAGCTTAAGGGTGCTGTGTTTCAGTGCATTGTGAACTGGGAGTAATAATGTCTACTCTTAGCTTACTGTATCAGGACCTCAGACCAGTGACATTACTTCTCTGTGCTACACCTAAATCTCTTATAAGGCCTGCATGCTCCAGGGACAAAGGTGTTATTCTCAGCAAGCTGAGTGGGAGCCTGCAGGAAATGCCTCCATCTGCCACAGATACTTATATAGACAAAATTATTGATGTTTAATGGCAGAAGGGTGGCTCCCTTTCTCACTGGATTGAACCATGAGAACATATCTGTTTTCTTGATAAGACTGCGGCCAGCTTCGTGTTTGGTCTAGAAGGTAGATGAACTGCCTGCAGGCTGCAGAGATATCTGCTTTGTTTTCTCTGTATCTTTGCCAGAGTGTATCTTCATTTTTCATCTCAAAAACTGTTTTTAAACTTAATTACACTGAACTTTTTGTATATGTTGTCCTGACAATAAGTGGGTCTGGGGCTTAGGGAGGAGAATGCAGAGCAAAAAAATGCATCTTTATGAGGAGATAAATGAGAAATCACTTTCATTGTTTAGAATAACCAGTAGTGAAGTGAACCCAGTTATAAAAAGGACACAACTGGAGGCACATTTTTTTTGAGAGGAAGAAAAGGAATAATATGAATTTTAAAAAAGTTTAACAAAAACTATAGCAACTAATTTTTATTCTCTTACATCTGTCTTTTCTATGATATTGTAAACCTTAAAAATCTTCTGATTCACATAGAATCAAACTTTCTTTGCTTAATAATGTCTAAGCTTAAGATCTTAAAACAAAATGAAGCTGTTCCTACTTAGACTACTTGCATGTAAAGAAGCAAACTTGAAATAGATTACTTAGTTTTTTCTTTAGGTGACATTTTCAACTTTAGTTTTTAGAAGATCAATTTTGTATAGGAAATTTTAGAGTTAACCTAAACTTTCATAATTAAAGATGTTTTGTTTCATCCAGGTTTTATTGTTGTTATTGTTCTTGTTTGGGGGTGTGCTTTTGTGTGTGTGTGTGTAGCGGGTGGGGTAGTTTGGGTTTTTTTTTTTGACCAAGTAAATAGTTTCAACTGGAGGACAACTTCACAGTGCTATTCCCCACCAAAGTTTTGTGGCTTCTCCTGTCAATGGGACTCTATGGCACCAAGAACTTAGTCATTATCTATTAAGGGTGTCATGTTCTTTTTGCCTTTATAAGCTTGAATTTCAGATTTTATATTCATTCCAGCATTATTTTTTGTCTTCACAGACAAGCTGTTGAATACGCAGGTTGAATGGTACAAGATGACTAGGTGTACAGTATCTTAGAAATTTACATTCTTTGAAATTTAGGGGTGTGACACCCTGCCTATCTGTAAGTCAGCCCTCTGGCCTCCCCAGCTTCACAAATGCAGCTGTGCACACTGAAGTATGTGGGAGTTGAAGAGGGGATATGGAGAAGCCCAGAAGCAGCTAAAATTACTGTCTAGAAGTCCAGGAACTCCATTCCTTTAGCTAGAACTTATCTCAGCATCTTACTCTAACTGGAGGCACCCTTTAAGTCAGCTTATTTATCTGTTTGTATTAACTGCTTTCTCTCTGTGTAAACCTCTTTTTATTTCCTTCCTCCTCCCTTCTTCCAAAATGAGACATACTGGTGATCTTATTTATTTAAATGTTATCTCTGCTGTGCCTTTTCATTTAAAACCTTTAATGTTGATTTGTGAAATGGACATCTTTTTCCTGCTCAGTTTCAGAAACATTAGGCATCAGTGAAGGGGTGAGGCAGGAGGAAGAGAAGATGGAAAGTACACAGGCAGTGACTCCAAAGACCTGAAATGGCAGATGGAAAACCCTCCACCATAGCCAATGTAGGAAGTTGTTGATATCGACCACTGACTCTGTACCGACTTCTCCTTCATTATTTTTCTCATTTTTGCCAACTCTGAAAGCATGTCTGACCTCCAGGGACACATTCTTTTTTTCCTGTGTCAAGTGTGGAAAAAAAATTTCTTGTTGTCTGAGTTGTGTTGAAATAAAATTGGCATTTTGGGGAAGCAGCATTGCTAGGAAACTTAGGAGTGGTGGGAATCACAAAGTGCTGACGCAAGCAGATTTTGGCAGTCTGGTAAAACAGAGAAAGATGAAGAAGCCTTGTTGTCCTATAAGGTCAATTCAGATGCACAGCTGGACTTCAGACTACAGTTTCTCAAAGTGGTACTCACAGGCCACCACCATCAGATTCTCTTGGGTGATGCTTCTGAATGTATAACACAGGGCCTAGGTCAGAATGAATATGATGGGCCTAGAGAGCTGCATTTTAAGAGACTATCCATGAATCTTTTCATTAAATTAAAGTGGCCTATTTGCCATTCTGGTTCTCTATTCTCCAGCCTCTCCAGTCTTTTGTGTATGCACCTGTAGAGATACATACTCTAGAGGTGATTGACTAACTCTCATCAGACATATAAGAAACTGAGGCGTAAACCAGAGCACTGGTTTGAACTTTGGCATCCAGTAGTATGGGGATGCTTCAGCAGCAGAAGGGGGAACTGCTCATGGTTGGTGAAGCTCAGTGTGTGTTCCTTGACTCTTTGCATATGTTCCCCTGAAAGTCTTCTTTTCTTTCACCTTCAGACCCATTTTCCCTTTCCAAGAAAAGCATGAACAATTAAAATTTATCTTTTAAACAGGCGAAGTTGTCAACATGCTCCAGAAAGATTTTCATAGCCCCTGCCCACCAACCCTAGGAACCTCCTCTGGGACACAGTCATACTTGACACAAAACTAAGTGGTTGCCCTAAATGCACTGTTGTCATCTGCTTACTTATGTGTCTCTCCCCTATTAGGCATTGAATTTAATTGTCCTTATAAAATAGAGCTGCGCCCAGACCCTGACCTGGAGTTACTACTGCATAATAAATGATTGTCAAATAAATGGCTAAGCCTCGAGAACATGTGAGGTTCCTTGACGCACATTCTCCTCCATTTTCATCATCTCTGCCATCAGGAATTTGGTTTTGTGCAAAATTAAGTATGTTTGTATTAGAATCATCTTCCTATGATCCTCATAAAAATGTGTTTTGAGAACAAAATAAATAGGATAAGGAGAAAATTAGGATGCTTAAGGGATCTAAATACTTACAAAGTAAAATTTCTTAAATGCCATGAAATGATTTCAAGAACTCCAAGTAAATTTAAGAGGGGACCGACTGGATTTTGGCTAAGTGCTGGAAAAAAAAAAGTGTCCTTAATTCCCTATCCAAATATTTCAACTTAAATTTACTGGTAGCTATTTCTGAGGAAGACAGGGACTCTACAATCCTTAGTTTGTTATAAAGAAAATGTTTTTGTGGTCAGATGTTTAGGGGAAGGATTAAAGGCAATTTATGGCTTGGGCAGAAAGTAATAAAAGTGGTAACAATGGAGTGTCATCTAAATTGTCATCATATTCTGGAATTACTAACAGTATCAACCTGGCAAGCATTTTACATCTAAAAGGAATTACTTTCATTTGTCATGCTTTAAGGTAAACTTAACATCAATCTTGAGCTTCTAACCTGAACTGTTTGTTTCATTCTATTGTTTAAGAAGAGGAGTGAGTCCATTGTAGAGAAGATGAATTCTGCCTGTAAACCATTTGCCATAGGATTTAAGAAATATATTTATAATTCTTCTTTTTCAGGAAATTAGACTGATAATCTACACAAAATGTATTTTCTTGAGATTAAACCATAGCCTGTTCAGTTTCTCCAGAAATACATCAGTTTTAATTCCCATGGGGAAAAAAATCACAAGATTAAAAAAGTAAATTAACCTGATAAGTTATATTTCTTCTTGTAGCACCCCTTTTTATTAAGAATCCAGTTTACAGAGTCCTATTTGTTTAATTAGAGCAATCATAACTTTTTATAGTGCCTTACAATTTATAAAGTAGTTTTAAATGAAATTCTGTTTAATATTTGCAACCACTGTGTATAGTAATAACGTAAGTTTCCAGGTGATTGATTCCTTCCATTATTTGAGGGAGTCTCAAGGTTCACAGGTGTTAGGACATTACCAGGATCAAATAGCAGTGCCAAATAATGCAGGATTTGTCTCCAAGCAGGCATCCTCTCTAAAGTATACCTCTGGTAAATCCAGTGCTACTTTCCTTGGAATGTATGTACAAAAAGAAAACCTACAAGTGTTAAAATGTTATTACTGCTCACTCTTTTCATTTCTCTCGCAAATTAAATGATGATTGGCTCCTACGCTCAATGAAGTTCAGTTTTTAGAAACTGCCCAACTATTAGTTGCAAATGACTTTTATGTATAGGTAAGTGTGGTATGGACAATGATCCAGAAGTAGTTTTAAATAAACACGTGATATCCTTTAATTTGGTAATGCTTCTGATTTATGTAATGGTGCCAAGCCTATGTATGTAATGGAGAGCCAGTCTCAGGGCTCACACTCATCCAGAGAAGGAGACCCTCTGCATGAGTAAGCCTGAATGGCAATGGCAGTTGATGTTTTAAAGTCAGTATCATTCAACCTCCCTTTGCCAGTGGTATTTCTCTGATAATTCAAATTCTTAATGAGTTGATGCTTGTTCACCTAATATAAGATGGATTGTAGTGATCTATGGAGATTGCTCTTTAAATAAATCGTCTTCTTCCCTCTCAGAGTAAAAGAAGCCGAAGAGGTGTGCAGGCAGAAGAAAGGAAAATCATTGTATAAAATAAAACCAAGACATGACTCTGGAATTGTAAGTATCTAACTGTTCTTTTTTTTTTTTTTTAACTTGTGATTTTCTTTGGCTTTGGAACCTTGTCTTCATAGTATATTCAAGCTTATGTAATAATACTTTAATTACTTTCCTCTTAAGTTTCAATAAATGATGAGCTTCTGATTCCAAGAATCTCCTTTTCTTTATGCGTTTAGCCAGGCCCAGAAAGTTATGAGAATCTCAGTCTTCAATCTTTGAAACTTAAGAATTAAGATGATCTACTAAGTGTGTACATGTTTGTGGACATGTGAACATTGCTGGGGGGCAAGAAGCCATCTTACACTTTCTTCATTGCATAGTCATCATGAACAAAGGCTGCATTTTAACCTAGAGTACCTGGGATATGGGATTCAATGCATTGGGATCTGAAACACAATGGGAAATGCGATGTGCAGCATTGTGCTTTGCCCAGGATGCTCAGACCTCGTCCATAACCTAGCAGCTTTACAGAGTTGGCTGTATCTGACAGTTGTTGGTCCATAGGCTGAATTTAACACACTAATCTGTTTTCTTCTTGACCACTCCCTCCCTTAAAATAAAATTTCAAGTTGCACACCCTGGGAGAGAAGGTCTTGGTTAAAAGGACAAATTTTTCCTATGATAATTTAGATGTTTTGATGAACGTTTTAATTGTCATTTGTTGCTAATGCAAGTAAATGGTGCTGTTTTAAATGAAAAGTTGAGCTACATCTTCAGGTAGGAACATTTTGAATTAGATTAATGGATTGTAGTCTAAGTGGAAAAGACATGATAAATTGAGATACAATTAAATAGCTCTATTAAGAAAAAAGGAATTAAATCTTCATTTGAAATGAAATGAAAAGGTCTAATTTGAGCTACTCTGAATACCTTCCCTTTTTAATTTTTAAGTTCTTCTAACTACAACTGTTGTCTGGTGCATTTATTTTCAGAAAGCAAAGATAAGCATGAAAACATGAACAATGAATGGCACAACAATGAAAATGAGTCATTGCAACAACATCCACAAAATTCAGCTGACCTGAGGGTGGGAAGAAAACTACATCATTTTGATCATTTTTCTTCTTAACCTTTTAGTTTGTAGCTTAAGTGCAAAGAAATACTAGTGTTTTTCTTGTTGTTGTTTTGTAGTTTTCCTGTCCCCTCAGTTCCCTCCAATGTGTATAATACCATTCTTCAATGAAGTAATAGGACATTTAACAAAGATCACTATGTGCAATACTGTATTTAGTGTTTCTATGTCAATTTTTTAGGATGTTAATTTATATGAAAATAAAATGAATAATAAAACATTTCTGTGTCTGTTGTGTGCCTATGGCCTAAGAATACCTGGAAAACACAGCCATTATATTTAGAATTTAAAGGAGGAGAGGTAAGGAAAGGAGGGAAAGTAAGTTATTCTGCACATTCATGTGTACAAAAATCTTGCATATTTCAGGGATTCAATACTTAAGTCCAGAAGTGGTACCTAAGTAAAAAAAAAATCCTGATAAAATATTTACTCCTTTTTGCCTAAACTTGGATTTCTTCCTGAGCTCCAGAACATTTGGTGGTCATCTCCAATTAGATATATCACTATATCCTTACAATTCATCATGTGCAAAACTCAGCTCAGCTTGTCCTCTTGCCCCTTCAAACAAGCTCATTCTTCTGTGCTATCTATCTCAGGGAACAAAGCCACCACCCACTCAGAAAGCAGTCTTTCTTCACTTCTCACCATCCCTTTTGTCATGCTCCTGCGATGATTTGGGTGTCCCCCAAAAGTTCAGTTGTTGGAAGCCTAATGCAGCAGTGTGAGGGGATGGGCCTAATGGGAAGGGTTTGAATTAACAATATACACTGTGAAACTGTAATAATAGTGTCTTCAAGTCATGGATGGGAAAGAGTGAATCAAGACAATTATACCTGTATCATTCATATCAAAGGTGAGATACATGTTTTCAGACACTAAAAATCAATAGAGTTTAACTATCCAAAAATCTAACTGAAAGGTCTGCTAAAGGTCATATACAGTAAAGAAACATGAAAATAAACTGAAGCACTGGGATGTAAGAAATCACATCACAGAAACTGATGGAGTAAATAAACTCTAGATTGTAAACAATAACAACTATAATTTTTGTGTTTAAAAAGAATACTGTCATTTTAGATGGATAACAGGATGGAAGGAATTCAGGGAATAATTTATAACATGCTAAAGGTCTTGTCTTATTTTCTTCATTTATTTGATTCAGTAAATGTTTGCAGAGTCATTAGTACATGCCAGAAACTGCTGTACACTTTGGGAATGATGGACACAGAGAAAATGTCCTATCCCCATGAAACTTACATTCTAGTGGGGCAGACAAACCAAAAACGTGGTTTAAAATACTGTCAGGTACTATGGCATTTAAGTAGGGTGACCAATAACTTGAGCTTCAAGCTGGAACTGCTCTCCCCAAAACTGGTCATCCTACATCTATGTGCTAGGTGAGCTTTAAGTGCTACAAAGAAAAAAATAAAAGATAATATTGAATATGTTTAGACATTGTTGCAAAAAAATGAAATTTAATAGAAATTTTATATTTATTATAGGTATTCATTACCAGAATAAAAGTAATTAAAACAAAGAATTGAGGAGAAAACCTTGTTAATCCAACTGAAGGCCAGAAAGATAAGGAAAAAAATGAAGTATGCTAACAAGAGAAGTGATTGTGGATGGTAGATGGGAGAGCTTGAAGGGGTGGGAATTGATATCAGCAAGCCCTGAAAATCCTATGTAAATATTCCTTGAATTATGCCAATTTGTTATTATTATTTTCACATCCCAACTAATGAACTCAAATTTTGGTAGGTTGTATTTTTTTGATTATTGTTTTTCATGAAACACTTCTTCACTTATACAGTATAATCTAAAAGCAAAAGATGAATCAAAAGATTCATTTTTAAATGGTGTGAAAGGTAGGGAGAAATAACCTCACAGCAACAAGGAGCAAAATGCAAACTTCATTTTTAAATGAAGAGCTATTGAAAACCCAAACTACAAAATACATGGGAGATCTTCCAAATGTGTGGATGTGGGAGGAGGCAGAGAGGATATCCATGGAGACAAACCTCAAAAAAAAAAAAAAGCAAAGTCCTTTTATCTAGGGTTGGGGCTACATCCTTAGGTTCTACTCAAACTTCTGTATTTTCAGTAATGAGCCTTGCTGACCAGGATCAGGAACCTCCCTGAATGTGCTGTATTTTTTAAGCAGGAAGAATGCCAATGTGAGAAATCAGACAATTCATATTTGCAGAAATACGTCTGTCGATCAGGGTGAGGGAAGAGCCCCTGAATGAAAGTGGTAAACACTAAAACAGGTTATGCTCTGTCCTGCTTCAAAATGAAATATTTCTAGCAAAAATTTTACAAGAAATATTTAAGAAAACAGTTGAGAAATCCACAAAATATTTAAAGACACCTTTAATATCAGCCCCCCTCAACCTGTGAATTTAATACTATCCAAATAAAAATGCCAGCAGAAGGGTCTTTTGCAGAGAGGTGAAGGGAGTGGAAACAGAGCAAGTATTACAGAAGTTTACTTCAAAGTTCATACATAAAAATCAGCAAGAACAGTCAGAAGATCTTGGGGCAAAGACATTGTAAATAGAAACTGGACCCAGTTGTTAAATATATTTTAAAGGGACAATTAGTGTTTATGATAGTGAAATTCTAGAAACTTCTAGTAATGAGGTATTATACTGGATTTCCAAAAGAAACATTTTATGTATCATATAGATGATATGAAACATTTTTTAGAGGAAAAAATCCATGAAAAAGCTTGTACCTTTGTTATTTTTGTGTAGGACAAAAATCAAGAAGCACAAGAGTGGGGCTGGGGATGTGGCTCAAGCGGTAGCGCGCTCGCCTGCGTGTGGCCCGGGTTCGATCCTCAGCACCACATACAGACAAAGATGTTGTGTCAGCCAAATACTAAAAAATAAATATTAAAAAAAATTCTCTCTAAAAAAAAAAAAAAGCACAAGAGTGTGTATGTATAATGCACTTCCATTTATGTAAAATGAGGGCAATGTGATTACTGAATTTGCAAAAAAAATGTTTGCATAGGATATTTCTGAAGCACTCAAAAGAAACTGATAATATTGGTTGCTTCTAGGGGAGGAAAACGATTATTTGGGAAAGTGGAGAATTTTTTTTTTTTTTTACTATTACTTCCTTTGATTTAATTACATTTGGTACAATGTGAAAATAAGTCAATACAAAAACATCTTATATTTAACTTTTGGGAATATATCTCCTTTCAAGTATTAAACTTTACTCATCTGATCAATTATGTTGAATCAGGGAGACATGTTTGGAATGGTTTATGGTGCTCCGCGTTACTATAGCAACTCTATCAGATGTTCTCCTCAAGGAAGATGGGAAAATTCTCTAACTAGACCACTATGCAGAGCTATTTGGGAGGGTGGCAAGGCAACCCTGTTTTTCTGTTGCTGGAATGAAAAAATAAATAAAGACAAGCCAGAATGATCTGTAAGCACATTTTCTCCCCTGGTGGTCCCATTACTACAGTAACATTGGGCTTTTTACTTCACAACAGGCCCATTTTGGTACACCTTCTGCAAAAACCTCTTTTATCTCAATTTTGAAGTTATTTCAGATTGTCCTTGCGAACTCTGTGCAAACCACTGAATTTACAGGTCTATGCTTATCATATACTCTAATGATTTCCAGAGATTAATATCACTTTCTAATCCATACATCAGATCATGGGACAAATTCACACCTTATGGTCTATGCATTAATGAGAATCACCTATTGGTTTTAAGCTTTTGGAGTCAGAAACTTGCATTATGTTAACACCATTTCACAGCAAAGCCAGGTTGTAAAGAGATTCACTTAATCTAAATGGACTCCACATGATACTTGTTATTTTGTATCTACATATTCTACCTGGTAAATGCTTGTCTATAATTTGTCCCCATGTCCTTAAACCAGTGAACCCATATTTTTCAAGCAAAAGAGTGAGAATCAAAAATTTTAACATTGAGTTGACAGAATCCCAGGAAAGATCCCAGGACAGATCAACAGAGTGCCTTTCAGCACATGGAAAAACAGACAGGGATGCCTATGGTAACACAAGTTGTATGTGCTTTGGCTCCTTAAATAAAACAAAAATGAACACATACATGGCAAAAGGAAAAAACTTAAAAACAGACAGGGATGCCTATGGTAACACAAGTTGTATGTGCTTTGGCTCCTTAAATAAAACAAAAATGAACACATACATGGCAAAAGGAAAAAACCGAAAGCAAGAAACTCCAGATAAAAATATTTTGATAACTCTCAAACCTTTTTGCTAAAGTTTCAAACATCAAATCTGAAGTTTGAAGCCTTAATCAGACACCCAGTTTATCATTTAGTATCCAGTACCTTCCTACCCTGCAATAAATTAGCATTTGCATCCTTTTGAATAACTCTTATTAAATAATGTCCTGACACCAGAATTTTATAGATGAAGTTGATATGAAGATTTTACGTGTACCTAGTTTATTTTGATCTTGTTTTGTTTTCCAGAAAAGATTTTGCTATATTTATCAGGCTGGCCATGAACTCTGGGCTCAAGCAGTCCCCCTGCCTCAGCCTCCTAAGTACCTGGTACCACGGGCACACTTCAGTCCCAGGCCATGTGCCTACTCAGTGAACACAACTTTAGGAATATGATTTCGGGATGGGGCTTGGATCATCAAGAAGACATGTTATCATCCAAAGAGCAGAAGGATAATATGGTTGTTCCTAGGAAGGTGAAGCAGAGCTGAAATTCTCTGTGGCAACAAAACTATACTTTGGAGGGTGAGAAGGAGGGACAGACACACTGTGTCCACAAAGAGGGGAGGCATTGAAATGCAGGAATGGAAAGTCCCACTTTTTATATCAGGCAGTAAGAAAGTAGCTTATCTGAGCAATGGTACTAATTTCCTCTGGTGTTTCCACTTCCCGCTCTTTTAAAGGAATATTTTCTAAGGTTATTTTGCCCTCTATTACTCTACTCCTTCTCTTAGAATTATCTATTTTCATGGACTTAATCATGATTTTTTGCTTTTATATCTGTTTTTCCATAACTGACCTCTCATTCAAATTCAATTCCTATTTCTAGATTATTTCACTTTTACTGCAGATCTAACAGTGATTAAAATAAAACAAAAACCCATTTCGTCATCTTCTAATACCCAGTCCTCACTTACACTGGGCTCCCAATCACTTGTATTAATATACTCTTCTGTAGTCACCACATTCTGCAAATATTTCCCATAATTATCTCTTCCTTTCAGATACAATTCTATAACCACGTCTGGCCCTATTCATCAGTCTATGTCTAGATCTTGATCATGTTCCTTCCAATTGTCTTGCATATTGTGGCTGGAATAAGCCTTGATCAAATCTGTCAATGATTTTCTACTTCCTATGAGATCAAACATAACCTCCTCTGCCTCCCTTTTAAGTTCTCCATATTCTTTATTCTCCATCTCCTCCCTCTTCCCTTTCCCTCCATTCCTACACACACACTCCAAGGAGACTATTATGGTCCACTGCCCATTTACTAGGTTCAGGGCTGTTGGACCCAACCCATCTCATTCCATCCCCTGATCCCCACTCCCAGCTGGATCCTTCACTGAGAGTTGCCCTTAATGAGGCCTTGCAGGCAGAGACTGGCTAATGTGGGTAAAAAAGGCCTGTCCCCCTTACTTCAGTTGAGGACAACACAGCTCCTGAACTCTGCCATAGGATCAGACAAGGCCTCAGTTTCAACCAGATTGCTTTTCCCATTGCATTACCCAATTTTTCTAATTTCCTTATAGATCTATTGTCCTGTAAGCATTCCCAATAAAACTTCTCAGGACTTTTGTCTCAGAGTTTGAGAAAGCAATTTAAGAGGCAGTTTCCAGAGTGGTCGAGGGAAGAATACTCTAACAAGGGATTTGGAACAAGTGCTGGCGAGGATGTGGGGAAAAGGGTACACTTGTACATTGCTGGTGGGACTGCAAATTGGTGCAGCCAATTTGGAAAGCAGTATGGAGATTTCTTGGAAAGCTGGGAATGGAGCCACCATTTGACCCAGCTATTCCCCTTCTTGGTCTATTCCCTAAAGACCTAAAAAGAGCATGCTACAGGGACACTGCTACATCGATGTTCATAGCAGCACAATTCACAATAGCAAGACTGTGGAACCAACCTAGATGCCCTTCAATAGATGAATGGATAAAAAAAATGTGGCATTTATACACAATGGAGTATTACTCTGCATTAAAAAATGACAAAATCATAGAATTTACAGGGAAATGGATGGCATTAGAGCAGATTATGCTAAGTGAAGCTAGCCAATCCCTAAAAAACAAATGCCAAATGTCTTCTTTGATATAAGGAGAGTAACTAAGAACAGAGTAGGGTCGAAGAGCATGAGAAGAAGATTACCATTAAACAGGGATGAGAGGTGGGAGGGAAAGGGAGAGAGAAGGGAAATTGCATGGAAATGGAAGGAGACCCTCAGAGTTATACAAAAGTACATACAAGAGGAAGTGAGGGGAAAGGGAAAAATAATACAAGGGGGACAAATGAATGTCAGTAGAGGGGGCAGAGAGAGAAGAGGGGAGGGGAGGGGAGGGGGGATAGTAGAGGATAGGAAAGGCAGCAGAACACAACAGACACTAGTATGGCAATATGTAAATCAATGGATGTGTAACTGATGTAATTCTGCAATCTGTATATGGGGTAAAATGGGAGCTCATAACCCACTTGAATCAAAGTGTGAAATATGATATATCAAGAACTATGTAATGTTTTGAACAGCCAACACTAAAAAATTAAAAAAAAATAAAGATCTATTAACAACTAAAAAAATAGTTTTTTTAAAAAGCTATTACTTCAAAAAAGGGTGGTATTCTAGAATACTAGAATTCTTAAAATTTAATGTTATAACTGCTAAGAGTTGAATTTTTATGGGTTTTTTAGACTCTAAAAAAAAAAAGGGATTTGGAGATGGATAACATGCCAGACAGCTGCCAAGAATAGCCCCCAGGCATACAGTAGATTTTTAAAACTTTTCCTGCCAGTAAACTGGCATGGTCTGCTGGTAGAAGGACTCACTGACAGGTAAAAGACCTTTGATGCTTAAAATTCATGAGAGATAAAAGGATTAGGTACTTGATTTTCAAGTGGCATTGATTTGTTTAAGAGATAATAAAGACTCGTGATATTAATCACCATTTCAGGCAGACTGTGAAAGCCATAGATAGGGTCTCTTTGGCAACACTTAATTAAGCTCTGATTTCCTGCAATCAAAGGAGGACTCAGTTGTAAGAAGAGTGCTATTTCAGAAAAGTTTGCATTTTGAGCTCTTGCAAGTTTTCTTTACCAATGTTAAGGCTTTCGTGGAGAAGGAATGGAACTCCTAAAAATTGGGAGAGTTATACCTTGATAGATACAGTTGAGAATCTCAAACTCTGAAATTTCCCTGGACCCAATAAACCATTTCTAGGTTCACATCCCTACTGGGAAGTACTAGGTCAGCAAAGGAATGATAGGAGTATACAAGAAAGTGGCTAGAGGAGTCAGGGGAAGAACCGTATATATCCTGAAACTTCTGGATCAAAGAGGGGGGACAGAACATGAAGTTGGATAAGGGATACCTACCACCCCCCAGAGCCATATCCCATGACTCAAGATTTAACTCTATAGCAAATGCCCCAAGGATAATGACACTAAGCTGCTAGAATGTCTTAGAGGATTACAAAAGCTGTAACTCACATTTAATGAAATAGAAATACAGGAACTTCCATTGTACATGTTGGACAAAAAGTATCCAAAAACTCAGAGAAGAAAGCATGCTAAGAGGATTTGCTATACATAAAGTTTAGGGGGAAAAAGTAACCAAATGCATTTTCAGGAAGGCCTCTTTTAGTACCTATCATCTGTAGGTCAAGATTAACTGTAGGAAGAGATACTGTTATTAAACTAGGCTTCCTGAGGAATGTGAGAATAGCAAGATCTTTAAAAACATGTCAGGTTGTAATGTTTAATTTTCAGAAGTAAGATGAGTGCATTTCTTGCAAAGCATGGGAGGATTGTAGTGGCATCTAGGGGCTCCCAACATGATAATGGTTAATACAATACGATGTTTCTGGATAGGCTGCCAACAAAGGTATTGCTTAAATGTTTGGTTAAAAGAAATTAGTGATGGCTGAGTGCAGTGGCGCATGACTGTAATCCCAGCAGCTCAGGAGGCTGAGGAAGGAAAATTGCAAATTCAAAGCCAGTCTCAGCAACTTAGCAACACACTTAGCAATTACCAGGACCCTGTCTGAAATAAAATCCAAAAAAAGGGCTAGGGATGTGGCTCTGTGGTTAAGCACCCCTGGGTACAATCCCCAGTATCTCCCCCCCAAAAAAAAAATCAGTGATAGATGATCAGAGGAAGAGGGCAGTAACAATAAAAGTAAAATCCCTTGCGCAGTTTCCACAGCAGACCTGGAACCCATTGACTTAAAGGGTGGTTGGTTCCCCTAAGTAAAAACCTTGCAATATGAAGGCAAATCTATTATTTTGTTATCTTCCCACTTCATAACCTGGGAACTTTGGACCATTTATTCAGGTCAATGTGTTTTACCTTAATATTCAATACTTTGGTGATACTGAACACTGGGTTGGAATTAACACAACTACTTGGAGACCAAATGAACCACCATGTTTCCCTACTAAATTAAAAGCATATAGGAACTTCTAGAGTCCTACCCAAGGTCTGGTTCTCAGTGGACCCACTGCTCCATGGACCAACTTGGTAATACATGCCCTCATTTCCAAATACATAATTGGAAAGGACACTGTTGGTAGTTTAAAAGAGCTCACATTCATTTTTGACCTCTTAGGCAAGAGCTATTGTGGTGGAAAGGGGCAAGTGAATGCTCAGAAGCCTTTTGCTCAGAAGCCTCCAACAAAAAGGATAAATTAAAAACCAAAGCTGAATCCCAAAAGGAATGGGGGAAAAATCAATGAAAATTTCAAAGACTTTAATATTGTAGTGGCCCCTGTCACATTTCCTTTTATTTCACAATACTGTCTCCTGCAAAAACAACCAAAGATGTCAGCAATGGTAGTAGCCCTGGTTGAAGCTACTGCCCTCAATGTTAATTATTTGCTGGAACCAACTGAAATAACCTCCAGCATGTGATCTGGCAAGTGTGTGTGTGTGAGAGAGAGAGAGAGAGAGGTTTTTTTTTGTTTGTTTTTGTTTTTGTTTTTTTTTGTGTGTGTGTGTGTGTGTTTGAGAGAGAGAGAGAAAGTGAATTTTGTTTTGTGTGTGTGTGTGTGTGTGTGAGAGAGAGAGAGAGAGAGAGTTTTTGTGTGTGTGTGTGTGAGAGAGAGAGAGAGAAAGTGAGTTTTGTTTTGTGTGTATGTGTGTGTGTGTGTGTGTGTTTCCATATCTATAAGGAAAGAGAACCAGAACCAGTCTGCATTCCCATGGGATAGACAACAGTTTACACTTATGGTCTGGTCTCCAGTCTTTTTCCATTCTTACATCCTTTATCAAAATATAGATCGGAAGGATCTGTATTTTATGATCATTCTGTTTAACATTACACTGACCCACCATATAATTGACATCATCTAGTAAGACCAGATGAAAGATATGGGGCAAGTATAATAGAGGTCTTGGTAAGCACCAACACCATGCGTGAGAAAGAATAGGTGATTAATCTTATAAAGATTCAGGAGACTTGTGATTCCAGAGACGATGGAGTACACATTTCCCCTATCCCTGCTGGTAGGGATCTTAGGGCTGAGGGAATGATAAGAAAATGATTTTTTTGTTTTGCTTGATTATTCTACTACATATTCTACACTGAATACTAGAGAAGGCAGTAACCCAGAAATGCCCATGGTACAAACACAACAAAAGCTGTGAGGTTTTTCATGTTTCAATTTTGATAAAGTGGCTGGGATGTCTCCTGTGAGAGGGCTGGCAAGAATAGGGAGGGGTTAAGGAGGATTCAGAAGATAACTTGATGGTCAATAAGTTTTAATTGTTTATGGTTTTGTTTCATTGTTCTCTCTCATGCAGACATTACTAATCAGTGGTGATAGATCAATCTTTAAATAAGATTTATAGAAATAAACACATTCTAAATTGTTCATGAAATAGTAAAAATTCATTGTCAATGATCTCATAACTTAAAATTCAGCCAACTTCAGAAACAAGTGAATTGAAATACCCTTAGGCTAAAGTGGAATAGTCTGTTCCATTTAATCAACTAGGTGGAAATACTTATAAATTTAATTCCTTTAAATTCATACAGTGAATCAACCATGTGCAAAGTTCTGAAGGTTTTTATTTTTTATTGATCATTGAGTTTCTTGAATGGCAGATAGTTTGATTAGTGACACTGTGAAACTAAGAAGTATTTGAATTAAGAAATATTGAAACCCATGAGAAGTAAATGTGAAGATGCACAAAATTCAAGACAATTGGCTTGTGAAAGACAAGTATGGTGCACTGATTACAGAAAGGAAGACAAGTCTTACAATGAACTTTTATTTGCAGCAAGTTTCTGAAGGCTTCCTCATTCAGCATTTCTTATTCAAAGAGTACACCCAGAAAGTTCTGTCTTCAGCTGGTAGGAAGAGGCTTGGAAGTTCCCAAAGACCAGCTCTAAGCCACCTCTACCACCCCTGCTTCTTGAATGCCTCATTCTGATTCTCCTTGAAGATGCCAGGCTGCCAAGGGGATCATGTGATATGGGCTAGGGATTGAACTGACCGTGGCTGGACAACACAGAACCCCTTTGTTGCTCACTAAAACAAATTCCAAATTCCACTCTTATGGCACATCACACCAGGATCATATATAATCCTAAAGAATCTTTATTTGTTCTATAATTTAATAGTATACCTATAAAATAATTACATTATACTTATAGCTTTTCTTCATTTATAAACAAAACAAAACAGAAACAATTAAATACAATTTGAGCCAGCATAAGGTAAACTTTATACATACAATAACCCCTCGAAGGAGCTTCACACTGCAGCATATCATATTGCTTTCATTGCTACACCCACAACTGGGTTCAAAAAGAGTGCTCAGGTTATTATTCTATGAGTTCTTAGCTTAATCTTCCCCCCTTTCTGTGGGGGCTCTGCATTAATAAAACGATAGGGGTTGACTTGGCAGTTGTATTGGAGACTCTCCTCCACTCTCCTTCCACTCCACTCCATCAGCCTCCATTAGGATCATGTGGGCTTCCTTTCTTCACAGTTTTTCTGCTGCATATTCTACACTGGGTCTGACTTGAGGTTTTCCGCTAAATGAAAATAATCAATTCTGACAGTGGATACCTTTTTTACTTTTCATCGCCATCCCTGGGTTCCAGCCCTCAATGATTTCTTTTTATTTCTGCTTCCTGATTTTGGGCTACCCACTTCTGAAGCCAAAACCCCATTCATAATAGCACAGTCTGTGCTCAGGTTTTGTGGTGTTACGGAAGTGACAGAAATATACAACTTGCAGTGCAGCAGCAGGAAACAGATTCACCAACATGCTACGCCCCACCCCAACCCTTGTTCTCCAGGTGACAAACTCTAGATCCACTGTTACTGCCTAGTGTCAGTTTCAGTCTCCAGAGCAATTTGCAGAGGGTCTCACACATATACTAGGAAACTGACCCTTTGGCTGGAACACTCGCTTAGAAATTATCAGAGAAAGGCTTTTAGAGTACGCTCATTCCCACCAATGGCATCTCATTCACATTTGTCAGATTCCATAAACATCACTCACAGGGAAGCCTTCCTGGGGAAATTTAGCAAAGAGATTCAAACTGAGTATAGTTTTGTGAGAGCATAAATTATGTCAATTTCCTCATATCAAGAGACCACAACATGGAAACTTTGACAATTCATTAGAAAAAATGAAAGGTGACCTAATGTTTGCTCATACTTTTAAAGTCTATTCTTTGGAAGGGATACTAGTTATTTTCCGTAGGACAGTTCAACTATATTACTATTCTTTATATGTTAATCCTTTACTTCCTCCTGCACCACAAAGTGACCCAGTTCCTTATATTCTTAAATACATCTTTAAACAGGAAACAATTTTGCTTAATGTTATGGCAGTGAAAATAGCATCCTGTGTCACCCCACATATGCATAAGGGATTTTGAGTTAATAACTTCCCAATGAATTCCCCTCCCCACACCCATCCACCCCAACCTAATTTCTATATTGTGCTGCAATGCTTTAGTACCTTCAGTGACATAATATTCAAAGTAAAAGCATGATTCTGCCCATTTCCCTGCCCAATCTAAAAGAGGTGCACGACAGTGAATTGCTGACCAGGCATTATGTCTGAGTAAAAAATACCTTTTTGGCAGATCATCACCTGCTGTCCTCCCTACTCAGAATGGTGCTGCAAGGCCAGAGTCAAAACATGTGAAACAATACATGATAGGTCTATAATACTTTTTAACAGCTCTTTACAATATAGGTCAATTATAAAACCAGCGTTAATATAGAGACCTTGTGTGTGATAATATTCTAATTGCAGCGATAATAGCATGCACACTAGAGTTCATCTCAAGTCCACTGATGGAGGCTGGGGAGTAAGGAAGAAAAGGTGGTGATGTCTCCTGGAAGGGTGTGGCCTGCTGAAAGCAAGGTCCCCAGGAAAGCCCACTTGATCCAAGTGGCTCAGTGGTTTTCTTGGTTTCGGGTTTGTTTGGAGCCCCTCTGGCCCTGGACATCTCCTTTAAGGACATTGTCCAAATCAGTATCACAGCAGCAGCAAAACCACAAGAATGAATTCTCACCACCCCCAGAGGTCCAGGAAAACAGCAGGAGAAGTTTGAGGGGCTGCTCAGACGAGTGATGCACCCTTTACAAGGAAAGGGGGCAAGCTGGAGTGTAGGATGAGGCCTGGGAAATACTCGCTTCCACATGGTGGAAACATCCATGCTGGATTTACAATGCATCAACTAAAGTCCTCTCTGACTGCTGGGGCTAGCGGAGAGGTTTCCAGCATCTTTCCATCGGGGCCTGATCCACAAGCTAGTTCTGGAGCTCCAGGCAGGGCTCCGAGTCAGTCAGAAATACATCAGCAAAGCTCCACTTGCGTTCCACGTTTGTGACACGGACACCGTCAGCCCCAAAAGACGTGCTTGCTGCTGAGGGGAGAACACTAGACAGCGTGTGAGTGAGCTCAGAGGACGGGGACCGAGGCAGCGGCGGCGACACGACCCAGCGACCAGGGCGCGCAGCGCAGTGCTGAGCTGCGTCCAGCGCCAGGCGTTCACTGCTTGTCAGAGTCGCTCAGGTTCACGGACATGCATCGGCACTGCTTCACCTTCTGGATTTTTTTGAGTCGAAAGGGTGGATCCAGCCCGGGGCATTCGAGCTCCACCAGGACCGAGGTGACACGCTGGGGCTTGCAGAAGGCGCAGGACTGAAAGGACTCCTCCTCTTTCTTCACGTGCCGCGGGATGTAGAAGGAGTTGCACTGGCCATAGCAGAAGCGGTTGAGGATGGTGCGGCTGCGGCAGCCCTCCTCGCTCACCGTCTGCCGCAGTGGCTGGGTCTTGCACCAGTCACTCTTGAGGTACTTGCGCTCGGTGACCACCAGGGCCTCCTGGCTGGAGGCAAGCACTTCCTTGATCTGGTGATGCCATCTCTCTGAGTTGTTGCTGCTGCCGTCCTTATAAGGTGAGGGGATGGCACCCACAGGCCTGTTCTTCCGGGCTTCTGCCACCTTCACCAACACAGTCACCAGGAACAAGGACAGAGAAAGCTTCCAGAACATCCTGCAATGAGAAAAGAGTTAGAGAGGTTGGTTGAGAAGGGCGACAGAGTGCAGAATCCATGTTGTCCTTTTAATGCTTTATGGGTTTCTTAGGAAAGGTGACAGACTGCAGGATGACCAGGGATGGCTGAAAGTGAGGAGCATTAAACAGTCCACTTGAGGATAGCTATGACACTACCATAAATAGTGCCCCAAAGGAAGTAATGAATTTATAATGCAGTTAGAAAACATAAGTTGAACAATTACAGAAATAAAGCAAATGCTGCCAAGAGACACTCAAGCCAGTTCACAGAAGTACCAATAATGGTAAATACTCAAATGTTTATTGTGTTTTAGAATGGGCCAATATTGTTCGAAGGGGTTTACATGAACAGCTCATTTGGTCCTCAAAACAGCCTTAAAATGGAGGTGGTATTAGTGTTCCTACTTCATGCTAGTAATGCATTGAGGCCCACAGAGGTTCCATCATTTGTTCAAGGTTACATAACCAGTGAGCAATGGCACAGAATTTGGAGCCAGGTATCTATATCCAGAGCCATCAATATTAACCAACAGACATGGATATGATTAGAAAAATTAATAAGTAAAAAGTAAAAGGAAAGTTCACAAATTTCTTAAAAATAAGCATTAATGTTAGAAACACACATAGGCTAAAAACGAATAGTCACATATCTGTTCATTATTACATATAAGTAATAGATAAAATTTAGCATTTAACATCAGTACACAGAAGTTCAAATCAGTCAAATGAGTCATAAATTAGATTTGTATAGTGGAAATTCCTACTTGTGAATTAAGAAATTTCAAGTCTGCATTAAAATTATGCCAATGCAAAGTTACCTGAGTGAATGGATTGTTTTTTCCAGTTTGGGTATTAGGAGACTGTGACACAAAATCAACAGAAATGGGAATTAGAGAGAAATTATTTTTCCTCTATCTAAAATGTGCCTTGTAGGGAGAAAACTGAAGTTTGACTTAAGTGAAAGATGGGCTTCAAAGTTCAATTTACATTTTTAATTTTTATATTTTCATGAATAGTCTCAAAAACCCAGCAAAAGAGATGTCTCCCATCTCATTTTACAACTGTAACTCCTAACATAATCCTCTCAGTATCATTATTTTCATCTTTATTAATTTCTTCTCTTTTTTACCATTTGTAAAACTGATAAATTCCCATTCACTTAACGTGCACACTTTAACATAGACCCGTAAAAATAAAAAAGTATACATAAATGTTTATATATATGTGTATATATCTATACATGTATATTATATATATGTATCAGGCACAAGCATATAGAAATGGTTAAAAGTTAATATTAAGTATAAGAAATTCTTCAAATCACAAGCTAATATATTTACTAATATTAGAATAACTAATATTTTTTGGTTCTCAAAACACATCAGACATGTACACTCAGAAAAATGAGAAATTATATAAGATATATCAAAGTGTATAAATGCATTCTACTGTCATGTATAACTAAGTAAAACAAATTAAAAAACCACACATCACACACACATTTTATTTCTTGTGTTAATGCATTTAATCAAAAAAACACCATGAAATAGTTAGTATTGCTTTCCCTATATTATGAATGAGGAAATTGAACATTGAGAGGTTGTACAACTTGCCAAGAGCACATATCTTGGTGCCATTGTTACATGTCCAGTCTAAGCCACAATAAGCTTTGCACATCAACTACTTACGAAGTACTGATTCTGGAGTAAGCGCTGTGATTGGCTTTGTGAATTCCAGTATGTCTCTATTATAGTTTGGTCCTTAAGTGCCCCTCGAAGACCTATGCATTAAAGCCTTGATTCCCAGCTTAGCACTAGTGAAAATGATTAAAAACTTTAAGAGTTGGAACCTAGTGGGGGTGTGTCCTTGAAGGAGATTGTGGCACCCCAGTATCTTCCTCTCTTCCTCTTTGCATTATGATTGTCAGGAGGGGAGCAATTTTCTCTGCCACACACTGCTGCCATAAAGTACTGCCTCATCACAGGTGCAAAAGCAGTGCGTAGTTGCACTCATGGACTGAAACCTGCAAAACTGTGAACCAGAATAAACCTGTCCCCTTTTTAAGTTGGTTATCTCAACTGTTTTGTTCCAGTAAAGGAAAGCTAACTAACATAGGCATCAGTGGCCACCCAGGATATGAAGGTACAAGGAAAAACCACTGGTTTTAGTTAGAGAGGAAACAGGAAGAGCCTAGGAAACAACTAAAAGAGCCTTTTAAAATCTGAATAGGATTCCTCAACATGATGCTGCTGCTGAAAGCAACTGGAGTTAGGTAGTATGGATGAAAATGAGCAAAAGAAATACAAAATTTGGTGGGGAGGGGAAACACAGATAATATTCTATCTTTTCTCTCTCCTTCCTTCCTTCTTCAAAGATATTTTTCCAACACAATTATTGAAATTTTAAGGCCAAGTCTTTCAAGGGCTTTTCTCATGTCTCCTTAGTTCCACACATGAAGTGTCATATGAAAATAGCCACCCTTCCAGCAGACCCATGGCAAGCATTGAGTCTTGGACTCACTCAGCTTACACAGCTTATTATATTTGCAGAATGATTTGTGATCTCAATAGCCTCTTAAAAAGAAAGTATTTTGGTTCCATTTTAATAATTTCCGAAATTATTAACATTCTGAGTAAACACAACCAAAAGTTTGTGAGTCCCAGCCAGGAAAGATTTACAGAGTCGACCTGGTCCTTAACTCCTAGTTCCAATAACAGCCTCACATGCACCATTGATAGGCTCGAAAAGGCATGCTTTCATTCAACACCTTCTAATTCTTGTCGGGGAGAGCAGAGCTGAAACATGCTCAGATCAATCTGGGGCAAAAACTCTCCGTGTCAACAGTATTAGATGTGGTGATTAACAACACGCATTCTTTGAACACTTTAAAATGATTTCAAAACATCTGGCACACGTCCCTAGAAGTCATGTCTCACAGGAACCTAGGAAGGAAAGCAAACCTCCAGTTTTCAGGAAAGGAAAAGAGACAGATAAAATGTAGGTGTCTGGGGCCAAGTCAGTCTCTTCTCTCTTTCCTTTCTTATATCTCATTTCTGTTCTCCTTCACACATGGCCACAGTAAGCTCACCTCACCTCAGTGTCAGCTCACTGTCAGAACAGGTAAGTAGGAAAGAGGTGTTTGCCATGATGATTATTCAATTATATCCTCTTTCCTTCAGGGACACTGATGTAATTGAACCTGCTGTTGTTGGCCCTTGCTTGTGGAGAGTTCACCAAGGAGACAATGTACGTGCCATGCCTCTACCTTCAGTTTGCCAATCATCCTTCCAGTGGTCTGACCAGGACCTGAATTCGGCACTTCAATTGCTCTGTCCCGACACCCTTTGCTATTCAAAGAAATGGCTGGCATACAATTAAGCTCTCAGGAATGTTGCCACAACTGCCAGTAATGACAGCATGAGGATACTTCATTTTACTCTCACATCTTATGTTTGGCTTGTATGAGAAGAAACTCATAAATAAATCCTGTCGGCTTTATTAACCGTCCTTCTGGCTTGACAATGTTTTCAGTTTGCAAGGGGTGCCAGGACTATAAATGCTGATGGCCTAAGCAGACTGGGTTGGCCAAAGTTGATTGTGCAAAAAAGAGAGGTAGTAGAAGCATTTTTCTCTTAAGTGAACGCCCTTGGACCTGGCCTTTGTAAATATAAGAACAAGAACTGGCCAGGTCAAAGCAGCTGAGAAATCATAGTCCCCCTCTATGAGCCCTTCCTAGAAATGTGAAGACCTGAACAGGGTCTCTACAATAGGACCTGGAGCAAGAAAGCTGATTTCTAGGAAAGGATACAGCAGAGATGAATCATCTATCCCAACAGGTGTATGCAAGTGAGCAAAGGCCATTGGTGCAGTTAAGCCAATGAACTCACCGCCACAGTGAACTTGCTGCGTTTTAGAAGTCAGGCCAAGGCAGGACTGGACTGTGTAGAAGTGGTGAATGGCAGGGAGGGGATGAAATATTTTCTGTGACCTAAGAATTCTAGAGTATCCTTGGAAAATTAAAGGGAAGCACCCAGGTCTAAATATCCATAGGCACTCTGGGATAAACTTGCTCCTACCACCCAAGTGAAAACACATTAAAAAACAAACAAAAGATCCAAACCAAAACCCCCAACAATGTTAAAAATCCAAGTATATATTTTTTTGAATTTTCTACTGCCATCGCTTCAACAACCAAAGTACTTCTTCTGTGATTTTGATTCCTAGGCTGTAAGGGTACTGGTTTAGCTCCCTAATCAACTCTCTAGAGATAAATGTGAATGTTCCTTGGCCCCTGGATCATCCTTGTAGCCTAAGATTGCTTGTCTGCTGAAACCACTTACCTCCCTGGCAACTCTAAACTGAGGGAAATTATGGCCCACAGGCCAAACCCAACCTGAGGCCCTTTATTGTGAATAAAGTTGTATCAAAGCATGGCCATGCCCATTCATTTACATTTTGTCCACAGCTACTGTTGTGCTGTAAAGGCAGAAAGCATAATGCAGATAGTGACCATAATGCCCACAAAGTTAAAAACACTATCTGGTCTTTTACAGAAAAACTTGGCCATGTCCTGCTCCAGACTTTTTTCTATTCAATTCAGTTGTCATCTTCTCTTTACTTTCGTGTTCATTTGACAGAAAAAAAAAAGTAGCAAATTTCCTTGACTTTAGGGGATGTGGCTCAAGCGGTAACACGCTCGCCTGGCATGCGCGGGGAGCTGGGTTCGATACTCAGCACCACATACAAATAAAATAAAGATGTTGTGTCCACCAAAAACTAAAAAATAAATACTAAAAAAAACTCTCTCTCTTTAAAAAAAAATTTCCTTGACTTTAAAATTTTATAATTGTGAAACATTTCAAACATAAAGCGAGGCAGAAAATTTTTAAAAAAACTGTGCCGACCATCAGGATGAATACAATATTAAGATTTCCTATCTTTACAATCTCTTTCAATTTTGTAATATATATATGTAAATATAGTTTACATATATGTAAACTATATTTACATATATGTATAACTACATGTATATATAACTATATATATACAGAGAGATATTACTAATATAACTATATAGAGAGGTATTACTATATATATAAATATATATACACATATATACGTATGTGTATGTGTGTGTATATACATATATATGTGTGTGTATATACATATATATATATATATATAGAGAGAGAGAGAGAGACAGAGAAAGTTATAGTATGTTCCTCACATCTTTCTTCTACCCTCACTGAGCAGACCAGCATTCTGTATATCATTCCAGTTGTTGTGTTTACTAGTTACATTTTGTGTATTAGTGCATATCTGTGTATTAACAAATCTATCCCTAGTTTCATACTCTTCTTTTTTTGTTTCCCAGAATACATGTTTGAGATATTATGCATGTGGATGTTTGTAGAAGTCTTTCCATCTCCATTGCTGAATATTGAAGCATTTATTCACTATTCATTCATCTTACTGAGGAACAGTTGAGCTGCTTCAACTTTTCACTACTGTCAATGATGTTGTCCTGAGAAGTTTTGTATGTGCTTATTTAGGCCCATCTGCTAAAGTTTTTCTTTAGAGGAGACATGAAGTGGAAATTCTGGGTCAGAGAATATGTACAACTTGAGCTTGACTAAGTTTTGCCAAGTTGCTTTCCTAGTGTTTGCATCAATATTCCCTTCCCCTGGGTAAGATGTGAGTCCCTGATGCTTCACACAATTGCTAACACTTGGTGTTACCAGATTTATTACTTTTTGCCTATCTGAAAAACTTGAAATGGCATTTTATGATTACTGTAATTTGCATCTCTGGTTACAAACGGCTTGTACATCCAGTTCAAATGCAGTGGTCTTATGACTGAAAAGAAATACTTGTAACTTATTTGAAGCGAGAGAAATCAAAATATTGGGAGAGGACAAATCAGAAATTCTAATTATGTATCTTCTGAAAAGAAAATTTCTTCATGAAAAGAATAGGAAGTGGCTAGAAATTTTAAAGCAGAAATATTAGTGCATCCCACATGACTCAGAAGTTTGAAATCCAAGTGGATTCATTTACTTTTCCAAGTGGCACTGCCTGAGTGGAACATTGACCATTGTTGTGTTCCAAGAGAAATTTAATTTCATCTGGAAAAATTATATTATGTTTTTTTAAAAATATATTTTCAGCCAAAGAAGAAATGATACTATCATTACTTACTTTGACTTCCGGATAGCAAGAGTATCATTTGGAAATTTGTAATCAAAGTTCTTAATCTTTGAAGACATTGTTGGAATAAGTTCAGAAAAGGAAATGTTAACACTGAGGCAAGATGGCAGCAGAGAACTATATCAATAAGAAAACGAATGGAAAATGGATGGGAAAGCTGTTTGACAGCCTGTGTTTATACACATGCATTGCTTCTCTCTTGTCCACGTCCACTTGAAAATGGGAAGGGAATGTGGTTTCTAGGCCCTAAGCTGCCTATGCTGTGACCTATTCTGACTCACTCCCAGGTTTCTCTGGGTTTCCCAATGGCACTTGCCACCCCTTGCACCATGTTGCTGTTATAAGGAATATGGCACTGGAGTCAAGTACAAATCAAGAACTCTCTGAGCTTTATTTGAAAAGAAGAAAGAGATTATGAGTGATCCATTAAGCATTTTGTAGCCAGTGCTTTTGTTCTCTGCAGCCATTAGAAAGTTTTATTTATTTTTTTCCTTAATAAGGATTTTAGACCATAGCCTGAGAGATCAATCATGCTGCAATGATAACACATTCTGAAACCCCCTTCCTCCATCCATTGTGTGTTTCAGAAAAACTAAAATAGCAAATTTCACTTTGCTACAAGCAGAGTATAGATTTTCTGTTTGTGTATACACAAAAATTAGAAAATACTGTCTCAAATGCTTTGAGTAAAATCAAAAACATACTGCCCATATACTCATCAGCTTTTCTTGTTCACTTTCTGTTCAAGTTGCTTCATTTCACTTTTTGAATCCTAGTTAGTAGAAATGGTGACAGGGCACATGCAAAATTGTGTGTCCCCTGTTTACTTCCCTTGGTATTCAGAAGAACATATATATTTTTTTCTTTTTTTTCCCTTCAGTCCTTAAATTTCTTTTCTTGAGTTTTCTTTTTCTCTTTTCCTCTGGAAGGTGGGAGTTTCCTAAGTATTTTTCTACAATCCAGTCTTCATATTACTCACATTCCTAAGAATTTCATTCATGCCTATGACTTCAATCAACAGCTTTCTGCTTATGACTCTCAGACTCTATTCCCCAATTCCCTTTAGGCACCTCAAATTCTATATATTTCAAGCCTCATCATATTTTCCCATTCATCTACTTCTCCTCTGACATTGTTCCAGTGTCAAGCAACACTACAACATTTACCTTTAATGTAAATGAAAGCTGACAGCTAGGGGCATATCCTGTTAATTTACTACTAGAGAGTCAATGCCCCTATTTCTGCCTTGCGAACAGAACCACAATTTTGTTCAGGCATTGGATTCATAAATACCATGTACATACCATGGATGGATAACTGGTTGGCCCAAATCAGTTGGTTGTCCCACTCTCCTTGCAAGTGATTGATTTAGGCATGCATGATGATGCAAATGTGATGAATAAGATATAAGGTATAGCCTCCTGGGAAAGAATTTTATTCCCTGATGAAAAGAGACATGCCAGGAGAATACTAGATTTAGGTTGTTCTAGTTTTAGGTTGTAGTTACGCAAGGGTTTAATGACTAAGGCTGAGAAGATACAAGTATGTGATGAAAGTCAATATTTAAGTATAAAGCACAAAATGAAAGCAATTGCATTCTTTATTATGTCATTAAGCTATCGAATTTACCAGCCCCGGAACTGCTTACCTCTGAACTTCATGTTTGTGAATAAATTCTTCAATATGTAAGTCACTTTTGTTTACTGGAGATTGTCCTAGTTTATCTTTTCCCATATTAAGTCCATTGACAAGATCTCATTATCTTTTGTGACTCTTTCTAAATCCCACTGGTAATACTTCAGTTCAGGTCCTCATAATTCTTATAACAGCACTCTCACTTGGCTTCTGGGTCTCAGACTCACATAGTCTTAGATGTACCTTCTGGATTCCTATCAGAATGAATGTTGTAACACTCAGCTCTGTCAAGATTATTCCTTTAAATTAACCCTTTAAAGAGTTTCCGTCATTTATGAGTTCAAAGTCTTTAGGCAGGGTGTACAGGCTTTCTGTGATCTTTGTCCTCTCCTTGGTCTCGTCATATTAGTACCTTTTTACCTTATATCTCATGCTTGAAATACAAAACACTAAGTATTTTACCCCTTGGAAGAGTGTTTTCCAGCTCCAAACATTTGTGCATTTTCCTTTGCCTGATATGTTGTTTCTCTTACCACTGTTAGTCATTTGGGTTTCATTACAATATTATTTGCTTTGTGAAACTTTCCATGTTTCCTGTGCTCTTAATTTTTGCCATAGTTCTAACTGCCTTGGTACAGCCAATAGACACCCTGTAGCCATTGTCTGCACATTTTCTCCCTTATTTGAACATAAGTTATTGGAAGAAAAGGGTATTTAATCTTTGTTTCTATTGTGACTTATGGTGGATCTAGTGAATAACTTTTGAACGTTTATTAATGTATACACAAATGAAAGACTTGACAATTGAATGGATTTTATCTACACTAGTATAGGTTTCTTTTTTAAAAAAAATACCTTCATTCTATTTTATTTTTTTAATGTGGCACTGAGGATTGAACCCAGTGCCTCACATGTGCTAAGCAAGCACCCTACCATTGAGCCACAACTCTAGCCCTAGATGTGGTTTTTAACAATTATTTTTAAAATACTAAAACCCAGTTTGAGACTGGTTAACTTTCCAGTAGCAATGATAATCTTTACATAAACATTTAATTATAGTGATTTAATACATATCTAGCCATAAAAATCAGAAGTAAATGCAACTCCTAAAAGTGGGACTTTAAAAAAGTTTAATAAATATTAGTTGTCTGTGATTCAGTAGTAATTGTTTGTTCAGGTTCTTATTTTTCTTCTATTTTAAAGTGTTGTTCACTCTTCCTTATTCCTTGGACCACTGACCTGACAGTTTTTGTTATCTCTCAACTATCACAGCAACTCTTTTGGGCATAAATGATCTTCAATGGGCACATGTCTAGTCCTACGGGTTACATAAGGCTTTCCAAAGGCATGTGTTCAAGGGTAGTTTGAGGAATATTCAAATTCTCAACCTCCATCTGTTCCTGCTTGTGAAATTTCATATCATGGGACAAACATGTTCTCCTTCCTGCTTCATTAAGCATTCCCTTCTTCTACTTGACAACAGAAAAGGATAGCTCCCATCCCACCCACTCTTATCATGGTGTATTGTGGGTACTTATTCCTCTTTCTAGAAAAGGGCAGTATTCACTCATAAAAACATGCATAACCAAAAGTCTCCACACATGGGGCATCTCTTTAAAAGAGGTGAATTGTTGAAATTTACATTTCTTTGTTTAATAATTATTTACTAAATGTATAACATATTTTTGCTACTTTGAACAAATATTCATTCTAATGAATAATCAATCCACAGGGAAAAAAATCCAATCTTTCAAGCTTTATGGGTACAGGATGAAAATTAAAATTTATAAGCATACTATTGTCACAGAAACAATAACAGAATGAAAAATAAAAGACTCTCAAATATAAAACCTAGTAAGAAAACTAGAGTAAAACATGAATTTAAGGAGAAAAAGATGTAAAATTTTCCTTTAAAGGAGTATTTCTGCATGCATTTTTTAAAAGAATGTATAATCGTGGGCATAAAATAGTTATGGTATTCAGATCTCTCTAGAGACACTAAAAAGAGATTTTGTTTTGAAACATCCGTTTTGTGATATTCTTTAAATGATATCCACTGCAAATTTTAAACATCAATTAAAATTATGTGAGAGGTATACAACCTGTTACATACAGATTTAGAAATAAAACTGTCAGAGGGCAGCATATTAAAGTATATTATCATATTATTGCTTTTAAATATGGGAATTACACTAATGATGCTGGGCAAGAAGAATGAGTTATCCATGACTTCTTTGATACATAAAAATTTTATGTTCACATGTAAATGTTATGAGGAAAGACCTCAGGCTTCATTCTTCTCTGATTCACTCACTCATGTCTCTCAAATTCTGCAACTTCTATTTCCTGACAGTTTTTTAAAACACTCTGCTGGCTAATGGGTCCAGAGAGGACTGGAAAATCCCATATTAAGTAATTTAATTGAAACAAGAAGTCTGGTTTACTTGGTGTTAAGTCTTAGGCACCCTGCCCTTTTCAAGTTAGCTCCTATTGACAACCAATGCTGAATTCAGACAAATTAGAAGGCAAATTCAAGGCTCTCAACCAAAGAAAACAAACATAATCAGAGACAACCAGGAGACTTAAAACATGCCAATGGATATGGAGTTATGGAAAAAGTGAAGAAAAAAGTGTTGAAACGTATTAAAAATGAACACCAATACCCAAAGCTTTCCCTATTTATGATTCTATATTAGGCAGCACTTTTATTAAAGTTTCATGCATTAATTGATTCATTCATTCATTCTACATGTTCCATGCCCTTCCCTAGGGTTTGTGATACAAGAAGGAATAAAACACTGATTCATCCCAGGAATGAGATGAAAAAATAAGAAAAAGAAAATAGTGAGAAAATAATGACCCTGGAAAAAGGGGTCTAGGTATTTGACTCTTCGAGTAATCCACAAAAGACAGAATGTTGGCCTGAATTTGGGAATAACAGGGATGAAAAAGGAAGGAAATATTTTAGATAACTGGGCTTTAACTTCTTGGGGTGACTGAATGGACACAAGAATAAGGAAGTGGGGAAAATCTAAGTATTTGCATCAGCCAATTGGTTGATGGGTCTGGTATTGGTATTTATATTAGAAGATCAGAGAAAGACCTGGTTTGTGAGAACAGGGAGTCTTTATGGCACAAGGAAAGAAAGATGTCTGGCAGAAGATGGGCCTCAGCAAATGGACCTGAAGTACTAACCAGCTCAGTGAAGGTTATAAGTGCACCTGGGGATAGGAGAGAAGTGGTCTGACAATGGAGCTCTGGTGAACACTGTCTTTTCAATTTTGTGAGGAAAGGAAACCTACCAGAGTGGATAAAATAAGGAAGAGCAAAGGTTGTTAAAAATAAGGTGAGGGGGGCCAGGCATTGTGGTGCATACCTACAAACCCAGTAACGGGGGAGGCTAACACAGGGGATCACAATTTCAAGGCCAGCCTCAGCAACTTAGCAAGACAAGGTCTCAAAATAAAAAATAAAAAAGCCTAGGGATGTGGCTCAGTGGTTAAATGCTCCTGGATTTAATCCCTGGTGCCATACAGCCCCTAAAAAAAAAAAAAAAATCAGACAAAGGCAAAGTCTGACAAATCTTCACTGGATGGATAAGGATAATTAGAGATAAATGATAAAAGAGTTTTAGAGATGGCTGGTGGGAGTGGGAGCAGACTGTAGTGGGGAGGAAGTGAAGATAATGCATACTGAATCCTATTTATTACGTTTTACAAGGTTGCTGATAAGCCAAAATTCATTTGGCTTTCAAAAATTTGAGGGTTTACACCTCCTTCCTTCCTTCCTTCCTTCCTTCCTTCCTTCCTTCCTTCCTTCCTTCCTTCTTTCCTTCCTGTTTCTTTGATGCTAAGGATTGAACCCAGGGTTGTGTACATATTAAGCATATGCTGTACCTCTTAGCCACACCCCCAGCCCTCTTTTTTTTCAAACATCTTTATTGAGAGATAATGCACATGTCATACAATTCGTCTATTTACAGTGTATATTTCAGTGGTTCTTTGTAGCACACAAGATGCTCCAAAACCATTAGCAGTCATTTTCCATTTCTTTCCCCATCCCCTCCCACTTATTCTATATTACTCTGACCCTCAACCCCAGGCAATCACTTATTTGCTTTCAGTCTCTATGTATATGCCAATTCTGGTCATTCAAATTTTGTTCTTTTTGTATCTTCTGGAAACACAACATAAAAACCCAAGCTAAGTCATTCTGAAATATCAAACAGAATAGGGCAAGTCTTGAAGTTTCTTCTACTTGTTCTAAGATTTCCTTTGTTTCTCAAGTAATTAATCTTCCCCCAAAGTACCTAACTTACTAGTTCTCTGCAATAAAACTTCATAAACCAAGTCTGTTGTGATCATCACCATATACCTGGAATTCAGCACAAGTCCTGCTACATAAAAAATAACAAATAAATATTTATTGAATAAATGAATGAATACCTAATATTTCTGAGAAATTACAGATGCTGTTTTTGGTAGTATTCAAACAACCAGAATATTACTGCTATTTGAGAAGGGGAAAGCCTGGAAGATTAGAGGCATCATTCCTTTGCTTTTTATTTGGGGAAATAAAGCAACTTTAACTGTACCATTCATGCAGCAAATATTTACTGAATGCACATGTGCTCATGATGTTTGGTGTCCATTCTGCTTTTTATAACACTCTGTTTAGATCTTTCCTTGGATCAGCCCAATTATAAATAATGTAAATAAAAAAGGACTTCTTCTGAACTTTTGAAGTATTTGTAGAGAATGTTTCTTGTTAACATCAAACAGAATAAGTTATACCTTAAGCCAAGCTTATCAAATATTTTTAATATATTGTTTCTGAACACATGTATTGGTATATTTTTCCAAAGAGCCAGTTTCTATTCACAATATTTATTATTGGTATGCAATACAAATTCAACAAGGACTTCCTTTTTCTTTAATATGTGGTCCTCAGATTCCATTACGAACCTGACCCATTGGAGAACTTGTTAAAAATGTAGAAACCCAATGTACATACAAGGTGAAATTCTCATGCTCAAAATTTGAGCTGGAACCTAACAAATGACATTTTTAAATATGTACCTCATACTCTGAAAAACAGAGCCTAGGCCATTCATTTTAAATATAATTATCTGGGCTCTGGTCCACTGGCCAGGGCAAACTTCATTAATTATAGCCTCATTAATTCAGACCAAAGACTAAAACAGTAATACATAGCAATCAGTGTTGAAGTTAGTTGTAATTTAGATCTAATGTCTCTTCTTTCCTTGAGCAATTTCCCCATGTTTAGAGTAGAGGGCTTCTTTAATGATTTGTGACAGGAAGATGTGAGAGAGATGGTTTGTAAGTAATTGTGGTTGTGTGTTTCCATTTAGGATCTTTTTCTCGTCAAGCCTGTGTGCCAGGCTTCTGCAGCTCCTCGGAGGGCCATGTCAGGAGAGGTCCCTGCACAATACCCAGGGGACAGGGTGTGAACCAGGGACTTGGCTCGCTGCACCTCAGAGGTAATGAAGGTTGACATTCATGTACATGCAGAGGCCTGCCTGGAACCCGCTCATTTGATTTTGCTAACTTCCCTTCCTGTCCTTCCCTCCACTTTTCCATTATGCTCAGTCTTCTTTCATGTAACACATGTTGAGTTGAAGCTTAAGCTGAAAAGAATTCACATGCAGGTATTAATCATGGTCCAAGTGGCCATATAAGGAATTCTGAAGAATTAATCTGAAGAAAATCTTGTGTTTGGAAGTGGATGTAACAGGGGTGGTAGTGAAGGTGTCAAGAAACCATTATATTTTGGTTATGGGATTGAATCCAGACTCTCTGTTTCATGCATGCTAAGAAAAAGTCTACCACTGAGCTATAGCTCCAGCCCAGACAGAGATCATGATCTTTTGAATGGAGTCAAAGAGCTGTCATGTAGAAGTCACAATTAAGCCCTCCTGATCTCAGAGCAAAGTGAAGACCAATAAAAGAATAGGTCAGAGGGCATATTATGGTTTAGATATGAGGTATCCACTAAAAGCTTCTATTAATGCAGGAATATTCAGAGGTGAAATGATCAGGTTTTGAGAACTGTTACCAAATTGGTTTATCTTAGTTTGAATGGAATGACCAGGCGGTAACTCTTGGCAGGTGGAGGAGGAGGGCTGGAGGAGGTGGGTCACTGGGGGCATGTTCTGGAAGGATGCATCATCCTGTGACTCCTTCCAACCTCTCTTCCTCTCTGCTTCCTGACCCTGCCATGAGTGAGCAGCTTTTCTTTGCTGATTCCATTCCCCAGAATCTGCTGCCTCACCTTGGTCCCAGAACAATGAAGTCAGCCATCTATGGACTGAGACTCTGAAACCATGAGCCCCAAATAAACTTTTTCTCCACTAAGTTGTTCTAGTTACACAGTGACACAAAAGTTGATTAAAACAGGAAGTATTCTTACTCAGAACATACTTTAAAAAATATTTAGTATAGCATTTTAAAAAGAGAGTGATATCCAGAATAGGTAAGTTCATAGAAACAGATTGCAGATTGTTGGTTTCCAACTTTTGAAAGTAGAAGAAGAAACAAAGAACAACTCTTTGCTGGGCACAAGTTTCCTTTTCAGCAATAAAAACATTTTGGAGAGGCTGGACAGCAGCAGAGTGCTCACCTCGCGCATGCGAAGCACGGGTTCAATCCTCAGAACCACACAAAAATAAATAAATAAAATAAAGGTATTGTGTCCCACTACAACTAAAAAAGTTATTAAAAAGAACTTTTTGAAACTAGGTAGCATTGCAAAACATGGGAAATGTACTAAATGCCACTCAGTTGTGCACTTTAAAGGTTTAAATTAGAGAGAGAGAGAGAGAGAGAGAGAGAGAGAGAGAGAGAGAGAGAGAGATATGAAGGTCTCACTATGTTGCCTCCAACTCCTGGGCTCAAGTGATCCTCCTGCGTCAGCCTCCTGAGCAGTTAGAACTGCAGGCACATACCACCATGCCAGGCTAATATGGTTAATTTTATGTTGTGTGAATTTCATTTTAATCCAAAGAAAATAACTAGTAGGAAAATTAACTAAAATGGAAACTTCAAAAAATTTTATTTAACAATTATTTGATGAAAAAAATCTGTTCCTGGTTAGAATTTACATCAATAAAAATCAAAGTCTCATAAGTAAAAAAAGTTCTGTGATTTTTCTTCTTTTTTTATTGTTAAAATCTATCCTTTTGTTGTTGTTTTTAGATAGATATACATGACAGTAGGGTGTATTTTGATATGTTATACATACATGGAGTGCAACCCATTACCATTTTGATCCCATTCTTATGTCCAATTCATTTTACTGTCTTTCCTATTCCCACCCCCCATCCCTTCCCTTCATTCCCCTTTATCTAATCCAATGAATGTCAATATTTCCCTTCCATATCCTCCCTTATTATGGGTTAGCATTCATATATCAGAGAGAACATTTGGCCTTTGATTTTTGGGGACTGGCTTATTTCACTCAGCATGATATTGTCCAGTTCCATCCATTCATCAGCAAATGCTATAATTTCATTGTTCTCTATAGCTGAGTAATATCACATTACATATATATGCTACATTTTCTTAATTGTGATTATCATCTGTACTGGGTGGTACTATATATGATCCAAGTTCACTGCTTTTCTTTTTAAACATTAAATCATTTTACTTTTAAAATAATTACATTTTAGTTAAAAAAAATTGCTATTTGTAGAAACTTTGGAGAATTCAGAAAACTTTAAAGTGAAACAAATAATTTTTATTGATATATAATGTAACACATGTTCAAAGTACTTAATTGGTAAAACTTTAAAGTTTTATAGGCATTAGTCCCATAAACATTTTGTATGTTAATTTTGGATTATCACATTCTTAAATGTTTTACAAAGACTAATGTGGTAAAGGCTTGCTCCTTCCTCAATGTGGTGCTTTGGAAAAAGATAGAACCTTTGAGAGGTGGGGCATAGGTTTTAAATCACTGGAGGTGTGTCCTTGAAGAAGACTGTGGAACTCTGTTCTCTTCCTCTTTATCTTTGGTTGCCAGCTATGAGGTGAAAGGGCTTCCCCTGCCACATGCTCCCACAAGGTTGGATTGTGCCTCCATGATGTACTGGGATACCACATGTCCAAAGCCAATCAGTCATGAATGGAAATCTCCCAAACTGTGAGACCCCACCCCCCACACACACACAAATTGTTTTCTCTTTCTAAAATGACTTAATGTCAGGTATTTGTTACAATAATGGAAAGTTAATACATGTATTAAGATAAATATCTAGAAGTAGCATTGGTTTGTTATTAAAAACCTTGGACTTTAAGATTTGATGTGTTGCAGTATTAGTTTAGGAAATCAACTCTCTATAGTCCAGGGAGCAGTGGTCAAGGTAACTACTACCTCCACTGATGGAAATGAGCCTGGAAACTATACCTGGGAACTCCTGACCAGTCCAACCAGCCTGTACAGGAGTTGGGAGTTAAACAGAAGCAAAAGAAAAAAAAAACATCAAAACTTTGTCTTCTTAATATCACCTGTCAAACCATTTTAGTTTTAATTTTTGTTTTTAAACATAATAGATTTTTGTTGAAGACCCAGTTACTGTTTCTGTTCAGGAGAATAATGAGAGGTAAGGGAAAATGATTTGAGAGAGTTCTTCTCAAAATAAAGACAGAATAATTTTCTGATGAATAATAATCAACATATGTGAGGATTGAACCCAATGCCTCACATGTGCTAGGCAAGTGCTCTACCACTGAGCTACAACTCCAGCCCCTTAATTATTAATCTTAATCAAATTTTCTTAAAAGTGTGTTTTCCTGACTGGTAGTTAGGAATGCAAATTTTGCCCTCCAAGACCTACTAAATTAGAAATTCTGTGGAGGAACTGGTTGCTTTGGAGCCTAGTCATCTGTATTTTAACTAACTTCAAGTAATTCTGCAACTTTCTGTTACATAACTTAAAGGCAGAGGACTTTAATGATAATAATTTTAATAAATGAATGTGATTACTCTGATCCTTGATAATTGTAATTCATTTATAGGTCCCTGATACATTGATTTTTTTAAAAAGTAACAAATAACATAACATCTGACGTTGTACTTGTTTAGGCACCATACATAAGGCAACATCTTAAGAATAATTCCATATGTGGTTTTCATGTGAAATATTCAAGTTCACAGTTCAACTAACTGAAAGAATTTGTTATACATTTCTCTTAAGTTATTATATGAAAAGTTAAAGCCCTAGTATTAGTAGAAATATTCTCTAAAATCCAAATTATTATTCCTGAACTCGCCATTCAATTACTGAAGCATTTTCTCCTAGACATAAATTTATTCATTTGCAACAACTATTTCTTGTGAACCTACTGTCTGCCGAGTACTGTTGTGGGCACTAAAAATATAGCAAACATGACCCTGATTTTCCTAGAAGTTACATTCTAGTGAGGGTACACAGATAATAAATTAGTGAACCACATAAAGTAAGAGATGATATTTTTAGATAGTAGGAAGTAATATGAAGAACATAAAAGAAGAAAATGGGAGGAGAATCATTTGGGTTAGGATATTATTAGATAGAGTGGTAGTGAGCAGGGGAGTTCCCTTGGAAGGGAAATACATGAGACCTGAATAATGAGAAGGAATAGTGATACTCAGATTTCTGGAAAGAAGGAACAACATAAAGAATGAATCAGAATGAAGACAAACTTGTTAGACTCTTGGAAAAGAAAGGCCAGTGTAGCTAGATTTTAATAAGTGAAGAGTGTAGTATCGAGAAACAGGGATGATCCCAATTACTTGGGAAGCTGAGGCAGAAGGATCACAGGTTTGAGGCCAGGTGGAGCAAGTTAGCAAGACCCTATCTCAAAACAAAAATTAAAAAAAAAAAAAAAAGACTAGGATGAGATAGAAAGGAACCAGATTGTGTATGGCCTTACAGACTATGATAAAGTAGATAGCACCTGGACTTTATTATATATTTAGTCAGAAGCCAACACGTTTTAAAGTAGCAAACTAGCAAAATCTAATTTTATGTCTTGAAAACTCATGGAGGCCACAGTTAATTTTTGCATTTTAGTGGAGATATTCAAGAAAGAAGCTATCTTCAGTTAGTATGAGAGGAGAACATAGGAGCAGGAAACATAGGCAATATGTTTTGGAAATTTTGCCATCCAAAAGGAATGAGATGGTAGATGGGATGGTGAAGGGAAATATCATGAGGATAAGAAAGAGTTGTGGAGAATATCAGCACAAGCCCTGCACAGTTACGCCCTTGCTCTTCAATGACAACAACAAATGATTCTAAGAAATCCCATAAATGCTCATCGTGCTCTTAAAGTCTAATCACCAGAATAATAATTTCCTCTACTCATAGTTCTGATTGCTCATTAAATGCTTTTGGTTAAAGGGATTTTATTAGTCTAATTTCTTTTTGCCTCATTTTCCTTCTCCATAGTTTAAAATAGAAATCTCTGTTACTTAGCCCTCCCTTTTTCATGAAGCCAAATGCATTGGAGTTCAATAATATCTCAGAAGTGTTTCGAATCACTTGGAGGTACCTCTCTGAGTGAGGCTTTATTATTGTTCCTCATTTACTCATTTCCTTTCTCTCTCTGGGAGGGCACTTTTGAGATTACATGAGGTTGGGATTTATGCGTTAAACAACACAAATGCTTAGCACAAGTACTAGCACTTAAAGAAAAAGGGATTGGGGTCATTGCAAAATATTGTAAATTTTGGGACTAACAATTTGGTTTTGTGGGTTTTATTCCTGAGGCTGTGTTCCAGGGAGGGCAATAAAGGGTAAAACTCATTAGTGCATCATTATCTTTTGTCTGAAGGAAACAATGTGTGGTTTTTGGGCAGCCCACTTGGTGTTTGCATTGGTCCTGGAAATATTTCAAACCAACTATATTGTTTGAACAATTCTCCCTCTTGAACATGAAAAGAACCACTACTAAACCACAGCGTTGATGTTAAATTACTAGGTGATGGCTCCTCTGGCTCCTAAAGGTTTCTAGATCTCGGTCTCTGAAATCATGGATTTTTCTTCTAATGAGAAAGATCTAAGTCTTTTGGTAGACCTCCCATGCAGTTTACCCTTCCCATGTCCCCAGTGTGCTTCAAGGACTTCTGAGAAGTTTGGTTTAGAATCAAGGTCACCTAGTGTTCTTCAACCCTTATTCTTAATTTCAACTTTTCAGAAACTGCAAAATATTCCCAGGCCAATTCTGCAATTTCACTATTCTGAGCAACTGTGTAATCAATCAATAGATTTAATAATGAAAATCCAGTCTGTTTTCTCATTATCAAGGTGAAACATTACACGGATCTTGATGAGTTTGTTTATATTTTTACATTGTGTTGTTCTCTGAGCTACTTACCTTCCTGAGGATTTCATTATACTTTTTTTTAATGGTGTTATAAAAGGAGCATTTATAAGGAAATCTTAAAAACATATTTGGCATCATGTGAGAAAAAAACTCCTTTCATAGGGACTTTCAATAAATCTAATACCATATACTGTATCTCTCTAAAACAGTGTTATTTGATTTGCTGCTCCTCACATTGCAGTCTTTTTTCTCGATTTGAACAACAACAACAAAAAATGACCTATCTACTGGTTTTTATTATTCCCCAATTATGAAAAAGTTTCAGGGTTTCAATGTCAGAAACTCAGAACTGCCAAAAGAATCGTCATATATATTAGGTAAGCCTCAATTCTGAACCTGAATTGTGGGGCATTATTTTTGTTATTACTATTATCCAACCTATAGTGTGATCCAATGATGTAATGTATATTAGAAGATAACTGTGAAGCAGGGTGAATTGAGTCTGTCCCCTGGAGTTAGACTGCCTGAGCTCGAGTTCCATCTCTAACACTATTATTAGTGAAAATTTGCCAATTTTAAAAATCTCTTTGTGCCATAGTTTCCTCATTATAAATTGGAGAAAAAAATAATACCTGCTCATAATGTAGTGGGAAAGATTGAATATTTTTAAAAGATAGTTAATAATTTCATACATGTCAACTTTCCAAAATAAGTATTTTCTCAGTAAATAGTTGTCAAAAATGAATTCTTACATTCCAGATAAGAAAATTGAGCTTACTCCATTATTAAGAATCAGGAATCAAACTTATGTCTTTCTGACAAAAATCTTTTCTTTTTTAAAATACATCACAATGATTTCTCTTTAGCTTTTTTATAGCTTAACAATATTTCTTTCAATTATATCATTTTAAGTGTCTCAGGAAAACCATAAAATGGTATCTCAAAATCAAAACAAGTGGTCTGGCACTGTGGCACAGGCCTGTAATCCCAGCAACTCCGGAGACTGAGGCAGGAGGGTTGCAAGTTCAAAGCCAGCCTCAGCAACTTAGTAAGACCCTAAGCAACTTAGTAAGTCCCTGTCTCAAAAATTAAAAAAATAAAAAGAGTTGGGGATGCAGCTTAGTGTTTAAGTACCTCTGGGTTCATTCAATATCTGTTATTAAAAAAAAAAATCAAAACAAGCTCTTGTGCCCTTATGCCATTCTAAAATTTTAGTAAATTTTATATAAGAAGCTCTGCATTTTTTTTCCACTGGGGCTCACAAATTATGAAACTGGTCCTGTAATGTGATCTTATTTACTTAGAAATGTTACCTCATAAATACAAAAAGTTTCTCAGTCCTTCGTATAAGAATTATAGCAGTGATGCTGTATTAAAGTATGAATTCTTATTCCTTGTTGGACTTAAGAGACTACATATCATAATATTTTAAGAAAATAAACAGTAAAATTCTCTTAAATCCATTAATCGAGGCAAACTTAATTAAGAGTTTACAATGTGTTTCAACTAGTGGTTCCCCAATATTTTTTGTGTGTGTGCTGTGGCATGTATGTGCATACACACAGATCTAAACACACAAATGGTAAATATGTGTCTATTCACACATGGAGGCAAAGAATCTGGGGGCTTCACTGTGCTAGGGCTCTCCTGGACATCCTGAATTTCTGAAATTATTGGTTTGACACATGGAATTTTCGTGGAATTTAAGAGAAATTTTGACTTTTTAATAATTATGAAATTGTTGAGAAAAATAAAAATTCTAAAATGTGACAGGAACACACATAGAGCCCACAGAAAGTAGGAGTCCTACTATATAAACTTCATGACAGAACCCCTCAGCTTTTAAAAGCTCAGGTCCTACTTAACACCAATCAAAGGCATTTCACAGATACTGAGTTGGTAAAGGCAGGACCTCAAGAAAGAGCAATTTTATCATTCATGTTCTTCCTGTTTACTTTCACAGGAAGGGCAAAGTTTTGCAATTCCTCCAAACCGTGCCTGTTAGAGTCCTTTCACATACCTAAAGGTGCTAGTTTCTCCCAATTGATTCAGATCGTAATTGAGCTTCTTGTGTTCAGCAAAGGACTATAGATTCTTGGAAGGACAAAGGATTAGAGAATTGGTGGTGCTAAAGTGAAAACTGAAGTTTTAAAATGTTATCATCAATTAAATTTTACATGAGTTGGAGAGACAGGCTAATGCAGTCATTTGTAAGAGGTATCATCAATAACTTTTCTTGATAAATATACCAGGTTTTTTTCTTCAAAGGTTTTGCAAAAAAATTGAAAAGAAACTGTGTCCTCAGTTTATATTATGTAACTAGAAATGTGGGATATTTTTCCTTTTTTAGCTATAAACTCTTCCTAGGTCTGAAGATGACAGCTGATAATCATAGCCTAAGAATTTCTGGACTTGCTGTCTATGCGGATTCATAAGAGAAGGTAACTCTAATCAAAACTTGTACTTTGATCAAAGATGCTATCTCATTCGAAAACATCCACCTTATTAAAGGCAGGGGGACTACCTTTTATTTGATGACAAATTTCCTTTTGATCCTACCCCCAAATCTGTGCTTTTGGTCAAAAGAGTCTTTGGATGAAAATTGGTGTGCATGGTTTGAGACGACTAAACCTCACTAACTGAAACAAAAACTCTCAAAGCACAGACTGTCTAGTGACAGCTGTTTTAATTTCCTGATGAATTTATTTCTTGACAAAATGTCATTTAAGTCTTCCTTGTGGGTTTCCAAGGTGCATTAAACTTTTATTGTTGATGACGGTGTGCTGCTTTTCTGATTTTCTGAGTTTGAGAAAAGAACAAAGATGATTGTCAGTTTCAAGAGAAAATAGTCTCAGTGGAAGCCAAATTTTAGGAATTGATCAATTTTACATGTATTAAACTAAAAATTCAGAACTATATGAAATAATTTTATATGAATTCTTTTTAAAGGGAGACGTCTTAGGCTTTCTAAATCTATATCTCACATTTTATTTTAAGGGAAAATAAAGGTTAGTAATATGTATGAGGTTATTGATTTCTATAGTGTATGCTCATAAATTGGGAATATAATCATAATTGATATTTTTTTTCCTTCCTTACTCAAAATAATAGCTGTTTGCTAATGTTATTGTTTGGATTGATTCTGTTATCATAATTTTCTTCTAACTTCCTCATTTTCCTTTCCCTTTCTTTTCTTTGTAACTATCTTTATTTTTTTTTTCATGCTTCTTATTTTTCCTGGTAACAGAACTTAGCTTTCATAGCCACTTTTTTTCCCAAAAATAAAATCACTTCATTCTTATTGATAAATCAATAAATAAACTGTCTCGATATTTATTTTTTGGATGCTTGGTTAAGCTAAGCTAGATAATAGTATATATTGTACTCACTTAACATATTCTTTTAAAAATCTGAAGCCATATTTGGATTGATATAGATTAAATATTTTTTTCCTTCCTTCTTTTTTATTTCTTATAGTTTCTTGGAACTGATTCTTATTTTTTATTTAGTGTGTACTGGGAACAGACACAGTTCTTTTTCTTCATGTTATAATCAACTTATTTCCATTTTCCACAAAAAGAAAATCTAAAGCAAAAGTAAAAAGACTTTGCACTACGGTTGTGAAAGGTCATCAACTTGAAGTCACAAGTGCAATCCCATTTATAAAAGCCAGCTCAGACCCACTGACACTGAGAAATATGTTCTGTGTGCATGAGTATCCAAGTTCATGTTCATGGTTTCTCTGTCTCTCTCCTCCTCCTCTCTCTCTTTCTCTTTCTCTCCCCCTCCTTTCTTCTCTTTGCTTCCTCTTCCCTTCCTCTGGCAACTCTTTATCACTTTTGTATTTTCCTGAGGCTCAATTACCCTAATTTTCTCTTGAAGTCTTTAAGTGTAGGAGTCACGTCTTAAAGTTGGGATGGACCCCAGTGGTCATCTAGTGCATTCTTCCAACACAGGAACCCAAGCTGTAGAGTGCAGTGGGACAAATAATTACCTTGACCTTGACTCTTGGTTTTCACAGAGCAGTGATGACTGCTGAATGAGATGTTAGCACACTGTGGAGAAGACTCTGCTTACAGATAAGCTGCTCTGAGGAACATTTATAAGCAACAATGCTTATTGAGAGAATATTTTTCCTGTCCATGTTACATTTCATTAACTGCAGGAATTTTTTTTCATATATTTCTATTTTATTTTATTTATTTTGCAAAATTTAGCTTTGGCGCTTACACATGGGATATAGTTTTTTATGTGTGCCATGTGTTTTTAAAATAAACTTTTAAATCTCAAACAATAATTGAAATTTCAAAGAAAATCCTAAAATGAAGACGAAAAGATTGATGAGAAGTTCATACTAATTTAAGAATAAATCTAGAGCATAGACTCCTGAAATGCCTTTGCCAGGGCAAGCCATGAGTAATACTCCAGGTAATGCCCTATCTTGATCAAAACCAACTTGGTTTCTGGCACATCAAAGGCTCTGTTGAATGCTTTATCTCGGTAAAACAGTTTTGGCACCATGGCAATGAAAAGGGAGGGAAGAGATTGAAATTTTACTGATTACTATTGGTGATATGGAGCAGGAGCTGTTCATAATGATAATTTACAATAGATTTATGAACTGATTCTAGAGAAATCTTTAGAGGTCCTTAGAGAAAGTCACCATTGTCAAGAGTCAAAAGGCACCTCTACACTATCAGTTCTTTTTACACAGGAATGTTTGTCCTTACCCCTGAGAAAACATTGACTTACACATTTGTAACTACTAGTAATTTAGGTTACAATTTTCTCTGGTGTTTGCTAAGACCAAAGCCTATTTGATCAGATACAATACATTGCAACTTTATGCTCCTATTTTATTCTATCACTTGGAGAACCTTTCCAGGAAAAAACACATGTATGTTGAAACAATTGTAATATGTGTCCTTGAGCTTTTCAGAAGAACCTGGGGCCATAACAAGGAAACAAAATAAACAAGTAAAATCAAAGACTTCACTTACTAAAAGACTCTTTTTTTTTCCTTTTTAAAGTTGGTGCATTATAATCATATAATGGAATTTGTTGTTATATACTCGTACATGCACACAATATAATGATATAATTTGGCCAATAGACTCCACAATGACTTAAAGGAAAAGAAAAGGTGACAATGCTATTTATTCATTTATTTTTGTACCTGTGCATGGGTGTACAGGTACATAATTTCAACAATTACAAAATGGAATATGGTGAAAAGTGTCTGTCTAGCCCTGACTCTGTGCCCTCTGCTATCACAGCAGGCATGTGATAAAATCAATTTCTGATCATCCTCCTAGAGTTTGCATTTGATGACCTCAGCACTGTTGATATTCAGAGACTGGAAAAGCTGGGGGGGGGGGGCGTTGTCCTACGTATTATAGAATGTTTAGTAGCATCTTTGGCTTTTACTCACTATAGAACACCACAGCCCTTTCCTCTCCACATGTGACACCAAAAATATTTCTCAGTCATGCCCAAATGTCATCTGGGAAAATATTTGACAATATATCTAAAAGAAAATCCCTAACCATACCTGAAGATTATTCTCACTGTTTTGGGAGATCTGAGTAGTCATTCATTACATATAATGTGAGAATTTATTTAACTAGTAATCTATCAATTATCTTTCAGATTTCTTTTTTCTTATTTGCAGTCACATACAGGGTTGCAATGAAATATCTTACCCATAAGTCATTTCAATATATATAATTTCATCTTTAATATAAATTTCTAGAAGAAAAATGATTGGGTCATAAGCTGTGTATGTTTGTCATTTTGATAGGTATTTCCAAATAGCCCTCTTTAGAGACCATAGCAATTTATATCCTCATATTGTTGCCAAAGTAGTGTTACTAACATTTGGATCTTTGCCAGTCTCAGGTGAAAAATGGTGTTTCAGTGTTCTTTTAATTTTCAATCCCACATTAAGAAGGTAGATAACTGTTTCTTTAAGATCTATTTATGTATTTTTTAATGAAATGTATATTTATTTCCTGTATTCATTTTAACTGATTTTTAGAAGATTTTTACATGTTAAGCTCTTTTTCTATGACATGTGTTGCATTACTTTTTTCAACCCGATTAATTGTTTTTGGATTTGGTTTTGGGACAAAATAGATAGTTCAGAAGAAATATAGATACACATGGGAATTTAAGAAATAATTATGGTAACTTTTTTAATAAGTGAGATAATCATAGATAAACATAGATTTAATAATCATAGATCAGATAACAAATGGTGTTAGGGCAACTGAAAAGTCATTTATAAAATACAGAGTTGAATCAATGAGGTGTATTATACTAGTATAAATTCCCTATGGATCTAACATTTAACTAAAAAGGAAGCTTATCACAAGATGCCATAGAAGAAACATGAGTTTAATAATCCGGTTGTGGGAAGGCTTTCCCAAGTCTGATACAAAAGAAAAAAGTCACACTAAATTTAAATGTTTGTTCTCTGATGACCTTTCTTTTGCACCTTTTTTTTCCCTACTGAAATTTTCTGAACTAGTTCCAAGACAAAAATAGACACACAGCAGGGCCTCAGCTCTTCAGCACAAGCCCAAAGTGAACTCATGATAGTGCTGTTGAAGCAACAGGGTTTAAAAGCTAGACAAGGAAGAGCTCAGAGTTGTGAGAAGCCCATGGGCTTTGGGGTCAGGCCTGGTTCTCACCTCCTATCCCAGCTACCAAAGGACACTATGACTTTGTCCATTTCACACAGTCACCCTGAGTCTTTAGTTTTCTCCACTTTTGCTTAGGAACATCAGCTAAATTAGTTGTGATGGGACATGTGAAATACCTAGTAGGTGTAGGCTTTAAATGACCAGTACTGATTCTGCTCTTCTCCCTTTTCCCTTTAATATCAGATTTTGAATTTGGTCTATTCCCTAAGTACCTCTGGGAACGAAGTGTTGTCATGATTTCTTACCTCAAGATTGTTTAGCTGTACCTTGGTGCTGAGTCTCCCTTTAGGGGTGTGTTATGATTTGGATCTTAAATGTCCCCCAAAGGCCATGTGTTGAAGGCTTGTTCACCAGCCCATACACTACTGGAAGATAGTAGAACATTTAAGATCTGGGCCCCAGTGAGAGGAAGTTAGGTCACGGCAGGTACACCCTTGAGGGAGATATTGGGACCCATTTGCCCCTCCCCCCATCTCTCTCTTCACTTCCTGGCTGCACTTTTGCTCTACCACACACTCCCTGCCATGATGTGCTGCCTTGCCACTGCCCAAAGTAACTGGGCCAAGTGACCATGGATTGATACCTCTGAAACCAAGAATCAAAGCAAACATTTCTTCTTTTTAAGTTGTTTGTCTCAGACATTTGTTCAGGGATGGAAAGCTGTCTAACACAGGGCACAGGGTGTGTTGCACATAGTCTATGTTTAATTTCTTGTTTCTTCCTGAAGTCCTTCTTTTGGAAAGATGAGTAGCAGACCTCTTAAGGCTCTTCTGGCTCTCCGACTATGGCCATGAGGGAGTTTTCTAGAATGAAGGGATATGACAAGGGCACTGCCTCTGAAATCTGTAATCCTGCTGTATTCACTTCCTATTGGTGTCATGGCTGATAAACAAAAGTATGGTCACTCAAAACAGCACAGATTGATTATCTCATATTCTAGTGGGTTTAAAGTTGGATGTAGGTCTCACTGGGCTAAAATCAAGGTTTCAACCAGGCTGTGTCCTTTCTAGAGGATCTAGGAGAGAATTCATTTCCTTATCTTTTCCAGCTTCTATAGGGAATCCACATTCATTGTTTATGATTCTCTTTCTCTGCATTCATGAACATCTCTCTGGCCTTTTTTTAAAATTATTTTTTAAACTGGTACACAATGCCATTTGTTTATAGCAATATCTTCCTCTGATCATATTCAGGAAAGGTTGTCTTCCATTAAGGACACATGTGTTTATATTGGACCCACCTGGATTATCCAGGATAATCTCTCCATTGCAGAGTCTTTAATTTAGTCACAAAAGTCCCTTTTGCTATCTAAAGACAACATATTTACAGTTTTCAGAGATTAGGATATGGGCACATTTTGTCTTCCAAATCTCTCTAATGTGACTCTGGTACCCAAATGGTGAGCAATTCATCCTGACACAGGAGTCATGCTTTATAATCATGTCATGATATAAATACATTAGATTGGTGGGTTGGAGTGATTATCTTGTCACAATTATGGCCTTTATTATAAAGAGCATTGAAGTTTAACCTTGGTTTCTGTGGAAATCAAAGCAATTCAGTCTCTACTCCGTCTTTATCACTAATCCAGAAAACATTTAAAGTTGTGTTCTCCCTGGCTTGCTCAACCATCCAGTCAAGCAGTCCAACGGGCCTTTGGTGCAGCTGCTAGTTTCAGTGCCATGGCCTGGATCAGGTTACTCTTGCCTTCTTCTCTAACTTGGCTCCTTCCCAAGAAGAACTTTGATTTAAATATTCTATTACTGATATACCAGGCACTCTCTGACTCCTGTCTGTCTTTGAGACAATTCCAAATCTCTGTGCTTACGTGGATGTGCCTTCAAGAGCATCTAATAGTCAGATGCACATTGTTCTTTCAGTGTTCCAAAAAATTTTGTGTTCCAGTGAAAGTCTTTCAATATTTGCACACAGCAATAAAAGGGATAGAGATGTTGCTAGGATAAAAAATGCATTTCTAAACTACTTTTATGGTCATATGAAGAGATGGCCTAAGTGCCCTGGCTGGAAGGAAACTTGAGCCTTTAGGATGGGGTCAGCTATCTTGTTACCTTTTAACCCTATTAGCTGATGTTCCACTAGCTAAGCAATACTTACTAAACACAATCCTCAAAGCCCGGACTGTGAGATGGTTGAAAAGTAAAGGAAGAGAAGCAGAAAGAAAACTAATGAATAAGAAAGAGGAATTAAGTCCACTTGGGGGAGGGAGGATACATCCTTGATTTTATAATATGTTGGATGAATTCTGTTCTAAATCTGTTGGCATTTTGTCTAGCTATCTCAGTGGTTAAATGAAAAATGCCATTTTTTTTTTGTTAAGGAAAGGGAAATGTAATCTTGATAGGTTTAACAAGATGCACAGTTGTTTATCCTCATATATCACTCTCTATTTGTAACTTGAAACCATTTATTAGTTTCCCTGGGAGTCCTTAAAATAATGCTGCATAAAGATAATTAGGAGAACTTAATATCTTTAAGGTGAATTAGTACTGATTTTGGTGTCTTTGCTTTTGAATCAACTTCTTAGTGTGTACTTAGGATTTACAAAATACCTAGTTTAGGACAACCAGTAAGAACAAGGTAGAAAATAAAAATGTTTTATAATTTTGTTTCTCTGTTGGCAGCAGAAAATGTCTTGATTGTGTGTTTTGGTGTATTTCTAAGAGGTCTGTGAAAGAGGAGAGACAAAGGAGGCAGGTTTTGCAGAGGGGAAAGAGGAAGGAATCCAGCAGGAACAAATTGTCATTTATTCAATGTCCATTACACTGCTGGAATATAATGTTCAAGTTCTCTAATGTTTATCACAGTATATAAATGTGGTACTGCTACCTCTATTCATAGATAATAAGCACACTGCTTTTAATTCGTTGCTCAAGATCACATGGCCACAAGAATGTGGAGACAAAAGTCAAATCCCAAAGTGTCTGAATTCTAAGTCTTTTTTTCCTTTTTTTTTAATATTTATTTTTTAGTTGTAGTTGGACACAATACCTTTATTTGATTTTATGTGGTACTGAGGATCGAACCCAGGGCCTCACGCTTGCTAGACGAGTGCCCTACCACTGAGCCACAACACCAGCCCCTAAGTCTTTTTTTCTTATTCCATTATGCAGTATATAAAATTACAGAAATCACCATGGCCTCATTCTGGGTTCTTAGCACCATAGCAATATGGAATTGCAGGAAGGAAAAAATAAAGTGGAAAACCCTGAGAATAATTTTCAGAAAGATACAGAAAACTGAGGTAAATAAAATGTATTTATAATAGCTAATCCTCAATGGTAGGTTCAGCCACTGTGCTAACATCATAATACACATTATTTTATTTAACTTGTACTGGGAAGTATAGTAAGCTTTTTATTCCTTGCCATAGTGAGGAGATAGAGATGCATAGAAGTTTGAATTCTATTGAAACACTTTTTTGAACATCAAATTTTACTTATAGGAATACAGTTGCTTTTGAAATAAGGAGATTTTTTTTTCATGGGAATTTGAAATTTCTAGGGTTGGATTTCACTGTTTAAACATAGAAGTAGGTGCTCAAGGGAATTTCTAAATTAGTGCATTCTAAACACCAGATGACCATGATTCTAACCAGGTAGTCACTTTATTCACTTGTCTCCAATTCCTAATATTTTAGAAACATGGTTGGCCACAAGAAGAAAATTGAATCTGAATTGTAGTGGAAATAGTTTAGGAATGGGATATCCTGATTTGCCTGCGTAAACCTAAAAAGTCATACAAAAACTACATTAAATTAATTGAATAAGTGAAGTAATTGGTACTAAGCTCATTCTTGGTATGCTCAGTGAGTGACTGAGACAAATCCGTGCTTGAAAACATATCTCACTGGACCCCTTAGTGTATGGCCAAGTGTTCTTGCTTCTCAGTTCCAGCATTACCAAGGCCTTGCCAGGGAAATGATAAACAGCCTGCCTGCTGGGTTTTTATGACTTTCTAGCCTTAGAACAGCTCTTTCTATCCAAGTAGAACTTTGGATTTAGCATCAAACTTTGCCAAAGCCACATTAAGAAGAATCATTTAACCTGAATTATTTTCCATCTCTGTCTCCTACATCCCCATGAAAGGGCTCTTGGGGCTTTCTTGAAGGGAGCATTTGATGAATCTCTATGTTCAGCAGCCAAAGTTGCTCTCAGGTAAAATATGATCAAAACTGAATTTGCTTTATTATCTGACCATTTCTAATGATGACGTGAGAATTTAACCTTCCTTCAGTAGGTGTGTGTGAGTATTGGGTAGGAAATTCTCTGCAGGACTTTCTGGGGAAGCTGAGAAGACAAAGAGATGGTGGCTTAAAAAAGTGAGGACCCAGTGATATCATTGTAACCAATCTCCAGCCTCTTGTTGAACTCTTTTGAAACTCTGGATAGACTTTTCTTTTTTAAAACTGCTTACAATTATGTTGTTTTCTTATAAAGTTTGTTAAGCTGGTGATTGCACATTTGAATCAAAGCATTTAGGAAAAATGACAACAACAACAAAAAAAAAAGCATAGAAAGTTGGAACCAGAATGAACATAGAAAAGTAACAGTTCATTTAACAAAAGAGCAGAGCTGTTCCATTTTGCTGTTCTCATGGAACTGGCTAAAGAGATGTTTCATTGTGAAATGACTTCCCAGCAGAATAACTCATGAGGGTTTCTACCTTCTAGTAAGGTTGTATAAATATATATCTGACTATCCTATTATACAATATGCTAATCAAACGTCTCAAATGAATAAAAAACAAAGCTGTCTGCTCAAAACCCCTTTTGTTATGAAACCAAGATTACTAGAAAGTTCTACAACTATATCTTTAGAGATTTAGAAAAATGGTAGTAGAGTGAGTATGATTTCTATGAATTGCTTTATGGTCGCCTAGGCAATTCAATGCTTTGATCTTGTACTTCCCAAGTGATGTCAGTGTACCCTTAATCCCTCTTAAGTTTTTTTTTTTTCCTGGGTTTGTTTGCCCACACTGAAGGACACTGACACTATCATTGCTTCTTGGATAAGAACAAACACAGAGTCCCTAATTTTCACTACTTGAAGATTTTGAAAATGTACTTGCAGGGCACAGGTTATCGTTAAAGCTAGTTCATTTTTCAGTTCTAGGTATAGAATACAGAACTTGAAGTTGGAAGACCAAGCTTCTAATCTGAGATCCCCACTGACCATTTGACAATCTCATTGGGCCTCAAGTTTCTCAATAAAAGAGAGTAGTCCAAATTTCCTAAAACCATGAATCTCTTAATGCCAGTTTCATGGAGGAGTAAAGAGTTCTATGACCAAATAAATTAAGTCAACTAGGGTTAAACAGAGCTATAGAGGCTCCCTTTCTGGAAGACTTAAGTGTGTCTAATGTGATATGTGAGTCTCTAAAAGAGAGTTATAGTGTGCAGGATTTCCTGAATTTGCAGACAATGGAAAAGCCTAGTGCTAAATTCAGGGGACATACTTTGGGACTTGCCAGATAAATGATTCCTAAGACTACTTCCTGCTCTAAATTCTCTGATAATCTTTGATTCACACGAAAAACCAAGCTATTCTCCAGATATTTCCTATACACCTAGCTCTTAACATTCCTTTCTAAAATATATGGCTCTTTTTACTAGTGTAAGGATCAAAAGGATCACATGTGGCATCCATGAGAAGAAAGGTACCTTAAAATTGTAGCGCATAAAACACACAATTCAAGGGGAGCATTACACTCAGTTTTAAATAATAATAGTTTTCATCACTAATCACTCTGACAGAGGACAGTCACAAATGAAACCACTCTTTTAGGAAACAAAACAATCAGTGGTACATAAGGCAATGCAACGACAAACCCCCCAAAAGTCCAGAGATTCTTTCTACAGTTTCCATGAATAAAAAGACTTCAAGTCAAATGCTATTCTTTCTGGTGTATTTTTCCTTGAATATAAAGGACAAAAATAGGGCCTCATGCATTTAGAGAATCATTCCCTTTGGCAATCAAATGCTTATGAACAATAGTAAAAAGTGAATGAACTCAATGGAAAAACACCGTGCTAAGTTTAGCTATTTTAAAGAAATTTCAGAGCAAATATAGGCAAACATAAAAATTTTATTATTATAAAAAACATCTAGGACCCCATGCTATTAAGGGTTTATTTTATTCTGTCAATTCTGCAATTTAATTTGGTGACAAATAATTGCTACAGTCTTACCATGAAACTCAGAATATATACATATATATATATATATATATATATATATATATATATATATATATATATATATAAAACTGCCTTGACCAAGGAAGTTTCATCTAGAAACTCCTGTTTGGATTTCCATAAGAGGAAGAATGGCTTCAACAATAAAGCATTTTTTCCTCCTCTTTTTGGAACAAACTGATATTTTTATTTCACATCCTTTCAATTGTATCCATCTGTATTCATAGATTTTCTTTATTTTCTCTACCCACTGGAATACCTCAAATTGGTGATATAGTTAAAATAGTTAAAATTTTGATTTCCTGGAAGATCACTTAATAGGGGAAAGGCATCATAGTTAAAGCGAGACAGAAATGGTGAGATTAAACATGATCAGAACTATATGCCAGCCCTGGGAAATGTGTCAGCCTCTACTCAGGGTTTACAGTCACTGTGATTTTAATCAGATTTGTGTGTAATAGTATTTCATAACTTTCCACTGAGTTCTTTTTCCCTTCTTTGGAAAAGAAAAATATCACAAACAAAGGAAATTAAGAAACAGAATAGTGTAGTTGGTGAGGCTGAGTGGCAAGGCTACTACTTCTTTTTGTGGGGTGTCGGGTACCAAGGATTCAACTCAGGAGCACTCTCTGAGCCACATCCCCAGCCCTATTTTTTTTTTTTTGTATTTTATTTAGAGACAGGGTGTCACTGAGTTGCTTAGGGCCTCAATAAGTTGCTGAGGCTGGCTTTGAATTCACAATCCTCCTGCCTCAGCCTCCCAAGCTACTGGGATTACAGGCGTGTGTTACTGTGCCCAGCTAAGGGCTACTACTTCTTTACCCATCTGGCATCTGCCTACATCCTAACATAGATTCACAACTTCAAGTGCTCTAGTTTTTCTTACAATCTAATTCTCACATGGGTTTCTTCAATTTAAGCAACTAGAAATGACAGCCAGTGCTAGATATTTGGTCTAGACCTGGATCATTACCTGCTAACTCTAACAAGCTGTGTGATCTAGATCTAAACTCTTTAGACCACTGTTTCTCTATTTAAAAAGTGAGGGTTTGACTGTGGAAATCAGTATGGAGGTTCCTCAAAAAGACTAGAAATGGAACTACTGTATGATCCAGTTAATACCACTCATTGGTATTTATCCTAAAAAATTAAAGTCATCATACTATAATGATACATGCATACTCATGTTTATGGCAGCACAACACAAAGCCAAACTTTGGAACCATCCTAAGTATCCATCAATAGATGAATGGATAAAGAAAATGTGGTACATATGCACAATGGAGTTTTATTCAGCCATAAAGAAAACTGAAATGATGTCATTTGCAGAAAATGGGTAGAACTTGAGACCATTACGTTAAGTGAAATAAACCAAACTCAAAAGGTTAAGGGTTAAATATTTTCTCTCATGTGGAAGTGAGGAAAATGGAAAAGAAAGGTGTGTGTGTGTGGTGGGGGGTCTCATAAAAATCAAATGATTTCAGCACAAGAAAGCAACCAAACGGAGGGTTTGGAATCAAATGATCTTTTGTAAAATTTTTTTATCGATGCATTATAGTTATAGCTGTATATAATGGTGGGATTTGTTGTTACATATTTGTACAAGCATACAATCTAACAATATAATTTAGCCAATATAATTCCTCAGTATTTCCCTTTAGGATGAAATGCTCTTAATTGTCCCTTCCACCCATAAATCTATGAATCCGGAATTTAATTACAATTTTCCAAAGTTAACCTAAGTTATACAGTTAATTTTTATTTTACAATTATTTCTAACTAAAGAACTATTCAATTGAAAAGTATAATTAAAGCAAGAAGGCAGACCTGCAGAAGAAACAGTGTTGAGATTTACTGAAGGTCAATCTTATGTCAAGTATGTAATAACCACTTTATATAAGTGATCAATATTAATTGATCCTTGAAAGAATCACCTCCGATAATCATCACTACTATCATCACTTATTACAAATAAATAAGGAAAGCTTAGAGAAGTTCAGCACTTATCTAAATATATGGCTAATTAAATAGCCAAGGTGGAAGTCAAACCTGAGTTCTTTATTCTCCAAAGTCATACTCAGAATATGTGTAATTTATTGTCTATAGATTTTGCTTTGACATATACATTAGGTCCATTCAGGATCTAATACAACTAATGTGCAGAAAAGTTATTTAACTTTTTTGCACATTAGTTGTATTCATTCATTTATTCCATCAGTAGCAATTTTAAGCATTTAGGCACAGTTTTCTCCCCACCCCATCTCTCTTTCTTTCAGCCCCTTCCTTCCTTCCTTCCTTCCTTCCTTCCTTCCTTCCTTCCTTCCTTCCTTCCTTATAATTGCACCTAGTAGTTGGGTTGATTTTGACACAATCATACATGTATGGAATTTTATTTCAATTCCCATTCCCCCCACTCTCCTTTCTTCCCTTCTCCTATTCCCATTCATTTACTCTGCTGATCTTTCCCTTTTGCTCATTTTCAAAATTTATTTTTGATTGGTACTACACTTAACAGTGAAATTCCTTGTGGTACATTTTATATATGAACACAAAGTGATTTTATTGTTCATTCCATATTAATTCCTGTTTCCTTTACTTCTTTCTTCCCTCTAGATATCTTTCTTCTACTCTACTGATCTATATATTTATGATATTTATCAGGTCCCATCCCCCTACTTCTTTCCTTTATTTTGTTCTAGTTTCCATATATGAGAGAAAACATTTGACCCTTGATTTTCTGAGACTGGCTTATTTCACTTAGCATCATGTTCTCTGTTTCTATCCATTTATTGGCAAATGCCATCATTTCCTTCTTCTTTATGGCTGACTAAAAATTCACTATGTTTATATGCCACATTTTCTTGATCCATTCATCTATTGATGGATATCTGGGCTGATTCAATAATTTGTCTATTGTGAATTGTGCTGTTACAAACATTGAAATGGTTGTATCCCTATAGTATGTAGATTTTAGTTCTTTAGATAAAGACCAAAGAGGGGGAATAGCTGGATCATATGATAATACCATTCCTAAATTTTGGAGGAATCTCCATACTACTTTCCAGAGTGGTTGTACTAACCTGCAGTCCCATCATCAATTTATCAATGTACCGTCTTCCCCATATCCTCACCAGGATTTATTATTATTTGTGTTCTTGGCCATTGCCATTCTGGTTGGAGTGAGAAAAAAATCTTAATGTAGTTTTGATTCACATTTCCTGATTGTTAGAGATGTGAAACACTTTTTACATATATTTGTTTGTCATTTTTGCTTCTTATTTTGAGAAATGTCTCTTTAGTTCTTTTACCTATTTATTGATTTGGTTATTTTTTTTTTTTTTGGTATTAAGCTTCTGAGTTCTTTATACATTCTGGATATTAATCCCCTGTCAGAGGAGTAGTAGGCAAAGATTTTCTTCCATTTTGTAGGTTTTTTTCTTCATGTGCCTAATCATTTCCTTTGTTGTGCATAAGATATTTAATTTGAGGACATCCCACATATTGATTCTTGCTTTTGTTTCTTGAGCTTTAGGGGTCTTATTGAGGAAGTCAGTATTTATATAATGGAGTGTTGACTCTATGTTTTATTCTATCACTTGCAACATTTCTGGTCTAATTCTTAAGTCTTTTATCTACTTTGAGTTGACTTTTGTGGGGGGTGAGAGGGGTCAGGTTGCTATGTTGGTATTGTCTGAGCAATTTGATTTTCTTAGTCTGGTAGTGTGTGAGGTAATGTTTCATAGAATGAGGTATATGAGATTTTGAAAATGTTTGCTGGAGCCATAGACCTGGAAACCATCCATAGTCATGTGCATGAAGACAAATTCTCCCAGGCAGAAGGTAGGGTTGCAGAGGCAAACATTAATCCTTGGAGAAAACTGGTATTTGGAATGAGCACAGAAAAACAAATTTTCAAAGGAAAGGAAGTCTGGAAGGAGGAGCACCATAGAACCCACACAAAACAAGAATACCAAGGCACTGAGTGCCAATGGAAGTGAGAAGCCACAGAAAAGAGGATTAAATGACCTATCAACTTATAACAATTAGATTCCTTAGGTACAGCAGTTTTAGATATGCTGTGGGACAGAAAATAAACACAGATTTTTTTTTCCCTCTAGAAGCTAGAAAAGGTCTGAGAAATTACAGCCTTCCTCCTTCCCTTCTTTCTCTTCCTCCTTTTTTATGTTTTTAAAAATGTTTTAAAGAAAACTGTCTGAATATATTTAAACATTGAGAAAAGAGAAATAAAGACCATAAAACAGGGGGAACATGAAATAGAGGAAAGAAAAAAAAAGTTGTACAGCATTAGCTCTCCAGTCCTCTGAGACAGAAAGTAAGGAGAAAAATAGTTGCAGAGGAGAATAAGTTTTAAGAATGAGGGAACTCAGGCCTGTCTCCCCAGAAAATACAAAAATGATTCATCTCCACCTGGGAGGAAATGTTGAAAAGTATGGTGGCTCCACTTAGGAAACGGCACTGGTAGGAAAAGAGGCAAAGAGCTAATGTATAAAGTCACAACATAGGGGATTCAGTCACTCCATGTGCAAAGAGTGAAGACTCATCACTCTGATGAAAACAGAAAACTTAAGTAATATAAATCCTGCAAAACACCTGTGATTTCTTCAATGACTTTCATAATGTTCTATAAAACTTGGCTTCAGACTTTATAGTGGTCAACAGAGTTCCATCCCCATATAAAATGACTGGACTTTGCTTTATTAAAACTAAAGAAACTTTGAATATCAACACATTTCATATATTTGAAACATCAGAATTCAAAGCAAGGAAGGTCAAGCAAGAGAAGAATAAGTTGAAGTGAGGTTGACTGAAAAGTAAGATTTCTTTGCCATGGTGACCTTGAATTTACTTTTATTACCTATAATCTCAAAAGTTCAGGGGATTCAGGTTGGTTATATCCCTTAAATGCTATGGTCTGGTTCTGTTTTGACTCTCAGAATTTTTATCCTCTCTAGAATTCTTCTTTTTACCTCTTTCTTCATTGATTATTCCCCTACAACGCCAACCCCTTTAAGTAAAAGGAATGTCATGTATCTTCCTTGGCTTCTATAATATGACAGAGCATGGAATCATCCAGTGGTTTCCCCTGCCTTCCTTTGTATTAAAGATAGGTAAAGGCTTTTTACAACAGTATTTGGTAGCCTGTATGTACTCAACTAATATTATCCATTCACAAAATATTAAATTGCACAAAGTACTACATCTGTGTGTCTCTCCCAAAAAATGAACCCGAAACTGGGCATATGACTGAAAATACTTTGAAATGTCTTTCAAATGAACAATTTTAGGTATTGTATTTTAGAAATGAAATAACAGTATCTGATCATTGGCAGCCAGCTCGTTTTCCCAAGTACTAACGCTAAACACATGGCAGACGCCCATTATGGGTTGATGTGGATCACAAGGGGCAGAGACACCGTCTCATGATTATAGAATTTCAGAATCAGAGACACTCAAAAGGGGGAAAGTTAAACATCATCAAAATGGCGATATTACCAAAAGTTCTCTATAGGTTTAATGCAATGCCAATCAAAATCCCAACGGCATTTCTTGTAGAAATAGAGAAAGCAATCATGAAATTCATATGGAAAAACAAAAGACCCAGAATAGCAAAAACAATGCTAAGCAGGAAGTGTGAATCAGGCGGTATAGCGATACCAGACTTCAAACTATACTACAGAGCAATAGTAACAAAAACAGCATGGTACTGGTACCAAAACAGGCGTGTGGACCAATGGTACAGAATAGAGGACACAGAAACCAATCCACAAAACTACAACTACCTTATATTTGATAAAGGGGCTAAAAGCATGCAATGGAGGAAGGATAGCATCTTCAACAAATGGTGCTGGGAAAACTGGAAATCCATATGCAACAAAATGAAACTGAATCCCTTTCTCTCGCCATGCACAAAAGTGAATTCAAAATGGATCAAGGAGCTTGATATCAAGTCAGAGACACGCCGTCTGATAGAAGAAAAAGTTGGCTACGATCTGCATACTGTGGGGTCGGGCTCCAAATTCCTCAATAGGACACCCATAGCACAAAAGTTAATAACTAGAATCAACAAATGGGACTTACTCAAACTAAAAAGTTTTTTCTCAGCAAAAGATACAATAAGAGAGGTAAATAGAGAGCCTACATCCTGGGAACAAATCTTTACTCCTCACACTTCAGATAGAGCCCTAATATCCAGAGTATACAAAGAACTCAAAAAATTAGACAATAAGAGAACAAACAACCCAATCAACAAATGGGCCAAGGACCTGAACAGACACTTCTCAGAGGAGGACATACAATCAATCAACAAGTACATGAAAAAATGCTCACCATCTCTAGCAGTCAGAGAAATGCAAATCAAAACCACCCTAAGATACCATCTCACTCCAGTTAGATTGGCAGCCATTATGAAGTCAAACAACAGCAAGTGCTGGCGAGGATGTGGGGAAAAGGGTACACTTGTACATTGCTGGTGGGACTGCAAATTGGTGCAGCCAATTTGGAAAGCAGTATGGAGATTTCTTGGAAAGCTGGGAATGGAGCCACCATTTGACCCAGCTATTCCCCTTCTCGGTCTATTCCCTAAAGACCTAAAAAGAGCATGCTACAGGGACACTGCTACATCGATGTTCATAGCAGCACAATTCACAATAGCTAGACTGTGGAACCAACCTAGATGCCCTTCAATGGATGAATGGATAAAAAAAATGTGGCATTTATACACAATGGAGTATTACTCTGCATTAAAAAATGACAAAATCATAGAATTTACAGGGAAATGGATGGCATTAGAGCAGATTATGCTAAGTGAAGCTAGCCAATCCCTAAAAAACAAATGCCAAATGTCTTCTTTGATATAAGGAGAGTAACTAAGAACAGAGTAGGGCCGAAGAGCATGAGAAGAAGATTAACATTAAACAGGGATGAGAGGTGGGAGGGAAAGGGAGAGAGAAGGGAAAATGCATGGAAATGGAAGGAGACCCTCAGAGTTATACAAAAGTACATACAAGAGGAAGTGAGGGGAAGGGGAAAAATAATACAAGGGGGACAAACGAATGTCAGTAGAGGGAGCAGAGAGAGAAGAGGGGAGGGGAGGGGAGGGGAGGGGAGGGGGGATAGTAGAGGATAGGAAAGGCAGCAGAATACAACAGACACTAGTATGGCAATATGTAAATCAATGGATGTGTAACTGATGTGATTCTGCAATCTGTATATGGGGTAAAAATGGGAGCTCATAACCCACTTGAATCAAATTGTGAAATACGATATATCAAGAACTATGTAATGTTTTGAACAGCCAACAATAAAAAATTTAAAAAAAAAAGGGGGGGGAAAGTTAGCATCATTTGTCATGTTGAAGCCAAGCCATCTGCACTGAACTCCTTTTCCTCTCTAATCAGGCTCCATTCATTCCATCTTTATTTACCAGCCCCTCTGGATTCTTTATATCAGCTTGATGCATGTGGAGTTGGTCTAAACCGAAAGCCTTACTCCAGTTGTAGTGGCTAACTGAGGGTCTTTCTGTTGGTGATAGTTTTCTTTTCTCTGCACTTGACCACCTGAGATTTTGTTCCTGTTCTCCAGATCCATTCTCTGAGCTTATATTGAGTGAACCATCTAAAAATATTTATATCTACCTACTAACATACATAAGAATGTAGACATAATATCTCTATATCTATTTATATTTATCTCTATCTATCTATCTATCTATCTATAATATCTTCCTGGCCACCCCTCTAGAGGACCTGCTTTTTCTTCTATAAATTTTACTATGCCCTCTGATCATTCAGAACATCAGACTCCTTAACAAAAGGAAGGTATAAATTGATGCATAGTTTTAAAATATACATAAACACTTCCAAATCCTTGAAAGACTCTTCAAATAATGCATTCAGGCTCTGTGGATCACATAATCCATACACACACAGTGAAGAAATGACTTGGAGCTAATTTTAGGCTCTGGAAGGTGGAAAGAAGAAAAGGGAAATTGACTCCTCATGTTAAATTCTGTAACACAGATGAAGTGGAGATTTTCAACTGCAGTGTTATTGTAAATTTTCCAGTAAGCTAGATCTCTGAATTGCACATACTGGAAACCCCAGTCTGCCTTCCTGCTTCACACTGACAGTGACACTTTGCTTACCCACATCTGAGATCCTGTGGCTTTTGATTCATTCTGTTGTTGATGCCTTCTCTTTTGTTTTCTCAAAATGTAAATATTTGTTCTGTCTGCATTCTAATTGCCACTCTTGGTTTCTTATTGAGTATGAGGGCTGTGGTCCCTTGCTATGTACTGGGATTTCATGTCTTATGACATTAGCTTGGCATAGCTGACAGCCACCCTGCTTCTATGTCCCCAACTAAATTGTAGTTATGTCTCTAATTGAAACCCAGAATTATTTTATTTCTTTCTACAGAGAGGAAACCCAGAAGTATCATTCTGTACACACACCAAACCACAGGAGCCTGGGTGAGGGTCTGTAATGACAGGGCCTCCTACACAGCACATTTGCAAGCTTTCTACTAATTGCTTTAATTTTCTTTGTCTAGACTAACTTATTGCATTGAAGGGTTGCTTTTCTAGAAGGGGTGGGGGCAAAGGAGCATCGTTAGTCCTTCAAATCCTGCCAAATGAGGAGGGGTGAAAAACATGAATAGAACCCAGAAAACAAACAAAATTGAACCAGAGGGTTTAGTCCTTGAATGAGCTGTTTCCTAAAGCACACAATGAGTTCTAATTACCTGGTTGGGAAGTTGTGTTCTGGTAAGATTGGACTCACAACCATTAACAGCAAATGACACATTAAATAATATATAAGCAAAAAGAAGGCAGGTACTTCTTTAAAGAAGACAATTACTAAGGAGGAAAATGCCAGTTATCAGTCCACTGCCTCATAGTATTCTGGACAAGAGAAATTTAATATCACAGCTATAAGCCGTTTTGAAACTTTTCTTGCATAAAAAGGGTGGGATCAGCTTCAATAACAGCAGGTATGCATATTCTCCATTCTTAAAAGTCCGAGTTGAATATGAATGTTGGTGTTTCTGGATAGCATGGCTTTAGGACTACATAGAGGTAACTCAGAGGGGCCAGTGGGTTGACACAGTGGATTGAAAGATCATGAGGCAAGGTTGGCCCTTCCTTGGCTAGAACTGTGTGTTTGGTTCCATGTGTAAAAGCCTTGGGAACATTGGGACTGGCCGGAGACCTGGAAGTGCTTTTCTTGTGGGACAGTCTCTTCAGCCAAATTCTCCAGTCCCTGTTGGCTTGCTCACTTCCCACTCTTCTGTTTAGCACCTCCAGCCACATATACACACCTGCCATGCTGAAAGACTGATTGGCTTTCTAGACAATAATGATAGGTTTCATCTCATTGCTGTCTTTTATTTTAATTGTGTTTGCCTTGAAGAATCTGCTTTGCAGTTTGGTTGAACTAGTTTTCAGTGGACCAAAATTTCTGAGGTTTTTGTCTGGGAGTTTTGTTTTATTTGTTTATTTATTTATTGCCTCTTTATTAATTGTGCATGATAAGAATTTTTTTATTTTGAGTAAATATACTTACAAATTTTCAAACTGAAGAACAAATCAGTATTCTTTTGGCAGGAGGGGAATTTTACTATACAGCCCATTCTGACCTTGAACTCCTCGGCTCAAGTAATCTTCCTGTCTCAACCACCCTAGTATCTGGGGCTGCAGGTATAGACCACTAAACAGAATACTGATGCAGTGTACTTTTTCTAGCAGGACAGGGAGATGACTAGGGCTTCTCTTCTAAGTCTGAGGGAAATATCAGGGTATGTTTTGTGCTGCTGGCCCTAGGTTTGGTGCAGATAACCTGAACTGGGCAAGCGTGTAGTTGGCAGTGACCAGTGATGCCATAGTGTTTTTCATTCATTCTCCATATGTCTACTTTTTTTTTTTTTTTTGGCCCCTGGGAGAGACAATTACGTATTGATTAGCTCTTCGATTTTCAGTTAATCATAACTCCCTCCCCCCACCAGGGAATATCTACCAATATTTGGGAGCATTTTTGCTTGTTACTACTGGAAGGATTCCCACTGAAATCTAGAAGGTATGCCAAGGATGATGGGAAACAGGCTGCAATACACCATCTAATCCTCCATAACGAAAAACTGTCCTGTCCCTTGTTGATAACATTGAGAATGAAAAACCATGGATTAAACTCACTGATCTGCCAACCAGTCACCTCTCTCCAGACCGGTGGAATTCAGAGCTATCTCTACCACTCTAGAGAGTTTGATTTAGCATTTTAATTCTAAGGAGTTGATGCATTTTTCTTCTAGTTCTGGATAATTCTTGGGATTTTCTCAGTTCTGACAGAATAGAATCACCAGATGCTTTGGCATAAGATGATTATGAACAATTATGTCACAAAACTTAGGCTATACTTATGACTTGGGAAAAAGATGTTATAAGTTTTTGCACTTAGCAGGTTTTAAAATTTTAAAATTTTTATTTGTTTTTTCTTTGTTAGAATGACTGTAAATGACTGTAGAATCTATTTTGATATATTTATACAAACATGAAATATATCTCATTCAAATTAGGATCCCAGTCCTTTGGGTGTACACAATGTTGAGATTTCTTGTGGTGTATTCATATATGAACTTAGCAGATTTTTACATTTCAAGATATGTTTAAAGCATCTGAGTCAACTGAAGTTTCTTGCAGAATTATTCCTACTCCCTAAGAAAGAAAAAGCTCTTTCTACTCTTACAGATTCTACAAGGTCCCACCAAAAATGTGGGACCTTTTTTGTGAAGCTTTCTATTTTCCTTCCTACACATTGTCTAGGTACCACTAAAATGTCAGGTCCTCTCTGAACCTGCCCCAAATTCCATTGGCTTCTTTCCTTCTTGTTTTGAAAAGCACTTTCTAGATCACTCTATCACTATTTGAGTGTAAATTACCTAAGTTTGTGACAGGGTTGCTTTACCCTGGGATTCTGGTATAGCTGAGGAGAGCAAGCAGAGAAAGTACATTGGAAAATATGCTAGGGGGGCTACGGATGTGGCTCAAGCGGTAGCGCACTCGCCTGGTATGCGTGTGGCTGGGTTCGATCCTCAGCACCACATACAAACAAAGATGTTGTGTCCGCCGAAAACTAAAAAATAAATATTAAAAAAATTCTCTCTCTCTATCTTTCTCTCTCTCTTTTTCTCTTAAAAAAATGTGCTAGGTAGTAAGTCCAGCAATTTTCACAGAAAATTCACATTAGTTTAGGGATAAAGTACACCTTTCTTTAAAAAAAAGTGTGACATAAACACAAAATATATTATATAGCAAAAGTAGCTTGTCATAATATTAAACCTTCCTTGACATTGATCTTTCATAAGAAATACTTAATATTACATTTTAAAATGGATTGATGTGTAAGTTTTTTTCTTATTATTATATAGGCTATTATAATTTTTTAAGTATATTGTTTGTTTTCCTATGAAAGCAAGGATAGAACTAAAGGTGATTCAGATATTCAAATGCTCCAACTACAACTTAACAAATTTTACATCAGTCAGGGATATGTAGTTTCTATTATATGAAAAGTGATTCCATTCTTATACTTCAACTATTTTTAAAAATCATTCTTATTCTTTCACTTGATTTGTTTTGTGATCCTTGAAGCTTCAAAACATGTGTTTTTAGTATCCCAAATGCTATGACTCCATTCCTTCTTCCTACCTACACAATCAGTGCTGTCTTACATATGATTTACCTATGTGTTTAAAAGAGCTAAATTAGGCTGGGGATATAGCTCAGTTGGTAGAGTGATTGCCTCCCATACAAGGTTCTGAGTTCAATCCTCAGTACCACAAAAAAAAAAAAAAAAAAAGAAAAAGAAAAGAAAAAGAAAAAAGAAAGAGAGAAAGAAAGAAAGAAAGAGCTAAACTAGCAGAACTCTCTGGATTTTCCTTGAGCCTATAAGAAGTTACTCAATTCTCAAAGTTCACAATTTAATATTACCCACATAAATAATTTCATGAAAAGAAAATAAGATTGAAATTATTTATCTCTACAGTATATCATAGCATGACTGCTTTTTATAAAACAAAACAAAAACCAGAGTTGTTTCATTTACCAAGTAAAGCTTATTAAATTATTATTGTGAGCATCAACAAATAATGTTTAATACAGAACAAATCAATTAACTATTCATTTCCTCTGTAATCTCTTTTTTTAATTTTTTTTGAGAAAGAGAGAATTTTAATATTTTATTTTTTAGTTTTTCTGCAGACACAACATCTTTGTTTGTATGTGGTGCTGAGGATCGAACCCGGGCCACACGCATGCCAGGCAAGTACGCTACCGCTTGAGCCACCCCCCAGCCCTCTCTGCAATCTCAATGCCTCCAATATCTCTAAGCAGGATTGTTGCTTAATCATTTGCATTATCCATGCTGTTCATTCTTTCTATAGACTTTAAAAATATACTGCAATATACATAGACATTGTCTTTGGTAACTTCTGAGAATAGAAAGAAAATAAAATTTTCATTTGATTGAAAGAAAACGTTGTCAACACATGAGTATTAAACACCTGCCATATCTTCTTACTTCTCTAAGGTATCATCTTACATGCCAGTAATACAAAGAGGATATTTGTCTTTCATGGGCTTATAACATAGAAAGAGAGAATGTACCAAACATACAGTGACTTGGGATGTCATGTGGAAATTGCCAGAGATGTTTAATGATGCAGGAATTCAGGTAAGAGGGATGACACTGAAGACTGAGGGCACTGTAGACAGCCTAAGGAGGAAATATGGAACTGGTCTAGCCTTCACAGGAAGAGAGGGACTTACAGGGTGGCTCTTGGATCAGGGTATTTTGGGCAAGAAGTGTGCGAGAATGCTTTGTAAGCTGGAATGTGCAGAGCACAATTACAAAACTAGGAGTAGATTGGAGGAAAGTATTTTGAAGTGAAAAGTGAGAAAGGTATGTGCAAGAAATGAGTGGAGGAATAAATTGAGGGAATCTGACTTCTGATCAACTTTTAAAAATCTGACTCTTAATCTACTTTTCGTATTAAACACACACACACACATGAGGTCAGGAACCCATCATAGAATGTGGTGACCATTGGCTATTCAAATGAGTAGATGGGTGAGAAAAAAATTAAAGAGGTTATCTGCTAGGAGAAAAAAGAGAAAGTCAGGAATGCTAAATCATTGTAAGGAAAGATTAATCAGAATCTGATGACAAATACTATTTTTTAAAGGAAGAGAATACACACACACACATATAGTTTGTTTTTGTGTAAAAGGCATACCAATAGGACTTTGGCCCCTCAATCTTATAAAAAATATCCAAGATTTTCTTCTTAAACTCCCAAATCTTTCCCAATTCCTCAGATTTGATTTCTTAGTCAACTCTATTCCAAAGAATTTTGCATGGAGTTCTCTTAAATTTCTTATTGTACTCTGGTCTATATTATGATTTATGTCTTTAGTTTGACTAAGTAATTTACATGTTATCTTCATCTTGCTTCCATTCTTTATATTTGAATGTCTTTCTTTACTTACGAACAGTTGGATTTGGCTTTGATTGCCTCTTTGTTTCCTTGACTGGATCTACTTTTATACAGGCTTCAAAAACTTTAGGTTTGGATTGATGGGAAAATGATATTTCCAATAATATACATAAAAGTATTATCTAGTTTTGGCAAAAATATGTAAATCTAGTTTAAGATAATGACAAGTTGAAGTGATTTCAGAACTCCTGGAAGAGATATTTAATTGACAGGTAAAGAAGAAGATTGAGTTCATGACTGAAGATCTGTATAAGGTGTCTTTAAACCAGGAGGATGGATGAGATTTCCAAGAGAGAAATAAACAAGGAAGCAAACAAAAAAACTGTGAATAATGAATGCTCAGGTTTGAAAATGGAAAAAGTAAAAAGAACAATCTTTGTTTATATATATTATATATATGCATTATATACACACATACAGAATTTTTTTTTAAAGATGAGAAGTTGGAGCAGATTTACAAGGTTAAAAACCAGTATAAATCGGTAGTATAACTTAAGGTCTGGTATTGTGGATACCTCCTGCTTTACTTTTCTCACTAAAGATTGCTTTACCTATTCTAGGTCTCTTGTTTTTCCAAATCAATTTAATTACTGCTTTTTCTATTTCTATGAAGAAGTCATTGAAATTTTAATAGGAATTGCATTAAATCTGTATAGCACTTTTGGAAGTATGGCCATTTTGACAATATTAATTCTGCCTATCCAAGAACATGGGAGATGTTTCCATCTTCTAAGTTCTTCTTCAATTTCTTTCTTTAGTGTTTTGTAGTTTTCATTGTAGAGGTCTTTCACCTCTTTTGTTAGATTGATTCCCAAATATCTCATTTTTTTAGCCTATTGTGAATGGGATAGTTTTCCTAATTTCTCTTTCATCTGATTCATCATCGATGTATAAAAACATAATTTATTATAATAACAAAAATAGCATGGTATTGGCACAAAAATTACATAAAGACAAATGGAATAGAATAGAAGATGCATAAACACACCCACATAAATACAGTTATCTCATACTAGACAAAGGCACCATAAACATACATTAGTGAAAAGATAGCCTCTTCTACAAATGATTCTGGGAAAACTGGAAATCCATGTGGAGTTGAATGAAATTGAACTCCTATCTCTCACCCTGCACAAAACTCAACTCAGAGTAGATCAAGGGCCTAGGCATTAGACCACAGACCCTTCACCCAGGAGAAGAAAATATAGGCCTAACTCTCCATTATGTCGCCTAGGAACAGACTTCCTCACCAAGACTCCTAAAGAGCAAGAGGTAAAATCAAGAATCAATAAATGGGATGCCATCAACTCAAAAGCTTTTTCACAGCAAAGGAAACAATCAAGAATGTAAAGAGAAAGCCTACAGAATGGAAGAAAATATTTGCCACTTGCACCTCAGATGCAGCATTAATTGCCAGGATATACAAAGAACTCAAAAACTTAACACCAAAAAAGCAAGCAAGCAAGCAAGCAAACAAACAAACAAAACCCCAATCAATAAATGAACAAAGGAACTGAACAGGCACTTCACAGAAGAAGAAATACAAATGGTTAACAAATATATAAAAAAATGCTCAGGGTCTCTAGCAATTAGAGAAATGCATATTAAAACTACACTGAGATTCCATCTCATTACAATCAGAATGGCAATTATTAAGAATACAAGTAACAATAAATATTGGCAAGGCTGTGGGGAAAAAGGTTCACTCATAGGTTGCTGGTGGAACTGCAAATTGGTGTATACACTCTGGAAGGCAGTATGGAGATTCCTCAGAAAATTTGGAATGAAACCACCATTTGACCCAGTTATCCCACTCCTTGGTATATAACCAAAGGACTTAAAATCAGCATATTGTAGTGATGCAGCCACATTTACAGAAGCTCAATGCACAATAGCAAAGCTATGGAGCCAATCTAGGTGCCCTTCAACAGATGAGTGAATAAAGAAAAAAGAATATATACACAATGGGATATTAGTCAGCCTTAAAGAAGAATGAAATTATGGGATTTACCAGTAAATGGATGAAATAGGAGACTATCATGCTAAGTGAAATAAGCCAGTTCCAAAAACCAAAGACTAAATATTCTCTCTGATATGCAGATGGTAACACAAAATAAGTGGGTGGGAGGGAAGAACAGAAGTTCATTGAGTTAGACAAACGGGAATGAAGGGAGGGGAGGAGGGATGGGAATAAGAAAGACAACAAAATGAATCAGACATGACTTTCCTGTGTTCATATATGAATACACCACCAGTGAAACTCCACATTATGTACAATCATAAGAATGGGATCTTAAATAGAATAAGTTATGCTCCATGCATGTATAATATGTCAAAGTTCACTCTACTGTCATGTATACCTAAAAAGAACACTTTTTAAAAAAAACCCAGTATAGAGTCAAAAATTAAAAATACAAAAAAATAGTGTGCATCAAAAAATGTAGAATTCAAGAGAAGATGGGGACTTGTGGGATTTAAATGACTAGAAACAACTTGGCCTGGCAAAGAGAGGTGCATCTCCTTCCCAAAGAAAGAAGAGAGATCATGAAGCTATGGATTTTTGCATATAGACTGAAAGGAAGATGTGGTCTAGAGTCACACAGAGGTAGCAGGGTCCAGATTTCCACTTATGGAAAGCAGTGCAGCCATCAAAGGTCTGGAATCACATAGAACAGACTTTGTATGCAAGATAAGGATGATTTAGGGGCAAATCAAGCCATTAGGACAAGGTGAGTTTATAAATTAATAGTTTGCAAAGACACAATTGGTACAATTTCCTGTTTCTCCAGCAATACTCAAAAGACTGAAAGAATGTGGGTATTACTCAGGACTAACTGAAGGCCAAATAATGAGATTTGGTTGGGGTGGAAAGACTTGAGGAGTCATGGGGGAAATGGGATACGACAAAACTAGAAAGCTAGAAAGGATAGCTCTGGGTTAAAAATGAGAAGTGGAAACAGACTATTAAATATCTTCAATAGTTTATACTCTGGCTCTTTTGCTTTGTAATGGCATTTCCTTTTCCATATTTACATTTAAGACTGATCTTTTGGGTCAATATGAAAATATTTTAATGATATTTTTGTTTCAAGTTGACTGAAAATGGTTTTCATTGCATATGGCAATGCTGTAATTGATTCAGAGCAGATATTATGCTGACATGTACAATAAATGGACATTTTCAAATATCTCCAGTCTATATTATTTGAATTACATCCTTTATACTTTTATACATATTGCAATTACTATAGCAGAACCATGAAGATCAATTAGAATGGAAACTTGGAATTTAAAAGGAATAACAGTTCAGGAAAAAAAATTCTTCCATGGCTAAAAGAACCCTCTAAAAGTCTTCCATAATGGGCTAAGTATTTCTGGATGTTCTTTAATTTGATTTATTCTGTTGTATGCTGAAATTGGGATAGTTTCTTGTCTTCTCCCTGCTTTCTGTGAAGCCAATCCAAGCATGGAGTCTTCTTTAGCATTGGAAGAAACTACATTTGGACCTTCTCCATGAGGGTTCAAAGTGAGAGGAAACATTGGCTCTTGGGAATGAAATGACTGTATCTTATATCCCTGATATTTTGGGGGAAACAATCTGATTTTTGTTGAAAACTGTGTTTAGTTAAAAGTAAGTATTTTGAATATTGGGGTCTAGTTGTCATTAAGCTTTCTTTTAAAATATGAGAAACTGAATGAGATGTACTTAAAGTGTAAACACAAATAAGAATGGAAAAAGTCATAGGAATAAGATCTTCTGTGTCTTTTCTTTCTTTTTCTCTTCTTACATGCTAAGTCTGGTGTTGGGTGCGGACATTGAAGGCAAGTATTTGTTGAATTAATGGAGAAAGGAAGAAGAATATCTGAAAGACAGTTTCTTAGAACAATAAGGATTAGATTCTGCTACCCTCCTCAGAAATCCTATAGATCAGGGAAACTTTGACCTCATGTAAATAACAGGATGTGTTAGGATCACATACCTATTTGGTGAAAATCAGGACTGGAAATAAAGCACCCTGCATTGTATCATGGTTCCTCTCACAAATGTCTCCTAATCTTCATAATTCATTAACAGGATGACCTTCTGTGGAGAGCACATACTTTTCTTATAGTGATAACATTAGGATCCTAGGGTAAATGTGAAATTAAATCTAATTCATCCCTCTGCCTTTCAGCAAACACTTGAACTAAACATGCCCAACTTAAGGAGTTTCTTACTGTTATCTTTAAAAGTAATTCCAATTTTTAGAAACTTTCAGTTTTTAGAATCACATTTTCCTATTTAGAAAGGCACATTTTGTGCAGCATGAAGTGTCAGGAGACTTGGCTTTGTCCTAGACCTGCTGTCTAGAGGCTGTGTTATACGAGACCCAGCCTTTCTGGTCTCAGATTCTGGCTTATAATGTAGAATAATAATGTCTTAGCCTATTTTGATATGGGGATTTAACTTATGATATCCTGTATTTGAAAATTCCTGAGAAATGCAAATGTTAGGTGATAGAACATTAAAATATCCTTTTTCCATGATTATACTCTTGTGTGGTTTTCCATGGATATTAATAGTAGTTGGTGGCCACATTCTATATGTTTGAAGATTCTGGAGCTCATTTAAGCATTTTTTCCCTATCTTTTGTATTTCTTGACTTAAGTATCAGGAAAATTGCTTCTACAAAAAGAAGTTCAGTGGTGTTCCTGGAAGACACTTTTTATTGGAAATTGCATAAAGCAAAGCAAACTGACCTCAGAATGCTTTGATGCCAAAGAGCATCAGAAGTCTATCAGAAATCACAGAATTTCTGTGTCTATGTCCTGACATTATGCCAATGTGACCCTTGAATCACCAAGATGGGTTTGGCCAGGGCGTAATATAAGGAGAAGGAAACATACTTTCCAGCTTGACTCTTATGTTGACGGAAAGGGAAGCCAGCCTGATGTGGAAGGCTAAGCTATTCTTTAATTCTCTTGAATTTGGCATGGCTTTCAAGATCACAGGGCAAATAATATATGCAATCTTCACTGCCATTTTCCCAGTCCCCAGCAGTAGTTATATAAATTTATTTTGATATCTTCACCAGTGCCTCCACATACCAACCAACCTGTCAGATGCACCAAAATCTCCATTCATCATGAAATCTCGATGTTGACATGATCTGATTGTTTTTCACATTTAATTACGCAAGCTCACACAATGTAAACAGGTAACACATTAAATGTAGCGTGAGGTCTTGGGACTGGCACTGTTTATATCAGGAAAACTTTTGAGACCAATTGAAATACAGTGTAAGTGAAAAATTGTTAAAAAATTCTGTTCAAGAGTGTATATAATTCAGAGCAGAATTTATATTCCTTAGTAATTAATGTCTGAATTATTATTTTTTTATGGAGTTTGGTTTTCTTAATTCTCATTAAATTCCCTGGACAATATGCCACAGATTTAGAAAGGCAGGGAATCTGGCTTAGAATACAGTGACCAAGAAGAAAAAAAAATGAATATAAAAAGCAAATCCCATGCATATATGGTGAACCATTAGCCAAGAATGAGCAATCAGCCCTGACTGGTTGAAGGGCTTGCCTATGTTCCCTGAACCCAGCTTTTGTGAGTGACTAGATCATTGACTCCTGACTTGGATCCATTAGACACTTGCCTTCTTTGATTCTGGAAGGAAACAGTGACCTATGATCCATCACTTTATATCAGGTTGTTTGGACCAATCTCTGAAGTCAGCACTTCTTTCTCTAGTGCTACTTATGGTCCCAGAAGGAAGCAGATGTTCTTATGCAACTAGCTAGATGTAGCTTCCAGAGCAAAGGACTATTACTGCCTTATATAAATCAAGCTACTTTGGACTTCTTGCTACTCTGTACATATAAAATAAAATCAGACAATACAACAAATTGAAATTTTGAATTGAAAATCTTAAAATTCACTAACCCTGATTCAAATGAAAGAGAGAAAAGGGAAGGATTTTTATCTACATTTTGTAAATGAGGAAGGCAGAGAATTTTTTTTTTCTTTTTAAGATGTTTTCTAGATTGATTTTCAAAGGCACTCGAGTTAGGAATAAATTTTAAATACATAAGCAACCTAAAGTAAAATTATATATTATGAAATTTGTCTTTTAGACATTTTTGTCTTTTTTGTGTTTGAAGCCCCTATCCGAACTTCTTTTCAGAAAGCAGCACCTCACGGGCCACCCAGGGCTGCCCTCTGAAGTAATGCTTCTTGGAGCTTAAAAGTCTATATGTATGCATCCATACCATATATCTGTATATCTTATATATAGATAACTGTATATTTTTATATATGTATATATATTATAAATTCATAGAAATATGTGTATATGTATACCAACAACTGAATTCCTTCATCTTTCATTATCTTCCCTGTCCTTAACAAAATGAATGTTCCCAGGTCCCATTGAGTTTGCCTATTCTTCTCTGTTAAGAGTGCCCTCAGATAAAATACTTCAATTCCTGGTGACTCATTTTGATTTTTATAAATAGTATCTGAGACCCTAGAAGAAAAACAACACAAAAACTAATAAGAATTTATTGTCTGTGAAAGAGTAATGACAAAGACACAAAATATTGAATGGAGAATGAAAGAATAAATTAGTTGCTTAGTTTAAAGTATTTATCAGTCATCTTCTATGTGCAAAAATGGTGCAGAGACACTGGAAGTGAATAAAGAACAAAATACCTAAAATTCTTGGCTTCTTGGAACACATAGTCGATATATATGAGGACAAACAGTACCAGGAAAAGCAAACAATTTCTCTTCCCTGGTTCACCTGAAGGTATTGTAGGTGCTTATCTCCTCTCAGTCTCATAAGCAATTATCTTACAATGTACATCTCACACAAAGTTAATCATCTTCTGCCTTTTCTTATAACTATGGATCAATGTCCTTTAGCTTTTCTTCACTTGATTTTTTCTTCCACTTGATTTAAAATTTTTGATTGTTAGAGCCATAATTATGTATAATTTGTCTCTATCTTATATAACAATGGACGTAATAGAAGCATATATTTTTAAAATTTGAATGCACACATTTCTGGTAGAAAAGTGATAAAGCATAAGAAGTCAACTCATATAGAAAGTGAAATGGAAAAGGGTTTCTTTTTTTGAAGTTTTCATCAATTAAAATTAAAGTTCAGGTTTTAAAGACCCCTCGTTTATTTTTTAAAAGTAGGGTTGAAGTTGATTATTATAAAAAGGGAATGCTTTCATGTTTGACAATTTTCAGCTGATACACAATTCCTGAGTTCTACTTATTCAGTTCTCAGTGCCAAGTTCATATATCTGACTCCAGTCCAGGAACTGTAGAAACCTGAACAGGTGAATAGACAAATAATGGGTTAGTTCAGTGTTCTAAAATATATTCTAGAGTGACCTCTCCAGGGGACCTACATACAGTCATATATGTATAAAGTATGTGTGTGTGAATATAAGTATTGGAGCCTACATTATTTGATTAGTGTTAGCTCCCAAGTGCAGTTGAAATTGCCCAAGTAAGTAATGATTTTCATGAGAAGATGCTGACATGGACAAACACATTAGCATAGGTAAAGTAATGGCAATTATGAAATCATTACACAAAATTACATTTTTACTTTTCACAAAATAAACAGAACTAGCATTTAAATTTCACAACTTACACAATATTTTGCATGTATTATCAACAATTTTTATCTCATTCCAATAATTCAGTGTGTTTCCCTTCTCTGGGGATTTTGGTTGGCCTATTTTGTCACCCCCCCCCCCCATTTTTTTCCATTTCTCTCCATTAATTATGTGAGTGCTACAAACAGATTTTAATGTAAGAAATGTGATAACATTCCAGGTGTGCTGACACATGCCTTTCTGTAATCCCAGAAAATCAGGAGTATGAAAAAGGAGGACTGCAAGTTCATGGCCAGCCTCAGCAACCTAAGTTGAAGTTCAAAGCAACTTAGCAAGAATAAAAAAATACAGCAGGCTTCGGATGTTACTCAGTGGTAAAAGTATCTTTTGGGTTCAATTCCTAGTATCAAAAAAAAAAAAAAAAGAATTGTGACAATGTACTGGGCAGTATTTGGGGGCAGACTGATCTGAGTTCAAGTCATAGTTTTATTACTCACTAATTAAGTGATAATGAGCAGGTTATTTTGTCTCTTGTTGCCTTGATTTTCACATTTGTAATATTGGATTGTTATAGCAGTTGAGCACGGTTAATACACCTAAAGTACTTTGCACAGGGTCTAGTGCAATGTATGAGACCAAAAAGTATTAGCTATGATTATTGACAATGTGGGAACAAATAAGTAAAATTTATGAATTTTTAATTCAATTTATAATTAAAGTTATACTCTAAAATTAGTGTAAATAATGTAAACATTTGTAAAAAAATTAAAATTTTTAGGATCAAGTCAACTCAGAGCTGAATCTGAATGAAACTATAGAAGTGTTTGGTGCGCCTTCTTACTGTCTCTGAGGATAAAAATAAAAGCTGTACATCAACTAGAATTGAGTGTATATACCAGGGAATACTGGTGTCACCCATTTTGGGGATAGATGACATAGTTAGGAGAAATGTATCAGATCAAGAAAAATGTGTAAAATGGGCCTTTGGCGATTTGAGAGTTTTAAAACTTTGTACTGGAAAGATATTTAAAGTATGTTATCCATTAGCCACTCACTCCAGCTATCCTTGGAGAATAACATGATTAAAAACAGATGCAAAAACTGCAGTCAATTCATAATTCCCACAGAGTAGACAAATTTTAATTGCCAGGATATTTTAGTCACCTTTGATTTAATAGCCTTTTGCTCTTATTTTCCCTGTTGAATTGTTTTTCAAGATACAACAAAAATTAACTTATGACACATCCTTTCAGCTTAGAAGTTTCTAGTACAGCATAGCCTAATTTGTACTCAATAAATATTGAAAATGATTAAAGATTAACTTTAGCCATCATTTATTATCAAACTCCCTGTTTTTGTCTATCTTTTGATTCCAATACCTTCAACTAGTTTTGCATAATATATTCACTTAAGTAATGTTTGATGTTTAAAAACAAGATAAAATGACAGCCATAAATCAAATCATATTTTAACAAAAACTATTTAAATACTATTATTTTTTGCAAATTCTGGAATATGAAATATATGAAATCTCTGACAATTTCTGAAAAATTTGTCAAATAAATGAACAATAGAATCACATTAATTGAAGTATGTAAAAACTGCTGTTCATTAAAAAAAAGCACTTAAAGGCATTAAGAACAAAAAAGAAAATGAAAGAGAGAGAAAAACCTAAGTAGATAAATAGAAGAACAGATCATAACAACAGAATATTGGAGGCTGAGGATGACCACTAGTAATTCTTTAAAAAGCATAAAAAGAAATTTGGTACCTTGTGAAGAGATCAATTTGAGGCTACAAACTATGAACAAGGAAGTTGATTGAAGATCTGAGAGGAAAGGTACTATTCCACTCCAGGGGATGATATGTATCTCTTTGCTAAATACATACACATATATGCTTGTGTGTACATACATATACGTATGTGTATTCATTCTTTGGAGATGGTCAGTGCAGAATGTCTCTGGAACACAGGACACTAGGAAAAAGTGAGGCATGTACTAAAAAGATGGTGACTGAGTGATCTTCAGGCTCCTTCCCCAAGAGAGAGAGAAGAAGTAAATAGAGAAGTACATACCAAAAGAATCAGTTGCAAGAAGAATGTGAAAGTCAGCTGGGAACCCTGTAGACAGGCACATAATCCAAAGGCAGGAGAGTTTTCCTTAGGATATTGATTAGCATAATACGAGAATTCAAGGGCCTCATGATATTAACTTTGGAGCCTCCCTTAATGAAGACCCAAAGTAGACCACTTTGCAGTGCATTCTACAAGCAGCAAGGCTACTCATCAGAATTGTGCTTCAAATTAGGTTTCTAGGGCTCTTGTTTCAAATGTAAGCCACAAACTGCCAGGCATCAATGAGCAGACATCCAAGAAAATCCTCTAACATTAGAGACAAAGCCCCAAACAAGTCAACTAAAAGGCAAACAATTTCAAGCAAAGAGGGCAATATTCAGGGAGACGAAAAATTCAAAATTCCCAAATAAGAGAACTATTGAGCCTACAAGGAGGGGTGGGAAAGCTACCAAGAAAAGATTATTCAAAGAGTAAAAAAGAATTATCAGAAGTAAAATAAATAGAATGACAAAGAAATTTTTAAAAATCCACAAAAATTGGAAGATAGCATGGAATAGAAAAATGATGAGAAATAGAGATGATTAAAAAAATCAAAAAGGTCCAAGATACAACATCTGAATAAATGGAAAGAGAGACCTGAGAAAGCAACGAGGAGGAAAACATCCAAAAAATCAATAAAGAGAATGTTTAAGCACTGAAGAATCCACCCATATCTAGCATAGCAAATTAAAAATACATCGCTAAAGCACATTGTTACCAATTTTTGAAAGTGGGTTCAGGTAGAAGATTCCAGATTCTTCCAGGAAGGAAAAATAAGCAAAAAATTTTTAAGAATTAGTTTTCCTACAAGGAAACAAGAGAAAAAACAGTAGAGAATTCTGAACAGCTAAGCAGAAGACAGTATGTAGAGAAAGACTTCAAAATTTTGAAGCAAAAAGATTTCACAATGAAATTCTCTTTCAAATTACTAAATCTATTTATTGGTTTATTAATTTATAATTTGTCAATATTTTTAGACTGCTTACTCTAGGAAATTTAATTTTCCATGTTCCATCTCAGGGGAAGCTACCAGGGTTCTGTATCCAATAAAGGAGAACAAGAAAGATTCTTTTGGTATTTTTCTCTCTCTTTCTAGAGAGAATATAGATAGATAGATAGATAAGTAAATACCAAAAGAATCAGTTGCAATAAGAATATGAAAGTTAAGGAGTCAGCAGAGGGGCAATGTTGGTGGCAGCACTGGTGGAAGTCCTAATGAAGAGACTCCAAAATGACTTCCACATATCTGCGGCAAAGTAGTCATCCATGGGGCACATCAGAGAGCATCCAGAGACCTCCTTAGGAAGCTGAAAATGGGAGATCCGCCAATGAGACTGATAAACCAACAGGAGATCATGCAACTAATGGAAAGTTGGAGGCTGTAAAGTTACTAAAATAGAGAGAAAATGAAAAATGAGTAGAATTACTAATTCACGGAAAATCAAAAGTTGCTCAGGGAAAAAAACCTGAATAACTACATTACATAGGTTTCAGTATGAATTGTACATACACATTCATTATAACATAAAAAATAAAAACCCATGTAACCCAAAATTGTGGTATTAGGAAGACGGGTGCTGGGAGGAGTGTGTTTGGCTGGTGATAGTTCCTGGCTTAGGGAGTATGAGGGGAAAGAGCTCGATTCTTTTCTTGCATAGTGGGAAATCAGTAGATGATACCAACCCCTGAAAAATTAGGATGTTCTAATATAAATGTGTCATATAGAGAGATAGAAGTAAATAACAAAATAAATCAGTTGGAACATTTGAAGGTGAATTGGAAACTGAGGGAGATATGATTTCTTTATCATGTTTTATAGAAAAATTTGCCTTTAAATTACTCAAGAACCAATTTTCATGAAATTTTAAAAAAATCCTTGAAAAGAAAGAAAAGCTTGAACAACATATATGATATTCAAATTGCATAAATAGAATACCAACTACAGAAAAGCAATGTGACATTAAAAATGACAGAGGAAGCATAGCAAGTTCTGAATTATAATTGCACCTCTGATAATTAATGAACGACACTGATTTCTATTCATCAGAGAGTGTATTACCAGGAATCCAAGGTTCTCCTGATCAAGCTTGGGAGACAGGTTGGTGAATGAGAACAGGTTTAGTCAAATCCAGCCCTGAAGAAGATTTTTCTATCTCAAATCTTATCAGAGACACAGTTTTTATAAGAAAGAAGGTAAAGTGGGGCAAAAATGACTAAATACGCATGTGTAGCTTTAGCTAGGTTGTGCTAGTCAGAAATGCTACAATTTGGTCTGGGGTTGGGGCTCAGAGGTAGAGTGCTCACCTAGAATGCCTGAGGCACAGGGTTCAATCCTCAACACCACATAAAATAAAATAAAGATATTGTGTTCACCTATAACTAATTATATATATATAAAGAAATGCTACAAATTTTTCCTTGGCGACAACTAGGCCAGTGGGTAGCTTCTCGGTTTCCATCCTCAGCAGAAAGAAGCTCCGGATGCAGAAAAGCAGGAGATTGTTTTTAATTTTAAAAGGGCTCTGTTACACATAAGGAGAGTGACTGAAAAGTGGGAAAGCCTTCTTTGGACATACCAGAATTGGTTAGACCAGCAGTTCTCGAACTAATTACTTTCAGAAATCATTTTGCTCTAAAAAAAATTATTAAGGACCTCCAAAGAGTTTTTGTTTCTGTCAATCATATCTAATGTATTTATCATATTAGAAACTAAAACTAAGAAAATTTTTAAATGGTTACCCAAGAATCCATTTTAAAATAATAATAAACTCATGATATGTCTTATAAAAACTTTATTTTCTAAAACAAAAAATAATGAAAAGAAGGACATTCTTTTACATTTTGCAAGTATCTTTTAATATTTGGTTTAATAGAAAACAGCTGCCTGTCATAGCTGCTTCTGCATTCAGTCTGTTTTGCTGTTATTTTGGTTGAGGTATATGAAGAAAATCTGGCTTTATACGAATATGTGATTTTAAGCTTTTTCAATAATTACTCTGGATACTCTTTTGTAGTACATCAAACCTTGACATGAACTGGTTTGTTAAGTTTGTACTAAAATGTAGAACTTAAAACTTATCAGTGAACTTCTTGAATGCTGTTACATTAAGCCTATTGGTATAAAATCCTCTTTGAATGTTTTTTTTTTTTAATTCAAGAATGATTTTGTAACCTCAAACATCCATTGTCTTATTGAATTGTGCAGATAGATATTCAATATGGTGACACATTTACAATGTGGTATGCAAAAAAATTAGCCATTAATATCACCATCATTCTCATCAGAAGATTAAAGATATCAACATTTTTAACTAATAACAAGCTGTAAAATTACTGGTAGCTGAAACATTTTTTTTCAATGTTTTATTATTTTCTTGAAAGTTTGAAATTTTTATGCAGATATTGTCAGTTGCTTTCCTTGAAGTGACAAGCTCATTTTATTGAATTTTGAAAAGATTTCTCCTAAATAAATTGCATGTTGGACTAACAAGTCTTTTAATTAAAAAAATGTTCCATAGAATATGGTGTTTTGTTTTTTAAGAATAGTGTTACTTTATTTTTTAAATTGATTTTTAAAAAAATAAATGACAGCAGAATGCATTACAATTCTTATTACACTTACACAGCACAATCTTTTATATCTCTGATTGTATATAAAGTATGTTGACACCAATTCGTGTCTTCATACGTGTATTTTCGATGATGATGTCCATCACATTTCACTACCCTTGCTAATCTTCTACCCCCTCCCTTTCCCTCCCACCCCTCTTCCCTATCTACAATTCATCTATTCCTCCCATACTCCTCCTCCCCACCCTATGATGAATCAGCCTCCATATATCAGAGAAAACATTCTGCATTTGTTTTGGATTGGTTAACTTCACTTAGCATTATCTTCTCCAATGTCATTCATTTACCTGCAAATGCCATGATTTTAGTCTCTTTTATTGTTGAGTAACATTCCATTGTGTATATATGCCACATTTTTTAATCCATTCATCCACTGAAGGGCATCTAGGTTGGCTCCAGAGTTTAGCTATTGTGAATTGTGCTGCTATGAACACTGATGTGTCTGTGTCCCTGTAGTATTCTGTTTTTAAGTCCTTTGGATATAGTCTGAGGAAAGGGATAGCTGGGTCAAATGGTGGTTCCATTCCCAGATTTCCAAGAAAACTCCATACTGCTTTGCATATTGGCTGTACCACCAGCAATGTATGAGTGTACCTTTTCCCCGTATCCTCACCAACACTTATTATTGTTTGTCTTCCTAATAGCTGCCATTCTGACTGGAGTGAGATGATGTCTTAGAGTAGTTTTGATTTGTATTTCTCGAATTGCAAGAGATGATGAACATTTTTTCATTTATTTGTTGATTGATTGTATATCCTCTTCTGAGAAGTGTCTGTTCAGGTCCTTGGCACTTTTATTTATTGGGTTATTTGTTTTTTTGGCACTTAGCTTTTTTTTTTTTTTTTGTGCTTTATTTTACAACCATAAACATAATGAATCCATCATTTCAAGTTTTACTTTGACCTAGAAACCCCTGATGTGCTAAATTTGTTAAAATGCTTATTTCCAGGTTCCACTTCTGGAGTTTTGATTCAGTAGATCTGTGGTAAGGCTGAACGTGTGAATATTTTTAAAGATTTCCAATAAGTTTTCATGCTAGATATCTGCAGCCACACTTGGGAAACTAGACAGAAACTATCTTGAGTATTTACCATCCACAGCTTTAACAAACCATCCACATACAATCATCAACATTAGTGCTTTTTTTTTTTTAAATTTTTTATTGTTGGCTGTTCAAAACATTACATAGTTCTTGATATATCATATTTCACAATTTGATTCAAGTGGGTTATGAGCTTCCATTTTTACCCCGTATACAGATTGCAGAATCACATCAGTTACACATCCATTGATTTACATATTGCCATACTAGTGTCTGTTGTATTCTGCTGCCTTTCCTATCCTCTACTATCCCCCCTCCCCTCCCCTCCCCTCCCCTCCCCTCTTCTCTCTCTGCTCCCTCTACTGACATTCGTTTGTCCCCCTTATATTATTTTTCCCCTTCCCCTCACTTCCTCTTGTATGTACTTTTGTATAACTCTGAGGGTCTCCTTCCATTTCCATGCATTTTCCCTTCTCTCTCCCTTTCCCTCCCACCTCTCATCCCTGTTTAATGTTAATCTTCTTCTCATGCTCTTCGACCCTACTCTGTTCCTAGTTACTCTCCTTATATCAAAGAAGACATTTGGCATTTGTTTTTTAGGGATTGGCTAGCTTCACTTAGCATAATCTGCTCTAATGCCATCCATTTCCCTGTAAATTCTATGATTTTGTCATTTTTTAATGCAGAGTAATACTCCATTGTGTATAAATGCCACATTTTTTCTATCCATTCATCCATTGAAGGGCATCTAGGTTGGTTCCACAGTCTAGCTATTGTGAATTGTGCTGCTATGAACATCGATGTAGCAGTGTCCCTGTAGCATGCTCTTTTTAGGTCTTTAGGGAATAGACCGAGAAGGGGAATAGCTGGGTCAAATGGTGGCTCCATTCCCAGCTTTCCAAGAAATCTCCATACTGCTTTCCAAATTGGCTGCACCAATTTGCAGTCCCACCAGCAATGTACAAGTGTACCCTTTTCCCCACATCCTCGCCAGCACTTCTTGTTGTTTGACTTCATAATGGCTGCCAATCTAACTGGAGTGAGATGGTATCTTAGGGTGGTTTTGATTTGCATTTCTCTGACTGCTAGAGATGGTGAGCATTTTTTCATGTACTTGTTGATTGATTGTATGTCCTCCTCTGAGAAGTGTCTGTTCAGGTCCTTGGCCCATTTGTTGATTGGGTTGTTTGTTCTCTTATTGTCTAATTTTTTGAGTTCTTTGTATACTCTGGATATTAGGGTTCTATCTGAAGTGTGAGGAGTAAAGATTTGTTCCCAGGATGTAGGCTCTCTATTTACCTCTCTTATTGTATCTTTTGCTGAGAAAAAACTTTTTAGTTTGAGTAAGTCCCATTTGTTGATTCTAGTTATTAACTTTTGTGCTATGGGTGTCCTATTGAGGAATTTGGAGCCCGACCCCACCGACTGTAGATCGTAGCCAACTTTTTCTTCTATCAGACGGCGTGTCTCTGATTTGATATCAAGCTCCTTGATCCATTTTGAGTTCACTTTTGTGCATGGCGAGAGAAAGGGATTCAGTTTCATTTTGTTGCATATGGATTTCCAGTTTTCCCAGCACCATTTGTTGAAGATGCTATCCTTCCTCCATTGCATGCTTTTAGCCCCTTTATCAAATATAAGGTAGTTGTAGTTTTGTGGATTGGTTTCTGTGTCCTCTATTCTGTACCATTGGTCCACCCTCCTGTTTTGGTACCAGTACCATGCTGTTTTTGTTACTATTGCTCTGTAGTATAGTTTGAAGTCTGGTATCGCTATACCACCTGATTCACACTTCCTGCTTAGCATTGTTTTTGCTATTCTGGGTCTTTTGTTTTTCCATATGAATTTCATGATTGCTTTCTCTATTTCTACCAGAAATGCCGTTGGGATTTTGATTGGCATTGCATTAAACCTATAGAGAACTTTTGGTAATATCGCCATTTTGATGATGTTAGTTCTGCCTATCCATGAACAGGGTATATTTTTCCATCTTCTAAGATCTTCTTCTATTTCTCTCTTTAGGGTTCTGTAGTTTCCATTGTATAAGTCTTTCACCTCTTTGGTTAGGTTGATCCCCAAGTATTTTATTTTTTTTGAAGATATTGTGAATGGAGTGGTTGTCCTCATTTCCATTTCAGAGGATTTGTCGCTGATATACAGGAATGCCTTTGATTTATGCGTGTTGATTTTATATCCTGCCACTTTGCTGAATTCATTTATTAGCTCTAATAGTTTCTTTGTAGACCCTTTTGGGTCTGCTAGGTATAGACTCATGTCATCTGCAAATAGTGATAATTTAAGTTCTTCTTTTCCTATTTTGATGCCTTTACATCTGTCTAATTGCTCTGGCCAGTGTTTCGAGAACTATGTTGAACAGAAGTGGTGAGAGAGGGCATCCCTGTCTTGTTCCAGATTTTAGAGGGAATGCCTTCAATTTTTCTCCATTCAGAATGATGCTAGCCTGAGGCTTAGCATAGATTGCTTTTACAATATTGAGGTATGTTCCTGTTATCCCTAGTTTTTCTAGAGTTTTGAACATAAAGGGATGCTGTACTTTGTCGAATGCTTTTTCCGCATCTATCGAGATGATCATATGATTCTTATTTTTAAGTCTATTGATGCGGTGAATAACATTTATTGATTTCCGTATATTGAACCAGCCTTGCATCCCAGGGATGAATCCTACTTGATCATGGTGGCACTTAGCTTTTTGAGTTCTCTATATACTCTAGAGATTAGTGCTCTATCTGATGTGTGAGGGGTAAAAATTTGCTCCCAAGAGGTAGGCTGTCTGTTCACCTCACAGATTGTTTCTTTTGCTGATAAGAAACTTTTTAGTTTGAGTTCATCTCATTTATTGATTCTTAGTTTTAATTCTTGCACTATAGGAGTCTTATTAAGGATATTGGGGCCTAATCCCACATGATGAAGATTAGGGCCTACTTTTTCTTCTATTAGACGCAGAGTCTCTGGTTTAATTCCTAGGTCCTTCATCCACTTTGAGTTGAGTTTTGTGTATGGTGAGAGATAGGGGTTTAATTTCATTTCGTTGCATATGGATTTCTAGTTTTCTCAGCACCATTTGTTAAAGAGGCTATCTTTTCTCCAGTGCGTGTTTTTGACACCTTTGTCTAATATAAGATAATTGTAATTTTGTGGGTTAGTCTCTGTGTCCTCTATTCTGTACCATTGGTCTACCAGTCTGTTTTGGTGCCAATACTATGCTGTTTTGTTACTATTTTTCTGTAGTATAGTTTAAGGTCTAGTATAGTTATGCCACTTGCTTCACTCTTCCTGCTAAGGATTGCTTTCGCTATTCTGGGTCTCTTATTTTTCCAGATGAATTTCATGATTGCCTTTTCTATTTCTATGAGAAATGCCATTGGGATTTTGATCAGAATTGCATTAAATCTGTATAGTGCTTTTGATAGTATGGTCATTTTGATAATATTAATTCTGCCTATCCATGAGCAAGGTAGATCTTTCCATCTTCTAAGGTATTCTTTGATTTCTTTTTTTAGAGTTCTTTCTATAGTTTTCATTGTATTGATCTTTCACCTCTTTCATTAAGTTGATTCCCAAGTATTTTTTTTTTTGAGGTTATTGTAAATGGGGCAGTTTTCCTCATTTCCTTCTCAGATGATTTGTCACAAATATACAGAAATGCCTTTGATTTATGGGTGTTAAAATGAAATATGGTGTTTCATTGGAGCTCACTTTAATTGCACAAGTGCTTTTATCTCAAAATAGTCTTTGTCCAGCAGGAGTATTTTATGCATGTTTCTCAGTCACAGCAAAAATAGTAAAAAATGTCTACCTGAGTTAAGATTTAATAAAACTAAGATTTTTTACTGCTATGTAGAAAATGCCCCCCACCAATCTCTCTCTTTCTCTCTCAATGGGTCTTGCTATATTTCCCAGGCTGGTTTCAAACTCTGGGTTCAAGCAATCCTTCTCCCTTAGCCTACCAAGTAGATTGGATTACACGTGTACATCACTATGCCTGGCTAGAGTACATTCTTAAGTGAAACTGATAATTTCTTTTTCTGTGATTGCCTGGCAGAAAATTATGACAACAGCACATTTGGATAACCATGGTACCAGGGATGCACAGAGCCAGCAGTTTGACCCACCACTGCTTTTGTGTCATCGTGGTCAATAGCAGCATGGCAGAAAAGACATCTCAGTATCATTATGAGTAGAATGTGTATCCAGACTTCTTATGGACTAAATTGTAAGCTCCTCAATTCCAGCTCTTTGTTTCTCTAGGTCTGTGTTTGGTACACAATAAGTGGCCAAGAAATATAATGAATTGAACTAAAATGAATGAGGAAGATAACAAAATCCAACAATAGTTAATGTGGGAAAATAGTGTGTAAATTAATGAGGCCAAGGCAAGAGGGAGACTCTTGAAAAAAAATTGAAATTTCTATAAAGTATTACTGTGTGTGTACTGTTCTTCTTGAAACTCATTTCTCCCTTCAACCCCAATTCCCCCAGCTAGCACCATATTGGCTCACAGAATAAAATAACATAAAGCTAAGTCTTGCATTCATGCTCTAGCACCTAGCTAGAACCAAGATCTCTATCCAACATGTTCTTCTAAATTCATCATCTGGTCCTTTAAAATAAGTGTTAATCCCGTCCCCACCCCCAAGTACTATCTTTTCATTATTCATTAGCATATTTTTCACCTGCCTGTAATATTCAATTAAAATCCAACATTTTTATAACCTATCTCCTGGCAACCTGATCCCTTAATGATATACATCTCTGGCCAACTACTTATGAAAGTTTAGGTCATATGACTTAACTTTTTATAAGCAGATAAATCAGTTGTGTGATAATTGATTTCTGTGTGATAATCACATCTCCCTAGGTTTCAATTTCCTAGAGTATAGAAATTATCTCTTTCAAGATGAGTCTAAGAAGTATGGAAACAGGTTCTATGTGGAGATTGTGAACCAATAATCACTATATAATCTCATCGTTTATTTTTCTTACAAACTCCTTAGTGTTTAATAGGAAGCAGGCTCAATTCTGGTCTTCAATAAATTTTCAATAAATTTGTGGATTAGTTGAATGTAGAAAGCAAGGAGTGTCATTTGGGAGAATGATTACTTACAAGGTAGTTAAAAGACTTTGAAGGTATATGGCTGGTAAATTCAAAAACAGCAAAGCCAAGTAAAGTTTGCCACATTTCCAACTGATTTTCATTATCTTTTAATTTGCCTACCATAATAGGCCCAGGAGAATGGTGCAAACAGGGTATGCAGTTAAGAAGAACTTTTGGTCCCATAGACAAATCTACTTCCCATTTTGTAGCTTTTTTAATAACATAAAATCTAATTTTCTCAGAATCAATAATTTTAATGCCCTAAAAAGAGTGTTTTATGAAAAAATTCTTTGAGACACTTGCTGAAAACTGAGATTTTTTTTATACATCAGTTATACAAAATAATCCTGCACCTCAGGAAAAACAAACTTCCCCTAAGAACTTGAAATACAAATATTTATTACACACTTGTTATTTGTCAGACATGTTGATCATATCACTCATTTAATCCTTTCAAAAAATATTCAACATAGATATTAGTATCTCCATGTAAAGAAAAAGGAACTGATAATTTCAAAAAATAAAAAAAAAAACTTGTCCAAAATCATAAAGCTTCTGGGTTGTGGGTTCTGCAGTGGGAATTATTGTGGTTTGAATCCCAGAGCCACTTTCTTTTTTGCTTCCCTTTGTAAATCTTCTTCTTGATTTAATAAGATGTCAAATAAATAGCCTAATGAAAAATTGAATAATTAAATGTGTAATAAGTGAATATTAAATTCAATTGTAAGCTTCATGATAGTTCTGAGATTCTTTACACACAAAAAAAGAAATGGGATATTCTTTGGATGCAGTGTGTGTTCAGGGTGATGTGGTTACTTGGAAGATGGGTGATGCAATCACGGGCTTGTTGCTGACTCGGAAATGTCCAGCAATGGTAACTATAAACAGATGGTCCCAAAGCTCTATTCCTTTTGTGAACTGTATGACCTCAACTCAACCAATCTACTGTCAAGGCATTGGATGCCCTTTTACCTTGTCAGCCTAAATTTTGAAATGACTGAAATTTTAAAAATGTCAGGGTCACTTGTAAACTTTATAAGCAGTCCTGCCTCTGAGATACAGTCATTTTGTGCTCCCAGGGATTACGATTCCTACGCTAACAGGTGGTGTCAGAACTCAAAACCTGATCCTCCAGGGGCTGCCTGGTTTTCAGTTTCTCCTTTCACTGTAGGTGTAATCCACACCATTAGTTTAATATTTCTCTGTGGGAAAGATACCAAGAGACAGGATCCTGGATAATATCCTGGGATTTCCCAATATCTCTAGAAGAAATTATTTATATCTGACATAGGGCTTTCCTTTCAGGATTTACTCTATAGACATTTGGGAAATTATAGGGTTTAAGTATGCATATGTGTTTGCATGCACAGAAACATATTTGTTTTTTAATTTAATGTCTCTTTACACATTCACTGCAGGGTGCTTAAAAATAATGAAGCCTTGTGTGTTTGTGGAGAACACAATATTTCTCAGGCTACATTCAGGATGGATTGTCTTCTGTTACTGCATATTAAAGGGTACAAAGTAGGTTAGCAAAAATCATTGTATGGATACATTCTGTAACATAAAAGCATAACAAATTGATTCAGATAACAACAGAATAGCTGAGGATGGAAAACTTTTTTCTGTGCCCAGCTGTTAATCCAAGTATGGGATAGGGTTGCTTGCTACCTTTTGTCTGAGTTTCCCAGAATGTTAGTTGAGGGGACCCATGTGAACTTTAGGTGGTCTCCATAGCAACTGCTTAGATGCATGATGAGTGACCAACAGTGGATGAAGCTAGCATGCCCGGGTAGACCTGGGATCCTAGGTCATTTTGTAAATCTCTGTGTTTAGCAGAAACAAATATTCTCAACATTTTTTTAGCTCACTTTCCTACCCATTTCTGGTTGACTTGCTTGCTTTAACCTTCCTTCCTTTATATGTTCCTGGATAAATAGAACTTAAGGTCAGACATATACCCAACCATCATCCAATTTTCAGCATTTAGAGATATATTAAAGGCAAGATATCCATGAAAACCCAATGTTGAGGTTTTGGACAAAGGTGGAGATGTGAAAAATTTAATGTCAGCTTGTACTTCCACCATGTCCCTTCCCTTTCTTTCTTCAGAGATGGATTTGGGATAAAGCTGGTGAAGCTTAACTCAAGGCTCCCCAGGGGCCTAGAAATACATTCACATAATTGCATATTTTTCTAATACCTGTAAAGGTGAGGTATATTGATTGCAATTTATTAATTATGAATATCTCTCCATTCCCATTTGCCCTACTGCACATTTTGCCTTACTCGGGTAGTGCTTTATGGCCATGGGAATATTTTGTACTTTTCATCTCTAGGGGACTTGAGTAAAGGTATATTTGACTTGGGTTTAGTAGAGTGTATTTATGTGGTTCACAGTCAGTTCTGTCCATGGATAAGTTAGCCTTCCGACATTAGAAAGCTTTACAGGAATACTGTGTTGACTTCTTTTTTGCCAGAGTTATATACTTGTAATATTGGATTTTGTACCTTATAAAGAACCCCAAATTGCATAAGTTTTAGGCTCTACTAAACCTGAATCTGCCCCTGACTTTCTTTTATATGTTTCTTGGTATTTAGCTTGCTAATATTTTATTCTACATGGGTAGAGGATATCCTATTGTTAAAAGTATGATTGTGGGATTTGGAGATTAGCTGTATGCATGTTTTGTCACAATTACAATTATACTTTTTAGTTTTTTTTTTTTTTTTAGATTAAGACAAAGTTTTATTCAGGAGTTATGGATAGCCATTGCTGAGGCTGGCTTTGAACTCGTGATCCTCTGGTCTCAGACTTCTGAGCTGCTGGGATTACAGGCATGCTCCCACACATGGCTAAAATCATACTTTTTACCCAAGTATAGTTTATTGTGTTAATTATATGTCACTGAGTCTTCAGAAAATGCAACTGAAACTTTTTCAATTCTGTATTGGGATGTTTTTGCTTCCTGTTGATTTCCTGGCAAGTACACAGGTGTTTATTCCGCTGGGTTTTTACAGTCCAGTGGGAAATTTCTTGTATTTTGGGGGTGCTCTAAGAGGCAGATGTACAAATGGAGACACTTAGTTGATTTTCATGAGCATCAAAATGCTTCTACCAGAAACCTTGGTGTTGTTAGGTCCATGCTATTATTGTTGTTTTGGGGCAAGAGTAAAAGGAGTAGTATTTATTTAAGGGCAAAGAAAAGAGACAGAACTCTCAAAGGGCCAGAGGGGTTGTGGGTTGTGGTCTATTGTCTTTTTAAAATTAATTAATAAGGATGTGGGGATTTTGTGAACAAGTCTCAGAAAGTAAGGAAAAACTAGCAAAGAACAAACATGACTCCTTTTAATAAAAGATTCAAAACATTTTATTGTCCACATACCACAATTCTGGGTTGATAAAACTGTGTATCTATATAGTGGGTCCTTAAAGTGTCATTCTGGAGAAAAGGCCCCATTAGATACAGACGGTTCTGTTTTATAATTTCATTTCTTCATTTATTACCTCCATGCAGTCATTCCCCAAAATGATGATATTGGGTGAACATGATCTAAGTCACCAGGTATTTATAGGTCATATCACAAATCTTTTCTGAATGAGTACATTAATTAATTAATATGAACCTACATATAATCATCTGCATATGATACAATATTAAATTCCTTAAAGAAAGGTGGGGCAAGAGGATCTCATGAAAATCAAAAGAAGATCAGTAGAGAAAAAGGACCAAAGAGTTGGAGGAGGGAAGGAAAGGGGGAAGTGCTGGGAGGTGATATTGATCAGATTATATTGTTATATTGTGATCCCATCATTATGTACAACTATAATGCACAAATAAAAAATGTGAAAAAAGAAAAAAAAAAACCTTGTTTTCTTTTTATATGAAATCACTACACTGAGCTTAATAATCCATCCTCTATGGGCTATAATGAACAGAAGTTGACTGTGATTTAGGCAAGAAACAGTGCATATGTGAAAGAATTGGAATACCCAAGTTAAATATATATATATATATATATATATATATATATGTATATATATATATATATATATCTCACCAATTTCAATCATATAATATTTCAACACTTTTAATTTTTGGAATGATTTTCTTTGACAAACATGATTTTCAGTATGAATAAATGTGTTTATTAAAAAAATCCAAACTCTTTTCTCATCTAAAATTCATGTGAATATTTTTCTAATTTGTATAAAAAAAGTAAATTATATTCCATAATTTTCTACTACTAGTAGCATTCCCTATAAGCAGGCAGAATCAAGTAGTAGAAAGAACTTTGAAACAGGAAGTTCATAAATTTTGGTTTATACTAAATGGCTAGATGATCTTGAAATGTTTCATCCTCTGTAAAAAGAGAAATGTTTGAATTGGCTGATTTCTAAGACTCCCCCTAAAGCAAAAAATACCTGATTTGAACAAATCTATAGATAAAGGTTCAGGTTAATTTAACATTTGGCACATGTGATAATTCCTATCCTGTGATAAACGTTTTCGGGATCATAAATGAATCCTCAAATGGTACAACCACTCCCTTCCCAGGTTTCGAAAAGAGAAATTTGAAATTATTCATTTTATGGCAAGGAAGTATGGAAGCCAAATACTAGCACTTGGCAAGCCCTCATTTCTCTTATTGTGGAGACATTGTGACTGCCAGGACCAGCCACCTACATCAGCATGGCCACTTGAAATTGGCTGATTCCAGAGGGAGTCTGATTACATCCGCAAGGCCCCATGAGGATTTTGGCACCTTTCATTCCAAGATGTAATTGACGATGAACTAATGATAAATAAGCATCTTCTTCACTTTTTCTTGTCTTCTCTTGTTTTAATTACAGCTAGATTATTCCAATAAATGTGTCAGAACCAAAGGAAGTCCAGCATTCTTTTTTATATTTAAAAATATGTTTCTGTATTTAGACCATTCCTATGATTTGCAGAATCTTATGCAAACTATGTTGCACATAGTTTGTGGAAGAATTTCAAGTAGTAACTAACTAGAAAATCAAGTTTATCTCATTGATGTGCTTCCATCATTTTAACTGTCTCTAAGGATTCTGAATCTCTATTAGAATAGTTTTGAAAATCGTTGACATCACTTGAAAGAATGACTATTTATATCCTTATTTTTTTGTATTCTATTCAGTTAGACAAACCCCTGGTAATTCAAATTACCTTAAAAAGTAGAAAGTCTTCCCCATTTTCCGACAAATTATCTCCTATGTCAAAAGGGAGAAACATGCAAATATCTAGTCCATTTTGTCTCCTGCTGGACTTTAACTTTGAACTAATCATTATAAGGAGTAAAGACTAAATTATTTTCTTTCTGTTGTAATTATTATTGTAATAATTATTGTGCTTTGTGGATAATCTCTCATTTTTCTTAGTGAATTGGTTGAGGGGGAAACTTCCAGTTCAAAAAATATGATGGAATAGCTTAAATATTTCAGGCAAGTAGTTGACTGAAGTGACTGTCTGGAGTCATTGGATTAAACATTTGTTTTACCTTCTTGCACAAAGGTGTATGCAAGGAAATGCTCTGCAAAAAGATTATCAGTGTGACAGTGTAGTGTCAACTGGCTCTCAACTTGTCTTATAGGTCATATAAAATGATATTCCTCTTAACAGAATAATTGACTTTTGGGAAGGGGAGGGGGGATAGTAGGGGATAGGAAAGGTAGCAGAATACAACAGTCATTAATATGGTATTATGTAAAAATGTGGATGAGTAACCGATGTGATTCTGCAATTTGTATTTGGGGTAAAAAATGGGAGTTCATAACCCACTTGAATCAAATGTATGGAAGATGATATGTCATGAGCTTTGTAATGTTTTGAACAACCAATAAAAAAAATAAAAGAATAATTGACTTTTTAATATTATAGTCATTGGCCTTTGGAAGCAACACTATAAAGACAATGCTAAACCTCAGGTAAAGCCTTAATTTCCAGGATATATAAAGAACTCAAAAAACTTAACACCAAAAAACCCCCCAGATAACCCAATCAATAAATGAGCTATAACAAACTGAGCAGACACTTCACAGAAGAAAAAAAATACAAATGATCAATAAATATATGAAAAAATATTCAACATCTCTAGCAATAAGGGAAATGCAAATTAAAACTATACTGAGATTCCATCTCATTACAGTCAGAATGGCAATTATCAAGAATATAAGTAACAATAAATGTTGGTAAAGATATGGGGAAAAAGATACACTCATACATTGCTGGTGGGACTGCAAATTGGTACAACCAATCTGAAAAGCAGTATGGATTCCTCAGAAAACTTGGACTGGAACCACCATTTGACCCAGTTATTCCATTCCTAGTTTTATACTCAAGGGACTTAAAATCAGCATACTACAATGACACAGCCACATCAATGCTTACAGCAGTTCAATTCACAATAGGTAAGCTATGGCACCAACCTAGGTGCCCTTCAACAGATGAATGGATAAAGAAATTGTGATATATATTCCCAATTGAATATTACTCAGCCTTAAGGAAGAATGAAATTATGGCATTTGCTGGTAAATGGATGGAACTGGAAAATATCATGCTAAGCAAAATATGCCAATCCCAAAGAACTAAAGGCAGAACATTCCTTCTGATATGCAGATGCTAATTCACATCAAGTGGGGGTAGGGAAGAATAGAGGCACCTTGAATTAGACAGAGGGGAATGAAGGGAGGGGAGGGGTATGGGGGTAGGAATGATATTAGAATGAATTTGACATTATTACTCTATATACATATATGATTACATGACCTGCATAACTCTACATCATGTACAACCAGAAGAATGAGAAATCATACTTCATTTATGTATGATGTATCAAAATGCATTCTAGTGTCATGTATAACTAATGAGAGCAAATAAAAAATATATTATGTAATTAAAAAAGAAAACAAGACAGTGTTAAAAAGAGCTGGGACCAGGAAGATGCAAAGTGAGGCACTTGCCTCCAATTCAAAAGTTAGGTGGGGGCAAAAAGATACTCAGTAATTAAATAATAAATAAATATGAAAGGGAGAGTGATAGATAAAGAAAACACCAAATCAATGAAGAAAAAAATTATACAATGAGTAAAAGAGCAAAATTTTAAATAAATATACAATCAGTATTACCTACTGATTTTTCCTTTTTCTTCAGGAGATATTATATATATATATATATCCACACAGCATTATTTCTGACACTTTTGACATTTCATTTATCATGCATCTGTTGCATTAATTTTGATTTTAAAATATTTCCTTAAGCTTTTTGTTTTTTTGTTTTTACCTTGGTTACTAAGTTTTTGCACCCTCATAATCCTTGTTCTAGAGGTGTTCTGGTCTTTTACTTGTTCCCACCCTGACTTTTTATAATCTCAGTGCCTAAAGTGAGTATAAAAATTCCAAGGTCACACAGCCTGTGGGTAGTGTGGTTTGGGCTCAGCAAGGGGCCTCACTTTGCCTTCCTTTGAGAACACTTCTTATGGGGTCAAAGCGACTGTGGAATCTAACAGCTCTGGAGGAAGTTGTTTTGTTGCTTTCCAGTCTGGAACCTTCCATAGCCTAAGTTGTAGTGTTGGGGTGGTAACTCTGGGCTAGAGATTTCAGAATGGAAATTCAACTTTGACAGGTATTCAGGAATGAGTCAAAGGCTACAAATGAGAGACATGTTAAATTTTGTTGTTGTTGTTAGATAAGATTCAATCCTAAAGTGATAAGGAAAAAAAAAAAACTGATAGTGTAGAAACATACCATCTAAGTAGTAAATTCTGAGAAGAAACTACTCTTGCATAGCTCAACAATGCAAAAATAAGTTCTCTTACACGGTTTGAGTATTTTTCTTAGATTACCTCATCTATTCATTTAGGTGATATAATCAAGAATTGTCAGACACAAGTGTAGAGCTTGGAAGAGGAGCCCTGTTTTCTGTCTGAGCAGGACAGAAGGAAAAGGCAGTGGAGACTAGTAAGAAGAAAGGTTTACTTGCAGAAGAGAAGAGGGATACTGAAATCAAGTATTTGTAGGAAGGTCTAGATAAGTTAAAAGAGCTCATGTCAATGAACCCATTACTCAGGGAAGCAGGACCCTGGGACCAGTGGGGTGGATGGGGGAGGAAATGGCAAAGACCAGTGGATGATTTCGTAATTCTCTTTGTGCTATGCTTTGGATAAGTGTCCTCCAAAGGCCTATGTACTATGTAACCTTTAAGAGGTGAAGCCTTTTTGGAGGTCTTCTGGCCATATGCCCTCCTGGCCTCCCTTTTCTCCCTCTCTCTTTGCTTTCCTAGCATCCATAAGCTGAGCAATTTGCTCCCCACCATGATGTGCTGCCTCAGCACATCAACTAGGTCAACTGACCATGGGCTGAAACCTCCAAAACTGAGCCAAAATAAAGCTTTCCTTTCTTTAAGGTGATTGTTCTCAGGTTATATGTCACAGTAACGCAAAACTGACTAAGACAGTATGTTCTATAGTCAACAAGAAACAGACACAGGAGTTCTCTAAAATACTAGGTCTTGATAAGAAAGTCCAAAATTAAAGTAATATTTTGATCATTATGCTGTCATCTAACTCCTTGACCTGATTTCTGTCTTGTTTTATTTAATTGTAACAATATTCACTCCTCAGGCTCAAGATTGGTTCTATTCTCCACCTTTATCTTTTACAGGTAAATGTTAGCCACAAGTCTTGCACCTTCTGTTTCTAAAATGGAGGCTGCAAAGCCAAATTATTTGCAATAATCTGGTGGTTGCACTTAAATAGGATGGGGTTAATGTGTTAAAATGGAAATCTGGCCTAGTTAAAGCTGTCTGTCACCACTGACTTCCATAAAATGGGGGAAAGTGGACCTAATTTTGCCAGATCTGCTGCTGGGTGGGAAATCTTTCTATCTGCCAAAGTATAACATCTAGAAATTTCCATGTTTATTTCATTTTTTTTCCCACAAAAACTAAGTTGAAGAGAACATATTTCCAGTGGTAATAAATCTAAGATTACATAGTGGAAATGAATATGAATCTAAGATTTACTTCATACAATGTAGTTTTCCATAACACACTGGGAGTTTTCTAAAGGGCAACTATTTTTATATGTTGAATGAGTTGCTGCACTTATATTTTTAATATTTTGTTCATTCTGAATACCATCCTCTCAAGATTGTTAATTTAAAAACACAACAAAAAGCTTACATAGCAGGAGACTCAGGAGCCACATCAGAGCTTGGGTGCTACCTAGTATGCTGAAAAAAAGTGAAAAAGAAAAGAATATGACCATATCTGTAAAATCACAGAACACCTATCAATGGTAAACCCAAGGAAAAAAAGGATATTTACCCAAGATAAGATGAAAGATTAATCTAATTGCTATGAGAGTGGCGCTTTTTTTTTGACAGTGCTAGGTATTGAACCCAGATCCTTATGCATGTTACACAAGCACTCTACCAACTGAGCTATACCCCCAGCTCAAAAATAACTTTTAAAAACATTCTCTTCCAACTTCTGGTGGGAAACAGTCACACACCTCATAGGAAAGGAATTCTCTGGAGAACACAGGCAACAAAGAAAATCCATAAGCTCAGTGACGTATACCATCTAATTTATCAAGACAGCATAAAAGCCTAACTAAAAATTGCAATTCATAGGTAATTCAATTTGACTTACTAGGGCCAGAAACAGAAACGTCCGTTTTCTTTGCTCCTTCCTATATGGTTCTAACTTCTTCCTCCCAATGTAGCCTTTCACTAATCTTATAAGTGGATCTGTCTTTGCTTTCTTCACTGAGCATCCTGGTTTAACTAACTTGGGAAGAATAATGAGGCCTGTCTGACAACTGGTCACATTATTAGCATCAGCAGTCTATTTTCCTGTTCAGATTTCAGGCAAGCCACAAACCTTTGAGAATCATAGCTTTGGTTTGGTTTGGTGACAAAACATTGAAAAAAAATGCAACCTCACAATGAGTTCGTAGACCCAAAGGCTGCCAGCAACTCTGGTTGACCTAGTTAGTACTGTAGTGGAAAAAGAGGGAGGGGATACAATTGAAGAGCACAGTTCTAATTAAAGTATTTAGACGGTTAAAGTTTTTAAAATTCAACTCTTTGTTTGAAGTGAAAACAATATTTGGCCCAGACAGAAACCATATCAGAAATTAACCAATTTCTTTACATTTCAGAAACTCCAATTGCATTGAAATGAAACTCAATGGGTTTAAACTCTATGAGCAAAGGTTTATTAAGTTCTAACAGTTTCTTTTGCATTTAGTTTGCAGTATTTTGTTTTTAAAACAAACACTTGTCAGTATTGTAGAAAGAAGTAGATGATAAGAATTTACTTGGAAGGATTTTTGAATTGTTTCCTATGTGCATTTCTTAGTAAAGTACAACATGATGCTCCTTGTCCTTTTCTATTAGTTATTAAATAAGTAGATCAATGACATTCATATTTGAAACATGTACACGAATTTTCTAAATTATTCTTTGTCTCTATTTACAGGAGGTGCCAAAGTAAGTTTTTGGTTCAGAGTAGATCTAGGTATTTCCTTTTACAGGGTCCTGCAAAGCAAGGATCTTTTCTTTAACTGAGCTTAAAAAACATTCCTGGCAGTGTCAATATCAAAATAAATACAAGTTCCATTTCTGAAAACGAACATGGAATTGAGTTGACTATAAAAGTGATGTTGTTGCAACTCATTTCAACAAAGAAAAGTCCTAAAATTAAAAACATGTTTCTTCTGTCATGTGTCATACAAGAAAAAAAATGGAAAAAAGGAAATTTTAATGTGTTCCTAATTTAGATTCCTGTTTTACTATAAACATAACTTTCTCCAACAATGACACACACAAATATGTGGTGCCACTCTTGAGTACTGAAGATGTTTCTTTTTTTCAGTTTTGGTTCCCACCATTGGTGTATAAAAAGAGTTTACACATGCCTATATCTGAGCAATGATGGGAGATGGGTCTACTATTTACATGCGCGTTTCTTGAACACCAATTTAATCTTGAAAACAAAAGCATCATGAAAAGTACTTCTTGGAGGAATTAAAGTTTGGGATATTATTAGTCTTGGGGTCGTGTTTTGGTCAATTCACAAACCAGGGAATTGCCTAGTTCACAATGTTAGCAAATTTTAAAATCACAACTTATGGTTACTTAGATGTATATTCTGAAGGACATGGTAAATGACAACTCTCAGGAAGAAAAGGAGGACAATATGATCTGGGAAGGGAGAAGGGAAAGGCAAACAATGGGCCCTGGGCTCTGGGCTTTTATCCTTTCCCAGTAACAATGAGTTCTGGTGGGAGAAGACAAACACTGGGGTCTGGGCTCTGGACTTTCATCCCAATTTCAATGGGTTTCGAACTTCTACAGTTGTTTTCCCAATACAGGCTTTGAACCTGCACAACTAATGTCCTGACTGCCCAAGTATCTAATAATTAAGTCACACCAAACATTCTGCTATGATGAACTCTCATTAAAACCTACAAAAATCAGACCTCTCTTGTAACCAGTTGCCATTTTCTCCCCTGAAAATGTGCCATTCCACCACTGCTTAATAGGGACACCTTGCTTAGTATGCAGATTCCTTAAAAAACTTGGAACAGAACCTCCATTTGACCCAGTGATCCCACTCCTAGGTTTATCCTCAAAGGACTTAAAATCAGCATATTACAATGTTGCAGCCACATCAATGTTGATAGCAGCTCAATTCCCAATAGCTAAACTATGGGACCAACCTAGGTGCCCTTCAACAGATGAATGGATAAAGAGAATGTAGTCTGTGTACACAATGGAATATTACTTTGCCTTAAAGAAGAATGAAATTATGGCATTTTCAGGTAAATGGATGGAGTTGGAGAATATCATGTAAAGCAAAATAAGCCAATCCCAAAGAACTAAAGGCTAAATGTTTTCTCTGATATGTGGATGCTGATCCATATGGGGGGATGGCAAGAGAGGAATGGAGGAACTTTGGATGGGGCAGAGGGGAGTGAGGAGAGAGGAAGGGTGTGGGGATGGGAAGGATAGTGGAATGAGACGGACATTATCACCCTATGTATGATGGCACAAACGTGATTTGTGATTCTGCATTGTGTACAACCAGAGAAATGAGAAGTTGTGTTCCATTTGTGTACAATGAGTTAAAATGCATTCTGCTGTTATGTTTAACTAATTAGAAAAAATTTTTTAAAAACCCTCAATAAAAAAAAAAAGATAGCTTGCTGATCTGAGGTCTGCTCCCATTCTCAAGTTATTTTTGCTTACATGATCTGTATAAAATGTTTTGTAATTTTAGCCCATAAATTTATAGAAATTCACAATGAAAATGAACTGGGCACAGAATCTATGTGAGCATATCTACATTTTTAAAAATAATGGAGCTAAATTAATTGCTTACTTGATAAAGAAAAATATCCAAGAATTCAGTCATCATTTCTTGAGAGCAAGTCAGAAACCTCTGTGGACAAGTGGCACTGAATTCAGGGAGCAGGAAGCCTTGGGGTGAGGATTAAGGGGAGAAGGGATTAACTCTTTGTTATTCTCTGACCTGGCAGGGCCATTCTTTCTCTTAGTTAGTGCATCTTAAAAATGATCTTAAAAGCACTTTGCAATTCCACTGTTTAGCCTCACAGGGGCTTTCTGAAGAACATGGCTGATTAGTTTGTCATATTTCCCAGTCAATTATTTTGTTTTGTTTCCAATTTGTCTCCACCCAGGTTCTGAGACTTCAATTTCACTGCTGGTAAAATAAATGAAATCAGAATTATTAACAGACAATCATGTCCTAAATTCATATGGGCTCCAGCCAAAAGCATAGTGAAGGCCATTTAGGAGAGCTAATGAGATAATCATCAATAAAAAGCTTCTTGGGGGTAAACAGAGGGTTAAAATGATGATACAAATGGCCTACCTGCCCACTCAAAGAGGCACTGATGCTCATTATCTCTCAAACTGTGATCTTCTAATCACCTTTTTCAGAATTACTTGTGAGTTTACCTGCAAAGCAGATTTCAAGACTCTTCAGCAGAACCTAACTAATGAGAAGCACTAGGGCAGAGATGGGGTTCTGAGTTTTGAAATAAGCTGGGGGGATGGTGAATCTGATATAAGAATTTTATGTCAGATTTTCTCTATGTAGCTTGAGCCCGAGTCTCAGATCTGGAATAGGTAGCTGGTCTCATTTGCTGTTCCTTTCTTCCTGGGCTGTCTTCTTCTCCCAGTTGGACAGCTAGTTTACAGTTCTCAGTAGAGATACCGGATAACTATTATTTTTATGGGGTAGCAGACAATTGATTATTGGGGTGATGCTGTCCAGAATACAATAAATAACATGTGTTCCATCACACGAGAGGCATTGGATTGAAGGGAAAAATCTTTCACATTTCATTGGGCTCATCTGGTTTTTGACACTCTCCAGAAGATTCATTCTCTTTCTCTTTACTTGCTGTCAGGTCTCTATTCTTAAACCTTCAGGGGAGGGAGATGTTTCCCAGGCTGCATCTGTCAGATTCTACATGACAATAAGACTCCATTCCTATTCTCCCTCCTACCACCATCTAGCTTAGAGATTGATGGAGAATCTTAGCAGGTTGTGAAGAAGCCATAGAAGGTTGTACACTGACTTTGCAATAGGATCCTTGATTAACCATAAATAATTAATTCATTTTTAAACATGTCATATTGGTCAACAAAAATATGAGGAAATATATGCATTGGAAGAAGCAGGAGGACCCACCAGGACATTATGCAAAAACACTTTCTCGAATTCTTCATGTAAGGCAATGGTGTAATCTTTATAGAAACTTCACAGGGTAGATGTGAGGATAAAGCGAACTATATAGTGAAAGTATTCTGTAAACTGTACTGATCAAGCATTCTGATTTTCAGAAGCAAGATGTTGTGATAAAGGTTATGGGAATTCAGAGGTCTTTAAGACCCCTAGGAGCCTGCATAATAAGACCCATAAGATGCAGTCTCATTAGATTGTTGACTTCTACTTCACTATCACATAAATGTCATGAGTGCAAGTGTGTCTGAAGGATTTAGTCTGTTGTCACCACGAAAGATTCATGGCAGGGCATGATTGCATAGTATGGGGCTATGAAGTGTAGCTAGGATTTCAATTCACAGATGATGCTAGAACAAGAGGGCATTTCTAGAGAGAGAGAGAATGACATTAGGAGTGACATAAAGCTTAAAGGATAGAAGATGGCAAAAAATGGATAAGTCATCTACTCACCATTCCATCTCTACCTTTTGGCCACACACTTACATATGGAAGTGTGAAGGAATAAATATAAAAATAAAGTAGCTAAAAGTAGAGTAGATGTAAATTTAAAGTCAGAACACCTTTGGAAATCTAGTCTTTTCCAGGATGCTGGAATTGAAGCAACTTTATAAAATGTGCATGTTGGTGCTAAAATATTTCACAGTAATATGCACAAAAGGCTAAAAAATGAATAGGTAAGTTAGGATTTTGTTAAATTTCTATTCTTAGCTTGTTGAAAATAATAATGGTTTGGATTTCCACAAGATGTTTTTTCCTCTGCAATTATCAGATAACTTTTTCACCTGCTGACAGACCTCATCATAATAGAAGTTCTTATTTAAATAACTGGTGACTTGCTTTGGTTGAAAGTTTAAGGAGACATCTGTTTTAACTTGGGAGTTGCTATTGTAGACATCACTTACTGAGCAAAATTTAATTGTAATATATTCAACATATAGTCTGCCTTCTGTAAGCATTTGAATGCAAGAAATTGGAAAATTGGGGCTGAGGATATAGCTCAGTGGTAGAGCACTGGCCTAGCATATATATGAAGCCCTAGGTTTGATTCCAAGTACTGGAAAAAAAGGGGGGGTGGGGGTGGGGGTGGGAGAGGGAAATAATGGAGAGCATAGCTTCTTACTTCACAGCATAAACTCTGGACTCAGATAGCCTAAGTCTGTAACCCTGCTCTGTTGTTTGTGTGATCTTCAACTAGGTACTTAACCTCTCAGTGTCTCAATTACTATCTGAAAAATATAACTACTAGTGCCCATCTTATATGGTTGTTATAAAGGTTGGTAGGGCCTGATAAATGGTAAAATCTCAATAGATTATAGTTCTTCAGTCCAATAATTGTGAGTTGACACCTATCTAACAGTATAGTGTTTTATAGTTTTATAACAAAGTTATTAAAATCCTGCTTAAAATTAATAAGTAATAAAATTAATGAATTATTTTTATGTAAAAGAAATTACTTTTCTGAATGATATTTGCTTTAGAATACAACAAGAAATTTTTTTAGTACAAAATATTCTTTTAGCTAAGAATTGAAGTTTCTGTATACTTGGAATTAAGCAATTCTATGCCTGCTAATTTACAAATAATTATAAGTAGCTATTTTCTGACTATGAGTTCTAACATCAAATTTTGATACAGATGTTTCTACTCTTATATTTAAAGAGATGTCAATTACAGAATACATTAAATAGGAACAGAAAATTTGATTTTGATGGTTCTCCTCTTTATCTGTAGGGTCCACAACTGCATATCAACTACTATATCTCAAAAAAGCATTTAATTGCATCCGTATTCAGCATTTTTGGTCATCTTTCCCTAAACATTATGGTATAATAATGATTTACATACATTTATGTGATATTGGTATCATAACTAAAAATTATTTAAAGGACAGGGAGGGTGTGTGTATGTTATATACAAATAGTGTGCTATTTTTTATAAGGGACTTGAGTATCCATGGATTTTGCTATCTATAATGGTTCTTAGAGCCAATCCTCCATGGATACTGAGGGATGACTGAATTTTTATTAATAATTTAGAAAATTCATTAACAGATTTCTATTCAGAGCCTGCAAGGTGATTCTATAATATAGAGGTTCTCAAGCTTTGGAATGACCTGAAGATTCATTAAAGTCCCCACTGCTAGACCCCACCCTCAGAAGGTATAATTTAGGAAGTCTCTTCATATCAATGGTTGGCCTTCCTTCCTTCCTTTCTTCCTTCCTTCCTTCCTTCCTTCCTTCCTTCCTTCCTTCCTTCCTTCCTTCCTTCCTTCCTTCCTGCTATGCTGTCCAGGCTGACTTTGAAACCTTGAATTCCTGGGCTCAAGTGATCCTCCTGCCTCAGCCTCCTAAGTATTTGGGACTATAAGTGTGTACGACTGCACCCAGTTAGATTTGTCTCTCCAACCAGTGTTTAAGTGATGTTGGTCATAGAACAACATTTTGAGAACCACTGCTATCATTCATAATGAGAGGAAAATTATTTGATTCATATTTTCTTTTTTTACATATTTATTTTTATTGAGATAAATTCTTAATTTCTGAATTGAGTAAAATTTTTTAAATACGTCTGTCATATATTTTTATTCTCTTTGATCTAAGGGGGCAACTATTTTTTTGAATAACTATTTAGCTTTGGATTCCAAAAGTCAAATAAAATCTAGCAAAATCTACTTTTCAGGAAGCTATTTGTGGATTCCATTGACAATACACTTTTTTTCTTCTTCTTCTTCAATTTGCTGTATAAATACCTCTTGCATTTTATTTCTCTTTCTTACCACGCCTTATTTTGAAGGTGATGACAATCTCCTTTTATGGAATCTTGGAATTTCATTTTGTCTAACTGAAACCTAAAAACATCATTTCTTGTATCTACCTGCATATTGCCTTGTATAATTACATTGAATCATCATTTGAAAGTACAATTTGTGGAATCTGACACTCTGAAAATAATCCTTGATTGCAGAAAATGTTGCTCATCTGGCATCATATGCATTACTCTCATGGAGAAAAAGGTGAACCAAAAAATGAAAATATGTTCAACCCATGTACACATCAAAATTATACAATTACATAAAAATACAGCCATTATTTAGAAAAAAACTTAGAATGTGACAGACAACTAAAGATAAATTATCTATTGTCTTGTCTAATAAAGTCTTGCCACTAATTTCCCCTCATGATGGCACCAAATGTACCTAATACTGGTGCCTCAAACTTGATTATCTTCTATAATTTTATTCTGATAACCAATTATACTCTATCTCAATTCTAATTTCTTAGTTACCTTTTTCCATTCCCCTTCTCCTGCTTTCTCTTTTCATCTTGCTCATCTCCTTTTTCTTCTGAGTCATCTCTATTTTAGAAGCTGCCCCTCTGTCTCAATCCCTTAGAGTGATGCCTCTTCCCTTCCCCCCATAGAGGGCTGTGCCATGAATGAGGGATAATTGTGGAATTTGTTGTTACTGCCACCCTTTTTATTACAAATTCTTCTCTCTCTCTCTCACTCTCTCTCTCTCTCTCTCTGTGTGTGTGTGATTGTCCTTTCATTTGGGGTGGAGGGGGAGCATGATTTAATAGACAGAGGATGGTATTTAAATCAAGCTCTGTTGCTGGGGTGTAGTGTAGCTCAGTGGTAGAGTGCTTGCCAGCATGTGTGAGTTCCATCCCTAGCAATGCCTGTCATGGGGTGGGAGGGAAGAAAAAAGCAAAGCTCTGGTCACAGTTCATCTATTAGCTTCCAGATCTGTATTTGAAAATTCAGGTTCCTTGTCAATTTGGGGGAAGGCCATCATTGTTTTCTTCATTTCCTGAGTTTGTAGCGAGAACCAAACTAGACAATGTAGGTAAAAGTGCTTTATAAGCATAATCTAAATGCCAGGGCCAGAACTAGGGTGAAGCAAGGGAGGTACATACTGTGACAAGTTTAAGGAGGCAAATGCTCCCAGTGCGGGGCTGTGTGAGGGTTGCCTTTCATTTTTTGCCTGTGACTAATTGTCATTTGCTACTCAGCTGTGACCAATGGGTTAAAATCTTAGCATGAATGACTGCCATTAAATAGATGAAATACTCTTATTTCTCCCAGGGTAGATGTACTTAACAGATACCACAGTCTCAGGATTAAAGAAAGTTCTTAGCTAGTGGGGGACCCCCTCAAAAATTTGCAATGGATATATAGTAACCTACTCTACCCGTGAATAGCCCTTGATTTGAAGAACACTGAGTACGACGGAGAAAGAAGCTTGGAAAGAAGCTTGCACATTTAAAAAGAATTTGCATCTAATGAGCTCCTTCTTAGAACAGTTTTCCCACTAGGGCCCTCAAAATAAGTTTTAAAAAATTTTACTATATTTAATTCAGAACCCACATTAAAAAAATTAAAGCAAACAAAACACACACACAATTAAAGCAGAAAAGCCCTTTCAATGATTTACTCTAGAAACTGTTATGCTTCACAAGCAGATTTAAAGAAAAATTGTCTCTGCCTCAACATAACATGAAGACAAAGATTACTACATAGTGACAAAGCTAAATCATCTCCGGAGGATAGAGTTACTTGCTCACTAATGACTATCATCTGCCAAGAACTAGTATGCTATTAATACTTATAAAGCTGCCTGAACTAGAAATCCATTACTAGCAAAAGTACAAGTCCATTTTTATTCTAGGTAATTAATCTAATTTGACTTTCTCCTGGTTATTGCGACACAGAAATGGATGCTGATTCTCTTCTCTATGAAGGACAAATAGATCTTCAGAGAGACTTCTCAATGAGTGACCTTAAAGCCATAGTCCTCCTTATTTATGCCTTTCTGAGTTGAGTGAATTCTCCAAGTGCAGAAATGTGTCCAGACTAAGCATGCTAGCAGAGAAGTTACCTAGTGCTGGACACTGTTGTGTAAGGAAGGAAATGGACCTGGACAAAGAGCGAGGAAAGCTACATGAACCAGGCCCCCAACCCCAAAGAAGAAGGACAAATAACCACACCCAATTCTGTTCATGAGATCACAGAATTGGAATCAGTCAGATTTCACTCTTGTACCTCTGTTGCTTCCTTCAAAGAGCACTGAAAAGGCATTAATGCTGCTATACATGGCTCTTACAGAATAAAGTTTGAAAGTGTTGATTTCAGTTCTTTATTCAATCTCTACTTAAGATTCAATCTCTGGCAAAGAAACTGCATGGTTGAGGGTGTCTTTCCAGGGTTCTAGTCAGTATTCTTCTTCTACCAAAAGTGAGTTAAATGGGAAAAATGAGAGACTATAGCAAAAGAAAAAAAAACTTAATATTTATCCAGTGTCAGAGCAATCAGCAGAAGATTATTGAAACTGTATATATTGCACAGCTATTTCTGGATCAAAGTGACTTTATTCTCTAGTGGGATTATTTGAGTGACCCTCCTTTGGGGTCTGATTATTTTTTTCCTATTATGAAGTTAAGTCTTCTTTTATTCATCTAGGTCTATTAGTGGAAATTTAGAAAATACACATCAGCAGAAAATTAAAATTACGGGGGAACCTACTACCCAAAGACAAATCTTGCTAACAGTTACACTGTGTATATACATACACTTTGTGTACATACATACACTTTGTTCTAAAAATTTCATAACTTGTGTTTTCACTTTTATGATTTTTTTTCTATGTAAATAAGTTTTTCTTAGCTACATTATGTTCCATTGTAGAAGTGTAATTTATAGATTTATTAGATTGAGTTGAAATATATTGTTATGAATGCATCCTATCAATATAGATAGACTGGAAAATCCTTAATATTCTTTTTTTGTGGTGAAAGAAAAATAAAAAACACTTTGCCTTTACCTATGCTTCATTTTTAACTTACTCAGGTAGTAAAATCTTTAATCTTTGGCCTGACAGACACATCTGTTGGAGAGGAAATAATCAGCACTCCACCATGTTTCCTCCACCTCTTTACCATTTCTGGTAGTCTGTAGGGTCAGTACCTTCCTTGTTGACGGAAGACTGCTCTTAAACTCCCATCTGGAACCCACTGTGCCCTCATGCAAAGGGAACTAACTGAAAGGGCCTGAGAGTTCATGTCTTCCCCATGTTACTTATTTTTTTTTTTTGTAGTTGAAGATGGACAGAATGCCTTTTTTTTTATTCTTGTGGGTGCTAAGGATTGAATCCAGAGCCTCACACATGCTAGGCAAGTGCTCTGCCACTGTGCTACAGCCCCAGCCTCATGGGTTACTTTTTAACCAAGGACTGACAGGTGGTGGGGGAGCAATGTCTCAGCTGTTTCACCTATAGACAGGAATGAATTGTGAGGTATTTTGCACTATTTTTCAGTGTTATCCTACTGGATTAAAAGTCATATGCCTATTGTGAAGCAGGCTTTAAATGCACCATTTTACTGACTACTTTCCTTTCTGGTCATTTCTTCCTTTACCTACCGTTGTTTCTTGCACCTCCCACTGCATTGCTTGCATTTGAATTCTTGGCTCAGTGTCTGCTTCTGGGGATACCCAAAGCCTGGCAACTGTTATGGTCGCTTCAATAGTGAAGATTCTGAAGGTGTGACCTATGTGTGTTGTTGTAGAGATATTGTGGGAATTTATATAGTCACTGAAAGGAAATATAGTCATGAACCATAAAATAATGTTTGGTAAACAATGGACCACATATGCATTTGGTGGTGGTTCCATGAAGCTGAAAATTTCCTATTGCCTAATGATGATGTAGCTGTGGTACATATCACATTACTCATGTGCTTGTGGTGATGCTGGTGTAAGATATTTTACACATTGACAGGGAAGCAGAGAAGTTAAGGCCCTTTATTTTTCACATGAAAAAAAAAAATGTACACTTTTTGAGCTTGGACTTAAGATTTGTGTGTGTGTGTGTGTGTGTGTGTATGCAAAATCCGAAGCTAATTAGAAGTAGCCAATGTAAGAAGCTGCTTTCTGACTAGACAATTGTACTACAAAATGACACTAATGTGCCAAAAGCAAAGTTGATTGGGATGAATATATTAGCCTGATTTAATTTTAGAAGCCTGAACTTTAAATGTAGAGTAACAGTAGTGCCTCCTTATCTTCAGGGGATACATTCCCTGCCTAACATCAGATAGTATATGTATATGTATGTTTTTTTAAATACATACATTCCTTTAATAAAGGTTTAATTTATTATAAATTAGCCACAGAAAGAGAATGACAACAGTAACTAATGATAAGATGGAACAATTATAAAAAATATAGTGTAATAAAATTTATGTGAACGTAGTTTCTTTTCTTGAGTCAAACAAATACTAGTATTTTTGGACTGTGATTGTTTGTTTAATACCTGTGTTTCATTCCTGGTCCTACACTTCACCTTTCATCCTCTTCTTATCACTTTCCCAGAATCTCCTTCACTTTCTTTGGCCTGAAGGTGAACTGCTTCTACAAAGAATAACAGGAGGACAAACCTGCAATTGCCAACTATCTGAACTTTAGTCGTTGTACTCATGGGAGAGAGTGATAGGTATGGTATCAGGCAGAGTGTGGTAAGCATTCTAAGAGAGGTGCAAAGTCCTTTGGGAGGACAGAGGAAGGAAAGATAAATTCTGGCAGAGAGAGAAAGGAAGGCTTTCTGGAACAGGTGGCCTTAAGCTGGATCTGGAAGGATGGGTAGGATTTCAACAGGCGGATGTTGGGGTGGGGGAGGAGAAGAAAGGAGCCACATGAACAAGAAAAATGCAGTACATGCTCCAGTGGAGTGGGATGATTGGTTCACAGGTCACAGGGTGGGAGGTGGAAGAGATGTGCATAAAATTAGGTGGAGAAAGACTTTCCCCTCAATTGCCTGGGAGTTTTGGTTTTATTTGATGAACAGTATTCTGTGAGCAGGAGAGTGTCACAGTTTACATCTGCATTTTAGAGCATCATCTGAAGATACATTTCTTTTATTATTAGATACTCTGTGTTGTACTCGGTCATTTATTTAACAGAGAATAGCACTCACATAAAATAACATCAGAGCTCTTTATCATAGATATGGCTCTAATGGAATAGAGCATCTGGCCCTCTGGCCTGCTTTCCCACTTCAATTTGTTCCACTGCCATTTACACACTAAGTTCTGGACACACTTGTCTTCTAGAAGTTCCTAGAAAACACCTGGCCTTGGACTTTCCTGGCCCAGGGATTTGGTCCTAGTTCCTCCCTCAACCTTCATAACTTTTTCATTGGCTTCTTTATAACTGATATTTCCTCAAAGATTTCCCTGCCCACCCAATTCAAAGTAATACTCAAGCTACTTTCTACAGAGCGACTAACCAAATCATTGGAACCAAAAATGCCTTTAAATAAGGGGCAAAAAAAAAAAAAAATATATATATATATATATATATATATATATATATATAACATGCTTTTTATTTATTTATTATTTACATGCTTGATTTTTACTCTCTGCCACTGTAATTAGATCCATAGTTATTATCCTCCAGTGTATCCCCAGAGCTCTGCAGAAGGACCTATACACACATACAAGGGCCTCAATAAGCACTCGCTAAATGAAAGAAATGAATGGAGGGACTGAATTTGCTAGAGAACTGCAAAGATGTTACCCTGATTAGAGATACACCTAAATAAATTCAGCATCTGATGACAGAGGTTGAGATCAAGGACTCTGGAACTTACTGGTCCATGAAAGTAGAATATCTTACGTCTTTGGCACTCCTTTCCTAATCATGTTAGTTGACGCATTATTTTTAGGTGGAATTTCCTCTTGGTTCATTTGTTCTTTCTTCCTCACATCTCCCACCTCCAACATATTCTTGACATTATTTCAACTAGGTGCTAGGTTTGGTAATTTTCCTAATGATTTGGAAATGGATTGCTGTTTTGCAGATGGCTCTGAATTGGTTTGCCCAAGAACTGGTCATAAGCCATGATTTGCTGAAAAGTGATTTTTTTTTTTTTTTGAAGTGAAAGAAGACTTTGGATGTCATCCAGCAGCTTTTGAAACAACTCCAAGAGCCAAACTAGTAGGTCCAGCACCTTTCCTGGCAATCTGGTTTCCTGATTTACTGCAAGGTATGGCACTGTTTATGATGCTTTTGATAGAAAATAAATGACTCTTAATTCTGCCATAGGATGAAGTTCATATTTGAAATGTTTGAATAGGTTTTTCAGCCTGTGGTTCTACAATTGGCTATAAAATTTTACAGTCTTGTTCCAAGGATATAAAAGTCATTGATGGGAGCCACCACTCCAGGGAATGAAGGGAAGAATTCTAAAGGTTGAGGTTATAGATGAAAGGTACTCCTTCTTGACCTTGGAACCAAAAATGTCTTTTAAAAAGGGGCAAATATATAAAGTTAGGTAGATTTGATCAGAGGCAACTTTTGAAATTAATCTCACCTAGAAGATGAATGAAATATTACTAATGAACTCATCTCATGATTACTAGAGTGAAATGCAATTGGAACTGTGAGATACAGTTTATTTGTAAGTCCAGTTCACATTATAAGAGAGTGTCTCATTAATATTTTTATTGTGCTAGTGAGCACCATGAGATTCCATCATAACAGTGGCCTTTTGAATATTTGGGGGGAAAACATTACTTTTTGAAAGTGTTTGCATCAAAAATATCTAAACTTTAATAAATAGTCATTAAAATAATGTTTTTTGGTCATCTTCCAATTCACAAAGGTACAACTCCAATGTTTGATGTCTTCTGACAAATAGATTTGTTGACATCTTGTTTTTAATTAGTGCTTATTAATTATACAGCATAGTAGGTTTCTTTGTGGCATATTCATATATGCATTCACATAATTTAATCTATTTGATTTCACTCCCCACTCCCATTTTCTTCCCCTTCCCATCTCTTTCCATCCCCTTCTTCTACACTAATAGTCACCCTGCTACTTTTATGATGCCAATTTCTTTTTTGATGTTTTTCTTTATTGGATGCTTAACATGGAAAGTCTAAAACAATTCTGAAATATGATATGAAGTATTTCCTAGGAATAACACAACTCTGAATCTTATCATTTATTTATGTGCCTTAAAATGTTGGGCCCTCTCCCACTCACCACTGCAAAGACAAGCAATCTTCAACACACAGTTTCCATTGCTGCCTCTTATGTAATGGTGATGAGAAATTTGCATCCCTGGCCCATGCACCAAGCTGTGAGACCTGGTACTTTGCCTGTAATGTCTCCATTCCACTTCTCTGTTCTCTGATGAAATTCTGGGTACTCTTCAAAGGTCATATCAACTGTCACTCCTTCTTGTGCTCCTATGCATGCTTGAAAAGGGTAAGGGACTTACTTGTACGAGGTTCATTCCCATGACATACATCCTTGTGTCCTCTACAGGGAAGCAGTATAGCACGGTGCTAGGAGCTCAAACTTTGAAACCCCACATGCTGAGATTTGGGCCTCATCGCCACAGTTATATACTGTGATACCCTGGGACAAGTTTACCTTGCTGAGTCTCAATATTTTGACTTGAAAGCCTAGCATAATTATATTGCCTCATTTATGGGATTAGGTGAGGATTAAATGTGATAATGAACACAAATCAATTAGCAGAGTGGATGTCATGGAAAGTTCTCAGTGAATATTTGTTAGTACTGTTACTATTACTACGTACATCACCTACGTGTCTTTTTCCACTAGACAGCAGACCTTCCCAAGGGAATCTTTTTAACTGAGCTTAGCCTAGTCCCGGTACTCAGTGGTTTTAAATGAATACATGTGATTATTCTCAGTGTCTATTAAATGACATGTGATTTGACAAGGACTATATTGTGTGAAAGGACTGACACTACCTTAGAGACCAGACTTCACACTTTTTCTACGTCCTTACTTGCCCTGCAGTGGCCTAGCCTCTGTCTGCCATCCCAGTGTGATTATTATTAGCACCTTCTTTCAATCTCTGAAAAGCAGTCTAGTTTGGATGATAAATGTTACAGTCATCCTAGTTTTGAGAGGAGTATCATCAGCTTGATTCCCAGAAATCAAGCTCATTACTTAATATATTTAACCATATTTGGCAGACATTGTGGGGGGCAGTTGATCTGTTGCTGCATGGTACTGAAGTCCTTCATACAGAAGAAATGCTCTGTAACTATGGATGATAAAAGAATGAAAGGATGAAAATTGGGTCATTCTTTTTTCTTTCTTTTTCTAAAAAATAAAGTAGGGCTGATTATTGGATATCAGTCTTAGATGATAGGAAAATTGAACTGAGAAACTCTTCCTGCCACTTAGAATGAGTGGTGAGATAATCTTATGTGGATAGAATATTCAAGAGTTCAGTAATAAATCCAAATTTTTTTTAAAAAAAGAAAGTTTATATATGCTTTTTTGCATATAACTAATAATAATATTTTCTTAGAATATAATAAAATCATATATATATATTTATACACATACATAGATATATATTCTGAATAAAGTTTTTATATATACATGTTAATATGTATATGTGTATATAAATATATGACAGTTTAAAATACAACTGAGTTAGCCCTTAGCAAAGGTGAAGTCAATATTTTCTTCATCAATTCCCAGCTCCTTTCCTTAACTTCTGCTCTGCTCTCTTGGGGTTGTGGTTCTCTCCTCCCCATGCACCCTTTTACCCTGTGCCCACTTCTGACTGTGCAGACTCTGGCAACCCATGGCTCTTTGGATGAATGTTCATATATCCCAGTAATATTTTTCTTTTCACAGCATATTCTAAATTATGGAATAAAGATATTATTCCTTATTAAGGGAATTTCAGGCACTAGAAAAACCACTTGGAAGGCAATCTGGGAATGAGGATAATGTCTTAGAGTCGTGTGGAGGTAGTATATTGAGTGGATGGAAAGTATGGGCTTTGGAGTAAGACCAGGTTGGGTCTGAATTCTGGCTCCTCAATATTGGCAGTGTGGCTTTGGACTTTCATTTATATGAAGGGGATAGTAATAGTTGAATCTTATGGGCTTGCTTTCAGAACTAAATGAGATTGTGTTTATAGAGCACCCAATAATGTTCCCAGGTCATAGTGTAGCATGAAGGTTATGCATAAAAGCTGCGGAGGCAGGCAAAGGGCCTAACTTTTACTCAGGGGAAACAATTTGACACTCTGGCTTCTGAAGAACAGAGATAACAATGCTTTGCTTACAGGATTGCTGCTAAGGCTTTAAACACACTTAAAAGATTTACCTCAGTTCTTGGCATAATAAACACTAAATAAGCTGTGGCTCCTATGACAACAGTTATTGTTAGGTTATTCTACTCTTGTCTGGGCTTAATGAATGGTAGACATTATTTTTGTTGTCATTGTTACTATTGAATTAGTGGTATTCTTGAATTCATTTGGGAAATGAATCTCTTCTTTGTTTAAATATAAAGTAGAATCTTAAATCCAACCAATCAGTTCATATAATATTTGTTATGCAGGGAAAACTTAGCCAATGTTTGAGAGATCCTTTTTATTTTTCCAGGGGAAAGTTAAGGAAATGCAAAGCTATAGAGGGATTACTTAACCTTTTCCATTCCCACTGTTATTCACCAAAGGTCATCTGTGTGTGTACCTGCCCAATATAACAAGGTGACTGTTAATTCCATCTCAGGCTGCTGAGCACAGCTTAAAACATTCAGGTAAGCCCCTGTTATGAAATAGGATTTCAATTCAGTTGCCTCTAGTCACGTAGATGTACCCAAACTTGCATTTTTGATAGAAAAACAAACATTTGGTTATCTCTTTGTGCATGGGGTGTGGGTGCGGGGAGAGAAAAACAGCCCAAAGAAATGGATCTGACCTCTCAGTAGTCAATTTCTTCATCCTACATTCTGGCCAGTGCACAAGTAAATAAAAGCTGAAAACTACAAGCCTGCTTTGCTATCTTTTCTCATGAACTTATAATTCAGGCAACACTGATTTGAGGAAACCAGAAACAAAGACTACTACTACTTTACTGTGGTAATTCTCTTCCTTAGATTATATTTTCCCAAAGAACTACACCTGAATGTGACTTGTTTGAGTTCCAAGAATCTTTTTTTCTTTCTTTAATAAGCACGATTATGATCCTTCAGGGAAAAACCAGAAATGGGACCACTGTCTCTGGTGTGCAGCAAAACACGGAAGCCAAAGCTTGCAGAATGCAGAGCACCAGAGGTGACTCCTGAGCCACAGGCAGGCAAACCAGCATGATAATTTAGTTGCCTCCAACTGTATACATTTACTTATACTTCCAGGAATTTGGAAAGAACTGCACAGTGAAACTGAAAAAAAATGAAGCTACTGACAAGAGGACAGCTGTAAACTGTGGAGAATGAGCATACCATCCCTCACAATCCAAGCTAACCAATTGAGGGATTCAAAGTCCCATTTTCACCCCATTTCCACTTCACTTTGCTCAGAGGTTGCCCTCACTATTGAATGCTGTTGTTACTTGTTTCCATACTTGTTTCTCTTAGTGGACTGCAAGCTGCTGAAATACAGGAGTTAGGTCTTATTCTTTTCTGTATTCTCAGTGCCTGACACATTGTGGAAACTCAGTGAATGTTTGTTGAACATACACAAATCAGTTGTCTGACAAAATAGGACTCACATTCAGAACTGATGGTCAATGTGATGATATCATCTATGAATTTATTATATTTGAATAATTAGAGATTTTTGCTTTTAAATCTACATGCTCTCTGTTTTTCATCTTTTCATGTGCCCCAAAGCATTTTCTAGGCAATTACCCTGTGCCAGTTATTGAGGGAATTTCACAGATGGAAGGAATCTTTTCCCTGGCTTTAGTGAGATCACTAAGTCTATGTCATGAACCATATTCTATATATTCAGAAGCTACCCTAATCAATAGTTTGGGGTTTATTTGATAGTTCTGGCTGTCCATATTTGAAACAGAAAATCAGTTCAACAGCACTGTATCTAACATTGGACTAAACAACTCCAAGCCTCAGTTGGCCAATGTTTTAATCATATGGAGACAATCTGAACTAAACTTCCATCAAGAAACAACAGGAATATCTAATGCAAGAATTAGGAATGCATATCAATTTTCACAGTGCAATTTGGTAATAATGAAAGTACACTTTCTTGTTGTCATGAAAGGGACTGTGGTAGCCAAACTATTGTTCTGGTGTGTGGTGAGTGTAAAGACCCCAATGGCCTCTCTGCCTTTGATCTTTTGAAATTCTGAAGTTGTGGGATTTTGCATGCTACACTGATAATCTGGGAAAATGTACAATCACTATAAAAGGAAATTTTTCTGTTAGTCCAAGAAGAATCATTTGTAGCAAAACCACCTGACAGAAACATGTGGGTGCATATCACCCTTATGAAGACCAAAGATATTTTTACAACCCAAGGATTATTTTCTTCCCTTTGTACAAATCCATATGGTGCCTATTCAGACATCAGTCATCAGCAATGCTGTCTCATTCAACTCCAAGAATAGAGTTCAGAATTTTTGCTCTAAATTTGGATAAAAAGAACTCAGTATTGGGAGTTAGTTGTTTTATCTTCCACAGCCTAATTACTCAAAGTCAGCAGCATGTAAACTCAACTGGAGTAGAATAGCAAGCATAAATAAAGTAGTCATGGAGTATGGCTTTTCTGCCTTGGAAACACTGCTTGATCTATGCCCTGCTCCCTGCTGCTTTCTCTTCTGGAGTTAAATGCCTCCTTGTCTCTGCCAGGGATAAAACTTGCTTCACAGAGAACAGTCCATCTGTCTGCTGACTCTCATAGTCGTCTAGGGACACCATGGATGAAGACTGCTGTGCCCCATCCGTTCATCCATTTAGCCAGTCATTTACTTGTTCATCCAACAGACAGCAGTTGAAGATTCATCTACAATTTATTGGAGAGTCTGTCCCAGGTAAATATCTGGTTATATCCATGTATGGTTCTAAAAAATTAAAAGGAGGATGGGGGATACCAAGAGCACTAAAACAACATGGCCTAAGAAGACAAGAAGTTTCCCTCCAGGGAGTAACTTTCTTCTGACAAACAGAAGGTAAAGATTCTGGATAGATTCTGACACAGACATATTTCCATCCTGAATCCTATCCAAAGGTTGCATTTGCTGGTTACAGGAATTCTAAGCATGATCAAACAAACCAGTCCAAATGGGGCATTTGGTCTAGAGAAGACAGTTTTGGAACTGGGAAAAACCTGAGCACATGTATCATAGAGATGATCCATCCTAACTCCCATGATCCAAGTAGAAGGGAGGAAGATCCAAATAGAAAAAACAAAATGCACAACAGTACTTGGAAACCTGGGAAGAAGAGCCAAAGGCTACTTTACCCATCACATCAGCAAAAGGTATTACTGGGTTTCTAGAACTGACTGGTACTAGTTCAATTGATCTCAGCCTTGGAGTCCAAGATATGGGAGGATTTGGTATTGCAATGAGCAATAAGAAATTGATCCAAATTAAACAACAACAACTACAGCAGCAGCAAACTTTGCTACAATCATATGAAATCTTTCTGTTGCCCCCAAAGAAAAATGATTACTCCCCAAACTTGGCACATATCCTGTAAGTTGCACCTTGGACTTCTGTGAAATCTCTCTTGCAACACTTCCTTTGTGTACTGTTGATTTAGGCTCAGCCTAATGGTGGGTGCACATAGGGAAGGATGGTGTAGTAGAAAAAGGGACAGAAGGGGAATTAAAAAAAACTGATCTTCAGTCTTCAAACACATAACTTTTTGTGCATTCACTTTTCTATCTATAAAATGAGAAGACTAAATAAGTTCTAAAATTCTACAAGTTAGAAGACTTCTAACACATAATGTGTCATGGGGTGAAAAAGACAAAAAGGAAAATCATGGAAAGAGTTACACTGTAATTTGCCCAGGCCTTACGGGAACATTCCAGAATGTTCTTTCTTGGAAATAGCCTTTCAGTCCTCTGACATTCAGGGAATTTTATTTGTGCATGTCTTTACCAATGTTATCAGTCTTTACCATGTGTCCTTGTTGACATACGTGTCTTGCCTTACAAGTGGACTTCAAGTTCCTTGAAAACACAGTGTATCTTTTTATCTTTTGAACCATGTTTATCTCTTGTCTCCATAAATATTTATGGAATGGATTAATGGTTCTATGAAGAGTACTTGATTAGCTCTTCCTTCAAATGATTATCTTTGCATTTCAAAGAAAATTAGGACCTAAACACTCCAATTTACTTATCTTAATTTACACAATTGGATTTGAAGTCCTAATTCTAAACTATTCATAATAATGAACTGCTCTTTTAGCAAGCCTTCACATGTATTCATCCTGAAGACCTTTGCTTCTTAGTCCCAATTCACTAACATCAAAAGCCTGCAAAATAATAATGATAACAATAATAATGACAACAATCATAAGTATATTTTATGCTGAGATAAAAAACATTTTCTCATGTAATTCTAAAACAGCGTTGTATGGTTTAGATGAAATTATTGATACTAAGTAGTAATAATGCTAATAATGATGATAATACTGGAAACAAGTTTACCAGACTTCAAATCTGTGCTCCAAGCCAGCAGTGTACACCCACCTTGTGTTTGACTACACACCAATAAAACCTATCTGGGCTCTTATTTTCCTGGTTCTAGTATGAAAACTAAGTCAATATGAAGAGATAACCAAAGCTCCTAAGAGACAGTCCTTCAGAGTTTTGTGGTTTGGGAGTTTTTAAGCCCTCCCTTGGAATGCTTTCTTAGCTACTTAATTATTGTGTGACATTAGGAAAATTTACAGGACCTCAGTGATCCTCAGTTCTTTGTTGGTAAAATGTGGATAACAGAACTTACTTCAAGAAGATGTTATAAAAGCTTAAATTCTCCATTGCCCACCTCCCACTCTGCCTCCTAGCATAACCAATACCTTCCAAAACAAGTTCCATCACCATAAGAGAATAAAGAAGACCCTTGCAGGAACTCCTTGGCAACCACCAATAAAGAGAAGTTTACTCCTTCTTCACTTAAATCCCAAATAAAACACTTTGCCTCCCTAGAAATCTTTAGAGCCTGCCAAGGGTCCAGAAATGTTGAAAGCTATTTGCTGTCAATGCTCCCATTGAGCTGAACAGGAGAGGTTGTTTGTTTCATTTACATGATTATTTTCTGAGGTTTTTATTTGTGTTCTTGGTGGTCCAGAATTTAACATGAGGCCGTAAGATTAATGTTCTCCCTTACCCCATCCCATGATAATACTTAGACTGAGTAAAATCAGAAGCATTCTTTCTCATATTTTTCTTCCTCTTTTTTTTTTTTTTGTAAATGTGGTCATTGGTTATATAACAACAGTGACCTCTACAGGGACAGTTTATCTTCATTAATTCACTTGCCAAACATTAAGCATATTTATTCAGGTACCATGTAATATATCAGAGACAAAAAGATGAAGATAATAATACTCCTGTGAAGATCTGGCAAAACAGAGAGGGAGAAAAGAATATGAAAAGAGAATTCCAATGCAGCATGGAACCATGAATGGGAATCCCATACAGATGGGCTCCGACTCTTCAGGGCACCAGACAATACCTCATCAACGACTGTGGCCTAGCCTTCCAATTCTATTGTCCAACAAGAAATTCTTAATGTTTAAGACCAACCATTAAAACTTCAAAGATATATGGCATAATTTACATCTTCAGGAACTCTGCCCTCCTTACAAAAGTCATTTGACCCCCCCACCCCCCCAAAAAAAGAAATTCCAACAAACCAACAAAGGAAAGAGATATACTTCTCTTTGCCTTGCGCATAGACAGCCTCAGTGTTGGGAGGTACCATCAAGGCCAAACTCCATAAAAGATGCATGATTCCTCTCAAGTGGATCCCTGGATCCTATTTATCCTATACTCCAGCACAAATTTTATTGGTCCACATGGTGATCCATTGCATTCGGGGCAATTTCAGGTGTTGAAAAAGTTGCCATCTAATAAGACAAATTTATATTTTGTTTTCCATGAATCTCTTTTGGGTCTGATGAAGCCTAAGGACTCCTCAAAATGTTTCTAAATTCAGAAAGTATACAATATTGCAATGATATTATACATCCATAAACACACACACCACACACAAAACAAAGCATAATATAGAACTATATGGTCTTATTTACAATGCACTGCACTAAATAATAGATCTAGAAGCAAGTAAAATAACTATCATAATTTTCACGTAGTTCTAAGTATAAGTGATATTTTGAGACATCGGTATCAACTGCAAAGTGATATGAAAATAGTTTTGGTTTCTATTGGTGAGAAAAACCACAGTTCTGCTAATACTACTGGTTTGGTTTGGTTTTGCATATATAACTAGAGGGAATAAAACATTTCAGTTACAGGTTAGCAGAATCCAAGATGCATTTTTTTCCCCATCCAAGATCACAGATTTTCCTGATTCTCATAGACCAAAGGAAAGAACACTTATTAAAGAGATTTTTAAAAGCCTGCCTCTGAAAACCACACAGAGAAAATTAGTCCTGTTAAAACTTTTTGCTCCTCCTAAGTCTACCAACCCCCCAAATAACATTGTTTCCAGAATTTTCAATAATTTATGGGCAGGAATTTGTTAATTTGTACACCAAAGCCACAATCCCAGAAGGTTAGCATGCACTGCAGATTGCTCTGGCCAGCCCATATCGTCCCATGGGAATGAGGGATAAACTTGCAGGGATACCTGGGAATCTTCCAATAATGAAAGTTTTTCTTACTTGGAGAAAACCAAGTCAAAATGTTTAGTTTAATATTTTAAAGCCTAAGTGGTAAGATTTTTTAAGCAGTTAATTAATATTTTAAAAATTATTTTAATTGTTTATGGATCTTTATCTTTGCTAACAATTGAACCCACATATGTTAGGAAAGTGCTTTACCACTGAGCTACAATCCCAGCCCCAATGAGTTGATTTTTAATGGTACTTTAGCATTTGTACTGAAATGATCATTTCAAACTGCTAAGGAGGTGCAATACGAGAGACAGGTAAAACCAGGCCAAAAGGAAAAAAAAAATCCCAGGAGAAATTACTGAGTTTGTCATTTGTTTAGCTTCTAGTAGATGTGTGTGTGTTTCAAGTTTTTTGAAAATTGTCTTCTAGCAGATAAGCAGCAGTGTCCAACCCCAGCTCTCAATGAGGTGTAGCTGGATCTCAGTAGAGTTCCACCAGATTAAGTACTTTGTGCACTTTATCTGTGCCAGGAAACAAGAAGATGAACAAGACACAGCTTCTGTCCTGTCCAAGGACAAGCTTAAAATTTAGTGAAAGACATAAAGATATTACCAAAAATAATTACACAAGGAAGACAAAAACCATAATAACTGGAGGGAAAAATAATTAAAATGATGATGTAAAGAAAAGACTTTAGCTATTATTCTGTCTTATTTGACTTATATTTTCAAACAGCTTTGTTAGTACAGCAAAAATAATAAATTTTCAGAGTGTTCTGGATTATAACATCCATCAAATACCATTATAATTATTAGACAATTTTTGGTCTTTCCCACTAGTTCTAAGCTCTTTAAATGTTTCTACCTGTCCTTGTCAGTATGATGCCCTGTATCTTTGCATGGTGCTTTGTACATAGCATCTTCTCAATATGTCTTTATGAATAAATGAATAAAGGCAAAGCATACTATGGGAAGGGTGGAGGAGGTAGGTTTGAAATCTGATTCCTGATCTTGCTTGGCTGTGTGACTTTTTGAAAGCCCTAGGTCTTAGAACATTTCATTTATAAAACGGGGATGATAATAATGATATTAGTTAAGACTTTTGTAAAGGTTAGATGATACCTGTTAAATGTTTAGCAAATATTCATTCTTGAGTTAACTGTTTATAAGAAGGAAGAATGCAGAACCCATGTTTAGGGCTGGAATGAAACAGGAGGATCCGTTTCCACATTCTCTTTGTAAAGGGTGAACTCAGGAGAGATTGTAGGCTTTCCCCAAGTCTGTGAAAAAGGGAACAAGACCCCAAGTCTCCTGAGTTTTGTAGATTAAGAATTTTCCATAATAACCAGATAACTCTTTTCTAGGTCAAAAAAAAAGTCCTAATGCTGTTTGGCTGTGAAACAAAACGATGTTTCCAGTCTGCTTTCTCCAAAGTTTACATTATCTGAGTTTGTAGGTGCAAGATACTATAAGTGTATTTTCCATAGTATTTGTTGTGTTGAAGTCTTGAATATTTCACATTTCCTTACTGTTTAAAATTTTTCATAAGAAACAATGAGGGGTGGTCTCTTTGGGCAGAGAATGTGGCCCGAAACATCAAGCATGACTTTATCAGAGGGGTGAAAATTAACACAGATCTATTTTGCTTCCAAGTAGTAAGTTTGAGAGTGAGCATTTTTAAATGTGTTTTTAGTCTTTCAGCCAATCTCTCAATTAATAATGTCCAACCAATAGAACTGAAACCATATATACAATTTCAATCATTTTATAATGGTTTACTGCTATAGAAAGATGTTTGTTATTATTTTTGCATATGTGAATAACTGTTTTATATAGGAATTAAATGCAAAAATGTATGTGACCATATTAAGTAACAGACTAAGTTAGTAATAACCACATTTACTATAATTATTGTTATTATTATATAAAGAAAATGCCTAATAGATATCTTTGAATGCATGACTATGGTATTCAAAAGGTTATATTGTCATCTATCCAATAACCAATGCTATGGTTATAAGAAATTTTCCTAATAAAACTTGCAAGTTTGTAGTGAGGATTAATTAGAACATATGCATGGATGTATCTGTTATAATTTGGCACATGATACACATTGCACAAATGTTAGATGAATTTGACATTTTCAAATGATTAATGAGAAAAAATTAAAGATCACTTGAAATTTTAATGAAATTTAGATTCCTAGCAAAGGCAGCTTGTAGAGAAATCTTATTATAGAGCTCTTGGATTTTTACTAACTATAAGTACGATGTTACACATTTATCAACTTTCCTAAAACGTTGCTACTATAATTAGAAAATATAATACATTAACCAGTGTTCATGTTATAATTGCATAAAAACAGAGAGAGGCAGTTAGTTTTCCACGGATGATAAGATTAGCTTCCTCTCAGCCCTTGGAGTCACAGCTGTACAGCCAGGTTGAATAATATTTTTAATGCAGACAATGTTTGTATTAGACAAAGTCAACTTAGCATTTCACATGAGCGAGTCAAGTGCTCCCCTGCTCAGTGTGTTCTCTTTCTTCCCCTTCTTCCACTGTTTAAATAAATTATAGGAGAGGAGAATTTTAGCTTGGAACTGCTTCTAATCCATACCATGAAAGTCATGTCTGAGAATATTTGTGTGCTTGCCTTCATGTCCTCAAAAACTCCCCTTCAAAAGAACTTTTCCACAAGCTGTGTATTTCCTTTGTTTCTACTTCCCTCACAAGCATAATTCAGAAATGGCTTCTTAGTGAAACATGCCCTTGAGTGTGTCTTCTTATGAGGGTCATTGTATCTTCCACAATACTACGATCCAACTTAACCCTATTTTATTTCTTAATCAGTTACATGTCTATCAAGGGATTTTCCTTTCAATGGCAAGATTTTACCTTACTGAAAAGTAATTTTTTAAAAAGGAGATAGGACCCCAAATTTCTTTATCTTAAAAAAGTAGGAAAGTACTAGAATAAAGTGAAAAACAGCAGCAGAGACTTGGGGCCTTAGGCTTCAAGTGATAAATCTTGCAGTTTCCCCATAACCCTCAGTCTCTAGGACATATTTCTCCCTCTCTTATTTGCTAATAACTACTATTCCAGCATTGGTTGTAGTTGCATGGTGTACCTGGATGGATCTCTCACATTCACCCAAGCTTTCCCATGAAGGAATGCTGTGTAGTTCCAGATAGTAAATGGGATGCAGAGGTGGCTAATCTGGTTGAAAATGGGAGAGACACAGTGACCTACCTCCCTTTCCTCCCAGACACCAAGGAATCTTGGCTTTGTCCTTGAAAAAACTCTCTGCTTCAATTCAAGGGCACCATACCTCCCAGCAGAATAAAGTGTCACCAGAGAAGAGTAGAAATCAGAGCTTTCAAGGCCTCATTCATGCATACAGGCTGCTGATTTCTTGGTAAGGAAACTAAGCCTTCTGGAATCCACGACCCATAAACCTTGGAATCACTTTTGCCTGGTAAAAACACCCTGGCCTCTCTCTCTCCAGCGCATTCATTGCCAGCCCAATGCTTTCGCCTTCTCATCTCTCAGGAGTAGTAGCTTTCTTACCCAGAATGCTGTTGTTCTGGGCCTCTCACGCGCAGTTTCAAAAGCTCCTCTCTGAGCTTTCTTCGGAGGTCCTCACTTTCAATAGTGAATATGTGACAGCTGAACTAAAGACAGCAGAGTGACAAGGGTGCCCCTGGAGCTAACATCTCACTTAGCTAAATGACAAGGAACCTTTCAGAAGCCACCACTGCCAGTCCCAAGATGCCTGCTTTAAGAATAAATAATTCCCCCTACTTTGAAAACTTCTAGTTGGACTAGATTTAGGATGAACTATTTTTACACATTTCTTAGTTTCTAATAAGTAGATGCATTTTATTTTTTAGCACAAGTATTGTTTTTTGCTTTCCTTATTTTGCCAGACAGTACCAATTTTGGAAGTAAAACTAGAAACAACTCCCCTGGATGGTGTTATCCCTTATTAAGACTGTAGACTTGGCTCTCCAAAGGAAGGAGGGTATAGGAAGTTGGAGATACTTTAGCCATTTGGAGTCTCCTCATGGACCAGAGGAGGCATTATTATTTTAGAGTTTGCATACTGCCCCCTCCTGGTCTTATATACAGGAGTGTTACCGCATGTCAGATGTGCTTATTATGATCCCACACTTGGGTGTTAGGTGGCTGTGAACACAGAGGAGTTTGTTTCAAATATTCAGAACATCTCATCAATAATTTACACGTGAAGCTAATAGTGAGAAAATAAACTCCCTATTCCTTTGGCTCCTGGATTTATATTTAAGGATGCCCATCATTACATCTCACTTCAGATCCTTATTGATTCAACCCTCTTATTTCCCATCCTCTTAGCTCTCACATGCCTCTGGGACTCTACAAATCAGTTCTCTAACCAAGGGCTGCATCCTGTTGATGGTCAAAGACACCCTCCCTACTAAACTAAAGGTGGTGGTGATGGGAAACAGGCTGAAGTTGTAGGTCAGTTTTTACGTAAGTCTGAGGACTATATTTTAGCTTGACATGATCAAAATTAACCACACATTACTAAGTCAACATATCCAATTCACAGAGACAAAGAAACTAACTCACAGGAAGAGAAGCAGCTAATCAAACTAAAACAATAAAACAAACAACAAACAAAAACCAGCAGATGATACCATAGGTCTAATTTACAATTGCACATCTTTCCCTTTAAACAATTTGTCTCATATGTTTGCCCTTTGTGGGATGGGTACTAAGCCCTATATTGGGGACATTTTCCTTAGCTGCAATAATTCATTAGAATTCTTGTAACTACTTAAAGAATCTGATACTGAGGTCATACCTACAACCCAACAGAATTGCTTTCGTACACTGGAGTACAAATGTGGCTGGACTCATCTGTCCTGTGCCTGTCAGGCTTCTGCAGACTCCCAGTGTTTGTCCTTGACCCATCAGGCCAGGCTTCTCCCTTAAGAACTCAGGGCCCAGACTCAGGCTCTAAACCCATTCCTTTGCATTAGAAGAGGGTTAGGGAAGAGGTATTTACTTTAGAGAGATTTAAAACAACTACCTAGTTTAAACTTTACCAAACTTATGGGTATCTAAAACTCTGGCTGCCTATACTAAAATTTGTAGAGAATGAACATGAGATTACCTCTCTCAATGAAGAATGATAATATGAAATGATGAATAATCAAAGTGTTGTTTGTATTTATCTTTGAAAAGTCATCAGTGTTTACACAAAGTAATATATTTGGTTTTACATTCAGTCAGTCAATACTAACATGCCCAACATTGCTTTAGAGTTTGAATGATAAGAGAGAATTGGATTTTAACTTACTTTAGATATTACATTTATAGAAGATTGGCAAATTCTCATGATGCCAGTCTACTCTTGGGACTACAAATAGAATTTAGTTGGATCAATTGGTTGCTTTTATTTAAATAGGTAAGTACTTTTCAATTGGGAGTTTCCTTTGTGATGTAAAAGGAGTAAAATATTCACCTATAAAGTTAAAATGCCATCTCTTAAATATAATATTAACTTACCAAATATATTCTTTAACATGATTTCAAAAATAAGCTTTCATGACTACCTGGTATAGCCAAGCATGTATTTCCCTTAATGACAGAAGAACACATTCATCTGATAAAAAACAGATTATTAAATTCTGTGTTGTAACATGTAAAACAAATACAGTTCTTACGACTTCCTTATTGTCCTTGGTCAGGCACAACTTGGGATGATAATCATTCTGAAAATCAGGTACCACTGAATGGTGGGTTGATTATGAATTATCAATGAATGGCATGGATATGATGCACTAAGAACTCACTGAGAAGAGTACTATTTTGATGTACGATACCCTATTTGATTGCTCCTACACTTGCTACAGTGACATTCTCTTGTTGACTGGAATCCCAATCTGTGTATAGTCTCCAATGCAGAAAAAGCACTTTTTAATAGGGATTCTGACCAGTTCATTACCAGTACATGAACACTGCTCAGAGCAAGACCAGTTTTTTAACTGAGTCTTTATGCAGTTTCATCTGGCTTTTCTGGGGAAAGACTGAACTCATTAAGCAATGTTAATTTAATCACAAGTAATCAACAGGGGAAAAAAGTTGCATAACCATCTTTAAAATTCTGAATCAAGTGTGATGAAATTCCAGGAAAATAGATTATTATCATTTTATTTATTTATTTATTTTTACAAAACTTGCACTTCAAAAATAAAGGAAAGAAAGAAGCAGCCAGAAGCCTACCAGTGTGGGATTGAATAAGATCAAACAAACAAACAAACAAACAAACAAAAACCCTGACATTTCCTTACAAGTATCATATCTACTGCATGGTTCTCCAGTTCATAACTTTTTAACATAGTAATATATGAGAGCTTGGAACTCATCTTGTCTGGGGATGCAGAATATAAATGTATTGTTAACTCATAAGGTAAGAATAAAGCAAGTACCCAGGAAGAATTACTGGCCATTTAAATCTATGGATGTTCCTTCTTCCTTGTCTTCCTTTAATAGTAGCATAATGATATGGTGATATTTCATTCATGAGCCTAGTCCACCTTGGCCATATGCTTTAAAAATCAAAGTCGTGCCCAAGTCCACTGTGGTTCCTGCTCTTACAGGGAAAGTATTACCCTGATTCTAGGTGGGAAATGTTTAAAGACTGCTTTCTGACAATTAGGTGTTTGACTTGCCATAGGTCACCACTGTAATGGAGGTCCCCCCCAGAGATTCTTGTGGGTTGTGTGGCAACATGCAGGTATTGATGTTATTTAAAAGAAAGAGATCCCAGCCAAGTTTAAAGGTCCTTGATTTACACCTACACATAATTCAATAGATGAATAAACCTTGTGGTCCCCATAACACGCTGGCAGCTTTAATTATCTAGGGTGAATCAGAAGAGACAATCACTCAGGGCTGTCTATTTTGACCAGCCAAGGAACAACGTCAATCTATTACAAGTGCCTTGTAAAGGTAGAAATCAGAAACCGTGTGTAGATTAGTCGTGACAAGCTGCGTACCTGCAATGACGTGAAGGCAGCCTCCTCCTCGGGTCCCTTCTCTCTCTCTCCCTCTCCTTTCTCTGAGTTACAGTCCACAGAGGGGTTTAAGTTTGATCTCCCGCCGCCGCTTTCAGCTCTACCGCAGCCGGGCTCCAGCAGAAGCCCATAAGCAAAGCGCTGGCTGAGCGGAGGAGAGCGGGAGCCCGCGCCACTGCTCGGCTGCTGCGCCTGCAGATGCGACGGAGCCCGGAGACTGAGCTCTGACTGCTCTCTGCGCTGCGTGGGGATATTAGCACAGTCTGGGATTTCTATTGGCTCTGAACACCAAACAAATCACACCAGCCACCCCCCTCCCTTCTCTGTTTCACTCAGCGCTTGTTTCTCATCTAACCCACAAACATTGCAGCCACACACACTTCAGTTACTTGCAATGTTTCTCGTTTCCTCCCTCCAGTCTGTGGATTTACAACCTTGTGGTCAGCTCTAACATTTTTTTTAGCAGACTTCCAATCCAAACCTTCTTGTTTATGTAGAGAAATCCTCCATCCCCTGAACCCGCAGAAACCACTCATTCCCTTCAGATCTTCTTCCTCCTTTTGTAGATGGGTCTGCAATGTGAAGAATGTAGAATGCTTGTGTGTGTGACATGACCAACATTCATATGTCTCTCTCTCTCTCTCTCTCTCTCTCTCTCTCTCTCGATTCCTTTTTGTTTTGAATAACTGAGGTCAGTGAAATTAAAAGCAAGCTGAGCCTAATAACCCAAGTGAGAGTTTGACTAATAAAATCTTGAATGAATTAGGTGCAAAACATTCATTGCTTGAGTTTGTTTCCTGTTCCAAATAGCGCTTTGGTCATTATTATCCTTATTTTTGTTTATTGAATGCAGAGGTTTCTAATGCAAATCAGACTCTTGAACATCCAGAAAACATGGAACAATGAAGCCAGACCAATTCTTGTGTTCCATGGGTTTGGTGTATTATATCAGAATATGGTGATGCCTGCTTATTTCCTCTTACTATTTTTTTTGGTCCTCTCCACCGCATCTCAGGTCTGAGACTCTTGCTATGATTCAGTAGCCAAAGAATACTCTCCAGACTCTGCTGATAGAGGCTCCTGGATGAAAATTTGTCATCTGTATATGTCAGTAGAGATAAAACTCTTGGCTCCTCAGTGTGTAAGGGTCCAAGAAAAAGAGATCTTACATACTTGGCTGGGAAAATTCCAAATAAAGCTTCACTGTGTTTTAGAAAACAGACCTTTCCTTAGCTTTTCCCCCAAAATCAATTTCACTGGTGCTTATGGAAATTTTAATGACAGTTATTCTTGACAAGAAGCCATTGCTTCCGAAATCACTGGGCTCTGTTTTGATTTTTGACTTTAATTTTTTTCCAGCATTATTTCTTTTATATTCTATTTTTTATTTGATAATTTGGTTCCAGACAACTCATACCATATTTCCTTACAGAATCATGGGAACTAATAATTTGTTTTTGAAATTTATTATCACCAAATTACCTGCTTTCTTTTCTTACTTGGGTAGGTTCCAGGAATTCTGAAATGCAGTCTTATTTTCAGAGAGGCCAACCTGAAATCAGTTGAAATTCACAGAAGAAAAACAAACAAAACTATATTTGGCTATTGATTCCTGCTAACCACAGTTGAACATCACTTGGCTTATCCTTATTGCTTTACTAATGCCAGTCCATTCTACAGGTAGTCAGTTTTAAAATTAATAGTACCATTAAAAATCTTTGAATGTGTAGAGTGCACTTTTTCTAAAGAGTTGAAGAGTCCTAGAAAGAGAGATCCACAGGTAAGATTTTCTAGATGTTATAGGTAGATACACAAAATAAGAGAATAATAAAGCGACTTGCTGAATGTAGACAACAAATAAGCTGGGGGATTGGATGGCTGCCCTCCTTGTATTTTCAAGATTATTTGTTCATACAAACTATTCAAATCAAAGGAAAGTGAAGGGCTAATGCAGCAGATTCTGAGTCCTGCCTTTGCACAGAAGAGCTAACAATTCATGAAAGCATCTTCTAATCTGATAGTCATTTTTCACATTATCTCAGAACTGATATTTTCAGGTAAGTCATGATTTTTTCAGCTAAGTTACCAATAATTTGCCTTGTAACTTCTTTTCTAGGGGAAAAAAGACAGTGACTACTTTTTAAAAAATGAAGCAGAACATTATATTTTCTGCTGGTTATTTTCAGGGCTCATTATAGCTTTCCATATCACTGGAAAGACAGTGTAAAATCGTGAATAATGAAGTCACAGATAAATCTGTAACTTCATTTTAGGTAATAATTTAAGCTTTCTTTTCTCCAGTTAATGAAGAGCAAAACTGGATGATTTAAGGGTCACTTCTTATACCCAATCAGTTGTGTGGTTAGGGGAAAATAAATCATCAGTATAGATTCTTCTATATTCTTTCGATCATTTCCTACTTTAAAAGTTATTTCAAAGACATTTCTCAAATGTGATAGCTCCATAAGCTCATTGTTGATGACATAAACATTGATTATAACAAAAACTCTTACATTTCTGTACATATAATTGTGGACTGCCATGCAGATTCATGGCAAAAAACAATCCCATTTTATTTTCCATTCATTCAGCCACATCAATATCGCCTGGTTTACTCCCAAGTGGCACATTTTACAAGAGACATTCACAAGTTGGCATGTATACAGGATAGTTGACAAGAGAGTGAGTCTGGATACTATAATTGATAAGAGATGCTGGAGAGAACTGGGCAGCTTTTCTTGGAGAAAGTTCTCAGGGTGAAGATTTTGAAGTATTACATGTGGAAAAGAAAATTTTCAAGTATTACATGTGGAAAAGAAAATATGTTTACCATTCATTTAATGCTTCCAATGCATTGTCATCAATATTTCCATAGTTGAATCTTTAAATGACCACATGAGGACTATAGGATAACTATTATTAGGTTAATTTTATAGATAAATAATTTTTTTTTGGTGAGAAAGTCATCTGATTTAGTCATAATTATGGTGCCAAAGGATAGGAAGAACTTGAAATGTATTCTCAGCCTTGAGTTCTTCTAGAGAGAAAAAAGGGAGGTGGGTGAAATTCATGATAGGAAAGGAATTCTCATAATTCTCAGAATTCAACAACTAAGATTTCCTGGCACAATGATGATTTGGAGATTTTGATCTGAGTCCCTGAAGTGGTCAAGAAAAGGTCTCATAGTAATCTAAAGAGATTTTTATAGCATTATTACAAATGTTAGACTGAATGATCCACGATTCATTTTAATTTGAAAACATCTTTGATTTTACTATTGGCCTTTCGAATACTGTTGAAGAATTTATAATTTTATTGAATGATCCGTGGTATGTTAAATAAAAAAGGTCACAATTGTGATCTAAGTATAGTTATGGCCTATAGATGATTATAGGTGGCCTTTTGCCCTTCATTTGATATATCAGTAGTTCCATAGTTTGCAATAAAAAATCAAAAAGTAAGGTTATAGTTCTTTCTTTGCTATATGGAAATATGAGATTTCCACATGACTAGAATGTAAAAGACTGACATCACATTTCTAGTGTTTGAAGCTTCACATTCTTGATCTTGTCTATACCTACCCATTTATTTTATTTCCAATGTAGGTTGAATGACATCCTAATTCTACATTTCCCTCTGGTTATCTCTTTATTCATCTAAATAGCTTTCTTTTAACCTACCTACTTGTTGACATATCTATAAATGCTGATTTAGTCCTTTTACTACCTTCCTCAGATTATTTTAGCAGTTAAATTTAAAACTGTTAAAGTGATTTTGATATGTATAGTTTTGAATCCTTTGATTTATTGGCTATTAAATTTTATTAAAGATAAAAGTCTTTACATTGTAGAAAGCCAAATTCTTCTGTTGGCTAATGTTCTGTATTTACAAAAGAGTGTCCACATGAAATCTTTTTTACTATTCACTGATATATGTGAATCTGTATTCTTACCATCCATAAATTTTGATTGTTTGTTTGTATAAAACAGCATTTATCTCTCTTGGGTCACAAAATTCCTACCCAAAAAGTGTAAGAACGATTTATAAAAGTTTTATAGAAAAAAATATAGCCTTTACTGTGTTGCAAAAAGACCTTCTTGGCCAGAGAGTACCATCTGTCATGTTTGTGTTACCCCAGTGGAGCAGAGATCATAACCCACAGATGAGCTTGGGAAATTAATAGGAAAGGGGATGACCACATATTCATCTCAAGCCCCATCTTTTCCCTTAAGACCCAGGGAGCAGGTGGTCATGAGTGTTTTTCATTCATTAGCCAATGCTTATTAGATGTCAGTAAGGCCTCTGTACTGTACTCTTAGTTCCGAGTTGTGGTTGGGAAGAGGTGAAGACGGTGCGATAGGAGTAGAGGGAAGACACAGCCTCCTTTGACCTAAATGTGTTTATGACTTAGTGTAAGCACTGAATATATGAGATAGGTCAAATAAGATTTGGAATGACAAATGTGGCTGAAGGGATGGCCAGGATGGTCCCATTGCGGTGCTTGTCACCCCACAGTTCTTTCCCAGGCCTTACAGCTAAGGAAGCAGACCTACATAGTTGCATAGATGGGTGTAGATGTACTGTAGATGTATGGTATTCATCTGCCCCTATGGCTACAGACACCAGGCTAGGAGAGCACACAGGACTCAAAGACAGTCAATTTGCTCCCTGCAGAGATAACAGTCAGTTGACTATTGATCAGATTTCCTCTTTTGTAGATCTTAAACCAGTGTTTTTTCTCTCATTTGTTGTTTCTTTCATCTTTCTATTTACATATCTACTATCATTATCTACATCTATCTATCATAATCTATTATGTATCTTTGTATGTCTATCTATCTATCTATCTATCCATTCATCCATCTATCATCCTAATCTATCTATAGTTGGCAGTTGGTAGAAATATTTATGGTCCTGGTTGGAGTAGGCATCTATGAAGTTCTAATGTATAAAAGCAAGATAATGATAAAATCCATTTGTTTATTCTTTCTTAAATTCCATGCAATTTGCCTTTATTCTCTTTTTTTCTGTGTGTACTCACATACCAAATCTTCCAATGTTTGAGGTAAGTTGTTTGAATTTCTCCTCTTATAGGAGACAACATGAAGAAAAGATCCCAGCAGAATATTTTAGAAATACCTATAATACGGAAACTTATTAGGAAGAGGTTTAGATGATGACTGAGGTTCAAATGATGGGCATTATTGCACTTTAATCTGGTACATGTACTCTGATGTCAACACTAAATCGCTTGCTGTTTGGGTATCTTTGCTTTTCTTCTTGAGATATTTTATATATATACATATGTATGTGTATATATATATATATATATATATATATATATATATATACACACACAGAGACACACACACACACATATATATATATAAATTAAACATATCTTCAAAGTAGAGTTCTAGAAAGATTAAATTAAATTTTGCTTTAAAGAGATTACATAATGCCTCATCTGAAAGAAATACTTAATAAGATACAGGATCCAAGCTCAATAGAGCAGGCATTTCATATGCAGTAGGTCACAGAGGATGCTGAAATTCACTAATCAGTAGTTGAACGAGAAGGGGAACTTCTATGATGTTAAAGATTAGTTAAATATCTTAAATTATAAATTAATTTATAAAAATTAATGAATTATTAATTTATCAATGGAAATATGACTTCCTTTTGTGGATGGTAAGCTAACAACGAATATAATTCTAAAAAGGGGGTTTCAATTTTTTTTTCCAGTAGAAATATTGTTTGAATTTAGTGTTTAATAGTGGTTAATTATATTATTGTTCAAATTTTTCTTTTTCTTGTCCTTAGGACCCATCCCTCAGAGAGGATTATGCTGCATCCCTCTCTGTATCTCTGAAGGATTGGTTTCACAACCCCCTGTGGATACCAAAATCTACATATGTGTTCAAGTTTCTTTATATAAAATGGCATAGTATTTGCACATTATCTATGGCAAATCCTACCATATACTTGAAATTAACACTGGATTACTTTTAATACTGAATAAAAGATAAATGATATGTAAATAATTGTTATATTCTATTATTTAGAGAATTGTGACAAGAAAAATGTAGATATTCAGTACACATGCAATTTCAAAAAGTAATTTCAATCAGTGGTTGATTGACTCTGTAGGTGCAGAATTCACAGGTACAAAGGGATAACTGTATCTGCCTACTCCCCTGACTGAGGTTGACAATTTGTCTTACTCTAGCTATTAGAGTAAATCCAAAAGTTATATGTGTGCTTCCAAAACACAGCTTTAAGAGCCCTCTCGTGGTTGACCACATTCCCTCTTTTCTCTCCTCCAGGAGACTAGCATTGTCCTTGGGTCTCTGTATGAGAATGGCAAGAAACTGACCCACAGTCACCTGAGACAAACATGATGAGAGTGAGTGGTAAACCCTAGTTGTCATAGGCCACTGAGAGTTTTGTAATTTCTTGACTGCACTGCAACATTATCTAAACTGACCAGTAGGATACATTTCTGTGATCAGTTTTCAGAGACTAGAACTCATTTGTACAGATAAAATTCTGCATGTTTGTTAATAGAAAAATGATCTCTTGTTTTAATTACACTGGATACAATACTATTGTACATGCTGTGAATGAAATTCTCATTCAAAAACAAACAAACAGTCTCTTTTCATGTTAATTCCATTTTCTTTCTGGATATTATTATGCACCCAGGAATTACTTGGTGACTGTTGCTAAAGCTCATTTATCAAAAGCTGGTCTCAGAGGACACTGGGTTGATAAGGAAAGGTGTGGGGAGTGAAAGAAGCCCGTTGCAGACTGAATAAACCATCCTATGATCCCTCTTGGTATGTTCTGCTTCATTCCCTCATTTAGATAAATTCTTCAAATAGACATATGCCCCCCTAGGAAGTATAATAACAAAAGGAGGTATTGTAGTTCCTGGCCTCAGTGGCTTACCAACCTTCTTCCATAAGCCAATTTGCACACAAATATGAAATGTGTATCATCTGATTTTGTTTAATAATTAGCTGTAATATATAAGAAAAGTGTTGGGCAGTGGCACACACAGTGTGTTTATGCCTCCATGTTTTTCCACGTGTACTTCCTTCCTTCCTTATGATGTAGTATTTCTCCTTGAGAATTCATACAATTCCCTCTAGAGTTAGCTGAACACCACCTCTCCCTTCACCTCTCCATGTCTGGTCAGGCATTCCCTTCTTTCTTTAGTCCTCTCTAGAGAAAGCTTCTATTATTCTGTTATTCTTAGTGAACATCTTCTGTTTGCCTCCACTTGTTTGTCAGCTCCCTGGAAAACAAGATTGTTGTCACCATGGGAGACAGACTAGCTGTACAATTAAAACAGAGGATCCCAGGGTCACATAGCACAGGTTCAATTCCTAACTTCATTTTCCTCTGTTAGAAGGAAGGAAGGAAGGAAGGAAGGAAGGAGAAAAAAAAGGAAGGAGAAAAAAAAGGAAAAAGAAGAGACATCAACAAACCTTCTGACTGATGTTTGAACAGGCCTTTTTGAATGACACCACTATGCTATTTAGCATAAATTTGGTAGTAGATGTGAAAATAGTATTTGTTGAATGATTTAAAGGCTGGTGGTGGGGTTGTGTAAGAAACACTACTCTCCATCTTCTAACGTATTCTATACAATACATGTCATCTAACTGTCATGGAACATCCACTGATGCATCTCAAAGCGGTTTCTGGAGAAGCGAGGAGAATTTAAATGCTCTGGAGAGATAATATTCCACGTTTTTGCTTTAAAATAATATAAAGTACTAATTTTTAATTAATTTTTGTTAACAAGAGCAACACACATTATTTACCAAGTTAGCCAGGTCACCCATTTCTAGCTCAGAGCCAGAGTTCAAATAAAACAATCCTCACTGCAGCTTCTGGTCTCCCCCACACACATTCCTGCCGTCTGGAGGGACCCGAAGCAAACGTTCCTGATATATTTGGAAGGGAACAAAAGTTAGTACAGAACAGCATTTGACCTCTGTCTTGTATTAATGTGAATCTTAGGCTGCCCTGCACGAACTTCCGAAAGCGACATATCTCCCTGTGGGATCAGTGACAGGGGGACAGCTGGCCAGCCTCAGAGTGAGCGTGGCCCCATAAGGACTGCAAAGCTGTCCTATTAGAAAAGCAAGGGTAAGGGGCTCCACCCCAGCTGGTGCTTTTGTAGGTACTTTCTCATCAAGAGTTGTTACAAAGCCAGGGTCACAGAGTCACCGATCCATGGGGATTTGGTAACAATAAGACTATGTCCTGCTAGTCTCATGATTTCAAAAATTCATGAATATTAAAGAAATGCATGTGGCTCACTATAAAAAATATTGATTAAACTTCTTTACCCAAGTGTCAGCATATTAGGAGTTAATAAAGTGAATTAAATTGATAGGTAACATTGATCTATAACTCAGGCAGCAGATTGAGACCTTGGGCCAGTAAAGAAATCAAAAAAGGTAGAAGTACCCTGTACACTTGTGAATAGCTCTAAAGTTCAGAGTTTATTCTTTTCTTGATAAAATCAAGAAGGTTCTTTAATATTGAAAAATTCAATAATAAACTCAAGTTTATTTTCATTTATGTATATTTGCATGTCTGCATGGGCAATCATCCTTAGAGAGTACAAGATAAAGTCACGCTTAAAGTCCTGAAGTTTTCAATTAAATCATATAAACTTGAACACCTTGATCCCTGTATTCTGAATGGTTGCACCATTTTACATCTTTTTTGACCAGAAGAAAACATGCTAAATACTTTCCAAGCCCCAGCTCATTTCCATGCTACTTTCTTATATATTTCAGGCATTAATGGGTTTCCGCACTCTGAGCTTGTGGTTTATATGTATTCAGTTGGCACTTTGTTATGCTCTATCTTTGGCAATATTTCATTTAAAGATATTTGCTTTTGCATACACTGATGTTAATGTTCAACTCTCTCTGCCTTATTAATGCAGTATACCATGAGCTTCAGAAGGCCATGATTTCGTGTGCCAGGTAAAACCTCTAAGACACAAATTAATAAGTGTTCCCCAATTATTAAAATATACTTGCTATCCTGGCATGTTGAGTACCTTTGTAACAAAATACCACAAACTGGGGGGCTTAAAGCAACAAAATTTTATTTGTTCACAGTTTGGGAAGTCAGGAATCCAAAATCCATGTGTTGGCAAGGCCATTCTTCCTCTGAAATCTTAGGGGAATCATTCCTTGCCTCTTCCTGCCATCTTGTTGGGGCTGCCAATCCTTGGTATTCCCTGGGTGGCTGCTGTAGCACTTCAATCTCTGTCTCTTGTGGTCACATGACATTCTGCTCTCCGTGTGTTTCTGTCTTCTCTTTTTTTTTTAAGGTCACCAGACACATTAGATTAGAGTCCACTCTAATGACATCTTAACTTGTTTACATCTGCAAAAACTCTTTTTCCAAATAAGTTCACAGAAACCAGTTCATAGTAACCCTTAACATCCAGTAACTTCTGTTCTGTCACCATATCTTCCTAGCCCTTCCCAAGACCTTTTCCCATAAGCTTCCATAGCGCACTCTTATTGGATCCTCTACCTTCATCTTTGAGCTATGAAGAAACCCCAAATCTGTTAGAAACACCACATCCATTAGCTGTTTCTCTAATGTCTGGGAGACACGAAAAAAATTAGCATAAAAATGTTGACTCCATCAATAGAGCTATATATTTAGGCAGGAATGATGGAAAGCAGGTAATAGTGAAGAGCAAATTTCTGACTGACACTGGATGTCACAGTCTAAAGGCACAGTCCTAGTGATGATAATAAAGAGCCACTGACAATATGTTGTTTTTAGTGAGAAAGATTTTTCTTCTAAACCTGTAGTGATGTTGAGATTATTGCATTTTAAGGAAGTGTCAGAGATTTGCTATCTCTTGGTTTGTCAATTCTGTGTAGATGATAATATGTTTCCCTAATATCTTAGGAGTTTAGTTTAGTTTGTAGTATATATCTCCAGTTTCAGAAACATTCAAACAGACAGCTGGAGATGCTCCACCAGCACATTTGACTTTGAAATTCAGCAGGCGTCTTCATTGTCATAATTCTTAAGTCAAATGCCCAGCAGGGTGTTTTGTTAGCAAAATTCATTTTAAATCTTGAATTCATCAGTGGGAAAAACAGAATCAATTTTTAATTTTGTTCCCTGATAGTTACCTAGACTTGATGTCCAGTAAAACTTTATGCTTCTAGGAGAATTATTTCATAATAAATGCCTCACTGTATCTTCACCAGAATAGGGATAAATTAGGAGAATGATATATAACATCTTTTTAAGGATCTATTGAGCTCTCTGCTTTCAGTGGGTGAGCTCATTTAAACTTCTCAACACAGAAGCCTAGATATAATTTTTCTCTTTTTATAGACGAAACTGAGCCTTACCTAACCAATAAATTGAAGAACTGGAACATGAATTCAAAACTTCTATGCTTTAACATTACTTTTCTATTTTACAATACACACATTCCTAACAGAAAAAAAATAATGTGTTCTAATCCTAAAGCACTTCACAATATGGAAATATACAGTTAAAGCATATCAGTCATTTTCAAGAGAAAAACTTTAGACCAATTAAATTTAACAGAGTTTACTCCAGCAAAGAACTAATTTGGCAACAGGCAGAACCCGAAGAGATACAGAAAGTTCTGCTCTGATGTGTGGGCAGAACATGGAAGTATTTATAGATAGAACATGGAAGTCAAGTACAGAAATAGCTTAATTGGTTACAGTTAGGTGTTTACCTTATTTAGGCATGGTCTAATCAGTTGGCTACCTATCATTGGCTAAAGCTTGTCTACTTGTGATTGGCTGACACTCAGCTGTTTTTATACTCTTATGTTAGGTTTTCATTTTGTTTACTTACTTACTTAGATTATAGTCTTGGGTAAGATTCGACCTTAAGCCAAATTTAATTTAAAAGTCACAATCTCACCACTATTAACTTTTCTACCTGCTCATTTTTTGCTTAATTAAATTTAAAAGTAAAATTTCCATATTGATTTTTATTTCACAATGTATCTGAACATTCTAGTGATATTTAAATAAAATAATTTATTTTTATGGATTTTTTTCTATTTGTTGTTTTTAGATGAAATAATTTATAAACCAGTCAATGATTACATAACAGAATACATTTAACCAATCTCTCTTATTAGATATGTAATAGTTGTCAGAGATTTGCTATTATAAATAAATTTCTGAAAAATTTCATGATTTAACAGTGTCTGTATTCTCGGTGTTTTTAAAGATAAATTATGAGAGGTGACTGTAGTGTTTTGTAAATTTGTAACTTTTATTTAATATTAATTTCCTTATCTTTATATCCTTATTTACCTATTACAAGCTAAATTTGGGATTTAATACATCAACTAACAGATTTTTTCAAGCTTTTCAGTTTTCAGTAATATCTTCTTTACCATTTATTTAGTTGTTTGCTCATTTATTGGTGATCACCAACCCTCAGAATGGGCTCGTGGCAGAGCCAAGCACAGCGTGATACCCCAAGTTACTTATACAATTTATTGTACAGCTCAGAAACTTGTTCTTCTGCAATCCTGAATGATTTTACCATTCCTCATCTTCCTTGACCAGAAAAGAAATCTCAGCTATTTTCCAAACTTCAGCTCATTTCTGTGGGAAATTTTATTTGTCTCCATAACAGAAAGTTTCATAAGCAATATAAATATTTTATGACATTTATCTAATTAATCTATTAAAATGAAAAGAAAATAAAAATGAATACTGATGTGAGAGGTAGAAAAAAGGAAATTATTAGAGCCAAAGTAGCAAGTTTTTGCCCTCATTTGATTCTTACCAAACTTCAGTTACTTGTGTTCAATTATAAAAGCAAAAATGAAGACATGTATATGAAATGCTGGAAATGTATTATAAAGAGCTGATATCCAAAAATTGAAGTACAATTAGGCATATTATCATGATTTTGATTAGGTAATAAATATTTCCTCTTAGAACTATTTCTTAATATGTGGCCCGTGGGCTGGCTGTCTCAGAGTAACCCGGGATGTTTTTCAATAATGCAAATTCCTCTGCCTTGACCATGGATAAAGGTTGAAACCAGAAATGGCATTTAAAAAAATTACTCAGAAGAATCTCAGAAACTTTAAAATTTGATACCAACTGCCCTCGAAACTTATTTAACTACAGGTCAGCCTTCATGTGTTTGGCAATTGAGTGGATTTTTGGAAAACATGATTCCTTCTAGGAATATCTGTAGTACAAATACTGTTAAAGATTGTTAATATACATATCCAAAGTGCTTGAAAACATTTCTCCACATTGCATTCCATAGTACAAGAGATTGCCTGTATCTTTGTAAGTAGTGTTATTCATTGAATGACAGTTTCATTTGCCCAAGTTGAATTTGTTGTTTCCTATTATTTTTTCTGTTTTTAATGAGAATGACTTGAATATTCAGTGTGTGTGTGTGTGTGTGTGTGTGTGTGTGTGTATGTGTGTGTTTTAGAGAGAGAGAGAGAGAGAATTTTAATATTTATTTTTTAGTTTTCGGCGGACACAACATCTTTGTTTGTATGTGGTGCTGAGGATTGAACCCGGGCCGCACGCATGCCAGGCGAGAGCACTACTGCTTGAGCCACATCCCCAGCCCAATGTGTGTGTGTGTGTGTGTTTTTAAATTGATGTGTTCTAGCAATTGATTTGTTTATAGTTGTCTGTTGTCATCCACACTTGCCCTTTGGCCAGGAATGGAGTGTGGGGCATTGTACTTCAGATGCACATTCACACTTTTAAGGGCAGACCCTCTGAAATCCATATTTAGAGATGAAGTTGATTTTTGCTGTATTTTCTTCTATTTGCTATTTAAATTGTAAAGTTTAACAAATAATTTATTAACTAAAAGTAAATTTAAAATAATAGTAAATGTTGAATAAATTTAAGTTAGGCAAATATATTTTATTATATAGTATAAGGGTCCGTTTTTTACAGTGAATAATATTTTGCCCCTAATATATATATTTTTGCATGTTGGGTTATATATGATTTCATATACAGATCTCTATATATGCATAGAGATAGATAGCTAGAACGCTATATGTATGTATGCATACATATATATGTATATAATCATATCATATATATGATTTCCTGATTTAATCAACCCTTAACCAAAAAAATCCTGGTACAAATCCTCCTATTTTGGGAGCTTTTACTGTAACATTGACATTAATAAACAGCTTTGGTGGATTTCCTTCTGATTTTATGCAAAGGACTACTTCATCAAGCATTAAGCACTTTTCCCCCATTTATTCTGGAGTGTAGGAAACTTCCTCCATGTATAAGATAATATTTTGGACACTTAGTGTTTTCTCTTGTTGTACTCATTCCCTCTGTGCCACTCCTGCTTTAAGGTTGCAGCAACAATGAGGAGAGAAGGAATTTATTTAGTGCTCAATTTCTGAGTTTCAAAATAGACCTTTGTTTGCCTTCCACACCAGGACACTTTTGATTGTGAAAGGAAGCACCATTAATATTAGTGCAGGGATAACAAGTATAAACCTGGACTGTCCCTTGATACACTGGAGAGACTTATGGTGACCCTAGCCACAAAGAGTAAAATTGAAATAATGCATAAAAGTATCAGAGAAAGTGTTTCCTGCTGATTTAACAGAAACCATTTTCCAAGCTAGCAAGAGACAGGTGAGTCTGAGGGAAAGCAATGGAGTTAGGAATCATCCAATATCCTCAGAAAGGTCCTGGGGGTAGGCCTTCATTCCCTTCTACAGATAAAGAAAGTGATGTCCTAGAGTTAATCTTATACTCTAAGTGTGAAGCTGACATGACTGTAGGCACAGGAAGCTCCAGCAGGCTGACTAGGGCCATGTTCACCCCTGGATGACACTGGAATCAGGCAAAAGAGGGAGGACTGGGCATGGAGAGTAAATCCCTCTGTTGGAGACCTGGAAGATGGGGGAGCTGATGCTAATGCGAAAGGATACTCAGTGTGAGCAAGAATAACAAGTTGTAGGCAAGTACATCCAAGGGAGAATAACAGTGAGGACCATGGAACAAAGACAAGTGAGACAAAATCGCACTCTGTATTTGGAAGATAATTCTGACAAAGTTGTAGAGGATGTATTAGAGTTAACATAAATATGGCATTCCCAACTGCCCGCTTAGCTTAACTGGAAAATCTCAAGTCATCCTTGCCTTCTCCCTTTCCTCAGTTTAGCTTCAGATATAACTGATAACCAAATCCTATTGTGTTACTCTTGAGTCTTTCTTTCATCTCTATCCCCCAAACCATTGCTCTACCTCAGACTTTCTTTCTTTCATGTACTTTTAAAATGACTTTCTTTTAACCACTGCTCTCCCCGTTCAGGAGCTCTAAATCTTTTAGTAGACCATGAACTCTTTTGAGAATCTATTCAAGTGAACAGAACTGTGCTATCAAAAATTATAACCACTAGCCACCTCTGACTCTAGGGGTATTTGAATTATGGCTAGTTCAAATAGAGATGTGTTGTCAGTCTAAAATGCATACCTGATTTCAAAGGAAAAAAATGGATTGTCAAATAAATTATTATTAATTTTTAAATGATAATGATAATATTGAAGTGATAAGGTTTTGAATATATTGGGTTAAGTAAATTATTAATCATATATACAATTTAAGTTTCTATTTAATTGTTGGTGTCCATGACCCTGTTCAGGATTGGTGGAATCCAGGTAGAAACCTATAACTCTAGTCTGTTCAGCAGAAGGCTCTCTGACATATCTTCCAAAAAAACAAATAATAAAAATGTTATGGCTGTGGCTTAAAATATTGAATGAATATGGCATTGCCTACAGATGAGGTATAAGTTTCTGTAATATCATACTCAAAACTCTTCTCAATATGACCTAATTTACTTTTCCAGCCTGGTTTCCTGACACATCCTGACCGCACACATACATCTGTTCTCCAGCTCCTGCAAACAATTTGACCTCCTCTCAAACAGGCATGCCCAGGGCTTCTGACCTTTCCTTATCCTCTCTCTCAACCTAGGTATGGTCCCCTTTCAATTTTTCACCTGTCTAAATCCTCTTCATTCAACAAGCCCCCTTCAAATATCATTTACTCTGTTAATCCTTTTCTGTCATCAAAGATTGAGTTGGTTTCTCCTCTATAATGTGTCCCATTGGAGTTTGCGCACATCACTATTATGTCAGTTTGCTTCATATTGCAGCTATGCATGCGCTTACATGTGGGTATTTCACATTTCATCTGTCTTCCATACTGCAATATGAACTCTTTTAGTCGTTAACTATTATATTCCATTTTTACTTCTCCAGTGTTTACATATGGTGTGTATGCCATAAAAGTTTGTTCAGTGAATAAAAAGAGAAATCCCAGAATGGGAGCACATTGGATTTTTGGATAATAAATAAAGGTTGTGTGTTGATAGAAGAGTAGAAATGGAAAAGAGGAGAAATAAAGGACATCTGGATCATGACTTAGGCAGAGAAAATAAGAGAAACAGGAGGTCACAGAGCATTTTGAACGCACCTGATGGAAGTGAGTGGAGACACTGGAGATGGTAGGAAGTGGGGAAGAGCAGGATTGAGGAGAAAGTTAAAGGTGATCACGTGGTATGTAGGAGGAAGTTCCGGCAAATACAAAACGTTCGACTTTGGAGCTCGGGTGACATTTGAAAACTATCAGTGTAGGTAAAGCCAAGGAAGAAGATTGGATTGGAGATAAAAGAAAATCTTATTAGTTCACTTTTTGCTGCTATTTAAAATACCAGAGTTTGAGTACCTTACAAAGAAAAGAGGTTTATTTAGCTTATGGGTTTTTAAAGTGCAGTTTTAAATTAAAAAAAAAATTGGTACATTATAATTATACATAATAGTGGGATTCATTATGCCATAATCATATATGCACATAACTTAATTTGATATAACCTATTTCCCTGTATCTTCCCTTTCTTTCCATTCCTCCAGGCTGAAAGTCCAAGTAGCATGGTCCCGGCTCTAGCAAGGAATTTCAGGAAAAGAGATCACAGTGACAACAGCACATGTGGGAGACATCGCATGGTGAGATAGGGAGCCAGAGACTTAGGAGGGGACAGTCTTGCTCTTTTCCAGTAACATACTCTCAAGGGAACCAACTCAGAGTCTCATGAGGACTATCTTAATCTCTTATAAAGGTAGCACCTCCAGCAAAATCTAACCATGTCTTTCTAAGCTCCACTTTTTAAAGGTTCCCCATTACCTCTCAACATCACAACAATGAAGACTAAGTCTCTAATACATGAACCCTTAGGGGATAAAACCACAACCAAAGAAGAAGTGGACCCAGAAATAAAGGCAAAGAAATCATAAAGATAATTCCCTAAATTGCACCTACAACTCTAATTAAAATACATTTATAGAATTATGCTTTTTAATTCTTTTAACCCTTGTAATTCTGAAGGAGAAGAAATGGATGCTATGTGTCAATAGACCTTACCCATTGTTTGGGGATTTAGAGGTTACATTGGACTCCCAACTAATTTTAGTAAGGTGATAAGATCTAAAAGAAGAGTAAGAAATAGAAATAGAATGGCCTTTAAGAAGCCTGAATTTCTTTCTTGAAGAACCTGGAGAATCTCTTAATGATTAGGCACATAGCCTCTGGACTCCAACCCTGGCCCTACCACTTATTAGCCATGTGATTCTAAACAGTTGTGACAGTTCTTTGATACTGTTTTCTCATTTGTAAACTGAGGCTAATAATAGTATCTATAAGGTTTACTGCAAAGGTGAAAGAAGTTACTCTCTTCTGAGTGTTCAAAAGTGCTTGTCACATTTCAACATACAGGAAGTTACTATTCATAGCATTAATTAAGCTCCAAGTCTTCTTTTTTTTTCTTTTTTATTTATTGTTGTTACAAAAGAAAATGGAAATAAGCTAAATAACCATCGATAGGAAATTGTTCAATAAATTGCAGTATCCATTCAATGGTATACTATGCAGCTATGAAAAGAATGAGGGAGCTTTCTATATACTAAAAATGGAATGAGCTCCAACATATAATGTTAAGCAAAAATGCAATTTGCGTAAGACTGTACAGGAGAGTGTGGGTAGTGGTACATATCTGAAGTCCAAGCTACTTGGGTACTTAGGAGGCTGAAGCAGAAAGACTCCTTGAGTTCAGGAGTTCAAGGCCAGCCTGGACAACACAGCAAGACCCTGCATTAAATTTTTTTTTGTTTTTAATTTTTTATTGTGGGTTGTTCAAAACATTACAAATTTCTTGACATATCATATTCCACACTTTGATTCAAGTGGGTTATGAACTCCCACCTTCACCCCATACACAGATTGCAGAATCACATCAGTTACACATCCATTGATTTACATATTGCCATACTAGTGTCTGTTGTGCTCCGCTGCCTTTCCCATCCTCCACCCTCCCCCCTCCCCACCTCTCCCCTCCCCTCCCCTCCTCTCTCTCTACCCCCTCCACTGTATAACCCTGAGGGTCTCCTTCCATTACCATGCAATTTCCCTTCTCTCTCCCTTTCCCTCCCACCTCTCATCCCTGTTAAATCTTAATCTTCTTCTCCTGCTCTTCGTCCCTACTCTGATCTTAGTTACTCTCCTTATATCAAAGAATACATTTGGCATTTGTTTTTTAGGGATTGGCTAGCTTCACTTAGCATAATCTGCTCTAATGCCATCCATTTCCCTGTAAATTCTATGATTTTGTCATTTTTTACTGCAGAGTAATACTCCATTGTGTATAAATGCCACATTTTTTTTTATCCATTCGTCTATTGAAGGGCATCTAGGTTGGTTCCACAGTCTTGCTATTGTGAACTGTGCTGCTATGAACATTGATGTAGCAGTGTCCCTGTAGCATGCTCTTTTTAGGTCTTTAGGGAATAGACCAAGAAGGGGAATAGCTGGGTCAAATGGTGGCTCCATTCCCAGCTTTCCAAGAAATCTCCATACTGCTTTCCAAATTGGCTGCACCAATCTGCAGTCCCACCAGCAATGTACAAGTGTACCCTTTTCCCCACATCCTCGCCAGCACTTGTTGTTGTTTGACTTCATAATGGCTGCCAATCTTACTGGAGTGAGATGGTATCTTAGGGTGGTTTTGATTTGCATTTCTCTGACAGCTAGAGATGTTGAGCATTTTTTCATGTACTTGTTGATTGACTGTATGTCCTCCTCTGAGAAGTGTCTGTTCAGGTCCTTGGCCCATTTGTTGATTGGGTTGTTTGTTCTCTTATTGTCTAATTTTTTGAGTTCTTTGTATACTCTGGATACTAGGGCTCTATCTGAAGTGTGAGGAGTAAAGATTTGTTCCCAGGGTGTAGGCTCCCTATTTACCTCTCTTATTGTATCTTTTGCTGAGAAAAAACTTTTTAGTTTGAGTAAGTCCCATTTGTTGATTCTAGTTATTAACTTTTGTGCTATGGGTGTCCTATTGAGGAATTTGGAGCCCGACCCCACCGACTGTAGATCGTAGCCAACTTTTTCTTCTATCAGACGGTGTGTCTCTGATTTGATATCAAGCTCCTTGATCCATTTTGAATTCACTTTTGTGCATGGCGAGAGAAAGGGATTCAGTTTCATTTTGTTGCATATGGATTTCCAGTTTTCCCAGCACCATTTGTTGAAGATGCTATCCTTCCTCCATTGCATGCTTTTAGCCCCTTTATCAAATATAAGATAATTGTAGTTTTGTGGATTGGTTTCTGTGTCCTCTATTCTGTACCATTGGTCCACCCGCCTGTTTTGGTACCAGTACCATGCTGTTTTTGTTACTATTGCTCTGTAGTATAGTTTGAAGTCTGGTATCGCTATACCGCCTGATTCACACTTCCTGCTTAGCATTGTTTTTGCTATTCTGGGTCTTTTATTTTTCCATATGAATTTCATGATTGCTTTCTCTATTTCTACAAGAAATGCCGTTGGGATTTTGATTGGCATTGCATTAAACCTATAGAGAACTTTTGGTAATATCGCCATTTTGATGATGTTAGTTCTGCCTATCCATGAACAGGGTATATTTTTCCATCTTCTAAGATCTTCTTCTATTTCTCTCTTTAGGGTTCTGTAGTTTTCATTGTATAAGTCTTTCACCTCTTTTGTTAGGTTGATTCCCAAGTATTTTATTTTTTTTGAAGATATTTTGAATGGAGTGGTTGTCCTCACTTCCATTTCAGAGGATTTGTCGCTGATATACAGGAATGCCTTTGATTTATGCATGTTGATTTTATATCCTGCCACTTTGTTGAATTCATTTATTAGCTCTAATAGTTTCTTTGTAGAGCCTTTTGGGTCTGCTAGGTATAGAATCATATCATCTGCAAATAGTGATAATTTAAGTTGTTCTTTTCCTATTTTTATGCCTTTAATTTCTTTCGTCTGTCTAATTGCTCTGGCCAGTGTTTCGAGGACTATGTTGAAGAGAAGTGGAGAGAGAGGGCATCCCTGTCTTGTTCCAGATTTTAGAGGGAATGCCTTCAGTTTTTCTCCATTCAGAATGATGCTAGCCTGAGGCTTAGCATAGATTGCTTTTACAATATTGAGGTATGTTCCTGTTATCCCTAGTTTTTCTAGAGTTTTGAACATAAAGGGATGCTGTACTTTGTCGAATGCTTTTTCCGCATCTATCGAGATGATCATGTGGTTCTTATTTTTAAGTCTATTGATGTGGTGAATAACATTTATTGATTTCCGTATATTGAACCAGCCTTGCATCCCAGGGATGAATCCTACTTGATCATGGTGTACAATTTTTTTGATATGTTTTTGTATCCGATTCGCCAGAATTTTATTGAGGATTTTTGCATCTAGGTTCATTAGAGATATTGGTCTGTAGTTTTCTTTCTTTGAAGTGTCTTTGTCTGGTTTAGGTATCAGGGTGATGTTGGCCTCATAGAATGAATTTGGAAGTTCTCCCTCCTTTTCTATTTCCTGAAGTAGCTTGAAAAGTATTGGTATTAGTTCTTCTTTAAAGGTTTTGTAAAATTCTGCTGTATACCCATCCGGTCCTGGGCTTTTCTTAGTTGGTAGTCTTTTGATGGTTTCTTCTATTTCCTCAATTGATATTGGTCTGTTTAGGTTGTCTATATCCTCCTGACTCAATCTGGGCAGATCCTATGACTTAAGAAATTTATCTATGCCTTCACTATCTTCTAATTTATTGGAGTATAAGGATTCAAAATAGTTTTTGATTATCTTCTGTATTTCTGAAGTGTCTGTTGTGATATTGCCTTTTTCATCCCGTATGCTAGTAATTTGAGTTCTCTCTCTTCTTCTCTTCGCTAGCATCGCTAAGGGTCTGTCGATTTTGTTTATTTTTTCAAAGAACCAACTTTTAGTTTTGTCAATTTTTTCAATTGTTTCTTTTGTTTTGATTTCATTAATTTCAGCTCTGATTTTAATTATTTCTTGCCTTCTACTTCTTTTGCTGTTGTTTTGCTCTTCTTTTTCAAGGATTTTGAGATGAAGTATGAGATCATTTATTTGTTGGTTTTTTCTTTTTTTAAGGAATGAACTCCAAGCAATGAATTTTCCTCTTAGAACTGCTTTCAATGTGTCCCATAGATTCCGATATGTTGTGTCTGTGTTTTCATTTATCTCTAAGAATTTTTTAATTTCCTCCTTGATGTCTTCTATAACCCATTGATCATTCAGTAACCTATTGTTCATTCTCCAAGTGATGTATGCTTTTTCCTTCCTTCTTTTATCGTTGATTTTCAGTTTCATTCCATTATGATCAGATAAGATGCATGGTATTATCTCTACTCCTTTATATTGTCTAAGAGTTGCCCTGTGACATAATATATGATCTATTTTTGAGAAGGATCCATGTGCTGCTGAGAAAAAAGTGTAACTGCTTGATGTTGGGTGGTATACTCTATATATGTCAATTAGGTCTAGGTTATTAATAGTGTTATTGAGTTCTATAGTTTCCTTATTCAACTTTTGTTTGGAAGATCTGTCCAGTGGCGAGAGGGGTGTGTTGAAGTCTCCCATGATTATGGTATGGTGGTCTATTAGACTCTTGAACTTGAGAAGAGTTTGTTTGACGAACATAGCTGCACCATTGTTTGGGGCATAAATATTTATGATTGTTATGTCTTGTTGGTGTATGGTTCCCTTAAGCAGTATGTAGTGTCCCTCTTTATCCCTTTTGATTAACTTTGGCTTGAAATCTATTTTATTTGATATGAGTATGGACACTCCTGCTTGTTTCCGAAGTCCATATGAGTGATATGATTTTTCCCAACCTTTCACCTTCAGCCTATGTATGTCTTTTCCTATCAAATGCGTCTCCTGTAGGCAGCATATTGTTGGGTCTTGTTTTGTGATCCATTCTACTAGCCTGTGTCTCTTAATTGGTGAGTTTAAGCCATTAACATTTAGGGTTATTATTGAGATATGGGTTGTTCTTCCAGCCATATTTGTTTATTTCTGTTACTAAACATGGTTTGTTTTCCTCTTTGATTATTTCCCCCCCCCTTTACTGTCCTACCTCCCACTGTTGGTTTTCATTGTTATTTTCCATTTCCTCTTCCTGTAATGCTTTGGCGAGGATGTTTTGAAGAGATGGTTTTCTAGCTGCGAATTCTTTAAACTTTTGTTTATCGTGGAAGGTTTTAATTTCATCTTCCATCCTGAAGCTTAATTTCGCTGGATACACAATTCTTGGTTGGAACCCATTTTCTTTCAGTGTTTGAAATATGTTATTCCAGGATCTTCTAGCTTTCAGAGTCTGTGTTGAAAGATCACCTGTTATCCTGATTGGCTTACCCCTAAATGTAATCTGCTTCCTTTCTCTTGTAGCTTTTAAAATTCTCTCCTTATTCTGTATGTTGGGCATCTTCATTATAATGTGTCTAGGTGTGGATCTCTTATGATTTTGCACATTCGGCGTCCTGTAGGCTTCTAGGATTTGGGATTCTGTCTCATTCTTCAAGTCTGGGAATTTTTCTCGTATTATTTCATTGAATAGACTGCTCATTCCTTTGGTTTGGAGCTCTGTACCTTCCTGTATCCCAATGACTCTTAAGTTTGTTCTCTTAATGTTATCCCATATTTCTTGGATGTTCTGCTCATGGTTTCTTAACAGTCTTGCTGAGCTGTCTATGTTCTTTTCCAGTTGAAATACTTTGTCTTCATTGTCTGATGTTCTATCTACTAAGTGTTCTACTCTGCTGGTAGTATTCTCCATTGAGTTTTTAAGTTGGTTTATTGCTTCCTGCATTTCTAGGATTTCTGTTTGTTTGTTTTTTATAACCTCTATCTCCCTGTATAGTTGATCCTTTGCTTCCTGGATTTGTTTGTGTAATTCATTGTCGAGGTGATCTTTCATTGTCTGATTTTGCTGTTTAATGTCTTCCTTGATACTCCAGATCATCTGAAGCATGTATATCCTGAATTCTTTATCTGACATTCCATCTGCTGCAGCTGTTACCTCTTCTAAAGTTGCGTTGACCTGCATTGCTTGTGGTCCTTTCTTTCCTTGTCTTTTCATACTGCTTGAGTATCTTTCCTGCAGGTGCGGGCGGCGGCTCTGCTCTCTCCTTATTCCAATTGGGGTGTCGTGGCTACCACGCCGGCAGGTCACTGGGCCTGTTCTGGGCGCTGGCGGCGGCTCTGTTCTGCCACTACTCCAATTGGGGTGACAAGTGTACCACGCCGGCAGGCCACCGGGCCTGATCCGCCGGTCGGTTGCAGGTTTGCCTACCCTGCAGGCGCGGGCGGCGGCTCTACTCTGCCCCTACTCCAAATGGGGTGACGTGTCTGTCGTACCGGCAGGCCACTGGGCCTGTCCCGCTGGTCGGTCGCAGATCTGCCCACCTTTCAGGCACAGGTGGAGGCTGTGCTCTGCCCCTACTCCAATTGGGGTGTCGTGACTACCCCGCCTGCAGGACGCTGGGCCTGTTCCTGGCACGGGCGGCGACTCTGCTCTGCCCCTACTCCAATTAGGGTGGTGTGTGTACCACGCCGGCAGGCTCCTGGGCCTGATCCGCCGGTCTGTCGCAGGTCTGCCTACCTTGGAGGCGTGGGCGGCGGATCTGCCCTGCCCCTCCTACCACGCCTGCGGACCCCTGGGCCTGATCTGCAGGTTGGTCACAGGTCTGCTCACCCTGTGGGCACGGGTGGCGGTTCCGCTCCGCCCCCACTCCAATTGGGGTCACGTGACCACCACACCGGCAGGGCCTAATCCGGGCGTGGGAGAAGGATCTGCTCTGCCCCTACTCAAGTTGGGGTGACGTGTGTACCACACTGGCAGGCCACTGGGCCTGACCCGCCAGGCTGTCACAGGTCTGTTTACCTTGCAAGCGGGAAGGGCGGCTCTGCCCTTCCCCTCCTACCACGCCCATGTACCACTGGGTCGCGGGTCTTCCCACCTTGCAGGTGCGGGTGGCGGCTCCGCTCCGCCCCCTCTCCAATTGGGGTCACGCGGTCACCACGCTGGCGAGCTGCTGGGCCTGCTCCAGGCGCTGGCGGCGGCCCGTCTCCTCCCCTCTGGCTCGACGACAAATTGAGGAGACTCGGGTGTCTGTGCCTCACCCCCCTTACCAGGAGACCAACTGTTTATGTTGCCGCTGGCATTGATGAAGTTCTCTCCTCCGCCGCTTTCTGATGACATCAGATCTCTGCCATGTTGGTATCCTATGCGAATGGCAGCATTTCGTTCCCCTTGCCGGGCAACCAAAGCAACGGGTGAGTCCTGACCGGCCCTCCGCGGGCTCCTAGCCCCGGGCCAGGAAGTTCCGGGAGCCAGAACTCGGCCGCTCCGTGCTCGGTGTAAGCTCCTATAAGTGTAGGCTCCAAGAAGCAGTCCCCGCGGGCTCAGTTCCAGGAGCCGGAATTCGGCCGCTTAGTGCTTGGTGTATGCTCTGATAGGAGCAGGGTCCAAGAAGCAGCCTCTGCAGGCTCCGCAGCCCTGGGCCAGGGCGGTTCCGGGACGGTTCCGGGAGCCGGAACTCGGCCGCCCCGTGCTCGGTGTTCGCTCCGATAAGATCAGGTTCTAAGAAGCACCCAGGCACTGAACCCTAGCAATCTGTCTGCAAGCCGCAGGCGAATTGCAGCCTGAAATTACCTGTTCTATGGCTGAATGAGCTGCGGTCAGTCGAAAACAGGTATGGTGACGTCAGCTTTCCAACATGGTGGCTGCTGGCCTCCTCTGTGGTCTGACTGGTGTGGAGAACCGAGATGGACCGCTTCCTTCCCCCGTCTCGAACCCAGAATTCAGCCCTGAGTACGGTGCTTGCACGGCTGGCAGAGACTGCAGCGCTGTATCCCTGCGTGGCTATCTCCTCGTTTCCCAGCGCGCGCTGCAGACTCTAGCCGCGGGGCGATTTGCTGAATAAGCAGTGTTACCCTCCGTGCGACAAACCTCTCGCGTTTGAGTCCCCATAGCCGATCCTCGTGCGATGGAAATCCTTCCTCCAGGTTCCGGAGCACCCCACTATTGCTGGAAATTCCTAACAAGATATCCTTTAGCCGTCCTGACTTGTCATACTCCCACACAGTGAAGCAGCACACGGGGGCAATGCACTCCCCTCGCCGCCATCTTCCCCAAACCCCAACTCCAAGTCTTTTATTTAATTATTTGTTTGTTTGTTTGTTTGTTTTTTACATACATGACAATAGTGGAATGAATGCATTACACTCATTATTACCCATTTACAGCATTATTTTTCGTAACTCTGTATATAAAGTATGTTCACATCAAATTATGCCATTATACACATACTCTCTTTTTTGCATTATAATTCTTAATACACATATATAACACAATTTATCATATCTCTGTTTGTATATAAGGTATGTTGACACCAAATTCAAATTTTTATACATGTATTTTGTATAATGATGACCATCACCTTCCACCATCCTTGCTATTCCCCTTCCCCCTCCCTTTCCCTCCCACCCCTCTTCCCTATCTAGAAATAATCTTCCTCCCATACTCTCCCTCCCTACTCCACTTTGAGTCATCCCCCTTATATCAGAGAAAATATTCGGCATTTGTTTTTTGGGGATTGGCTAACTTCACTTAGCATAATCCTCTCTAACACCATCCATTTACCTGCAAACGCCATGATCTTGTTCTTTTTTTTTAGTGCTGAGTAATATTCCATTGTGTATAAATGCCATATTTTTTAATCCATTCATCCACTGGAGGAATCTAGGTTGGCTCCACAGTTTAGCTATTGTGAATTGTGCTGCTATAAACATTGATGTGGCTGTGTCCCTGTAGTATGCTGTTTTTAGGTCCTTTGGGTATAGTCCGAGAAGAGGAATAGCTGGGTCAAATGGTGGTTCCATTCCCAGATTTCCAAGGAATCTCCATACTGCTTTTCAAATTGGCTGCACTAATTTGCAGTTCCACTAGCAATGTATGAGTGTACCTTTTTCCCCACATCCTTACCAACACTTGTTGTTTGTCTTCATAATAGCTGCCATTCTGACTGGAGTGAGATGGTATCTTAGAGTAGTTTTGTTTTGCTTTCTCTGATTGCTAGAGATGATGAGCATTTTTTCATATATTTGTATATCCTCTTCTGAGAAATGTCTATTCAAGTCCTTGGCCCAAGCCTTTTTGAGTAGGACTCCTCTCTTTATTGATAACAACAGCTTCTTAGTATGACCTGGTGTTAGTTTGCCAAGGCTGCTATAACCAATAACCAGTGGATAAAACAACAGAAGCTTGTTTCCCACCAACTGGGTGTCTGAGGTCAAGGAATTAGCAAGGTGGGTTTCCTGGAGACCTCTCTCTTCAGCTTGCAAGTGGTGATCTTCCCTAACATTTTCGTGGGGTCTTGGCTATATGAGTGTCTGTGTCCTAATCTCCTCCCTCCCTCCCTCCCTCCCTCCCTCTCTTTCTTTCTTTCTCTCTTTCTTTCTTTCTTCTTTCATAACTGCACCAGTTATACTGGATTTTGATCCTTGTTACTTCATTGTAATTCAAATTGTCTGTTTAAACACCCAGTCCCCACATACAGTCACATTATGAGGTACTGCAGGTTAGGACTTCAACATATGAATTTTGGGGGAATACAATTCATGCCATAACAGGTGTTTTCAACAAAAAGACAGCTTATATTTTATTCTTTAGGAAGACAAATTTTGAAGCATGTTGAAGGACTAAGAAGAAAGTTCCCTTCAGAAGAGCTAAGAAACTCAGTTGTCAACTCTTTTGCTTAGGCTCATATAGATATTGTTCTTATTTATTTGACATCACCTCCACTCCTTAACAACTCTTTTTTTTATTTCATTCACAGCCTGAACATCTCTTCCTGTACCAAAATGAATCTTACAGACTAGTATTTAGATACTGGATGGAATAATGGAGTTATTTCACTGGGACTAAAAAGCAAAGAAGTAGATGGTTTTGCAACAGAGATTGAAAAATAAAGCAAAAACACTAAATGGTGGGGCTGTCACATGAGGACAACTTACTGTTGTATACTTGCATCAATTCTCCACCAACTCCTTGTAAAACCTGGGACTAGAATCCTGCAGACCAGGAACTATGGCTGCTGTTGCAGCAGCCTGTACCACACATGTGCCTGACACATGTGGTTGATTAGTAACGTCTGTCTGACTTGCTGATTGCCTAGAAGATGCCAAACCTCCCCACCTACTCTGTCTGCCTCATCAAGTCTCCAGGAGCTATAAGCACAGCCATCTCTGATTCTGAAGGTGGAATGTATTCATTCTCAACAGGTGATCTGTAACAACAAAAGGGTAGATTAAACAGTAAGTCACTTCTTTCACCATTATCTTCTGTGGGGCAGGAGACTTCCGAAGTTAAGCAAAGAGGCTTGAATTTGGCTGCAGGCTCTGCCTGTTCTTCCTGGGGTCTAACTTTGCATGAGTTCCCTGACCATCCAACGGTTATTTTTTTCCTCATCTGCAGAGTGGAAAGCAATAATAGCTCTACCCTGGAAGGTCGTTGTGAGAATTAAGTATGAAAATGCAGGCGCCGCTAGTTGTATGGTCCATGACTAAACAAATATCGTCTATTATCACTATCATACATCTTAGAGGAGGATGGGGTTGAATGTGGAAAAAATAGTTGAGAAATAAGGTTTTGCCTCGCATAAAGTAACTGGAGTTTGGGTCTTAAATTTTCAACTTGATATGCTGCATATAAAATTTAAAATTCTTATTCAGATGTCTCATTCTCCTTTCATAGCTCATCCTTAGTCTATAAATGTGTTTGATATTTCTTTCCCATTTTTTGCCATTTGTTTTCTATTATTATGGAACCATTCTGTCATATGAAAAGTATAAAGGATGATGAGCAAGGATGTACCCATAATACACAATTAAAGCCTAGCCAAAGTTTCTACACATAGTTCTCTAATATGAGTTTTACTTCCAGTCCTTCAGTCTAAAATCCTACAAACCTTTATTTCACCTTAAAATGAAAATTCTGGATGGAGCTTAGCATTTGGACAAAAGTTCCCCCAAACACTATTCCTATTTGATAGCTAGTAAACAGAGAAGGCAATGAATAAGGGAATTAAAAATTTATAGGTAGGCCTGAAACTAAAAACTAAAGTTTTCAAATGTAAACATTTTATACTTGTAGGTGATTATGTATTTATACATGTGGACGTTTTTGCTATGTTGAATTAGATTTTTCCCCAAGGATCCAGCTGAAGTAGAAGACTTGGTGATTTTCCTGAAGACTTGTGATATCCAGTCTTTAGCTTCTGGGGAAAAGGGAGTGATGAGGTGAGAAAACAACATCAAGGCAGCACTTCAAGACACAGTTCAGCCTGGAATCTAGAGGCATGAAACATACACCTTCAGGACTTCCATCTCCCTACCCAAACCATTCACTCCCTGGGCAGGGGTCCACCCTGAGTTTTAGCCATTCTTGTGTTCTTCTCCAGGCCTCCTCCTGCCCAATGACTTTCAAAGTAATATGCATAAAGTGTGCATTTCACTCAAGATTAGTGTTTTAAGGGTACCTGGGATTCTTTTTAATCAGATATAAGATATGCAGACATGGATATGCCTGTCATGATGGAAGAAGTTTTTCATACTTACAGGAACAGGATGAGGCATGCTTCCATGTAGAGCTACAGGGAAGCACTGGAGGCAGAGAGAGTGAGAGGAAGTCTTTATTGAAAATGGTTTTTAGTGTCCACAGAAAGGAACAAGCCAGGAGTGTATGCAGGCTAAGCAAGTATAGATCAACTGGTTTGAACAATTTCAATAGACTCTGGGCGGAGAGCTGTTCCTGTTGCCTGGTGCAGGTTCCTGGGGATGATGGGGGCAGATAGATTGTGGCTCAGAGGATGAGAGCTCCATAAAATGGTAGGGGTTTGGAGTTTGGATTGGTTGGTTTGTGTATGGAAAGTGTGCTCCAAGAAGAATTGAGAGCTATCTTGAGGAATTTGCTAGCCTTGAGAAGGCCAGACCCTACATGGTTAGCAACCCCCCAAGATGTTGAAGCATCCAAAATCCAGAAAAGAAAAAGACATGATTAATACAGTTTGTGAAATGGAGATGGAGGGTCTATTGATAATGTTAATCTTTGGCAGTTATGTTATAAAGCATAAAGTCAAGTCAATCTCTTATTTATATGCCTATTTTGATATTTGACATATAATAGTCACTCAAAAGAGTTTGATCTTCTTCCCTTTACAGCTAAATTTAATAATGATTTTGAATTCCTAGGCACAGAGTAGTTCCTGTGTGAAAGTATATTCATTATAATATAACTTTTCATCAAACCCCAAGCAGTAATATTATTAAATGAATGTCTCTGCACAGGTGGAAACTAGTTTTTTTGGCAGAGTAAGAAAAGGAATGTAGCAGTGGTTTATAGATTTGTCATGGTTGCCACACAAAATATAGAATGCCCAACTCAATTTCAATTTCAGATAAACAACAAAAAAATTAATGAAACTATATCTGAAACATTGCAGGAGACATGTTTAGACTTTGTTGTTTTCTTAAAATTCAAATATAACTGAGCATCTTATACTTTTAGTTGCTAAACCTGACACCTTCATGTGGTGGAAAGAATTCCAAAAATGACTCCCAAGATTTCACACCCTAATCTCCAGAATCTGTGTATGCAGTAGACTACCACTCCCATGGTCATGTTGTCATAGGCAGTTCTGCAGGGCATAGTTTACCTCAAGGTGGGTTTCTATTTTCTAGGGTGCCTAATTTGAGCAAATGAACCTTTGAAAGCAGAGAGCATTCTCTGGTTGGTAGAAAAGGACAGCCAAGAGAGAATAGAAGAGGAAATCAGATTTGGAATGTGAGAAGGACTCCATACTCTATGGCTGACTTTGAAGATGGAGAGAGCCACGTGGGAAGGAATGTAGGCCACTTGAAGGAACTTAGGACAGCTCTTACCCAACAGCTTGCAAGAAAACAAGGATCTCTGCATGAAGATTGCAAAGAATTGAATTCTACCCAAACCACATGACGTAGAAATGGATTCTTTCTCAGAGTCTCCAGATAAGAGCTGAGCCCACCAACACCCTGATTTCTGATTCTTGCACATAGTTCCCAGCTGAGACCTATAAAACTGTGAGATAATATGCATTTTTTTCAATTGCTGTGTTCATGATACTTTCTATTCAGCAAGGGAATATGAGTATTGCTATATACATGAAGTGAATATATATACACTCTATGTATAGTTTTTCTCTAAAACACTACATTTTTTTCAACTTGATTTTCAAAATCTAAGAGGTACAGGGTAGGTCTTATTGCAGGTCTTTGGATTATATTCATCTATATTTAGACAAATTAAATGACTTGACTGAGATCACCTAACTGTGGAACCACAAATAGAAACCAGGCTATGAGTATATTTTCTTAAATCAACAATGTTGAAATAAAAATACCTGGATGGAGCCATAGATATCTGTGAGAACACAGGATTTTTCTGCTCTTTTATTCTTTTCTCTTTTCCTTTACTTTCTGGATATGAAATCACCATTTTGGAGAGTGTTTCCCTTGCTTATACTCCAGAAGAGGTTTTAAAAGAAGGGATTCATAGGGAATTGAAAACTAAAGAGTCAGTTTGAAGGTCCAAAGTTGAAGAGATATATGGTATTAAAAGTCTGTGTAAAACATACCAGTATAATATTTCCAAAATTATTGTCACTTTGGATGCAGAGATAAAAACAAGGCTTTGTATGCACTCTATGAACTCTTATTTAAGTAAATTTCAAAAACACTTGCTCCAATTTTCAATCTATGCTATCATTTGGATCTTAAGTGTTTCCCAAATGTTGTGATAAAGGTTTGGTACCAAGTATGGCACTATTGGGAGATAATGGAACCGTTAAGAAGTGGGGCCTAATGGAGAGTGGTATTTAGGTAATTAAGGGCATATCCTCAAAGGAGATTAGAGGGGACCCCAACCCCTATCTCTTTCAATTTCAGATAAACAACAAAAAATTAATTTAACTATATCTGAAACATTGCAGGAGACATGTTTAGACTTCAAAAAAAGCTTTGTTGTTTTCTCCATGAGGTGAGGCATTTTTCTCTGTCATTCTCCTGCCGTGATGTGCTCCTTCACCAAAACTCCAAAAGCAACAGAGCCAACCTGTCATGGACTAGAAACTTCAAAACTATGAAACAAAAATAAACCTTTTGTCTTTTTATTATGAATTATCTCATGTATTTGTCACAGATATGGGAAGCTGATAACATAATATACATCTGTGCATTGCTGAGGAATAGGTTTGGAAGGAGGTGAGTTGCAACTAATATTATGGACTTTGATGCTTTGAGAATGTAAACCATGATTTCATGGAGAAAGCAGACAGTCTAGAGCCTGTGCTGGCCTAAGAAGGCAAACTGCTCAGACACAATGTAACCTGAGCCATACCAGGTGGCTGTCTGCAAGGGCTACCCCAAGTGTCTCCTTAGAAGGAGGTTCACACCATTTACCTCAAACCAGCTTCCTCTGATTCTATAAACTTTCTTTCATTTCCATGAACTAGTTCATGATCCAGAGGATCAATAGCCCCTTTATTTCTATGTATCCTTTGACCTTGGAGTTGAAAATCATAAGCTCTAGTGGCATCTAAAAGTTGGGTTCAAATCCTAGAAGTAATATTAAGTATGTCTGTGATTTTTAGCAAGTTCCTTAACTGCTTCAAGCCTCAATTTACACATTCAAAAAATTGGAGTAACAAACATATTTGTAGAGTGTTGAGTAAGAATTAAATAATGTATAAAGGAGGTAATCACCAGGCCTGGCAGTTTTGTATTTTTAATAATTGCTGGCCACTGCCTTTATTGATATTATTATTGCTTTTTGTATTGTTATTATCTGTTTATTGACAGGGTTTTTTCTTTCTTTTTTCTTCTATTAGGTTAGGAACAACTTTTGGAGAGCAAGGGCCATATCTCACTTCTATTCATTTCTGTATTTCTTGTGAAGTCTGACACATAAGCCCTCAATAATTGTTTGCTAAATGAATGGAATGATGAATCAGCAATTCTTTAAAGTGTTGAAAAATGTGTTGGATGCTTTTTTAAAAAAGAGAAAGTATGGAATGGGTTAGAGTTAAGGCCAAAAGTTTTTCTTACGCAGATCTGGGAAAATACATTGTCAGCATCCCATGAACTTGGATAAAAGGTGGCATACCTTTCATCACCTTAAGTGTCAGAAAACCAGTTACATTCTATTCTTACTGACCATGTGTGGCAACTGCCCTAACCAATGCCTTACCATCTCTCTGTCCAAAAATCTGTTTCCCTAATTTTATCTCCACCACCAAAGAAAGAAAATTGCTCCCAAATGCATGGCCTTGTGAACATGCCAACATGGTGTTAGTTCATATTTTGCCTGAGGTGTTAGAGCCATGTGGATACACTTGAGCAACAGAAAAGTCAAATGATTCTCAAAGGATTCCAGAAATTGCTTTTGGAAGCACATTTTTTTAAAATTTCCAAATGAATGTGCATAAGAAAAGCCTGCAAGCATGTATTCCCACCTTCAGAGTTAAATTCTCTTTATCTCAATTGCATGCTTGTGAGTTTATTGTTTCCCAATGGTTGGTAAGATGTCCTAAATTATATGTGTGCTATCATACATTTCTACATATTTAAGTGTAATTTTTAAATATTCTACATTTTTTTCCAGTGGAAATACTGCAATTTTCCTAAATCCAAATGTACTCTGTGTGTGTCCTGCATTTTTATCCTCAGAAAGGAAGTGTATTTGTGTGCATGCATACTTGCATGAGTGTGCACATTAATGTGCTTAAAGTCAGAAAATAGTGTTCACAGCGGATGTATCAAAATATTTCACAGTTTACTTTTGATTTCTACATGTAGGTCATATACTTTCTGATCTTCATGTTGGAAAGACTAAATTTATTCTTGAAAAACCAATCACTTACCTATAGGAGTATTTGTTTAACAAATATTTATTGAGCACTGCTGTGCACAGACTGTAGTAGGAATTTCAGAAAAAATGGCCGGGTGCAATGGTGCAGGCCTGTAATCCCAGAAAGCTTGGGAGGCTGAGGCAGGAGGATCCCGAGTCCAAAGCCAACCTCAGCAATGGGTGCTAAGCAACTCAGTGAGACCCTGTCTGTAAAATAAAATACAATAAGGCTGGGAATGTAGCTCAGTGGTGTCCCTGATTTCAATCCTGGTACACTCCTCAAAAATTTTTTTCAGAAAAATGCAAAGGTGTATGGATGACCATGAGTCCCATTTGTAAAATTATCCAAAATTCAAGGGAAGGCAGAAATCATGTGGCCTGGATAGTTTAACAGAAAGTGATTATTTCTGGCTGGAGGAAGCTGGAAAGTCTTCAGGAGGAAGTAAAATTTGAACTCAGTCTTGAAGTATGGGTAGGATGTTGACTGGTGGAATAGGAGAGATATGTTGAAAGAGCATTCCAAGAAAGTAGATCAAGGAAGAATAGAGGGACAAAGCTGGCAGGTCACAAGCATGGCTCAGGGATACTTGCAGACTTGTTGGTCCAGAGTATAGCATTTTTGTTAGTCAACAACAGGAGGAAAATTTGCATTGAATAAGGGTCACTAGGAAAGGACAGGAATGACCATTGTATTAATCAAATCTCATTAGTTTGTTAAGTAACTAAAAATAACAATTAAGGACTTAAGACTCTTCAGAGAAACAAAAAACAAAACAAAACAACTTAAAAGCAAAACCCTCAAGCTTCAGTAAAATAAAGTGGGGAGAGGGCTGCGGTTGTGGCTCAGAGGTAAAGTGCTCACCTAGCATGCATGAGGCACTAGGTTGGGTCCTCAGCACCACATAAAAATAAAATAAAGATATTGTGTCCACCTATAACTAAAAAAAAAAACCCTCAGAGGAGGGGGTTCATTCAGCTTGGAAACACCCTGAGGCAGTTAGGAGAATAAAGACAAGAACAGGATACCTAGAAGAAAGAGTATAACAGAGATTTAATATCTATAGGACTCCAAATCCCCTGTGGTTTCTTTTATTTTCTTTCTTTTGTTTAGTCTACTCCCTTTTAGTATGCAAGTCTTTGCAAATTAAAATTGGAAATAATAACCACAGATATTCCCAACCTCCTATTACTTTATTATCATGATGTCAGTAGCAAAGTTGCCCATCATTCAGCTCTAAGTCAAGAAATACAAGGACTGGGCTCTATTTTAATGGATTTTCAGTCATATGATCACCCTAGTCCAATCATATGCTAATAATAAAGGGACATTATCATTGGTCAGGACTGTTACCTGTCCCCTCTACTTCGTGAAAACTAAAAATTCTGTGTGACTCATAAATCAAAGGTATTTCTGTATATCAGTGACAAATCCTTTGAGATGGAAATGAGGAAAACTATCCCATTCACAATATCCTCAAAAAAAAAAAAGATACTTGGGAATCAACTTAATGAAAGAGATGAAAGATCTATACAATGAAAACTACAGAACTCAAAAGAGAGAAATGAAAGAAGACTTTAGAAGATGGAAAGATCTACCTTGCTCATGGATAGGCAGAATTAATATTATCAAAATGACCATACTACGGAAAGCACTATACAGATTTAATGCGATTATGATCAAAATCCCAATGGCATTCTTCATAGAAATAGAAAAAGCAATCATGAAATTTATCTGAAAAATAAGAGACACAGAATACCTAAAGCAATCCTTAGCAGGAAGAGTGAAGCAAGTGGCATCACTATACCAGGCCTTAAACTATACTACAGAACAATAGTAACAAAAACAGCATGGTACTGGCACCAAAACAGACTGGTAGACCAATGGTACAGAGTAGAGAACACAGAGACTAACCCACAAAATTACAATCATCTTATATTAGACAAAGGTGCCAAAAACATGCATTGGAGAAAAGATAGCCTTTTTAACCAATGGTGCTGGGAAAACTAGAAATCCATATGCAACAAAATGAAATTAAACCCCTATCTCTCACCATACACAAAACTCAACTCAAAGTGGATGAAGGACCTAGGTATTAAACCAGAGACTCTGCATTTAATAGAAAAAAAGTAGGCCCTAATCTTCATCATGTGGGATTAGGCCCCAATTTAAAACTAAGAATCAATAAATGGGAAAAACTCAAACTAAAAAGTTTCTTATCAGCAAAAGAAACAATCTATGAGGTCAATAGACAGCCTACCTCTTGGGAGCAAATTTTTACCCCTCACACATCAGATAGAGCACTAATCTCTAGTGTATATACAGAACTCAAAAGCTAAGCACCAAAAAAAGCAAATAACCCAATCAACAAAAGTGCCAAGGACCTGAACAGACACTTCTTAGAAGAGGATATACAATCAATCAACAAATAAATGAAAAAATGTTCATCATCTCTCTCAATTAGAGAAATGTAAATCAAAACTACTCTAAGACATCATCTCACTCCAGTCAGAATGGCAGCTATTAGGAAGACAAACAACAATAAGTGTTGGTGAGGATGAGGAAGAAAAGCTACACTCATACACTGCTGGTGGGACTGCCAATAGGTGCAGCCAAAATGGAAAGCAGTATGGAGATTCCTTGCAAATCTGGGAATGGAACCACCATTTGACTCAGCTATCCTTCTCCTTGGACTATACCCAAAGGACTTAAAGACAGCATACTACAGGGACACAGCCACATCAATATTTATAGCAGCACAATTCACAATAGCTAAACTGTGGAGCCAACTTAGATGCCCTTCAGTGGATGAATGGTAAAAAAAATGTGGCATATATACACAATGGAATGTTACTCAGCAATAAAAGAGAATAAAATCATGGCATTTGCAAGTAAATGGATGGCGTTGGAGAAGATAATGCTAAGTAAAGTTAGCCAATCCCCAAAAAACAAATGCCAAATGTTTTCTCTGATATAAGGAGGCTGATTCATAGTGGGGTAGGGAGGGGGAGCATAGGAGAAATAGATGAATTCTAGATAGGGAAGAGGGGTGGGAGGGAAAGGGAGGGAGCAGGGAATTAACAAGGATGGTGGAAGGTGATAGACATCATTTTCCAAAGTACATGTATGAAGACTTAAATTGGGTGTCAACATACTTTATATACAAACAGAGAAATGAAAAATTGTGGTATATATGTATAATAAGAATTGTAATGCAAAAAAGTACATGTATGAACAAAAAATAATAAATAAAATGGCAATCCGAATCATAAAAAAATTCTGTGTGAGCAAACTGCCATGATTTGTTACACAATGCTAAAAGTTTTATTCTTTCCTGAGTTAATTCACTCACATATCCATTTTTTGACTTTTATCTTCTAAACAGTAGAACATTAGAACAGTTTTCAATTAAGCAAAGCAGAGATTATAGTGATCTCCAGGACAGACTGGAAATAAAAGAGACAGCCAGGTGGCTAACAGGAAGATTGACAAAGTAAAACAGAATGATGGAAGAGAAAGAAAGCAACGAACTAGAGACTTAGGAGTTTCTACCTCATCAAAGAATAGATAAGACAGAGATTGAAATGAGGAACGGAGGAGTAAAAGATGACTGTGTTTAGCTAGGATGAGAGGTGTGTTAAGGCAATATTATTGAAATTTGGAAAATCAAAATGGAAAGCAGTATGGAGATTCCTTGCAAATCTGGGAATGCATCAGAAAATAACATTCCAGAAATAATGGGTTCGAAGTGATAATGAAACATTTAGCTTAGACCTCTTGTGGGCAGTTGAAGTTTGCTGCTCAGGAGGAAAGTGGAATTTTACTAAGATTATTTGAATGAAGATGCAGGCTGAAGATATGGGAGAAGCCTAAAATTCTATGAAAAAGAATATAGAAAGAGAGAAACAAAGAAAGAACATAGAACATGGGGCAGGAGGTTTTATTTTACAATGCTGGAAATGAAACCCAGAGTCTCACATATGCTAGTCAAGTGCTCTATCATGGACCTGTCCCGGAACCTAGAAATCTTTACCATTTATGATCCTTGTTATAGCTTGAATTTTAGTCCTTACAAATGTGTGTTTGTGTGTGGGTGTGTGTGCACATGTGTGTGTGTATGTGCCTGCACATGCATGTGCATTTTGCTGTGTTCTGCAGATTAGTCTCAAACTTTTGGACTCAAGGGATCCTCCTGCCTCAGCCTCTTATGCAGGGGAACTATAGGGGCATGCCATTGTGCCTAGCTAACAGAAGATATTTTGACATCCCAGACTCTAATGTCTGTAAATGTGAACTTTTTTTGTAAATAGGGCCTTTGCCAATGAAATCATGTTAAAGATAAGGTTCTTAGTGTGGACCTTTAATGCAATATGACTGGTTTATTTACAATAAGAGGGAAATCAGGATGCAGAAAGAAGTTAGCTGTGTAAATATGGAGGCAGACACTGGAGTCATGCTGTCACAAACCAAGCAACACCTGGGACCACTAAAATCTGGAAGCAAGAAGGAAGGCTCCTCCCCCAGAGTCTTCTGAGAGAGTGCTATCCTGCCCACACCTTTATTTCAAATTTCTGGCCTCCAGAACTGTGAGATGATAAATTTCTGCTGTTTTGAGCCACAGTTTATAATAATTGGCTATGGTAGCTCTAGCAAATGCATACAGTCCATCCATAGATTTTTACTCCCTTTAACTCCATCTTTAAAGTTTGCTATTCTTCAGAGAAATCGTTGGGGGTTGGGGGTGGCAATCTGTCTCTAGAGAGTGGATTCTGATCCTTAAGTCAACTTCTTGCCGGCACCCAGCTATCAGTTCTCAGTGCTGTGCATGTGACAGCCTAGATGTCCAGATCTCTCTCTCTCTCTCTCTCTCTCTCTCTCTCTCTCTCTCTCTCTCTCTCAATATTTCTATTTTCCTATACAAAAGTTCAAAGTAAATGAAGTCTTTCTGCTGTCCTTTTCTTTCTACACTCAAATAGAGATTCTGAAAATGATCTGTTTGTTCAAGAAATAGACTGTATGTGCACAATACCATAGACAACTTTTTTGCTAATGTGTAAAGTCCTCACAGTGTACAGACTTGAAGTTCCATTTACCTGAGGGATGTGGCCCCTAGCTCAGTTTCATCAAGTTCCCTTTCAATGAAAGTAAATTAGGGAATAATCTAGGTGCCTTCCCAGTTTCTCTATAGGTTCTGAAAAAGGGCAAAGGGATCCTACTGTTGAGAGGTTAAAAGTCTCCAAGTTTGAAAGAGAGTTTCCATATACATAAATATTTAAGAAAAGAGCCTGTGCTACAGACTCTTTCAGACTCATTCAGAACACTCCACCACCAAGCTACACCCCTTCCTAGCCCATATTTTTGTGAGAAGCCTGAACTAAGAAAATCTGCCAGTTGCATAATTAACCAGTCCTCTGACAGAAGCATCACATGTTTTCAGTAACTTTTGCATGTTCAGGGAATGATCTTATAATAGATTTTGGTCAATGAAGTTCAGATGTAATTGCTTGATATTACTGAGCCTCTCTGTGAATTCCAAAAATTGACCTCTGTGCTGTTGGTTTAGGGTCCAAAATAGTCCCAGCAAAGACTAGGGAGAGTTTTATACAAATTGTTTTTAAATGTCTATGAGCATCCAATATACTGATATGGATACATGCAACATCCAAAATTAATGAGGATTCTGAAGCTAGAACATCTACTTCCTAGGAACAGACATGGCCTTGCCTGGACTTTGCCTACTGTAAACATAAGCTGAAATTCACCACCTTCAAGATGACCACAGCCAAAAGTTCTGGGAATTACTTGAAATAAGGCCCATATGATGATCAAATAAGAATGTTTCCTCTCAGATATATGCATTTTCTTTATGTATGAAGTAATGCTTCTGCATTTCAAGCCTGTGAAAACTGAGTAATGTCCTTGAGGTATTTTCCTTCAGTTTTTTCTCAAGTCCTTGAAGAATTACAAGGTAGGGAGACTTTCTATTGGGTTTTCTGAAAAAAAAAAAAAAGGAAAAGTCTTGCTACCATTCGGAATGACTGAGCATTCTTCTCACTAAGGAAATTTCAGTTAAAGTCCCATTGAATATATTAGCTGTATGTCTTTTGGAAATTATTTCACTGCCACAGGCCACATAATCCTCTTATGTAAAATGATCATTTCTAAGCAGGTTGACTTTTCTGAACAGTTTACTTCTTAGAATGAAAGCCTTTGATAACTACACCAAGACAACAGGAGTCAACTAGGACTATACTGGGGAAATGGGGACAAGTGGTCATCTCCCTCTAAGGAGTTTTGAAACTTCATAAATGTATTGCTCTTAGGTTCACTCTCTGCACTCAAGTCTAGTCCTTGAGATGTTCTTTGTGTTATAAATTTTCCTCTGGGAAGAATATGCCTATTCTGATTTGGGGAATAGTTTAACTTAATGGAAGTGTTAATCTCTCTCTTAGGTGCTGCAGAAATAAATTCTAAGACTTGGTTGCTATTGGAGAATAGTGGGGTTTTTTTTGCTACATCTTATCTGAGCAATACCCAGTTTCAGATGTGTTCTTCTTCCTCAGGGGTTAATATTCAGGTTCTAAGAGGGAATGATTTTATTCCTAAAACCTGGGATCTGGCGATCATGAGCCCGTTCTAATTCTCCGCCATCCAGAGAATGTTATTCAAAATTATTGCATTGAAAACTGTGTGCATGTGCTACTGTCTCTCATTTATAGCAATGATAACCAGGGATCTTGCTATCAGTACACTTGTCATTGGAGGAATTACAGCAGTCTGAGAGCAACCTATCAGACTCTTGCTTATTGAGGGTAGGAGATATAATTTTCAACTTATAACTAACCGATTTCAACAACTTATTACTATATTCATTCATTTAACAACTTATTACATTATTCAACAACTTATTACTATGTTCACTCATTGATTATAAACTACACATCAAATATGATGTAGGATATTTAGTATGAACTAGGAAATAGATAAGTGAAATAAGAGATCAGTCATAATTGAAATAGAAATCTCAACAAAACAGTAAAAGAATACACGTTTTTGTGAGATAGTTCCGATTTTTGTCCTTAGTGCTCTTTTTCTGTTTACTTCACTTCAATGACCTCAGTTCATTAAAACCCAAGGATTTATTTAACCCTGTTGTCAACTAGTTTCACTATGTTTTATAACCCAGAGGAATATGATGAACTATTAATGAATTTTTTATTGGTGTCATTGGATTGACATGCAATGTAGTTACACTAAAGTGACATCATCTATACACAAATCCTTTCTATCCTCTCTTACTGAAAAGAATCCCAACCCCATCCCTATTTTTATCCCCTCTCATTTCTTTCATTTTTTTCCTTGTATCCTTTCACACATACGCTTAGTCCCACACGTGGTGCTGCTCTGTGTCACATATCCATCCAATTCACTCTTTCACACGCTCACTGTTGTGGGCATATTCACATCCCTATCACTCATTCTGCCGGAGTCTCTTGGATGCTGAGTTTCTCACCCTTAAATACACATGACCTCAAGTCTGTAATTTCCTACAGATGTGCTGTGTCCCTGGAGACACATTCTCCCTCCTTTGAGCACATAGCCTTTCTCCAACACAGTCTCACTCTCAAGCACACACCCACATCTGCAGGCACTCAGGCTTTTGTCGCGGCCCCTCCCACACCTCCGGTGTCTCACTGGTGATCAGAGTAGAGACAGGAGACAGGAAGGGCGGGGGAGATACCAGTAAGTCATCTGTCCTCCACCCACGTTTTCTTTTTAATTTGTTTTCTTGAATTTCTTTCTTCCTTTCTGGTGAGCAGAGAGAGAACTTGCTAAGTAGTGTGGTATGGCACTTTCTAAGTGTAGGTGTGGTGCAAAGGATGAATGAGGGGGAGATGGCATTCCAGGGACTCTTAACAGTGATGCCATTGGAGGGGAGAGAGAAACATTTCAGTGTTCTGAAAGAGAAGGACCTGTCTCTTTAAACAGATGCCTTTCTAAGAATTCTTAACACTAGGGATATTTTGTGGAGGTCAGGCATTGTATCTCTACAAAACAAATTGGATCTCTAGAAGAGATCATATAACATATTAAATTATAAATGATTACTGAGTATTCATCTACATTAGGGGTTGGCAAACTTTTTCTGGAAAGGGTCAGAGAGTAAGTATTTTAGACTCTGAAGACTCTGTGTTCTCCAATGCAATTACTTAAGTTGGCTATTATAGTGTAAAACAGCCACATACCATACATAGATTATTAGATGGGGCTGAAATCTCATGAAACTTTTTTTTTGAAAACAGGCAGTGGGCTGGATTTGGACCAGGGTCCGTAGTTTGCAGACTCTTGATCTATCTAAATAATATCATGTTTCCCTGTATTTTTTTTCTTTTGGCCACCATCTAACTTAAAAATGGATACATAAATATTTGTCATAATGGAAGAACATTCTGCTATCATTATAACTGATTAGAACAAATAAATAAAAAAATTAGTTTTTATGTTTTTGTCTGTGCACCAGCATAATTTCATCTGAGTGTCTAATATATACATATATTAGTTTTATATTAGTGGCCTTAGAGCCATGCTAAAGAGATGAGATCGTTTTCTAAAGAAGTGACTATCTCATATCACCGGAACAGATAAATAATATATTGAACTATGAGCCCCAATTAAATTTTGGTCAGAATCAGGGTTTTGCTTCTTAGGTGGGCAACTCTCTGCAAGATATTCCTGGTGCCATAGAGGACAACATACTACAGAGTTGAGCCCCAGGGCAGAGGAGTTGGTGTGTTGTGAGTGAGGACTTGCTAGTGTGCATGTCCAAAGAGGGGCATACACACAATGAGAATTGGGATTTAGGGATAATATAAGTGCACAGGGTATCGGGTGGGAGTAGAAAGATAGTATGCACCAAAGTTGCAGTTAAGGAACACTTAAGGGATTTGTTCTGACTCCAGCAATAGAGGTTTTATTTATTTTTTATTTTTATTTTTTTGTGCACCAGGATAATTTCATCTGAGTTTCTAGTTCTTGAGTCAACTAGTTAGAGGGTAGAGAGATGGACACTAGAAAACAAAAGTCATGGAGATATTCCATTTTGGTAGTTGCAGATCTTTAGGTTGTATTCTTTATTCAATTTTCTTTGCTCTTGAAATGCTATTAAATTTGGCAATGCTTTATGAATAATAGAATACAATGAGGGTGTTTTAAAAAAGATTTATGCTTAATGACATTTACACAGTATATTGTGAAAGGAAAGAGAAAAGCAGATTTGCAAAGATGCTTTTGAAGGAAAATCTTACAATTGTGTGTATGTGTGCATGTGCATGTGCATATGTGTTCTATGGATAGGACATATATTCACATTTGCCTAGAAAAAGTTTCTACAAATATGTATAAGTTTTAAACAGTGATCATCTCTGAGCTGCATGGGACTACCTAGTTACTCCTTTTCTTTCTCTTTTAAAATTTTCTTTAGTTGTAGTCAGACACAATATCTTTATTTTATTTTATTTATTTATTTTTATGTGGTGCCAAGGATCGAATGTGCTAGGCTAGTGCTCTACCACTAAGCCACAATCCCAGTCCAGTTACTCTATTTTCTCCCTAAGCATTTCTCTCTCTCTCTCTCTCTCTCTCTCTCTCTCTCTCTCTCTCTCTTCCCTCCCTCCCTCCCTCCCTCCCTCCCTTCCTTCCTCTCTCCCTCACTTTTTTTCTTTCTCTTCTGCAATGTGGGCAGGTATTAGACTTATAGTTCAAAAGGGCAATGAGGAGATTTCTGCTTAAAATGATTATTAAAAGTTTAATAGTCATGACCCTACCTCTTTTTTTTTTAGAGAGAGAGAGAGAGAGAATTTTCTTAATATTTATTTATTTATTTATTCTTTAGTTTTTGGTGGACACAACATCTTTGTTTGTATGTGGTGCTGAGGATGGAACCTGGGCTGCATGCATGCCAGGTGAGCGCTCTACCACTTGAGCCACATCCCCAGCCCATGACCCTACCTCTTAAAGGAGGAATCCAGATGTAGAGATTGGAGAAGAGAAACTTCTATTCTTTACCCTATCACATCCTCTTTACCCTTTTTCACATGGATTGTTCAGAAAACTGCTCATTTCCACTCCTGACACAAGACGAATATTTTTTTGTCAAGCAAAGGAATAACTTTGTCCACATGATAAACATGGCCTATGGGTGAACTGTCATATTATGGAGGAAAACATAAATATTGGAAGCAGTGTTCTACACAATTTTAGGCAAATTCCCTAAACTTTCTGAAAACTTGCCTCCTTTATTTCTGAAATAAAATTAATAATTCAAATTTTACAACTGTGTACAGATTAAATGTCAATTTACTGAAAATATCTAGCAGAGCCTAATGTATGGCAAGTGCTAAGAAAAAAAAAAGCGAACTTCCCTTTTTACTGTTTCATTTTCCTCTAGCCACAGCTTTCTTAACTGAGAATGAACTGGGTTATACTGTCATCTTCAATAAGTCCCACTGTATATTCTTCCTCAAATCCCAAGCCATTTACTTTCTCTCTTTTGCTCTAAGAAGGCAAATATCCAGATGTCAAGAATATACTGGAGTAGGAAACAGATGGTAATCCAGTCTGTGCTTTGAATGGCCAATATAATTTTATTTAAAAATGAAACTCTAAAAACAATTATTGAAATAATCCAATTACACTTGATAATATCATGTTTAAAAAGGAAATCCAATTCAGGCAGGTTTTATTTTAAACCAGAGGAGTTGGCTTACTGTGTGTAATGTCATTTCCCCTTATTCTCATTTCCCACTGAATTACCACCCTCTGGCCTTGCCTTCCTACACCCAAAATACTACCAACATTTACACAGGATTCAGTTTCTTCTCATGAATGGAAGAGTGCCATGGTAACATGTATATTCCTTGATTTTTAGTTCTTTACACATAACTGTGCATTGGCATGTTTTACCTCCTAACCAGGGGTATTGGGATTTGGGGATGGGGGATCCTGGGGATTGAACCCAAGGATGCTTAACCACTGAGCCACATCCTCAGCCCTTTCTTTATATTTTATTACAGACGGGGTCTCATTGAATTGCTAAGTGCCTGGCTAAGTTGCTGAGACTGGCTTTGAACTTGTGATCCTGCTGCCTCAGCCTCCTGAGCCTCTGGGAGTGCACCACTGCCTGGCTGGTATTGGGATTTTAATTGTAGACATAGGTATCGTTAGTCAGCTTTCTGTTGCCTTGACCAAATAAATACCTGAATAGAAGAACTTAAAGGAGGAAAATTTATTTGGGGCTTATGGTTTCAGAGGTTCGGTTCTTGGTCCGCCAACTTCATTTCTGTGGGTGTAAGATGAGGCCAACATCATGGCAGAAAGGCATGGCAGCCTATGGCAGACAGGAGAGAAAGACCAAGGAGCCAGAGGTAAAATGTAATCCCCAAGGGCACATCCCTGCCTAGAGTTATCACCCTGTAAATACATTCCAGTTATTAATCCATCAAATGGATTAATCCAATGAGGTAACAGCTCTTATAATCTAACCATTTCATCTCTAAACATTATTGAATTGGACATTTAAATGCATGAGCTTTTCAGGGATACTTCATATCCAAACCATAACAGTATTAACATTGATTGTATGATTTTTTTTTTTTTTCACATCTAGGGGAAGCAGTCTCAAACTCAACTCCAGGCTAGTTTATAAACTTTTCCTAGACTCTTCTCCATATATTTTCTCTTCTCGTAGTATCATATTCCATGCCATCACCCAGTTATGAAGCTGGGCATTGTTCTTTCTTCCTCCTTTGCTTTTCCCCGTCTCCAAATAATCATTGAGTCCTCTCATCCCTGTCACCAATGCCTAATTCAGGCCCTGGTAACTGCAAGATAAGGTTCCCAACTGTTATCTTTGCTTCTAGCCTTTTTTGACCCTTAATCTATTCTCCATCCATTCTGTTACCAAATGCAAATTTGATGCTGACGTTTATTTACAAAGACCTATAAGATAAATCTCAATTTTCCTAATGCTATATTCATGAACCTTTGTAGTCTTGGGTCTGGATACATCTCCTACCATTTTCTGCTTCCTACGTTCCATTCCAACGGCACTAAACTGATTCCAAATCTCTACATACAACATGGCTGTCTCACGAACTCAGCTTTTGGCTTATGCCTACTTCTTCAAAATGCATTTTTTTTCCTCCTAATTGTCTAACTTCTACTTGTTCTTTAAGATATAATTCAAGTATGACAATTCTGTGAAGTTTTTCCAAGCTCTCCCAAATAGATGAATTCCATCTTTTGGTCTGCTTTCTTACGTAACTTTTTCATTACACTCATCAAGTTGAATTATTTATGAATTTGTATTTTAAATGGCTCTATTAGCTCTTGGAGAGAAGCTACCTCATTTTATTGTGTCTCTGAAGTCTATGTCACAGAAACTGACAGACTATAGACAATAACAGATGTTTGATAAGTAAATTAATTAATAAATGAATTAATTCATGGACATGAGATTCATTATCTATTGCTTCATAACAATTATATCAAACTTAGAAGGATAACAAACATTTGGTACCTCACACAGTTTCTGAGAGAATTTTCAGAGCAGTTTAGGTGGGGGATGCTTCAAAGTCTCATTATAGCCAAGCTGTAACCTGGGGCTTCAGTCATCTAAATGAGGCTGGAGGCTTTAGTTCATTTCCAGAAGGGTACTCGTGAAAGGGCAGTTGGCTTTCCCCAGAGTGAGTGATCAGAGAGACCTGGAAAGTGGAATCAAGATGAAGTCACAGTGTTTGTTATGACTTAATTTCAAATGTGACATATAATCATGTCTGCTGGTGGGAAGTTGGCTACACAAGGGTGTGTATATCAGAAAGTGAGGATCTTTGGGGGTCATCTTGGAGGTTGGTTAGCACTGGAAGCAGGTATTCTTAATGTTCCTAAAGTAATGTCCTCTTTCACTTCTTTGTTTTCTTTTTTCTTTTTGGGGGGTAACTGGGACTGAACCTAGGGGTGCTTAACCACTGAGCTACACCCCTAGATTTTTTTTTCTTTTGAGACAGGGTTTTACTAAGTTTCTGAGGCTGGTTTTGAATTTGTAATCCTCCTGCCTCAGTCTCCTGAGCACCTGGGATTATAGGATTGTGCTCTATACTTGGCTCTTTCACCTATTTCAAAGGCCATTTCTAGACAAAATCTTCAAACAGGAAAAAAAAAAGTGACTCTTACATAGTCTTGGGAATGCCTCTGTAATTCCTGGAAACTGTCTATTTTGTAATTAATGAAAAAGAGAAAGAGAAGAGAGATATTTTTGTTGAGAGGAATTAGAAGAGAGTGAGACACATTTCTATTGACATTATTGATTCCACAGCACTGACCAAATTATATTATTTGCCCAATAATAAGAGGTGCATTATTACTGATTCTCATTTTTTGGGAGATACCAGGATTAATCCCAGGGAGGCTTAAATACTGAACCACATCCCTGATCCTTTTTGATTTAATTTTATTTATTTATTTTGAGACAGGGTCTTACTAAGTTGCTTAGGGCCTCACTAAATTGCTAAGGTTGGTCTTGAATTTATGCTCCTCTTGTCTCAGCTTCCCGGTTGATGGGATTACAGGTTTGTGCCAGCCAACACACTTGGCTTGCATTATTACTCATTCTAAAGACTCACACTCTTGATATTGATGCATTTTCCCCATTGGGTGGTCATCAGACTGATAGTCCAAGAATCCCTTGAAAGCAAGAACAGATAAATAATGGCGTACTTCGTGAAATTAGGTTGACTGCCATAGACAGGAGATTGGGCCAACAATGGACATATCAACACCAACAAAAATAGTTCAGTGGGTTTCTAAATAAATGGTGCTCAATTCAGGGCCAGAAAGGAATTTCATCAGGAGCAGCCAGTGGATACCACTTACAACATGCTTTATTGACAGCAGTTCTCCTAGCCAGGTTCCCTAGCTTTTATGCTTGCTTAAAATATGAATTTACCTCATTCAGATATATAACTATAAAGTAAAGAGTGGATATGTTTTCCTAAAGGAAGATGAAGATGCACCTACCCTTGGACAACTAGCCCTTCCCTCCCTTCACTTCCTTCCCTCCTTCCCTCCCTCCTTTCTTTCTTTTCTTCAATAGCATCTAACTGCAGTTTTACTGTATACAATAAGCCTTCTTTGTCCACTGGACTTTCCCTTTCCCTTTTAGACTTATCATTATCTCTCTAGCTCCTTCCTTCGTATCTCTTAATTTTATCACTCAACTAAATTTTCTTATACTAAGATAATACATGCCTTCAATTGCATATGGGTGAAAATTCCCATGTCTGAAGGTACGTATAAATGTCTCAAATTTATTTTCTTTTTCTGAACAATCCTCGATTGTTCAGATTCAATTTGTGTTGTCAGAAAGTTTTCCTCTGATCTCAAAAACCACCAGTCACTGGGAGAGTGAAATTGATCAAAATATGAACTTGATCAAAAGACATTTTTAAGAATATTTGACAATGGGTGATTCTTTTCAGTGGGTTTACATAGTTTCTTCACATGTGCTTTGTTCTCTTCCACCATAAGATTCATTTATGAACATTACAAAGGCACTAGGAAAACAAAGATGATAAAGTACAGTTTTTTTTCTAATTATGGAATATCTCTTTCCTTTTCTTTCTTCTCCCACAACTCTTTTAAATATGGTTTTTGCCATTTGCTTTCAAGACCCATCAGAAATAAATGTATCAGAACAAATATCATTTAAAAGTGTTAACTTTTAAAAATCTAACATGCTTTTGATGCCTAGAAAAGCCACAAGCCTCTCACTGACCCCTGAAATTAATCTTCTTTCATACCTTCCAAAGGTTACCTTATAGGTTCCTTTCTCCCTTGCTGGATACTTATTTCTCTTGCCTCACATTTCTAACAAGGGGTGGCAATCTCTCTTCCAGGAAAAAGGATATTTTTCCATTCAGTTGCTTTCTCCATTCCTCACTATCTTCTCTCCACAGGAGCAATAACTTTCCAGGTTGGGAAATTTGGTGAAAGGATGACAGTCTGGAGCCACTTAGGGTCTACAACAGTTCTTATCAATTTCTGCTCTCTTCAGGCAATGAGCCTAGCACAAGGAGCACCTCTTTTTAGACTGACTGGGTAGAAGATATGAACAGACATCTACTTTTAAAGTGGATTGCTTGTTTTCTTACTGTTGGGTTTTTAATGTTCTTTGAATATTTTGTATAAAAATCATTTATCAGATGTGTTTTCTGTAAATATTTTCTTTCAGTCTATTCCTTCTCTTTTTATACAATTAACAGAGTCTTTCATGGTGCAAAAGTTTTTAATTTTAATATAGTCCAACATATCAATTTTGTTTTTTATGGATGATGCTTTTAGTGTTGTATCTGAAAGCTCATTGATAAATCCAAGATCACCTCTATTTTCTCCTATGTTCTATAAGTTGTATAGTTTGCATTTTTATTTGGGTATAGTCCTTTCGATTTATTTTTTGTGAAAGGTGTAAGACTGTGTTTAGATTCTTTTAAACATATGGATGTTCAGTTGTTTCAGCATCATTTGTTGAGAAGACTAGTCTATCTCTTAGGATTGCCTTTGCTCCTTTGGGAGCGGTCACTTGAGTATAATTGGGTGGGTCTATTTATGGGCCCTCCATTCAGACACATGGATATATTTGTCTACTCTTTCAGCAATATCAATCACACTGTTTTGATTATTGTAAAGTCTTATGGTCAGGTAGTTTTAAGTCATCAACTTTGTTCTTCAATATTGAATTGCTATTTGGGGTGTTTTACATTTTCATATAAACTTAAGAATAAGTTTGTCAATCCTCACACAATAAGTTACTGTAATTTTGGTTGGAATTTCATTGAATCTACAGATAATAACTGGGAAGAACTGATGTTTTTGCAATAGAGTCTTTCCATCCATAAATACAGATTTATTTAGATTTTCTTTGATTTTTTCAGTAGATTTTTGTAGTTTTCCTCATATAAATACTTAACATTTTCTTAGATTGATATTGCATTTATTAATAATAATATAAATTTTGTGGTTTTTTACATTCCAAATTCCAACTGCTCATTTCCAGTATACAGGAAATAATTTACTTTTGTATATCAAGTCTGTATCCTGAAAATTTGCTGTAATTGCTTATTAGTTCCAGGGTTTGTTTGTTGTTTTGTTCAATTTTTTGAAATTTTCTACATATACAGGCATTTCAGCTTTGAGCAGGCAATTTTGTATTTGTTATCAATCTGTAAACTTTTTATTTCCATCTCAGCTTATTGGATTAACTCAGACTTCTAGCAAATGCTAAATAAAAGTGGTGAGAGGGATCATCCTTGTCAAGTTCCCATTCTTAGGAGAAGAGCATCCAATTATTCACCATTAAATATATTTCAAACCATAGGGTTTTTCCGCCCATAAATGTTTCCATCAAATTGAAGAGGTTGCCTTTATTTCTAGTTCTCTGGGAGCTTTAGGTTTTTGTTTTTGCAAATCATGACTGCATGTTGGATTTTGCCAAATGCTTTTTCTGCATCTGTTGATATGATCAGGTGAATTTCTTCTTTGGTCTACCAACGTGATGGATGTATTAATTATTTTTTGAAGGTTGAACCAGCCTATACGGGGGATAATTCTTATTCCATTGTAGTATATAACTCTTTTGTATTGCCAGAGTTAATGTTTTATTGAAGCTCCTGCATCTACTATGAGAGATATTGATCTCTAGTTTTCTTTCCTTATAATGTTTTAATCTGGTTTTGGTTATTTGGGTAATGCTGACCTCATAGAATGAGTTAGTAAGTATTCCCTCAGTATTTTTTTTTCTAAGTCAGATTGTAGCAAGTTGATATCATTTGTTTCTTGAATGGTTGGCAAAATAAACCAATGGAACCATCTGGGCTTGATGTTTTCTGGTTTGGAAGGCAATTGATTATTGATTCAATTTTGTAAAGACACAAACCTGTTGAAATTATATATTTTGTGGATAGTCTTTGAGTTATCATTTGGGGGCATATAGTCAGTCATAATATTCCTTTATTTTACTTTTAAAGTCCATGCACTAGCTAGTGATAGTACCTTTTTCATTTCCGACATTAGTAATATATGTCTTCTCTCTCTTCCACTCTCTCTATTTTTTGTTTTGTTTTTTGCTTTTATGAGCCTGGCAAAAAGCTTCACTTTTCAGAGAACGAGCGTTTGGTTTCCTTGATTGTTCTCTGTTATTTTCCTGTTTTTCAAAGTGGTTCATTTTTTTCTCGATTTTTGTTATTCCTTCTGTTTATTTTGTATTTAATTTGCTCACATTCTAGTTCCCCCATGTGAAAGTTTAGTTATTGATTTTTAACTTCCTTTCTTTCCTAATATATGAATTTAATTGTGTAAGTTTTCCTCTAAACACTGTTTTCACTGCATCCCACAAATTTTAATAGGTTGAATTTTAATTTTGCTACTTTGAAAATTTTTAAATAGTTTTCTTGAAGCTTATTCTTTTTTATTTAGAAGTGCATGGTTAATCTTAAATTTCCTTACTTATGTCTCTGATATTGATTTCTAGTTTAATTACGCTGAGGTTTGAGAGCATAATTTGCATGATGTCTACAATTTTAAATTTGTTAAATTTTGTTTTGTGGCCCAGAGTGTATCTATCATGGTGACAATTCCATGTGAACTTGAGAAGAATGTGTATTTTGCTGTTGTTGGTAGAGTATTCTACAAATGTCAATTAGACTGAATTAGTTGATGATGCTGTTCAGTTAAACTATGGCTTTATGAATTTTCTGCCTACTAAATGTCAGTTACCAATAGAAATCTACAATCATAATGGTGGTTTTATATATGTTTTTTTTTTTGCACTTCTATCAGTTTTTGCCTCCTGTATTTTCATGCTTTTTTTGGTGTCTACACACTAAGAATTGCTATATCTTCTTGGTACAGTAATCCTTTATCTTTATGTAATGCCCCTCTTTATTCCTGATACTTTTCCTTTCTGTGAAATTGGCTTTGTCAGAAATGAATGGGCCTAATCCAGTTGTCTTTGATTAGTGCTAACATTATTTATCTTTAATCAATCAATAACTTTATACTTTAGGTAGATTTCTTGTTGACAACATATAGTTGAGTCTTAATTTTTTAATTCATCCTGGCAATCTATGACTCATAATTGGTATATTATAACAATTGATAATTGGTATATATCCATTCATATTTAGTGATTGTCAATACAGTTGTATTATTACACCATATATGTAACCATATTCTATTCATTGCCTTTTGTCTTTGTCCCATCCTCTACCTTTTATCTTGTCTTCCACTCCTTTACTTACCAACTCTGTTTTTTTTTGTAATATTTATTTTTTAGTTGTAGTTGGACACAATACCTTTATTTTACTTATTTATTTTTATGTGGTGCTGAGGATTGAACCCAGGGTCTGGCACGTGCAAGGCGATCGCTGTACGGCTGAGCCACAACCCCAGCCCACGAACTCTGGTTTTAAGCGAGCATTTATGTGCTTTTATTTTCTTTCCTTTCCTAGGGTATTATATCTTTCCTTTCCTAGGGTGTTATATCTTTGTAAAAATTTTTGTGTGCAGTTGCATTAGAGTTCACAATATATATTTACATTTAACTCAAATGCATCTTCAGAAAATGCTATCCTGCTACATTCATTGTGCTAGTACCTAACAGTATTCTCATTTTTCCCTTCTGTTGTTTATAAAATTATTGTTATTCATTTCATTGGTCTATGTCCAATATCTATTAAATACATTTATATTTTGTGCATATTGTTATCTGTTAGATCAAATAAGAAGTTTTTAAATAAAATATTTTATTTTATGCAGGTGCTGTGATGCATGTTTGTAATTCTAGCAATTCAGGAAGCTGAGGCACGAGAATCATGAGTTTAAGTCCAGTCTCAGAAACTTAGTTAGTCTCTGTCTCAAAATAGAAATAAAAAATATTGGAGTGCAGTTCAATGGTAAAAGCATCCATGGATTTTATCCCCAGTGCTGCAAACAAAACAACAGGATTTTGTTTTATCTTCATTTGTTTCTTCTGTATTATTCTTTCTTTATTATATAGACCCATGTTTCAGAGCCATATCTTTTTTCTCACTGAATTTTTTTTAACATTTATTGCCATTTTTGTTTGAGAAATTCTTTAATTTGACTTCATTTTTGAAGGATAATTTCACTAGATACAGAATTCTGGATGATTTCCCCCCCACCCCCATCCCATGCTTTGTTTCACTTTATGCTCTTCTTGTTTGCATGTTTTCTAAAGAGACATTTAATGTGTTTCTTATACTTATTCCTCTGCAAGGTTTTACTTTTCCTCTGGCTTATTTCAAGATTTTATTTATTTATTTTTATTTTTTGCAGTTTGGATATGATATGCCTATAGGAATTTAAAGTACTTGATATCTTTACTAATTTTGTTAGTCTGTTACTGATTTTGGAAAACTCCCAAGCCATTATTACTTCAAATATTTCTTCTGTTATTTTTTTCTTTCTTCACCTATTGATATTCAATTATGAATATTTGCAGATTTTGTAATTTACTCAAAATTCTTGGGTATTCTGTTTCATCATTTCCATGATTTTTTGTCTTTGAGTTTTTTACATTTCCGTTTCAGCAGTACATATTGATGTGTTTTAAAGCTTACAGATTCTTTTCCTAGCTGGGTTCAGTCCACTGATAAGCACATAATGCATTCTTCATTTGTATTACAGTGTTTTAATTTATAGAACTTTTCTTTTGATTCTTTCTGTGAATTTCAGTCTTCCTATTTATGTTATACTTGCATGTGTACATTTTGTCTACAGTTTCTATTAAAGCCCTTAACTTATTATTTTAAACTCATGATCTGATGATTCAAAAATTTCAGTTGTATTTAATCTCATTTGTATTTTCATATTGTGGTTTTTTGCCATTAACATACCTTATATTTTTTGTTAAAAACTGTACATAATGTATGTAGTACAAGGAAGAGTAGTAACGTGAAATTTTGTTTTTCTTGTTAGGAAGTTATTCTGTGTGGGTTTTTTCTGTAGTCTAGTATCAGAGGCTCAAATATATAATGTCATTGTTTTTCTCTCCCGTGTTGACTTGTTTGTTCCTAGTGACTTTTAACATAGGGTTTAAGGCTTGTGATTCTCTGATATAATCCTTATTCTTATAGTGGTGGGGCATGGAAACTGGAAACCATTCTATAGCTCTCTGGTTAGGTCTCAATCTTTTAGTCAATCTTAACTGGCTATTTCTTCCCCCCATCGTGGAAGGCTAGAGGAAGCTGGGGTTGGACATTTTTCTTTTCTAAGTTATATACACACCTTGGTTAAAAAAAAATTAGTTATGCTCTAGTAAAATAGAGCTTTCACTGCCTAATGGTTTTCCCTTAAGGGAAGCCAGTTTTCAAGGAAATCTGAGGAATCTGGTCCTATTTCAAAACAGCTCCTTTTTCTTTTTGCCCTGCAAAAAGGAAAATAAAATTTTGCCTAGGTCTTCACTGTGGTAACATGGTAGAGCTCTTGGAGATAAAATTCATAAAAGTGTGCCCACACAAGACTGGGCCCCCCAGAGTTTCTAATGGTCATCCTATTCTACACTAAGCCTCCAGAAATTCATCAACTACAGTTTCAAGTGTTTCTATCACAATGGATCTTGCTGTGAGAACTTTGTTTCCAGGTTTCTACTCTATATACACTTAATCTACTTATCTGTCTCTTGCAGCTGTTACTGTCCTGATGGATCTAGGAAGAATTCTTAATTTTTCAGCTTGTTCGTATTTTTTTTTCTTGTGAAGAGGATGGGAATCGTTATGGTTTAGATATGGGGTGTACCCCAAAAGCTCAGGTTTGAGAAAATGCAAGAATGTTTAGGGGTGAAAGGATTAAGTTATGAGTGATGTAATCTAATAATTGTATTAATCCACTGATATGAGTTAAGGGGTGGTACCTACAGGCAGGTAGGGTCCTAGAGAAAATAGGTCAGTGGAGATGTGCCTTTGGGGTTTATATATTGTTCCTGGTACTTGGCACTGTCACTTCTCCCCTGCTTCCTGGTTGCCATGTCCTGAGCACTTTCCTCTGCTATGCCCTCTGCCTCACCTTGGGCCTAGAGCTATGTAGATGGCCAACCATGGACTGAACCTTGGAAAACATGAGCCAAAATTAGCTTTTCCTCTTCTAAGTTGCTTTTGTCAGGTATATTGGTCACAAAGATGCAAAGCTGACTTAAAAAGAAATGATGACTTCTGTTACAGTTTGTCTTAAATGTCCTCCAAAGGTCATGTGCTAAATGCTCTGTTGCTGGCCTGTGGCACTATTGGGAGGGTAGAACCTTTAGTGGGAGGAAGTTAGGTCACTGGGGGCAAACTATTGAAAGGAATATTGGAACCTTGATTTCTTCCTCTTTATTTCTTTGCTTTTTGGTCACCATGAGGTGAGCAGCAACGCCATTCACTTACCATAATGATATCTGCCTCACCACGGTCCCAGAAGCAATGGAGTCAACTGAATATAAACCAAAACCTCTGAAACCTTAAGCCAAAATAAATCTTTTCTATTTAAGTTGATTTTCTCAAGTGTTTGGACACAGCAACAGAAAAATGACTGACACACCTTCTAACATCCTTATGTTTTGGAATGGAAAGGGAACTTCAATTACTTAACATTTTTGTATTTCCTCATCTACAAAATGAGAATAATCATAATATCTACCTAATAGGCTGATGTAAGGTTTAAATAAGTGATATATAGTGATTGGAACAGAGCTTGGCATGTAGTAAATTCACAATATTATTATTATTAAGGGGAATGAAAGCAGGGGCCAGGTCTGTCTTATCCTTTGTTGCTTCCCAGATGTATAGCACTTAGTAGACCATAAGTGATTATTAACTAATAAATGATCTTGAAGTCAGACTAAAGCATTAGTAATCTCTACCTATCACAAGCAAGTGGGGGCGATATAATAAATATGGAGAGATGGCATAGCTTCTACATCCACTCATTAGGAATAAAAGACTGATAAGTGACTAAAGAGACATTATAATACCATTTTGCCATTTTATATTTTCATAAATTTAATAGAATATATAATAGAGGTGTGAATTGACTGTCAACCCTTTTCATAGGATAGTGACTTCCATTAATAGCACTGTCATAGGTTCCTGTGGGATCATTGGTTTGGTCTTTTTTGTGCATATATGTGATACTGGGGTTTGAACCCAAGGCCTCACATATGCTAGATAAGGATTCTGCCTCTGAGCTATAACTGCAGCTCTTTTTATTTTGAGACAGGTTCTCTCTAAGTTGTCCAGGTTAGCCTGGAACTTAATGATCTTCCCACCTCAACCTCCCAAGTATCTGGGATTACAGGTGTGGGCCACCACACCCAGCTATGGTTTACTCTACTTGTCTTGTTGAATACTTTGTATCAGTTCTAAAACAGAGACCATTACATCCTTACATGTATATTGTGTCAGTCTAGGAAATTATGAACATGACAGGGAAAACATCCAGGATTTCTTATCTGAATTTCACCATGTTAGAAGAACACTTTATTGTATTGAAAATGGTATCTCACCATTTCAATACCAATCATATATTTTTTGGCATTACTCCATCTAGTGGCTAAAATCAGAAGTAGTTAAATTCGGTTCTTTTCCTTTCTTGCCCCTCTAAACTTTTGTCTAAGTTTTTTTTTAAAACATGCATTTATGTCATACAGTCCTCTCCAGGGCTTCCACCTTTCATAAATGGAAAGAGTTGTCTAAAGTTGTAGATCTTTGATTTTACAATTTTTGACCTTTTTATGGCAGGCATAAATAAAATCTTTTTTTTTCTTTAAATAGTAGAATTTGTTTCTGTCAAATTTCCCTTAAAATTTCTATCCTTGATGGATATTGGAAAGATAAACTAGAAAAAAAAAGCATTAGCACTTATTCAGCATCTCATTCCATTCTCTTAATCATACTGTTTTATGTTCTAGAAAATATTTAGGGTAGTTTACAAAGTTTTGTAAGCTTCAGACAGATTTTAGGTAGTAAATAAAAGGAAAAGTAGAAAGAAAACTAAGGGTATAACACGGGGGTTAAGACACAAGGTAATTGATGAAGATGGATGCACTTGCTATAAAGGATACAAAATGAAGTATCCAGTAGGAACTCCTGAAAGGGAAGTAGTCATGAACTTCATAATTGTCTATTAGAATAAAACAAACCCAAATACTCTGAAGAAGCACAATCATTAAAAATGTTTATAAGAAGCTGAAGTGAAATGTCTGCCCAAGAAACACGAAGATCATCAAATGTGGTTTGGTGAATCACACCTCTATCAGCACTCAACATCAACACAGGCCATCGGTCTGTCTTTTATGACACCTCTCACCATCATCATTGGTATCACATGAAAATGAAATTCAGTTCATGTAGTTTGGTTGGAAGTCATAGTGATAAAACTCAGGATCATGTGTTCTGGCTGTTTTCCTACTTTATAGTAAGCAGAGAAATGATCCAGTCTATATTTTTAAGAGTATCTATCCTGAAAATTGCTTTTCTCTACAATTGCTCATTGATTACATGACAATGAGCTGAGATCAACAGCAGTGCCCAGTGCCCATGACGACCTAGGGTTCTTTGCATTCCCTGACTAATATGCATTTCCCTGTTTCACCCCAATTTAGACCCTAGTCTACTTCACCACTGTTGCATTAGCTTTCTCATATATATCTTCACTTCCAAACTGTTTCACATGTTCCCACTAATTAACCTTACACTGTTTCCCTGTATCATGTCACTGTTTATGATGCTTATGTGGTTTACCTATTGCTTGAATAAAAGAAATCATAGAAATCTCACCGTAGACTCGCCATTACAAACCTGTCACACGTCCTTGAACAAACATTTAAATCATCTCTGACTACATGCCATGTTGAATTTTTTTTTTTTTTAGTATCCCAATTTTATTTACCCCCTCTTACACCATTATGGTCTACAGAAAGCCTATCATGCCTCCTTGGTGTCTTCTGGATCTTGCTTCATCCATCCTCTACATTCTTGTGCAGTTTGTACCTCTCAAGTGTTTGCTATCATTCCAGGTTACCTTTCACCTCATGTCAAGTGGCCCTGCTCAAGCTCAGTATGTACCAGCCACTTCCCTTCAGCCCCCAGGAACACCATGCTCATTCTAGCTTTGGAACTTTGGGCACCCCTTTCCCATCAGCTGTAATGCTCAGACCTTGACTCCTTGAAGTAGGAGCTCTCTCAGTTCTCAAAATAAGCCTCAGAGAGGCCTCCCTTAACAAAGCTCATATATTCAAATATTCCTCTTCATTCTCTACTTATCCTTGATGACGTTTCCCCCAACATTTAATATGTATAAAGAAATGCCCTGTGTTTGCCTATATTGTCTGTTTTCCTCCTCTACATGGTGAATGTTCAAAAGGTAAGCTTGTGAAAAAGTTTTGTGCAGTGAATGACAACAGATAGCATGGATGCTATATATTGACTTTGCTTTTATTGAATATCACAACTCTTCTGTGCCTAGTGGCATATGACAAGTAGAAGATGATTGATAAAGATGATTATTGAATTCAGTTGAGTTTTGGCTTATTCCTCACGAAAGACTCTCTAGAGCTGCGAAAGTAGTATTACATGCCCTTCTATGTAACACTACTTTCACAAAATACTACACACTATAGTGATTATTATTTTTTATTGAATCAATGGATAGAGCACTGAATTATGTCAAATGCCTAACTTTTATTTATTCCAGAAAACTAGTACATTAAACACATATATTGAAATTATCATGTTTTAGGATAGATCCTCACAGTGAGTTGTGATACTACCTATGTAAAATTAAAGCAACAAATTATAATGGATGCATAAATAATAGTCATGCTTATAAAATATTGCACAGTTTTAGGCAATAACTTTATAATATTCTTAAACCAAACATTTTAATTTTTTTAAAAGAAATATGTTGTCATTTCTAGTTTCTCTGTTGTTATTCAATGAATATTATAATTATTGGATATGTACATTATACATGCAAAACTGTCCTCACCAACAAAACAAAACAAAGCAAAAAAAACATTATTTTGTTGATTTGATAATCACAATTCCAAATTTTAATGTCAGTACAGTTAATAGATTAGAAGGTTATTGTCTGGAGCAAATGACTGAAGTAGTTTTAGTTTGTGACTTTATGATAGACAAGTTTTGATCCACAAAAATAACTTGTCTCTTTTCAACCAATTTTCTTCTCCCTCACTCTTAAGTTTATAGAGAGGACTACATATTTGAGATGAACATTTATATTGCCTGACACACAGTAAGCCTTTAATAAGCATTATTTTTCTAATAAATTGTAAGAAAACTTAAAAATAGGAAAACAAATTGTAAGGGTAAAAGAAATTGAAGTTAAAGCGTAAAAGTTAAAGGGTAAAAGACCGGGTGTTATAAAGTTTCTAAGCTGCAAGGTCTGAGTTAAAATGTAAAGGATTAGGTATTGTTAGGTTTCTATGCTACCTGCAAAACCTGAAATTTCTGTAGCTGTTAAGACAATGCTTGGAACTGCCCAGTAAATATTTCCCCTGACTACTTGGTTGTTTAATACCTGAAGGGCTCTGTGTAACTGGTCACGTAGTCATTTAGGCCCTAAACCAATCAGTTTGAATGTGTACTCTCCTTAGGAATGACCTATCACTCCAGCATGACCTGTTCCCGCCAATGAATGAACTAATCATTTTTAGGAGTTGTTGTTCAATTTTCCCGCGCCTCATGATGATTTGTTCTGATGTATACAAAGCCCTCCACCCTCCCCAAAAAGTGTACTTAAGCAGTGCTCAGCCCCTGCTCAGGGCTCTGGGCTGCTTTCCCTTCTTGAGTGGGCACGGAGCCCCAGCATGCTGGTTCAATAAATCCCCTTCTGCCAATTGCATGAGTGGTCACTTGGTGGTCTCTTTCTCCGACGCTTCGCCAGACCCTTATAAAATTATTTCCTCAGAATTTTTCCAACAATCTGAAACTGGTGAACTTATGTGGCGCAAGAAGTAACTTGATACTATGTATGTTGATTTCATGTCTGAAGACATAGTAATTATTAAGTTGGATCTTTTTCCTCAAACCTTATCTCTTAGCTGTATTCTTTTATTGAAACAACTTCATTTAGAAACAAATACATGAAGAGCTATCAGCACCTCTGTTCTCAAGCGGAATGCTGGTGTGAGCCCATCCAATCCACATGGACCTATAATTTGATCTGCACACTGAAAACCCCATTTTTTTTCTTTAAAAATAGCTCTTCATGAAGCGATCAGTTATTCAAAATGGTCTGCAAATGTCAGATGTGTGGTCCAAACTCCAGTCAAATGAAGTGAATAATTTTTAGTCACTTGTCCAGCAGTTGAGCCAAGAAGATAGTAAATATTTATAGGCTTATCCCAGGGTGCTGGCTGCAGAGGGCCTGGACTGCCTCTTGGAGCAAATAAACAAGGATCTCCTGCAGTATTTAAACCTGCCCAGTCTTTCTCAGCCAGCTTCTCTCTTTCCTCTTCACTGTGATTATGCACCACTCATTTCCAGCCACATTTTGATTGTTCTGATGTTAAATTATAACAAGTATTTAAAAGTTGTTTCTCTTTCTTTCAACCACATGTTTAGATTATGCGAGAGCCATTGCCAGCTTTTGCTCCTTAGTTTGCTGATCCCATCTCAATAGGCCACCACAATGTTTGCTTTTGTTCATTAAGTATTTTGAATGTCATGCAAAGCATTGTGACAGAAAAGCATTTAAGCAGTAGAATGTATAAAGCAGTCAAGTAATTTCATCTGAAATCAAATGTCTAACTTTCAAGAGGCTTGATATTGAGAGCCAATGGATTCTGATTCCAAGAACCCACAAAGTTTGATTTCTTGTTTAAATACTTCATTGATTGTTAATAAAATCATATCAGCCGTAAGTGTTTTCTAACCAACTGTCTTGTTTGTTTATTTTATTATTTTAAAGTGTGTATGTAATTCTTCATGACTAGTTCTACAATTTTACAGCTGGGAGTGATCTTTGAATTCATCCCTCTAGTTCAAACTCCTCAAACTACAAATAAGGAAACCAAAGCTCTGGGAGGTTAGCAAGGGACGTACCCTGGGGCCCTGAGATTGTTAGTGATAACGTGGTATGTTTTTCCAAGATGAGATTCCTAAGCTTTCCTGATAACATTTAAATCTTTGTTTCATAAGCACTGGGTTCATCATTTCAAAACAGTAGGGAGTAAAGAGGAAACTCACTATCAAATAAGTTAGAAGGGTTTTTTTTTTTCTCCCCTTAAAACATCTAAAGAATAGTTTTAAATTTTTATTTTAAAAGCAATTTACTTTTTGTCTTTAATCTTTGTTTGGTCATAAATTTCTTTTGAGAAATTTGACTCTGGACCCTCTTGATAGAAAAACTCACAGACTCATTTCACAATTTCATAGAACCCCAAAACTCTTGAAACTTCTAGAGTTGTTTATGTGTTGATTCATAAATGTTTATTAGAACAGTGGTTGTCTAATCACATTTCTATATTTGAATAAATTTAGATACTTTCAGCCATTTGAAGTAATGTGATTCACTAAATGGCAGTTATCACTTCTAAGAAGATTATACAATTATTATGAAGTAAAATAACAGACTTAACATATGAGTAAAATGAGTGAGTGCCCCAAATTGTTTTGATTCCTATGATCACACTGTGAGAAACATTCCATTATTGCCTATCAATTTCAACCTACTCATTTAAATGTTTTGTTTGACGTGATGGGATGCTTTATAGATCACACAGAATAAACATTCTAGAGATTCCCTAACACAAGTCTAAAATATATTAGTAGCAAATGCTGTTGATCAACAAGTAGAAGCAGGACATCATAACAAATATGCGATATCTAATATTGAAAGGCTAAAATGAAATTGTTGCCAGATTGTGAGGAAACTTCTTTTGAGCTGGGAAACTGGCCTGAATCTTTCATAATGAGTGTGGTTTGGATTGAGCAAAGATTCATGCTTTAAGTCTCAGCTGTAGTATTGTCAGTGCAGCTGTGGGAAATCCATTCATACCTAAAGATATGAAGGGACTCTGATTAGCAACTTCTTATCCAATCTCTTCTAATACTTGTCCCACCAAGATATCAAAGACAGCAGGAAAACTAGCCTGAGCATACTCATGCATATACATGTGCATACATACATGCAGAATGGAATTTCTACTGCCTGAGAAGTCAATTAAATTAAATTTTAAAATATTTTATTTTAAAAATAATTCAGATGTCAGAGTGATTACACCAAAATATAGCAAGACTGCCTGAAATAATATAGGAAAACATTTCATCTCTTTTTAAAAGAATCATTTCAGTTCCTGTCTTCCTACATCCAAACAGAGAATAGCTCTGGGGAGAAGTTGGCAGGAATAGTAAGGCAGGGGAGGTGTCAGCTCATTGTTGCCTCAGGAGAGAAAAAGGTGGCTGAAGGAAAAGGCCAGAGACTTGTGGTTTTCAAATACTTGATCTACTCTCAAGTCACTGGCTGTGCAGCAGGAGATCCAGTGTCATGCCAGCTAATTGATGCTAAGTAAAAGGAACCCTTCCAGACTTTGGAACTGGTTGAGGGTTGTCATATCTACCCACCTTCTCTCAATAAATGGGAAGAGCTCATTCTACCAGAATCAACATGAGTAGAATGAGTCAAGAGTGATCCAGTCAGGCTGTTGAAATGAGAGGTCTTTTGCCATTCTAGCATGAAGGAGAAAAAGCAGTAATATGTAATAAAATATTACAAGAGCCAGAGAACAGGACTGTCAGTATCTTACAGAATCTGGATGAGAGCAGACCTCTGAACTGCCCCAGGTCCAGGAAAAGTTTTTGAACAATGGCTGAACAATATGGAAGAATGTAAGATCCAACCTGTCTGTATGTAAAAGAAGCAGAAAATGTAAGAACAGAGTGATTTGAAATAAACAGATGCAGGAGAAGACTAAAAAGAAGACTAGGTGAAAGAAGCAAGGAAGACCAGAGCCAAAAGATCCAATACTGGATTAATATATATAGTGCAGATAGAAACCTAGAAATGAGACTCTAGGAAATTCAATGATGTAGAGAAACACCTCTCCCTCTTTCAGGAGACAGAGAAAATGAAAATGATGTAAGAAAATATGGGGGGGAAGGCCGAGGATAGGGATATAATCTGGGTATTGAGCATCCTTGAGGAAAATGCCCCCCCCCCCAATTATAAACAGTACTCAAAGACACTTTCGAGGAAAACTTCGGTCCTGATTGATAACTCTGTAGGAGTAGGCTAAAATATATTTCTTGGAAAAAAAAAATAACACGTGAGAAGAGAAACACGCTAGACAAATTCAGGGAAATCATTTGAAAATAAGAGTAAAAAAAATTACACAAGCTCAGGAAGAGAGAATAAAATGTTTATTTTGACAAGTGTATCAATCAGAGGGAATTCAAACTTCTCCATGCAAAAGGGAAGTTAATTTTTTTTAATTTTAAAATGTAGTTTAGAATTTAATTTCAGAACAAATTGATTTATTTTTATTTTTATTTTTATTTTTTTAATTTTTTATTGTGGGTTGTTCAAAACATTACAAATTTCTTGACATATCATATTCCACACTTTGATTCAAGTGGGTTATGAACTCCCACCTTCACCCCATACACAGATTGCAGAATCACATCAGTTACACATCCATTGATTTACATATTGCCATACTAGTGTCTGTTGTGCTCCGCTGCCTTTCCCATCCTCCACCCTCCCCCCTCCCCACCTCTCCCCTCCCCTCCCCTCCTCTCTCTCTACCCCCTCCACTGTATAACCCTGAGGGTCTCCTTCCATTACCATGCAATTTCCCTTCTCTCTCCCTTTCCCTCCCACCTCTCATCCCTGTTAAATGTTAATCTTCTTCTCCTGCTCTTCGTCCCTACCCTGATCTTAGTTACTCTCCTTATATCAAAGAATACATTTGGCATTTGTTTTTTAGGGATTGGCTAGCTTCACTTAGCATAATCTGCTCTAATGCCATCCATTTCCCTGTAAATTCTATGATTTTGTCATTTTTTACTGCAGAGTAATACTCCATTGTGTATAAATGCCACATTTTTTTTATCCATTCGTCTATTGAAGGGCATCTAGGTTGGTTCCACAGTCTTGCTATTGTGAACTGTGCTGCTATGAACATCTATGTAGCAGTGTCCCTGTAGCATGCTCTTTTTAGGTCTTTAGGGAATAGACCAAGAAGGGGAATAGCTGGGTCAAATGGTGGCTCATGAGTGCACTAGAAATATATTCTCAGATATATAACTGGTATATTTGAAGAATTCCTGAAAAAGTTGAAGAAATCAGCCAGATGTACTAGCACCTACCTGTAATCCTGGTGGCTTGAGAGGCTGAGGCAGAAGGTTAATGAGCTTGAGGCCAGCCTCAGCAATGTAGTGAGGCCCTAAGAAACTTAGTGAGACCCTATCTTAAAACAAAAAATAAAAAAGACTGAGGATATGGCTCAGTGGTTGAGCACCTTTTGATACAGGAAAAAAAAAAAAAACAAGTTGAAGAAGTCAAAACAGAAATGTCATGAGTTAAAAGATTTTGAAATGAATATGGAAAATCATTAAGTCTAAATAATTATTTTATATTTAGTTGCAAAAATATCATACTTTTCAAAAATGCATATCAAAATTATATAAGTATATATATCAAAAGTATATATCATAAGTGTTTTTGTAAGATCAGCTGTTTCAATAATTTTTAAAAAGTCTGCTTGTAGTGTTCAAAATTATTATGAATAGAATATATGGACAAAACAAGTAGAACTATTCTTTGTCACAAAAGACCACAAAGGAAACAACAAGTAAACATGAAAACCAAGAAAAGTTCAATAACATATTACTGTGCTCGTGATATGATGTGAAAATCAGTGCAAAAATCTATTTGGTCTATGAACTCAATTAATTTTTAAAACAATTGTATATGCACATATATATAACCTAAATATATACATTAAATACTTACATAATAAAATTTTAGGTTTTCATTTCGTTATAGTTTTCTCTATATATTTTCAACATAAACATGTATTATTTTTATATGCAGAAAGCAGAAAAATGCCTTTAAGAAAACTGATAAAGAGGAATATTAAGGAATTGACTGAGATAAAAAAGAAACCTGATCTCAGCCAGGCACAGGTGTGATGGCATGCACCTGTAGCCCCAGTCCCTGGGAGGCTGACACAGGAGGATTGCCTGGATAACACAGTGAGACCTTACATAAGAAAGAAAAAGAAAGAGGGAAACTTGATCTCCAGCCCTGTTTCAGAGTCTTTTCAGAATTTTTAGACCAAAGATAAAATCTACAGGACTCTGTCTTATATTTAATATTTTACCTGTATTGTAATTTGTGTTGACCAGAAGGTAAGTATATTAGTAGTTTTTTTCTTCTGAGTTCTTCATAATAAATGGTCAAGATTCACTTTCAAAATGTCCTTTTTTATTTTACAATCAGAATTATTTTTAAAAAATTGATAATTTATTAAATGTGCTTAGTTTCCTCTCACAGACAAATATACCAAACCTATACAGGCCTGTTTCTTTTTGTTTGTTTTGTTTTGTTTTGTTTAAAGCCTTAGGATTCTTGTGGCCCTGTTTTGCATTTGAAATCCCATGCTTTGGCAAAAGCATTAGATTCCTTTGAGGAATATTGAGGCCTATTGTGAACAATAATCTTTCTCAGGGACTCTATGATCTGAGTATACTTAGCCTGCAAATGGAATATTGCTGTGGTATTTGTGGTGTCATTCAGTCTTTCCAATTCAAGGAAGCTACCAGGGTTAAAGTCAAGTAATAATGTGATCTTTTTTCCACATAAACATATCCATGCCAACAGTGTACAGTGGTTTCATTGGCTTTTAGGCAGTTTGCTATTTTCACTTACTAGAAACAATTGGATGTTTCATGATAAGTCAGGCAATTCTCAGACATGAGACAAACAGTGAGAATATGTCCGCATTTTTGGTTTGGATTTTTCTACACCCATGGGCTAAGGTTGGACTTATGTTAACATAACTAATCTATATGCATATGTTATAACAATGTTCATACTAATTTAGAACAATAACTTTTCTTCTGATTTAAAAGTTAGCAACACTAAAGACTGTCTTGCTCTTTTTGTCCAACTCATTTATTGTCTGATGGTTATTTAGAACTGACAAATCTTGTACATTGTGTCCCAATTCTTTCCATGTATTGAGAGAAAAATTGATTAAAAAAATTCCTGTTAATATTGGTGTCTAAAAATTCATGCTGCCTAAAAATAACCAATGCTTTCTAGCATTAAGTGAGAAAGAGGTGGGGAGTAGGGGTGGGGGGAGTAGGTGTGGAGCTATTAAACTCCCATGGAGCCATGGGAGTTTCTAAAATATGTTCTGGAAGCTAATTCTGCTGTAGGTGGGAGGGAGGACAGTTATAAACCCCTTCAGGTGCCTGTGTATCAGTATTTTTGTATTGTCAAAATAATGCTACATAATACCTTTCCCACCACTACCAAATCAATTTCTTAAAACCACAATAATTTATTCTCAAGGATATACCAGTAGACTAGGGTGGTTCTGCTCTTTGTGGCTGTGGTTATTATGAGTCTGTGGGGTGGCCTGGGTCTCTCGGTCTAGCTGAGGCACAGTTGAGCAGTACTGCTCTTAGCTGCATGTCTGTGGATTGGCACAGAAGCTGCCACACATGTTTCTCATCCTTCTTGGAGCAGCAGGCCAACTAGGCAAGTTCTTCCAATGCCATGGCAAAAGACTGAGAGGGTGTGCTGAGCCAAGGCAATGTATCTAAAGTCCCTGCTTGCGTCATGTCTGCTAATGTCCCCAAAGCCAATGAAAGTCACAAGACCAAATGGAAGGGAAACATCTTTCTTCCACAGTAGTTAGGAGAGGGATTGGAACTTTCTAAACAAGAAGCAAATCTATCATACTTTGGTAGGTTTTAACGTTTAAAGAGAAACTTCTGCCTGTTGCCACGATGGCAGTTTCTTTCAAACTAACTCTTGAGAAACTAATGTGACTCCATTTTTGAGAAACCATCCTCTACCTCAGAGCAAAGCCTGTCCTAAGGAAGGGGGCATGACCCTTGTCCTTGGAAAAACCCACAGAGCACTCCTAAGCACATACCCACCCTGCTGAGATGTTTGTAAATAATAAGAGAGGTCTGTGGCATTAGGTGTCCCTGACTCAGTCAGGCTAGGTGAGGACCCATAGCAACCCCCCTAGCAACTTCCAATCAGCATGAGACAGGGAAATACCTGGGATGCCAGATGATTCCCCCAGTAGTTTATGGTGGTTGATAATTTGTTGGGAAACCATGTAGTTCAGCACATACTCCCCTCGTGGCCTAAACCAATCAAAGGAATCCCCCTCTTGTACTAACCTATCACCCCTACCCAACTTGTTCCTACCAGTGAATGTGCTAATCAATGTTAAGAGTTGTTGTTTGATTTTCCCGCGGTATGGAATGATTTGCTGTGTGATGTTGTGACGCATAGAGTATCCCCCCAAAACCTATAAAATCTCACTGAACAAAGGACCGGGACTCACTCCCTGGGACCACTGTGTCAGGAACGGTTTTGAGTCCAGGCTCGAGCTTGCAATAAAGACTCTTGTGTGATTGCATCAGATTCGGCTCCTGGAGGTCTATTGGGGTCCCACAAATCTGGCATAACACTCTCACACTAGAACTCACTATAAAACCTGGATAAAATACAAAAACAGATGCTTAATGGCCTCAGAAAGCAATGAAGGTCACTAAGACTTAAGAGGTCAAAATCTCAGAGACAAGAGAAGCACATTGAGCTGAGTACCACATGTACCCTTATTTTTCCACACCTCTTTGCAGTCCCCCTAGGCTGGAAGTTAGCAATTCATACTTACTAATACCAAGTAAGTATACTTGCTATGAAGTCAGATCATGGAGAGAAGGAAATGAAACCTTCAGAACTTGATCCTGAAATCCCATTTACAAGTTTTTCCTCAAAGCTTTTGTTAATTTGTTATATGTATGTAGTTCGGGCAAGAGAGTCATGGGAGGCTAAAGAGCTGAGTGGAGATTGTGGGAGCCTTGTGGTGCTAGAAAGACAAAAGTAGGAGTTTAGAGTGTGCAAATCAGAGGGATTTTATAAATACCGAAGTCTTCAGTAGAATCTTCTGAGAAACAACAAGAAAATCCACAAATATTTAAAAATGATGCAATATATTTCTAAATTGCCCATGGGTTTAAGACAGCATCAAAATAAAAGACTATCAGTAAATAAGAAAACATTTTTTGAAATTAACGATAATAAAAAAGGTCTAAAACTTGTGAAATACAACTAAAAGCATATAGGGAAATACAAATGCATGTTATAACATAAGAAATGCTAAAAACCCTTAATCCATTATTCATTAAATAAGCTAGGATATGACAGCATTATTAAACCTAATGAAAAAAATAAGAAATGAAATAGTAAAGTTAACAGCAGATTTCAATGAAAGTCAATGTAATTTAGAGAAAATAAAGACAAAAGTTTGTTCTTTGAAAATCCTAATATAATCTACTAGGAAGATTGACAACATTAAAAAGACAAAAGTACCAATTGCTAGAATAATCACAGATCCGACAGTTACTAAAGAAGTAAAGGATATATGAACAACTTATAGCAAAATGTAACAAGTTATGGTTAAATGGACAAAATCCGTCCAATAAAAAAAGAAAATTTATTAAGATCAATATAAGAAGAAAAAGAAATTCTAAAAAATCTACTATCTATTAAAAATGCAAGTCTTTCCAATCTCCCTGCCCCCACCCCCAACTTGAGGCTCAGATTTCTAATCAAGTTTTCCAACATTTCAGGATAAAATAATGTCAATCTCTCAGAAAATGCACCAGAGAATAGAATATGTGGGAATACTTTTAAACTCATTTTTTGGAGACTGTCATCACCTAACTACTTAACCTGAAAGTTATTACAACAAAGGAAAGTGAAAGCTGTTTTATCCCCCAAACAGGGATGGAAATTCCCTCAACAAGCAGTGGGAAGGGGATCCAGCAGCAGAACAACAGGGTGTCAGAGGGTGATGGAGTTGGGTTGATTCCAGGAAAGCCAGTGTAAATACAGAATAATACAATTTTACTAATAGAATTAAGTGTGTGTGTGGCGGGGGGAGGCAGCTTTTTAATAGATTCAACAAAGCATTTGATACATTTAATATATCATAGCAAAGTAGGAAAAGAGTTGAAGATAAACAAATCAGGTAAGATTATAAGACATTAGTGAGAGAAATTTTACATGTAAAATTATCTATGTATGTAAGTTGATATTTTATGTATATATTTACTTATGGTATAACAAAACTATAATATAAATTATGCTATAATACATGTATTGCACGATCTATATAATACATGTAATATTACTAATCTTACTGAGACATATTTTAAATGACTGAAATAAATGGAAGGATAAATCATGTTCATATTCACGTAATCATGTTCATCTCTCACTTCAGTCAGAATGGCAATTATCAAGAATACAAGTAACAATAAATGTTGGAGAGGATGTGGGGACATTGTTGATGGGACTGCAAATTGGTACAACCACTCTGGAAAGTAGTATGAAGATTCCTCAAAAAACAAGGAATTGAACCACTGTAAGATCCAGCTATCCTACTCGTTGGTATATATCTAAAGACTTTTAAATCACTGTACTACAGTGACACAGCCACATCAATGTTATAGCAGCACAATTCATAAGAGCTAAGCTATGGAGCCTATCTAGGTGCCCTTCAACAGATATGTATATACACAATGGAGTATGTATTATTCAGCCATAAAGAACAATGACTTTATAACATATGCTGGTAAGTGGATGGATCTGGAGATTATTCTATTAAGTGAAATAGGCCAATCCCCAAAAGTCAAAAGTTGAATATTGGGGAGGACAAAAAAAAGAATAGAAGTTTTGTGGAGTAGACAAAGGGGAATGAAGGAAAGGAAGCAGGTGTGGGATAAGGAAAGACAGTGGAATGAATCTGACATAAATTGCCTATGTACACATATGAATACACCACCATGGGTCCCATCATTGTGCACATTCACAGACACTCATTAAAAAAATAACCATGGGTAATTGTCAAGAAAGCTCAGTAGAGTAGAGGTAAGGAAATAGGCAATGGGGGGAGAGGAGGGACTGAATTAGAATACGATATATTCCATGCCTTTATAATTATGTCAAAATGAATTCTACAGTAATGTATAAACAAAAAAAAGTTTATAAAGTATTACTGAGAGAAATTTTATATGTAAAATTATCAATGTACAGAACTTAATATTTTATTTATATATTTACATGGTATAACAAAACTATAATATAAATCATGCTGTATAACACATGTGCAGTATAAAACTATATAATACATGTAAAATTGTAAATCTTAATGAGACAAATTTTAAATGAGTGAAATAATGGAAGGGTAAATGATGTTCATATTTTGAAAATGTAAATTCTTCCCAAAGTGGTTTTTAGATTCAATATGATCTCTGCAAATTCCTGTATTTTCTTTGTCTATATGAAAAATAAAAAGCTGACTTTGAAATTCTTATTAAAATGAAAATATTAGGTAAGTCAGTTTTGAAAGAAAATAGAGTTAAAGGACTTGTAGCAATAGATATTAAAAATATTTCTTAGAAAAATTCTTATTTCTTATTGAAATTCATTTAGAAAAATAAGAGACCCAGGATAGCCAAAGCAATCCTTAGCAAGAAGAGTAAAACAGGAGGCATCACAATACCAGACCTTAAACTATATTACAGAGCTATAGTAACAAAAACAGCATGGTATTGGCACCAAAACAGACATGCAGGTCAATGGTATAGAATAGAAGACACAGCAACAAACTCATATAAATATAGTTATCTCATACTGGATAAAGGCACCAAAAACATGCACTGGAGAAAAGATAGCATCTTCAACAAATGGTGCTGGTGTATATGAAATCCATATACAGCTAAATGAAAATAAACCCACTATCTCTCACCATACACAAAGTTCAACTCAAAGTGGATCAAGGACCTAGGAATTAGACTAGAGACCCTGCACCTAATGGAAGAAAAAGTAGGCCCAAATCTTCATCATGTAGGATTAGATCCTGACTTCCTTAACCAGACTCCTCAAGCACAAGAAATAAAGTCAAAGATTAATAAATGAATGGATTAAAGCTAAAAAGCTTCTTCTCAGCAAAGGAAACAATCAATAACATAAAAGAGTGCCCACAGAGAGGGAGAACATCTTTACTATATGCACAGTAAAGATAGAGCACTAATCTCCAGGATATACAAAGAACTCCAAAAACTTATAACCAAAAAAATAAATAACCCAATCAATAAATGGGCTAAGGACCTGAACAGACACTTTTCAGAAGAAGATATACAATTGATCAACACATATGTGAAAAAATGTTCAACTTCTCTAGTAATTAGAGAAATGCAAATCAAAACCACTCTTAAAATTTCATCTCACTCCAGTCAGAATGGCAGCTATCAAGAATACAAGCAATCATAAGTGTTGATGAGGCACTGCAAATTGGTACAACAAATGTGGAAAGCAGTATGGAGATTTCTTAGAAAACTTGGAATGGAACCACCATTTGACCCAGCTATCCTACTCCTCGGTCTATACCCAAAGGACTTAAAGCCAGCATAGTATAGGGACGCAGCCACATCAATGTTCATAGCAGCTCAATTCATAGTAGTTAAACTGTGGAACCAATGTAGGTGCCCTTAAACAGATGTATGGATAAGTAAACTGTGGTATATATACATGATGGAATATTACTTAGAATTTAAAGAGAATAAAATTATGGCATTTGCAGGTAAATGGATGGAGTTGGAAAATATCATGCTAAGTGAAGTAAGCCAATCCAAAAAAACCAAAGGCTGAATGTTCTCTGTGATAAGTGGATGCTGATCCTATAATGGGGGGTTGGCATAGGGAGAATGGAGGAACTTTAATTGGGCAAAGGGGAGGGAGGGAAGAAGAGGGGGCATGGGGTAGGAAAGATGGTGGAATGGGATCAACATCTTTATCCTAGGTACAGGTATGACTGCAAATGTAGTGCAACTCTATATTGTGTAAAACCAGAGAAATGAAAATTTGTGCTCCATTTGTGTACAATGAATCAAAATGCATTCATTCTACTATCATTTATAACTAATTAGAACAAATAAAATATTTAAAAAAATTTCTAAGTGACAGTATTTAAAACAGTGTATTATAGCACACTATAAAAAAATCCAGGAACAGATCTGCTCACATATAATTATCTAATTTAAAATGAAGTACTATTGTAGCATAAGGGTAGGGAAAGAGAGTCCTTTTAAATACATCATGCTGAATAAATCAGATACCTAGTTGATCCTTATAGAATATAAAACAAATCTAGCTGACTCTTTTTGGGGGGCAGGGAGTACCGGGTACTGAACTCAGGGGTACTCAACCACTGAGCCACATCCCCAGCCCTATTTTGTGTTTTATTTAGAGACAGAGTCTCACTGAGTTGCTTAGCATCTCGCTTTTGATGAGGCTGGCTTTGAACTTGCAATCCTCCTGCCTCATCCTCCGGAGCCCCTGGGATTATAGGCATCTGCCACCATGTCCAGCGAGCTGACTGTCAAGTGTAAATGTCTTTATAACTTTGGTGATAGATGAAAATTTCTTGAATAACAATAAGGATAAACACTGAGAATCATTAAGACTGAAACTTCTGTTCACCAGTAGATATCATTGAGAGAGAGGTTAAAGGAAGCCATAGTGTGAGAGATGATATTTATGATACATGTAAAAGGAAGGACTCATGTGTAGGATATATGATAAAATTTACAAAGAAATGGGGAAAAGACAACCTGACAGAAAGCCAAGGAAAAGATTTAAAGGGCCACTACATGAAAGAGGATATTCACATGAATGATTGTGGAAAAGCCTTCTACATTATCTCTCATTGGGAAAGTCCGAATGCAATACTTGATGCAATTAATTCCACTGCACATCTACCACAGTGACTTAAAAAGAAAAAAGGCAAGAGCAAGTATTGGAAAAGTTATGGAGTCAGTGGAAGGTTCACACCTGTTGGAGGGAATGCATTTGGAGCATAAATGTTTTGAGTATTTCCTATAATTAGGATCTGAAACGCCCTCCAAAGCCCCCTGTATTAAGACTTGGTCCTCAGCATGTGGCATGACTAGGAGGTGATAGAACCTTTAAGTGGTGTGGTGAGGCCTAGTGAAAGGAAGTTTGGTCATTGGTGACATTGACTTCAAAGAGGATTTTGAGACCCTGGCAACCTTCTTCTTCTTCTTCTTCTTCTTCTTTTTTTTTTTTTGCTTCCCAGCTGCCATGAGATAAACAGGTCTCCTCCGATACGTGCTCTCACTGAATGTATTATACTACCACAGACCCAAAATAACAGGACCAAGGGACCACAGACTGGAAATCTCTGAAACTGTGAGCCAAAATAAACCTTTTCTCCTTTTAAGTTGGTTATCTCAGGCATGTTGTCAAAGTGACACAAAACTGAAAAACACAGTATCTACTACTATATATATATATATATATATATATATATATATAAAATGACCCAGTAATTCCAGTAACTCCATTGACAGATACAAAAATGTTTATTGTAGCTTTATTTTTAATTGTTCAAAACTAGAATATATATATATATATATATATATATATATATATATATATTCCAAAAAACCCAGTGAACAGATCAACTTTGTTATATTGACATAATGGAAGACATAATGAAATACCATATAGTAATGAAAAAGAACATATAACTTTCATGTACAACAAAATCAATACATTTACAGAGATAATGTTAAGGGAATGAATTATTTCATTGATGTAAGCTTTTAAGAGGCAAAACTATGAAGATAGAAGTAAAATAGGTGTTCTTTTTTCTCTAGGATGGTATTGGTGAAAAGACATGAGGTTCTAGGATATTATTAATGTTTTATGTCATGATCTTGTGGTGCTTCACAGCATATTTCTCTTAGTGTAAAATCACTAAGCTGCTCGCGTCATTTTTGATCTGTGCAATTTGAGTGGATTATATTGCAATGAAGATTTTACCAAAATATGAGTAATGTGATAAAAAAAAGTCATATAATTTTATGTGTATATTTAATATGTATACATATAATGTTGTTTAGTTAGGCTTTTCATTGCTGTGACCTAAATAACTGACAAGAACAACTTAACAGAGGAAATGTCTATTTGGGGCTTACAGGTCTTAACTCCATAGATGGCTGACTTCATTTCTCTGGGCCCAAGTTGAAGCAGCACATCACGGGGGAAGGACCCAGTGGAGGAAAGCTGCTCAGCTCATGGCTGGGTCAGGAAGCAGAGATGGGAGGAGCTGCCACAAAGAAGATGCATCCTTATAGGGCACAGCTCCAGGGGTCTCCATCCACACCCACCTGCCTACAGTTACCACCCAGTTAGTCCATTCAAAATAGGATGGACTGATCAGGTTTCAGCTCTCATAATACAATCATTTTACCTCTGAATATTTCTGCATTTACAGGGACTTTTCGGGGACATTTTATATTCAAACCATAACACAAATTATAGAACTTGTACTAACAAATATGACAAATTATTTTAGCCAGGAACAGTGGTACATGCCTGTAATCCCAGCTCCTCAGGAGGCTGAGGCAGGAGGATCCCAAGTTTGAGGCCAGCTGAAAAAAAAACCCATATCAAAATAAAAAATTAAGAGAGGCTGGGAATGTAGTTCAGTATAGAGTGACATTGGGTTCAATTCCTCATACCCCCAAATATATATGTATTTTAATAGATTCTATCTATTTATCTATCTTTCTGTCTGTCTTATAATGTTCTAATAAGGAGTTGCAAGGCAATTTTCTTTTTTATGCTAATTCAATTCTAAGGCTCTGATTTTTATTCCCAGAAATAATATCACTGCTAATTATGGTCCAGTGCCTTATTACTACTACTAATACTAATAATTATAGTGGTACAGATGGAATCTAGGGCCTCCCACATGCTATGTAATTGCTCTACCCCTGAGCTATATCCACAACCCATCAGGGCCTAAATTTAAAGATACGGTTCTTTAATTATTTCATTAATTCAGTTAATATCACACCTGTTTAATAAAAAAGTATTCTCTAGAAATATGTCTTGATTATAGCCTGAACATAAAAACTTGATCCTATATTATTGGACATAACTGATGAATATGAATGCTATTTGGCTTACTCAGGTAATCCCCATGTGCAGATCAAGTCAAGTGTTGGTAATGATTATTGTGTGGAAATGAGCTCCCAGCTACATGTCACCAACAATGAATATATGCAATCATACTCAGAACAAGTTGTTCATGCTCAAACATTTACTAGAATAATCTTTACTAGAATTAGAGGAATTGTCTTTTATCATCAAACATGTCACTCTCATTGCAAATAGGGCATCATTGATGGAGACTCCAATTGTTCACTCACCTTTAAGAAAAGCAGTTTCAATTTTCTTATAGTTTTGTGAAGCAACTAAAACTCCAGGTGCAGATCACTCCTGTTCTCTCTAAGAAAGGCAGGATCAATAAGGGCTCTCTTACACACAAAGGACATTCAGTGCCAAAGTGAAGATATTAGATATTAGAATGAAACAAAATGAGGTGGTATTTTGTTTCATTCTGAAGGTGTTATGCACACTTGAACTTCAAACTAGATGCCTTGGTCTTGGGTCATTTATGTCACTTGTTAAAGTTTTTTTTTTTTTTTTAACTTTTATTGGTTCTTTTTAGATATACATGATAGTACAGTGTGTTTTGACATATTATACATACATGGAATACAACTTATTCTAATGAGGATACCATTCTTGGGATTGTACATGATGTGGAGTTTTATGGGTCATGAATTCATATAGGAACATAAGAAAGTTATTCAATAGATTCATTCTACTGTCTTTTCTAATCCCATTGTGTAAGTGGTGGGAACTGGAGACTATCGTGCTAAGTGAAATAAGCCAGTCTCAAAAAACCAAAGGCCAAATGTTCTCTCTGATATGTGGATGCTAATACTTGTTTAAGTTTTCTTAACTTCAAACTTAATCCCTTCATTAGCTGCTACAAGGAGAAAAGATAAAAAAAAACACCTTAGTTGGCAATCAGAACTGACACCTGACTTAGCCATGCTTCCTTTAATTTCCAGCCAAATAAAAGGGTTGTAGTGTTGTTGCTGTTGAAGAACACATTAAATATCAGCTATCCTGATCTACCATGCTGACCTGTAATCAGCATTTGTCCTAAGTTTTAACTTCAGAGTGTCAAGGAACTAGACGTAACTCTTTTGTTCTCAGTCTTAACATGAAATCTATGTCTACAAAATGCCTTGTCACTTAAATATCTTCTATGTTAGCTCTTCTGAAATCTATGCACCCATTTATAAATGGTAAACACTCAGGACTAGTTTCTTTTTTCCTTCCTTCTTCTTTCTGTCAAGCAGACTCACGGAGGGAGAGGAAAGGGGAGGTTGGATTGTTCTGCAGTATTTCTATTTGACATTGTTATTTGGTCACTTAAGGTAAGGGAATGTGGGGGAATCTACCTGCTAATATTAAACTGAATCGGCAGATCATTTTACATCCTTTGTGATCTTCATTGAGGAGCCCAATATGTCAACATGAACTCTATTAATAAGAGAAAGAAGGGTTCACCTATTTTATATTTTCAAGACTTTGGTGGCTGATGCTGGCATAAGTATATTGATTCCCCGATGCTCTGATGTCAGGGCCCATTACTGTTTTGTTCTGAGGTTTTGATTAATCCTTAAGTCTGGCTTTTGGTAAGGGCATATCATAAAAGAAAACCTTTAAGCAGTTACAAACTAAATGTTTCTAGCAGACTATTGCTGCTTTGCCATGAAATTTGCATCTAGCAAAAACTGGATCTGTGCTCTAGGCACAGCATATGTTTTATATTTGCCAAATAAAGTTTTGGTACCTCTGCCTCTAGATCCCTGATTCCCCATCTGAGATGTGAATCTCTTCCTTTTATTCTGAATGGCAGTAGTAAGTCATTGCACTCTTCCTGTTCAGATTAACATCTTGAAACCCCTGGAACTCATTGGCTTTGAGAGCACTCTTATTTTTTTTTCTCTTGCCTGTAAATGTAACCATACAAGTAGACCCTTCCCACTGCAAAATATGATTGGGAAAATAATATTTTAGAGGCTGGGAGATAGTGTTCTGTGCTATGCCTGGTAACCATCTTAAGTAAAACCATAACAGTGACATGATAGTGTCATACTTTTCAAAGTTCTTAATGGTTTTTGAATGCTAGCAATAAAGATAGAAGAAAAATGTCCATGAGTTTAAGGGTAGGTTCACAACGAAGAACATTTAGTATTTACACTTCTTGGTATGTTATCATGTGTTTATTTTCTGGGATAAAGATCTATAGTTTTCTGATTCTCAAAGCAACCCCATGCTCCTAAAAGATTAAGAATCACTGCAATTGCAATTGCTTTTTCTTCAAACACATCCAGTCTCTATTTTTTATATAAAGTACTGAAATTTTAGGCCTCTGCTGCTTGCCTAAACTACCATCATTTCTTTTTAGTCTCTAACTTATTCAAAGTAAAGGGGTCATGTTGTTCCACATTTCATGTTTTTTATTTTGTTTCTGTCTATGTTTGGGTGACTTTCAGAAAAGCAGAAATCAGTGTCAGGCCTCTCATCTTACTCTTCTAAGTGCTGGCAGAACAGTGTCTGCCCACTCCAGTTGTTATAGGATTTTTCTTCTCTTTTCTTCTTCTTCCTTTTTTTTTTTTTTTGGTCTCAACTCTTATCTCTTCCTGGGAAGCTTTTAAAATATTCATTTTCCCCACTCTCTGTCAAGTATCCTCAACTTCCTTAGCTCAGAGGAATTCATAAAAATTATATGTTGTTTGGGAATTTTATGCTGTTAGATTCTGGAAAATCCTCTTCTTTTACCCTCCCATTTTCACATAAAATAAGAGTTTCAGGCTTATTTTAAAGGATATTTGTTCCCATACTTCAATTCAATTATAGAAGCAACATATCCTTTAGTATACAAAGCATTTTCTTGAAAGCTTCAGTGAGCTTTTTAGTTGGTAATTGGAGTTCCTATATTCCATTTACTAAACAAAGTTCTAGTCCCCTTAACTGATATCCAGTTTTGATCAAATCAATACCACAAAGCCAATCAGGCAGACTACAGCCTGACAATATTCATCAAATTTATAATTGGTTTAGCCAAAGGAACCAGCCGTGGGTCACTCATGGCTTTCCTACCAAGTTCTCCAGGGGAGATGATTTATCAACAGTTCAGCCAGAGGACAGTGGACTGGGATAAAATTCAAAGTTTAAAAGTTAAATTCTTCAAAATGTTTTAAAACATTTTGAGAGACTACTAGGGAACCTCTTGATGACTTGACATTTTTTGCTTTTTTGCTAATAGGTTCACATTTTTATTATTTCATAATCTGTGTAGAAGGTTAGAAGGAAATCAATCATTTAGCTAGAACATTCATTTTCCTAATCAGTTAATGTTCCTGCTGGGAAATCAGAGACTTAGCCAAATAGCTCATCTCACTAATGAGGCAAGGAGGGAAAGTTACTTTAAGAAAATGTTCTCACTCACTTCCAACTTTTGCTAAAATTTCAAGCAGTTGTGAACACCTTAACTTTTCTTTACTTGAAAATCTATTTGAAAGTGTTTTTACACGTACTTTGAAAGTGTATAGTGTTCTTTCTATGAACCCCAAATTTGGAAATCCATCAACTGAGTTCTTAGTAAGATGATTGCCCTGTTTCTGAGAAGAGAGAACCTAAGTTAGTTAAGGCCAATTTCATACAAAAACACAAACCTTCAAGTCAATGAATCAGCAAGGAACATGTAAAGGTTACAAATGCCATTCAGTAATGAATGAAGTTATTTTAAACCTTTTGAACTCAGGGAGTTAATATTAGGATTTATAATCCCAATTTCTTACAGGGTCAGTCTTGTAGAAAATTTACATTTAGATAACCTAGGTTTGTAATATCTGATTCAAATCGAATGATTGGCCTAAACACAATATGCTGGTTATAAAGAACAAGCTGGACTCTTAATTTGTTAAATTATGAAAAGCAGAAAATAAGAAATTTACCATCCAGATCTTAGTTCAAAGTAAAAGGAGACAAGTTATCTAACAACCCAAAAAGATAAGAGAAACTGTCTCATCTCGCACCCATTGTTCCTGTTGGTCACTTGAAATCCAAACCTACTCAAATCCCCAAATCCTAACATCATGGGCAGTGCTTATGGCTTACCAACTTCAACGAAGATAAATGGCCCCATTAATGTCAGGGCAGTTATGTTTGTCTGAAGAATATACGTCTGTATTTTAAATTGCATTATCCAGTTTATCCATAGGATAAGAGTTGTTTACCTTCACAAATTCCAGGCTTCTGAGCTGAACTAAACAGGGCAAGTTTAAGGCAGGAGCTCAGAGCAGCATGTAGCCTTTTTGACAGCTCTGATGTGGTTTGCCAAATCAAAATTAGTAACATCCAGGCTTATCTCTCAGCTTCTGGGCTGAGTACAGTCAGCCCCCAGGTCTTTTCTGCTACCTGCAGCCCCACATGAAGCCCTTGCAAAGTTGATAGTTACAAAGTGGATGAAATAATGCTGCAAAGTACTTGGGACTGGATTAGCATTCACAGATGTGGGTCCAAGAAATTGCTCAATAGCCCATGAAGGCCAAAGAAGATCAACCATGACATGGGTGCCTCGCCTCACTAGGTCACTTTAGGCTCAAGTCCAGTTCATTCTGTACAGCCAAGCCTAGGCTTTTCTTCCCTCCTCTTGTTTCCAGTTTACTGTGCTTCTGTGAAATGTGTTTCTTCAGCCCCAGGAAGGGCAGGAAGGTAGAGGTGGAGAATAAGAGTTGGAGAACACAGAACTCTAGCAAATCAACGACCATCTTTGACTTCATTCCTTCAGGCTTATGCTGGGTTGGAAAGGATTTGCTGACCAGAGTTTGGAAAGTGCAAAAGCTGCTTGCTGCCATCTGCTGTACTCCCTGTTGCTAGCAAGCATGGGACACCAGAGATGAAATGGGAAAGGAAGGAAGCAAGAGATTGGCAGCCTGCTCACCACCCAGGAAATCCCCCCAGTAATGAAGTAATGGATTTGTGTCAAAAAAGCAGCCACCTTTTCTATCATGATTGGATCACAGTGATTTTTTTCAGGACTTAGAATAACCATTCGAGTTGTGAAAATGAGGTTCAATAGAATCAAGGTATCTGCCCATTTGAAGTACTTCTAGATAAATGTTGAACAAAAATAGAGAGTAAAGACATACTGCTGAGTAAAGATGGTAGATATACATCTAAGGATGATTGCAATTTCCTGAAGAAGCCATCACAGCGTTCTTCCCTTCCAATAACCCAAACTCTATTTTCTTTCATTATCAGACTCCTTAAGAATCCCTATTTCCTTCTGGTAAACTAACTTCCAGATGCCCACTAAATCATGTCTTCCAGTACCAACTCTCAAAAGAAATAAAATGAAATCCATAAATTACGGACTTAGTTCCTGGTTTACAAGTTGTTCTCCTTGGCTTATTCCAAATGCAGTATCCAAAACACAGTCTGCTTTCATCTTTTCAAAACTCTGATCTCTCCCTTATTTCCTTTCACTTTTTTTTTACTCTAATCATTTTTGAAACTCAATGGGAAGACTCAACTTGATTTACTCTAGTTGTAGGTAATAGGAATGAATCTGAACTTAGGCATGAGTAAGGTTGACTTTCTATCGCCAAACTTATTTTTCCTCTTCCATTCATCTGTTGTCTTGATAATGATGACTTTTATAGAAAATTCTTCATTTTTGCCTTTCTGAGTGTTAGGTTCCTCACTTCCTAACTCTGTTTCATGAGATAAAGAGGTTTTATAAGCATTATGCTTATAACATAAACCATATAAATTCTATAACAGAGACTACACTGAGTTGAGGAGCAAACATGTAGTGCTAACATTTGGCCTTTGGGACATGATAATTTATTTAACTTTTATTGTTGGGTTAACATCCTCTGATCACATAACATATCCAAGACCTAGTAGTATGCTTTTTTAAAAAATCATATTTTCAGTTATTTCACTTACAGTGAGGAAGTTGTTCTCTTCATTCTAAGTTTGCCGAGAATGACATAAAATCACTCCTTCACTGGATGTTGCTAACAGATCTGTCCTCTAAATGTTTTTTGGTAGCTGGCCAATATCAGGAAAATGAAATATCAGAAACCAATAACTTAATGAGCAATTTGTTCTGTTGTGATGTGATCGACATTGTTATGAAGTGGAAATCAGAAAACGAATGCGATTGGCAGGCTCCTGGGATATGTGCATCTGCTAAAAAAGAAGGTTTGGGCATGTGCACTGAACTCATATTCAAATGCATTTAATAATGTACATCTTTAAAGATAATCTTTTGAAAATTTTATTGGCTATTTGCTTATTTTAAAAGTGCCAAATATTGTAAAAAGGACTGATGGGAATAGAATGATAAACAAAATCAAGATTATATTTACTTCCTTTGTGAAAATTTTACTTAGCCATGACATCTGATAATATAAACAGTTTCTCATTCTTTTGTGTTCTTATTGTATTCCATGTAGACTTTTTTGTAAATCCATAATATTTATTTGAGCTGTTTATTTATTCATATCCCTCACAATTAGAGTGTAATCTTATAAAAGAGAGAAAGACTTTGCTTTTATCACTATGAATTTCTAGGTCTTTTGGCTTTGTACGTGGCAAGATATTTAATAATGTTCATCAAGTAAATGAATTAACAGTTTCTGATCTGAAATTAGCTGGGCAGAAAAGACAAAAGCATCAATTGCAAGGCAGGATAGCCAAGAGTCACCCAAAACCTGGTGCTGACAGTATGTGTCAATATTGGAACCCCCAAACCATTTCTATTATATTTTCATCATTTGTCTTAGAGTCATTGAATCTTTCTAGAATAGTATGGTCTATGTCTTCATTTTGCAGAAAGGATAAGAAAGTCAAATGAATAGTTAATTCCCAAAGGCCAAATATTACTGCTGTATGCTCATTCTTTAAAATGTTTAAAAAACTATCCAAGATGAACAGAAGCTTCCTCTGTTTAAAATAAGCACCAAAGTTTCCTCATCCTTCAAAAAGTCCATGCACTCGTGGAATATTTTTAATGTTATATTTCTTATTGCTTTGCCTTCAGGCACTTTTGTGAAATATAAATTCATTTCATCCCTAATGAAAAACTGAAGTATTTACAGAATTAATTAAAAATAATACAATTTGTTACTATGCCATTCATTGTCATTTATGAAGTCATATAATAAGAATAATAGTAACTTACCTTTATTGAAGACTTTCATCTTACCATGTGCCAGACACTCCTCTAAGTTTTATATATATATATATATAAAACTCTTTTGACGACCACTCCAATATATAAAAATGAGGAAGCTGAAGCACAGGTGTCTGATATCACAGTATAGTGAAAGTCAGAGAAGGACTTGAATCCAAACAATATGGCTTTAGAATCTGAATAATTGATTCCTAGGATATTCTCTCCTTCAAGTCAGACATAGCCTTTACCATCAAAATGGAAAAGGTGGTATGAAAAAAGCAATATTTATTTGCTTACTCTTGTGCTTTTCTCTATCCGTCTCTGCATGGATCAGTGCCAGCAACAAGGTCAGAGGTAAAAGGATTAATCTTACAAAAGTTGTACTAAATGTATTCTAGATTAATGAACTAAACCAGGAATTAAAATTGACAGGAGAAATCAAGGCATCTCAGAAGACACAGTTTGCTGACTTTAGACTCAATGTGGCACTTAGTCAAACAATCAGATTAATTTAGTTTATACCTCTGATTTTGCATTTTATATTAAAATAGCATTATGATGCAATGGAAGAGCCAGGTAAGTCTTTCCCATATCTGCTAAGAGACTATATGGTTCTGAATCCATTACTTACCCCAATTGTATTTTATTTAAGGGCGTTTGTAGAAGATGATTTACTAGTTCTAAGATTCTGTATCAAATTATATGGAGAATTTAATAGTTTCATAGTAAAACAATTGGGAAATTATAAGTGTTTTGCTAAAGACAAATAAATCAATAAGATGAGTATTATGACTCATTTTCAATAATCCAACAAGTCATCAAAGTAAAGGAGTGACAATAGTACAACTTTGGATCAGACAAGGGTTGAAACCCAACTCTGCCACTGTCTGTGAAGTCGGACAACTTTCTTCAAATTCCTGAGCACAAAGTCCTCAACTATAAAACAGAGTGAGCCCTTTACCCAACATTACTGCAGTGTACATTAAATAAGTCAGTATACACTTAACCATTAACACAATTCCAAGTGTATGACTCTATTTCAACTTTACAAGCCATAAAGCAATTTATTCTTTAAATATCAGAAAATTATGGAAAGCCAATGTCATTAAATTTTATTTCCATTGGCTAGAAAATGTATTAAGAATTTTATCATTTATAATTTTTTGGTTGAATAATTCAATGCCATCTGAACAAAAGATAACCTGTACGGAACGGAAAACTGTTACATAAGGAATATTACATTGACTAGTTTGATTCTAATTTGATTGTGATGTTTTATTAGGAAAAAAATTAAAGAAAGAGATACTCTAATAGTTGGACCACAAATACTCAAGCACCCACCACCTCTACTCCACACTGACTATTTTAAGGTGTTTGCTTGATCACATTCCTATGTATCCACTATCTCTATTACCCTGACTGGTGTTTCTTGGTAAGTAGCCTTCATTAAAACCTTGAGAATAAAAATATGAATTAGAGGGTTGGGGTTGTGGCTCAGTGGTAGAATGCTTGCCTCACATGTATGAGGCACTGGGTTCTATCTTTGGCATCACATAAAAATAAATAAATAAAAGAAAGATTGTGTCCATCTACAACTAAAAATATTTTTTAAAAAATGAATTAGAAATACATCTCTTCTTAGAATCAGACCAAAAGAAATGACAAGTTTCCAAAACAATTTTTTAAGTGAGATGTTTGATGTTTTGTAAAATTGGTGAATTATTATTTTTTGCTTCTTTGACAGCTACAATTTTATTATATCTATCTTTAACAATGAAGAATGGTTATACTTGCAGAATTAAATAAGATTGTGAAATTAGAGGGTTTAGCTGTCACAGCAGAATGTACATATGTGCCCTATTTTTCTTACTTAGGAATAAAGCTAATTAATTACATATTTTTGTATTCTATAAAAATTGTCTCCAAAATGTATTTTTGTATGAGCTGAAAAATATCATATTCCAAATGACATATTTTGACACTTATGTAATTCAAATATGGGTAAAAAGACTTTTTCTGCCAACTTCAGTCCAAAGGGATCTTTTGGTTCAATCATCCTATTATAGCCATTTGAAATAAATACTGTTAATGAAAATTCCAATGGCCATTCTGTTGAAACATGTGATTGACTATGGTGCTTTCAGCTTTTCGGTTGATCGTATCAAAAACTCAGCTTTGCAGTACCCTATTACTTCCCTTAGGAGTCAAATATCCAATTTCATTTTAATTAAAACTATGTGCGCATACTTTTTCCATACAATATTTCTATGTAAGCTCTGTCCATCTGTAAGTAAAATATTCTGGGATCTGAGCTCTTTCCCCAGCTAATCTTATTTTCATGGACTCCATTCTTTTCTCTTTCATCACAATGCCATTAGAAACTGTGAGCCATTTTGCTAACTCACTCCCTCAGAAAGCTCTGTCATATAGCAAAAGGCAACCTCATTCAGCAACCCCCTACACCCTCCCCATTTAAGATCACCTCCAATGGGGAGTTAGTCTACTGTAGCAGAAAGAACACAGACTTTTGATCAGTTATACAAAAAATGTTCACTGTGCACTTGTAATGTGCCAGGTACTGCTCTAAGGACCTGGGGTCACAGCAAAATGAGATGCATCCTTTTCCCTTATGGAGCTTACTTTTATTCAAATGCAGAGAAAATAAGAGTGTAAACAATGGCTAAGATAATGCCAGATGCTGACATAAAATAAAGTATATAAAACAATATAATTGAGGGAGTTTTCAAAATAGCAGCAAATCTACATGCCTGAGTCGGTAGCATTTAAATTTTCAGTAGAATTATGAGAAAAATACAGTTTGTGGGAACATCTGTACTTATCAAGTAGTTGCAGAGGGTTGACTGTAGGCATATAGGTTTCAGAGAAGGGATGAGGGCTCCCTTGTTCACAGAAAGGAAAGGTTGGCCTTAAACAGGAAGAAGGATATTTATTCCACTGTAACAGGGGCAATGACAGGTGTGGATACTGTCTCTTTTTTTTTTAAGGATGGTATAGCAATAAAGAAGCTCTGGGTGAAGCATGCGATGCAGTCAACATCTGATGGTACAGAAGTCAAGGTATTGGAGATGTGAGAAGACAGGGAAAGAGAAGGAACTGGCCTGTGTGTAAGGATTGTATGACTTTGTTAAATGCCTATTTTCTAACTGTGGTTCTTAAGTTTGAGATGTAAACAGTTATCCTGGTTGTATAACTCTTATCAGACTATTTTTAGCTGCTCTTCTGAGAGAATGGAGTAAGTAAATGTTTGGGAATTCTAAGCAAGTGTGACCGTGGGAAGGAGGACCAACTGGAGCAAAGAGTGCTTGTGAAGAAGAGGTTGTTGTGCTGGGTCTCAGAAGCTAAGCTGGGTAAAGAGGGGAGGAAGAACATGTTCTGGATGATAGAAAGTAAAATTGTGTTAGAGAAAAATGGGCCAGAGGGCTCCATGTGGGTGGAGACTAGGTATGGGTTAAGAAGTAGAGTAAGTTACCTGAAATGAATGGAAAGTGATATTTAGATATGAGACATTTAGGATGGGGATTTTCAGGTAGTAACAATAATAATAATAACAATAATAGTAACTGTCACTGAGTACCCACCTGTAGGTCATCTACTAGGAGGGTTACACTCTGAACTCATCCAAACTATATGACAGCTCTCCAAGTTTGGAACCACAGACATGCCCATTTTACAGAATAATCCGAAGAATGAGGCATTACACAATTTGTTCAAGTCACCTAGAAAAAAAGGGGATGGACTATTTTATAAAATGATAAACAAATCTAGGATATGATAATGTGGGAGAAGGGCTAAGGTGGAGTGAAAGAAGAGATTATTGAGGTGAAGGAAGAAGACATGGACCAAAAAACCATATTGTAGAATAAATCAGCCAACAAGAATTAAGAGAAGAATGGTAGCAATAGAAAGAAAGACAACAAGGTTCTAATGTTCATCAAGACTGACAGCACTAATCAGGAGGTTGACACACATAGCACAAAGAATGAATGGTGACTTCTGATCACCTGAGTTTCAAGGGACTTAGGGTTTTGAAGGACAAAAGATAAGTGAACCAGGTGAAGTGGCACATGTCTATAGTGCCAGCTACTCAGCAGGCTAAGGCAGGAAGATCACAAATTTGAAGCCAGTCTTGACAATTGAGCAAGACCTTGTCAAATAAATAAATAAATAAATAAAACTGGGGGTGTAGTTCTGTGAGAGAGTTTTACCACAGAGTAAAACACTCTATCCTCAGTAACCCAGTCACATGCACAAAATGGGTGTGGCAATGAGAAGCAAGGGGCTCATCTCTTGCGGCTGAAGTATTTAAGGGTGTGGAAGCACAGACAACTATTCTTGGAAAATCCATGGAGGAGCCAGGAATCTCAGGGGCAATAAGTTTTTAGCTAGTGAAGGAAATAAAGGAAGGTTCAGAGAAGAGTTTAAGAATACTGGGGCATTCTACAGGGCACCAAGGAAAAATCAGGAGGATGGCTGATGGGGTCAGGTTGGAGAAAGTATAGTTGGGATGTCTATATACTGGTATATGACCTGAGGCTTGGACTTCTGGTGGGTTAGAGGAAAATGGAGGTGGGATGTGATGCTAACTGACTGGATAGAGACAAGGCGATGGGTCTTTTGCATGGCTTGCATCCTGAACATGAGTCTTAGTTCTACTCTACATCAAGTGGTTGACTTTGGGCAAGACATTTAAATTCACTTTTCTCATTTATGATACTTATATTTCACAAGTGTAATTAGGATAAGAGATGAGATACATATATCATCTCACATCTTTCATTATATATATATAAATAATGATATATATATATATATATATATATATATATATATATATATATATATATATATATCGATCAGTACAGGTTAGGTACATGCCATAGTTTGGATATTAGGTGTCCCCCAAATCTCCTGATAATTCAAGAATATTCAGAGGTAAAATGATTGAATTATAAGAGTTGTAACCTAAGCAGTCCATCCTAGTCTGAATGGACTGACTTGGTAGAACTGTAGGCAGGTGGGGCATGGCTGGAGGAGGTGGGTCACTGGGGGTGTGCCTTGGAAAGATGCACCTTCTCCGGGGCACCCCAAACCACCCTGCTTCTCTCTGCTTCCTGACCTGCCATGAGCTAAGCAGTTTTCCTCCTTGAGGCCCTTTCCCCATGATGTGCTACACTATCTTGGGCCCAGAACAATGGCATTGGCCATCTATGGATGAGACCTCTGAAACCATAAGCCCCAAATAAACTTTTCCTCCTCTAAGTTGTTCTTATTAGGTATTTTGGTCACAGTGACACAAAAACTGACCCAAACCATACACAAAAAGAATTAACCATGACTGAGGTGTTAAGGATAATGAGAACATATGACATAATACACTCAAAAATCTTCAATATCTCCTTATTTTCTCCCTTGAAAATTAAAAAAAAATGTTGTTATGTCCAACTTGTAAAATTACACTGAGAAATTGGAAGTGTAGCAGTCTTAGAATATATTTCAGGGAAAAGTGTAGATGAATTAAACACTAGAACAGGAAATACAAATAAAGTTTATCTGAAAAAAAAATGGTATAGCCATTCTGAGGGATAGGAAGCCAGAAGAAGAGAGGCAGGAAAGCATTTAGTCTGGAATCAGGTATTAAAAAGGTAGAATAATTGTGTTTGCATCAACATATGGTTTCTGACATATATGTCTGAATCCTTGAGTTACAGAGATGCTCAGGTCTGAAGAGCAACCAAAGGATGTGCAGCTTGTAAATGAGGGATGAGTTACCCTTCACTTTACCATAGTCTTGCTTCTTCATATTCTCCTGTAACAAGCATTGAGGAGATAGCCATGGGCTCTCTGGCAAGGTGGTCTTCAGCCTCCTTCACCCTTGTCCTCTGTGACACATGAATGTTTTGTGTTCATACCATTAAATACAAGACAAATAAGGAATAATTTATCCTTGAGGAGATTATTGATATTTTGGTAAAATTAATTTCAATTTTCACTTATATAAAGCTTTTTCTCATACTTTACCTGAAAGACTAGTAAGCATGGTACTGATAATAGTATAAGTAATAGAAACAGAGCTAGCAAGATACTTGGACTTAAACCAGACCATGGTTTGAATTCTGGTCTCACCATTTAGGGAGATTATCATTTTTTTTTTTAATTTTTATTTTTTAGTTGTAGTTGGACACTCTTTCTTTCTTTCTTTCTTTCTTTCTTTCTTTCTTTCTTTCTTTCTTTCTTTCATGAATGCTCTGTTTTTCCATGAATTTTCCCAGGATTCTATTTTCATCTTTAAGGCAGTTTATTATGTTAATAACAGTATTTTAAAAACTCCTTGTAACTCTAAATTTCTTTCTTTCTTTCTTTCTTTCTTTCTTTCTTTCTTTCTTTCTTTCTTTCTTTCTTTCTCTCTCTTTCTCTTTCTCTCTCTCTCTCTCTCTCTCTCTCTCTCTCTCTCTCTCTCTCTCTCTCTGGATCGAACCCAGGGCCTCGCATGTGCTAGGTGAGCACTCTACCACTGAGCCACAATCCCAGCCCCAGGGAGATTATTGTTCTGAGATAAGTTCTTTAGTCCTTCTGAGCTTCAAAACCTGTTGTGGTTATTAACAGAGATAATATATAAGACAATATCTATACATTTCCCAGCACAAATATTTGAAAATGTTTGTTATTTATACATATGTACGTGGGTGAGTAAATACAGTCTTCACTTGTTATCCCAATTATCAAGCTAAAATTTAAAAACTAATGGAATTTTTACCTTGAGAGAGTCCAATGTCAAATGGTGACAGTGTTTGTGGATGACAATACTAAGCCCAACTTCTCATCCTGATACATCGTCAGTGGGACTCTAGATAATTTCTTTAAAAATTTTTTTTTCAAAAGAATATTTGACTAAAATCTTTAATTTTCATCTTTAAGGCAGTTTATTATGTTAATAACAGTATTTTAAAAACTCCTTGTAACTAAATTTTTGATCTGAATGATTTTTACTGGTTTTCCTATTTTTATCCAATTATTCTGTTCCAATAGTTTTTCATTCATAAGTCCCATTTTTCCCTAGCTTTATTCCATTTCTCTTAGACTTGCTTTCTCTTCTCATTGTGCCAACCTGCTTTATGGTCTTGTCTTTTTGCAGTATGCATTTCTTTCCTTCTTTTCTTTTGCCATGAATGCTGTTTTTCCATGAATTTTCCCAGGATTCTATTTTTTCTCTATTTACTCCTCTCTTATTTTCTGGGTTATTTTATTATTATTTCTGTTTCTTTATAATAACTTATTTATTCTTCCTTTTTTGGCACATATAAGTATTTTCCTATTTTTTATGCCTGCCATATACATTATGGCATATATCAAATAAACTGTACCGCTGGAAGAAAATTCCAACTCTGTCGTCACTCCAGGCTGCATAGTAACCATTGAGTTTCAATGATCAGTGAATATTTGTCCATTTTGATATAATAATTTATGTTTGGAAATCATACATGCAGTCAATCATCCATATCTCTGGGTCCTTTATCCATGGATTCAATCAATAGCACTGTGAACGTATCTGAGGATTTAGTTTAGACTAGGATTGCATGTTTTTATGAAACCTTGCTGCCAGTGGTTTCAAAGTTCTTGACTGTCAGGAGGAGAGGCCAGCACATTTTCCTTGGCTTCACCTTGCCTGAGTTTATTCTTTCTCATAGACATAAATCTGGAAGGAATCAAGGATGTCAGATATTTGCATCCCTTTGCTTTCTCCCTGCAATATTAATTACTGGACTTAGTTCAATCACCCAATGAACTTACTGTGGCTGATTTGTGCCCCTGGGTGGCTGCTGCAAAGGCCAGTAAGTTGACACCATTTTTTACATGATGTCAGCAAGTATTATGACTAATGTAGATACTTAGAAAGACATTCACTTCAGACCCTTTGTAGCTTTTTTACCTAATGCTCACTCATCTTTCAATTCTAACACTTTACTTTTTACTTTTTTAAAATTAGTTGTATATGACAGTAGAATGCACTTTGATACATCATATATAATGGAGTATAATTTCTCTTTTTTCTGGTTATACATGATGTAGAATCCTGCTGGTCTTATAGTTATATATGTACATTGGGTAATAATGTCTGATTCATTCTACTGTCCTTTCTACCTCTATACCCCCTCTCCTTCCTTCATTCACCTCCTTCTAATCTAAAGTAACTCTATTCTTCCCTACCCCCCACCATCACCATTGTGAATTAGCATCCGAATATCAGAGAAAACATTCAGCCTTTGGTTTTGGGGGATTGGCTTATTTTACTCAGTGTATCTAGGAATTTTTTTCTGAACCTCTGAGACTAAATTAGGACTGCTGTTTTATACTTCTTCAACAACCTTTTTTCTTGTAATGCACCTCATTTTTAATTTTTGTACTGGGGATTGAACCCAGGGTTGATAACCTCTGAGCCACATCTCTAGCCCTTTTTATTTTTATTTAATATTTTAAATCTTGAGACAGGGTCTTGCTAAGTTGCTCAGGGCCTCTCTAAGTTGCTGAGGCTGGCTTTCCACTGGCTAGTACCTCATTCTTTAATTACTGCTCAGTGTGGAACTTCTCAGACCACTTATAAGCCCAATTACAATATGCATAGCAAATCCTGTGACTTATTCCAGTCTGAAACCTCACTTGCACCTAACATTTGCCTAGAAGATGATCAGTTCTTAATAATTTTTGTCTTAATATGTGAGTTAGTAAATGGATGGGTAAATATGTGAATAGAATACAAAGAAAGATTTGATAGTGGTACATACAGCTTTACGTATACAACTTTATAGTCATAATGTCTATATATGTATATGTATACATATACACTATTGTATGGATGTTATATATGTTTATTTATATAAAATACATACATATATATAATATGAATTATGTATATTTTAAATTGATGTCCAATCTCAAGAATATCTTATTTTAGTTCCTCATAATTGATTTCCTGCTTTCTAAGTTCAGTCTGACATCAGATCTGGTATGTTGCCTTCCAACCAGAACACTAAAGAGGAGAAGATGGAACACTAAAATTCCCTAAAATTCTGAGGATCTTTCAGGTTGGTACAGAGGATCAATTTACAAGAGACTTGGATAAAACCAGAGTTTATTTGATGAAGTTTCCTTGAACACAAGTGGGAAAAAATTGACAGGATTAACAAGAGCTATTATTACTATCCAAACTAGGTGATCAATTATATTGCCTATAATATAATTTTGGCAGAAGGCAGAATTTTCAGCCACAAAAATAAAGATCTGAATACCTTGTGAAAAGCATCAACTGGCTCCCTCCCTGCCTTGTGGGACAAAGTCCTTAACTCAGTATATAGAATCTTTGCTAGTATCCTTGGAACTTATCTCCCAGCTTTCATAATCAACCAATTCTGTCTGGACCACATTAGCACAACATGCACTTTTCCATTCCAGGGTCTTTGCCAGGACTTTTTGTTCCTTAGAGAGGAAGTTGTGCTTGATCAGTGAATGCTGTATGCACGTGTTGAAAATATCACACTGAACACCATTAATATGTTCAATTAATACATGTTAATCAAAAATAAATAAAAGGTAGAACACTTGTCTAGCATGTGTGAGACACTGGATTTGATTCTCAGCACTGCATATGAATAAATGAATAAAACAAATGTCCATCAACAATTTAAAAATATTTAAAAATAAAAAAAAATAATTTAAAAAATTGAAACGGGTCTTTCTTGCAATACCCTAATCTCCAGAGGAACTCATACTAATCTTTGAAACTCCACACTGAAGTAAGTATTAAGGAAATGACCATTCTAGAATTATTAGAAAGGGGTAGTTTTAAATTAGTTTAGAAAAGATGTGACACATTATCAGGACAAGGCACTTCAGATGAGTTATCAATAAAGCAAGAGTGAACAAGTTCTATGAAGAAAGAAAGGAAAGACTGTAATAGAAAGGATACAGTGAATGTTCAATTAAAAAGAATTCTAATTTAGTAACCCTGCTTCCTAACAAACATACAAACTGAAAATAAAACTAAAACTGCTGTGGCATGACAGACCTTAAAAATGAATCCTTCTTGGCACTCTGAACATTGGTTGGTAAAGTCTTGGGGAGCTCAGTGCTATAGCTGATGGACATGGGGTTTAACAAGAATTCATCCCTTGTTCCCTGGAAGATCATTGACAACTTTCCAGAATGAAAATAATTAATAGTAACAACAATGAATCAGAATGTACATACAAATTTCTGGATTTAAATTTAAACCTTCAAATCACCCGTTATAAACACATAGCAACAAGGATGTGATACCTACACACCCTACTTTTTCTCTCAGGACTATTGCACAAAAATCTGGTTTCATGTCCTTTGCAGATCCAGGAGCCTCATTCAAGGTCAGTGCCATGGAGTGAAAGTCTTTGATGAAAGTCTGAGAGAGGATGATATCCAACAGGGAGAACTGGTGTAAGTTGTCACATATATAGTAGCAAATTCAGGTCTTCTATCCAGGATCTTCTATCCAACAGCATATTTCCCATCTCCACGTCAAAAGTGAATTGTGTTCCCAGGATCAGAAAAATCCACTGAGTGAAAGCAATTAATTATATTTCAGGAGGAAGAATTTATCAGGAAGAAAAATCCTGCTTCTTTATTTTTTTTTCAAGTTTTTTTTTTTAAATATTTGAATAGACATACAAGAAAACCATCATGTGTCTTCATTTGTTAGAGTCCTGAATAAAGTCAACAAAAGGCAAAGAGGATTTTAAAAGGCAAAATCTCCATTCCATTCCTTCCCAGACAGGCTTTCTAAAAACATTGATCATGAAGGCACCAGCCTTAGTTTGCTGAACTTCAGGATTTAAAATAAACAACTATCAGTGTCCTCTCTGTCTCCCTTTTTGCCCTTCCTACTGAGGAAAGTTAAAGAGCACATTCTTTGCATTAAACCAGAAGCAACAGAACACAGAAATTCTACTCACAGTTTTAAAATAAATTACTGGCTACAAAACTAACAATAACAATGCCTTCTCTTAGCCAACCAATTAAATGTTTTGCATGATTAAAATGCAGGCATGGCCAAATCCCAGATTTAAAATAAATAATAGTTAGATGCTATTAGAATTCCCATTTCATGAAGTATATACAATATATGCACTGTTATCTTCAGCAACTGAAGCTTTTCTCAGCAGCCTTCTCTACATATCTGTGCAGGCAAGTTCTCATAATTTCAGTCCTCAAGTATTGCCTTCTCATTCCACTCTGGAGTCTTGTTTTCCACCTTTCTTTATTTGTATCTTTTTTTTTTCTTTTGTGTTTGGTATTGGGGATTGAGCCCAGGGGCACTTAAACACTGGGCCACATCCCTAACTCTTTGTATTTTATATTTTGAGACAGGGTCTTGCTAAGTTGCTCTGAGCCTCCCTAAGTTTGTGAGGCTGACTTTCAATTCTCCTGCCTGAGCCTCCTGAGCTCCTGGGATTAAAAGTGTGAGCGTCATTGCACTTGGCTTTTATTTGTATTCTTAATCTGATTCATCAGCACAATCTCCTAGGAAAAATTAGGTACACAATGGCTACCCCATTAGCTTGCATCCAGATGTCAAGATTCTTCATTTTCTATTTCCTATGACTCTGAACAGCTTTGCTTCTTCCCTCCAGAGCCCACACCTTCCTGTCCCCACACCTGTCCCTGTTCACATAGCCACGATATACCCACTTTTGCTCATTCCTCCCTGGGCTACCAATTAGATGTGGCTCTGTTGTGCTCTATCTTCACTCAGAAGCCTTCTCTAAGAAAGAGAGTGCTTCCAATTGCTTTTTTCTTACTTATCTTACAAATGCAATTCTATTTTTTTGGCAGTGCTAAGGATTGAACCCAGAACCATCCTAGTGCCTGCTAGGAAAGCATTATACCACTGAGCTGGATCCAGGTCCCTTGCAATTGTTAGTTATCCTCTTCTCTTATATTTTACTCATTATGAACACTTTTTTTCTCTTGCAGTTATTTTAATAATTAATGAAGAATTATTTTTTCCCCCAGTGCTAAGAATCAAACCCAGGGCCTCAAGCATGCTAGAAAAGTGTCCTACCTATGAACTATGTTCCCAGCCCCCTATTCTTACATGTTTGTCACCCTGATAAGATTTTAAGGATTTCAAAATGATTTTAAGATAGGGTTTTTTCCTAATTATATAACGTTCATTCTAAATATGTTGGTTGATTGATTCTGGTTCAGTGAACACCTATAAAACTTTTATATGCCATTATTGCTAAGCTTTACTGAACAACAACAGAGAACACTATAGACTGATTTTTCTTGTCTCCCTTTTTCTAACATTCACTAAATAAAGCTTCACTAATGCTGAGAGCCACAGCCGAGTCAGAATGGCCCCTGGCATTTTGCCAATAGTATTGGTTGACAGGCGAGGCATTACTATCCACCTTGGTCGCTACTTTGGAGTTCTCACACTACTTTGGAGTTCTCGTGGGGATTCCCGGGGATTCCTGGAGAGTTCCCATTGGTTGGGGAAGTGCAGGAGGAGGGATTTCCGGAGGAGATATTTCCGGTGGCTGGTTCCTGGAGGAGCCGCGTGGCATTTGGGAGAATTCCCAGGGAGTGTGTGTGAAGTGTTTTGGTGGAGTTCAAAAATAAAGTTTGTTCCTGCTTCAGTGGCTCATGGTTTGTGCCCAGCCAGACTGTGGCACACTAAGATAAATCAGGGGGGAAGGAAAGAATAGAAATTCAGTGGATTAGAAGGGAAGGAAGGGAAGGGAATAGGAAAGACAGTAGCATGAATCAGACAAAACTTTCCTGTGTTCATATATGAATATACAACCAGTATAACTCCACATCATGTTCAACCACAAGAATGGGTTCGAATTAGAATAAGTTATACTCCATATATGCATAATATGTCAAAATTATTATAGCCTACTGTCATATACATCTAAAAAGAGCAAATAATACAAAAAAGATAAATCAGTAGAAAAGAGATCACAACAATGCAAAATAGGAATACTGAAAAAAAGATGAACTCTCATATTTGATGTCCTAGGACAAATTAATTAATAACTCTTGAGAAATAAGAACAAATCTTAGTCACTGGGCCATCTCCCATGCTCTCATTCTCTGGAGTAGAGAGTCCCTCCTTCAATAGCTCTAAGGTGGTTTCTTACTCTCACTGCACTTCTTTCCACTGCTACGTTCCTCTCTTCTATGGCCTGACACATCATGGCCCCTTGATCTATAGATTTATGCTGTTCATGGTGCTCTTTGCTTCTTGTTCAGGGACTCTATATCCAACAGTCTCTGATTCCTCCCAAATGGCAGATACAGGGACCTTTGAAGGAATGTTTTCAATGTAGAAATGAAAGAAAATCAAGAATCGAGAAAATCAGTGAGTTAAACAGCCAGCTTTGCTAATTTTGATAAAGGAGAAACTACTGAATTTATATTTTTCAAGACATTTCTGGATAATTTAGATGATGTCAGATAATTGTGCCAACATCAACTTAACTTTAGCTAGGAGGTACAACATAATTTTGCAAACAGAAAGATCTTGTGTAAAAGCAAGTGTTACCACCTTTCTCCAAATCATACTAGTTTATCTAACCATTCAAAGTCTATACAAATTCATTCATGTGTCATATCATCTTGAAGTCTTCATGATTTTTCCACCCTTCCATTCATTTGTTGGTTATTCTGAAGAATTAAGGGAAGGTACAATATCTTCTCTAGAAAAATTCTCACTCACATTCTTTTTGTGGATCTCCAGAACCCATAATGGACCTCTGTATGAACTTCTGTTTAACCACATTTCTCCCCTTCTGGCTTGTTTCATTATATTTCTCCAGCTCCTAGTTTCTGAATCCAAGTCTTTCCAGGAAACTTTCAGGCCAAATAAAATGATTACTTACTTTTATACAATCTTGTCCTGTCTCAATAGGTGTTAGCTTTTCAGCTGTTTCTATTCTCTAAGATGTTCTTTTGCTTAGATATAATGTAACTGCAACACTTATTACTTTGGCTTAGTGTTCCATTCATGGGCTTTGCAGGGGGGGGGAGGGCGCTCATCTGTTTCAATGTCAGTTCCTTGTCTTAGGTTAGAAACAGCTCCATAGCAGGAAGGGATGCAGTAACAGATCTTGAGAAACCAAGTATTAGTGCCACACATTGTGCTAGCTGATTTTATATGCATTATTACCTTAGTTTCCATTGAACGAGACAAGGCTCATTTTTATTTACCTTGTACAGTGTTTAGAAATCACCCAGGACAGATGTAGTCTCAATTCTTCTTTTAGGTAGAATGAGGATGATATGGTCAGAATGATGATATACTTTATTAAAGTTTTGTTTTCATTAAAGTAAGACTACAAACAACAGTAACCAAAACAGCCATAGATCATGCCTCTCAGAATAAGGGAAGCATCTTTCCAGAGAGAGGAAAAAAAAAAAAAGAAAAATCCTTTTAAGGGTCTAGTGCTGTGTGTTCTCTGAGCACATTGTTTTCTTATGACACAAGCAAGCCTGACAGAGCCCTAAGCCTTCATATTGTTTTGTATGTCATTGTCTTAAGCAAAAGACTGAAGGGAAAATTAATAGAACAACAGGGGCCAGGTACTCTCAGAGTCCTCTGCTTTCTGGTTTCAAGGTTTACAGGGAAATAGCTTTCCCCAAATCCTTTGTAAACAAAGTTATTTACATCTTGTTCACCTTTCAACATGTAAACTTTCTTCCCAGTTTTTCTCTGCCTCCTCCCTGCTATCCTATTCACTTCTCTCTCTGAAGCTGGCTATAAAAAAAGATTTTGCATCTCATTTTTGGGCTGGAGTCACATCGATTCCAAGCACAGCAGGCAGGCTCCAACCCTGTCTATTTCCAAAGGGAGGCTGTCAGAAGCAAGGCTGTCTCTGAGTAGGAGACCAGTGCACAAGAGGAAACCACATATTTCAGACCCTGAGGGGGAAGAGTGTTGGCTCCACAGTGTCGGTGACAAGATTCCACAGCCTTCTAAACAACACCCAGCGGGAATCGGGTAGAGATTGCACCCTGCTGCTTGGAGATGGCACTTTACACATTCTGGCTGGACTTTGGTTCTCCTGTTCTGTAGACAGGGAAGCCAGTGATTAATGGTGGGACCCAGGGATTTGAAAGTTATGCAAGTGCTCTTTGGTCTCCAGGGATACTGGTGCCAATTCAATTAAATCCATCATGTGATATTGAGCCTCTATCAGACACTTGTAACTGAGCTCAGTATTTGGGAAAAGAAAGACACAAAAGAAGCAAATGACATCATCTGTCTTTCAGGGTTGCTGTACAGATTAGAGATGATACATTTAAATTCCATGATATGTAACATACACTTAGTAAAAGAAGTTGTAAGAATCTGAATGGAATATATGTCAATGAATGAATAAACTCCCTAGGTATAAATGAAAATAGCCTCACGTACCCTACAAAATATGTAGGCCAGAAAGGATTAAAAGGTAGAAAATAAATTTCTCTTCCAAAACACAGAGGGTTTTAGAGGTTTGTACCTTTAGAAAATCATTCCAGATAACCCAGTGGGCTGATAACAGGCAAGTAGAGAAGTAGACATGAAAGCATTATTTGTAGCCCACTGGAATAGCTGGGATCATAGACTTCAGAGTTAAGTAGAATTGGCTTTCAGATTATGTCCAAGGTACTTCACTTCCCTGGGGCTCGGTTTCTTTATCTGTGAAAGAAGAAATAGTATCCTAAAATGCTGTAGTAAGAATTAAATGAAATAAAGATTGCCACATTGCGATTATTCTGGCAGTAACACAGAGCAGGGGTGAGCCAGAGGGGAGAGGAGAAGGCCAGTTTAAGAAGCAGTAAATACAGAAATACAGGCTCATGTTCAAGAGCTCACCCTGTCACTTGTCCATTGAGTGATGTTTAGCAATTCATGTCACCTTTCTGGGAATCAATCTCCCCTTCTGCAAAATGCAGGATTAGATCACATGGTAGCCTCTTTTTCAGCTCCAAAATTCTTTGATTCTTTAAGTTGATGTCACCTTCCCTGGAATTTTCTCTTTTAGCTAGGTGAAGATGGACTTACTGGAAAAATCACTGTAAAGCTTCAGAAATTGCAGAACTCCATTCATTTCCTGAAAGTAGGGTTTATCTCTATTTTCCTGAGCAGAAAAGACTACAGCCTTTCCTAATCTTCTCACATTCTGCTGTGTGACAAGGCAAGTGTCTGCGTGGGCTCTTTCTCGTCCAGCGAGGAGGTCCACAGAACAGGATAGAGGAGACTGTGGCTGCGGAGTCGCTAATCAAGACCTCCAGAGACCAAGCAGGAAGCAGGACTAATTTCGCAGTTACCATGTGTATATACTCAAGGAGTAGCTGAGCAGATTATAAGCAGCCACCAATATAATTGCTGGCCAACTGTCCCTGCAGCACCAATGAAGGCATGGAGCAAGCACAGGGACTGCAACATGTGGCCTCACACCCAGGGCTGTGCCTACAGGTTTGCCACTCACACGCCTAGCACGGGGGAGTGGTTTGCCACTCAGACGCCCTTAATGTATGCCATGTATACAGTACTCCATGCACTTGTCCCCACAAGTGTCATTATTATTTTATTCTGCATGTTATTAAGTAGTTGCCAAATTCAACTTAACATTAAAAAAAAAGACAAAAGAGCTTCAGAAATGCAGACTGTTTGGGGATGTAAGATTTTCATGCAAACATAAAACATTAATACATTGAAAAACTTAAAAGACTTCCATTCCTGAGTGAAAAAAGAAGCTTATATTTAGATGCTCAATTCACTGTTTACTTAATAAGAATTTACTAGCTGTGAGATAGGTTCATTAATCTTTCCCTTTTTAAATAACAGTAGGAAGGTAGGTGCCAACTTTGAAACAGTCTTCTTCAGATTTTGGTAGTGAAAGAGGATAGAATTAGTTTTTCCATCACCTTGTTGTGGGAAGATGACTTCTGTTTAATGGCCCCAAGGTAAAACTAATTGAGGCGCCCAAGATTTGTGGTCCTACCAGTTCCCATGGCAACCAAATATAGTTTTCTCTTTCTCCTTATGAACTTTGAAAAATGTATGCTGCCAAATTAACTCCCAGAAATACTGGAGCAGCTTAATTTCCAAAAGGTAGGCAAATACACAATCCACAAATCTGAAAAGTAATGTTTTTCCCTGGGTACCTAAGAAGAACGAAGCAAAATTAAATTGAGAAAAAAAAAAGGAAATTTTGTGCATCCTCTGAGACCCCTCCCTACAAGATTGATGCTCATCATTAACTCCTGCAGCTGACACTGTGTGTATGTTGAAGGAGAATGGGGGGAGGTTTGCATAAACTCTGAAAAATAATTTAAAGTAATTCTGAAATTGACATTTAAAAAAAGACTCCCAACACCTCAAAATAACATTTCATTGGTGGACTTCTGGTAGGATATATGCATATATAGAAGACTATAGTTAGATAACAGAATGTGTACCTTGAATATATATTTAAATTTTCATTATGCTTTTTATCTATTTGGTATTCTACCTTAACAAATGTATTAAGAAATTATAAATATTTACCTAAACACCAAATATCCTACCATAAGATGGTCATCTTTTTCCATAAATGCAACCACAATAAATATTTTTGTCTTTTATTAGTCACAAGGGCTGTCACAACTACTCTATTCAGTTGTTCTTGGAAGAAAACAACCAAAGAAAATAAATGGGTTGCATGAGTTATTTCATTTCAATACAATATTATTTATGAAAACAGGCAGAAGACTGGATTTGATTCCTTTATTAGGACATCATTTTAAATGAGAGCATATTATTTTATTCTCTGGATGTACTCACATTAAAAGGAAAAATCCTATCACCATCTATTACTGATCTTTTCAGCATAATGGCTACATATATTTTTGTAAGCAAATCTTTTTGTGTGTCTACAAATTTCTGAGAAAGAAAAGTAAGAGTTTTGGGGACAGGCCTCTGCAAAACATTTATAATATCACAGAAACAATATCCTTCAGAAAGATATGGCACTTTCCTAGAAGAGAGGACAGTTGTGAGGATGCACAAAATTTCCTGTTTTTTCTCAATTCAATTTTGCTTCATTCTTCCTAGATACCCAGGGAAAAACATTACTTTTCAGATTTGTGGATTGCGTATTTGCCGACTTTTTGTTCTACAATTGTGTAAAACATTTGATGTCAGGAAAAGGCTCACTATGGCCAGATTCTAGAATTCAAGGACAAAAATGACAAATAAAATTCACCCACCATCAATTTTGTTGCAAATATTTATTTGTGACTAATTTTTCCTACATAGGAAACTTGTAGTAAAGACCTGAATGCATCTTTAGCTTACTCTGAGGTTAATGTTTAAGTCAAGCACTTTTATTTCTTCCTGTTATTTTTTTCTCCTTCCCTCCTTCTCTATTTCTCCCTTTCTTCCTTTTCTTGCTCCTAATTTCTTTATTTACTTCCTCTTATGCAAACAACTATTGAGTAAACTTTAGGAAGTTCCCAAGTTGCCAAGAAATGCCATTTGCTAAATACCATTTGCCATTTCCAAAATCCATGTGATGAAACCTAGCCCCTGTGGTGATGATATTAGGAGGTAGGCCTTGGGAGGAGATTAAGGGCATGAGGGCTCTTCTCTCAATAATGGGGTTAATACACTAATAAAAGAGATGGAGGTCTGTTTGCACCTTGCACACTGTGAGTTTGCAGCAAGAAGTTGCTGTCTAAGAAACAGGCACCAAATCTGCTGGGGACTTGATCCTGGACTTCTAAACCACCACAGTTGTGAGAAATAAATACCTGTTGTATATAAATTACAGGGCGACATGCTTTGTTGCAAAAGCCTGGGACAAACTAAAACACTCATCATTTAACACAGTACTGCATATATTGGTCTGTTTCTGAGCCATTAATTTCTGTATTTATCTGCATTGATACAATATTGAAGACTGTTTTAAAAATTATGGCTTATGTTAAAAGACATTGCTTTTCTTTATACATTAGCCATAATTTTCAAAACAGTTTTCAACATTCTTTTAACATATGTCAGTCTTCCTTTTTTGTAAATTGCCTTCATTATCCTTAGCAATTTATTCATCAATGGTTTGAGGAAATTAAGTTAAAAAAATTCAGACAAATTTAACAGTAATTTTATTAATTTATACATTACTTAGGAAAGAACCAAGATGTTTCCAGTACTAATCCATTCTATGTAATATCATAGTATATCTCTTCATTTATTAATACTATCTTTAAGAAAAAGTATTTAGCATACATTTTAATAAATATATTTTACTTCCAAAAGCAAACTATATTTTTCTTAAATTTAGCCACAAAAATTTTGACTTTTTAATACTGTTGCTAATATTACCTTCTCTCTCTTTCTTTCTCTCTCTCTCTCTCTCTCTCTCACACACACACACACACACACACACACACATGCTTTTTCATTATACCAGCTATAAATAAAAATCACAAAGATTTTGACATATTTTTATAATTAACCAGTTTGCTGAATTCTCTATTTATTGAAATAGTTTTTAGCTGATGTTTTGAAGTATTGTGTTGTATTTCACATGCTTTTATTTATGAATAATTTCATTTTTTTCTCATTGTATTTTAGAGTGATTTTCAGAAAAATTTTGGAGTGGTAATATCAAGAATTACAATTTTGTTTCTTGTGTACTGAGATTTGCCTTATTGTTTTTCGAATTCCACATGAGGTTGGCTATTGTTTTTATGTAGATATGTGTTACCATGTTAACAAAATACTCTTCTGTTCATAGTTTATAATGAAATATTTTAAAATTATAAATGAATGTTAAATTCTTTTTTTTTAGTTATAAAATAATTTTTTATTGGTTGTTCAAAACATTATAAAGCTCTTGACATATCATATTTCATACATTAGATTCAAGTTGGTTATGAACTCCCAATTTTACCCCAAATACAGATTGCAGAATCACATCGGTTACACATCCACATTTTTACATAATGCCCTATTAGTAACTGTTGTATTCTATTAAAAGAGTTTTTTTTTATATCTTTCAAAGTGGTCATAGGGTTTATCTGCCTTGATCTATTGATTTGATGAGAAATAATATTAAACCATTGCTGGAATTCAGATGTTTGCATTTAAGTTTACAAACAATATATGATTCTTAAACATTGGGAAAAAATTAAAATATCTTTCACTGTTATTATATTAAGTGAAAGATAAGTAAGTTGTAGAATCATATATTTATATGTAATATCATCCCATTTTCCTTTTCAAAGAAAATCTTATTTGTGCATATATTTGCATAAATATAGAGGGAAGAGTGTGGAAGAAGACAAATCAAACAATTTTGTTTACCAAGGCAGTAAGAGATAATTATAAAGGGGGAGTCTATTTATGTTCTTTGTATAATTTGATATTGCTTGCATTGAATGAATGCATGGCATTGTATGCTACTTCTGTAACAAAAAAACACGACGTTTCTTTGAAAAGGAAAGAATTAAATAATATACTCACGACAACTTCATTTCTCCTCAGTAAAGTCCCCTAAGTAAAATATTCTGATACTTTTGCCAATAAAATATTTAAAATAAAACTCTTTCTCTTTAATGCAAACCTCTAAGATATGAGGTATTACCATCATTTGACAAATTAAAAAAATAAAAAAGCCGGGTGTTGGTGGAGGAGGACTTTTTCCTTTATCTCCAGCAATTGGTGCTGTTGGCATTTGCATACAGGGTTTTTCCGAGTCAAATCCACTTTCTGCCATACCACACTACCTATAGACTGTCCTGCTGGATTTTTCTCTACCATGTGTAAGCCAGATTTTATTTTTATTAACTTTTTATAGCCTGCTTCTTTGTATTCTATCTGTCTCTGGCTCAGTATGTTTCAATCACACCCGGCACTATTTTATAGATGGGGATAGAGAATTAGTCATTTGTTGCCTTCAGAGCACATATAGAAGAAAAAGTACCTACTCTCATAATAATAATTGTAAAGATTTTTTTTATATTCCTCCACTTTCACCTATCCCTATCCTCTGAGGCAAGCAGAAAATTCTAAAATATGAGGGATTTCCATTCTCCACCCCTCACCCCCTGTTCTCTCTCCCTCCTCTATCCAACAACTTCCAAACCTTCCAGTGTGACCCTCATTAATTGCTCTGACCTCACAATATCCCTCATTTGTTCCCCAGAGTTTTGCCTTAAATCTGTAGATCACTTTGATTACTTCCACATCTGGGATTCGTCACACGCTTGTGTTAACCATGACCATGTGCTGAATTACCCAGCAGGATTTAGGAGACACTCAGTCAGAAAAATCATCCCTACTAAGAACAACATCTGGAGAAAATTAAGAGAAGATACTTTCCATTGAGAATCCTTTGGAAATATATTTATGATGTAGAGACGGACAGACACTAGCACACAGGCAGAAGTGGATGCCCTTTCTCTGCTGAAGGCTGAGGAAGAGCCATACTTCTTCAGAAGATTCCCTGACTAATTATGTACCATAAATGCAAAAGCCTGGCAAAGCCACGAATAAACAAGGGATTTTCTCAGAAAAGTCTTGTTTAGAATCAGGCGTCGTCTCCAATAGAAATGTCTGCGTGGACTTTTCCGGTACCATGTGTGTGAACAAATAAAGATTCTATAAAAGGGAGAGGGGAAATGGGCCATGTTCCTCAATTGGATCATTGAATATCTCCAACTATTTTTCCAAAGCTTGGGTTTGGCAAACGCCAAAATTGGCTTTGTCAAGCATTTTTCCTTTAATTTTTTAAATCCATGTGCATTAAGGGAAATTTAATCCTTGTGTTTCTGATTCATTTACACTTAACTCATCAAAATATTGTTTTGTTAGAGTCACTTGGCCCTCTACAAGACTTAGGAGTTAGCAGCACACAGATACACACGTACACAGCACACAGATGCACATGTACCCAAGCAAGCAAAAACATACCCTGGGTTCCCTAGACTCAGAGCCATTTTCTTCCCCTGAACCTATACCTAAATGGCTATGTCTTGATAAGCCATGGGTATTTAATTGCATTTATCTGTGCAATTACGCTTAAACTTAAAAAAAATTACTGTGCAATTATGAAGAGTATACTTATTTCTGAGTGTATTTGGAATTAAACATTTCAGGATTCTCCATATTATCCTAATCCACAGCCATTCTTTTCCTGTGGATGAGTGTCTCTTTTAAAGAGCTCATGTTAGGCAGTTCAGTTTTCTGAGTTCCTTCAATGCAACATGAAATACAAAATTATTTAATTTTTTTTTAAATTTGTGGTGCTAGCTCAAACTCAGGGCCTCCCAAAGGTTAGGCCTACTCTCTACCATTGAGCTACACTCCCAGCTCACAACATTTTCTTTTTTTAAAATATTTCTTTTTTTAGGTGTAGATGGACACAACACCATGCTTTTATTTTTATGTGGTACTGAGGATCGAACCCGGGTCTTGCCAGTGCTTGGAGAGTGCTCTACTGCTGAGACACAATCCCAGCCCCCACAACACTTTTTAAAGAAATAAATTACAATCAGTTTAGAGTGACCAATAATGATGCTAAAAATTTAGGGAAAATTAGACGTAAACTACTCCATAGAGGCTGGAATTGAGGGAAACCAATTAACGTACCTGAGCGTGAAGAATTCAGGGAGGCTGTTCTAAAGTTTTGTTTTTATGTTCTTAACAACTGAGCAAGAAAAAAAAAAAGATTTACTTGGAGTCCCTGATCATGTTAAACATTTCAGAGAAGTCTCTGAAGTTAAAAGTTGAAAACTATTAGAATGTATTCCTTAAGAGAGGTAGCAAAATATGAGGCCATCTAACATGTCTCAAAATAGTAGCATAGATTCCAAGAGAGCTGAAGGCCTAAGACATTCTCATCTGATACATATTTTTAGTAAGCCCCATCTTCCTAATGAGATGAGAATTTGGGATTTGTAGTTAGGGGACACACGTATACTCAGCTGGTTTACTATGTGGGAAAATGACCTCTTTCTTTACTGAAGGCAACCACTGGAGATTTGGGGAGATCAATTGTCATGTTTTGCAACAGACATTGCAAAAAACTGGCTCTTTGTAAAAATACCTCTGTGACTGGTGACAGCATCTTTTATAAAGGAACCTGTTATTAATATGATATCATTTGGTTTTTCCTTACTTCTTCACAACTAATATTTTTCTCTTCACAGGGAAATGTCAATTATTTAACTACATTTTTCTAATTTGACTTCAGGTAGTCTTTCTTCTGGTAGTTGTCATTTTATCACAAACTCTGACAGATTTTCCTTTTTTGAATGCTTGTAGGTTTTTATAAGTATTTATTTCCAAATGAAACTATGCTGGTTTAATTTTGTTTAGTATTAAATATTTATATTTCTTTTTCAATTCTTCGTAATAGAATACCACATAATGGGCATAATAAAAAATGCATTGAATAGCCAATTAGAAAGTTAATCTAATTATCAAATCTGCTTCTAGAAGAAAAAAAAAAGAAGGATCTGGTAATAGTTTAATTTCACCAATTTCCCTTTGTATGCTTTGATTTTATTTTTTAAAAATTCTATTTCCTGAAGTTTAAATTCTTTAAGTTTTTCCTGCCACTTAATTGAAACCATTATTTTCAAGGGAAACAAAATTAAAGGAAGATGATATTTTCTCACTTGTATCATGTGAACAACACTGATTGTCCACTGAAATAAATTTACCCTTATTTTTAGTCTATGTAAATTAAGAAATAAATACCAATTCCCACACCCTACTATTCTTAAAAGCAATGAACATTTGAACTTTGCTTTTTTTTCTCTCACTTTCACTTATCCCACAACTGGGGCCATTATATCCCTGTTCCTGCTCACCCAGTGTCCCTCAGGCAGCATGGTTGACTGCTGGACCTGCAAAATCTCCCCTTTCTTTTCCTCCTGCAAGTTTCTGTTCAACCCATGAAGACTGGCTCAAAAGATCACACAAAGACTCTTTTCTCACCTGTCAGAACAATTCAATTGTTATTTCATTAGGAACAATCATAACATCAGCTGCCATTTAGAGTGCTCAGCATGTGTCTGCACTTTATGGAAGTTGATAACATGTAAGACTCCACTCTCTCATCAGTAAACACTACATGTTTGTTGAATAAATTTAAAATGAAACTATTTGTATCTGAACTTGTTTTCCCCTAAGAGATTGGGTTCTCCCTGAAATCAGAGAGGATTCTTTTTCAGAATTTTATAATTAGTCCTACTACATTGACCTGATATTATAAATACTTATCAAATATTAATGAAATTTAATTGTCAATATAGAAGTTATAACTAGGTTTGGGGATATAGATCAGTGGTAGAGTGTTTGCCTCAACTATGCAAGGCTCTGGGTCCAATACCCAGCACCACAAACAAATAACAAACAAATAAAATGTAATAATAAAGAATCTTTGAGACATCATCCTTTTAAAGTAGGAAAGTGCAGTCAGAAGACCAAGATGGATTGACTCAATTTCATAATTATACCATAATATATGGTCCTGTTGTTGTTTAATTGAAGAGTTTATTTACATTTTTTTGTTTTTTGGTGGTTCAACTATTCTTTCAGTAAATATTAGTTAACTCCTACTGGGCACGAGGCATTGTTTTATGTGCTGGGGATGTAGTGGGGAACAAAAAAGAAGTTTTTGGCCTCATGGATCATGCATTCTATTGAGAGGAAGCAATAGCAATTGTACAAAAAATAAATCCTAGATGACATGAAAGGTACTGTAGAGAAAAATAAATCAGGATAAGAAGGAAAATAAATGCAAGGGGTGGAGGGAAAGTGTTTACTGTACTATGAAAAAGGAAGTCTTTACTAATAAGGAGATATTTGAGCAAATGCATGGAGAAAGTGGAGGGGTTGGTCATGCTAACATTGAGGGTGAATGTTTCCAGGGGGTGCTGCTGTGTAGCATTCTGAGGTAGGTATTTGACTTCTGGAGAGGAGGGAGATGGGCAAAAGAAGTAGAGAACATATGAGATCAGAAGGATAGAGCCAAATCACATAAATACTTTTAAGTGATGGAATGGCAAGATGAAGGCTATGAACAGTGCAAAGATGGCATGCTCTGATACAATTAATTGAAAGAAGAATCCTGGGTGCTCTGTGCAGAATAAACTCAAGAAACAGGAGAAGTATGTAGGAAGACTCCTTAGGAAGTTCACACATTTTTTTTGGTGAGAGAGGCTGCATTAGGGGGTTGCATTGATGATGTGAAATGGTCAGATTCTGGGTTCATTATCAACTTGAGCCAATAAGATTTAGGATATGTTGGAGAGCATGAATTGCAAAATGGGAGGGAACAGAGACCACTCCAAACTTTGAACTTGAAAGCTGGTGTGGCAATTTTCTGACATGGAGAAGAAAGTAGGCTAAGGTAGGAATTGTCAAGGTCATACATAGAAGAAAAGCCAAGATGAGGCCTTGATTCCCCTGATCCTGCTAGTAAAGTCACAATGAGCCACTTTCAGATTTATACATTTTATTAGGTAGATAGTGAAAAGAAAAGTAGGTGAAGGGTGTCAATTTCCTATGAGCCTTGACTCACATAACTAAATAATGAGCTAACATAAAAGGGTATGGATGATGGCATTACCAGTGTGGGATGCCATGTGGCTGAGAAACTAATTCTTGAATACAGTACAGTGATTTCTGCAGCCCTGTTCTAAGGGTGGCTGGAAGACAGCCCCATATTTTGACAGAATTTCATCAACCAAGAGTTGATGAAAAATTCATGACAGGGGCGATAGGGAGATGAGAACAAGATGGCCTCATGACATGGCAGGTTACATATCTCCCATACTCAAGGCATCCACCAAGTTTCTGTTTAGCTGTGGTCCAAGCCTTTGCTTATGTGAATAATTCTGACACCTGCAAGATCACCAGGACACAAAACACCACTGTTGCACTGAGAGAATCAAAAGGTTAAATTTTGGGTATTAGTATTAGTATTGATGGTTGAGACTAGAGTTTAGGGCTGAGGATAAAGCTGTTGACCAGGATTTTATACATCTGACTGTCATTGGCATATACATTTTAAATTAAAATTAGGAAACTTGATGAGATAGAGCTCCTAATGTAACAGTGGTCCACATTATGCTTTGAATATAACCCTTGCTGCTCTGCCACTGCATCTGCAACTTATTTTTAAAATGGACATGTTTCTTCTTCTTCCTCTCTCCTTGCTCCTTCCTAATCTCTCCCACTCTCTCATCTCAAGAGAAACAGGATTGATTACCTTTCTTCCCTATCCTAGGCAGAATTATCTGTCCTTAAGTACACACCCACCATAGGAAAGAAATCATCTAGACTTTGGGGACAGTACCAGAAGATCTCAGAAATGACTCTCTCCCAAATTAACAAGTGAATTACAATTCAAGACTGAGAACACATGGAATGTAGCCTTTGAGTTACCTCTTTAATAGCCCCCTGTTCTGGCTGATGGGCAGATTCTTAGCCTTTGGGACAGGAGTCCTCTGTGTTATCCTTTGCTAGCAAAGCAATAAACCTTCTTTTTCCTTTTTCTCAAAACCATGTCCTCATTATTGGAGGCATCAGTGGCATCAGGGACCAAGCTTTTGGCAACATTAAGAAGGAAATGAAGTCTCAGTGGAAGCTTATTCATTAATTTGCATGTATTCAATGGAACATTTATTTTTATTACCACTTAGAAGATTCAAGCTGCCTTGTTTCTACATGTTTGAAACATTTGATAGCAAAAATGGGGAATTAAAGGAATTTAGAGTATATAAAATGAAATAAAAAGAAATATTTTTTAAGATTCTTTGTAGAAAGGAGGGAAATTGGGGAGGACAGGCAGAACAGCAAATAAATCATCAGCAAAGATAGATACAACCTCATTTACTGTACTGTCATTGCAAAGGAAAAAAAATTGGTTACAACACACAGAAACTTTTTACTTTATTTTACTTTCTTTAGAGTTTTTTTTTTTTTTCAATATTTAGCTGGGGTCAAAAGTACATATCCCAAGAATAAAGGTATATCTCCAATACTGAGAATGAAAATCATTTTTCTTAAAATGCCAAGAAAGCCAAATACATCGAGAAAAATATATTTAATACTTTTATTCACCCATCCTTGAAAATTGTTATAAGATTGAAAACCTTCTTATTAGGAGATTTTAATTCCAGTTCCCACCCAAGGTGGAAGTTAAATTGTAGTCACAATCAAAAAACTTTCTTTGTTGTAGTCCTGAGTAAAAGCAAGACAAAGAAATGCAACTGAACCTATTTACATATGCAAATTAAATGGATTTAAATTGCTATTATCTTATTGTAAGAATGCCTTTTTTCTTCTTAAGGAACTCCACATTGACGTGATCCTCTGACCAAAGCCTCAGGGATGTTTCTCTGTCCAAATGGTCACTCCCGGATAGGATAGTACTCATTTTATCAGAGCAATCACAGTCTTTCACAGATGTGGCTATAGCTGCCATATGGTCTAGGGCAAGTGACCCATTATTAAGCAGCCTATAATTGCTACAAACAGTGTCAACACCATATTTTAATGAGTTTCCTATGCCCAACCCCAGCTCCCTCAAGCATTATATCCACCCCCTTCCTGTTATTATGCATATAAGCATTTTATATATTACCTGATCGGTGTATTTTTGTTCTACCTCAAAGCCTCACTCTGCTCATTTGTAGCAGGGAATTTCTAACTCAGGTGAGGAATCTGGGAGGACCCCACCCCCACCCCCAGACACCTTGGAGATTCGAATAAATTCTAGAAATTTTGAGCTACAGACTAAATAATGTCATAGGTTATTTAGAGTGGATCAAAATAGCCTGCAAAGTAATTCTAGGTCCAGTTGTGGTTATGGACTAAGCTCCATAACTTCTAAATTAAAAATTATAGAGCTGGTCCCTGACCCTCTAAAGGCTCTAGGTTGCAAGAATACTTAGATCACTGTCCTACTTGGCAAACAAAGAGCATGGAAACCAAGATGGCAGCCATGAAGGAAGGGTTGGCTATACTTCAAATGATAGGCAACCCATGTCTTGTGGGAATAAGCTCTCTGATCAGAAAACAAGGACATGGAGAGGGTAAGTGTTTCTTTTTGTTTGTTTGTTTGCCCATGTATTCAAATATCTCTGTTTGAGAATTGTGATGTCCTAAAAGAACACACAAAACCAAAACAGGGTCAAAGATTCTATTAACATTCATACATGCCTGCCAATTGAATAGCATGATCAAGATCTCTGTACTATAGCTTTAAAAAAATATTGCTTTCAATCTATGGATACATGACCCCTAATAATTTCTCAATTCAAAGAGAAAAAATTGCTTTTACTCCCTTCCTCTGACTATTCAATAATAGAGACAACATGATGGTAGGCTGTTTTGGAGTAGCTGGGGTAGTGATTTGTCTCCTTCAACTTTTATTTTTAAAAACTTGGCAACTCAGCAAGTCCCTTAGCTTCTGTTTCATCTATGAAATGAATATTATAATACTTAGTTTTCAAGGTTGCTGGGGAAACAGCTGTGTTTTAAAGCACTTAGTAAAAGACTCATCATACTGGGTCATGTAACATAGTTATTCTGATTATTATTAAGAAACATGCAGAGTCCCATGTTCATTCTCCTTTCTCTGTACTTTTTCCTTGAAAAGTGACTGTTTAGAACTCACGTAGCTGGGTTCACAGTCAATCGAATTATTTGATCACAGACAGGTACTACATAAATCTGAGTGACTTACATACTTTCTATTCTTCACCTTTATCCCAGTCCTAGGAACTCTGAAAATATTGAATAAGAATAGATTATGGTCAGGCAATGGACCCCAATTAAAGTCTTCTTCAAAGACAGAAACCACACCAGGAGGCTAATAGGAAGAACTATTAATGTGTATCAGGGAGGCCTATTTTAAATGTCAAAGACTTTGAGACTCACTTGTGGGAACACTGCAGCCAACTCCTTTGTGGGAGAGGGAGGATGAGAGATGGGAGCAAAACCAAATGGGAGTTTCAGGAAGGATTAAAACTGAGGTTAAAGGACTTAATCAATAGCCCTGATACTTTTTTAATGTCTGTTTAACTTAGATTTTAATGCTCATATCCTAAATCCACATAAGCCCTTAAACTAGTATACAAAAATGGGCTTTCCTGCTATCTGGCCCCTTCCTAAATCTCAGGAGTTCTATCTCTTCTCATTTAAATAAATCCTACTCCATTTACTCTTCCTTATTATTACATGTGGATTTTAGTCTTCAGATTTATGAGTCAAGAACTCAGAAGAAAATTGGTGAAGTGGGGAATCTAGTCCCCTCTCAAAACCCTGGGTTCACAACCATTTTCACACAACACTTCACAATTTACCTAGACAAAGGAAGATTTCCTTAAGTTACCTTAAAAACACCAGTTGACCACTAGATGTCAGGCTTGTTAAATAGTTAGAAAAGTAGTACATATTCCCAAGACTTAGAAAACACTTATTTTTTTCTCTTTTTTAAGAAAAAGTTCTCAGGGACTTGGATAATGTTCCATGAGGGTCATGTTTCCACAGGTTAAGAATGTCCTAATGCATGGATCAATTTCATCTGAGTTTTTGAGTTTGTGGTTCTTGCCTGCATAATTTTGTCTTGTTCAAAGATAAAATTTTAAGGACAGATTCTGCTCTTTCATTCATTCAATGGAACTGATGATGCACACTTGTCTGTGGATCCTGTTACAAAGCAGCCCCAAGGAAATCAGATAGTGGCAGGAGAGAGCAAAATTTTAGAGTGGTCTGACAGTGACAGTAAGAGGCTGTATCTAAAAGAAAACAACTATTACCATTAAAAAAGAAAGAAAGAAACGAAAACAAAAACAAGTCACTACATGTTATATCTTAGACACCAATGCTCTTGGAATAAAACATCTATCTTTTTTCCCCTGTAATTGCCCAGAGACCCTGAAGCTGGGCAGTGGATCTGTGAGTTTAGAATTTTGAAGTATCTGGTTAAAAAAAAAAAAAAAAAAAAGCTCCCAGAGGATTGTTAACATTTTGGATTTTGCTTAACCACTTAATACCTAATTCACAAAGCCCTGAAAGATCCTCTGAAAATTTTATGCAAGAATTAAGTCATAACAGGATCTAAGAAAGAATTAAAGAAAGAGAATTAACCTTAGTGCACTGATTTGGGAGAGAATTAACCTTAGTGCACTGGTTTGGGAGGCTGAGGCAGGAGAATCACAAGTTCAAAGCCAGCCTCAGCAAATTAGTGAGGCCCTAAGAAACTTAGCTAGACTCTGTTTTAAAATAAAAAATAAAAAGGTCTGGGATCCTAGCTAAGTGGTAAAGCACCCCTCATTCAATCCCTAGTCCCAAAGAACAAGAAAAAGAGAATTAGGAAAACAGGGAAACAACAGAAGAGAGACTGCTGGGGTGAAAGTAAACTTGCCAAGGCACACTAGGAGAAGAAAATCATGTATGATAAATTATCTCTAAGGCCTAAAAGTGTGTATACTGAGAAAGTAAATAGAGTTTATGATAAAATTATTCATATTAGTCATTTTCCTTATACATGTATAATTTAATGTGCATAAATCGACTATGTATGTTTTAATATATTTTAATATACATAAGTCATATATGTATATTAAAATAAATTTAATATAATATTTGAATAATCATACCCAAACTTACAATACCTTTCCATGCTGCTACAAAGTTGTACCCTGAAAGGCAATATTGTCCTAATGGTTCTGTCTTTGTATACCATCCTAATTTTCAAATGAGGGAGTAAATCCAAGAAGTACATTTCAGGTGTTTTTGGTCTTCTGGTAAAGGAACTCTTTACTGTCTAAGGGTGCTGGGTTCTCTGTCGACATGTAGAAAGAATTGAAGAATAGGACACAGAGATAACAAATAAGAAGTGGTTTTATTACAAAAGTGAGAGGTAGACTTCTCCAAAGAGAAGGGACCTCAGAGCTGGGAATCTTGTGGTGAGTTTTGGCCTGTTCTTCTTATGGTCTCTGGAATTTCTTCCTTTCCTTATCTCTATCCAAATACTCCTCACTATTATTGATGGGTGCCCCCTCTGTCTACACATACATTTTAATTTTTCTAGTGGATCCCCAGCTTAGGAGCATGAAAATGAAAGGGTCTGTCAAATTGGGTCCCCTACTTGTGTCCAGGAGCACTTTTGTCAAGCAAAATGTTGACCTCATCAGAAGACCCTTTCCATGCTCCATTGTTCTGGCCCTGTTCCCAACCTCTTCACCATCTTGCCCTGTCTGCCTAAGCTCTTCTACATCTCCCTCAACTGTAGATAGCAGCTGTTTAAGATGAAAATGAATGCCTGAAGTTAATAAATTAAGTGGTCAAGATCCTACATCTATCTAGTCCGCTCAAGATAATTTTGGGTATTCATTTCTATCTGCGAGTGCATTAGAATAGAAAGGACAGTCAACGAAATCCTTACTCCCTCCATAACCTCATTTTCTAGTCAGAAAGCAAATTCCAAGCGTGCACACTTTCTCTCTTTCTCTTTTTCTCTCTCTCCATCTCTGTCTCTCTCCCCCACTTGATGGCCTGCATTTTTCCTTGAATGTGTCTAATTTTCCTAAATAAATCTGTATGCCTCTGACCAACATATGCTGAAATTCTTTTTCCTAGGTATGCCAAGTACCTTACTTGTCCTGAGTGGAGGAATATTTCTCCAGGAATTCCTTAGGCTCTTCTGGTGAGAGCCAGATGTAAAATTTGTCAGAAAAAAAAGCTTCAAATTAGCCTATGAACATATTCACAGAACTAAAGAGAGTTTTAAGAAGTAACTGAAGATCAGATGACATTGTTGCAGCAAGTAGAGAATATCAACAACAAAAATATAAAAAGGAATCAAATGGAAAGTATAGCGTGGAAAAACACAATAACAGAAAAAACTCAACAGAAGGGTTCAACAGATTTGAACTGACAGAAGAGAGAATAATAGTTATGGAAATTAGACAAGGTTAAGAAGAAAGAAAAGAAAAAAAATGAAGAAAAATGAAGAGAACTTTAGAAATGTACAACACATCATAGGAAAAATATTGAAAGTCAAAGACAAGAAGGAAATCTTTCTTTTTCTTTTTTAAAAAAATTTTTAAAATTTGTTCTAATTAGTTATACATGACAGCAGAATGCAAGTCAACTCATTGTACACAAATGGAGCACAACTTTTCATTCCTCTGCAAAGTCACACCATTCATGCAATCATACATGTACATAGGGTAATAATGTCGATCCTTTCCACCTCTTCCCCTCACTCCCCTCTGTACAAGCCAAAGTTTCTTCACTCTTCCATAGCACCCCCCACCCATTATGGATCAGCATCCACATATCAGAGAAAACATTGGCCTTTGGTTTTTTGGGATTGGCTTATTTTGCTTAGCAAAATATTCTTCAAATCAGTCCATTTACCTGCAAATGCCATAATTTCATTCTTCTTTAAGGCTGATTAATTTTCCATTGTGTGTATATATCACATTTTCCTTATATATTCATCTGTTGAAGGGATTTAAGTTGGTTCCATAGTTTAACTATTGTGAATTAGGCTTCTATAAACATTGATGTGACTACATCACTGTAGTATGATTGTTTTAAGTCCTTTGGGGATAAAGGTAGGATAAGTGGGCCAAATGGTGGTTCCATTCCATGTTTTCTAATGAATCTTCATACTTCTTGCACCAATTTGCAGTACCACCAGCAGTATATGAGTGTACCTTTCCTCCTACATCCTCACCACCACTTATTTTTGAATGCGTTCTTGATAATTGTTATTTTGACTGGAGTGAAATTAAATCTTAGAGTAGTTTTGACTTTTATTTCTCTAATTGCTAGAGATATTGAACATTTTTTTCACATATTTGTTAATTGATTGCATATTTTCTTCTGTGAAGTGTCTGTTCAATTCCTTAGCCCATTTATTTATTGGGTTATTTGCTTTTGGGATGTTGAGTTTTTTGAGCTTTTATATATCCTGGAGATTAGTGCTTTATCTGATGTGCATGTGGTAAAGATTTTCTCCCATTCTATAGGCTCTTTCTCCACATTATTGCTTTCTTTGCTGAGAAGAAACTTTTTAGTTTGAATCCATCCCACTTATTGATTCTTTAATTTACTTCTTGTGCTTCAGCAGTCTTGTTACAGAACTTAGGTCCTAAGCCAACATGATGGAGCCTACTTTTTTCTTCTATTAAGTGGGTCTCTGGTCTAATTCCTAGGTCCTTGATCTACTTTGAGTTGAGTTTTGTGTAGGCTGAGACACAGGGGTTTAATTTCTAGTTTTCTAAGCACCATTTATTGGAGAGGCTATATTTTCTCCAATGTATGTTTTTGGTGCCTTTGTCTAGTATGAAATACCTGTATTTATGTGGGTTTGTCTCTGTGTCTTTTATTCTCTAACATTGATCTACAAGTTTATTTTGGTGTCAATGCCATGCTGTGTTTGTTACTTTAGCTCTGTAGAATAGTTTAAGAACTGGTATTGTGATGCCTTCTGTTTCACTCTTTTTTTGTGTGTGGATTGCTTTGACAATTCTGGGTCTCTTATTTTTCCAAATGAATTTCATGACTGCTTTTCCTATTTCTATGAAGAATGAATGACATTGGGATTTTAATAGGAATTGCATTAAATCTGTATAACACTTTGGTAGTATGGCCATTTTGACAATATTAATTCTGCCTATCCAAGAATGTGGGAGATCTTTCCATCTTCTAAGGTCTTCTTCAATTTCTTTCTTTAGTGTTCTGTAGTTTTCATTTTACAGGTTTTTTTCACCTATTTTGTTAGATTGATTCCCAAGTATTTTATTTTTTTTCAAGGATATTATGAATGGGGTAGTTTTCCTAATTTATCTTTCAGAGGATTCATCACTGATGCATAGACATGTATTTGATTTATGGGTGTTTATATCCTGCTACTTTGCTGAATTCATTTATTAGCTTTAGAAGTTTTCTGGTAGAATTTTTGGGATCTTCTAAATATAGAATCATGCCATTGGCAAATAGTGATAGTTTGAGTTCTTCTTTTCCTATTCATATCCCTTTAATTTCTTTCATATGTCTTAACTTATCTGGATAGAGTTTCTAGGACTAAATTGAACAGAAGTAGTCAAAGAGGGCATCCATGTTTTGTTTCAGTTTTTAGAAGGAATGCTTTCAATTTTTCTCCATTTTGAATGATGTTGGCAATGGGCTTAGAGCAGACAGTTTTTACAACATTGAGATAAATTCCTATTCTCCCTAGATTTCATGTCTTAAACATGAAGCCATGCTATATTTTGTCAAATGCTTTTTCTGCATCTATTTAGGTGATCTTATGATTCTTATCTTTAAGTCTATTGATGTGATGAATTACTTTTATTGATTTCTGAATGTTGAACCAACCTTGCATCCCTGGGATGAATCATATTGGATCATGGTGCACTATCTTTTTAAATATGTTTTTGTATGTGATTTGCCAGGATTTTATCGAGAATTTTTGTATCTATATTCATTAGGGATATCGATCTGAAGTTTTCTTTCCTTAATGTGTCTTTATCTGGTTTTGGTATCAGGGTGATAGTAGTCTCATAGCATGAGTTTGGAAGGGGTCTCTCCTTTTTTATTTCATGGAATAATTTGGGGAGTATTAGTATTAGTTCTTCTTTTTTTATTGTTGGTTGTTCAAAACATTACATAGTTCTTGATATATCATATTTCACACTTTGATTCAAGTGGGTTATGAACTCCCATTTTTACCCCGTATACAGATTGCAGAATCACATCAGATACACATCCATTGATTTACATGTTGCCATACTAGTGTCTGTTGTATTCTGCTGCCTTTCCTATCCTCTACTATCCCCTCTAGTATTAGTTCTTCTTTCAATGTTTTGAAAATTTGGCTGAGAATCCATCTGGTGCTGGGCTTTTCTTTGTTGGTAGGCTTCATTATTTGAAATTGATCTATTTAAATTGTGTATCTTCTGATACACTTTGGGTAAAGCATATATCTCTAAAAATTTTTGATGTCTTCAAGATTTTTATATTTTACTTGAGTATAAATTTTCAAGAGGGTTTCCAATTATCTTCTGCATTACTGTCTGTCATGATATTTCCTTTTTCATCACAAATTTTAGTAATTTGAGTTTTCTCTTACTTCTCTCTTCATTAGGGTTTTTCAATTTTATTTATTTTTTCAGACCATCAACTTTTCATTCTGTCAATTTTTGGACTTGTTTCTTTTATTTCAATTTCATTGATTTCAGACCTGATTTTAATTATTTCCTGTCTTCTACTACTTTTGGTGTTGATTTGTTTTTCTTTTTCTAGGGCTTTGAGATACAATGTTAGGTTATTTATTTCTTAACTTTTTATTCTTTTTTATGTAATTTTTAAAATTTATATATGACAGTAGAATGCATTACAATTCTTATTACATATATAGAGCACAGTTTTTCATATCTCTGGTTGTATACATAGTATATTCACACCAATTTGTGTCTTCATACATGTACTTTGATAGTACTGATCATCACATTACACCATCATTAATTACCCCATGCCCCCTCCCTTTCTTTTGCACCTCTTTCCTATCTAGAATTCATCTATTCTACCCATGCTCCCCCTCCCTATCCCACTATGAGTCAGCCTCCTTGTATCAGAAAAATTTGGCATTTGTTTTTTCAGATTGGCTAACTTTACTTAGCATTATCTTCTCCAACGCCATCCATTTACCTGCAAATGCCATGATTTTATTCTCTTTTATTGCTGAGTAACATTCCATTGTGTATATATGCCACATTTTTTTATCCATTCATCCACTGAAGGGTATCTAGGTTGTTTCCACAGTTTAGCTATTGTGAATTGTGCTGCTATAAATATTGATGTGGCTGTGTGCTGTAATATGCTGTTTTTAAGTCTTTTGGGTATAGACCGAGGAGAGGGATAGCTGGGTCAAATGGTGGTTCCATTCCCAGATTTCCAAGGAATCTCTATACTGCTTTCCATATTGGCTGCACCAATTTGCAGTCCCACCAGCAGTGTATGAGTGTACCTTTTCCCCCACATCCTCACCAACAATTATTGTTGTTTGTATGCATAATAGTTGCCATTCTGACTAGAGTGAGATGAAATCTTAGAGTGGTTTTGATTTGCAATTCTCAAATTACTAGTGATGATGAACACTTTTTCACTTTTTCATGTATTTGTTGATTGATTGTACATCATCTTCTGAGAAGTGTCTCTTCAGGTCCTTAGCCCATTTATTGATTGGGTTATTTGTTTTTTTGTTTGTTTGTTTGTTTGTTTTGGTGTTTAGCTTTTTGAGTTCTTTATATACCCTAGTGATTAGTGCTCTATCTGATATGTGAGGGGTAAATATTTGCTCCCAATATGTAGGCTCTGTATTCACCTCACAGACTGTTTCTTCTGCTGAGGTGAAGCTTTTTAGTTTGAGTCCATCTCATTTATTGATTCTTGATTTTAATTCTTGTACCACAGGAGTCTTATTAAGGAACTTGGGACCTAATCCCTCATGATGGAGATTAGGGCCTACTTTTTCTTCTATTAGACACACAGTCTCTGGTTGTATTGCTGAGTCCTTGATTCATTTTGAGTTGAGTTTTGTGCATGGCAAGAGATAGGGATTTGATCTCATTTTGTTGCATATGGATTTCCAGTATTCCCAGCACCATTTGTTGAAGAGGCTATCTTTTCTCTAATGCATGTTCTTGGCACCTTTGTCTGATATAAGATAATTGTAATTTTGAGGGGTAAGTCTCTGTTCCTCTATTCTGTATCATTGGTCTACCAGTCTGTTTTGGTGCCAATACCCTGCTGTTTTTGTTACTATAGCTCTGTAGTACAGTTTAAGATCTGATATAGTGATGTCACCTGCTTCACTCTTCCTGCTAAGGATTGCTTTAGCTATTCTGGGTCTTTTATTTTTCCAGATGAGTTTTATGATTGCTTTTTCACTTTCTATAAGGAATGTCATTGGGATTTTGATTAGAATTGCATTTAATCTGTATATTGCTTCTGGAAGTATGGTCATTTTGATAATATTAATTCTACCTACCAATGATCAAGGTAGATCTTTCATTCTTCTAAGGTCTTCTTTGATTTCTTTTTTTAAGGTTCTGTAATCTTCATTATATAGATCTTTCACCTCTTCTGTTGATTCCCAAGTATTTTATTTTATTTTATTTTTTGAGGCTATTGAGAATGGGGTAGTTTTTCTCATTTCCCTTTCTGTAGTCACTGATATACAGAAATGCCTTTGATTTATGGGTGTTGATTTTATGTTCTTATACTTTGCTGAATTCATTTACTAGTTCTAGAAGTTTTCTGGTGGAACTTTTAGGGTCTTCCAGGTATAGAATCATATCACAGTGCCAATTTGAGTTCTTCTTTTCCTATGTGTATCCCTTTAATTTCTTTCATCTGTCTAATTGCTCTGGCCAGTGTTTCAAGAACTATGTTAAATAGAAGTGGTGAAAGAGGGCATCCCTGTCTTTTTCCAGTTTTTAGATGGAATGCCTTCAATTTTTCTCCATTTAGAATGATGTTGGCCTGGGGTTAGCATAGGTAGCCTTTATGTTGTTGAGGTAAGTTCCTGTTATCCCAAGTTTTTCTAGTGTTTTGAACATAATGGGATGCTGTATTTTGCCAAATGCTTTTTCTGCATGTATTGAGATGATCATACGATTCTTATCTTTAAGTCTATTGATGTGATGAATTACATTTACTGATTCTGTATGTTGAATCAAACTTGCATCCCTGAGATGAATCCTACTTGATTATGGTGCACAATCTTTTTAATATGTTTTTGTATTCAATTAGCCAGAATTTTATTGAGAATTTTTGCATCTATGTTTATTAGAGGTATTGGTCTGAAGTTTTCTTTTTTTGATGTTGACTTTTTATTCTTTTAATGAATGAGCTCAATGCAATGAACTTTCCTTTTAGCACTGCCTTCATAGTGTCCCAGAGATTTTGATATGTTGTATTGGTGTTCTCATTTACTTCTAACAATTTTTTATTTCCTCACTGATTTCTTTTTCTATACATTCACCTTTCAATGGCATATTATTTAGTCTTCATGTGTTGGAGTAGCTTCTATTTTTTACTTTATCATTGATTTCTAATTTTATTCCATTATATCTGATAAAATGCCAAGTAGTATCTCTATTTGTTAAGAGTTGCTTTGTGGCATTACGTATGGTCTATTTTAGAAAAGGATCCATATGCTGCTGAGAAGAAAGTGTATTCAGTTTTTGATGGATGAAATATTCTATATATGTCTGTTAACTCTAGATTGTTGATTTATTATTTAGTTCTATAGTTTCTTTGATTACTTTTTATTTGGAAGATCTATCCAGTGGTATGTTAAAGTCACCCAGTATTATTGTGTTGTGGTCTATTTGATTCTTGAAATTGAGAAGGGTTTGTTTGATGTATATAAATTCTCCATTGTTTGGGCATAAATAATTATGATTGTTATGTCTTTTGATGTATAATTCCCTTAAGCCATATGAGATGTTCTTTTTGGCTTGAAGTCAACTTATCTGATATGAGGATGAAAACCTTTGCTTGTTTACAAAATTCATGGAAGTGATGTTTTTTTCCCATCCTTTTTACCTTCAATCTGTGGACATCTTTTCCTAGCAGGTGAGTCTCTTGAAGACAGCATATTGTTGGTTTTCTTTCTTTCTTTCTTTTTTTTAAATCCAATCTGCCAGTCTATTTCTTTTGATTATTGAGTTTATGCCATTAACATTCAGGGTTATTATTGACATGATTTGTATTCCCAGTCATTTTGGCTTAGTTTTGGTCTCTAACTTGACTTTATTTTGCCTTTGTTTGGCTTTTCCTTTAGTGTAGTTCTTCTCTTTGTTGATTTTCATTGTTGCTTTTCATTTTCTCCTCATGGAATATTCTGTCATTAATGTTCTGTAGTACAGGCTTTCTCACTGTAAATTCTTTTAAGTTTTATTTATTGCAAAAGGTTTTTATTTTATCATCAAATCTGAAGCTTAATTTTGCTGGATATAAGATCCTTGGTTGCCATTCATTTTCTTTCAGAACTTGGTATATGTTTTTTTCAGGATCGCCTAGCTTTGAAGGTCTGGGTTGAAAAATCTGCTGAGATCCAAATTGGTTTTCCCTTCTAAGTAAGCTAATACTTTTCTCTTGTGGCCTTTAAATTTTATTCTTATTCTATATTCTAGGTATTTTCATGATAGTGTGACTTGGTGTGTGTTTATTTTAATTTTGTACATTTAGGGTCTTTTAAGCCTCTTGTATTTTTTTTTCCATTTCATTCTTTAGGTTTGGTAAAATTTTCTGATATTATTTCATTGAAAATATTATGTGTTCTTTTGGTTTGTATCTCCATGCCTTTCTCTATTCCAATAAATCTTAAATTTGGTCTTTTCATGTTATCTCATAGTTTCTGGAAGTTCTGTTCATGGTTTCTTACCATCTTCACTGTGTACCTAACTTTATTTTCAAGATTATATATTTTGTCTTCGTGGCCTGAGGTTCTGTCTTCCAAGTTATCTAGTCTGTTATTGCTAATTTCTATTGAATTTTTAATTCGGTTTATTGTTTCCTTCATTTCACGTCTTTCTTTGTTTCATTCTTTTTCTTTCTTCTTTTTAAAAATCCTATCTCCTTATTGAAGTGATCTTTTGCTACCTTCATTTGTTCTCCTACATCATCCTTTACTTCACAAAACAGTTTAACTATGTACATTATGAATTCCTTCTCTGACATTTCTTCTACTGTGTTGTCAATGGATTCTGTTATTGTAGCATCTTGGTTTGTTTGGGGCACTTTCTTCCCTTGTTTTTTTATGTTGTGCTTGTGTCTTCCAATATAACAGTGCAGATCTAAGGTATTACAGTTTCCACCCTATAGACTTACAGTTCTCCTGCATGTTCCCAATACCTCACCTTTAAAAGGGAGATCAATATTAACCACACCCAATGCAAACAGCATTCAGCCTTAAACAAAATAGCTTCTATTAATACATTTACAGTTTTGTCACAATAAACAGAAATTATTGTGCTCAATTATTGTCTGCAATATAAACAGTAGGTTTGCAAAAGGTGCTACAATTTCTAATGATAGACAAAGAGAGAACAGGGGTGGTGTAGGATGTGATATTTATGAGTTGGGGGAAAGATAGAAGTATTAAATCATAGAAAGAGTAAAAGAGGAATCAATAGAAGTTGGCTGTTAGCAGGAGAAAAGAGAGAAAGAGAATCTGGGGAAACATGAGTGAGCGGAAAATAGAGAGTTAAAAAATGAAGAAAATTAAAATTAAATAAGAAAAAAAATGAGAAAAATGTAAAAATAAAAGAATATACAACATAATTGTAATGTACTATTCAGATATTCCAGTCCTCAGTAGCTCGATGCATGAAAAGTACTTGGTTTCAACAATGGTGGGGATGTGAGAGTGGGAAAAGAAAAGAAAAGAAAAATCTTGAAGGAAAATTGAACAATTGTTTCTGTTGTAGTTCAGTAGTTTCTCTGCTTCATTTCTCATCTAATAGGTGGTGTTGTCTGAAGTTTGCTGATATCTCCACCCTCAGGAAGGTGAGGGTTACTAAGATGGAGGGGTTAGACTTGGAGGCAGAACTCCTAGAGGTGGGGCATAGTAATTCCCAGTCCCTGTTGTAAGATCAAACCCCAGGAATCTCCTTTGTGATCCACTTGTGTAATGTAGGAGCCTAATCTTAGCCCCTTATGTTGCTTGTGGACCACACAAATATTGATTTCTAATTTAGTCTCTAAAGTGTATCTCTCCAGCTCTGCCCTTTTAATTTCCCAATCAGGCACCTCTCTCTGGAAGCCCTAAAGGCTCAGTACTGGGTCCTGTGCACTTATTGTGGAGAGCTGTTCTGTATCTGGTTGATCGGGCCTTGAGAGCCGTGGGCCAGCCATGTAACTGCAAGTGCTGGGTTGGGTTGGTGGCTAGGGAGGGGTTGGGAGACTAGGGATTGGGGAACTAGAGGGTCCTGTTGATTGCCAAATCAGTGCGACTAGGGGATCAGTAGATGCCAGATTGGGGAGGGAGTCGGAAACCAGGATGGTGTTGGGTCCCAGTAAGTGCCAGACTGAGCTGGCCCTGGAAATCCAGTAGATGCCAGACTGGCTGGCTGGGCAAGCTGAGAGCAAGATGCCCTCATATCCTCTTCCACTCTACCAACCCCATGCAAGGCTTTCTTCCTGCCTCTGCAGCTAGATGGTGGCTATTAACACACTTAGCAGGGAGACCTCAGCCCTGTCTGGAGGTCTCAAGGTAGAGCCTATCACATCAAGGTGGCTATGGTGGCTGTGGTGTCCCAAGATGGAGGCAGCCACATTGGGAGATGAGGCAGTGGCAGCAGGTAGTTCAGTGATAGTTGGTGGCCACAATGGTAGATGGGTAGCTCATGGCATGGAAACTCTGAGCAGTGAGGGAGCTCTCAAGAAGAAAATCTTTAAGCAGCAAAAAAGATGACTCATTCCTTACAAGGGAATCCCAATAAAATTAATAACTGACTTAGCAAAACCAGTGGTGGCCAGAAGGCAGTGTGATAACTACTGAAAGTGCCAAAGAAAATAGCTATCAACCAAGAATCTTGTATCTAGCAAAACTGTCATTCAAAATGAAGATGATATAAAGACTTACTCAGAAAAATTAAACAACCTGATGCTGGCAGACCTGCCTTAGAAAAAAACACTGAAGAGAATTCTTCAGGCTAAAGGAAAGTGACATTATAACCTTTGTGCTATAAGGAACACTAGGCAGCATTTTTTATCACTACCCTTGGGGGTCACTGTGAATCATAACATCATTACCAACAAACACAAAAATGCAGAAGCACTAGGTAGACCCCCAAGAAGGACACTCATTTATAGAATGAGAGCTGAAACAAGGAGATAAGTGTATTGCCTTGTTCCACTTGATCTGGAAACATGTATGTTGGGCAACTCAAACATTTTTGCCACTCTGCACACATCAGAAATAATCAAGAAAATACTCTGAATCTTGATTTGTGGGTTACAGACTTGTTGCATAATGAATAATTGTGAATAATGAAAATTGACTATGGATAATAATATTAAATGTAATGGATTAAATCACCTACTTAAAAGAAATTATTTGCTAAGGTAGTTATAACTTGATAATGATGATGATGATGATGATGATGGAGGAGAAGAAGAAGAGAAGGAGGAAGGAGGAAGGGAAGAAGGAGGAGGAGGAGGAAGAGGAAGAGGAGAAAGAAAAAGGAAAAAGAAATAATCAAGTAAACAAATTCCATGAGATACTAATTGCTTGTCATTTGAAGTATTGCCAACCCTTCACTCTTGGCTGCCATCTTGATTTCTAATTAATTTAATTAGCTATAAAAGACAAGTATTCCTAAATGCTTTGCAACAAAAACCAGGACAGATAGGCTTCCCTGAGATTAGTTAGCACAATGCAGCTCAATAGCGATGGCTGAATACCTCCCAATTACGAATCCTCACAATTTGGAACCAGTTCAACTCTTCAAGACTGTGGTCTTTTTCAAAGGTTAACTCCTTTACTGAGGATGTAGGATCTGTTAATTTTTTAGTTGGAGAACCTTTGCAAAGGAACTCAAACAAAACTTTGTAGGTTAGTGGAATGAATACAAGCTTTGGAGTAAATTGCCTGAGTTAAAATCATACATAACTTAATAGTTAGCTTTGAACTAATTCTCTATCAATCAGGAAAATCAATCATTGAATTAAAACTTCCCAGTTTGACTATTTATCGTGGTCAGAATTAATGTAAATTTGTTCTGCATTTTGAAGGTGGGGGAGAAAGACATGAATACAACTCATACAATATAAAAGATGGTAATAAACATAATTTGGGGAATCATCTTGTGGATTTTCTAGGACAGTCATGAATTTCATTTAATAGAGTTTGTTAAATGTACAACTATATGTGAAATATAGTTATACCTCTGTAAGATTTATGTGTGGATTAGTTATTTTTAAAATGTATACCAGCCTTGGTTCCTAAGGGATTGAAAGTAGCTTATAGAAAAATATAAATAAAGGAAGTTTGATCAGTGGGTACTGTGTTGCAGTTAGATACGAATAAGAAGTTTGGTGTGCTATTTCACAGTAGAAGTAGAGTGACTATACCAATAAAAATTGTGTAGAGTACATCTCAAAAAGCTAGAAATAAGAATTTTGAATGTTTTCATCATAAATAAGTAATGGGGTGACAGGTATGTTCAACCTAATTACACAATGTATACGTGTATTTAAACATCACATTGCTCCATTGATATATACACTTTTTGCATCTTTATGTATTAGTTAAAATAAATTTAATTTAAAAATCAAGTTAAAATATCAAGTTAAGCTATTATTAGCATATATTTATAAATAGACACATTTGAATGTTGGAGAAACTTCTTGGTGATTTTTTCTTGTTGTTCCTAAAAATATTCACTATTATATTTCTAATAGCAGAGGAGCAAAAAACGAGCATCTGTGGATGAAGTGATTATTTCAGTGACAGAAACCAAGAAGGGCTTGTGGAGCAGGAAAACCTGGAACTTCAGTAAATAAAGAGTGTGCATGGATAGAGCTTTGGAGGAACACTGGGGTCTCCTACAAAGCATCGTGGCCTATCTCCCAATCCCAGCTGGTGGCCTGTGGAGAAAGTGGTCAGCTGCTCTGCTGTGGATACTCTGGTAATTCTACTTGTGCTGCTTAGATTCATCCTTGGGGAAGCAGCAATATCAGTATTTCTACATGTCAATGGTATAAATGCGGATCTCTTCCTTCCCCTTTTATCCCCTCTCCCTTTCCCTTCCTTTCCCCCATTTTTTCATTTCTTTTCTTATACATTTGATTTGCTAAGAACCATTAGGTAAACAAATCAAAAGTTCTCAAACTAATTGTCCATTTCTTCTTGAATTGTTCTACTGACATATTGAAATATCAAGTGTGCTCTGCTTAGCCACTTAAAACTTCTTCCCCAAATCTCTTTAAAAAGTCCTGTAGGGAATCTGTTTTGCTTTTTGGTAGATTAAAAATTTCTTCTGAAGTGGCCTCAATTGGATGCCAAGATGCTAGATCTTATCTTGATGCTTGTTGGAAATGGCAAGAAGTTACACAGGATTTTAGTTTTTTTGCACTCTAAATACTAGTTAGTAAAAGTATACTAGATTTAGATAATCATATTGCTAGAGCTGAGAGGTTTTTCCTGACATGTAACAACTGGCATTTTTGCAAACATCCACTTTACTTGTGCACCATTTCTCCAACTTGGCAGAGTTCAGAATAGGGACAGTTTGAGTGAGTCAGTGTGGGCTTTTTATTAATTGCTATTATGTTTAAAGTAAAATTACTGTAATAACAAGTACTATTTGTTATTTAATAGTAATAAATTATTATTTATTTTACTATTCTTAATTTAGTTTGAAATGTGTTTTTCATTAAACATACATGTAATAATGCACAGTTAGTTCTACAATATTTGACTTATGATTCTCTAATATTTTAACTTTAAACAGTTCAGAAGAAAATGTACACCTTATACCCAAGCTCGATGTCTTACATCCAAAAATTCAGTTTCAGTGCTGATGTGCTATAAATTTGAGCTATTTAAATAAATTGCAATATTTTTTTTTCAAATAACTGTAATCAGATGATGGCATGTAGAAAATTATTGCTATTTATTTATTTGCCATCTGTATTGGTTGTTTTTATGTGTCAACTCAACTGGGTCAAATGGTCCCAGATATTTTGTCAAACATTATTCAGAGTGTCTGTGGTAGAACTTTTGGACGAGATTTACATGTGAATGGGTGGACTGAGTGAAACATGTTGTCTTTCCTAATGGTGGTGAGCTTTATCCAATCAGTTGGAGGCCTGAATGGAATAAAAAGCTCATCTTCCACTGAGTAAAATTCTTGCCTAACTGCTTTTGAACAGGGACATTGACTTTTTTCCTACCTTTCAGATTGCGACTGAAACATAAGCCCCTCCTAGGGTCTCAAACCTGTCAACATTTGCACTCAGACACCATTGGCTCTCCTTGTTCTCTGGCCTTGTGACAAGAAGTAGAATTAACACCATGCTTTCTGGGTCTTCAGCTTATTAATTTGCCCCTTGGATTTGTAAATTTTATCATATGTAAGTCAACTTCTTAAATCATACAGACACACACACACACACACACAAATACATTCATTGGTTCTGTTTCTTTGTAGAATTCACACACCATCTGGCAGCTTTCATTTTTTTTTTTTCTAAATTGTTGTGTTCTTTGAGACTAAAACACTCAGGGTCATTCCAGCTGATACCTTTTTATTTGGGGTCCTGTGATGGTTTCTCTGACCTTAAGGGCCCCAGAAAGACAGTGAGCAAGCTCATGCCGAACCCTTTTTTGAGGAAAAGTCATTCAATTGAGGCAAGAAGTCAGGTTTCAGGGGGTTGAGTCTAGCTTTGTGATGTCTGCTGTCAGCAGGTTGACTGACATCTAGGAATGCCACACCTAAAGGCAGAGCAAGAGAAGGAGACACACAAAGTGTTTCCATGGAACATTCTATCCCAAACGGGGCAAAGGGGTAATATCACAAAGGAACAGGTGAGTGTAGCTTAACCCAAGGGGCGATACCCTACATCTGAAGACACGTCCTCAAACTTCCAGAATCGGGGCAATGTTCAGATCACTATGAGATGTAGTGATGGCCAAAGCCTCTCTGCTCTAGGACAGAGAACACGAATCATTCATAGTATCCTCTCACACTTAATAATACATATATATATATATATATATATATATATATATATATATATATACACACACACACACATATACATATATACACATATATGTGAACATATATATGTGTGTGTGTGTGTGTGTGTATATATATATATATATATATTTTTTTTTTTTTTTAAGAAATTACTTCACTTGTAATCCTGCAGTCATTGCCGTGGACTTCAGGTTCTTGTGATCCTTGTGTCAACACTAAGCTGGATGATTTTTTCACTAATTACAAAGGTAAAAATATTGGAAAGATTAATAATCCTGCCTAAATTACCTTGCTCTGTACCAGGCCCTCTATCATGGGTATTAACTCTTTTAATCACACAGCAATTCTTATCTTCATTTTACAGACAATGAAACTGATACACAGAAAAACATATCAGTGTGTCTGGAAGTAATTTCTCACAGTAGTATTTTAATAACTTTATATTTTCATATTCTTATTTAATGAGAAGGGAAGTTGAATCTGCAGACACTTAAATACTTTACTCAAAGTTCCAAAACCGAGTCACAGGATCAGAATTAGAAAGAAGGTTCTCTTCTTATTGTAAATCCTGGGCTCTAGACACTTTTGCTTTCATGCTCAAGATGACAAAAAATAGAAAGCAGCAGACCCATATTAAAAACTTAATTAAATTAAAGATACACATTTCCCTTCTTTGTTTTAACTCTTGCACATTGGGATGCATCTTGGGCTCTAGCTGCGTATACGTGTGGCCCTTGGTTTCTGTGCTAGTGCAGGACTGGACAACCACAGCCTGTCTGCTTATGGTGGGAATATGGGATTTCAAGTCAGGCACATTTGAGTTCCCAACTTCCACCAATTGCTACCTGTGGGGGAGAATTTGCCTAGTGAAGCTAAGCTAATAAAGCAAATAGTTTCTCTGGCAATCTAACTTATAATTTTATTCTCTCTTTTGTAAAGTTGTTTTTTTTTAGTTGTAGATGAATAGAATGCCTTTATTTTATTTATTTTTATGTGGTGCTGAAGATCGAACCCAGTGCTCCACACATGCTAGGCAAATGCTCTACCACGGAGGCATAGCCCCAGCCCTCTCTTTTGTTTTTTTGAAGCATAGAAGTTTTTAATTTTGATGAAATTCAATATATTAATGTGTCCTGTTAGTGTCAAATCATATCTCAGAAATTTTTACCTAAATCAAGACCACAAAAATATTTTTTTATGTTTAGTTCTTTTTTTGGGGGGGGGGGGATGAGGGTACCAGAATGAAACCCAGAGGCATTTAACCACTGAGTCACATATCCATTTCTTTTTTAAATTAGTTTTTATTTTGAGGCAGCATCTCATTAAACTATTCAGGATCTTTCTAAGTTGCTGAGGCTGGTCTCCAACTAGCTTAATGAGATAAGCTGATAATACCTCAGCCTTCTGAGTCATTGGAATTACAGGCATGAGACACTGCACCCAGCCTGTGTTTAGTTCTTGAAGTTTAATTGTATAAGTTTAATTATATTTAGGACTCTCACCCTCCTTGAGTTAATTTTTGTGAATGGATTGAAATTCAGAGTTTTGTTTTTGGTTTTTGGATTCCTTTCTTTCTTTTTTTTTCTGATGGATATCAGATTATTCCAATATCACTTACTGAAAAGACTATCATTTATCCACTGAAATACTTTTTGAATTTTGTCAAAAACCAGTTGTCAATATATGCGAGTCTATTTCTTCCAACTGACAAACAAGGCATATCTATCTATTAAATTAGGCCTTTCTTTTTTTAATATTTATTTTTTAGTTGTAGTTGAACACAATATCTTTATTTTTTTTAAATTTTTTATGTGGTGCTGAAGTTCAAACCCAGGGCTTCGCACGTGCTAGGCGAGCACTCTACTGCTGAGCCACAATCCCAGCCCCTAAATTAGGCCTTTCTTAAATTCCACCAGTTTGTTTGAAATTTTCAGAATATAGATCTTTCACATATTTTGTAAAATTTGTCTCTGTTTCATATTTTTATGCCATTGTTGGTTGTACTGGACTTTTCTTAAATTTCAGTATATGATTTTTGCCACTTTATAGAAATATAACTGATTTTTGTTCCAACATTAAATATGTGATTCATACATCATAACATTTTTTCTCCTAAATTATACAACTCAGTGTTTGTAATTTATTTACAGAATTTTGCAATCATTAGAGATTTTTAATTTTAAAACATTTTCATTACCCAGAAAATTCTCATTCCCATCCTGGCTTGAGCCCATGTTGACCACTAATCTAATTTCTGTCTCTTTCTCTATTTGCCTATTTTGGCTATTTCATTCCCCATTTGGTGAAATATTATTCTCATACTTTTCTTTAATTCTTTAAAAATTATTTCCTTTAGTTATTAACCATATTTATAATAGCTGATTCAAGTCCTTTAAAGTTTTGCTTACTAAGTTCACTGTCTGGGCTTCTTCAGGGACAGTTTCTCTTGAATGCTTTTGTTCCCTCTATATGGGACAGATGTTCTGTCTGTGTGTTTGTCTTTTAAAGTTTTGATCAAAGCTGAACATTTTAAATAGTATGTGGAAACTCTGAAAATCAGATTTGCACCACTGCTTTCCTCGGGGTTAATTGTTGTTCTGTGTCATTGATTTTGCTTTTATTTTCTATAGCTTTCCTGGATTAACTTTGTTAAGTCTGTCTTCTTCCTCAGGTGTAGCCAATAACATCTCTGCTCTGTTAGCTTAATGCTCAGGTTAAAACTGGAAAGAAGTTTCCTTAAAGCTGTGTGAGTCAGCTTTCCATCACTGTGGCAAAATACCTGATCCAGTGTATAAGAAGGAAAGGTTTATTTGGCTCAGTTTCAGAGTCTTCAGTCTACAATGGGTTGACCCTGCTGTTTTTGGACCTGTGATGAGGTTGTGCATCACAACAAGAGCATGTGGGGAAGGAAGCTGTTCACTTTAGGACAGCTGGAAGTAGAAAGAGAGAGGAAGGAGTGGGGTTCCAAAATCTCCTTCAAGGGCACCTCCCCAGTGACCCAACTTCCTCCCACTAGGCCCCACCTCCTAAAGGCCCCAGTGCCTCCAAGTAGTGCCACAGACTAGAGACCAAGTCTGCAGAACAGTTACTCCAACCAGAGCAAATGCCTTAAACCAATGTTTCCAAGAATTTGCCTTTTCTCTCAGAGTATGTGTGTGGGATGTTTTCAATGCTCCAGCAGGTAGTCTAAAAATTTGCCTTTACTTTTACTTCCTGGTCTCACAGAAGCTTAAGGCCAGTGGAAGATCAGTGATTGGGACTTCACATGGTTTGCCTGATCATGTGCCAAGCCCTGAAGCTGTGTGTGCTCCTCTAGAAGCCTACAAATAAGTCAGAGCTTTTAAAGCTTCCTATGGAGATCTCATCTTCATGTTTTCCTTTTATATCTTTTTGTTATTGTTGTTGACTCTTTTAAGTCCTGATTCACAGCATTCATTAGGCAACTGTGATGTTAGACAGTTTTCACTAATTACTTTTAACAAACACCATAGTAGTAATTGGACTATTCTTATAGAATAAGCTTATAATCAGGTCAAATAGAGAAGGCCTGAAAGACTGGGCATGTAGCTTGGTGGTACAGTGCTTGCCTAGCATGTAGGAGGCCCTGGTTCAATTCTTAGCATCAAATCTAACTAACTAACTAACTAACTAACTAAGACCTAAAAATGGAGCCTGCATTTTAACTTTAGGAAGCTGCCTGGCAAATGCAATTGTGACAGTTCTCTTGAGGTGGGCTCTTGGGGAGCTAAAACCCCATTTCTTCCTATCCAGTTGATGCTAGGCTTCTGACTTTCACTATGAGATATTTGGTTTTCAAAGTTAACTGTGGACATGGGGAGAGGGGAACAAGCAAAGGGTAAGTCAAAACACAAAAAGCTCATTGTTTTTAACCAAACTGAGTTGGCTTTCTGAAATGAATGCTCTTCCAATTGTTACAGAATTAGTGTCCAGAATTCTGAAAAAAAATTGATTTTGATATTTGATATGTTTTCATTGTTTTTGTGGAGTATCGGATTTTGGGGAGGTCTTTTCCATTCTGGAAGTACTTCCAACACAGTGAGGTTTTTTATTTTATTTTTGTTTTTAACCGTTTTTTTCAGTTGTAAATGGACACAATACCTTCATTTTGTTTATTTATTTTTATGTGGAGCCTCATATGTCACACATGTGAGGCAAGTGCTCTACCACTGAGCCACAACCCCAGCCCCAACCCAGTGAGTTTTTATATGTATATTTTTTATCTTTATAACTTTGCCAACTCACTTCTCAGTACTAGTAGCTTTTTTGTGGATTCAGTTGATTCAAAATATGGACCAATGAATTTCAGCTTTATAAAGATTTTGTTTATTTCTCCATATCCTCTGGGAAGAAGAACATCAGGTTAGATAGAGACTAGAAGTGTTGGCAAATATTACCTTGGCTTGAAAGCAAGGACCAGGACTCCTCCTCTGTTTTCTGTCTACATGATAAGCTTATATAGGCATAGCCTCTTCTCAGGGAACAAACCACCATTATTAATTGTTTTATCTTCAGTGGCTATGGGAAGCAATCTGAGGTTTTAGAGCCTGGGGAAAAAAAAGCTCAGAGTCTGTCCTGAAGGCTAAACTCTTTTTAATAGACATTTCTACAGTGTTTAAGTTCCATGCTTTAGGTTTGAACTTAAATTTTGCTCTAGCTTAGGTCTTAGATATTTTCTCCTTTCTATCATTCTCCTGAAAGTTCTGATTATGGGGCTTTTTCAGATAAATTTAGCTATTAACTCTCAATAGAAATCATTTGTTTCCTATATATATGTATGTGTATACATATGTGTGTGTATGTGTATATATATATATATATATATATATATATATATATATAATATATATACATATATATTCCTATTTCTTTCTAAAACTCTAGAGGGGAGTCTTGTTATGAGACTTCTGTGGGAGATTTCATAAGCTGAACAACAAAAGTCTGCTTATTAAATTTCCTTAATTCAATGATGCAATTTTTAATCCTATAACGAACAGAATGTTAGAGAGTCACATGAAAAAGTTCTAAGATTTTAATGTCCTAGGGAGAAGAGAAGGGAGACGTGTTGGTGAGCAGTTGGATAATGAGCATTTAAACACAGTAAAATAGAAATAGTAAGTTATAGTGCTCTAGAGTACAGTGGGGGACTGAAGTTCATAGTAACCTATTGTGCATTTTTTGAATAATAAGGAGACAGGAGCCCAAAGCCTCTAAACACAAAGTAATGACAAGAAGATGGAAGTGTTAATTACTCTGATTTGATCAGTACATATTGTATACATGTATTAAAATATCACAATGTACCTCATAAATATGTACAATTATTATGTGTTAATCAAAAAACTCAAAAAGTGGTCAAGAAGATGAAACTGTCAGCTACCCTGATTTGACCATTACACAGTGTATACATGTATCAAATTTTCATAGTGAACCTCATAATTTATAATTAAGAATAAAAAAATTGTGATATCATGTGTAGAAGATATCAATCATAGACTGATATCAATCATAGAAGAAAACTTTGAATGTAGTAGTTAAAGACTGAACTTTCACTTTACTTTTAAATCAGTGGACATTTCTAGTTGTACTTGCTTCAATTCCAAACCTCAAAGGAAGCACTTGGTAAGCAGCTCAAGTTATCAGTAAAGTTGCTCTGAGATCAGACAAAGTGAAGTAAGCCACAAGAACATGAATGGTCTGTATGGATGGTGTAGCCTGTCACTCTCCTCCGGAATCTTTGAGACAGAAGACAATGGATCAGGGCCTTGAATCTTTAAATTATCTTAAAAGACACAAGTTGATGAAGTTCAATCTGTTTTTACTCAGAATGTGCAGCAGTTCATTGCATTAGGCCATTTACTTAATCATCTTGAGTCTCTGCACTTAAATATAATATTAGAAATGTATTTCTCAAAATAGGTAGTGGGGTTGAAAATGACGTCTAAATGTGTTGCCTTAACTAGTAATCCGTGTCTGTAGCAAAGTTTGCAGTGGATTCTAAAGAATGTGATGATAAATGAAATGAAGAGGATAAAGTGGCCACTTCTTTTATCTCTAGTATTTAGAAGAGGCTCTGAATAGAGTGACCTTGACTGTAAAGTAAAAGAATGTACTCATAAAACATCTGAAGAAATCCACCTTCAGAGTGGGCATGCAATCCATCCCCTATGTTCCCCTTGCTTATAAGTGCTATGCCACCCCACACTATATCTCAGCCTATTGCCACTGAGGACTACATGAGTAATAAAGTGTCCAAACCTTTCTGGTGAGGATTCTAAGATTTTTCTTTGGAATCAGTAAACTGTATGCTTGGGGTATTTTTAACCCTGGAGTTGGACAAAATGAAATACAGAAAGAATGCATATTGTTTTCTGTAGCTTTTGTCTTAGCAAGGCTTGCTTAAAAAGTCCTTAAAAATCCATACTTGCCAGCTTATATTCTCCCAGTAAGCATCATGTCTTTGAGCCTATGCTCAATTTATTTGGTTGCCTATCTATCATCTGTCCGTAGTTAAAGCAGGTAAATATGTCAGATGTTTTCTGTAGGATAGGCCCAAGATGGTTATAGTTGGGCTCCCTTGCTGAAGCTTCCAGTGGGTTATGTTTTTAGTATGTAGCCAAGGTCGTGATACCCTGATTGAATGTATGTACTCAAGGTGATAAACATTTGCTTGTGAGCCATGAACCCATTTATGTCTTGTTGACAATGTGCCTTCTTTGCCTGCATATTAAAGAGCCTACTAATCACTCAAGGGTCTAAATGGAATAGGCTGGGGCTAATTGGGACTGAAACTGGAGCCTGGGGGCTGCTTCTGCCTCTGAATAAAGAATGTTTGCTACTCCAACTGCGTCTTGTGTCTTTTTCCACCTAAATCTGGCAGGGTGCAGTGGCATATACCTACAATCCCAGCTAATCTGGAGACTAGACAGGAGGATCATGAGTTCAAAGACAATTTAGCAACTAAGGCCCTAAGCAACTTAGTGAGAATCTGTCTGTAAATAAAAATTTATAAAAGAACTGAGGATGTGGCTCAATAATTAAGCACCCCTGGGTTCAATCCCTGGGACCAAAAAAAAAAAAAAATCTGAATCTGTTTCCTGAGCCTGCACCTAACATTTTCCCTTCCTTGTTTTTTCAGTTAATGTCTGTTTTCTTTTCTTTTCTTTTTTTTTTTTAATGTCACAAATACTATTTAGATGCACAAATCATATGTAATGCTTTCTGTTCTTGGAGCCCTAAACTAAGCACGTAAATCTAGGGCTTTCCATGTTTGAGATGTTGTTTCCTCAGTCAGTAATCAAGAAGCACCGAATTCAGAGTTTTAAATTTCAAATTTCAGGCAAAAACCTTTAAGAGACTAGGAAGGACTCCCATTACTCTCAGTTGGGAAGACATCCATGAGGCTCATCTGCATTTGAATGCACAAACCTACTGAAGCTCATAAGAGGCTCTGTTGGTCCCATAGTTAGTTCCTCACTCTTTTTTTCAGAGACAGAGGTAAGAACACAATGGGGATCAGACTGCACAAAGATTTAGTGTATTATTTGAAATGCTAGGCATATGCTATCAATGAAGAGAAGAAACTTCAATGCACAATGCACCCTTATCTTTAATAGTTTAATTTGCTCCTCTACAAAGAGTACATTTAATAGGTAATTGCCTCTATTCTCTTCCCAACATCCTTGGAAGTATCATGCTTTCTTCTTTTCACAGCTCATGAATTATCTTTATTAGTAAAAAAAAAGAAAAAATTCTTTCTTTTTATTTTTATAACTCATCTGAAATGCAATGTTTTTAAACATTTTAACATTCATGCTCAAATTGATTATTGTAATGTAAACATAGGAAGGAAAGACCTAACATAAATGGGCTTTCTTGGTAATTTTTATTTAGTGGCAGTACTTTATGAAAGAATTTATAATATTTGAAACTAATGAAATATGGAATATATTTAAATATGGAATATATGTTTCAAACAAGAAAACTTATTTGTGTTCACTCTAATTAGAACTATCAATGTTAACATTTTGTTCTGTTTGATTCTGAACTTTTGTTATGTTTTTTAAAATTATACAAGTTATTTATGAACATATTACTTTCAAAAAGTTAAAATGTTATCATTAGAAATAAACTCTCATTTGATCTTGACCTCGATCATGATTCATTGATTAATATTGACTCAACCTCCAGCCAAAACAATTATAATGAGTAGCTTTTTATATTACTTTTTTGGAGTACTGAGGATTGAACTCAGGGGCATTCAACCACTGAGCCACATCCCCAGCATTATTTTGTATTTTATTTAGAGACAGGGTCTCACTGAGTTGCTAACCACCTCGCTTTTTGCTGAGGCTGGCTTTGAACTCCCTATCCTCCTGCTTCAGCCTCCAGAGCCACTTGGATTACAGGCTTGCACCCCTGCACTTGGTGACTAATTTTTAAAGGTACTTTCATCCCCTCCCACTCACATGCCCAAGAATAAGACCACATATCTATAGGCAACAAGAGAAAATAATATTTTCTGAGATTTTTGTTATATAAAGATTTGCACACATTACTTAACAGCTTTTTTTCCCTCAACATTATTTTTTAACTACATATTGATACATAAAGATAAGAGTTCATTCCTATAACTATTGAATGAAATCTGTAGTGTTTCAGTTCATTTGCTCATTTATTTAATCATGCACCTATTTGATTTTATGATTACTTTGTTTTCTCCCTTTTTTCTATTATTAAGAAAGCACCAATATTCATGCTTACATACCTCCTCATCCACATGTATTTATTTAATCTATAGACTAAAGGTAGAATTGCTGAAAAATAGCAGTCCTTGTCAAAATTCCAATACTATTTTCACAGAAATGGAAGCTAACAATCCTAAAGTTCATATAGAAACACAAAAAGCCCCAAATAGCCAAGGCAATCATGGACAAAAAGGACAAAGCTGAAGGCTTTATCCTACCTGTTCTCAAAATCTTCAAGTTATAGTAATTAAAACAGCATGGTAAGCACACATATGAGGACACAAATGGTGTGACTCTACTTTGTGTACAATCAGAGACATGAAACATTGTGCTCTATATGTGTATTATGAATTGAAAGCCATTCGGCTGTCATGTATAACAAATTAGAATAAATAAATACATTAAAAAAAACAGCATGGAACTGGCATAGAAATAGATATAAAGACCAATGGAACAAAAATAGAAAGAAATAGAGAGCCCAGAAATAAATCCATACTCTATAAGCAATTGATTTTCAAGAAGCCAAGAACACCCAATGGAGGAAGTAAAGTCTCTTTCATAAATTATGTTGGGAAAACTAGATATTCACATGCAAAAGAATAAAATTAGACACATATCTTATACAATTTATGAAAGTCAACTGCAAATGTATTATAGACTTAAACATAAAACTTGAAATAGTAGAACTACTAGAAGAAAACATTAGGAAAAATCTCCATGATTTTGATCTAGGTGATGATTTTTGGATATGACCTCCAAAGGCACAAACAACAAAAGCAAAAATAGACAAATGAGATTACATCAAACTAAAAAGCTTCTGCATAACCAAAGAGTTAAGAAACAGAGTGAAGAAAAAGGTATGATATGGAAAAAATATTTGCAAACCATAATCTATTAGTAGGTTAATATCCAAAATATATTTTAAGAAATATTTTTATATTTAAGGAAATCAAACAACTCAATAGCAATAATTGAAAAACTACAAAAATTGGGCAAAGGTTTTGAATAGACATTTTTCAAAAGAAGACATACAAAGGTATATGAAAAAACGCTCAACATCACTAATCAACAGGGAAATACAAATAAAAACCACAATGAATAAAATAGATATTATTATTGCTATATGTATATATATGACTGCATGACAAATGTGATTCTGCAACCTGTACACTCAGAAAAATGAGAAATTATACCCCATCTGATTCAAATGTATGATATGTCAAGATCATTGTACTGTCATGTGTAACTAATTAAAACAAATGAAAAAAAACCACAATGAGATATCACCTCACACTTGTTAGAATAACTGTTGTCAAAGAGATGAGAGATAAATTTGGTGATAATGTGGAGAGGAGGGAAAATTTACACTGTTGGTGGGGATGTAAATTCATACAGCCATCATGGAAAACAGTATGCAAGTTTCTCAAGAACAACCACCAAAATACCCCACAGAACTACTATATGATCCAGTAATCTCACCATGGGCATACTTAACAAAGGAAATGAAATCCGTGTGTGTGGTGAGCCGCTTCTGCCGTTTCTGCAGATTATGGTCGCCATTACAAGATGACGCTGGCTCCGCTGTGGTCTGTGACAAACAACTCCTTATCTGGGAGAGTTGGCACATGATTTTTCACCACCCTGTACACCACCCTGTGAGAAAGCTCCACGCGGCAGCTTTGCATTGGGGCTTGGGATGCTTTATTAAGGCTGGGAGGGGCATCCGAGGGAGAGAAGAAGAAATATCCAGGGCCTGAATAAACTGTTGAAAGAAGATTCCCGAGTTGCGTCTTCCTTGCGGGCAAGGGGTCGCGACAAGTGGTGCTGAGACCCGGGAACCAGAACTTTCAGCAGTCAGGGGTGGTGCACCGGTTAGTCCCAGGTAAGTGGGATCCGCGATCAAAGCGGGGTTAATCCCAAGTAAGTGGGATCCGCGATCAAAGCGGGGTTAGTCCCTGGTAAGTGGGATCCGCGACCAAAGCGGGGCAGCTCCTCTGTAAACACAGAGAGAGCCTTACATTTTATTGCAGCTGCACTGTGTACTTTCGCTTCTACTTTCGCTTTTGTTTTTTGTGCTTCTTTTGTTGTTGTTACGACAGGGACGCTCCCCTGTAAAAGGAAGAGAGCGGGGACTTTTGTACTTTCACTTTCTTTATAGCTCTAAAAACATTATGGGCGTTGCTTCTTCAAGCCCAATTTTGTTGGCCCTAGATGGGTTGTTACATTCAAAAGGACTTAAGATAAAGCAGAGTACTTTGCAGATGTTTTTAAGAGAAGCTGATATAGCGGCTCCTTGGTTTGCTTTTTCAGGGAGTCTTACGGTTCCCAGCTGGGACAAATTAGGGAAAGATCTAGATTTCGCTCATGAGCAAGGTACCTTGCAGGGTGGCATTATACCACTTTGGAAGTTAGTTAGAGGATGTATAACAGATGGTACATGCCAGGAAGCTGTAAGTGAGGGTCAAGCTATTCTTGAGCAACTGCATGAGGAAAAATCTGAAGGATCATGTAGTGAAGTGGCAGAGAGTATTAAAAGTAACAGTAGTGAGAAGGCAAAAGAGCCTGAAGATAAAAATAGGAGAAGGCTCTACCCAGACTTGACCAAATTAAAAACGCCTGAGAACACAAGCGACTCAGAGAGTTCTGAGGACCTTGATATATTGTTACAACAACTACATAAGATAAAAATGAAAAAGAAGAAAAAGGAGACACAGGGCACGCAGGCCTACTGTAAGAAGGGGAAGGGAGTTAACATCAGTCAACAAAACTCTGAGGAGGAGGAGGTAGAATATCTAGAAGAAGATATGGTGCCGATTGCCCCACCTCCGTATGTGGGGGGGAGCCAAGGTTCCGGGAGATCTTTTCATGCACAAGTTTGGAGGACAGTTAATACAGATATGGGACTTGCATACCCTGTATTTCAGGACAATAACAGGGGAAGATATCATGAGCCTTTAGACTTTAAGATAATTAAAACCTTGGCAGAATCTGTCCGCACTTATGGCATAGATGCCGCTTTCACTCTCACTCAGGTGGAGGGACTTACTAGATTTTGCATGACTCCCTCAGATTGGGCTAGTCTAGTCCGCGCTTGTGTTTCCCCAGGGAAATATTAGGAGTCCAAAGTTGGCTGTTTAATGTTTCTGGCAGTACCCAAGACTCGGAGCGAGGTAGGAGGCTTAAAATTTCTGCAAATAATTCACAATTATCTAATGCTACATTACCCTCCGCAGCAGTCTGTCTCCAATCTCCGTTCCTGTTTCTTTTGGCTAATGATACATCACAGGGGATGCTTAATTGCTCTAATATTACCTGTTATTTGTCTGAGTGTTGGAATGGCTCCTGGACTATGACAATGGTTATGAAAATTCCAACTTTTGTCCCGATCCCGGTTACTGCAGATCCAGAGTCATTTCCTATTGTTGAACTGATTAGAGCCTATAGAGATTTTGGAATTACGGCAGCTATAGTGACAGCTGTGGCGGTATCTGCTGCTGCAGCAGTTATAGCTGGAGTAGCCATGGCCAGCCAGGTACAAACTGCTGCCACTATTAATCAGGTTATTCAACAAACATCCACCATACTTGAATCTCAAAGTAAAATTAATCAACACATTTTATCTGGGATTCTGGCTGCTAATCAAAGGATAGATCTGCTTCAAGCTCAAGTTGAGGAATTGTCTGACCTAGTACATTTGGGTTGTATTGATCAACGTGCACATTTATGTATAACCTCTGTCAGATTTTATGATTCCAGAAATGCCTCCCGCATCATCGGGGAATATTTATCCGGAACCTGGTCCATGGAAGTAGAAAACTTGATCCAGTCTCAACTAACTCAGATTGCTGTTCTGAATAGCACCCGTGTCGAACCAGTGACTTTGGGTCAATTCACCAGTTGGCTATCCTCTGCCTTTTCCTTTTTTAAGGAATGGGTGGGAGTGGGCATTTTTGGTGCAATGTGTTGCTTCGGTGTTGTACTTTGTTTGTGGCTTCTCTGTCACCTTAAAACTCGCCATGCACAAGAAAAGGCTATGATCATACAAGCTCTTGCAGCTTTAGAAAATGGCAACTCGCCTCAAGTCTGGCTTGCGCATCTTAAGCAGTAAACCTTTGTCATGGTTGTTACACCCCAAGTTATTATAACATTGCACTGGGATCGACATGACTTTCCTTGTTATTCTCTTAGTGTTGGAAAGCCCTTGCACTCTGCCGGTCTTACTGCCATTGCACGCAGATGGGTTTCCACACTAGTGCTTTTCTATCCTCTTGAAGTTCGTGCCTTTCTTTCAGGGTGCTGTCAACTTGTTTGTCATTATAAACAGTCACAGTTCAGCCTCAGCTATCCCCCTTCGTCCACCATCATCACGATACAGGATGCGAGGCAAGGCACTGCACTTGAGTGATCCTTGACGTGGACCTCAAGGAGAGCATGTCCTATTGCATGCGGGTTAGACGCGTTCACGCCCCGCCCCACGAAAAAAGGCGTCGGCTGATATGGCTTCAGATCTGGGGAAGGCGCCTCCTTAGGACTGAGTCATACTATGCAGCCACTTCTGCACAGTGGGATAGGACCTCTACTCTCGCCTGTATTGTTTTAAGAAAACAGAAAAGGGGGAACTGTGGTGAGCCGCTTCTGCCGTTTCTGCAGATTATGGTCGCCATTACAAGATGACGCTGGCTCCGCTGTGGTCTGTGACAAACAACTCCTTATCTGGGAGAATTGGCACATGATTTTTCACCACCCTGTACACCACCCTGTGAGAAAGCTCCACGCGGCAGCTTTGCATTGGGGCTTGGGATGCTTTATTAAGGCTGGGAGGGGCATCCGAGGGAGAGAAGAAGAAATATCCAGGGCCTGAATAAACTGTTGAAAGAAGATTCCCGAGTTGCGTCTTCCTTGCGGGCAAGGGGTCGCGACACGTGTGTCCAAGAGAATCTGTGCTCTCAAGTTTATTGCAGCATTATCAACAATAGCAAATATATATTAAATCAACTTATGTGGATGAATTGATAAAGAAAATGTGGTACATATATACAATGGATATTTCAATTAAAAATGGAGGAAAACCCATGGTTTGTGGCAACATGAATGAACAAAGGATGAACAAATTATGTTAAGTGAAGTAAGCCAAGCACAGACAAATACTGTGTGATCTCACTTTAATGTGGAATCTAAAAAGGTGGAACTCAGACAACAGAGGCTGGGGCTGAGTGGCCAGGATATTAGGGAGGTAGTCATCAAAAAGATATAAAATGTTTGTTAAATAAGAGGAATAAATTCAAGAGATCTATTGTACATTATTATAACTATACTTAATAACAGCATATTGCATACTTTTAAATAGTTAATAGAATAGATTTAAGTATTTCAACAACAAAAATTAAGTATGTGAGCTAATGCATGTGTCAATTTGTTTAATTTAGCCATTCCACAATGCATACATATATCAAAACATCATATTATATGTAGTACATAAAATAAAGATAAACACTGCATATTTTCTTTTATATATGCAAGCTAAAACATTGTTAATCTGAATATAGAATAATGACTCTTAGAGGTTGGGGAGTTGGGATGGGGAAGATGGATGAAGGTGGTATAGCAAATAAGGAAACACAGAAGGAATAAGTTTTATTAGCACAATGGGGTGTCTATAGTTCTCAATAACATACTATATATTTTACGAAGTACTAGAAGAGAGATGGTCAAAGGATCTAAACAAAGAAATGATTTGACTAGTGCATGCTGTATACATATATTGAAATATCACACTGTACCCGTAAATGTGAATAAGTTTTGTCAATTACAAAACAAAATGATGAAATACTCTAGGGTACTTAGATTTAAAGGAAAAAATGATCTCAGGTGAATGGCATATATTATTTATAAAATTTAAATAGCTTTATTTTCACTTAATCTAGATATATTTTCACTTTTAAAAATAGCCACATCAATAAAACAAAATAAAATCACTATAGCTATAGAGTATATCTTGCTAAATGACAGATTTAATGGCTTTACCTTGTTCATTTTATTGTTTGTCTCAGTTATTCTTGAACATTTATGCTACTAATAAATGTAAAGTGAATTTGAAAGTTCTGCAGATAATTTTATTGAGATTTTGATATCAATTGCATTTTTAAATTCATTGGCAAAGAATATGTGTATAGTATTGAAAGTTTCCCTTCATCAGTTAGAGATTGTTTCATGCCTTCAAAAAATTATTATTTTCTTTATGAGTTTTTTCCACTTTTACTAAACTTCATTCTTAACTTCATTGTGATTTTTTATATAGTTATAGTGCACCAATAAATTCTTAAAAAAAACTAAAAGAAATATTGAAGTAAAGTTATTCCTCTTCATTTTCTAAAACAAAATAAAAAACAAGCATACACACAAACACCCCACCCTATTTAGGTCTATTTAAAACAATTATTCTTCTTTCCTTTTTTATTACTTGAAACAATCTCAAATTGTTGCATGTAAGTAAAAATAAATTTTTTTTTCTGGACTCATCTGAGAGTAATTTGGTGACATGAAGTCTGACTATCCCCAAATTCTTTTGTGTGTATTTCCCCTAAACAAGAATATTTTTCAACATACCAAAAATTCAACAGTCAACAATGGGAAATTATCATTGATTCATTACTACAATGTAATCCACAAAAACAGCAACCTTTCCCATCTACCCTTATATATGCTTTATAGCAAAAATTTCAACCCTGAATTACACACAATAATTTATTGTTATGTCACTTCAGTTTCCTTCAATTTGAATAGTTCTTCAGTCTTGGATTGAATTTTAGACCTTGATATTTTGAAAGTTACAGGTCAGTGATTTGTATTTTGAATTTATGTTTCCACAGGATTAGATTCAGATTATACATCTTTAGAAGGAATATCACAGAAATGATGCTGTATTTTTCTCAGGGCATTCTAATGTGTTGGTACTTAATTTTTATTTGTCCTATTATTAGAATGTGAGTAAAATACTGTTATGGCTAACTTGAAATGGGCTGTCCAGGTAGCTGGTAAAACATTACTTGTAATTGTCTATTAAACTGTTTCTGAAAAGATTGGCATTTGGATTAGTATATTAAGTAAAGATTTTCCCTATCACTGTAGGAGGACCTCATCCAATTAATGAAGGCCTGAATAGAAAGTAAGTCAGAATGAAAGGTGAATGCTCCTTCTCTTAAACTAGTATATCCTTTTTTTTCTTACCCTCAGACACTGAAGCTGATGGTTCTCTGCATCACTTTCTGGTTCTCAGGTCTTTGGATGAACACCAAATCATACTACTGGCTTTCCTGATTCTCTACCTTGCAGAAGCAGATCATGAGGTTGCTTTGCTTCCACAGTCACATGAGACAATTCCCATAAAGCTTCTTTCATATGTCTATAGATACCTGATTGATTTTGCTTCTCTGAAGAAACATTGTACAGATAGAATTTAGCAGGCTTCTCCATTATAAATTACGTATTTTCCATTTTAATTTGTATCAATTTAGAATCAAGGATTTATTATTTTACTAAATTCTTATTAAATTTTAGGTAATTGGTAGTTACCATTATGTATTTTGTTTTAAATTTCAAAAATGTTCTAAATCTTAATTAGCAAATAATAATTGTACACATTTATGAGGATATATATATATATATATATATAGAGAGAGAGAGAGAGAGAGAGAGAGAGAATGTGCCAATCAACAAATCAGGGTAACCATCATGTCCTTCTCCTTATCATTTCTCTTTTTAAATTTATATTTATTTATTTATTAAACTTTTTACATTAAAATCAATACAACATGTACAATCAGAAAATGAGAAATTATACTTCATCTATTTATGATATAACAAAGTGCATAAATCCTTGTCATTTCTCTATGTTTGAATTCTTTAAATTTCTCTCTTCTAGCTCTTGATAAAATACACAGTGTTATTAAGAATAATAGTCACTCCGTTGTTCTATGGAACGTATTCCTTCTGTCTGTGTTTTGAAATATGTTATCCCACCTCCATTGTGTGCACATACCACCTTTTAAATTTCATTCATCTACTGATGGGCAGTGGATGACTCCACATTTTGGCTATTGTGAATAGTGCTGAATTAACATATGAATGTAGATGGCTCATCAAAAAACAGAAATATCTTTCATATGTTCTCCTATACTATTTTTATAGCTTTAGGTCTTATATTTTAGTCTTTGGTCTATTTTGAATTGACTTTTGTATAGGGTAAAGGCAAGCATCAAGTTCTCCTACACATGGATATACTGTTTTCTTTTTTTTTTTTTTTTTAATTTTTTATTGTTGGCTGTTCAAAACATTACATAGTTCTTGATATATCATATTTCACAATTTGATTCAAGTGGGTTATGAGCTCCCATTTTTACCCCATATACAGATTGCAGAATCACATCAGTTACACATCCATTGATTTACATATTGCCATACTAGTGTCTGTTGTATTCTGCTGCCTTTCCTATCCTCTACTATCCCCCCTCCCCTCCCCTCCCCTCCCCTCTTCTCTCTCTGCCCCCTCTACTGACATTCGTTTGTCCCCCTTATATTATTTTTCCCCTTCCCCTCACTTCCTCTTGTATGTACTTTTGTATAACTCTGAGGGTCTCCTTCCATTTCCATGCAATTTCCCTTCTCTCTCCCTTTCCCTCCCACCTCTCATCCCTGTTTAATGTTAATCTTCTTCTCCTGCTCTTCGACCCTACTCTGATCTTAGTTACTCTCCTTATATCAAAGAAGACATTTGGCATTTGTTTTTTAGGGATTGGCTAGCTTCACTTAGCATAATCTGCTCTAATGCCATCCATTTCCCTGTAAATTCTATGATTTTGTCATTTTTTAATGCAGAGTAATACTCCATTGTGTATAAATGCCACATTTTTTTTATCCATTCATCCATTGAAGGGCATCTAGGTTGGTTCCACAGTCTAGCTATTGTGAATTGAGCTGCTATGAACATCGATGTAGCAGTGTCCCTGTAGCATGCTCTTTTTAGGTCTTTAGGGAATAGACCGAGAAGGGGAATAGCTGGGTCAAATGGTGGCTCCATTCCCAGCTTTCCAAGAAATCTCCATACTGCTTTCCAAATTGGCTGCACGAATTTGCAGTCCCACCAGCAATGTACAAGTGTACCCTTTTCCCCACATCCTCGCCAGCACTTGTTGTTGTTTGACTTCATAATGGCTGCCAATCTAACTGGAGTGAGATGGTATCGTAGGGTGGTTTTGATTTGCATTTCTCTGACTGCTAGAGATGGTGAGCATTTTTTCATGTACTTGTTGATTGATTGTATGTCCTCCTCTGAGAAGTGTCTGTTCAGGTCCTTGGCCCATTTGTTGATTGGGTTGTTTGTTCTCTTATTGTCTAATTTTTTGAGTTCTTTGTATACTCTGGATATTAGGGCTCTATCTGAAGTGTGAGGAGTAAAGATTTGTTCCCAGGATGTAGGCTCTCTATTTACCTCTCTTATTGTATCTTTTGCTGAGAAAAAACTTTTTAGTTTGAGTAAGTCCCATTTGTTGATTCTAGTTATTAACTTTTGTGCTATGGGTGTCCTATTGAGGAATTTGGAGCCCGACCCCCACCGACTGTAGATCGTAGCCAACTTTTTCTTCTATCAGACGGCGTGTCTCTGATTTGATATCAAGCTCCTTGATCCATTTTGAATTCACTTTTGTGCATGGCGAGAGAAAGGGATTCAGTTTCATTTTGTTGCATATGGATTTCCAGTTTTCCCAGCACCATTTGTTGAAGATGCTATCCTTCCTCCATTGCATGCTTTTAGCCCCTTTATCAAATATAAGGTAGTTGTAGTTTTGTGGATTGGTTTCTGTGTCCTCTATTCTGTACCATTGGTCCACCCGCCTGTTTTGGTACCAGTACCATGCTGTTTTTGTTACTATTGCTCTGTAGTATAGTTTGAAGTCTGGTATCGCTATACCGCCTGATTCACACTTCCTGCTTAGCATTGTTTTTGCTATTCTGGGTCTTTTATTTTTCCATATGAATTTCATGATTGCTTTCTCTATTTCTACAAGAAATGCCGTTGGGATTTTGATTGGCATTGCATTAAACCTATAGAGAACTTTTGGTAATATCGCCATTTTGATGATGTTCTGCCTATCCATGAACAGGGTATATTTTTCCATCTTCTAAGATCTTCTTCTATTTCTCTCTTTAGGGTTCTGTAGTTTTCATTGTATAAGTCTTTCACCTCTTTTGTTAGGTTGATTCCCAAGTGATATACTGTTTTCTTAGCACCACTTATTGAAGAGGCTATCCTTTCTCCAGTGTGTTTTTGGCACTTTCATCAGAAATCATGTGTGGGTTTATTTCTGGGTTCTCTGGTCTATTCCATTGGTCCTGTTGTCAGATTCTTATATTAGTATATACTGTTTTGCTTAGTTTATCTCTGTCGTATGTCTTCAAATCACTATTAAATGCACTATTTTTTGCTTCATTATTTTGTGTGAGATAAAATATTTTGAATATTTTGGATATTTTGTGACTCCATACAAATTTTGGGATTGCTTTTTAGAGTTCTGTGAAGAGTATCATTGATAGTTTGCTGGGGATTGTATTTAATCTGTCAATGACTTTGGATAGTATGAACATTTAAACACTACTAAATATTTCAATTCACAAAACAATGGGAATTCTTTCTATTTGTGTGTGTATCCTGTTCCATTTCTTTCATCAGTGTTTTGTAACTTTTGTTGGAGAGGCCTTTCTCTTCCTTGGCTAAATTTATTCTTAGGTGTCTTTTATTTTTGGTAGCTATTGTGAATGGAATTTCATTCATAATTTCTTTCTCAGCAAGTTTATAATTGTTGTACATTGATTTTATATCTGTGATGTTTCTGAATTTTTTAAAACGTAGTAAGAGTTTGTTGGAAAAGGGCTTCTGTGTTTTTGTATATAAAATCATATGGTCTTCAGAGATAAATTGACCTCCTTCTTTCTTTTTTTTTAATGTTTATTTTTTAGTTGTAGTTGGATGCAATACCTTTATTTTATTTATTATTTTTATGTGGTACTAAGGATCAAACCCAGGGCCTCACACTTGTTAGGCCAGTGCTCTACCACTGAACCACAACCCCAGCCCCTCCTTCTTTCTTTTTTCAGTGAATAGTGCTGCTATAAATATTGATGTGACTGTGTCCCTGTAGTATGTTGTTTTTTAAGTACTTTGGGTATAAACCAAGAAGTAGGATAGCTGGGTCAAATTGTGGTTCTATTCCAAGTTTTCCAAGGATTCTCCATACTGCTTTCCATATTGGCTATACCAATTTGCAGTCCCACCAGCAATGTATGAGTGTGCCTTTTCCCCCACATCCTCACCAACACTTATTATTGTTTGTATTCTTAATAGCTGCCATTCTGACTGAAGTGAGATGAAATCTTAGAGTAGTTTTGATTTGCATTTCTCTAATTGCAAAAGACGTTGAACATTTTTTTATATATTTGTTGATTGATTGTATATCTTCTTCTGAGAAGTGTCTGTTCAGTTTCTTGGCCCATTTATTGATTGGGTTATTTTTTTTTGGTATTAAGATTTTTGAGTTCTTTATATGTTCTAGAGATTAGTGCTCTATCTGACGTGAGTGTGATAAGAATTTGTTCCCAATTAGTAGGCTCTCTATTCACCTCACTGGTTGTGTCTTTTGCTGAGAAGAAGTTTTGGTTTGAATCCATCCCATTTACTGATTCTTGATATTAATTCTTGCACTATAGGAGTCTCATTACTTCTTATAGGTCATTCAGGGTTTCTAAATCCTTATGGTTCAATTTTGGTAAGTTATGTATGTCCAGAAAGTTATTTGTTTCCTTTAGGTTTTTAATTTGCTGACATATTGTTTACTCAACAATCCCCAATGATCCTCTGTGTTTCTGTGGTATCAGTTTCAAGTCTCATTTTCATCTCCAATTTTATTTATTTGTGTCTTTGTTTATGTTTTTTTGGTTAGTATAGTTATAGATTTATCATTTTTGTTCATTTTTTAAATCTTCATTTCATTCAACTTTTGTTTTGGGTTCTTAATTTCTATTTCATTTATTTCTGCTCTGCTCTTTGTTATTTCTTCCCTTCTATTGATTTTGAGTTTGGTTTGTTCTTGTTTCTCTAGTTCCTTGAGTGGCATTATTTGCTTGAAATCTTTGTTTTCTTTTGTTCTTCCTGCTCTATCTCTTTTCTCTTTCTTTTTTTCCCACCAGAATACATTTTTTCATTTACTGCGTGTGTCACTTTCTCAGTCATATTATCATCTTCTATACACTAAGGATCACTATAATGTCTTTCTCAGCATTTGGGGTAAGGTCAAACAAAATAATGCAGTGCAACCTCTTTCAAATTGTTAAGCAATGATTCTTTTTTTTTAATTTGTTCTTTTTATGTATACATGTCAGTAGAGTGTATTTGACATATTATACCTATATGGAGTATAACTTATTCTAATTGGGGTCCCATTCTTGTGGTTGTACATGATGTGGAGTTGCACTGTTGAGCATAGGAAAGCAATGTCTGATTCATTCAACTGTCTTTCCTATTCCCATTCCCGTTTCTTTCCCTTCATTCCCCTTTGTATAATCCAATGAAAGTCTATTCTTTCTTTCCCCACCCTCTTTTGTTGTGGGTTAGAATCCACATATCAGAAAAATATTTGGCTTTTGTTTTTTTGGAACTACTTTATTTAATTTGGCATAATATTCTCCAGTTCCATCCATTTACTGCCAAATGTCATAATTTTGTTCTTTACAGTGGAGTAATCTTCCATTATATATATATGTACCACATTTTCTTTATCCATTCATCTGTTAAAGGGCACCTAGTTCTATTGCTTGGCTATTGTGAATTGAGCTGTTATCAACATTGATGTAGCTGCATCCCTGTAGTATGCTGATTTTAAGTCCATTGACTATAAAATGAGGAGTGAGGTACTGAGACAAATAATTCTTAGTTTTTTGAGGAATCTCCATACGACTTTTCAGAGTAGTTGCTCCAATTTGCAGGCCCACCAGCAATGTATGAGTGAACCATTTCCCCCACATCCTCGCCAACATTTATTGTTACTTATATTCTTGTTAATTGTCATTCTGATGGGAGTGAGATTAAATCTCAGTGTAGTTTTTAATTTGCATTTCTCTAATTGCTAGAGATGTTGAACATTTTTTTTTTATGTATTTGTTGGTCGTTTGTATTGGTTTTTGTTTTTGTTTTTTTTGAATTAAGGTTTTTTTTTTTTTTTTTTTTTTTTTTTGGTATTAATCTTCTGTATATCCTGGAGATGAATTCTGTGTCTGAGGTGTAGGTGGCAATATTTTTTTTCCCATTCTGTGGGCTCTCTCTTCATGTTCTTGATTGTTTTCTTTACTGTGAAGAAGATTTTTAGTTTGATATCATCTCATTTATTGATTCTTGATTTTAGTTTTGTGCTTTAGGAGTCTTATTGAGGAAGCCAGTTCCTAAGCTGACATGAGGAGACTTGGGCCTACTTTTTCTTCAAGTAGGCTCAGAGTCTCTTCTCTAATTCTTAGCTCCTTGATCCACTCTGAGTTGAGTTGTATGCAGGCTGAGACATTGGGGTTCAATTTCATTATACTAAATATGGAGTTCCAGTTTTCCCAGCATCATTTGTGGAAGAGGCTATCTTTTCTTCAAGTATGTTTATGACACATTTTTCTAGTATGAGATAACAGTATTTATGTGGGTGTGTCTCTGTGCCTTCTATTCTGTACCACTTGTCTTCATGTCTGTTTTGGTGCCAATACCATGCCATTTTGTTACTATAGCTCTGTAGTATAATTTAAGGTCTGATATTGTACTTTTCTCACTCTTGTTTATTCAAATAAAATTTCATAATTGCTTTTTCTATTTCTATGAAGAACATTATTGGAATTTTTAATAGGAATTGCATAAATCTGTATAGCGCTTTTGGTAGTATGGACATTGTGACACTATTAATTTTGCCTATACAAGAACATGAGAAGTCTTTCCATTTTCTGAGGTCTTCTTCAATTTCTGTCTTTAGTGTTCTGTAGTTTTCATTGTAGAGGTCTTTCACCTCTTTTGTTAGTTTCATTCCCAAGTGTTTTTTTTTTTGTTGTTGTTGTTGTTTGTTTGTTTGTTTTTTAGACTATCATGAATGGGATTGTTTTCCTGATTTCTTTTTCAGCTAATTCATCATTGATGTATAGGTGCACAATTGATTTATGGGTGTTAATTTTATATCTTGTTACTTTGCTGAATTTGATTATGAATTCTAAAAGCTTTCTGGTGGAGTTTTTTTTTTTTTGTCTTCTAAAAAAATTTCATAAAATAGACAATAAGTGAACCCTTCCAAATTCATTCTATGAAGCTAGTATCACTCTGATACCAAAGCCAAACAAAGACACATTAAGGGGGAATAAAAAAACTTTAGACCAATCCCTTATGAACATAGGTGCAAAAATTCTTAATAAATATTGTCAAGTCACATACAAAACACATTTAAAAGATAGTGCACCATGATCAAGTGGGGTTAATCCCAAGAAAGCAAGAATCATGTCATCAGCAAATAGAGACAGTTTGAGTTATTTTTTTCCTATTTATATCACTTTAGTCTCTTTCTTTTGTTTAATTGCTCTGGCCAGGGTTTCAAGGAGTATGTTAAATAGGAGTGATGAAAGAGGACACCCCTGTTTTATTTCAGTTTTTAGAGGAAATGGTTTCAATTTTTCTCCATTTAGAATGGTGTTGGCCTTGGTTTACCATATATAGCTTTTACAACATTGAGATATGTGCCTACTCTCCCTAGTTTTTCTAGTGTTTATTTTGTCAAATGCCTTTTCTGTATCTATTCAGATAATCATGTGATTCTAGTTTTAAGTCTATTGATGTGACATTTATTGATTTTCGTATGTTGAACCAACCTTGTATCCCTGGGATTAACTCCACTATATTATGGTGCACTATCTTTTAAATATACTTTGTATGCAATTTAAATATATTTTGTATAAATATTCAATATTTTATTTAGAATTTTTGCATCTATGTTCATTAGTGATATTGGTCTGAAGTTTGTGCTCTTTTTTTTCCCCCTTAATGTGTCTTTGTCTGGTTTTGGTAGTAGTGTGATACTAGCTTCATAGAATGAATTTGGAAGGATTTGCTTCTTTTCTATTTCATGAAATGATTTGAGGAGTATTGGTGTTAGTTCTTCTTTGAAGGTCTGGTAGAAGTTAGCTGAGAATCCATCTGGTCCTGGGCTTTTCTGTGTTGGTAGGCTTTTAATGATGTCTTCAATTTTATTGCTTGAAATTGGTCTGTTTAAATTTTCTATGTCCTCCTGATTCAATTTGAGTAGGTCATATGTCTCTAGAAATTTGTTGATGTCTTCAGGGTTTTCTGTTTTATCAGAGTATAAATTTTCAAAGTAGTTTTCTGATTATTGTCTGTATTTCAGTGGTGTTCCTTGTGATATTTCCTTTTTCATTGTGAATTTTAGTAATTTGAGTTTTCTCTCTCTTTTTCTTAAACAGCTTGGCCAAGGGTTTATCAATTTTATTTATTTATTCAAAGAACCAACTATTTGTTTCTTTTGTTGTTGTTGTTTCAATTTCATTCATTTTGACTCTGATTTTAATTATTTTCTGTCTTCCACTACTTTTGGTGTTGATTTATTCTTCTTTTTCTAGGGCTTTGAGTTGTAAAGTTAGTTTATTTCTTTGGTGACTTTACATTCTTTTAATGAGTGAGCTCAATGTAATGAACTTTCCTCTTAGCACTGCCTTCACGGTGTCCCAGATACTTTGATATGTTGTATTGCTATTCTCATTTACCTCTAAGTATTGTTAAATTTCATCCCTAGTTCTTCAGCTATCCATTGGTTATTCAATAGCACAATATTTAGTCTCCAGGTGTCATAGTTGATTCTAGTTTTTATTTTATCGTTAATTTCATTGCATTGTGATCTGATAAAATACAAGGTATTATCTCTATTTTTTTTTAATTTGCTAAGAGTTGCTTTGTGGCATAACATATGGTCTATTTTAGAAAAGGATCCATGTGCTGCTAAGAAAAACATGTATTCAGTCATTGATGGATGAAATAGTCTATACAAGACTGTTAAGCCTAAAATATTAATTATATCTTTTAGTTTTACAGTGTCTTTATGTATTTTTTTCTGGAAGGTCTATGGAGTGGTGAGACAGGCATGTGAAAGTTATCCAGTATTATTTTGATATGATCTATTTGACTCTTGAAATTGTTAAGGGTTTGTTTGATGTTTGTAGATGCTCTATTATTTGGGACATAAATATTTAAGATTGCTCTCTCTTGTTGATGTATAATTCCTTTAAGCAGTATAAAATGACTTTCTTTGTCCCTCCTGATTAACTTTGGCTTGAAGTCCACTTTATCTGGTATGAGGATAGAAACTCCTGCTTGTTCACAAGATCTATATGAATATTAAGTTTTTTTTCACATCCTTTTACCTTCAGTCTGTGAATGTCTTTGCCTAATGAGTTGAGTCTCTTAGAAATAGCATATTGTTTGGTCTTGTTTTTTAATCCAATCTGCCAGTCAATATATTTTGATTGATTAATTTAGGGCATTTACATTCAATGTTATTATTGAGAAATGATTTTATTCCCTGTCATTTTGATTTATATCTGGTTTTACTTTGAATTAGTTTATATTTTGATTGCCTATTCTTCTAGTATGGTTCCTCCCTTGGTTGGTTTTCACTTCTTCTTCATGAAATATCTTACTGGGTATGTTTTGTTGAAAGGCTTTCTACTTGTAAGTTTTTTAAACTTTTGTTTATTATGAAATGTTTTTAATTTATTCAGAATGTGGTGTATATTATTCCAAAACCTCTTAGCTTTAATGGTCTGGGTTGAAAAATCTGCTGAGAATCAGATTAGTTTCCTTCCAACTGTAACCTGTCATTTTTCTCTGGCAGGCTTTAAAAGTTATCTTTTGTTTCCTGTATTTTCTCCCTTATATCATCCTTTACTTCACAGATAAATTTAACTCTGAAGATTCTAAACTCTTTCTCTGACATTTCTTCCACTGTGGTATCAATGAATTTTATTATTAAAATATTTTGGTTTGTTTGTGGCAACACTATCTTCCAAGTGGTTTACTCTGTTGGTGATGCTTTGCAATGACTTTTTAATTTGGTTTATTGATTCCTTCATTTCAATTATTTCTGTTTATATTTTTCCCCAGAATCTCTCTGTATTTAAGTTATCTTTGCTTCCTGTATTTTCTCTTTTACATCATCCTTTACCTCACAGATCAATTTAACTATCAACATTCTAAACTCCTTCTCTGACATTTCTTCCATAGTGGTATCAATGGATTCTATTATTAAAGTATTTTGGTTTGTTTGTTGCAATTTATTCCCTTGCTTTTTCATGTTGTTTGTGTATCTACCCATCTAACAGTTGGTTTTGAGGCAGTAGAGTTTCTACTCTCTGGATTTATAGTGTCCCTGAAGGTTTCTAGTACCTCATAGTTCAGGGGGAGACAGATTATATACAACTGATGCAAACAATTTATATTATTAAAACAAATAGTTCTTGCTATGGAATCTACAATGTTGATTGTCACAATAATCAGAAGTGACATGATAAGTTATTGCCCATGGTAAAAACAGTAAGTTTACAAAAGGGCTTAGAATTTCAAATGGTGAACAGGGATAGAACCGTAGTGATGTAGGTTGTGATGATTGTGAGGGAGGAGGAAAGAAAATAGAAGTTAAAAATTAAAGGAAGAGTGAAAGAGAGATCAATAGAGATTAGCTGTTAGCAGAGGAAAAGAGAGAATGAGAGTCAAGGGAAACTAGTAAGTGAGGAAAAAATGTGTAAAATAAAAATTAAATTAAATAAATAAAATAAAAGATTATAAGAGCAAAATTGATAACATACTCATCGAACATCTTAGTCCTCAAAATATAGCTCCATGAAAAATAACGGCCTTCAAAAAATGATAGAAAAAAGAAAAACAGATATGAATATTTACACATATCCAGTTAGAGTTCATTAAGAGAAAAGAAGAAAAGATGGGGGTAGAAAAGGATTTGTAGATTCAAGAGGTGAATAGGGCTAATGTAGAGGTTAAGTAAGATGTGTTTATGAAGGCGAAGAAGAAAAACATAGAAGTAAAAGAATTTAAGGAAGAGTGAAAGAACAATAGAATTTGGCTGTTAGCAAGAAATAAGAAATAGAAACAAAGGGAACCAGAGTTGTGAATCAGACAATAGAAAATCAATCCAAACTATACTAATCAAAAACCCTAACCCTCAAAAAACAGAGCATGGAAAAATAGCTACCTTCAAGAAATGCTAAAAATGAAAAGGCAGAAACAAATATGTATGTGTACAAATGTGCAAATGTCCATTATGTATCAACCAGTGCACATTCAAACACAAAAACAAAAACAATAACAATAACAGAATAGTCAGTGAAAGTATATGCATGCTGTCTGTGCCAAACTGTCTTTCTGTTTCTCAGCTTCCCTTCTCAAAGGGATTGTGTGAGGAGCTATGGAAGATACCTTCAGCTTCACTTTCAGGGTATAGTTGCTGCTGGGTTTTATGAGATAAATTTATGCAAGTGACACCCCCCCCCCCTCGGGGGGGAGATTAGGTCTGGAATTGTTCCAAGTGTTTTAGTTTATAGGGAGTTTGGGGGCATTAATGAAGCAACACACTTCTAGGACTGTATCCTGTTAGAGTCTGTAAACAAGTCTGGATGGCACCTGGCAAAATGCCAGAGGGAGTGGTTTGTGAAGTAAGGCCAGCGAGCCATTAAGTGTGGAGATTTCTTATTGGTTGACTGCTGTATCTAGTTTATGCTAATTAAGATAAGCTGTGTAGAATGTATATATACCACTCCTGTCCTACAATAAACGGCTCCCACTCCTGCTGTATCAATGTGCACAAGTTGCTTGTCACCCCCCCGGTTAAAATGGTCTCCATGACAGAAATTTTCCATGTCAGAGATTCTCCTAATTTGCTAGGCTCATTTTAGTTCCATAGTTGGTATCTTCTAGATTCGTGCATTGAACTCAGCCCCGATCTCGAGGTACTATGCTCCCAGTCTGAGTTTGTGTGGCTATTACACAGAGCTACCAAAAATATTCTCAGCTTGGGCTCCCTATGTACTAGTCAGACCATGGCTTTTGTGCAGTAGTTTAATGAGCTGAATAGGCGGTGGCTTTGCCTTGGACAGGCTGCCCCCCATCCTGGAAATCCCCATGCCAAGACTTTCACAACACTTTTTGGTCTTTTCCATCCTTGTGTGTTAATTTTGCCTGCTCCCAAGAAGAGCTCAGCTCTGATTCTGTTTCTTATCCTTGTCTGATGTACTCCAAATTTCCCAGTCTTCAAGGCTCTCTGTTCAATATGGAGTATCAGTGGAGTATTTTTTTCACTTACCTCACAGAGAAATAGTTTTTTCACTGTTTTTGTCCCAAGTCATGGAGCTGTGAGAAAAGCCACTTCCCATTAATCCAACATCTTGTCTCCTAGAAGCCTCTTTCTTTTTTTTTTCTTTTTGGAGGAGGATACCAGGGGTTGAACTCAGGGGCTCAGGGGCACTCAACCACTGAGACACATCCCCAGCCCTATTTTGTATTTTATTAAGAGACAGGGTCTCACTGACTTGCTTAGTGCCTTGCTTTTGCTGGCTTTGAACTCATGATCCTCCTGTCTCAGCCTCCTGAGCTGCTGGGTTTACAGGCATTTGCCACCATGCCCAGCACATTTTTCCTCCTTCCTTCCTTCCTTCCTTCCTTCCTTCCTTCCTTCCTTCCTTCCTTCCTTCCTTCCTTCTAGATGTCGGCCATTATTGCTATAAAATTCCCTCTTAATACTGCTTTTGCTTACGTAGGCTTTGATATGTTTCATTTTCATTTGTTTCAATTTTTAAACTTCCTATTCGATTTCTTAATTGACCTATTCACAATTCAAAGGGATATTGTTTAATTTTCACATATTTCTACAGTTTCTAAAGTTTCTCTTATTCCTTCTAGTGTTGTCATATTGATCAGACTATCTAAATTTTTTGAAAATCTGTTGCCTAATATGTCTATCCTGGAGAAGCCTCCATATGGTAATGAAAAGAATATGTATTCTGCATCTGTTGATAAAATGCTCTGCAAATATCTCTTGATTTTATTTATAGTTTAACTCTGATTTTTTATTACTAATTTAGCAGGGGTGTCTGGATGATTTCCTCAATGATGAAAGTGGAATGGTGAAGTCCTTAAATATCCTTTTATATATAATATATATTCCTGATTTCAGAGTGTATCATTTTACTAGACAATATTTCCTTTTTTTATCTAATAATTTTTTCTTCATGTTGAGTTCTTTTTCACCAATAATTTCCTTTTGTAGGGATCATATGCTTTTTCTTTCTCTTCTCCTTTTGGAATATCCATGATGTGTTAATGTTTGATTGCGTAATTATGTTCTATAAGTCTTGAAGTCTTTCTTTGTTGTTTTAAAATTTAGCTTTGGTTCCAGGTGATTTAGTATATTTGCTTATGTAGCTTCTTTGTAATCAATGTTGGCAATATCTACAGATGGCTCACTGGCCTTAACTGCAAGGGTTATAGGATTGCCCTTCTAGGTGGGACACATTTCTCTTTGGTGAGATAGTGCTGTAGTTTGGATCTAGAATGTCACATGTGTTAAAGACTTGGTCTCAAGCCTTTGGTGTTATTGGAGGGTGATGAAACTTTTAGGGGTTGTTATAGTTTGTATCTGGAATGTCCTCCAAAAGGTTGATGTGTTTGGTAATGTGTTAGTGTTTGCATGTGAAAATATTGGATTATAAGGACTCTGACCTCATCAGTGGATCAATCCATTTGATGGATTAACAATTTAATGCATGAACTTCTACACAGTAAAAACTATTGGCAGGTTGGGCAATGCAGAAGGAAGTAGGACACTAGGGATGTGACCTTCTCTCTTTGTTTCCTGGCTATGATGTGCTGAGCATCTTTCTTCTACCTTTCCTGCTTTGGAGTCAGCCAAGCATGAACTGAATCCTCTGAAACTATGAGCCAAAATAAATCTTTCATCTTCTAAGTATTTCTTGTCAGGTATTTTGGTCACGACAATGAAAAGCTGACTAACACAAGGAGTAGGCATAGTGGCAGAAAGTTAGGTGACTGGATGTGCACCTTTAAAGGGAATATTAGATTTCCAGCTCCCTCTTGTCTCTCTCTCTTTTGCTTCTGGCCGCATGAGGTGAATGGCTTCCATTGCCATTCAGTCCCATCATAATATACTACCTTGTCACAGGTTGAAATGCTATGGGGGCAACCAACCATGGATTGAAACCTTTAAAACTGTGAGCCAAAATGAACCTTCCCTCTTCATAAGGTATTTTATCACAGTGAAAAAAAAGCTTACTACCACAGGCAGATTCATTGGTAGCTCTGGGCACAATACAAACAGCTGTAGGTGTCGGACTTCTATCAGTTTCTGCAGACTGTGTGGAGGCAAAGTCACCCTTATGGGTATGGGTGGATGTGACACAGCATGCCCGTTAGCAAGCTGGGGTACCTGTCATCAACTGAGTATTGCATGGAGGTTGAGCTAAATCAATAGGTCCAGATAATGCACCTGCCACTATCCAAGGGCTATGTAAGTAAATTTTCAGGAACTCTGGGTTCAACCTGCTTGGTGTAGCTGAGCAGCTGCTTCTCTGATGGAAGGTGAGTAGACAGTGTCTTTCTCAGGTCTGTAGCAAGCTGGAGTCTGGGGAATAGGGCTTGTTTACTATTTCTTGGGTTGCAGGAGGATGAGTGGGGCTGCCCAGTTGCTGTCCAGGGGACTCAGCATGGGGAGCCACTCAAGGGAAGATGCTCTGGTGCTTTCTGGTTCATGGGAGACCATCTGTGTGCTTTGCAGGGCTATATCATCCAATTTGCTGAGAGCAGCTGCTCTGCTCCTTCACATGACCACAGATGGGAAAGGTCTCAAGGTGGTATTGTGCAGCAGGAGGCTGGGTGAGGGAGGGTACAGTGTGGGCTAGGCACTTTCTGTGTCAAAGCAGTAGTGTGGTAAACTTTCAGCTCCCCAAACCGAGCTCAGGGTTTATAAGAGCTGTAGACTTTTCCAGCAGCAATTGCTTCAGGTGTGTGTGGTGTGAGTGAAAGCTTCCAGGGTCCTCCTACTTGTTCTTTTTCCACTGAGTGAGGTTTCGCTTTGTTTGGGATTGATCTCAAGAGATGGTTCAGTCAGGACACAAGAGCACACACCTGTAATCCCAGTGACACTGTAGGCTGAGGCAAGAGGAATGCAAGTTTGAGGCCAGCCTCGGCAGTGTAACAAGATCCAATTATGGAGACATGCCAGGTGTGGTGGCTCAAGAGTCTGAGGCAGGAGGAGCACAAGTTCAAAGCCAGCCTTAGCAAGTTAGTGAGGCCCTAAGCAACTTAGGTTCTAAGCAACTTAGTGAGGCCCTATCTCTAAATAAAATATAAAAAGTGCTGAGGATGTAACTCAGCTGTTAAGCACCTCTGGCTTAAATCTCTGGTACAAAAATTAGGGAGATGCTGTCTTCAAATTAAAAAATAATAATAAATATATAAAAAAGGACTGGAGATATAAGGCAAATCAAAGTGATCATTCCTGATTCAATTCCCAGTACCAGAGAGAGAGAGAGAGAGATGGGTTGGTAGAGATGGGTTGGAGTGCTATGTAACATAGAGGACTATGCAACTAAGAACTATGTTCTTAGTTCCCTTCTTTATGAATGTCATCATACATCTGTACACATCTGCAATGTTTTTGCCACCACGCATAGCCCTCCAACACTGCCTGAAATACTCCAGTGAAACAGCTGTTTTTCTTCTCATTGTTGTTCTTGTTTTTCTTTGTTTTGGTTCTTTCTTGTAGAGGGAAAGTGCACCAGGCAGCTCTCCTCGGCCATCTTGCTGACATGACTCTTTGGAATAGTATTGTTTGTGATATCTTTTAATCTAAGGATTTTTAAAGAGGTGATTTGAAACCATTACCTGTATTATTATTGATAATATATTTAAACTAATTTCTTTCATATTATTATTGCTATTAATTATTTGAATCCAGGGCCTCACATATATATCTATATCCCCTCACTACATCCCAGTCTTCTTTCATATTATTTTGTGTTTGTCACTTAATATGCTTTTTGTTTTTATCCTTGTTATTTCTAATTATATAGCTCTAATTTTCTTTGTTTTATCATGTTCCTTTTATATGTTTAGGGAGTTATATTTTCCATTTCCTATTTATATTCTGTATTATATAATTGCATAGTTAACAGAAATTTAAACATTTTTTTCTAGCTAAATATAAAATTATTCTATACTTCTTTTCACAAATAATAAAATAAATTTGAAGTATTTTGTTCCACCCTCCTCCTGCTGAGATAGGAAGCTTGGGGTACAAAAAAGGAGATACTGAGTCTTAAAGGAAGCACTCATGAACCATTCAAAGTCAGAAACTGCCCACGGACTATTCCAGTTCCTGAACAAACCAGCTCATGCCTTTGACCTGTGTCCTCACTTTAAAAAAGCATTAGAAAGTTAGCAAGGCTATAAGCAACTCAGTGAGACACTGTCTAAAATAAAATAAAATAAGGAAAGAAAAAAGAGAAAGAAAAAAAACAGAAGGAGGGGCTGGGGTTGTAGCTCAGTCATAACGAGCTGCTGGGTTTAATTCCCATCCCCACAAAGAAAAAGTAACACGAGGGTGCAATGCACAAGCACAAGGAAAATTGGCAAGAAACTGCTTAACTCTGCCTCTACTCCATCCCCAGTAACAGCCCCTCTATAAATATTAATACCTCATCCCAACGGGTGCTGCTTGTCACGCTCAATAGCTCACATTCTCCCTTGAATCTGCCTCTGCTTTCCTAAATAAATTCCTCTGTATGCTTTTGACTGGTACATGCTGAAATTCATTTGTGCCATATATGCCAAGTATCCTGCTGGGACTGAGTCCAGTTTCCCTTTCTTTCCGGAAACTTCTCAGACCTTTCTTCAGGGGCACCGCTTCTCCTATGATACCAGCTCCCAGTTTTCAAGTTCATTTCCCAGGTTGTAACTAAAGATATTTAATTTAGTAATATTTTAAATGGAAAATACACATTTAGAATCTTTCATAATGATAGGGGTCAGACAGATGTAAGTGGTGGGAATAAGAGGTTAAGGGAATAATTTTATAAAATGGGCCCACTGTGCTGACCCCCACATACTTTCTTTTCCAAGAAGAAATTTACCTGCAGCCCTGCCTGTCTTGACAGGTTATGTCACATTCCTCAGCAAACTACCTGTTATCTGCGGGAAAAATGCAGGCCCCAAATAAAGTTAAAAAGAGTACAAGTTACCCTGAAGGGGAAGACTTTGTGACTCTTTCACAGACCAGATCCTGGAATTCAGGGAGATAAGGATAATTCCCTATAACTTTAAAATCTATAAATAATTTATGTTTAAGAATCCAAATTAGAACAAGTCAGCATGGGCCAAATTGACCTAGAGTTGTTATGACAGTGGGGAGTTGAAAGTCTGATGTCATCCTGCTGTCAGTCAAAAGCCAAGAGGTAGACATTTGCCGGGACTCTCTGGAAACTTCTCTGGGATCACTAATAAAATTTAAGTAAGGAGAGGTCTGTAGTCCCTCTCCTCTCTGAGAGGACCCACTCTCTCCCTTGAGTGTCCCTCTTTCCTCTTTCCCATCTCATGGAAAGATCTTCTGTTTATTTTCTACTTTTAGTTTTCTGAATTTTTACTGTGTGTGTGTTAAAGGTATAAATTTTTAAAGAAATATTCTGCTTCTTCTGTGTTCTAATCAGTTTTTGTGACTATAATACCTAGCAAGAACAATTTGGAGGAGGAAAAGTTTATTTGGGGATCATGGTTTCAGAGGTCTCAGTACATAGGTGGCCAACTCCAACTTATTGCCTGTTACTCTGAGTGATATCTGAATATTTCTGACTTTATCTTAGGAACCAGGGTTTGGAGAGGGGCCTTCATGCTGCTGTGGTTTTCCAGAAGTTCCCAGACCTATAACAATATTATTTTATGGTTTACATTGCTTATTACTGATTTTTCCTTCCATCTATTATTCTTTAGATTTCTGTCTTCTTTTTCCTTCTGAATAGAATCTATTCACTGCTGGTTCTGTCAGTGAAAATCTGAGGCAAACTGTCTAGAACATGGCATAACTAAAGTGGCCAGTAATTGACCCTTATACTTGGATATTCTTTAGTTGGATATAGAATTCTAAAATCAGAGTAACTCTGTGTTGGTTTCTGACATTTCAATTTCCAAAGATAAATATAACGTCAATCAAATTTATGTTTTTATCCATACTTACTTGGAATCTTCTGTTTATTTTCTACCTTTAATCTTCTGAATTTTCACTGTGTGTGTGTGTATAAGGTGTAAATTTTTAAAGAAATATCCTTCCTTCTTCTGTGTTCTAGTTAGTTTCTGTGTTTTTGTGACTAAAATACTAGCAAGAACAATTTAGGGGAGGAAAAGTTTATTTGGGGCTCACGGTTTCAGAGGTTTCAATACATAGTTGGCCAACTCCATTGCTATGGGCCCAAGATATAAAAGCACACAGTGGTAAAAGGGCCCAGTGGAGAAGAGTTGCTTAGCTACTGGCCAGGGTCGGGAATCAGAGAGAAGGAAGGGGAAAGTACCATAGGGAAGATTCACCCATCTAGAGCATGACCTCGTGACCCACCTCTACCAACTATGTACCGTCTGCCTATGGTTATCACCCAGTTCATTCAAACTAGGACGGACTTATTAGGTTCCAACTCTTATAATCCAAACATTTCATTTCCAAATATTGCTGAATTAACAGACGCTTTTTAAGGTACAGTTCAGATCCAAACCATAATATTCTGTTTCATGTGTTCATCTTCTATCACTTTAACGATTTAAATATACTTATTTTGAGATACTTTTCAGATTGATCTGATCTAATCAATTTCCTTTGGTGTAACCTCTTCCAAATATCTTTCACAACGTTTATCTTCATAATTTGAATTATTCTTCTTTTGTGAGCTCACATTCCACACATTTTCTCCATGTTTCTATCATTGCCTGTATCTCAGGCCCAGGCCATCATGTATGTATTAGGTTCAGGGAATGCTCCAGCATAAGCAATATATTTCCTGCTCTGCACTGATAATGTGATGACTCCACTTCCCTACATGTATGGAGGATGACACTGAAAACGTTGGTCATTGGAAATGGCTCAGTTCTTTAGTGAGTGACCATGGAAAGTGTGCAAGGCCATATAGTCTCTGTTCATGGGAAAATATTGTATTTCCATCCTGAACAACTGGAAGGTAATGTTAATCGAGTCTACAACTATAAGATATGAGAGGCCACTGCTCCTGCACATTCTGCTTGGATCTATGCCTTATTTCCATATCAAGTGATTTTATTTTCTGACAATTACCAAATGAAGCCTTTGGTTATGCCCTTATAGAAAATTGCCTTCTTATTTAAGGTACATGTTTGTTATTTTCAAAACTTTTAAAACCATTGCCATTTGAAGAATGGGAATTTTCACAATGTGATTAATGTGCCCTTCTAAATATTATACCTTTGTATTCCAGAGGAAGCTGAGATGCTTCCCAGTGACTCTCGTGCTTTAAGGTTTACTATGAAAAAGAAGTACAAAAATGGTTTTTATAATTGACACAGTTAGAGAGTTTGGAGATGTTTGGAGGCCAGGGACAGACAATGAGCAATGCAGTTGCTTTTCAAGTCAGTAATTTGTTTGCAGGTCAAAGGGTCAGGGCATGTAAACTGCAACCAAATTGCATGTGAGGAATGTATTTGTATACCTAGTTGTACCTCCCATGGAGCTAACTCAAAATCTGTGGACTTGAGGCAATGTTTCTGGATATTCTACATGACAAATTGAGTTTTCCCTAACCTGTATATTACTATGTCACCTGCCAAATGCTCAGTTACCATATGAGTTAAACCCCTGTCCACCATGCGGCCTGCGCAATGGTTTCATTAATGAGGTTCTTGGCATAAAAGTTAGCTAGAAGAGATCGAAATAAAACACACAGACTCAGTTACCTTATTTCTATTGCCAGGTCCGAGACAGCTCCCCTCTCTGGCTCCGACCTCTAACCGCCCAGCAGGGCAGCAAGGATTACTCAGGGCTAGCAGGAGAGAGAGAGAGTGAACACGCCAGGGAGTAGCCTTTTATTGGGGAACAAGAAATTCAGGGGAGAATTCCATCCAATGAAGGTTGAGGGGGGACTGCACTCCAAGGTCAGGGTCAGTGATTGGGCCCCCGGGGTCAGTGGTCAGTCACACCCCCACACGGACGGGTTCTTTCATCAGGAGAGGGCCGGGAAAATTCCGACACAGCCAGAAGCCTCAGACCCAAACCGGGAGTCGCCCAGTCACGTGTCAGGATGGCTTCCCACACCCCTGCCCATCCTGGATTTCAGAGCTCATACAAACATCCCAGCCATTAAATCTTGGAATCAATAGGCTGTAGGTCTACAAGACTTCCCAGGCCAATCATTCAGTCTTCCTGTGGGGTAATACCATCTTCCCTATGCACTTAGAGAGATCCCTGGTAACTTGTGTGTAGAGAAGAAAGAAGTTCCTGTACTTTTATTTTGGGTACAGACAAAAATACCTTTGGATGCCCTGAACTGAGAAAGATAGGGTGTGTTGTGGTTTGAATCATAAATGTTTTCCAAATGCCCATCTGCTAAATATTTGATGACCAGTCTTTGTTGCCATTGGGAGGGTGGAACCTTTGGAGGTGGGACCTTTGAGGAGGAAATTAGGTCACTGGGAGTATGACCTTGAAGGGGGCATATTGGAATCCAGCCCCTGCCCCCCTCTCTCTTTTTTTTCTGGGCCACTATGAGGCAAATAATCCTCTTCCACCATGTTCTCCTACTATGATGTATTGTGTAGTCACAAGCCCAAAGTGACAGGGTTAAATGACCTTGGACTAAAACCATGACTCAAAATAAACTTTTCCTCCTTATAAGTAGTTGATCTTAGGTATTTTGTCATACTGGCAGAAATCAAACTAACACAGGTGAATTCACCCCTGCCCTATTACCACTAACTACTCTCAGATTGATTTTGTTCCCTTAAGACTTTTTATTCTACACAGGTGAGGAGTTTCCAGAATCCACTGCCTTAGAATGGTCTCCTTCTCTTAGCCCAATATCAGCACTTTTGGTCCTAAAGGCTTATTGACACTATCTTGTTCCCAGCCTTCCATCACTTCTGCCTATACTCTTGGTCTTTCTTGAGGTCTCTGATATCCTGATTCACCACTCAGTTTTGGTTTCGTGAAATTTATCCTTGACTCATACCAGGTGGGAAGGGTATTTGGAAACATATTTTATCTTTTTATAAAGATTAATTTTTGGAGAAATAGAAGAAACTAATATGAACATTATTTCTTTACCAATTATGTAGCAATAATTATGCCTGGTGGTTTGCATACATTATTTTAAATACTGGAGTTAGATGTTATTAACCTTTAGGATGATATTAAATGCACTCTGATTTATTGGATTTCCAAACAAGGCTTAAGGTCTTATAACATAATAAAGACATTAAGATTTATGAATCAACTTATTAATTAAGAAGTATTCGTGTCTACCCAGCCACTAATGACCTTTTTGAAAATGAAGTTATGAGCACCAGGGAAACTTCCCTAAACATCCAATGATATATGCAAATTTTTGTTTTAATGGGATTTTTAGATAACTACATTAAATGTTTGATACATTATTTGGTGCTTTTGTGAGTTCTAGAGTATAAAATTCCCAATGAAAAGATGCAAATGCATGGTCTTACAACAAACCTATGAGATACTTGTATGTACTTTTTCAAATCCATACTTATTTATAGAAACAATCAGCACATGTGCCACATGGAATAAAACCATGGTAATAGCCAAGACTTGCCTATCCAAAATTACTATTTGTTTCTTCCTCAATAAATATACCAATATTATTTGCAAGCCATTATATAAGAGAAGTAAGCACTCAGCCAGGAGGATGAGGACAAAGCTATGTGAGTCCTGAGTTAACAAGTTCAAGTTAGATACTTGTAATACAACAGCAAGGGAAGGTTCATTTATTTTCTGGGAACCTGTCAGGATATAATTTTGATATGGTGGCTGGCCACATTTCTGTTATTCTGATTCAAGTAGAAAATTCTTTGCAAATCCACAAAAAGTATTGTTGAAATACTGCAAAGGGGAGAATTCCATTCAATGCAATTTAGAGTATGCATTAAATATTTTTGAAATGTGAGTACAGAAACTCTGGGTCATTGGAAGATAACTTTAAAGGGGGTCTAAAGGTAAAAAGAAAAAGACTTCTGAATAGCCATTTTATTCAGTAGAAACATGAGAGTATTTTTTATGGTCTTGGAGTGGGGCGGGAGATAGTTGCTGAGGGCTTATTGAAGTTAACTGCAAGGAACTCCAAAACTACTTTTTAAACTTTCAAGTTATCATTTAGACTCAAATAAATGGAGTCAACTAGGTCATTAAAGTTTTTATGTAGTTGAACCCAGAAACTTGAGTAAATGTTTTATTAGGAGTTTCTCACATAGAGATACTTGCCTGAGGGTTTCCCTTCTCTTCTGACTTTTGCCAATCTTTTGTCTTTCATCTCTGCATGGATTCATGATTTGGAATTGCCAATAAGAATGGACTTCTAAGGAGTGACAATTTTTTGAAAGATAACTACTGAAATTGCCAATCATATTTTTTCAAGTTCAAGTCTCATTATTTACAAACCATGTTTTCCTAAGAGGGTTACTGTTTCCCTTTAAATAATGTTTTTATTAACTAGAGTTTTCATCTAGTTTCAGTCCCATCTGTGCCAGACTATTCTGAATTGTGTTTTTAAGGGAGAAAGTCCATTAACTTAATTTTAATTTTATTCAGTCTTTATTAAAAAAACATGTAAGCATAAAATTAAATCTTCCTTAATCCACTTGCAGTGTTTAGGTTATAGCCTATGTACAAATTTCTCCTATTGAGTCTCTCCAATTTTGTGACAATTTTATAGACTAGTTTCACAGACTCCCTACTGATTTTTCACTAATGTTGGTAAAACTTTTTCAGAATTTGAATTTATGGATAGTAATTAGTGAGCACTAATAACTTAATCTTGTTTGTAAATAGCCAGAGCCTGCAATGTCTTGGTATAAGCAGAAGCAAAGAGGTTAGACCCATCTCCTGGCTGGGCAACATTTTGAGTTACTGATGCAAGCAACCCTTGAAGTGAACTTTTTCTTACCCAGGGTCCATGGATGAGCTCCAGGACTAAGTCTGAGAATATTTTGACATTTAGCACAAGTGTTTCCTATGTGAGAGTGTATATGGGTTTGCACAGTTTTACCAAAAGAAGTAATGTTATTGACCTAATGCTAGGTCCTTGTCTCTGATGTCAATTCAATAATGAGGACACAATTTTGAGAAAAGGGAAAAAGTAGTTTTATTGCTTTGCTAGCAAACAAAAAGCACAGGAGACTCCTGTCCCAGAGGCCTTGATTCTGCCCATCAGGAAGAGCAGAGGGTTTTTAAAGAAGTGATTTATTCCAGGTGTTCAGCCTGTGTGATTCACTTGTTAATTTGGGAGAGAGGAGAAAACATCTGTTTTAAGATAAGCCCAAATACATGTATGAAAACACGAATGGTGTAAATCTACTTTGTATACAACCAGAGATATGAAAAATTGTGCTCTATATGTGTAATATAAATTGTCATGCATTCTGCTGTCATATGTAACAAATTAGAATTAAAAAAAAAAAGATAAGCCTTAGGGGCAGAGCAGCAAGGGCTATATTCAAAGCATAAAGTGGACCACTGTTACAGTAAGAGGTATGGACAGGTGTATAATGGGCCCTGAAGTCATACTGTCTGGATGTTTGCTGATGGGATGTTTGAACATGTAATCATGTGACATATTGAGCATTTTATTCTGAAGGATTTTAGAAATAGCAGGTATGGGAAAGACTCTGACCTTTTCCAGAGTCAGGTCATAAGATCCTTATGCCCTCCATTAATCCAAAGGACAGGAACATCCTTATCTATGAATATGAAAGAATGCTGAGAGGAATCTGAACAATCAAGTCTTGAATTCTGGGTTCCCCCTCCCCCCACCACCCTTAGGTCACATCCCATTATCCCATCATATTTTTTCCATGACTCTTCATTTTTTATCAAATCTAGTATAAAACCACTCAAGTTCAACCATTTTCTTCAGGTCCTCATTTCCTTATGAGGTCTCCCATCATGTAAATCTTCTATTAAGTAAAGTTGGATGCTTTTCTCTTGTTAATCTGTCTTTTATTACAGAGTCCCAGCTGAGAACCTAGAAAGGGTAGAAGGAAAAGATTATTTTTCCTTCACTTTAATCTCTACCCAACCACTTGGCTGTGTGACTTCAAACAATACTTGTGACCTGTCTCTTTTTCAATATTCTCAAGACTGCAAAAGTAATCTTAAGGGACTTCTGTGAGAATAAAATGTGAGGATTTATGTAAGTCCATAATATAGTGACAGGCACCCACTACATGTTAATAATTATATCTTATTCTCAAAAGAATATGTAAGGTCAGAAAGTTAAGAAACACTGACTATGGGCTGGGCCATAGCTCAGTGGTAGAGCAATTGCCTAGCACATGAGAGGCTCTGGGTTTACGCCTCAGCACCACATTAAAATAAATAAATAAATAAATAAATAAATAAATAAATAAATGGTATTGTGTCCATCTACAACTAAAAAAAATTAAAAGAAAAAAGAAAAACACTGACCATAGGTATTTTTAGAATTGTGCTTAAAAAACCAGTTCCTGTTTGAGAAGTCACACTGAAGCCTAAATCTAACAGAAATGTTAATTAGTAAAACATAGAAATGTATATTCATAGCAAGGCAGAAAGTCATCTTTAAATAGTTCTGAAAATGTGGAAGACCAATTTGTGTTGCTTTTCAATGGGAGAAAAACAATCTACTTGGTTTGGGCTGGCCTGGAGGTGAAGGACTTTTAATCTGCTCTTGGCTGCTGTAACCATCCAAGTTGTTCTTGAAACTCTGAAATTTAGCCTAAATTGATAGTCCAAATTGAAAATCTATGGCTATGAATGCATTCTCATCCTTTTCTTCTACTGTTGTAGGGAAGAGAAAAGTTTCGAAAGCAAGGAGATTCTGCATCTTTTAATGAAAGATAAAACAACAATATAAACATACACAAATTTACAGAGAAGGGTTCAACTTTGATACATTTAGAGTAAAAGGTGTTTCTTATTTAAATATGGTATAAAAATAAATGCAAGAAACATTAACTGAGAATGTACAGACATCAGACAAAGACATGAGCTTGTTTCAGACTTGAATACATCAGTGGCATGAAACTTTCTGTGCTAATTTATTGTTTAATAATTGTGAAGCCATATGTATACTTATTGATATATGTTATTTTTTTTCTTTTACAATTCTTCCAGTTTGTGAATGACTGAATTTTTAGTGAACTGTGTGTCTAGCAGAAGCTTTAAGAGAAAGAAAGGGAAAAAATAGTTTTACTTTACTTAAACTTGCTAAAAAGGAAAAGACACAGATCCAGCTTAGTAGAATAGAAGGAGGAAGAAAGCAGACAACAGTTTGAAATGGAGGCATCGAGATGGCATAGGGTCCCTTGGAGATAGCAAATGCCTTAATGTGCACACAAAATAGAACAATTCAGGTCCTTCATTCATGCAACATCTTGGTCTAATGTCCTCTGATCCAGGTAACAATGACAAGCTACAAAGTATGTGCAATGATTCCAGTCTGCTTCCATGCTACAAGATGATCCATTTAGTAAGACTGAACAAGGCTTGTTAACCTCTTGGATGTGAGAGACTTCCCCTGAGGAAAAAAATATAAAACAAAACAAAACAAAAAAAGAAAGAAAATAAAGTATGATCACTGAAAACCTGTTTACTAGTAGTATCCATTTATTGTGGATTTTTTTTTTGGCAAGGGTCAAAACTGAACCCTTTTTACTTGTAGGGCTGGCATCGAACCCAGGGCCTCACACATGCTAAGCATGTGCTTTACCACTGAGTTACATTCCTAGCCCTCAAAACTGAATCTTTTAAGTACATTTTAGTTCAAACATCACGATGAGCCTTCCTCCCCTCCCTTCTGCCACCAACACATCAAACAAAATGATTTTCCCTCCCCCTACCCTCATCCACCTCCTTCCCACTGCAAACAGACTGATGGTTTCACAGCACAGATTAGCAAATCATAAAACATGTCCATAAACATTCCATCGAGGCTTAGCAATGAGGCAATACCTAGGTTCCCAACTGGTTAGAAATAAATCTTAGTAAGCTGCTCTGAAGGATAATAATGCAAATGCATTCTGTGAAATAGTTGAATTTATAAATATTGAAAAATAAAGGGGGATTATTTAATTAAATAAAATGCACTTTGAGAATGTGACTGGTGGAAACTCAAGATTGAGTTTATCCCCAACTTTCTATAGTTAATGGAGGTAAAAAATGCTAATTGTACATCTAGAGACAGAGGTCTATCCCCTGTTTCAAAAAATTACTACCTTTCTGTCCTTTCCTGCCTGACTTCCTCTTATGCTAACCCCAGAAAAATGATATAATTCTGGTTCCACATAATGTTCTGATACATTGAGTACATTTTTTATCAGAATATAGGTTGTTGATTGGTGGTTCCTATTTCATCTCCAATGTGTGTGTGTGTGTGTGTGTGTGTGTGTGTGTGTGTGTGTGTGTTGTACTGAGGATTGAATCCTGGGGTGCTCTACCACTGAGCTGCATCCACAGTCCCTTTTAGTTTTTATTTTAAGTTTCTATGTTGCCCAGGATGACCTGGAACTTGCAGTCTTCCTGCCTCTGCTTCTGGAGTAGCTCAGACATACACTACCATGCCCAGCTCATTTTTAATTCTATACATTCTAATATAAAAAGAGGTAGTTAATTTATTTAATTGATTCTTTTGCTTCCCAAAGGATAAAGCAATAAGGAAAAATTAAGAAGAGTTTTTGAGGAATATAGTATTTTGGTAATAAATTATAATCAGAAGAGTCTTGATTTGCCACCTAATGTGGCTCATGTTTTGGTAAAGGGGTAAGTGATGAGGAGAAAGAGATCATGACTCAGGTCCATTTTCTTAGTTTCTTCAAGCTGCTGTAACAAAAACCCATAGACTGGGTGGCTTATAAAAACTGGAAATTTATTTTTCAGTTCTGGAAGCTAGAAGTCTAAGACTAAGATTCCTGCATATTTCTGTTCTCTTCTAGTGTCTAGCTGGTGCAATCTCATTGTGTTCTCACCTGGTGGAAGGGATAAGTGTGTTCCCTGGTGCCTCTTTTTATAAGGGTATTAGTCCTATTCATGAAGGCTTAGCTCCCCCCAAAATCCCACCTCTTATAACCATCATCTTAAGAAGTTAGAATTTAACATATTCAAACTTTAGCTACACTTTGTGCATAGAATATGATGGTACGGAAATGACTAATAATTCTATAATCATAAAGATATGATAAGTAATTCCATAATTCATAATCAAAACACTTTCTTTATATACCTTATAGGTACTGATAAGGGCCCTTTTGCTGACATGAACAGCACCAATGAAAACTAAGCAAAATTTTCTCTTGATTGGGAAGAAGTGTTCAAAACTTAGATTTCAGCAAGACAGTAGAAATTGCCAAGGTTTAGTGAAGGTATTTTGCACTAGGCTATGCTATAGTCACTTTATGGGAAGAAATATGAAAAAAGAAAAAGTAGATTTTGTAGGCTTCTGTCCTGGATCCGGAGCCCAGGTGTCTGTGCTATGCAGAATCTGAAAACAAACCACAGGGAGAATGCTGAGAACCCTGAGATCCAGGAAATGGGACCAGTTTGAATTTTAAGTGTGTAGCTTCTGAAGGGATGGACTAATTGGATGCTTTGCAGCTGGAAGGCATTTTCTGATATACTTTCTATCTAAAAGTACATATATGAAGACAGGAATTGATGTGAACATACTTTATATACAAACAGAGGATTTTGTCAGCTATGTCATGTAAAGCCCTGTCTTAAATTCACTTTGGGGGCTTTTTTACATCCTGTTCTGGACTGCAGAGCAGAGACTCACCTCACTCATTCTGTGCAATGAATTGACTTTTGTCAATCTTTGCAAACAATGGTTGGAAGAACAAGCATATTGGAGCATCTTTCATATCCTATGGTTGTCAGACCCTGTGGGTTAAAGGGTAGTTACTTGCTATGTTTGAAAAATCTTCCGTATGAGAAGGGCTTATCTATATTTTTTTTTGTTTTGGAAGACCCATAAACACAGAAGAGAAGCATTTATGGTCAAAAACAAAGGAATGACAGAAGCCATTAGATATAAGAAAATACAAAAATAAATAAAATCTTCTCTTAGAGCTTTTAGAGGTAAAAAGTTTATTTCTGTTTTGTGTAAGAAAACTAAAATTTCTCTATGGCCTGACAATATTTTGATGTTTTAAACTTGCTTGTAATTTCTACCTGTGTTTTGAATTCACCTATGCCTGGCTATCCCTTACCAGATAACAACCCTCTCTAAAACCTTACTGGTGCCTCATAAATTCTGGCTCCTGCTGACCAAATAACAATTCTCTCTAAATCTCAGTGGCAATTTATAAATTTTAAGGTCTGGAGCTGAATTTATTTTCCACCTTGAAATGTTAGCCACATAGATCCTTAACCTGCTATTTGCCTTTGTATTATGATTGTCAAAATCCTGTTAGCTGTAAGTACCTTAGACACCCATCTCCTTTGTAACTTTTTGTGCTGTAAAAATGTTTTCCTGAAGATCAGGGGGATGATCTCTAGCAGGGAATCTTGTAAGAGACAGTCCTGGCCAGCTTTTGTGTACACAATACAATCTTGATTTAATTTGATTAAAAAAAAAAGAAAAAGTAATTGGTGTATACTTTGCCTTGTTATAGTCTTATAAGAGAGGCCCAAGTGAACTAGTTTGACCCTGCTCCCATGAGAAGACACATAGAGAACTTGTCACTCATGAACAAGTCACTCAACCAGACACTAACTCTGCTGGCACCCCAAAATCTTAAGACTTCCATCCCTCAGAATGGTGCAAAGTAAGTTTCTATTGTTTATAAGCCATTCAATCTATGGTATTTTATTATAGCTGCTCAAGGGGGCTAAGATACTGCTTTCATTTTTATGCTTATTTCCTTATCCATAAAATTGAAATAATAATAGTACCTATTTTAGAATCTTATTCTGAAGATTGATTTTACTGGAAACTATTATTAGAACATTCTACATACTCAGTTTATGTTGGCCATTACCTTATTATGATTATGTCTACAACTATTATTTGTAGGACACCCAGACCCAAGTCACTGTTCTGACTCTGAGAAGGGCAGAAAATTTCTAATGAATGGAAAACTAAACTTATACTGTTTTCCTGCCCCAAACCTGGGCAATCAATCAATTAAAAAATGTTGAAATTAAAAAGCACTTTTCCATACTTAAATGCTAATTCCTATATTTGCTACTGTCTACTGTCATTGCTGTGCTTGTAATATAAATGTATATGTGTGTATACATATTTATTCTGAGGCTGATAATTTACATTGTGTGTGTGTGTGTGTAACTGGAGATTGAACCCAGGGCTTGCACATGCTGGACAAGTGCTCTACCACTGAGCTACATTACCATACCTGAATAATTTACATTTAAAAAGGGCTTGTTTTCTCTGAGCCGCCTGTGAGATGAAGGGGAGTACATATGTTTGGAGCAAAAGAGTGAATTTATATGCAGTAGAAGACTGGGGGAAAGATGCTAATGTAAAACTACTTATTTTAAAACTATTTGTTGATGTGGTTTGATTCACTGGGAAATGGTCACATTAAAATAGGAATTCCTTTGAAACTCGATTTTGTTTTGTTTTATATTTGGACTATGAAAGCAACTGTCACTTTTTGACAGTTTTTTTTTTTTTAATAAAAAGAAATAGAGTTCTCTTTCTATATTTTTCAGTTTTATTTTTTTCCTTAAATATCCACAAGTCATAAAAACTACTAGTACTTGCCCTCGTATGTACTTCATTAGAAATGAGGAGGGGTGAAAGTTTGGTTGACCGGCTCTTATCCTAAAAAATGTTTAAAATTAACTTTTTCACAGAAGCCCATACAGAAGTACAGGCCTATAGTAATACACCTGGGAGTTTGTGATAATAAAATAACAATGAGCACAAATGGAAAAACATGTGCATACATTTTAATAGAGTCCAAAAAAAACCAAAACAAAACAAAACAAAAACATAACTAACTAACTAAGCAGTAAGGATATAGGTTTTGTGTATTGAGACAATTAAAAAGCAAACTTAGGTATAACCAATAATAAAAGGAACTTAGGTGACCCACTGGGATCAAAGCAAATAACATGGCTATCCAGTAGGTTGTCAATTTTGAAGATGTAAATCACCTGGATCTATTTGTAAACCATCTGCATATCATGCCCAGTTCATGTATGGAAAGGAAAAATACCTCAGTCGTATTCTAGGGCATAAAGAACTATTGTTATATGTGTGTTATCCATTGCTCTCTCTACTATAAAGTTCTAAAATAAAAACACTGATCCTTTCTTCTAGGCATGTACTGGTCCCAAATCTGCAGGTCAGCCCTTGTGGAACAGTCATTTTCAGGGCACTTCTTTGCAAGCTGTATGGATATATACCCTGCCAATTTTTCCAAGTTGAAGAACCTGAGAATTTTGTAGCTTAATTCCAATATTTTAATTCTAGAAACTAAAAGGGCTAACACGAACCAAAACCTTACCAATAGCATTTTAAACCAAATTACTTACAATAATTAATTAATTCTATGTGAACAGTATCTATTTTTAACGACATGAATGACTATTTAAATCCTTCCTATCAGAGTTTAAAAGAAATAGATTACAGGGGAAATAGTAACCTATAAGAAAAGTCAAAAACAAATATTGACTTTAAAAAGAGAATGTAAATGAAATTATATCAACCAAGGATATAATGTCAGTAATGTATTTAATACCTCTGAAGCATTATTTTGTCTCAATGCAACCTGAATTGATAACTGAACATGGTGGGGAGACAACGTTAAAATATTAGAAGCCCAACCTGATGTCAACTTTCCTTAAATTGAGGTCCAAAATCTTGTGTAATTGAAACTCAAAATTATCAAACATACCAACTGCATTTTAATTTGACTTTCCTTATTTTGAAATAATGTAATCAGTGAAAAGAGCTTGGTATGGCACTTCACTTGGCAGAGCTGGAACTGGTTTGGGCACAGTACATTCAATAGAGAGTTTGGCTTGCAGACTGCACAGTGCTGCACAAGATGTAGCTAAAAATTTAACAATTAATGCTCAATGCCTGTTATCATGATTCTCCCTCATCAAAATGCTCTTGATTATGATAAGCAATTCCTGATCTTGTTCAATAAATCTACTTTTGCTAATTTGAATTTAAAAAAGAAAGAAAGGAAGGAAGGAAGGAAGGAAGGAAGGAAGGAAGGAAGGAAGGAAGGAAGGAAGGAAGGGAAACTCTTGTCAATGCCTTTCTGCTATTAACGTGATTCAGTGGTCTGACCAGATGCCCAGCCCTACAGCCATGGAATAAAAGAGCTAATGACTTGGTGGTAATGAGATGCTACTGGACCAGAAACAGCAAATATACATAAAAGACTGAACTAAAGAATGTACTCTGTTCTTTAGCTCTCGTGTTGAATAATTTTAAAGTCTACAAGAGTATTTTTCATCACCTGGGTTCTCTGGCCTTCTAAACTGCCTACTGACACTCCACAAAATGGTTCTTGTTGACCTTGGCACCTGCTGCTCTCTCAACTAAGGTCTCCTTCCTGTGCACATACCTGTTCAGATTCTACTCACTCTTGAAAAGAGACTTTCTTACCCATGTCTTCACTGAAGACTTCAAACTGACCCTTAAGTTCTAAAGTTGCTTTTTCTGAATTCTTTTTGCCCAAGAATCTGCGCTAGTGCATTTACATGGTTTTGTATTGTTTTGTAAGTCCTCTGGCCGGCTGAAGCAATTGATAGCTGTTAAACAACATTAATATTATAGAAGTTCCCATTCCCAGATAAGTATTTAATTGTTTGCATGAGTTGAACTCCTTGATTGGAAATTTTATTTCAAGAATAAATCATTAGAAACAAGGGTAATGAGACTCATATGTCTCAGGATAAGTAACTTTGACCTTGGGGGAAGAGATACATGGTAGGGTGAGGAAGGGGGGACATTGGTCACATCTATGTGTTAACCAATTGACTAACAAAATCTGGGTGTTTTCAACTGGGAAGATGGTAAGACAGAATTGAATTTAGGCTAGGTATTTGGAAAGTTCTTCACTAATTTAAATGAAACTGAATCTTCTAGGTGAACTTACAAGTGAGTTTATTGAAACACAGTAATAATTTTAGCAAAACTATTGAGAATGTATTAGGGCCTACAATGTTTGTGATAAGCTCAAATTTTTGAGATTTAACAAAAAGGCAAAAAGAAAAGATTCTATAGCTAGTTTTGCAACTTGTATACTTAATGTTAAATACTGAAAAAAATCTAGGATTGCATGCAAAATTAAATAGCTTATTAATATACATAGCTTCCTACGTGATCTGGAAAAGAACAAGCAAAGCCAAACACTTCGATTTCCCTAATTAAAAGTATTTCCCATGGACAGGTATGGTGGTGCACACCTGGAATCCTAGTGACTCAGGAAGCTGAGGCAGGAGGATCTCAAGTTCCAGAATGGCCTCAGCAATTTAGCAAGACCATGTCACCAAAAAGAAAATAAAAAGGGGGCTGGAGATGTATCTCAGTGGTAGAGCACTCCTCGGTTCAACCCTCAGAACCAAAAAATAGAAATAAAATAAAATAAAAGTATGTTTGCCCTTTATAGAAAATGAGAAAAAGATAGGAAAAAAATACAAATAATAAATATTATTGAAATAGAATTATTTATATATTTTTATCTTCTTATACAAAAATGCATGTTCTTAAGGGTTTTTTTTAGCCAAATTGAAATTATACTGTCAATAATATTATGAATAACATGTATATGTAAATAATTAAATTTTAATCAATTACTCATGTTACATATTAGTATTATTTTTCAAACTCAATGTATTAGGAAATGAGGAAATGTATTTAGAGAGATGCAACCAACAATTACTAAAAAATTAAATATTATAGAATGGATTGGAAAGTATCAGGGTGCATTGCACCTAAGGGAATGCATTAATGCATTGCTTGTGAAAGTTTCTTTTAGTTCTAGACACATATAAACATACATAAGTGCTATATATACATATATACATGATTTTATACATATATATGTATATGTTTTATATAATACAAGTGCACACACAAACACAAATATATTGGTCAAGTGAATCAAATATGGGTGGCATTAAAAAAAATGAAAGCCACTGCTCTGAAATTTGATGTTTAATATCTATATAGTATTCCACTAGTAGTTGTGCCTTGATGTATTTAAGAAATTCACAATTATTGCACATTCAGCGTGCGTTCTATATTTGGTAATTCTGTGATGCAATGAACATTCTTGTATGTTGGGGAGCATCTGGGTTTTCTTAGGATTAAATTACAAGAAGTTGTATTATTGACTTGAAGAGAGAGATTTTTGAGACTTTTAGCATATTCTGTCAAATTCTATTCCAGAAATGTGACAGCAATTCATACTTCCAGGAACAGGGTGTGAGATCACCTATTTTCTTTTCTCCATTTTAATGCTAATTTTTAGTTTCAAAGAAAATTAACCTAGTTGCAGGAATATTTTTAATGTTAGTTTCTGAGTGAAACTTGTCTATTAATAATAATAGGCTTTCTTTTTGTTTTCTCATGTACTTACTATTTGTGGGTCTACTGCTAAAATTGCCTAAGTCCTTTGATAATCTTTCTACTGGTATTTTGCTCTTGTGATTATTTATTTGCAAATTTTTTTCTACTTTAAACTGTATTAGATCTTTATCTGTCATGAACATGCACATTTACATTTAAAGAAAAAAGGGTTTACTAGGTTTGAGGACAGAGAAAGATGCAGTTCATAACAAAACAACTATATTCAAAGTGCACTCATTATTACAACAGTGGACTTCTGTCCTCTTGTACTTTATGGCATTTTAATCAGTAATCTGAACAATTAAACTGATGGAATTCTGATCAAAGATATACATGATGAAAATTTCATTATCTTTGTTAAAAGGCTGGGTAGCAAAGAGATACTCCAAATATTTATGTAAAGGTACAAAAAGGAGTTATGAAACTTAATCACAAGATAAAATTTAGTGGAAAGAAAGGTGAAGAACCAAATTTATACTAAAATGAATAAACAACAACCACCAAAAAAAAAAAAACAACAAAAAACCCAAAAAACTAACTAGAAGTAAACCACAAGATTGGGGAAATCAGCAACACATCAGAAACAAGTGTTAGTGATTTAAAATAATGTCTTCATTTAAGCTCCAAATAACTCCACATTTTGCTAAAGTTTGAGGCTAAGGTGGAGAAGCTGAGGCAATTTTCAGGCTAGATTATAAAAAGTATAGGACACATAGGGAGATGATATTCTTATTTCATATTGGTTGAGTTACATCTAGGGCATTATGCTCAGTTATTACTTAGGAGGACTACTGATGAACTAGAACAAATGTAGGAAGTAAGTAAAGAAGATGGTGAGAGAAAAGGAAATTAATGAATGAGAAAATATTAGAAATTCACTTTCCCAGTCAATGTAAGACTCAGATTTAACTTCAATTTTTAAGACAATCAATCAAGTCTTTTTAAGTGTTCAGCTTAGTTTTCAGATATTTTTTCTTTTTATACCCATATTTCAACAGCTTATATATTTTTTAATAAACTAAAAATAAATACATAAATTCAATTTTAAACAGTTATGTTATAGGAAAAAACACAATTAACTGTCCCTCCCTCCCTCCCTCTCTCCCTCCCTTCCTTCCTTCCTTTCTCTGTAGTGGTGCTGGGATCAAACTCAGGACCTTACATATGACAGGCAAGTGCTATACTACTAAGCTACATCCTCAGCCACAGCTGACTCTTAGCACCATACGATTCAACTAGAAGTTGCAGGATTGTGTGGCCATAACTAGCACAGTCTTTCAGTTGTGACATTGAGAGAGCTATCAAAGTGTGGTCTTAAAACTAGCAACATCAACATCACTGAGAGTTGATTAAAAATGAGATATTTGGATTCCACCAGAAAATGACTTCATTGGACTTTCTGATAGGTGGGGTCCAGGAGAGAGCAGAGTGGAATACTTCTATGTAGGTCATGTCCCTTAAACACATATTCTTCTGAGATGCTTATAACCAATGCAGGGGTGGAGGGAGGCAGGGGGAGAGGGAGAGAGAATGAAAGAAAGAGAATGATTCTAATTCAGTTTATTTGTTATGAGGATACAGAATCTGCATTTTCCAAACCCCTGATGATTTAGAGGTATAGATAGTTGAAACACACTTTAAAAAACAGTGAACTAGATATTTTAACAAAAAGAAACAAAGAAAACTTGGTGGGAACTAATGAAAATCACACTTTCAAATAGTTCGCCAGCTGTCATCTCAAGGAATGGTGTGCCTGATTCTGCATGGCTCCAGGAGGTGGGATTAAGATCAATACTTGGAAGTTACAGAAAAGTAGACTGCTGAAAATAAAGAAGGCATTTCTAAAAGAATGGATTTCTCTGCTGTCTACGGGTGTCATATCTCTGGAAGTTAGGAGCCAGCAGATGTTGGATGCCCTCTTGGCATTGAGCCTACAGGAAAGATTAATGCAATTGAGCCTGGGGGAATAGAGCCTCTAAGTTCCTTTTCAATTCTGAAACTCCAAAAATACTAGTATTGTTAATATCTCCTCAAAAGTACGTTTGAGTTTTAAAATTAGAAAAGTGAAAGAATTCCCAATAATCTTTTCCTTCTGGAGTTTATAACATGCTCTTGCTAAATATTAATATGTATATTTCAAGTGAACACTCTTGATAATGGGTGATTGTTATTTGCCCTTATAGTAACTGAGCCATGTTTACTAGGTAATTTTTAAATTGCTGATAGAATAGACTGGAATAAAAAGATCTTTATTAACAAAGCGAAATGCTGAGGATGTAGCTTGGTGGCAGAGTGCTTGCTTAGCAGGTGCAAGGCCAGGTGTTCAATCCCTATTATAGGGGCAGGAGTTGGCGTCAGGGAGCAAAGAAAAATCTTCATAACTTGAAGAGGTAAAACAAGTAACAGTTGAACATTTTTTTTCTCCAAAAATATATAGCAGTTTAGAGACTGTGTTTTAAAAATCTGATAACTGTCATACTCTACTTTAATATTGGTCTCTGCTGGTCAAAAATTAAGTATAATTATTACATTGGGATTGTTCAGTGTTTTCTCTTATTACTCTTAAGTCCTGATCCTGAAAAATAATAACAGCCATCAAAATACAAAGCACAGTGCAGGGTACATGGAATTTGGCTTAATCTGAGTTCACTGTATAGTATCTTCCAATGGCATATAAAAGGTAGCAGGGTATCTGTAGATACACATATAATATACCCATGCTTATAGACTATGTTATTTAGAGAAAGATGACTTTTTTCCTAGCTATTGTCAATTGGCTGTTTTAATGTTACCTGCTTTGAGTACTAGCACAGATTATGGAACAGTGAAAATGGCATCCACATCTTGTCATCAGTTTAAAATTGACTTTCTTTTCTGAAAAATGTTTCAAAAAGGAGTGATGATGAACATATAAGATATTACATGTGACTTTAGAATGAGAAAGAGAAAATGAGAAATAGATGGCCTGGTGTTGATATAGAGCTGCCTAGTAAGTGAGTCATAATTAGAAATAATTACTATATGATTTTACTTTTAGTGGGAATTAAATTTGACATCCTAATAAGCCCAATTTTTATCTACTTAAGTTCCATTGATATTTTTTCTGGCTACATAAAACAAGTTTATAAAAAGAATTTGTGAATGGATTGCTCTTAGACCATTGATGAAATTCTGACTTGTTTCAATTGTGTTCAGTGACATTTAATTTACCAAGGTGAGATTTATATTGAGAGTTTACTATATGCAAAGTACTTTGCCAAAGTTGTAGTGCTTATGCTATCAAATAAGCATACAAAATACCCCCTTATCTTTTTACTTTATGCAGTTATAATTTTGTACATTAATGTATTAATATGGGGTTAAGATTATATTTGAGTAATAATTCAATGAAAATAAAATCAAATCAAAGGGATAATGCAAAATATTGTGCTAACTGTTGTATAATATAACTCCTAAGATCTCTGAGACAGTTTTAAGTTTATTTTCCTGTTTTCTTCCAATAAACCTGACTTAATAATGTTCTAGTAATTTTCTGGGTGCTCCAAGTCTTCCTCTTTCACCTCTTCCTATTTCACCACCCAGATTTTTGTCCTTATCATCTAATATGTATTCTCTAGCAGCAGCTGTTGATCCTGAAAACTTGTCCTCCTATCCCTGCCTTCCATTCTCATCTACTGCACATATGAAGATGGTCCATGTGTAAATGCAGAACTCGGCCTGTATCCTTGATTACCTTCTTCTGTGCTCTGCTCTTCAGACTTAAAATCTCCACAGAACTCCTGTGTGAATTGTTGGGTTCTCAGACCTTTCTGGTATCACTTTTATGTTATCTCTTTCCTATAGGGTTAGCTTCCTGCCTAGTTTGTGGGCAGATCTCTTGCTCAGGCCTTATCTCTGCTTATCTCTAACTAATCTGGGTTTCTTTAAGATAAATCATCATGATTTAGAAGCTACTGGGAAGCTAGTTCTATTTCTTGGACAGCTAACTTTCGTAACAATACAAAACCAACTTAGGTGTACTAGCTAGTAGCATCCCCAAAGTAATATCCTAAGTTCACGTTTGTCCTCTTATGAGCATATGCTTCCTAAGAGCAGGACTATGTCTTGTCTATATATATATTTTTTTCTCTGTGCTATGCTTTATTTATTCATTTTTTGTTGGTGCTAGGGATCGAACCCGGCACTCTCTACCACTGACCTACATTCCCAGCTCTTTTTATTTTTTATTTTGAGATAGGGTCTTACTAAGATGCTCAGGCTGGCTTTGAATTTGCCATTCTCCTGCCTGAGCGTCTCAAGTCTCTGTGATCACAGGCATGCACCACAGTGCTCAGCCTGTTTTCTGTTTGATTAAAGAATCCACTAGTGCCTGAATACATTGGCCACTGTGCTATATATAAATAATCAGGATGGTCTGTCGCCGAGGTCTCATGGCTACTACCATAAACTCGGGGCTTCATATTCATTAAAGAATACTTTGGGAAATGCTATTTAAGCTTCTGCCTCTGGCATATGTAGCATCAAAGGTGACCTTCCCCACTAGGGGCTGTCTGCCTGATATACCACTGGCATTCCTTAGGAACCCTCAGGGACGCATTGGGTCTCCATGACCAAAAACCACTATACGATTCACAGCTTATAAAATGTAAGTGACAATTTAAAAACTAATGATGCTATTGGGGAAAATATATCATCTGAAGTAAATTAGGCTACCTGGTCTGATACATTTCACACCAATCAATTTACATCATGCTGCAAGGAAACTAAAATTGTTTTCTCAGTCAAGTTATCACCACAACCAGTTTCAATAAAATAAGATGGATAGCCATATCTGTCAACAACAAAATGATAGATGCAATGGGTTTCAAGTCTATACAAGAAGAAAGAGGAAAAAATACTTCATCCCTCAGTAGACTCACTTTCAGTATTGCTGGTAATATCTGGAGGGCAAATCCAATGACTGATTTATAAATTATTTTTACTTAAGGTGCTGTAGGAATTTTTTGATGTAGCTTGTGTATATTTTAACATAACTATAATCCCAAGCATTAAAATCCACAGCAATTCACTGGAAAAGAATATGTACAAAATCATTCTTAAGGTAAATTCACAGGGGCATAGAGGGGAAATCAAAACTTTCCCTCTCAGGGTTCCCAATATGTTTGTGTACTATGATGGATGTTTACATGAAGCAGACAAGCTCATTATGATGGGTGTTTATGTAGATCAAGAATCTGACTAGCCGCCTGGAGGGCTTGCCATGCTGAAACTTCATTAGTATATATACAATATAAGAAATGACCTTTTCCCAACACTCTAAGGTTTGTCTCTACTTCATTTTGGTAGAAACTGATATCATGGGAAATGAAAATAAGAATATACAGGTTGTCTTTAAAAACAATTTTTTTTCCAGCTGAGAATAAAATACAGGACCTCACACATGTTAAGCAAAAGCTCTATCACTGAGCTAAATTTGGCATCTGTATTATTCATGGGGGTTGGTTATATTAGATGAAAAAGGTGCCTCCTAGTTTATAATCTTGGTGGTCATTAAGGAAGTTTTATGCTAGATTTAATAAAAAGCAAGTTAAAAATAATTTGACCAGAAACTAGAAACAATCATTAGTCTTTGACAGTGTTTTAAAAATAATATAAGCTCCCCCTGCCAAAAAAAAAAAAAAAAAAAAAGTGACTACAATTCTTCACAGATCAAGAATCACTTGGCAGGGGAAGTGTTCCATGAATGTGTATCACAAGTAGTTTTGGAAATCAGTAATGCAAAGTGTATTTTCCACTTTTCTCCTCTGATGTATACTCTTTAGTCTCCATAAAAGTAAAGATGAGCGGGAGATGAAAAACAGATATCTCTTCCCTTATAAATCTGCATTACACTTAACCAAATAATTGAATTTTTTGACTATATTATTATTAGAAAATCAATATTTAAGTTGAAAAATGTTTATTATACTTAGATCTACAATAGCAATGAATAAATAAATAAGGGAAAAACTACATGTCCATCAATAGGGGATTAGAAAAATATACAAGACTATTCATTCAAAGAAATTTTCTGTGGTTAAAAAGTAAAATCATGACATTATCTGGAAAATATTTACAATGCACTTCAAATAATAAAGAATACTTATAAATAACCCTGTTTCTTAAATATTTAAGTGCAAATTGGAACCATAAATGAGTAGTGAGATTATAGATGGAAAAATAGAGTTTCAGCAGTTTAAATGATTTCTAAAAAGTCACATCAGAAGAAGATGTGAAACTAGATTCAAATTTAAATAAAACTCCTTAAACTCCCAGGCCCAGGTTAATTTTATCACAGTTTACCACTCATAAAAAAAACCTGCCTAATAAGCCTATATCTTTATCCATGACTCCACAATGGACTTAAATAATTTAATTTGTTTTAACCCCCTTGAAATAAAAAAAAAAGTTTTGTGTCTTTTTAATACTTCAAACAGGTTATGAGATTTATATTTACATTTATTTCTATAATATTTAGCTTATTGGGTCATAGAGGTAAGTACGGATTTGATTTTACAACATAGTTTTGTATCTACACTAATGGGCCTATACGCCCAACAGTCATTTTGGAGTCAACCTACTCTTTCTGTTAAGGTTCTCTTGCAGAGTTCTCCACCATTTCTGGCAATTCATTGAAGTCTCCAGAACACAACTAAAAAGCTCAGAGCACTTCAGTTTAGCAGATATAAATATAAAGGGGAAACAGACAAGGCCATCAGAGCTTTGGTTTGATTCTTTCAAAGGCTCTGTAGATGATTGCCTTCTATGAAAACTGTTCCCCAAAAGAGGTTGGATCAGTGAATTCTTGCAAGTTTCCCTAGCATTCGTCTCTACTCTCCTAGTTTTCTAGCCAAAAACCAAGCTGACTTAATTTCCTCCTCACACAAACTAAAGAGAGGAGGTGAGTCATACAGTTGGCACTTGATAGAAGACATGGCTGATAAATCCTTCCCTGCATCCCCGTTATTTGCTGTTTCTCTATAAGGTTTATGTGGCAAACAAATGTTATGATGGTTTGGTGATGGAAGAAATGGTGTTGGATATGATGATGGTGAAGGAGGAAGAAAACAGGTTTTATGATTAGTAAAGAACATGCACTTTGTCATAAGAGAATGAGGTCAACCTAATGTGAATAAAGGACAGAGTAACCTTTGAAAGACAGACGTTCTTCAATGGCAAAGAAAATAGAGAAATAAGATAGTAAGTCACAGGAAATGAGAATGTTTTCAAGACAATAAGCCAAGGTGAAGGCCTTATACAAATGTGCATTATTCTTATCCCACCTGTTTTGGGCATAATGGAAAGAATAAAAGTAATCTACAAAGAGTAATGGATTTAAATATGAAAAATTTGCTTTCAGGCCTGTGTATAACACTCAAGACTCAATGATATTGGTGGAGTGACCTGACCTCACTGTTCCCCCATTTGTTCATTTGTGAAAATGAGGGAACACCTGCTTCAACAGGAGTGCTGCGTATGTAAACAACAACTCAACAAAAGAAACAAGGAGGGATGGAAGTCCTTGGACTATCCAAAATGCCATGTAGCTCTTGGCTGTTTGCTATAATTATCCTCTAATATGCCAGTAGGAGTTTATTAATTTGGGTAACACTAGTGTGTTGGAAAAAAAATTGAATAAAAAAATCTTTAACTCTGGATGTCATTTTTATGACCCAGGTTGTAACAATAATAACATTTTAATTTTCCCAGGTTATAGAAATGCTTATACTGAAACATATAAATAAGCTTCCTAAAAAAAGGCATGAACTTGAAATGGAATCAAGCTTCAGAGGAGGTTATCACTGGGTGACAGGATTTATTTATCTTATACTGGTTGGAAGAACATCAAGGAGCAGCAGGATGGATGAGCAGAATGAGAAAGAATTTAGGAACAAGATAAATTTTGGGTCAGTGTGGGCTTCTTTTGGGCAAATTTTTTACCTCACCTAAACTTTCAGTTTTTTTTTTTTTTTTTGCCTATGCAATGGATAAAATAATGAGCGTAATGATACTTGTCTTGCAGGGTTAGCATGTGGATTCAGTTAAATTAGTTTAAATAATACAGAGTCCTGCAGCAGAACCTAATGCATGTACCCATGAATGTGTGTTGTTATCACATTTTCCCACAATTCCTTCCATACATACTTGCACATGTTGTTTGCCCATATTTTCCCTATTCCATTTCCGATTTGGATACTGTCCTTGTTGTGTAGCCTCCCTGTGTCTACCAGGGTGATCCTCACATGGAGGTATTTTAATGTAAACTCTATCTCGTGTCTATCTCCTTATAATAAAACATCCATTCTTTTGTTGTCTTTGAATTATTTTATTGATCCTGCAAAGGGGTCCTATTGAACCTAGTACAGAGATGCGTAGGGATCCTGTGACCACTGCAGACCCTAAGAGTCACAATAATAGGGGAAGAACACTCTAACAAGGAAATTCAGAGAGCTTCTCTGATGTTCTTAACTCCACTTCTTCAGAACTATATGAAAACACAATATTCAGTGAAAAATGTCACTTTTTATTTTCCTGGATGAAAAAAAAATGAAGGTTTTCTGAATGTTATTTCTATGTTGTATGTTGCATTTGAATGTTGTATGCATAGGGGTGTGTGTGTGTGTGTGTGTGTGTGTGTGTGTATGTGTGAGAATGTTAATCAACTTCCTTTTCTTTTGCATTTTAGCCTTTCTCCAACTTCTTTTAAATAGAGTTTTGTCTCTTTTTGGCCTAGTGAAGTCCTATTCATCCAGTTAAATGCTACTTCCTCTGGGAATTCTCAGATTACATAAGACCCCTCTCTTCCCACTCAAAAAACAAATGGAGTTTATCTTTTCCTTGTATATCATAGTATTTTGTTGTTCTATTAGGTGTCTCTGCAATCAAGGTCTATTCCTTCCACATGTTCCCAACATATAGCACCATGTTTGTAATACAGTTGGCACTTGTATGAATTTTGGTTTAAGGTGTGGTTGATTAACCCTGATTTCGTCTTATTTCTTGTAGGTTCTTTCTTAAGGTTTGCAGTATGTGACAATGTGGTACTATTTTAAGAGTTGGGAAATGGGTTGAAATTGGGTTGAAGTTGAAGACAAGCCTCTTATTTCCTGTTTCCATCTTTCCCAAGTTGTGTTACTAATTTTTAAGTATATCACAGAAACCTCCATTCCAATTTCATGAACAGTATTCTCTCAACATCACATTAGGAAAAGAGTAATTTGAAATAATTCTTAAACAATACACAGAGTACCTTGCAATATGTTGTAGCTACTTTTCTCAGAAAAATCATAGGGGATTTTTTTTTGATATTTTCTTTATCTGCATGGTGACTTATAAGGCATATTTAAGAAAATTCTATATTAAGGGACAGAGATTCCAATAAAGCCAGTCAAAACTTTATTAAGTTAATAGTATGATCAATTCCTGGAATCTCAAATTCTCCATCCCTTTAATTCATGCAGTCACATCAAATGTCCAGTGTATGTATATATATATATATATATATATATATATATATATATATATATATATTACTGTTTAAAGCCTTTCAAATACTCTGTGTACAGTCACAATGATAATTCAAAAGTAAAATAAACTGACATTCCCCACCACAAAGATCCTTGAAGGAAATGGAAAACAAAAACCACATCTTTGTTGAATCTAGTTTGCTTATATTTCAACACACATAATTCCACTGAACTGGCCATCACAGCAAAAGCCACAACACACACACACACACAGCAGCATGGAGCTAACCACACAACTCAACAGACAGTGCAGACAAACTTGAGTATAAACCAAGATTTTTCTACCTCTTTTCATAACAGGTTAGTGCTGGCCCTCAGTGTTGGTGTACAGTTTTTATGGCATGGGAAAATAGGGATGTTTCTGCCCTATAAAAATAAATGTGTTGAAGGCTTTAGTTTGAGCTTATACAATGTCAGAAAGTTCCAAAGGCACTGGCACAATACAAAAATAAATAAATAAAAAAGAATCCCACAAACAAATATATATCACCAAAACACATCGCAAGGAACTAAGAAAACTCTAGTGGGAAAGCTACTGGTTTCCTGAATGATTTATGCAAACACCTTCATGAAAAATAAATAACAGGAGAGGCATGCTAGCAGGTCTGTGGTGGGGCGTTATCTTGTCACCAACCAACATTCGTGTCAAGTCTTTGACTTTAAAATGCATATAAGATCTTTTTCTCCCCGCAGAGGTAGAAAGCACAGAACATTTGTTCTTTTTGCAGGGGTTGGGGAGTATTACTGGGGATTTAACCCAGGGAACACTTAACCACCTTTTTTATTTTCAGACAGGGTTTCATTAAGTTGCTCAGGGCCTCATTAAGTTGCTGAGGCTATTCTCCAGTTTGCGTTTCTTCTGCTTCAGCCTCCCAAGTCATTAGGATTACAGGTGTGTGAGCCACTGTGCCCAGCAACACTTCTTGTCCTTAATATTTTAAGCCTAAGGAAGAGCTAAGGTAAGAATGTAGAAATGCATGCATTATCTTTAATAAGGAAAAGGATACATGGAACAAAAATATAAAAAAAATATTCTTAGTTCCTTCATTTTATATATCATAATGCACACTTCTTTCCAAATCTTAGTCTGACACAAATTGTAGTTCATGCGTGACATCTTTATCTACTCTACAAAGGGCTGGGACAGAAAGATAAGCATGAATTTCTGTATTTGAATAAAGGCAATACTTTTGCTTTTACATCTTAGAATGCATGGTTGGTAATGGCTCTAGAAATAGGAAAGCTGCAAAAATTTCATTGGACTTAATGATTTGTAATTCCTCGAAAAATAAAACTTACCACATTCTGTGCAAATTTCTCAAAAGATGTTCTGCGATCCATTGAGTTTCCAGACTTATATGTGTGGGTTGGGGTAGGGTGAAGGGAAGTAAGGGAACATTAAAAAAAAAAAGCAGCAAGAAAAACAGAGCAGAAAAAGACAGAATGATGAAATGATGCAATGTTAAGTCCATATTCTGAATCACAGGCCCCCGAAGGTAGGAGAGTTGCCAAAGGAGGCCTTTGGCCACAGGATCTGGGCACTGTTTTCATTAGTGCTTTTATTTTAAACACCAAAAGCTCTTATGCAAACAAAATGGTATGATTCCAAGTAAAATCAAATTAAGCAAATATGTGAAGCTTTTATGCAGATATTTGCAAAGCTTAAGTATTCAAAAATTTCATGTTATACATTTGGAATTTTCTCATAATTTTCTGTCAAGGCTAAATTTTTGTAGATAACATTATTAAATCTGTAAAGCATTGCTGTAGAATAGACCTTTCCATAAGGATGAAAACTTTATTCAACACTGCCTGATAAAACCTTTAGCTTTGGTTATTGAACACTTGATATTTGGCTAGAATTTTATGGAATTTTATTTAATTAAAATTAAAATTTAAACAACTCCATGTGGTTAATGTCTGCTGTATTTGGACAGGGCACACAGAATATCTATTTCCAGATGCAAAACAATGCACTTTAAAAAAATCTCATTAGACTAAATGCATGAATTACACAAAAAGTATAATTTAATCTCAGAAGTTCAATAAGTTATGGACTATTTTAACATTAAAAAGCAATGAATAATGTTTATGTTTATGTTGTATACTCTTTTATATTGATCACATTAGGACTTATGAACAGTAAGACTTTGATTAGAAGCATTAATTGAATAATGAGGTCTCTCTCCATATGTGCTTGGCTACCATCTTAAAATGTGTAAAATTTATCACAGGGATACTTAGTAATTTGGAATAAATGCCAAGAGACAATGAAAACATAACTACATTTTGGCAGCTATCATTGAAAAAAATAGGTCTATTTTTAGTTGTGAACATGCATTCAAGCTTTCCAAATAAAGCCCTTTTCAAATTTTTGACCCTGTTCCTTTATTTATTATAATATTTGATTTCCTTAAACTAGGCATGTAGAAGATTAACATGAAACATGAAAACAGTTTCTAATATATTTTATAAAGCAAGAACATCTGCAGAAACAAACAAAAAATAATACAATAAGCAACCAACCAACAAAAACAAAAACAACTTAAATGGCCCTTATAAAATGAAAGGATTAGGGGAGGGTCTTGAAGTATGTTCACTTACCATTAGTTTGATACCCTGGGCCAAGCAGAGGCAATTAGTCCAAATAATTATAACTGAGAACTAGCTCAAGAAAGAACCAATACCTTTTTCTTTGCCTGTAGAAGTTCCTGATAGGCACTGGATCTTATAAAACGTGGATATGAATCACTTTTCATCAGTTTGTAAATATGCTCCTAAAAAGAAAAAAATGGTTGAGGTGCTTTTTTATTATTTTTCAAGAAAAGTGAAATATTACGATAAGAACATAAAATGTGGTTAAAGAACAAATTTAGTGGCAGCTAATCATAGTAATGACAATGCTAATGAAAATACCTATGTTTACAGGACATTTATATCTTCCGATTCATTATTTGATTCATGGATACATGTTTTAATTGGTTTGGGAGCTACTGAGGAGGAAAATCATATCCAAGTCATGCTTTTTTAAAGATGGAATCTGGTTAATGGTTAATGGGAAGTAATGAAATAACTTCGAATCACATTGTTGATTTATACCTAGCACATTTGAGAATATAAATAAGTCTGCTATCTTTTAAAATTACTCCAGGCCAGAAGCAGATGTTGTGAAGTCAAGACTGAGTAATCATCCTAGATACCTTTGGCCTCCACATTTACTGGGAGGATACAGACAGTCCAGATGAATCATTTCCTTGGTACAAATTACATGGAAAGTTGTCATCCATACCTACTTTGGGTCAGAGCTCAAGTCCAAAAAAAATTTTTTTTGGTGATACTAATTGCTAAGTCTCCAAATTCATTCTCTTTTTTTCTCACCCATGCATAGGAAGATTAGGTAAATATCAGATCACTCATCTGCAATAAAACTGCAATGTTTGATTTTGGTTTTCTTTTTCCAGTTCTAGGCAGCAAATGCAGGGCCTTTCAAATGCTAGGCAAGTGCTCTACCACCAAGCTACACTCCCAGTACCCATTCTATTTTAGTGATGAATGCTGGAAGAAAAAGAAGTCAAACAAAGAAAAATTGTATTCATCTGATTCATACTTGATCTATTCCTGGATGATTCTGCTCTGGTCTGTTGTAATTCAAGAAAGATTAAATGCTCCTTAGTCTTCCCAGTCTAGAGAAATATCAGTCAAATATATAAGCTATTTGAGAGTCACCTGGATGTCTGAATCTTTTCTTTGAAGAAAATACATATTTTAAAAAATGACTCGTTTGGTCTTCATTTAACACACCAGTAATAATTTGAAGTTATTCAGAAATCACTAAATGACTGTCATGATTAAACCTCAAGATCTAGCCAAGGTCAAGCTTTCAGAACATGGTAAATTTGGAAGTGTATTGGAATTTATTTAAAAGTAGAATAATTCCTGGTTTTGAAGTTAAGCATTTGGGGATTCAGATCCTGCCTTTCTTAAGATCAATCACTTATAAACAACTTCAATTTAAGATCAATTTATTCATTTCTCCAATTCTTAATTCTCTAATTTATAAGATAGTCTTGTTATGAGGATTAAAGGAATGATAAATGCTTAGCAGAGTTTGGGGTATGCACAACAAATGCTCAAATACACATAAGCATAGGCCAGGGAATCTTCTAGCAAGCACAGGCCTATGTTAGTTAATTTAATCCTCAAAAAGCCTGAAAGAGGTTGGTGACCAATATTATGTCCATATAAGACATGAAGAAACTGAAGTGTGGAGATGTGCAATATTTCTAAGATGTCACCCAGCAGAGTTCAGATCAGGACCCAGGCAATTTAGCTCCAGAGTCTTCATTGTTAACCATTACATCACATGTCTTCTCGCATAATAGCAGAAACTTCTAGTATTACATCTCAACAACAGGATAACACACATTTGGCTATACACACACACACACACACACACACACACAGGAGTTAAATATCTGAGCTTAGTTGGGAAAAAAAGTAGACTCTTAAGATCTGGTAGTAATGTTTCCTATAGATGAATATTCCTTTTCATTTTACTGGGGATTCTATTAAGGAAGAATATTTTTCAATGACACAGATAACAAAGAAATGTTCTGTTTAAGACTTCAAGAAGAAAAAAAAAAGACTTCAGGAAGGGCATTCCAAACATTTTACACATTTTATAGACAAATGTCCACATTTTATCTTGAACCTAAAGAAAGATAAATCACAAGGGAAGTGATCATTAGGACCAGAATTTTCATTCTGCTCTCTGTCATGTGTCTCTGTGAAATGTAATTATTTTTACAGAGGAGACCATGGCTGAGACATGTGGGATGGGGGTGTTCAGTTAGTTGTTAAAATTTGTGTTATTTTACTACACATTGGTTCATTTCTTTAAACTAGAGCCAAGAAGAAAGTTATTTTCTACCAAGAATAGAAATAAGGAAGAACATTTGTGTATCTTACTATCAGTTCATTATGTTAGTAATATTAAAAACAAGAAAATTTTCAGAGCTAATATTCATTTTAAAAGAAGTAGGGGCCATGAGTGTGACTCAATGGTAAAGCACTTATTCAGAATGTGCAAAGCCCTAGGTTCAATGCCAGTAGTGCCCCCCTCCCCCAAAAGAAGAAGTTACAAAGCATACATGTTCTTATTTTTCAGTTTTCTTTCTAAGCACCAATACTTTTCTGGAGGAAGTAGAAATTCTAATTAAGGTTCAGAGAAGAGAACACCAAAAATTTATCTTAGAAGTTAAAATCAATTTCCTTTTTTGTAGACGGAAAATTAGCAAATGCCTGATCTCTTATTTAATTTTTTTCAACAAAGACAAAATTTGTTTGACAGAAGGTTAAGCAAATTTTGAAATGACCATTCATAAATACTGAATAATCTAGGCATGTGAGAATCTCAAAATCTCCATATTGAAGACACAAAAACGTATGGTACCAAGGTGGGGGTCACCATTAATGTTTGCTGAAATACTGGGTACCAAATAAGGAAGAAAATAAAGTAAAACTTTTCAAATACTTCAAGTATGTTTCTTCATGAAATTTTCTTATAAAAACCTATTCAAATTTAAAAAAAATTCCCAGGATTTAAAAAAAATAGTTACTTTAAAAATACATTTGTTCTTTTCTAGATCAGTGACAGTTATTTTGCATATAACCACCTAAATTGAAAATATTTAAAATAACTGCCAACAAGAATGAAAATAAAATGAAAGTTTCACCACTGTCCATGTCCAGGAGAGCTTCTGTGACATGAGGCCTGTTGTGTACCAACCTGAGCATCTTCGAATGTGTATCGTCCAGGTTCCTTCACGTTCTGTGTGGTTTTGTCATAACTCTTGGAATCCAGATTGATGGCACTGGGGGCTCCTGGAGCCAGAAATTCTTGCCATATTTCCTGAACTCTCGAGGGCACTTCTCGAATAGGCCTTTTCTTCAGGTCCTCCACTGCTAGCCAGAATCTATGCAAAATGTGACACTGAGCTTTTACTTCAATGGTTTATAATCTGAAAAATTCTTGTAATATTTACTCATCATAAACCTCATCGTGATTCCTAATAGAAAATTCACTTTCTGAGGGATTGCAATATTAGACCTATATTGGCTTTTCCCCATAAGTTATATGCAAAGGTAAAAATTTTCTTTGAAAAGAAATACAGAAAACCTCTTAATTGATTGTGATTAGAACCAAATCTGAGCTCTAACATTATTGAAGCAACGTAGCACTTTTAGAGAAGCTTTTATTAGAAAGGAAGAGGAACTGGGCTGGGGATATAGCTCAGTTGGTAGAGTGCTTGCTTCACATGCACAAGGCCCTGGGTTCAATCCCCAGCACCGCCCCCCCACCAAAAAAAGAACTTGATTTCTGGTTGGGGATGTGGCTCAAGTGGTAGCACGCTCACCTGGCATGCGTGAGGCACTGGGTTCGATCCTCAGCACCACATAAAAATAAAAAATAAAGATACTGTGTCCACCTAAAAAAAAACTAAAAAAATAAATATAAAAAAAGAAAGGAAGAAAAACTAGAAGGGAAGGTGTGCTTACAGAGCTTCTAATGGGGGGTTGTGTTTAAAGTAGTATATTATTCTGTATTCTTTGGATCTTTAGTCCATTTCAGGAGAGGCATTCCTGCTCTACTTGGTAGGGAAATTACCACAAAGCTTTCCTGGAATTAAAAGAGGCCTGGACATAAAAAGAGAAAATGCTCCAGCAGGAAATATCAGGTAATTAACTAATTTTAATATATGAGTTACAGAGTGACAGCGCAACAAGCTTTTCTATGCGATTGTTTGAAAGACTTAAATTTGCAGAGGCATCAGAGCAATTTAGAAGCCAGAAAAATACATACTGGTTTACTTCTGAATGTATGTTTATATAGAGAACATTTATGCTGAAGGAACACTGAAGTATGTTATGGCTGAAAAAAGCAAATAGCAAAGCATAATAAGAAGGTGTCATGATGAATTATGGGTTTAATTTTTAAAAAGTTTATCTAGGTTATTTCAGTTAGATCTAGAAATAATCTTGAAAAGATTAAAGTTCATATTGCAATAATTTGTAAATGGAAAAAAAATATGTGATAAAGGAACTGTGAGGCTTGTTATCCCCAACAGGCACAATATCATTCTACTGATATATGTGAGCATGAAATGGAGAATCCAACTACAGAAGTGGAGGAAATTTAGGCTGCAGAGTCAGGAGAAGCACAAAGTGATACGCAGTACCTTCCTCTCTACTAAATTTTAACATGGGCATTAATGAAAGGTCAGAAATCAGTAAAAAGTCACTTGAATTACAATTAAGAGTATCAAATACTACTCAGACTATTGATTTTTCAGTTTTCATTCCCCTCTTGTTTTGTTACAGAGATAATCCAATGTGGACAAAGCCTTAAATATGAAACAGCCATTATTACTTTCAGAAAGGAAGGATCAAGACTGTGAAGTCCTATAGGAATACCATGTACAATCTGAGGCTGCATGAGTGTTGGAATTGACGCTCATTTAAGCTGACTTCAGCATATTTTGAAGACATCAATCAAAAGAAAGTCTCAATCCTCAAAGTACTAGTAGTGAAAAAAGACCACTTTAAAGGCCAGAATCCCAGGAAGCACATGAGAATCTCTTAGGAAGAGTATAGGCCAGACAGTCTTGGAATGCTGAGCAGGAAGAAACCCCAATGCTAAGGCTAGCACACGGTTGTAAAAGTGGGGTGTCTAAGAAAACTCTTTGAGATATAGTGACATCTGAAATGAAATGGACCTGGAAATAAGGAAAAAACTGTGAAAGTGTAGAGATGTTGGTAATAGCACGTACACTGATACGGGATACAGGTACTACGTACCTGTTTACCATATACTTATCAATCTGTATCTTCAACTAGTCCCCACAACTCCATAAACTAGGTGCTATTATTTCCCCCACGTTAGAAGAGGAACTGAGCATATGAAGATTAAGTAATTTATTTAAGCTTGTCCTCCATTAGTGGTATAGCTGAGGTTTTGTTTCTGGAAAATCTGTAGCAGATGTCAGGCTCATAACCACTCCTTCTCACTGTCTCCCTAAGAGCATCATTGCCTTTCTTATCCCCATCAATGCTGTAATTGTTTTAATAGCTTAGTAGAATGGAACAGGCTCATTTAAAATCCTACATTTTAAATTTAATAGTAGCTGGAATCTAAGGAGACTTTTTAATGTCTTTAAGTGAAGTCTTGCTTTCCTCCTCAATAAAATGGAATAACAATGCCCATCTCCGTGAAGTTCCATTGGATTAAATTATATAAATTTATGTAAAGGCCACTGACAAATGCCAGGTATATTTTTAGGCACATAATGATAAAATTTATGCTATTTATATATTTCTTTAGCATGTGCTTTATGCTAGAGCTCTGCCTGAAAAGGGAATGAACAAAACACATATCAGTAGACAGCAGAGGGTGTATTTAAGTAACATGTGGTTATGGATAAGCAGGGTTTCTTCACTTTTTTACTGTTCTAATGTTTGAAGAAAAAGCTCATGTGACTGGCACATTCCCATGAAGGGTAGGTCCCTAGAAGGCTGCTGCTGCTTAGAAAAGATGTACTTAAATTTATTTAATTCATAGTCCTCTTGGCTAAGTGGACCCTGGCATGTGATTCAGATAGTAGGTGAAAGCAGGGTGGGACTCAGATTTGGGAATCAGTGGACAGTAGCTTGGTAATGGTTTATTAAAAAAAACCACGAATGCTACTTACATGCAATATGAGTTTGCATAAAACCAGCTCAGACATATTTTGTTTCTCTCTAAATTGAGGCAATAATACTTACATTGTTGGGATTATTAGATGTGTGATGATCAGAAATAATGAAAGGCAAATAAATGTAGCATAATATGATTCATAGAAGTAGCAGATATAAAACATATTCTGGTGTATGTTAGGTGTTCGAAATTCTGTTTGCAGTTATATCTTTCAGTAATTCATTTATCTATACTTAACAAGGAAACATGATAGGTATATAGTAGATATTCAAGGAGTATATACATATGTGTATACATACATAAAAATATTGACTATTTCTTATATGTAATTATTTAGTATGGAAATCAGTATAGCATGGAATTAAGACAAGAAATAGTTAAGGCTTGATTGAACTAAGGAATGGGCAATGATTCAATTCATGTGTGAAGCAGAATATTCACATGGTACTCTCTTTTCTCCAGAATTTCTTCCTTCTTCCTTTCTTGCTTGGTTATCTTCTTATCAACAGCTGTCAGCCTGGAAGATATTTCTCCTACTATGCCTTTGCCAACGTCTAACTCCAGGTTAGGCATTCTCCAATACTTCTCCTATCTAAACATCCATCATTTTGTGTTGTGACTGGGCAATGCTGGTAAGGCATGTTACTTATTGCCTCATCACAAATAATTATAATGTCATTATATTTTCAAAAACTTAGAGCAAAATTCACCCTCCCATTCTCTAATATTCCAAAAATATCCTTTTTTCTTTATTTTGTATACATTCTTGCTTCAGTAACTAGTAATATGACTTAGATATACTAAGTATTATTAGCAGGCCCAATAAAACTATAATTGCTAAACTTCAGGTCTTGCAAAAGCCCGGCCAGAAAGGATTCCCATAAACTTGAGCAAGAATTGGAAAGTGCTTCCCAACAATGCGTGACAGCACTCATAGAAAATTCCAGATTCTGTTTGTGGTCATTCTGCTCCATTCAAGAGACATCTGTCAATGTTCTACATATTTCTGAATGGTTTGTTATCAATGTTCTACATATTTCTGAATGGTTTGTTATTAGTATCTGTTAAATCTCCTGAAAAGAATGTGACAATGCCTGGCACTGCTTAGTTCCAAGGAAAATAGATGAATTTCACAGGACTCTGTAAGTCATGGGAAAGTAAAACTAAGGTATGAGGTTTCAAAAGGATAATGAATAAAAGAACGCATGCAAAAAGAGTTTCTTGTAGTGAAAAGTTATTACTCATTTAAATGATCTTAAATAGAACTATTAAAATCCACTCTAATGTCTCCTTTTAAGAAATGATATTTTCAGGTGCCCTTTAAATTAGAAAATTTAAAAATACATAAGGATGATGTTTACAACCAATGAGCAGAACACATGTCTTGTCTAACTAACAGTCTTTAGGGCTCTTACCTGTTGTGAAGCTGTATTTAAATGAGCAAAGTAAATGAGCTGCCCTAGAGCTTTGTCTCAAAATATTTGACATAGTGTTGACTCCTTTCTCCAACTTACTTGAGAAGTTATACTCACAGAAGGTCAGTACTGATAAATAGGTGATATGTTTTAACAGCATAAATACCATTGGCCATTCTCCACTTCACCAAACATGGCTCTAAGTGCTACACTTCTTTGTAGAGTTCATTTCACAAGTACTGAACTTATACAGTTAAAAATCCAGAGACAATGTAAAAGTCAGTTATTGTGAGGAACTGATAATACTGGACAGCTTTTGTCTTTTCCATCCCATTAGATGGCAGAAATTCAATGTGTTCATAACATCATTATGATGTTGGCAGAGTGTAATTGGTTTCGTGAGTCCAAAATAACGCAACATCAGAGAGAGTGTTGCTCTGGCTTGTGGTGTAAGAATCAAGCAGTGTATCTTACCTTAAGTTTTCTGAGCTGAATTCTGACTCTAGAAATTTAAGGAACTGTTCTCTCCCAACTGGGTCTTTCAATGCCTCATCCATGCCAAAACCCCATCGTTTTACCCTCTGTTGGCTCGGTTCTTTGCTATAGAAGATAAAGCCAAATATAATCCTTTCAGTACAACTACTACTTTCTGTTATTAGGTTTGTCCTCAAAATCATGTATGCTTTAAAATTCCATTTCTTAACTGATCATTCAGAAGAAAAATAAGTATCTGATTGATGGTTCTTAATAAAATCATGGTGTATTATAAGTAACATTAATATCTAACATTTATTAGGTGAATTAGGTGCTAAGTGGTCTAAATAAATTATCCTATTAATTTTTTTCCAGTACCTTTATAAGTACATTCTTCTTCTTCCCATTTTATAGATGAGGAAATGAAGGCATGAAGAGAGTTATAACTTTCCAATGTCAGACAAGTAACAAGGGGCAAATATCCAGACATTCTTGTATTAGACCCCCATTTCTTAACCACTAACAAATGCATAATGGGGGAATGTGCTGGTGGTGTGTGTGTGAAATGCACATGTATCCAAAATGACATACCAATGTATAACTCTGCTGTAATTAAACATGTGACCTATTCCTGGTGAGTCATGACTTTTGGGGATTCCAGGTTCCTCATATGTAAAATCTATAACTTGTGGCTGAGGAGTCTGGACTCATCGAGTGTTTAAGATCCATGGCTGGATATGGAAGAAAAAGAAGGTCCATAATGCAATCTTGAAAGGGGTTAGAGTACTAATCCTCTCTGTATAAAGAGACATGCAATGATCTTTGCATGACTGCCCAAATGGATATAGTATGCTTCTCCTATGGAGTCTTCAATTGTGCTTTAGTTTTCTTAAGTCAGTTTGTTTTTTAGTGTGTTCATGGTGAGTTCATTTTGTTTTAAAGCTGAATTTATAAAGGTCTACTTGTATTAAGCTTAATTAAGTAAATAGGGATTTAGCATTATTTTGCTTGAATACATGGGCCTTTTTGGCTATGTGGATTTTCAAAGAAGCTAACAGCAATGAGCTAAATTTCAAGAACTGAAGATTTGAAACCTGACTAATCCAGCTAGAAACCTGTACTTCTAATTTTATAGCAGTGCAAATATTTTTTAAAATTAAATTTATTTTTATATTGATACATAAAAATATGAACAATTATACATATTTATTAGAGTACCCCATGATATTTCAATACATGTATATATCATGTAATGTGTAAATCGGGGTAAACATCTATTTCATCAAATGTTTATCATGCCTTTATGGTAAATACATTCAGAACTCTTTATTTTGCTTCTAAGAGATAGTACATAATTTTTATCTATAGTCACACTACAGTACATTAGCACACTCAAACTTATTTCTATGTAACTATAACTTAGAACCTGTTGGTGAACCTTTCCTGACCCCTTTTCTCCCCAGCCTCTTGTAACCACCATTCTCAACTTCTCAAGTTCCATAAGATCAACTTTTTTTTTTTTTTTAATTTCACATATGAGTGAGAACATACAATACTTTTGTTCCTATGCCTGGCTTATTTCACTTAACACATTGATCTCCAGTTCCAACCATGTTGTCATGACTGACAGATTCCATCCTTTTTTTATGGCTGAGTAGCATTCCATCAACAATGCAAATCTCAATGCCAAAGCAAATGCCTGGGTTTGAAAACCTCAAGCAATATCTTGAATGATAATGTTAAATCATGAATCAAATGTAAAGAGTAAAACCATCATTATAATTAACCAATTACAGGGTTCTTCCTGTTTCACAAAGTCCCTGAAATAAGTGACATATCTGTGAGGAAAAGAAAATGTCACTTACCTTGCTTCAAGTTCCCAGAAAGTAGTATCATCAGACAGCCATGGATTAGAAGGGTCAGGTGGCACAAGAAATGGGTCGTATTCTACATACTGTTCCGTATAACTTAGTAGACTAGGGAGGAAGAAAAAAAAAATTTCCTCAGTTTTTCTGGCTGAAGTTATACCCAGTCCAAAGAAAGAGAAGCAATATAAAAATTCTGGGCCAAAGAGTCCTTTCCCAATTACAGAATAAAGCCCAATGGCAATTTTCATGTTTCAATAACATGCACGCAACAACTCATTGGGCTTTTTGGTGGACAAATTTAGTTAAAGATTCCTGTCTTTATCTATCCCACACCTGAGCTATTAAGTCACTACACTTCCATTAAAATGAAGCAACATGGAAGAGGTCTGCATGTTGAAGGGCAGCAGTAAGGGTCTGTTCCAATCCTTTGTTAACCAGGAAAAGGGATTAAAAGGAAATCATTGCCAAATTTAATTACAGGAATGAGGCAAAAGGAGAATCACTGACAAAAATATACTTTTAGAAAACATTTACATTTGTTTGGTCATGATGGCACACGCCTGTAATCCCAGCAACTTGGGAGGCTGGGGCAGGAGGATCACAAGATTGAGTTAGCCTCAGCAACTTAGCAAGACCTTTAGCAACTCAGTGAAATCCTGTCTCAAAATAGAAATAGCGAAAGGTCTAGGGATGTGGCCCAGTGGTTAAGCACCTCCTGTTAACTGACCCCCTCCCCAAAAATCTGTGTTTAAAAACTGAAGGAAGAAGAAAGAAAATAAGTCGGAGAGATAGGTTTTGGCAATGCCCCAAAGTGAAGAATTTGAATTTCATTAAGAGTAGATTTTTAAACAGAAAAGACAAATCTAAAATCTGAGATTAATTCAAATTCTGAAACCATGCAATAACAGAGTAGGCTGTGAATGTTCAGATCAATTTATAGAGTCTCAGAGTTGCCAAAAAACAGTCAGTAAATTAAGGTTCAATTCTTTGAGTAGAAGTGAAAAGATTTAACTCCTTGGCTGTATCCTCTGTATCTTATTGTTGATTGTACAAAGATAGAACCTCTTGGGATTTAAAGCAATAATGATCATGCTTCCCTTTAAACTGTAACAAATGAATGCTTTGAAAGCTTTCTATGTGTATAAAGCAAATACAAAAACCAATTATTTATCTTAGTTCCCCTTCCAACAGTTGGTTCTTACTACATATTTAACTGTCTCATGCAATTTTTAAATTTACAGAGACATCTTGAAATACTTACCTATCAGCAACTTTTGACATTTTTAATCGATGTCTGTCTAACTGTATTTGCCAATATTTTATCTGAAAAGAAGGTTAGAGAATTAGTTACACAAATGACAACACCACAGTTTTCACCTCTAAATTCTCATAGGGCAATTCCAAAAAGGTGTATATCCTGTCAGTAAAATTTCAAAGTTGACGAATGCAGAGCACTCTGAATAGTTAACAAAAAATGAAAATGTATTTGAATGTAAACATAACCATATATCTTAAGAACAGCACAGTTTGAATATTTTACTTACTTTAACAAAATGTAACTTTATTAGAAAAGTGTTCTGGAGTTTTTAAACATTAATTCAAGGTGAATAATCAAATCCATTCCCCACAGATATTTAATTAAGAAAATAAATGTATTTTTTATTTTTTACTATAATTTCAAAATAAATCCTATCTCCTGAGACTATCCCAAGAAAGCATCATTCAGATGTGTTTTGAGAATAATTTTATGAAATTATGACACATGCTTACATGGATGTAAACACATAGAGAAAAACTATAAAATTTTTTCTGAATTGTTTTTCCTTTATGGTGCTTATAAATACACTAGAAAATTCTAAATCACATTATTAATGAACCATACTATAACAAAATAATAGAAGAGTCCAAAATGTGGAGGAGGAACGATGATTAAACCAATCAAGAAATTTAATTATTACTGGATATTAGAAATTGATGTTTGCTTTGAAATATTTATTTTGAAGCAAAAACTATTGATCAATGATTTTTAAAAAGAAGCAGTATATACTATGATTGTATACCAGTGTTGATAAGAAAAAACTTCCAAAGGTTTGAAGACATCAGTACCACACAAATAAAAATCACATTTTTTTTTTTTGTGATGATAACTTAGCAACATTAGATATGGGACTTAATGTCCCCAATCTCTTGTCCTCTCATTAGCAACTTCATTACATTTTTACTTGCAAATATTCTATATGAAATAGGTGACCATACAAATTACCTTTCAAAATACCCATTATGAACATTTGCTATCTGGTTGCATAGTGAATGTTAATAATGATAAATAATCATTTGAAAGTCATTTTCTAGGCTGACTCACCTGTTGATGCAGCTCATCTTCTGTTGGAGGTTTAGTTTCCGGTGTGGGTGTGTGGGTAGGACTGTGACTTCTAATATCATTTTGTAAACCATAGACAGACTATATTAAAATGAAAAATAAATGTTAAGACAAAATACCATTCATAGTCACAGATTTCTGGGAAAAAAATTTGCGTCACATCTTCAGTAAGGTAGCTCAAAACTTATTTAATGAAGCTTCTGTCAAAGTCCAAAAGGCACTGCTATCAAAAATAAAATTTAATAAGTAACATTTAATAAGTATTGATTCAATAATAAAATAGAGGTGGATATAAAATAAAATAGAAATTTAATAACTCATGAGAAGATAAAAATTACCTGATTTTCATGTAGGAATGAAATGGAACACTGACAAGAAGGACTATGTTGCAGATTCTGCTGCCTTGTTTTCTCATGGTATAATCAGACGACCCAGAGTGCCCTGACTTCCCATCTCAATACTGCCTACTTAGGTTATGATGTTAGTCTCGCCATTGGGTACATATGCAATATTAGTGAGGCTTCACACACCTCAAATTCTTGATGCTGCAATTCTTTTTTAAAATTAATTTTCCCAAAAGATCAGAGCTATTAATTAAAAAGATTCTTTTTAGGGAGAGACCCATTGCTTAGTAAGTATAAAGAAAGATATAGAGACTGAGGGATAAAAATTTCTCCCCAACTGTGTGAGTCACCCAACATGTTAGTTCAAGAGAGAATCCAAATGGCTTTTTAAAAAACAAAACAAAAAAATCAAAGTATTATTACTTTAAAACAAAGCATTAGATGTGTCCTGTAGTACTTCTTTGAACATGGAAATAAAAGATAAGGGCACAGTAAAAGTGCATGAGCACTGCAAAATTAACATTTCCAGATAGATTTGCAAAGAAATTGTCATTTAGATGAAGGTAGATTCAAATGCTTAATGGAGTCCATTCTCGGGCCCATCAACAAACTTGTGGGTATCTCTAAGTTCAAATGTGTTTTGTTCCTGACCTACTTTCACTTGGACCGAAACTGAATGTTCTGTCAACATTACTTCTTGGCTCTATAACCTAGACACTTTGGACTCGATGTTTTTTTCTGTTTATAGCTCCCATTATTGCTTGTTAGCCCTTTTAAAACACACTTTGACTTGGGTTTAATCATCTGGATCATCCACTTCCAGACTATTTTAGAAAGGCCCTTATAAATCTTTTCTCTTGTCCTAGCTCAAACCTATTTCCTGTCAATGACCATCCATTTTAATACAACATATGCTATTCATAGGACTGGGCTAAATGACTTGTCCTGCTCTTTTCTTTCATTTGTTTACTCATTCATTCAATCATTCAACACTTACTGACCACCTCTATATGCTGGATGTAGTGATAAGCATAAGGGTTATAGAAGCAAACAAAACACATATGCTTCCTCCTCCATTGGAGCTTACAATCCTGTACCAGGGAAACGAGTTGCCTAATCACACAAATAAGTATGATTAAAACTGTGATAAGTATTATAAAGAAAAAATTAAAAGACATAAGGCCTGGAATACCAGAGGTTACACATTGAAGAAGCAGAAAAAGCCTAAATAAACTGATACTAGTCATATTTGAACATGCTTAAACAGCTTTTTGAATTCTGAAATACCATTTGAGTTTGATTTCTTAAAAATTAGGCAAGTGAAAGACCACTAGTTATATAGTTGAACTTTGGGGTGCCTGTTATTTCTTCAGTTGTATCACATTAATTTTTGATAAGGAAAATAAGGTCTCTGAGATATAAACTTTCTATTCTTTTTACCATTATTATTTTTTCTTTTTACAGTACTAGTATTGCCTTATCACTAAGCTACAACCCATCCCCTTTTAAAAGTTTTTGTTTTGTTTTGTCTTGTTCTGTTTTATCTTGAGACATGGTCTTGCTAAGTTGCTGAGGAAGGTGGCCTCAAACTTGCAATCCCCCTGCATTGGCTTCTAGAGGAGCTGGGTTTACTGGCCTATGTCACCATGTCCAGACCTTGGTTCAAATATGTTAAAATTTTTAAAATAAGAATATACATGTCACATAAACAGCATTTATAAAACAAGATAGCTGAGAGTTTTAACAGTAAATTTTCTGGCTAATTTGAAAATTAATTAAAAAGACTGTTAGAAAAATACTTCAATTTGAGATGTCATAAAACTAAAAAGATCCATTAAGTTACATGCTATCTTTACATTTCCATTATTATTTCAAAATGCATGCATTTCATGTGAGCCTCATGAAGTTCATTGGGAGGTATTGCTTTAAGTCTTCCAGGAAACTCACTACTGGGTCTGAGCTTACTATGGAATTTCTAATTTTTGTCTAATGTACACATCAGAAACTTCCAATTTCATTAGTCAGAGTGCTGTTCCGGAGGTAGAGGAGTGAAGTTTTTGCAATGTCTTAATGTTTACAGATAGGAGAAAGTTAAATCAATAACTTGACATTCATTTTGAACTTTGTGAGCAAAATCAACTATTTAGTTGAGATGTTTTAACTTGATTAACACGTCCTTTTCTCCATGGTGTCTAGAACAGGCATTTTTCATATATAATGTTATAAAAATTATTCATTAAATGAAACAGATTGGACTCCATATGAATCTATTCATGTATGATTTCCTTTCACATTTTATAACTAAGAAAAATTCTCTTCTATTTTTTTCCTTTGTTGTGTGTGGAGGACTGCTATGGTCTGAATATTTGTGTTCCCCTCCCAATTTACATGTTGGAATCCTAATCCCCTAGGTGATGGTGTTTGGACGTGGAGCCTTTGGGATGTGAAGAGGCCATGAGAGTTCTGCCCTCAGGATTGGGATTAGTGCCCTTGCAAAAGAGGACTCAGGATGAAGGTGCCATATAGGAAACAGAGAGTCTTCTGCACTGGGGCTTTGCTTTTGAATTTCCCAGCCTCCAGGACCATTAGCAATAAATTTATGTTGTTTATAAATTTCCCAGTCTAAAATATTTTGGTACAGCAGTCTAGCAGTCCAAATGGACTTTTAAAATAGAGCTTTAAAGTGCAAAGTGCAAGAAGATTTTCTACCTATGTGGAATAAATCTCTAGTATTTTTCTTATTGGGGCTAGTGTGAGACTATTTTCTTTCCTTCTGGATTTTTCAACAGAAAACAGACGGTGACCTAGTCTGCCTCCAGGCAGAAGAAGCCAGTAGCGACAGCACACCAGAGCAAACCGACTAGAGAGAGGGCCTGAGAGCTCCTGTGCTCTCCAGTGGGCTCCTGGGTCCAGGCACAGCCAGCTCCAGCTCTGTTCCTGCCTACTCCCTAGGCTCCAGTCCACGAGCTGTGGTCAATAATATTAAATGCCACCAAAGTTTAGATGAAGCTGACAGGGGAGAAAAGACAAGAGGATACAGAACAAGCTGACTGTTGTTTTGGAAGATGAGTTCTGAAGCCACAGGAGGCAGTTCCAAAGTGTGCTTCAGTAACACATGCAGATGATTTTGTCATTTTCCTCTGGCTTTGTGTTCTTGGACCCTCCTAGCTATTGTCATATTGTCACAGGTCCTGCCTGTGGTGGTTAATTTTATGTGTCAACATGGCTGGGCCACTGTGCCAAGATACGTAGCCAAACATCGTTCTGGTTGTTTCTGTGAGGGCTTTTTGTGATTATGACTAACATCTAATTTAGTGAACTCTGAGTAAAGCAAATTGTCCTCCACAATGTGGGTGGGCCACATCAACCAGTTGAAGGCCTAAATAGAACAAAGACTGGCTTCCCATGAATAAGAAGAAATTCTACCTTTAGATTGCCTCTGGATTCCATCTGTAATGCTTCTCTGGCCTCTGCTCTCCTGCATCTAATTTTGGCCTCTCCAAGCCCAACATTTAAGTCAATTCCTTAAAAATTTTGTTCTCTCTTTGTACACACACACACACACACACACACACATCTCGTTAGTTCTATTTCTTTGGAGAAACGAATACACAACCCCGTAAAAATTTTCGTATCCAATCAAAGATCACCAGGCACACAGTGCCCCTTAAAACTTGCCTATATTCTTTCTCAGAGACTTGAGTAAATACCTCTTAACTATTTTGTTGGATTTCAGTAAAGCCCATTAAAATTAAGAAGTGATTGGGCTGGGGATGTGGCTCAAGTGGTAGCGTGCTCGCCTGGCATGCGTGCGGCCTGGGTTCAATCCTCAGCACCACATACAAACAAAGATGTTGTGTCCGCCAAAAACTAAGAAATAAACACTAAAAAATTCCCTCTCTCTCTCTCTCCTCTCTCTCTCAAAAAAACAAACAAACAAAAAAACAAATAAATAAAAAAGAAGTGAGATTTGAAAGCTGATCAATCTACTTCGGTTATAACATATAAGAAATATTATTACAGCTTATTCTCAAAGAAATGAACAGCAGCCCTCTTTGCTAAGGTAGTATCTATATTCAAAGATTAAACATGGTCCAGGGGTTCTACTTCCTTATCAGTGGGATATAAGACTAAGATCAATCACACAGCTAAGAGAAGGTGCAAAGGAGACAGCCCCATCAGGCACGGGCGACTTCCAGGGCAGTCGGCAGATTTCTGCCTTTATAATCACATGGTGCAGCCTGTTCAGCCTGGACAGAGCTGTTTCAGAGGGTGGTGAAATCATTATTCACCGATAAAAAGTTAGAATCACAAATCTTTATTTCTTTTATGTTATAGACTGGGCTGTGTTCTCCCAAACTCATATGTGTGATGTGAAGATAGGGCCTGTGGGAAGGTAATAAAGATTAAGTGAGGTCAGAGAGTGCCACAATAATCCAATAGAATTGGTGTCCTCGTAACAAGAGGAAGGGCTCTTGAGTACACAGCAAAAAAAAAAAAAAAAAAGAAAAAAAGTGGTTGATCTCAAGCCAGAAAGAGAACCTTTACCAGGGAATGAATTTTCTAGCACCTTGATCTTGGACTTCCTGTCTCTAGAGCTACAAAATAATAAATTCCTATTGTATAACCCATCCAGTCTGTGGTATTTTTGTTATGGCAGTCCCAGTAGACGAATACATAAAATATGTAACTATACCAAGGTTCAGACATTTGTCTGTCTACTTGTTCACAGTCTGCACCCTTATTAGACATGAGTTGTGGAAACAAGGCCCTGCCTGTCTGTTTTACTGTGAAATATCCAAAGAGCTGTATAAATTGGACACTTAGTGGAGAGTTGTTAATTTCTCTAATTGGTCCTTCCAGTTCCTAACCAAATATGGCCTAACACAGTATCTGCAAAAGCTATACAACCAAGTCTTCTCTTTACACGTTTGATAAACATGTCAGATTATCTCTACTGGGTGATAATTCAAGAATTCTAAAGGACAAGTAAGTATGTGGCTTAGAGTCCTCAAGCCTTCTGCATAAAATATCATCATTGTCTGTGAGGATTCTAGAAAATTCCACACTAATGTCCATAAAAAGCTTATACTGATCAAAAAAATGAGAAAATCAGTTTTCTCTAATTGTAGAAAACAATGGTATTTATGCTACTTGCTATTGGGTTTTTTCAGAACTTCTGTTTTTCTGTGATGAATTTTTGGGTTACACAGCTCTATAGTTAGGCCTTGCAATTCTACTACAAATGACTGACAGTGAATTAGACTGTGTCCTAGACAAATCAGTTAACACTTAAGGACTCCTCTTTACAGCACTTCAACTTGTGATGCCTCAAGTTTTTTTCCATCATTAAATGAGGACCAATGATATGTGAAGAGCAGCATTGTACAGGGATACTTTTCAAAGTTTCAAGAAACATGCCCATTAAGGCCCAGGTAAGAAACCGATACTGAATATAGGGCTATAAACAGTGGGCGAATGATCACTTTATCATGATGAAGTTCTGTCTTTTTAATCTTTATCTTTACTCTTCTGAATCAGAGCATGTCTGATTTGGTGGGAAAAAAACATGATACACAGAAAGGTTTTTAAAGGATCACTCCTCATAATTCAGGGAGAAGGTGGCTTATTGCATTTTTGTTTTTTAAATTCTTCTTTTGGGGCTGGGGATGTGGCTCAAGCGGTAGCGCGCTCGCCTGGCATACGTGCGGCTGGGTTCGATCCTCAGCACCACATACAAACAAAGATGTTGTGTCCGCCGATAACTAAAAAATAAATATTAAAAAAATTCTCTCTATCTCCCTCTCTCATTCTCTCTTTAAAAAAATAAAAACAAAATAAATTCTTCTTTTTGGTTGTAGATGAACACAATACCTTTCTTTTATTTATTTATATGGCGCAAAGGATGGAACTCAGTGCTCCATTCATGTAAGGCAGGCACTCTACCACTGAGCCACAATCCCAGCCCACTGATTGCATTTTTGAATTTTGTTCACTGAGCTAGTACCTGGCACACGGAGCATGGATACCAAGGATGAAAGAGCTGAGTCTAGAGCCAACTGCAATAGAGACAAGTAGCCAGGCTTTGCCTCTTTCTCTCAGATCCTTAGGGGCAAAATGTTTGAGTATCATGTCTAAATAGGGTGTGTATCACTTTCCCATGGCGTCCTTTTCCCTAACATCAAGGTAAACTGCCTCCAAAGAAAAAAAGGTACTTGTGCAACATTAGGACCTTTGAACACGATGTTGTACGTCTAGGGATGGAAGAAAAAGACTGCATGAAATAAGACTACAAAAATTAGTTTAATTTTAGTTTAGCCTATTGTAAGTGTACTTATTCTGGAAAATGCTACAGTTACATAAGGAAAATGTCACCAAAAAAGAGAGCCTTAACCTTTGGGGAATGCTTTTTTAAGGCCATGCCAACCTGTGGACTGTGTCCTCAGCATGCTTGTTGCAGACTAAAAGTTCTTATGTGTATTGAAATTTTTAATGGAATTAATAAAGATGTCTTCTGTGTGTAAGATTACTTTAAAACTATGCAGATATCACTGCTATGGGTTTTCAAAGGGCTGTTTATTTTGTCAGGTACTGGAGATTGAACCAAGGGGTGCTCTACCATATCCCCAATGCTTTTTATTTTAATTTGAAACAGGCTCTTGCTAAGTTGCCCAGGCTAACCTATGGAAGGCCACCATGTCATGTGACCAGCATTTTTCTCTCGTGATTGGTTCGAGGCATTGTCCATCACTTCCAGTGATCTGGCCACTTTCAAGTGGCTGTGACAGTATCCCGGATCTTGAGAATAGTAAAAATGTAACAAATGTGTCTTCATGCATAGGCATGCCTTCCTGCAGCCCCATGGGTCAAGCTACACTCACCCGTTCCTTTGTGATATAACCCCTTTGCCCTGTTTGGGATAGAATGTTCCATGGAAACTCCCTTTGTGTGTACCTTCTCTTGCTCTGCTTGTGGGTGTGGCCTTCCTAGATGTCAGTCAACCTGCTGACAGCAGACATTATAAAGCTAGACTCAGCCCCTTGAAACCTGACCCCTTACCTCATTTGAATGGCTTCTCCTCAATAAAAGGGGTCAGCCCGTGCTTGCGCACTCTCTCTCTCTCTCTTTCTGTGGACCCTTAAGGTCAGAGGAGACATCACAGCACCCTCAAAGAAAAAGATATCTCTGTCTCTTGTGTGGTTATTTTGTGCAGCCCAGTTCCCCTGGAATGACCTTGAGTGTTTTAGTCGCAAAGAATGCGACACTAACCTAGAACTTGTGATCCTCCTGCCTCAGCTTCTGGAGTAGCTAGGTTTACAGGCATGTTGTACTGTGCCCAGCTTCAAAGGGCTATTTAAAATGTCACTGAGTTCCAGATAGTTTTCCCCTTAGGCTTTCTCTCAGAACAAACACTGAAGCACTACTCTTAACTTATGGTTGTGTCACACAATGTGGATGCTAAAAAAAATCGTCCTTACACTTTTTTTCTAATTAGATATATTTTAGAGTCTCCCTTTCCTTAAACTTTTATCTACAAATGCCCTCACTATTTTCCCTTTTTCTCAGATAACCTCCAACTTCCTTTCCTAATCCTTTAGCAAGAGTGGAGGGGTCTGCAGTTTCCCTGACCCCTCCTGTCCGAGCCAGTCAGCACTGCTCTTCTACCTCAGGACACTGGGTGGACCATTTCCTAAGGAGAGAGGGATGGACTACCAGGAGGAGCAGGAAAGGTTCTGTGAAAGGGACAAAGGTGTTCTGTGGTCCCCAGGTACGAACAGTATAACTCATCAATCAATAGCTGCACAACAAACATTTTACCTTTCTTGTTTTGTGTGGGTTTCTCATTCTGGATGACTTCTTAATGTCCACTTCAGTAGTATTTACACATCCAGGCTGGAAATGGAAAAACAGAGAAACAAAGGAATCTTTGGGTGTGAATCTCTGGCTAGTACCTTCATTAGTGACTCGCTCTCCAGAACCTGAGCAAATGCCATAATGACCCCAGTCACCAGCAGCACTTCCTAGAAGGCCACAGCCTTTTCCATCAGCAGTGGACAGTAATGAAATACATAACACCTTTATATTTCTCTGATACCTTTCTCAATTCCTAGAGAAACCAGAAAATGTACTTAGGTTTTGCATGTAAAGTCGTTTACTGATATATTATAGCTGCTCTGTCTGTACAGACAGAGCAAGAGTATCCAGAGAGGAATGGGGTAATAACCCCTAATGATATATATCTACACACAAATTCCTGCAGAAACAGGCTTTCTTTATTGACTATAATACTACTTCTATTTATTTATTTGTTTGTTTATTGGTACTGAAGATTGAATGCAAAGGTGTTGTTACCACTGAGCCACATACCCAGCACTTTCTTAAAGGTTTTTTTTTTTTTTTTTTGAGACAATGTCTTGCTAAGTTACGTAGGGTCTCCCTAAATTGCTGAGGCTGGCCTTGAAATTGCAATCCTCCTGCTTCAGCCTCCCAAATTGGTGGAATTACAGGCGTGTGCCACCACACCTGTCAGAAAACGACACCACTACTTTTAGATAGCTGTTTGTTTTTCCTACGTTGGGAAACTAAAATTGTATTTAGTTGAGGAAGCACAAATCCCACGGTGTATTTTTTTTTTTTAAATGTATAACACAGAGTTTATAGCTAAAAAGAGGAAGATAAAGAAAGAAACTGGTAGTCAACTATGCTTCTTCTTTCCCAGGGAGGGGAATCCCTTTAAACAGGAGGGCTGCCTGCTGCTGGCTTTCTGATAGCCTGGGGAGTGTTATTTTGCTAGAATTGCTGGTGGGTCACACAGAAACAATTAGCTGTGAGCCCCCTTTGTACTTGAAGGAAGAGAGGAAAGGTAGGAGGGAAGGAGAGTGGGAGAGAGGGAGTGAGAGGGGGAAGGAAGGAGGAAGAGGAGAAGGAGAAAAGGGAAAGACAGACTATGAATGGGAAATATACCTCAAACTTTCCCCCCAAAACAATCTGGAAGCAGTAGGCAAAGGCTGAGGAATATGAATCAGAGAAGAAGGAGACTCAGAAACACATGGTATTGAGAGCTAGGAAGGACTTCAACCTTTAGAAGTAATTAGAAATGGATGATTTGCATGGATTGTGTTTCCATGCTTTCCGATTTTTGGCACAGGATTTAGGGATCTCTGGTATTAGTGAAAAAAATCAAGTTGTACATCTCCTCTCAACTATTTCTTCTCACAGGTTGCAAGAAAATTAAAAGCATGAGATGTTTGTGAAAATGAGTAGAAAGTGTTTTGTGGAGCTGGAATAGAGTTGGGGGGGAGGGCAAAGGGGCAGTGCTGGTATGATTAGAAGAATGAGCTGCTTTGTAGGATGAACACATGGAACATTTTCCTAAAAGAACTTTCTCCTTAAAGCATAGGCATCCTAAGAGAACTTCACCATTTTTTTTTTGTACCAGGGATTGAACCCGGGAACACTTCAACACTGAGCCACATCCCTAGCCCTTTTTATTTTTTATTTAGAGACACAATCTTGTTAAATTGCTTAGGACCTCACTAAATTGATGAAGTTGACATTGAATTTGTGGTCTTCTTGCCTCAGCCTCCTGAGTCACTTGGATTACAGGCATGCACCTCCATACTTGACAAAACACTTCTTAAATTATTTTCCACAAAGGTTACATGTAAACTATGGACACACACACACACACACACACACACACTATAGTATGAGTGTTAAATAAACTACAAGTTTGGTTTGCATATTTAATTAGGAATAAAAATAGCTGTTAAGCTTGGTGATCAGCTTGTTAGTATAAAGGCAGAGCACCAAGCTGGGAAGGGGCACTGACTTACTAAGTGGTAGTGAGCAATTCACTTCCAGCATCAAGCTGATCAGTACCTGATATTCTCAACCTTTCTGTGTCCTATCTAGGCATTAGTTTTATTTTTAAAGGACCCCAGTGATTTTAATATGCAGTCAGAGTTCACAACCACTGATCCAGAGGTAACAAAGATAATGTTTTAAAAATATTAAAGCATTCTGTTTTCATTTCCCTGTTCAATTTCTATTTTATTGCAGTCTTCCTTCCCTAACCTGACCCATTAGGGAAGTGAAGACACTGGAATGCTTCATTCTCCTATTGATATGTCAATACCAATGTATCAAGAGCCAAGCTTGACAAGATAGGTCATACAGATCTTCCTCTTTGTGTTGAAGGGTGGGAATGACTAGTATGTGATATTTAAGAAAAGGAAGACATGTCCCTTTGTAAGGTGGAAGGAAAGAAACAATGTTTCTTTTTTTTTTTAAGTTTGCTGAGAGTTTTATTATGAACCTACTCAAAATTTATCACATGCATCTTTTTGGCATCTCTTGAAAGAATCATTTATTTTTTCCCCTTTATTCCCTTAACGTGGTGAATTGCATCAGTTCATTTTTTATTATTAGTTGTTCGAAACATTACAAAGTTCTTGACATATCATATTTCATACATTTGATTCAAGTGGATTATGAACTCCCATTTTTACCCCGTATACAGATTGCAGAATCACATGGGTTACACATCCACGTTTTTACATACTGCCATACTAGTGTATGTTGTATTCTGCTGCCTTCCTATCCCCTTCCTATCTCCCCTCCCTTCCCCTCCCCTCTCTTGTTTCTTGTATGTAGATTTGCTGCAAGTATCCGTAGCTAAGATCACATAAGTTCTGAGAAGACTAGTAGGTGATTGGAAGCCTGAGGTTAAAACAAAGACTGCAGATGTGCAGGGATTTCAGGCTGAGAGAAAATGTCTGAAGACAAACCCCAATAGTGAAGGCCAGGGAATGGTACTGTATAGCAGTCCTGGGGGCAGACCACCATTCCAACCTGTCTAAAGCAGAAATAACTAGGATCAAGAAAATGTTCTGTGGATATCTGGCTCTCATTCCCCACTGCACAGATCATATAAACAAAACCTCAATACCTGAAGCTCCACTCCCAAACCACTCTTAGCTGCCAAGAAAGTCTGAGGAAGACAGTAAATGTGATCATCCAAAAGTGACTGAGTTATCTAAACTGATGATATAAATTATGGCAGCACATAGAGAATGCTCATTGAAACTTATCCTTCAAACAGGTTTCTGAGAAGGAAAATAGATCAATTATAGACAGCATAAGATTGTGTGTGTGTGTGTGTGTGTATGTTATATTTTTACTTATTTGAGGACTCTGAATTAATTGAATTTTAAAATTCTTCCCATAAAAAGCTAGGATTCTAAACCAATTTGACTTCAAATTAAATGGGATAGTTAACAAATGGCATAATAAATTTCACCAACTACTGAAGGCATAAAGTAGAATTTTCCTTCAATATCTGACTTGCAGCCCAAAAGAGAATTAACATTTTTATCTCTAAACTTCAAAAACTATGGCTTTTTAAATTTGATTAATAAATCATTAACAGCTATCTAAAATTCCTACTTGTGTCAATTATTAACAATAGTCATAAGCTAATTGACTGTAAGAGCAAACATCACAGACTGAACCATTAGATTTGTCTTATAACCCAGCTTCCATCCCTGAAAAATCACATTTGCCAGTTCAAAATTGATCATTAATATCTAAATGGTTAAAATAATATAACTGATAAGCTGGACCTGAGGTGCCAGTCTCAGTGTCCTCAAGTTTTCTGTCATTTCTAAAGAGCCTCTTGAGACAGCAAATGGTTTAGCAGATCTATGGTATCTAATTTATCTAGGGGATTCTTAAAAATTAAAAAAAAAAAAAAACGTAGATGGCTGGATGTAGTGGTCCCCTGTAATCCCTGCATTTTGGGAAGCTGAAGCAGGAGGATCACAAATTTGAAAGGGCTGAGGTTGAAACCAAGTGGTAAAGCTCTTTCCAAGCCATATTCGAGGCCCTGATTCAATCCCCAGCATCGCAAACAAATAAACAGAAAAAAAAAAAAACAACAATAACAACAAAAACGTAGATGTCCAAGTTTGTCTAATATTTTTCTGAATAATTAAGACTTAGCACTGATAACTTCTGAATAACTTCTTTCGAAAGTCAGGCACTGAGCCAGGTGCTGTGGTGCATGCCTATAATCCCAGCAGCTCAGGAGGCTGAGGCAGGAGGATCACAAATTCAAAGCCAGCCTCAGCAAAAGCAAGGCCCTAAGCAACTCACTGAGACTCTGTCTCTAAATAAAATACAAAATAAGGCTAGGGATGTGGCTCAGTATTAGAGTACACCTGAGTTCAATCCCTGGTACCCCCTCCCATCCCCGAAAAAAGTGTCAGGCACTATGGTGAATGAAATATTGGCAATGATTATTTTTTGGCATTCTTTTATTATTCAAGGAATATTTCTTTATGCTTTAATTAATTAATTGTCAGATCTTATGATGCATGATGATATACAGAAATGAAGGCATGATTCATATTTCAATAATCTCCTAATACAACAAGACCAACAGACACAAAATGGGAACAGAGCAACTAGGTAGAAGTTGACACAGGACATTATATGATAGAAAGTTTCAGACATCCATTCTCACTGTAGGTTCTTCCCAATAGAGAAGATAAATACGTTTCAAAATTTTATCTTAAGCAATTATTCTTTATCCCAACAAGACCATTCTGTTATTTGTTATTGAAAAAAAAAAAGCAGTTATCTTTTTAAAGCATATATAATAGGTGCCACTAGCTGGCACCAGATTCACATAAAATGTTATGCATAAATTGGTTTTCTACAGAACTAGATATATCTTCTCAATAAGATATAAATAACGTTGCCATTATTAAGTAAGCGCTCCATAAAATTGTTCAAAAATGTACTATTTTCTGGAAACAGTATTAAGTACATAATATTGCTGGACTTAAGGAATAATAAAATGTTATTTACATTGGCCCAGAATAGAATCATAAGTCATTTCCAGTGATTCAACAGTGAATTTATTTTCAACACAACTAAGCTGCATTGTAACATTATTGTAATATTATTTATTAGAAAGTAGCATTTAATACTATGGAACCCATTCCTGAAGGAGTAATGAGGACATCATTGATAAATATTACTGCAACAGTGTGTGTCTTCATAAGGTGCAAAACAGAAGCTGGAACTCTTGGTTCCATTATTGATATCTGTAAGAGAAACTAAATACCATTTAGTTCCTTTCATGGCATTATACTTTTCTTTCTTTTTGGCTCTGGGGCTGGAGCCCAGGTATTTACTCATGCTAAACACATACTCTTCCACTGAGCAACACCCCCAGCCCACGTAGTAAAATTTTGTAAGTTGTGCCAGAGACAGACTTATAGAAGAACAATCAAGAGAACTCCTGGTGAGGAGCATCATTGAGAGATAGGAATGGAAACCAGCTCTCTTTATGTTCTTAAGCAGCTACCAATTAATTCAGTTTCTGACCCTGTTAGCTCCCTATTTCCCACTCACAAACTCAAAGATGTCTTTTGAGGCAGTTACCCTGGAATTTCCTTCATTTACCTTCCAGAGTTATTCGATCATTTGATTCATGCTCAGGCTCATTTGCTGACTACAGATTCTTGGCTCTGTAATCCCATTTCAACATACGCTATGAATGAGCTGTGCATGTCCAAGAGGCAGAAGGAAAGCTAATGTAGCAGAGGGAAGGAATCATACCACATCAGTTTGGAGCTGTGCAAAATAGTTAGGTGAGGTAGGAATCATGGGTTATGGTAAGGAGGTTTCATTCCAAACATAAAATGACCAGCAGAGGTGTTTTGTTGTAGAGGTGTTTCTGTGTTTTTTGTTTGCTTCTTTTTGGTAGTGCTAGGGATTGAATCCAGGGATTCATGGATACTCGACAAACAATTTACCACTGAGCCATATCCCCAGACAAACCAGTGGAGGGTTTTAAACAAGGGAGTAACTCCATATGTTATGGTTTAGATATGAGGCGTCCTCCAAAAGCTCCCTGTGTGAGACAATGCAAGAACATTCAGAGGTGAAGATTAGATTATGAGAGTTAGAATTTAATCAGCAGATTAATCCATAGGGTTTACTCAGTGGTAACTGTAGGCAGTAACTGTTGGAGGAGATAGGTCACTGGGGGCGTGCCTTTGGGGTTTACATTTTGTCCCTGGTGAGAGGAGCTCGCTCTCTCTGTTTCCTGATTGCCATGTCCTGAGTTGCTTTCCTCATCTGTGCAATTCCACCATGATGTTCTGCCTCACCTCAGGCCCAGAGCTATGGATTGAAACCTCTGAAAGCATGACCTAAAATGAACTTTTCCTCTCTGATTGTTCTTGCCAGGTCGTTTGGTCACAGTGACCAAAAAGCTGACTTAAATAACAAATGATTTATGTTTTTAAAAACAGATGTTACATCCTTCACAAAAATTAACTCAAAATGGGCCACAGATCTAAATGTAAAATGATAAAACTATAAAACTCCTAGAAGATAATAAAGGAGAAAATCTAGGTGACCTTGGGTTTGGTGATGACATTTTAGATATGACACAAAAGGCACGATCCATGAAAGAAATAATTGATAAGCTAAACTTCATTCAGATTAAAATATTCTATTCTGAGCAAGACACTACCAAATGATAAGAGAAGCCACAGACTAGAAAAAAAATTTGCAAAAAGCATGTCTGAGAAAGGATTGTTATCTGAAAGATGGAAAGAATTCTTACAGCTCGATAAGAAAATGAAAGATCGAAATTGAAACTGGACAAAAGATCTGAGAAGGTAGCTCACTTAAGAACATATAAAGATTGCAAATAAGATGTTCTGCATATATGTCATCAGAGAAATGCAAATTAAAACTGTAATGAGATACCACTATACCCATATCAGAATGGCCCAAATCCAGAACACCAAAAGTTGGCAGAAATGAAGAACAAAAGGAACTCTCATTCACTGCTGCTACAGCAATTTGGGGAGACAGTTTGGCTGTCTAAAAAACTAAACACACTCTTACCATATGATCCAGCAATCACACTACTTGGTATTTATGCAAATGAGTTGAAAATTTGCTTGCACACAAAAAACCTGTACATAGATGTTTACAGCAGCTTTATTCATAATTGCCAAAACTTTAAAGCAACCAAGATTTCCTTCATTAGATGAATGGGTAAATAAATTAGTGATCCAGACAATGAAATATTATTCAGCATTAAAAAGAAATAAGTTATCAAGCCCCAAAGACATGCAAGCCCTTTAAATGCATGCAGTCAAGTGAAAGAAGTCAATCAGAAAAAGCTACCTACTGTATGATTCCAACCATAGAGCTTTCTGGAAAAGGCAAAACTATAGAGACAGTAAAAAGACCATGTTGTCAAGAGTTGGTAGGAGGAATGGATGAATAGGCAGTGCACAGAGGATTTTCAGGACAGTGAAACTACTCTGTATGATACTTTAATAGCACATACACATCATTATACATTTGTTCAAACCCATAGAATGCACGGCATTAATAGTGAGCCCTAATGTAAGCTATGAACTTTGGGTGATAATAATGCATCGTTGTAGTTCATTGTCTGAAACAAATATGCTACTCTGAAGGGGAGGGATGTGGAAATGTGGGATGCCATATATGTGTGGGGAGGGAATAAGGAAGAGCTCTGTAATTCCCGTGCAATTTTGCTGTGAACAAAAACTAAATAAAGTCGACATTTGCCAGTAAATGGATGAATCTGGAGACTATTATGCTAAGGAAAATAAGCCAATTCCCCCAAAACAAAGGTTTTGATATGTGAATGCTAACACACAACAAGCAAGGGGGGAGGGGAAGAAGTGAAGTTCACTAGATTAGACAAATGGGAATGAAGGGAAAAGAGGAAGAGGAAAGGGGTCAGGAATAGGAAAGAAGGGGAATGAATCTGACTAAGCTTTCCTGTGTACATTTATAAATACACCACAGTAAATCTCCACAGCATGTATAACCACAAGACTGGGATCCTAATTAGAATAAGATGTACTCCATGGTTGTATAAATATGTCAAAATATACTGTCACGTATAACTAAAAAGAAGAAATAAAATATCAAGAGCAGTGAGTACTTTAGAAATGGATTATCAGGGTAGGATCAGGGCAAACATAGAAGCACCACATTATGGTGATGTGGATTTGCACATTAGCATTAAAGATGATGTGAAGGGGTTGCAATTGGAATATGTTGTGAAGCTGTAATAGACACAGTTTGCCGAGCATGCTGAAGGAAGGATATGTGAAGGGAGACTCCTGTTTATTCCCAATTGGGTGAAGTGATGCCATCAACTGAGATGGGAAACCTGTGAGAAAAACAAATGTGAAAGCAAAGAGGAATCAAGAATGATTCCTGGATTGTAAGTATCTACTGAATTCTCTAAATGGAATGTAGCTCTTTCTGTAGTTGCTCTTAGGATTCACGACTTACAACATTTGCAAAACAAGAAGAGAGTATAATAATCTGTTTCTGGCTCAACCTCTTGTGCCATTGCCCCTTTGCGTCAGGATTGGTGACATGAACTTATCACTGAACAGGTAACTAACATTAGATGTCAATCACTGAGAGCCTGGAAGATATGTGCCCCCAGCAAAGACTCTGCTCTACTTCACTAAATTCTCTACAGTCATCCTACCACATTCTTTTACTCTACTCTGAAATCAGACCACTGCAGCCTAACAATGTAGAAGCTCTCTGTGAATCCTTCAATGATACTCCTTATTAGAGACTAGGAATCGTTTTTCGGTTACAACTTTAAACTATCACAGTTCTCAAGGAGATACCAAAAGGAGCCTAATGAGTAAGTTTGCCTATAGACCCTTTGAAATCACTGGGATTCCCCATGGTTAGTGTTCAGCTTTAAAATGTTTACAATTGTTTCAGCCAGAGTTACTTTGAAATAAAAAAGTCACCTGGTAGCAGCTAACTTGCCATAATTAGCCTTAAAATAGGGGTTCTTCAAGAAAAAAGCAAAAAGTCTCCAGCAAGCAAACATGAATATCCTTCTTTTCCATTACACCTGGCCTGCTGTGCATGTGAGTGATTGATCTTCCATTTCTGTGACTTTTTTGTTCTACATGAAGCAGACTACAATGTGCAAAGATTTTCAATAGGGAGAGGAAAAAAAAGGTCCCGCTTAGACCTGAGAATTAAGGTGTGTGCTCTGCTTGGTTCTAGATCCTGGACTGGCTGTCTCTTCATAACTATCACTGAAGCTGCATTTTGGTTCATATTATGTTGTTCATTTGGCGTATCAGTCACAGAATGATCAGTAGCTACACAAAACTTTGGGATTCCTGGTCCAATGACTTACTGCCATCAAACAGCTTAAACATTTTACTTTAATTGTTAACATGTTTATTGACAGTAGGAACTGAAGAACAAAACCTAGACTATCACTCTGATGAAAATTTTCTTTTTGAGAAGTGCAAAAGTAAACAGGCAAAGAGTAGGAAAATGGACCAGTTACTAACTAGTAAAAACAATGATTAATCTTGTAAGATACTGCTGTTAGTACTGGTGATTGGTGTGCAATAAGGGCTAAATAGCCAAACAAAATTCCTTATTCTATAAATAGCTCACGGTAAATTCAGAAGGCTCACAAGCATTGTTAAAGTGGATAACCATGGGAAAATTAGAAAATGAGAAGTTTGAAAATCATCATATATTTGAATTAACCTTGATTACAATAGCAGCTTTGAAATCAATCAACTTGAATTACAAAGGATATGGGAGGTTCACAAATCATATGCTCTCAAATAGAAAAGAGGTGTACCTGTTTTATTCTGTCAAAAAAACTCCATAAATTGGGTAGCATATAAACAACAGAAATTTATTTCTCACAGTTTTAAAAAGTTCCGGAAAGTCTAAAATTAATCTGTCAGCACAAGGCCTGGTGAGGACTCACTTTTTGGTTCACAGAGGATGACTTTTTGCTGTATCCACACATAATGGAAGGTACCTCTTTTGGGTTTCTTTTTATAGGAGTACCAATCCAATAAATAAAGGAAGAAAGCACCATGATCTATCACTTCTCAAAGGCGCTGCCTCCTAGTAGAATTTTAACATATGGATTTTGTGGGGGTGCCCTGACATTTAGGCATTAACACTATACATCAGACACATAGACAAAGGCTGAGTGTAACACAAACCTCCATTTAGCAAGACTCCTATAGAGAAGATTAATTTCAAAGACACATTCTGTGGCACTAAACCTGATTTCCAAAAGGAGAAAAAGGGAAGTACTTTATCTATTAGTGGTGTTTCACAAGAGGATTCCACATATTTATTGTGAAACTATTCACAATATCCAAGATATGTAATCAGCCTAGGTGCCTGTCAACAGATGAAGGGATAAAGAAAATGTGGTGTACATATGTACCATGGAATATTATTTAGCCATAAAGAAGGAAATTAGGTCACTTATAGGAAAACAAATGGAACCAGAGATTGTCACGTTAAGGGAAATAATAAACCAATAAATATCATGTTTTCTGTTATGTGGAAAGTGAAAGGTTGAAAGAAAGAAGACCAGGAAGTAGAAGAGGGACTAATCAGAAAGGGGAAGGGAACCAGATGCTGGGAGAGGAAGAAGGGAGGGCAAGCCAGGGCAGAGGGAGGGTGAACAGGATCAAAGCATTATATGTGCATGTCACAGAAGGACCCATTAATCTGTACACTCAATATGCATTAATAATTGTAAAAATAAAAAAGAAACAGAATTTTATATTAACTTCTTTCTTAGATTATACATTTATTGCTAAAAGCTAAAACTGTATTTCATTTTCACCATTAGGGTGAAAAACCTAAAATAATCCCCACTTAATCTCTGCAATTCTTACAAAATCACATACAAAACAATGCAACTTCTTCCTCATAATTCAAGGTCATTATTGGAAACAACACTATTTTGCTTAGACAGCAATGCCTATGAGGCTTGATGGTCCTAATTTCTAATGTTTTCTGAGCTTTTGTGTCATTTTATGCCATTTTTAGTGCCTCTGCCTTCTCCCAGTCAGCTGTCACTTTTGCTGCTCTCAGTGTCCTTGCCTCCAGCGACATCCATCATCCTCGGATTTGCTATTTGGGTTCTGAGGCGGGTCAAGAAGCCAGACCTGGACTTTTAACACAGGGTCTCACAGTTAAGCAAATGAATCAATCAAAGCACACAAGTTAGAGTATGGGAATTTTAACACCTACTTTAGTTAAGACTTTTCAAGTTTATTTCTTGGCTGAGTTTTGGATAAAATTAGATTTAGGAATATATGAGGTAAGAAATATAAAAACCGTAATGAGGAAAATGTGTTTTCACAATATCATTTAGAAAACTTAACAGAACATAAACATGATACAAGCTAATTAAGGGGTTTAGAGTTAAATGATATTAAATACTTGTCTGGAATTCTAAGATAGAGGTTGGCATAACATTGGGGGCTAGGAGTGTTTTCTGTTCTTGGAGGACTAGGAAGATTCCTAGAGTAGTCTTTGAAAATGACAGCCACATGATGCCACCTTTCTCTTCCTACCTCCATCCACTTACCACACTTAGGATCAAAGGCCGCGTTGCACAAGGTGTCATGTAAAAGGGCTCTGTCTACCTTTCCAACCCCATTTGGTGCCTCTTTTCTCTTGCTCACTTTGCTCCAATGCCACTACTGTTCTTTCTGCTCTTCATCTGTACCAGGTTCTTCCTTTGCACTAGCTGTTACCTCTTTTCCTACATAGAGCATAGCTGGTTCCTTATCCCTCCTTCCCCTCTCCAGCCTTACTCACCTGCAGTACCACAGTACTCCACTAGGCTGTCTATGAAACTGAAGATTAAAATCCCTTATGGGAAAAAATCTGATTATAGATGTAAAATTTAAAAAAAAATGACAATAATACTAGATGTCATATTGTGGAGTACTTTGATACTTTCCAACATTAGTCATTTTAATCTGATTTTCATGAGCATTCAATAAACTACATAGGTTAGCCACTACAAATCTAATTTTCACGGAAGCATAATATCAAAGGGAAAAGAGTAGTAAAATACTAGCTGGTCAGGTCTAAAATCCAATTCATGATTCCTTTTGACAAATTATATTAAAAGAGTCACTTGACCTTGACTTTAAAGCTTGCTGTGTAACTTTCCCCTAAAATTGCCCACCTATAGCATACTTAAGAATGCTGAAAGTTTTTTAATAAGTCACTTATTGAAAAAGCTATATTACTTTTTAAAAATGTTAATAATCTTACATAAAAAGCACAAAACAACAGGACCACAATGTACTTAAGATCCTATTTACACTTTGAAACCTCTTCCTATATACTGAGAGTAATAACAGTGTTGACCTTATTGCTGTATCAAATAATGTGTGAACAAGGGTTAGCACAGTTCTCGATGCACACAATATGCTGAGCACATGTTAACTTGTATTACCATCATCATTATCATCATTAGGAGTATAATGACATAAAGAAAATAATAACATAGAAGCAAGGGAGTAGTCTTACATGCTTTCAGATAATATTTGTAAGGATTTGAGGAAGTTGCTAATTAAAAATGAACAAATTAAACTATACTGAATGGAGAAAGATAAAAAACCAAATCTTAGCAACTTTAGTCTAAATATACAATTTATTTAGTTATATTTTAAAATTTGAATTAAATTTATTTTAAATAAATATACAAAAACATAAAATTTGGATATACTTATTGAGTACCATGTGATATTTCAGTAATGTTTAATGGTTAGTGTTTAAATCAAGTTTAGACATATCTGTCTCCTCAAACATTTATCATTTCCTTATAGTACAAACTCTTAAAATCCTTTCTTCTAGCTTTTTGAAATTTACAGTACATTATTGTTTTCTGTAGTCATCCTACAGTGCAAAAGCACACCAGAACTTCCTACTCCTCTACCTGTAATTTTGTACCTATGATCTGCCTCTCCCCTTCCCTTTCTCCAATATGCTCTCTCCCGGCTCTGATCCCCACCATTTTATTTTCAACTTCTATGAGATTAAACAAGTCAGCACCTTTGGGAATTATATCTCTGCTGGGAGTGGAGCAAGAGCGCAAGACTGAGTTCACTTCAAAGCTATTCAAACATATTAAGTCAGATATATCATCAGACTAATGATATTTGAGTTTCTTTCTCTTAAAGTCAGTTTCCTTTTTTCATTTCTCAAAGCACTAACTGCTAACACTTGAAAATATGTAATGACGAACATCTTTATGTTGGAGTTTCTGAAAATGAAGTACAATTTGACTTGAAAAATCCAGTTTCTGATTGTGAGGACATATGTGAAAATGTCCTCATTTCAGCTGAGCTGAGGAGAAATCTTCCATTGGGAGAGGATTTTTTTTTCACATTAATTTAAGCTGTTTTAAAATTTAATTTAATTGTTTTTCTTATGAAAGAGAATATTTATTTGGCCTAGCATGATGGCACATACCTATAATCCCAGCAACTCCTGATGGCACATACCTATAATCCTAGCAACTCCAGAGACTGAGGCAGGAAGATCAGAAATTTGAGGCCAGCCTCATCGACATAGTGAGGCCCTAACCAACTTAAAAAGACCATGTCTCAAAAAAAAAAAAAATTCTAGGGATGTGGCTCAGCAGTAAAGTACCTCTGGATTAAATTGCCAGTGCTAAATATATATATATATAGATATAGATATATATTTAAAACAAAAAGAATAAAATAAAAATAAAAAGAGAAAGTTTATTTGAAGAAGATACCTGGTGTCAGTTTAAGAGAACAAAGCTTGTCCTTTTCTTTCAAAAATATAATCTGGTGCATTTTGGGAAAACAAATGAACAGGAAAGAACTGAGCCCAAATAATAACTGCTCCCTGTGAAATCAGAGTTCATGCTGGCTCTGTTAGGGTATTGATAAATTGAGCCCACAATTTTTTGTCCTGCCATCCCTTTAGAGACATGTGCACTTGCTGTGTGTGTGTGTGTGCGTACATTTTTCACTTTTAACTTTGATATGATTTCAGACCAACCGAAAGAACTGCAAAGTGGTTCAAAGAAAATCCCACCAGCCTCTTTCCCAATTCTCTAATTGTTAAAATGTTGCACCATTTACTCTCTCTGTTTATTTTTAAAAGATTATCTGTTGACTCTTCCAACTGACAAACACAACTTTACTTTAGCTATATACAGTAGGAATGTTCCACTGGCTTCTCCATAACACACTGAAGCGAGAGGCTGCACTTTCCAGTCCTTTCTCATACCCCCTGACTATGCAGGTGGTAACCAATACTTGAGATCATTGCTCTCCTCTACCTGTCTCCCTGGGAAGTAGCCATTAACCTTCAGAATCTTCCTCAAAGCAAAGCCCCAACCACTATTGGCATGCTCACAATTTCAGAAGAAACAGGCCAGAAATCTGGTGCATAATTTTTGAAAAGTTGCCAGTGCATAGGCTATAGAAGCACTAACTTAATAATAGGGAAAGCAGTTTTTATTCTCACTCTAGCCATGGCTTACATAAATAGCATTGAATATTACATAATAATAGGACACTATATCTACAAATCTATTCTTGGATAGAAAGAGCAGACAGAAGATAAAAGATGTAGCCAGGGAGCAAAAAAGACAGTTTCACTCATTGAGGCTCATGATAGCCACATTGTCAAAATATTTTTCAATTCAAAGGAACAGATGGGAATAATAGAAATGATGTTCTTTTTTCATGACACAAAAGAAAGATTTAAATTTGGATTAACACATTTTTTTTTGGATTTTCTAAAACAGTTAAAGGCATTAGCCCATGAGATCATGGACTATTGATAGAGAAGCATCAGGGTTTGATTTGACTATTAAGGACAGGAAAGGGCATTATTCCTCTTGCATTAACCTGATTTGTTTCTCCTGAACATCAGTAAACAATGCTTACAATATCACTAACAACTTTAAAGGGAAATGTTATGAAAAAATGTTAAAATTTTGCTACAGTTTAAGTTTTGAATGAGCACTTAAAATTAAAAATGTAAATTACACATTAGGTACAAAATTAAAAGGCAACCTCCCCACAATCTATAGGATATTTTATCTGCTGGTTCAAGCAGAGAAGCAGGAATGGAAGTTTCTAGGAAATATTAATTTCTGTCACATTTATATGTCATACCCATGCTGTGACTCTTTCTGCAGTCTAGCAGAGCTGAAAATGCTAACCCACCTCTCTGAGATGTTGTGACAATGTGGACTTGTCACATTGTAGGTAGGAGTTCAGGGACACCAAGGTGGCAAAGACAGGGTATAAGAAAGATGCCACTGAAGGACAAGACAGGGAGACAAGTCATGTCCCTATTTATGATAAGTTCCATTACCATGGCAACTCCCACCACAGGCTTGATAGCTTAAAATGACTAATGGGGGTAAAATGGATGGTATTCTAAAGTCACCAGTGGTCTTCAATCCAGTCCATATAGGACAGAGAACACCTCACAGATTAGCACACATCACGTTAATTTCCAGACCTCAGGGCTCAAGACTTTCTCTCGATGGGCACACTCCAATCTTCCTTAGGGAGTGCTAGCTTCACCTTCAAAAAATCTTTGCCTGTTACTTGTGTGTGTCTTGCTCAATTCTTTGTTTGGGACACCAAGGACCTAGTTCCTAACAGGACACCCAATAATACAAATGGACATGTGCATTCCTCCTGCCTCAGAAATCAAGTACACATGTAAAGAACAGTAGACCATCTAAAAAACTAAGGTCAAACAATCTCTTTACTACATTTTACTACTCTAAAATAAAAACTTAGTTGATGTGTCCAAAGCCAGATCTGATAGGAGATAATATCCTGATGAGTATTACCAACTGACAAAAAATCTCACAGTGGAGATTGCAGGCGTTTTTGAAGCAATTGTCAGGCATTTAGTCATTATTAAGGATTTGAGTGTTAGTGCTTCAAAACTCAGTTCCTCAGAGTCCTGCTTCTTCCATTTGGAAATAAAGGACAATCACTACCTAGCCTACAAGGTCTTTCTGTAAAGAATAAGTAACATATGAATATAAAAGGCTTTTGTCACCACATATTGCTAGATAGGTTCTAATCAATATTATTATTAGATGAAAATCTACATGTAGTGTTATTCTTATGTTTTGTAGAGATAAAAGTTCAAGTGGCATATATTTTCCATGTGTTTCTGTTAAGTAATGTCATGTGAACAGAGGAATAACTTGATCCGTGAAGTGTATATGCCAGAAATAAACCAGCTTCAGGACAGCTTAAAAACATTCTGTTAACTCAAATCTGGTCACTGATGGTTGGTACAGACATCACAGCCTTTAGGCAGAAAATCCTCCGTGCTTTTAAAACTAAACCATGTTTAGTGTCATCCAAATGGATGTATGCAGGGATGAAGGAGAGTATCAAAATATGTGCATTTGGTGTCTGGGTGTTTGCCATATGCCTGGCCCTGGACTGAGGACTGAATACAGAGTCAGGAACAAGTGAGGCACAGTCAGTCTCAGTCTCTCTCTCTCCCTTTCCCTCTTGGTACCCCCCCCCCCCCGCCCCCGCAACCTATTGCCAAGGTAACTTGTCCCAGGAATTGCCCCTCCCTACAGGGAGCTATAAAGTTTTTAATTAATGTGTCCTGGGCTGCACCATCCTGCCCTTCCCCCTTCAGCCCACCTGTTTCCCACCTTTTGGCCATCCCAGGGAACATTCTTAGGCCTAGTCATGTCCGCAAGAAGGAGAAAGATAAGGTGAAGTGGGCAGGAGAACAAAGGAAGCCTGGGACATCTAAAAAGGGCAGAACACCTGGCTTCTTGGGATACCAGCCATGGTCCCCTTCTCCCTCCCAGGAGAAGTCTATGTTACCCCTTTTTAAATAAACCCTGCTTTATATGTTTGCCTCAATGTGCTTCTTTAATATTCAAACTTCAATATTTGAGGGAACAGAACTTATCACCAGAATCCAGCAATATCAAACTTTCACATTCATCTTGAAAGTTTTGTCTTTCTGAATACTTGAGAGAAATTATTTTGCTTTGTTTAAAAGCTGTGGAAGTTATAGTTGAGAAAATTTAATGACTCTTCTAAAAGATGTATTTTTTGTTTGTTTGTTTTAGAAATTATACTTCCATGTTCTTCCTCGAGGAATCTGGCAGGAAAAACAAATCACCTGGCACAGCTGTAAGAACTGTGTAAGGTCACCTCTTCCCACTGACCTTCTCTATTCCCTACTTGAGTCAGGGCATTCCATCAGCATTTGTCTGGGTTGCCTATTATAATGGCAAAGAGTTTATTCATGCTATAGACTGACCTAGGTTTAATTTTTCCACCAAATTTCTAAATTCCTCCCATCTACCCAAATGCTACTGTGGAAGTTACCATCCATTTTGGTCCTTAATGACCCCCTCTCCTCCGGCCACTCACATTTTTGTGCCTCCCCTCCCAAACTGTTGTGTCCCCATTAAGCTATTGCATGCTGCTTCTGAGATTAGATTACAAAAAAAAAAGAGATTTTGGACATAGGGCTGTCTATTTTAGGGTGACATGGGGGAGACCATGTCTTGGATAATCTTAGGGAGATGGTGTCTGTGTGGTCAAGAACTGAAGCCTATTGCCAATCATCAAGTGAATGAAGCTGACCATCAGTCCCTTCAAATGACTACGGTGTTGGCCCACAATTTGGGGCATCATGAGAGGTCTTGAGGCCAGAACCATCCAGGAAGTCTGTTGTTTTATGCTGCTAAGTTTTAGGAGTAATTTGTTTTGCAAGAGTCTATAATTAATATACTCAGGCAAGCTTCAAACTTCAACTCCAGTGATTCCCAAAGTATTTTCTAATTACAGCTGGTCATTTCTATCTGCAAACTGTTCTACCTTCCCTTGCCTCTTGGCTTCTTTTCTTTTATCAAAAGCATGACTGCTAACATGACTTCTTGTTACTACTTACTGAACAATGACTATATGCCAGGTATTGTCCTGAGCAATTTACAAATGTCATATGAGGTCATTATTATTATCCCCATTTCAAATGAAGAGTTTGAGACTTGGAGACATTTAGTACAATCTCATCCAAAAAAAGAAGTTGGTAACTGAGCCAAATGGTTTTAGCTAAAGTTGCATCTACTGAACAGTATACTGAGTAAAGCTGACAGCTATGTTAGTTCTTTCCAAATTTTCAGTATTTGAAACAGGGAAAATATAAATGAAGAGAAGCCACCATGTGTAAAACTTATGCATAGTGCGGGGAGGAGGACTAGAAGTGAGAATCTTGATGTAATCCATCATCCGAGCATTCAGTTCACAATAAAATGTCACCGTTCCCACCCTCTTTGTCATTGTGTGTTTCTAGATTAGAGAAACAACATAAATTCTGGACAAAGCCTTTTTAGATAATGGGAAAAATGCTAAAAAAAATCACCATTTCTACTCTTTGTATGGTGAATTTTTTTGTTATAAAAATCAATAAAAAAATCTGGTGCAAGGCAATTTCATTTTTGAATATGGATGTCTAAACCCTAAATCCATATAACCCAACAAAATCCAATATCACATTAGAAAATGATGCATCATTATTTATTCTGAGATTTCAAGGACCATTCAACATTAAGAAATCCATTCATAGAGTTCTACTATTATTAAAATATATTAGGACAAAAAGTATAAAATATTTCAGAAAATTCAAAACCAAAATACATTACAATGGTGGCTATTTTTCCAGAGTTCTGCAATATCAAAATTACTACAAATATTAAGACATTATTTGTCTTTTTCACTCTCAGTCTCTTGAGAGTATATGTAGATTTTCCTAGAATTTGTAAGATGTGATACAGCCCGGGATGGACTGGAGAAGAAGATCTGAGAATAAATCTTCCAGTAAATTCAATATTTAAGTGATGTACAAGTGTAAAATAGAGTTATGTGGGCTGGGGTTGTAGCTCCGTGGCAGAGTGCTTGACTAACCTTCACTAGGTCCTTGGTCTGATCCATAACTCTTCCAGAAAAACTTCCCCCATCCCCAAACACAACAAAGCAAAACAATAACAACAAAAATCTTTCAAAAACAAACAAAAAAACCCCATATAAACAAAAACTCTTTGGGATACACCACAAGTTTTAGGAATGAAAAGAAATAATGTGAAAACTGAAGCTATATAAAATAGAAAGTAATGTCTACTTTCTTAATTATGTACATAGTTTTTTAAAAAGGATACCATAGGAAAGAATTCCATTTATAACAACAATAATAAGCAAGCAAAGAATCCTAACAAGAAATGTGTAAACCTACACGAGGCAAATCTTAAGATGTTCTTGAAAGTCACAAACACAGGTGTGGACAAAAGGACAAGGCGACTCAACAAGGGAAACAAAAGAAATCTCAACCTCTTGAAATTTCAGTTTCCATGTTTGTGAAATGATGATAAGATTAATGCCAACCTGATAATCCTGTGAAGATTAAAAAGAATTATATAAGAAATGTATGGAAGATTACATTCCACACCAATTTTCACTTGGCCATGAGGTGGGAAGGTATGCTAGATAGGATCTGGGCCCTAACATATCTGGGCCCTGGGGACCCCAGGGCCCATATGTAAACTCCTGTGTTTGATGTTAGCTAACCCACTCAGCCCTTGTGGGTTCTTGTGCAACTGAAATGCCCTGTGCTGAGATTCCTTAGCTGTAAAGATGAAGATAAGAGTGCTTCATCTGGTGGTTGTTGTGATCGCATGAGCTATATCATTTATACTGAGGGCTAAGAAGAGAGCATGGCACTGATGAATGTTCTCTAGGGGCTAATAAACTAATTGTTATTATCTTATACCCATCTTCTTCTCCCATATTGTGAGGGCAGAGTATTAGTTCCCCAACATTACCTCTGATGTGTGGGGATGGAGTTTCAGAGACTCTAAGACTTCACTCTCCTCCTTCATAATCAAAGGTAATTAAGAACCAACCAAGACAAAAAGAAAATTGGCAGCAGCTTCCTGTTTTGATTTTGTCTTTTATCTTTTTGCTTAAAGGGACACATTTCAGGAATGTGAGAATTCATAAAGAAAAAGACTGATTTTACATCATCTGAACTATAAGAAATATTGTCTGTGTCTACCCTTTTTGGCATGTGTGGAGAACTGACAGAAGTTCTTAAACATTAATATGAAGTTGCTGAGAGTTACCACACAATCAACACCTGTTTCCTATTGCTTTCTTCAGCACTTGAAAAGGAAGAGATAAAATGTAGAACATTACAAGAATACATAAGATGATATAACTATATGCCTGTTTTATATAATTTCTAGGCCTGAATATCTTTATTTTTATTTAATTCTTTGGTTCTCATTGGTTATACATGACAGTAGAATGCATTTTGACATGTCATACATAAATGGAGTACAACTTCTCATTCTTCTGTTTGTACATGATATAGAGTTATACTAGTCATGTAATCATATATGCACATAGGGTAATAATGTCTGATTCATTCTACTGATATTCCTACCCTAAGACTCTTTCCCTTCATTCCCCTCTGTCTAATCCAAAGTATCTCTCTTCTTTCCCAGCCTCTCTGACCCTTATGGTGAATTAGTATCTGCATATCAGAGAAAATATTTGGCTTTGGTTCTTTGGGATTGTTAGACCTTATTTACTTATAAAAATTGCTAAAGATATTCTTCCTTGAAGAAAATATTATCTGTCTTTGAAAAATGTATCCAAGTTATGATCACTTCTCTTAAGGTAGCAATTAAAGAAGTCTTATCAGAAATTAATCTAGTGGGAAGGATAGATTGCTTATAGAAGACTTTATTTCTCAAGATAATAAAATATGAATATGTAAAGGGAGCAAGCATTCAATGTACTCCCTGATTTCAAAGCTTGTGATCCATTTTAGAAATGACAAATATATGGAAATCCATACTGATTACTGTGGAAAAATTAAAATCAAAAATTAAAATCAAGTAGATTGAGGTGCCCCCACATACTAGGCTGAGAGGTCATGAGAGATTTTGTGGAAGTTGTATATCTTTTCCTAAGAGTTGCCCAAGAATTCACATGCTGAGAGTCATAGTTTTTATTCCAACAGAACTTTTTAGTTCTGTAGATATTCACCTGTGCCATCTATCTCATCTCTAACTCCCTTCTTGTCCCAATAATTTCTTTCTCTTTGTCCTTAGCCCCCTCCTTTCTGAGAACTGCTTTACATGCTTTTTAAGTTACCCAGTCTCTGACAAATTGATTGTAACCCCTCTCCCCATTCTGGTTTTTGTTTTTAAAACTTGTTTGAAATTTGTAAGACCATACAGCACATGTTCAACTTACTTGAATCTGCCTCCTGAGTTGCAACTCAGTTCAATACAAATAATTTTTTAAAATCAATTTTGCCTCAGTTTCTTTTAAAAATCGACATTATGAAACTTCCAAAATCATTCATGTGTGTTTTGTGTGGGAACACATCCAGAGAATGGTTATATATGCATTGTTGAGACTGAATGGGATAGAGAATTTAGATTACTTTCACATGTGTGAAACTCATGCCCTAGTTTTACTAAATACCAGATTACTGCTTAAAATAATATCAGATATTAACTTTGCATACAAAATAATGGACTTCAGTTACAGGAAAAAAAATGTCAATCAAGGAGCAAATGTCATGCTTGATAATATAGCAACTACAATTTAAACCTCAAATTATTTTCTCTCCACCTGGACACTCCATTCCTAGTTTACTAAATATCAAACAAAATCTGCAGTACAGTGAAATTTAAAATTTGAATTGATTAAAAACATGATGTGCCATCTCTTTTCACTAAGTTGGTTGGAATACAACGCTCTCAAATTTCAGTCTGAGACCTTCTAATCAATATCACTCTTGCTCTGTCTTAATGATAAACAGCAACTCTTTGGAGTGAGGTTCAAGTAATGAGCCAGGAGAGACAAACTTTATCCTTCCACCCTGGACTATTGAGAAGACAGAGATCTCCTTGCTCTGCAATGTACTGGATAAAAAAAGGATGAAAATGTTCATTCACACAAAATCTGCCTCCTTTTTTTCCAAAGTAAAGCAGGCTAATTCTACTTCCTTTCCCAAATGATAGATGCTCAAATACTTGAAGACAGATGAGTAACAACATCTTTGCCTTAAGCTTAATTTCTCATATTCTCTACTTCTCATCTATGTTATCACCATCCCCTTCCCATCACTTTGCTCACTCTGCTCCAAAGATGGCAGTGTTTCTGCATGTTACCCCTGAAAACGCAGTGCCCGGAATGGCAAACACCAGCTATGTTCTGAGCATTTCCAGGCACAGCAGAAGCACACATCTACCTCAATGAAGGTCTAAGAATATTTTATTATGCATAACTTTTCAGAGTGCAAGTGTGACATATGCCCCTTATTAGAAAATTAAAATTGCCTTTGGGATATCAAATACCTCACAATAAGTACAACCAACATTTCATGTATTTTTTCCTAATTGTTTCTGTAGGCACTGATTTTTTAAAATTAAAATTGAGATTTTTTTCCATATGATTTTGTATTCAGGGAATTTCATATTTCAGTATAGGTTTTCTCCATGTCTTTAAAATTCTTTGAAATTCTCTTTTTGAGTTATACAGTATGTTTTGTGAGTCTTTCTCCATATCTTCTGTGATGCTGAACCCACAGGCCTTGGGCATTCTCAGCATGTGCTCTACCACTCAGCTACACTGCCAGCCCTGGGTATATCTCATTTAACTATCCCTTATGGTTAAATGGGAGCATTTATCTTCTTATTGTTATTGCCAGGATTGCACATAATTAATTTTAAGTTTTTAAAAATTTACTTTTTCATGACTAGAAAGATTAAATACTTTTTCAATAATTTGAATAGTCATTTTTATATTTTTGATAAATTATCAGTTTAAACCCTTTTTTATTTTATGTGAAGTCACATTTTACAAGTTGCAAATTATTTTTACAGTAAGAGTAGTAAAATTTATCATACTTGCTACAAATATTTTTCAGTGTTTGCTTTTTGCTTGCATTTTTAAACATAAAACTGATTTTAACTAAAATTTATATGCCAGTCATCCTTGAGATTCAGTCTACTATATTTATGCACTAAAAGTTTTCCCAGTTCTAAGTAGCTTAACATAAGTTTCTATTATATTTAGTTATTTATTTTTTGCAGTACTGGGAATTGAACCCAGGGCCTCACTTGTACCAGGCAAGTGCTTTATCACTGAGCTACATCCCTTGCCATCTCCCCACCTTTTTTGGGGGGAATTTACAGGGGATTGAATCCAGGGGAACTTTACCACTGAGCTACACTCCAGCCCTTTTTTACATTTTGTGAAAGGATCTCTCTGTATTGCTTAGGCTGGCTTTGAACTTCTGCAATCCTTCTGCCTCAGCCTCCCGTGGTATTATAGGTGTGTGCCACCTCACTGACTAAGCCTCTATTTTTGAGTAGCTGTATTCATAGCTATGCTCTAGAGCCCATTATGGTATTTGCACCATAATTATCTAGTTAAATCTCCATCTTGATTACCTAGGACTCTGAATATCTTAATCAGAAAGACAGTACTTTATCTATCTTTATCTTTACCCTCTAGTGCAACAAGCTTCTATAATTGCTAGTTGAAAGTTATATTAAATGAATAAATCATCAATGTAATAGATTTGTTTTATCAGTGTAGAGGAAGAAGACTAGGGGGAGAGAGGAGAGAGAGAAAAGGGAGATACTGGAGAATGATATTGACTAAATTATATTATTATATTGTGTGCATGTAAGAATATGTAAAAATGAATCCAACTATTACATATAATTATAATGCACCAATTAAAATATAGAAAAATTATTCTGGTTATGACCCCTGAACTAAAAAAGAAGGTTGTGATTCTTTTTAATTCTGTTTTGCTAGATGGGTAGACATTTGTGCAACCAATGATATGTAGGTGTCACATTTGTATAAATATCATGGAAAATTTACTGTATTCCATGTTTGTGTAACTTTTTTTGTACTATCTCTGTATCTCTCTTTACAAAGGAAGTTGAACATTTGTTTTTATTCATGTGCCAAATGATATTTATATTAATGTTTATATCAACATGGCAAGATAGGTATGTTTCCACTTTACAAATAGGCCTCTGAATCCCAAAAGGACACTGCTTAACACTCTGCCCCAGTTCTCCCCATTCCTCTTGGCTACTAGTCTTTGGCCAACATGGCAAAAACTGGGAAGTGGACACAACTGGACCATCTCTCAGATACTAAGACAGAAGGGTGGTATGCAATAGTGGGTCCAAGGACACGCCAGATTAAACCTCTGTCCTGTCTGGAATTTACCTACACATCGTTTCAGGCTTCTCCAGTCAAAATAATTTGGTGTCAGCAAAACCTGGTTTCACCAATTCTGTCTAGAAGACATTTGAACTTTACAAGATGACTTCAACATGGCAGAAAGAGTCATTGCTGCCACAGTCAAGACAGGAGATGAAGAAGAAACTCAGCTCTAGGAATATCTGTTTAACTTCAAATCTCTCATATAGGCTTTCAGATCTTATCACCATCTAGGTGATGTAAAGCTCTCCATAAGCATCTTCAAGTTAAGTAAAGGAGATAAATCTAATGGCTCCAGGGTGGTTCCTGCTTCAGGCCCTCCTTGGTTTGACTTTATAGTTGAATGTGGCAGGGACATGCAGAACACTCAATGTGCTCTTTGCTGGTAGGAGACATGGAAGATATGAGTATGGCTCACATGTTTTAAGGGAAACAACTGTGGGTAGGTTCTGCTTGAGTTGATTCTTAGGCAATGGAGCCAAGGAGTATGGTGGATCAATTTAGATTTGGGCATCTCAAAGCATGGAATATAAGTGAGCAGGACAGGGAAGCCAACCTGGTATGAGTCATTTGGGATAATAGGAAGTTCTAGGTCATGTAAACTAAACAAGGAAATAAATTGGCCACCAGATAGATATCCAAGAGGCACAAAGTAGATGAATATAGGACATAACGTATTGACTAGTTTCTAGGAGTTGCCTAAAACAAACGAACAAGTAAAAGTCCTACTTCATACCCTTGCTACGTAGTATGTGTGTGACCTCACAATTCTTTTTCTGTGTAATAAAACTCAAACTGAATTTTTAATAGAAAAATCAATTAATTCTCAATTCTATCTTGATAAATCAACAGAAAGCAAATTCAAAATAGAACTTAAGGATTGCCTTTCTATCTGAAGTTGAAATACATACCTTTATATAAACAACCCTTTATAGTGTTTTTTATTTTGGTCTGACTCTGAAGGTAATTGAGAGGAAAATTTTAGGGTGTCCTTAAATGATTTGTCTTGATTTATCTCTCATGCTGATATTTAGTCTAGTAATACTTATGCAAATATTATTTTCTGATGCTTTGTCTGAAGTTAAATCCAGAGGAGAAAAAGGTATCACATCAAAATAGAAAATAATAAATGAGATTAGACATGCTATCTTATGGATGGTTATTACCATAGTTTAATATCTTCCACAAAGTTTTCTGGTATTAATTAAGGACATTCATTATTTGTTACTCTGAGGCACATAGTTTAACTTTATTAAGGGAGAAGTTACTGTGTATAGTAACTGTATACAGATCCAGTGTTCCATCATTAAAAATATCAATTGATTTGAATTTGAGCCACATAAAATGTTAGACTGTGCAAATAAACAATAGGTTATTAATATGTTTCAAAAAAGAAAAAATTAGGGCAGGAATAACATTTTAACTTATACTTTCCCTGTAAAGCCAAAAGTTATAAGCAGCTTACTGCCATAAAAAGACTGCTTTATTGCAGTGTTTTTTTCTTCAAGTGTTTATAGCAGCATCAAACACCTCAAATATCAAATATCAAGCATGAGTGGAAAAAAGATGCCATATTTGAAAAAATGATCAGGTTTGATTCCCTGTTTCTCTGGTGCTGGGGATTTACTCCAGGACTTTGTACATGCTGGGCAAGAGCTCTCTTAATGAGGTACGCCCTGCCCAACCATTCTTGCCCCTTTTATAAAAATAAAATTGTTTTTGAGACAGGTTCTCTAAGTTGCCAAGGCTGGCCTTGAACTTGGGATCTTCCTGCCTCAGCCTCCCAAGTAACCAAAATTACAGGTGTGTACTAATGCATAGTTTCATAAATTAAATATTACACTATTAAATTGGGTCATCTTAACCATGTTTCTTTAACTCATTCATGCAGCCATTGTGGGACATATGATGGGGGTGCCACAGTCTTTTCCTTGCTTTCTCAGGGCATCCCTGACTTGCTAAAAGTCAGGATGTAGATTTGTAAGAACCTTGTAGTTTTCTTACCACAGGTCTGTGGACATCCCAGAATGCTCTCTCTTGGCTATCAAGGATCTTCCTTTCAATTTTGTCTCTCTTCTTGTCCACTCTGTTGACATCAAAACAATAAAGATAAGTAGTGTTAAGTGCAGTGCCTCTCTGGACAAAAGGCCACAACTTGAACAAATTTTCCAAAAGACTCACAAGGACTCACTTTGCTTGTGCTTCTGCTTGCATAAATATAAACTCCCACTTCCTTGCAAATGCTCTCTGCAACCGGGCCAGGCTCTCCTGAAAAATATGCCACAGATGAAGAAGATTTGTTGCTCACCTGTACTACCCTATCTAGTTTATTTATCATATGTTTATGAAAAAAGACAAATATAGAATTTCTCTATGTGTACTCTGGTTCTGAATGACAAGTCATGCTCATCAAATCAGCCAGTCCTCATATTGTCTTGGAGGAAACAGAACAAAAAAATAATATTAACTTTTAAGAATGACTGACTTTAGATAATACAACTATAAATCCAATATGTGTCTGCAAAATAGTGAAATTACCTTGTATGAGAAAAGTGTTCCAGATAAATCCACTGGATTTTTCTGTGTTCATTTTATGGAGGAACAGGAAAACAATTCATTCCTAGCCCAGATTTAGTTTATTCTTGTCCTAACAATAAATGTAGATCCTTGGCAGCCCAGTACTTATTTCTACTCAATGATTTGAAGTTCATCAATCACAACACAGTAACCATTTGAACAAATTATATCAGGTTAATTTATCTGCTGCTAGCAAACACCCTGTTTTTTGCAATAAAAAACATGTTCCTAATATAAATGGTCTTTAATTCTCAGAGTTTGGATATCTTTGTGTTAGTATTTATATGAAATATTTACAGGTAAATCAATTTTAGAAAATAAAATATGTTTCTCTCTTCTACATTGAATTTGTGTATTTAGAATTTCACTGTCCTCGATGTGGATGAAGAGAGGAAGCAAGCAAACAGGGATTTATAAAGGAATTTGCTGCCTGATCCGCAGAAATCTGATCCTTAAGATACATGAATGTATGGGGCTGGAGCTGTGGCCCAGTGGTAAGAGCACTTGCCTAGCATGTGTGAGGCCTGAGTTTGATTCTCAGCACCGCATATAAATAAGTGAATAAAATAAAGGTTCATCAACATCTAAAAAAAAAAAAAGATCAATGAATGTAGAAAGTTACTGGAGTACTCAGAAATTCAGAAATGACCATAGGTTTTGTTCCTGCCCATTTTATGCCTTTTTTTTTAATTTCTAGAAAGTCCTTGGTACTTACAGCTTCATAATCTGCAAGTTCTAGTCTTGCCTTATTTTGCATTGTTCTTTTGCAGAGGTAAACAGCTGAAAGACAAACAAAAAAATCATATTTTGGTTGCTTATTAAAATTGACTGCTATAAAAATATGGCATTAAAATTTCAGACACTTGTCACTTTTTCCCCAAGTTATAATTTTCTATTATCTCATTTTAGACAAACAACTAGAATTCATTACTGAAATCCAGTTTGATTTATGATGCCATAATTGAAAATACATGTTAAGAAACCTGGTAACCATCATTTCCTTATTTTTACTAAGTTGTGTCATAATGTTATCCTCAACAAGGAAGGGGGAAAGAAACTGAAAAGCAACATCAAATGAATTTAAAAAATCTAGATATGCAAACAAAACCATTTCATAAGAATGAACTGTATAAAGAGAGGGGGAATCATTATTGGCACATTCAATTAGTTGCAAATTCTACTGTCAACCGCAAGGCTCTGTTAGTGTAAACTAAGGAGGATTTCTTCATATTCTTCTTTTTGTTTTTTTATTAACACAGAGACTGGAACCCAATGGGAGGCAATGGCTCTACCACTTAGCCACAACCCCACCCAATTTAAGGCTTCTTGGCACTTCTATTGTTCCAATCCACATCATTCAATTGTTTTGTTGCTAAGTGAAGGAGAGTAGAACATTTTACCTACCAGAAATAAACTACCACTTCACTCCAGTTCCCTGAGGACTCAGTTTCCTGTGCTGCCATGTAAATTCCATTCTGGCAGCAGATTTATAGAAGAAGTGACAGAAGGAAGAAAGAATGGTGATAGCAGCATTGCTTTGAGCAAAGTTGTTCAGTTATTTTAAGGTATTCTGATGACTCTTCTCATAATATCAATACATTGGAGTCCTCACCAGTCCCAATTTCCAGCATTTTCTTTGTCATTTTTTTCCATTAAGTATGATATTTGAGTCTTATGAAGTTCAAGATTGTATTACACTAGATTCTGAATAAATCCACTAGATGAGGCCTGTCCAATATTACCTTCCATCAGGCTAGCTCTGCAGGATGTCTTATAAATACCACCTCGGCAAGAAGATGTATTGGCCTTAGTTTTGAATAAGGAAGTCCAGCGGGTAACACTGAGGAAAAATGTTACACAGAAAATCTGAAACCACTGCAAACATGGATGTTATTTACTCAACGGTCTGTCCCTTAAGGTTTCTTGTGTGAAGGTCAAGGCAACCACTGAATGATGTGAACTTTGCTACAAATGCTAAGAATCCAGTGCATGATTTTAGAACACATCATTCATCATTTACCATAGTAATTTTATTTTATTTTATTTTTTTACTAATGTTAGTAATTTTCAAAAGTTAAATTTCAAAACCAAAAGTAACATGATATGTTAATTTTCTAATTGGTCATAATATAAGCTCCCTCCCAGGGGAACTCTTTCTGTAAAAGCCACTGTGACTTTAATAAAATAACTCAGACATTCTCAGCAGCAGTTGAAAGAAATTATAGTATATGTGCAATACCCTTGAAGGTGGCTCTTCATTAGAAAAAAGATCAAATCTCCTTAAATAATTTCTAATTAAACAATTTCAACGTTCCTGTAGAATTACCTTTAATCAAATTCAAGCCCAGCTAAGCCCTTCATCAACCAGACCTCTTCTCAGTCTCATTCTGCCTCAGTTTTTTTCCTGCTTTATTGGTTCTGGTCATTCAAGTTCTGTTGTTTTCAAAATCAGTCCCCTTTGGCAAATGTATGTCTAACCTTATTAGGTAAACTAAGAAGTTATAACAGAAGTGCTTTAAGTTTTTTCCAGATGATTGCTCACAAAGAAGTTATAAATTATTTATTAAGGTTTCCTATAATACAAATTTTAAAAATTTCTAGGAAACAAAATCAAAGTATGGACAGCCATTGTCAGGCACAGAGTAAAGGTTTCATATAGATCTGCTGAATAAGTAAATGAATAGGATATTTTCAGAAGGAGCTATTTAGATGTCAAATTAAATCAAGTGTCCAGAGGGAAAGATTAAAGTCTAAGTTAGCACAGTAAAGAATAATCTGGATACTTCTGAAGGTGCAGCAAATCCGGTCATGGCTGGATAGGCCCAAGCTTCAACAATCAAGTCCAGACTTAACTGCAATATAATGACAAGTACAGATAGTACTTTCATTGTTTGTGGAGAATACCAGCATTGGGAAGATCTAGACAAGGTGAAGATCTAAGTCGATGAAAGAGGGTTCCAATTCCAGGAGATTTTCCAATCCACCAAAGACAGAAAAAAGTGAGAATACTTGAACATGGTCAAAACTAAGGCTCAGGTCAAAATTTTTGTTGTGATTCCCACTTATTTAGGCAATGTAAGTGTTTCATATGGTGTTCTGTGTGAATGTAGGGCCATGTACAAAGAATGAGTCTTTCCAAAAAACTAACTATTGGAATATTTTCTGCTCTGCTGAAATATTAAAAAATATGAGCTAAAAAAATAGACACTACATGGGTTACTTAGCATGATTTATATTATTGAAGACTTCATTTCAATTCCAAGTTTAAATATATCTTCCTGAAATAATTTTCTGGGACACCATAAGGAGATAATTTGGGGGACTTGTATATAACAATTACTTAGTATATAATAAGTAATTGAGATGGAGGCTCTGCCACAAAGTGAGAGAAAGTTTGAGAAGGCTTGAAGTGTTACTCTGGTTAAAATAGCTATGTGGTAAAGGCATAGAATTTGGCCCTAATGCAACTTAGAATTTAGATGGAAAAAGCTAAAGCTTTTGAATCAGGTCTGTAATAAGGAGTGGAATAGAAAATAAATGCTGGCATTTGGTTTTTCCTTTAGTTTCTACAAGGTAGAGCACTCACATTCATGACAGAAGTGTGTAGAATCATACCTAGATCACAGATCAGCAAGCACCTAAATATCTAAATATGGAAAAAGACACACATATATAATTCAAGAAGATTAGAAATACAAATGCCAAAAAAGTACTTGGAAATTTTACAACTTATAACCCAACTTCCTTCTACTATTTTTAATATAGAAGGAATATGTATTATTTAGTTGATTATAAGTATAATTAATTATATGTTGATTATAATTAATACAATTTATTTAACTACAATTATAAAAGTGGGATTCATTGTGATATATTCTATGTGAACATAGCATAATTTGGTCAATTTCATTTCCCAGTACTTCACCAAGCCCTTCTTTTCTCTCTCTCTCTCTCTCTCTCTCTCTCTCTCTCTCTCAATTCCCTTCTCTCTACTCTGTTGATCACCCTTCTGTTTTCTTGAGATCCTTTCTTATTCCATTCCCCCCCCCCCTAACTTCTACAGATCATAGAAATCATTCAACCCTTGATTTCATGAGTCTGGCTTATTTCTCTTAGCATGATGTTCTCCAGTTCTACCAATTTGCCAGCAAATGACCTAATTTTATCTTTACTTATGCTGAGTAATACTCCATTGTGTGTGTGTGTTTGTATGTGTGTGTGTTTGTATGTGTGTGTGTGTGTGTGTAACACTTCAACCAATGGGCAAATGATCTAAACAGACATTTTTCAAAAGAAGAAATGCAAATGGCCAACAAATATATGAAAAAAAGTTAAATATCCTTAGCAATCAGGGAAATGCAAATCAAAACTACACAAAAATTTCATATCTTGTTTCAGTTAGAACAGTGATCATCAAGACTACAAATAATAATAAATACTGATGAGGATGTTGGAAAAAGGTATATTCATACATTGTTAATGGGACTGCAAATTAGTACAAGCATTTTGAAAATCCGTATGGGGATGCCTCAAAAGACTAGAAATGGAATTACTATATAACCAGCTATTCCAGTCCTTGGTATTCATCCAAAAGAATTTAAATCATCATACTACAATGGTATATACATATATCAATGTTTATAGCAGCACGATTCATAACAGCCAAATTATAGAACCAGCCTAGGTGCCCATCAACAGATAAATGATTAAAAGACATAATATTTTTAAATTGAGTTGGATTGCTTTAGGGCCTCACTAATTTGCTAAGGTCTTGAACTTTCAATCCCCCTGCCTCAGCCTCCTAAGTTGCTGGGAGTACAGGCATGCACCATTGTGCCTGGCTAATTCAATACTTTTCTATTTTAACACTCTTCTCCTAAGGTTATTTTCCTGCTAATTGCAACTTCTACTTGTATTTGCCTGGTATATCTTTGCTTCCCACTTATTTTAACAGAGTTGGTTTGTTTCACTCGTCTTTCTTTCAGACATATATTCTTAGATTTTATTTATGATGTAACCTAGTATACTTGTTCTTTTTTTCTCATTTCTTCATCTCTTTCACTGTATTTCTTTTATTTTTATTTTTTTTACCATTTTTAAACCAGTGACTTTTCATTACATCCTACTTTAATAATTCAGAAAACTTCTTGTCATCCCATTAGTAACCATTTTTTTATCTTTAAATAAATGCTTGAATTTTTATCTCTTGAAATTTAACCTCAGAAATAAAACACTGCCTACTGCTTCCCTGAATAAATGATGAAGAAATTAGCATATGTTCACTCCCTCTAGTCTTCCTAATATTTTTAATGAAAAGAATTTATTGTATGCTATTATAGTTTTTAAAAATTGATGATAGTATCACATTTTGTTTGGAAACAAATTTTTATCACAATTATTTAGATACTGAAAGGCATGCAGAAAAAGCTGGTATCTTGGAAAATTAAAAACTCTTAGCATGGTTTTCTTTTTAAGCCTAAATTTGTTGAAATGATTCAATAAGGGTTCAGATCCTCCAAAAACAGTATCCATTACTTTTTTGGGTTCTGGTCTTATTTCTGGTTTCCTTTGGGATTTTGTTCACTTGTTTGCAGGTTGCTGTACTGGTAAAGTGGACATGGATAGCAATACTGATAATCCTGGATTTTCTTTTACACCTATCAACCAGCAGCTGCAACAGTCCTATAACTATAATACTCTTCTCCTAGTTGGTACCCTCTACTGGTACATTTTCTGCTAAAAGTCTGAGAACTTGAGGTGCTTTAAGAACCAAAGTCAGGAATAAATCTTTTTATTTTTTTTTTAATTTTTAAAAAATGTTTATTTTTTAATTGTAGTTGGACACAGTACCTTTATTTTATTTATTTATTTTTATGTGGTGCTGAGGATCAAACTCAGGGCCTCACAGATGCTAGGTGAGAGCTCTACCACTGAGCCACAACCCCAGCTCAAATCTGTCTGTTCTGATGACATGCTCAAGCTTAAGAAACCTTGGACCAATATGAGGCAAGTCTTTCTCTGCTCTCCTTACTCCTATTTCTAACCCTCATGTATGGATACTGGGAATCATTAATGGGTTGGTCAGGATTACATCCAGTTCTGTAAGCCTGCCCTAATTTCCTAAGAACAGAAATTATAACTCTAACATCATTATGATATGTCTAAATTGTATTGATTCCAGAAAAATGTTAATCTTTCAAATGAGTGACACGCAGCACCATTCTCCAATTTCCAGTTTGTTCTAATAATTTCTTTTATTCATTCCAGTTTTGTATCGACTCTTGCCTTTTTATCCTGTGCTGGAGAAGAAAGGAGCAATTTTGGTAAACTTCTGAAAAGTATGGAGTGTTGGTCTGTTGCTACTTCCTGCATTTACTCCAAGGATCAAATATATTTGGAAATTTGATTTCTGTTGAATGGACTTATATTTAAAAACTTTAGATTTTGGAATTTTTCTTCATTGACTATAGATCTATTTTATTTTTTCATTACTGTATGATGACTATACATGATATTTGGGTTCACTTTGATATAATCATACAAGCATGGGATATAATTTGCTCCACTTCTGTTCTGAGTACTTCCCTGATCCCCACTTTGCCCTTTCTCTACTGTACTCCCTCTACTGTTCCTCTTCTTTCTATTTACTTATAGTAATTTTTTTTTAAAATTAAGGCTTTATACATAAAGGTGAAATTCACTTGGTGTATTCATATATGTAATATTCATATATTCAAATAATTTTGTCAATTTCATTCCACCATACCTCTCCTTTCCCATCCCTAATTCCCTCCCTACCCTCTGACTTCCCTTGTTTTTTCATGGAATTCCCTCTTCCTCTTCTTTCCATTTTTTTTTTCTAGCTTCTACATATGAGAGAAAGCATTCAACTTTGATCTCAGAATCTGGCTTATTTCACTTTGCATGATGTTATCCTGTTCTGTCCATTTACCAGCAAATGCCATGATTTCATTTGTTACAACTAAGTAAACCTCCATTATATATATGTATCACATTTTCTTTATCCATTTATCTGTTGTTAAGAGAGTTTAATTTTTTAGAAAAATTATGACTCAAGAGCAATTCAAACCTTAATTAACCTTAAGGGGAATTAAATCTAAAGATAAAAAGAACTAGAGAAAATATTATAAGAATGATTGTATTTAATTTCCAAAATATATTTCCGTATATTGAACCAGCCTTGCATCCCGGGGATGAATCCTACTTGATCATGGTGCACAATTTTTTTGATATGCTTTTGTATTCGATTCGCCAGGATTTTATTGAGAATTTTTGCATCCAAGTTCATTAGAGATATTGGTCTGTAGTTTTCTTTCTTTGAAGTGTCTTTGTCTGGTTTCGGGATCAGGGAACCAACCTAGATGCCCTTCAATAGATGAATGGATAAAAAAAATGTGGCATCTATACACAATGAAGTACTATGCAGCAATAAAAAATGACAAAATCATAGAATTTGCAGGGAAATGGATGGCATTAGAGCAGATTATGCTAAGCGAAGCTAGCCAATCCTTAAAAAACAAATGCCAAATGTCTTCTTTGATATAAAGAGAGCAACTAAGAACAGAACAGGGAGGAAAAGCATCAGGAAAAGATTAACATTAAACAAAGACGAGTGGGGGGAGAGAAAGGGAGAGAGAAGGGAAAGCATATGGAAATGGTAGGAGACCCTCAATGTTACACAAAATTACATAGAAGAGGATGTGAGGGGAAAGGGGGGGGGAACAAGGGAGAGAATTGAACAACAGCAGATGAGGTAGAGAGGGATGATGGGAGGGGAGGGGAAAGGAAAGGTAGCAGAATACATCAGTCACTAATATGCCATTATGTAAAAATGTGAGTGTGTAACCGATGTGATTCTGCAATTTGTATTTGGGGTAAAAATGGGAGTTCATAACCCAATTGAGTCAAATGTATGAAAGATGACATATCATGAGCTTTGTAATGTTTTGAACAACCAATAAAAAAAAATTTCCAAAATATATTAATGTTGAAGAATATTACTGTAATGCACGAGTAGAAATTAGTTATTAAATGGGATTATGTACCTTGATTTATTAAGAGAAGAAAGGTCTACTATGGAAATTGAATATTTGGACAATAAAAAGCTTTACTCTCCTGGAAGAGCTAATCCTCCAGGAAAAAGAATTCTTTTGGAAATTTCAGGAATAATAGCTGGAAATTGCCAGTGTGAAAAGAATGAGAGCAGTAGACTTCTCTCCTTAATCATGTATTTCGTGAGCCTGGTTAGATTCTGTTCTATCACATATTTTCCCCATACCCTAAAGTCAACTACCTTAGAAAGATGGCATTATTATTTTTAATTTAATTGATGGTAATAATGAAACACAGGGAGCCTGTGTCCCTTCCCCAGGACATACCAGGACATACTTCCCCAGTAAGTAGGTGGTGGGGACTTTGGGTCTCTGTGACCACACAAGAGATCCTTAGGATACATAAAACAAGAGAAATCTCACATCAGCCCCCAATCAGTGCCACAAAGGAATGAGGAAGCTTCTCTTTGTTGACCCTTGTTTTCCACATGGTTCCATTTTTCTGTATTTCTTTGTTGCTCCTCAATATAAGAACTATTATTGCTATTTTGAAACTTTATTAATTTAAATCCAGCTTTACTAATTTTAATCCAGCTTTTTTTCCATTCATTTATAAATGACATTATAGATTGTATGCAGTGACCTTTACCCCAACCACTTAAATTGCTAAAGAAAGAAACTAGAACCACTGAGTTATGTGAATGGCTCCTAAAAGGTTTGGTTGTTTTTCTAATGTTCAATGAATTTTGTCAATTTGTAAGATTATTTCATGTTGCTATGAATTTGTACTTTATTCACACCATTACTTATTAAATCTCCTTTAAAAACTAGTCATTACTTGCTGATTCCACATATACAAATTGTTACAAACTGCAATACCAATTATTTGTGGCCCCCAAATCAATAACTGATGTCATATTTGCAGTTTTAAATTTGATAGTTTAATAGCTGAGTCAAACAAGACACTTTGCTGCTTTGTTTCAACCCTAATGCTACAAATAAATATCCTTTTTTGGGTACATTTACTGATACATTTTTTGAATTTGTGTGCTTTTTGTTGATGATATTTCTGTTTAAAATGGCCCCAAGAATAGTATTGAAGTGATCTGTGTAATGGTCCTAAGTGTGAGAAGGATGTGATGTGCTTTACAAAAATACGTGTATTAGCTAAGTTTTGTTCAGTTATGAGTTACGGTGCTATTTAGTAGTAATGAATCAACAACATTTATTGAATAAGATGTCTTTAGCAGAAATACATACAAAACAAGGTCATGTGTTCATCAAATGATAAAAGTGTTCTGATCTGAGGCTTGTAGAAACCCAATCCTGTGCTTCTCTTGGGATCAGTGGTTTAGTATTCTCTAACTCGGTGTTCAAGGCAACTTTACAGAACACTATTACCACAAAAAACAAGAATCAACTGTATGTGTTTGTGTCTTAGTCCCTCTGTTGGAGAGCAATGATTTAAAAGGATGTTTTTCAGTAATAACAAAAATATGTATAAATTCAGAGGCTCTCCTAGTAATCTACAACAACCTCTTGACTTTATTCTTTCACAGAATAGAGTTATTACTTCTTGTGCTTATAGTAATTAGTAGATTTTTTTTCAAACCAATACCATATTAAGTTTTTAAATGTTGCAGAATAAAGGAATACTGTAGTTTACCTATTATCATGACATTTTTGAATCACTGTTTCAATCAAAATGTTTAAGAAATTAACTTTCAGGTAAATCTCCCATAATACTTTTTCTGTCTGTTCTTTACATTTATCAAACAAAGCAAAGGTTTACACCTTTTAATTCATCCCCTTTATTTTTATTTGAGCATGATAGTTATACATAATAGTTGGGTTCATTGTGACAAGCTCCTACATGCATGGAATTTAATTTATTCCACTTCAGTCCCTGGTTCCACCCCCTAAGCCCTGCTTTCCCTTCTCTCTTCCCTCCCCATTATTCTCTTTCCTTTACTCTATTAATCTTCTTTTCACTCAGTTATTATTGATTGATGTTTTATACATATACATAAAAGTGATATTTATTTTATATATGCATATACTCTGCTTTTGTTAAATTCATTTCTCATTTCCTCCCCATCCCCAACTCTCCTCCCTCCCTTTTGACCTCCTCCTTCTACTCCACTGATCTTCCCTATATCTTTATGATATCTGATTCTCCTACCCTTTTCCCATTATTTTTCTCTAGCTTCTGCATAGGAGAGAATGAGCCTTTTAAAGAGCAATTCAATAAACTATCCAGTGGAACATGAGCTGTGCAACTTCTGAACAAACAACTAATCTATGTTCATTTACTCTGGATTAAAATACTAACCATTGGTATATTTGAATACCTGAACTTGATTCCTTCCCATCTCTCTCTTTTTAAAAATTATTTTTGGTTTCTTACATAAAAGGAGAGAGATATAGGTAGCGTGCTGAGAAATACTTGTACAATAAAAAAAAGATATGAGATTGTTAGCCCTAAGTTATTGGCTAACCAATTTGGAACATTTGATTCACACTATGTCTATTGTCAAAATCCCTGATCATTAGTATGGAAACAATAGAAAATCGGATATTCTGGCAAAGGCCATGATGTAGTGGAAAGGACATTTGGTACAAGAGTTTGGACATCTTGGGTTCTCATAACCCTCATTAACCAAGACTTTGTAAAATCACTTAAGCTTCCTGACACTCAATTTCCTCCCCTGTGTAATGAGAATTAAAAATATCAGCTATATACTGAGGTGAGGATTATTGAGAGGATGTATTGTAGAATGCTATATTAAAAAAGGGATGTAATGTATGCATTTATTATACTTTTAGCTCACTGGAAAAGTTTCTATTTAAAAGAAAATCATAGCAGGTACTTCTCTACATGAAATATCCTAATAAATGCCATGTTTGGTATGGAGTTTGTGTGAAGTTATTATTTTTTATCACAGTGGTGGGCACTGTTTGAATCATTGTGTGTCTCAGTTGTCAAGTATCTCTCCTTTGTAGAACTGCCATGAATTTGCATTGCCAAGAATTTTAAATAATAAAGTGCAAGCACAGATGTCTTGCACTTTGAAATATTTTAAAAATTTTATCTCAAAACAGAGTTTAATTTTAAAATGACTGGTTTATAAAGGCACTTCCATGCCATTAAATTATATACTTTTATGTTCACATCTTTGCTCTTTCTGTCCCTTCCTTTTCTTCATTTTTATTTATTATTATTATTATTATTTAGAAAGAGAGAGAGAGAGAGAGAAGGAGAGAGAGAGATTTTTTTTAATATTTTTTTTTAGTTTTCGGCAGACACAACATCTTTGTTTGTATGTGGTGCTGAGGATGGAACCCGGGCAGCGCGAATGCCAGGCGAGCGCGCGAGCGCGCGACCGCTTGAGCCACATCCCCAGCCCTTCTTCATTTTTATTATCCCTTATTATCTTGCTAACCAAGCCCCATGCACAAGGAAATAAGTGATCAGCAGTGTTTATTAGTAGCTACTCCCAGGTTGCTGGGGGAAGAAAGAGAAAACTATTCTTTATATTTTCATTTGTATGTGTATGAAGAGTCTACTATGTACAGGGCTCTGCTTTAGGTGATGGGGTTGGGAGTAGACAAGGATTCTATTCCTAATGAGATCATATTCTAGAGAAATCTAAAGCAAAGATGGCACGGAGAGGGAAGAGAGGACAGTGCTTCTAGTTATCCTGTGCAGAGTGATGCTGGTTAGGGGCCAAGGACCTGGAAAAAACCTGGATTGCCTTAATCCTATCCCCTACTTGCTAAGGGCACCACTGCAATTGGTTGCATGAGGCAAATGGATTGTAAGAGAGTAAAAGTGGATACCATACTTTTTAATAATAATAATAATGTTAATAATAATAATATATAGAAAAAGGCAATATCATTGCTATCTTGATGATTATTGAGATGTATTTTCATTATTTGTTTATTTTTGTTCCACAACAACATACCTGGTTCTGTTATTCATCTAAGTAGAGTCTAATTTGATAGAACTGATTTGATTTTGAAACCTAGAGCATAGAACAACCCTAAGATGGTGAGCTGAAAATATCCCTGGGCTTTTTCTTGAAGTGAACCCCTCTCCAAGTGAACCCTATAGTAACTGGTTTGCACAGTCTTTTTGCTCCTCCATCCTGCCCCCTGCCCTTGCAGAAAGTAGTCTTAAGAAAAATGACAAAATTTGTTTCCTGGTTGAAAAACTATGAAGACTTCTGAGTACTTTGTCCTTTTTATTTATTTATTTTTATTATTTATTTATTTTGGTGCTGAGTTTGAATCTAGGGCCTAATGCATACTAAGCACATATTATACCACTGACTATACTACCAATATGCCCTTCTTTTTAGAAAAAGATTATGACAATGCTAATAGTAGCTATGTTATGATTTGGATGTGATGTGTTCCCCAAAAGCTCATGTGTGGGACAATACAAGTAAGATTAGAGGTGAAATGACTGGGTTTAACTGAGTGGTGACTGAAGGCAGGGAGGGTGTGGCTGGAGGAGGAGGGCATTGGGGGTGTGCCTTTGGGATTTATATATTGTATCTGGCAAATGGAGTCTCTCTTTCTGTGTTCTGGTCATCATATGAGCTGCTTCCCTCCACCATATTCTTCCACCGTGATGTTCAGCCTCACCTCACGCCCTGAGGAATGAAGGCAGCTGCCTATGAAACTGTGAGTGTCAAAATAAACTTTTCCTCCTCTTCAGATGTTCTGGTTGGGTCTTTTATTCACAGCACTGAAAGCTGACTAAAACAAGCCAGACAATAATAAGGATAATGAAAATAATCATCATTATATTTAACACTTAACTGGTACTTGCCATGTGCCAAGAACTGTTAAAATACTTTATGAATTAACCAATTAATTATTTAAACAACCTATGAGGGGTATCTGTATGTGTTATTGTTATCATCTCTTTATAGTTAAGAAAATTGAGGCACAGAAAGTAGACACGACTTTTTATTCAAGTTGCATGGCTAATACAGAATTACGTTGGAATTTGAACCCAGCTGTGTGGGAAGAGCCATTCTTATCTGGAGAGCTATTTAGAGTGACTCTGAATCAAGAGCATTCTTAAAATGTAAAACAACTTGGAGATCACTTTAAACCATTCTTCCATTGAGATGAGACACCCAGGATATCCCAAAGAGTACAAGAAAAAAAAAAAAACTACGAAAGTAACCAGGTCAATGCAGAAAAAAAAAAGGATTAGGGTGAAACAATGCTTTGTAAAACTAAGGAACAGTTGCCTTAATTTTATGGAGGTGAAATTTAATTTTGATCCTTAAACTTTTCCTGATTATTATATACCATTTTTTTTCCCTCTTGAAACCTCTAATACATTCCTTTCCATTAGAAATTGCCCAGAAAACCAGATGTGTCCCACCTGTAATCCCAGCTACTTGGAAGGCTAAGGCAGGAGGATGACAAATTCCAGATTAGCCTCCCCAAAATAACAAATAAAAAGGGCTGGAGATGTATCTCAGTGGTAGAGCACCCCTGGGTTTAAACTCCAGTGCAAAAGAGAAAGAGAAGGAAGGAAGGAAGGAAGGAAGGAAGGAAGGAAGGAAGGAAGGAAGGAAGGAAGGAAGGAAGGAAGGAATTCACAGAGGTTCCATGCATTTTTTTTAATTGCTTAAAGGTTATCAGAGTGGAGCAATACTCTGGAATTGCATATTGCTAAGAAGCATTTTATTTTAAGTTTAGTAAGAAATAAGTAAACCAAATTGTCCCACAAATCCAAGAAAAAATATGAGTAAAAGTTAAGACTTTCAAAGGTGAATAGATAGTTCAAAGTTGAAGTTAATTGATGCCTGATCTAGTTGGGCAAGTTATGTGTCCTCTCTGATGCCTGAGTAATGGGCATTTTAATGATATTTTTATGACTTCACTGGAAATTGAAGTTGAAAGGAAATGATCAATGCAAAAGCTTTTTGAAAACTTATGCAAATGTGGGATTAAATGTCTCTACAGTGTGACTGATTATCAGCTCTTTACTTGAGTTTAATAAATCTGTTACTTCAGATTCAAAATAACATATACTTTTTAGAAATAAATTAGAATTTGGTTTCATGAGGCTAAAATAACATCATATTTTAGAATGATCAACAGTATATTTATGTTAATTTCTTTAAGCTTTAGTCACATATATTAAACGAGAAATGGAATGAAGGCACCTTTTTTCCAGTATCAGATATAATTTTATTTTAAGTTAAATGAATGAATGAATGAATTCATTCAATGTACAAGGTAATATTCTTGGTGTTAAGTCACAGATAAAAACTTTGGACCAATGTTCCTAGTCTCTCAGGACTCATGTCCTAGTCTTTTGTATTAAGTTGGGAGTAAGTAGGTTAACAATAATTACCTTTAATTTTTTGCTATGTATTTCAGAGACAAGTGAATAATCCCATTAGTTTACATTCCAGTTTAGTATACAAAATCGCTTTTCTACATGTTATCTCCTTTGAGCTTTGCAATAATGCTGTGAGTTAAAAAGTATGTTTTATTCCTTTTTTATTAGACGTGAAATACAAAGCTCAGAATGGAAAAGGATTTGGCTACAGTTCTCAGAAAGTTGCAGAGCCAGGGGGCAAACAGACGTTTTAGTATGAGAAGGTGCTAGAAGACTAGAGACTCTGAGGAGATGGGAGAATCTTATCACCATGCAAAGTATTGCCCATGGGGGTGGCAGTTTGTGAAGCCATATTCCCCATATGGCTTCCCTATTTAGTGTTCATATAAGTTAATTAAATCAGTGTGCATAATGCATTCCATAATTATATGCTAATGCTTCCCTTTGCAGATCTTTTGTTTCCTCACAGACTTAACTTCCATTCTCTTTTGAGGCTCATAACAATTATATGTCCATTTAGAATATTAGATCAAAACCAAGTATTCTAACAATTTTGACAACTTTGATAGATTTTTGGCATTTTACAATTATAACTGTTAAAATCTCTCTAGGGGTTGTAAGACAAGGGCAGTTCTTTTATGTCCACTTAACTGCAATTTCAAACTGTGTTGTGATCTGCATTATTTTATGAAGCCAAGAGTCCCATGGGACAAGCATAAGGCTCCTCAGTGAAATTCAGGGATGGTGATCTAAAATGTTGCTGTTCACAACCCTACATTGCTTTATTATCAATTTGATTCTAGGCAGTTGGTGTGCTTACACCTGAATATTATGCCATTATTATTAATAAGTAAAATAAATTGTAAGACTTGAGACTCTTCATTTATCTATCATATACACAACACATTATTATTGGACACCTCTTTAGATTGGATATTGTCCTAGGCACAGGAAATATAAAAATCAATAAAATTTAGTTCTTGAAATCTCAAGTGGTTCACATTCCACTGAAAGAGACTGACTCATAACTCATGACTACAATGGCCAACGGAGAATTGTCAAGCTGGGCATGGTGGCGCACTCCTGTAATCTCAGCTGAGACAGGAGAATCGCAAAAGTGAGGTGAGACAGCTGAGACAGCCAGCCTCAGCAAAAGTGAGGTGCTAAGCAACTCAGTGAGACAAAGACCCTGTCTCTAAATAAAATACAAAATAGTGGTGGGGATGTGGCTCAGTGGCAGTCAGTGGCTGAGTGCCCCTGAATTCAATTCCCAGTACTTAAAAAAGATTGTCAAGGATCCAGCACTGGTCATATGTCTTGAGTCTTAAATAACATTAAGAGCTGACCTAGCCATGAATCTTCTACATGATTCTCTAACCTTCCATACTGTAGACATAAATCCATTATGATGAACATTTACAATAATGAAAGTTTTTAAGAAAAAAAGCTAGCTTTTTGGTAAAGTCACAGATAGGTTTTTACCTGTAGGATGTCATCAAGGATTTAATTTATTTTTCCTTATTTATTTAGGTTATGTGAAACCACAAATATTTCTCCCATAGTACTTATAAACAAACACTTAACCATACTTTGAAATTATTCAGGAATAGATCTTACCATCCTTCTATGTGAAATGTGTTATAACCAATATGACTTCAAGGATGCCCTCTCTAGAATAACCTTTGAATAATTGTTTGCTCTGGCACCCACTTCAAAATAATATATTTCTAATTTGACCTTAAATGTTTTCAACATAAATTTTAAAATTTGCATATTGTGTAATTCTGGAGTGTCACAAATACCCACTTTTAAAACACACAGTCTCTGAATATGGTAAGGAAGGCCATATGCATTCAGTAGAAATTGTACTTTGAATCTGATCTTTTCTTGAGCTAGCCATGCTTGGCAATGACAGCAAGCCAAAGCTCCAGTCAGCCATGTAAGCAAAAGGGTAAACAAGCAACACTCCACAGTGTATCATGTGGCTAAGGCCGTATTTGGTATGTTAGGCATATTAAATGCAGTTTTGATTTTACAGTGTTTTCAACTTATGTAGGGGATATGACCCCACTGTAAATTGAGGAACATCTGTAAAACTGTTGTCTCATGCTCTTAAATGTGACCAACCGATTCTAAACATCAAAGAAAACAAGTGAATAGCTCTTCTGTGGAAGAATTTGGCCTAGGCATAATTCTTGTCTATTTTTGAACTCTTGTATCAATTACAGCATTTCTGCAGAATGCATCCTGACAATAACCCATCAGCTTTTCCTGTCAGTATATTTACAAATGAATTAAAATTTTAAAATTTCCCATGATCACTAGGTTCCTATGAAAAATTCTTTATTCCAGTTATCTTTACAATTTTTAATCTATAGTTGATACATTTTTAATATAAACCATATTTTTTAACTAAATAAACAAAATGCAGCCCTTGTCCTACAACTCCTACAAATTTTAACATAATTGTAAAATGTCAAAAATCTGTCAAGGGGACTTTGGAAGATGGCGGCGAGGGGAGTGCATTGCCCCCGTGTGCTGCTTCACTGTGTGGGAGTATGACAAGTCAGGACGGCTAAAGGATATCTTGTTAGGAATTTCCAGCAATAGTGGGGTGCTCCGGAACCTGGAGGAAGGATTTCCATCGCACGAGGATCGGCTACGGGGACTCAAACGCGAGAGGTTTGTCGCACGGAGGGTAACACTGCTTATTCAGCAAGAGTCTGCTAGAGTCTGCAGCGCGCGCTGGGAAACGAGGAGATAGCGACGCAGGGATACAGCGCTGCAGTTTCTGCCAGCCGTGCAAGCACCGTACTCAGGGCTGAATTCTGGGTTCGAGACGGGGGAAGGAAGCGGTCCATCTTGGTTCTCCACACCGGTCAGACCACAGAGGAGGCCAGCAGCCACCATGTTGGAAAGCTGACGTCACCATCCCTGTTTTCGACTGACCGCAGCTCATTCAGCCATAGAACAGGTAATTTCAGGCTGCCATTCGCCTGCGGCTTGCAGACAGATTGCTAGGGTTCAGTGCCTGGTGGCTTCTTAGAACCTGATCTTATCGGAGCGAACACCGAGCGCGGGGCGGCCGAGTTCTCGCTCCCGAAACCGCCCTGGCCCAGGGCTGGGGAGCCTGCGGAGGCTGCTTCTTGGACCCTGCTCCTATCAGAGCATACACCAAGCACTAAGCGGCCGAATTCCGGCTCCCAGAACTGAGCCCGCGGGGACTGCTTCTTGGAGCCTACTCTTAACGGAGCTTACACCGAGCACGGAGCGGCCGAGTTCCGGCTCCCGGAACTGCCCTGGCCCAGGGCTAGGAGCCCACGGGAAACTGCTTCTCGGTCCGGGTCCTGCTGAGGGCCGGTCAGGACTCACCCGTTGCTTTGGTTGCCCAGCAAGGGGAACGAAATGCTGCCATTCGCATAGGATACCAACATGGCAGAGATCTGATGTCATCAGAAAGCGGCGGAGGAGAGAACTTCATCAATACCAGCGGCGACAGAAACAGTTGGTCTCCAGGTAGGGGGGGAGGCACAGACACCCGAGTCTCCTCAATTTGTCGTCGAGCCAGAGGGGAGGAGCCGGGCCGCCGCCAGCGCCCGGAGCAGGCCCAGCGGCTCGCCAGCGTGGTGACCGCATGACCCCAATTGGAGAGGGGGCGAAGCGGAGCCGCCACCCGCACCCGCAAGGTGGGCAGACCCGCGACCCAGTGGTACATGGGCGTGGTAGGAGGGGCAGGGCAGAGCCGCCGCCCGCGCTTGCAAGGTAAACAGACCTGTGACAGACTGGCGGGTCAGGCCCAGTGGCCTGCCAGTGTGGTACACACGTCACCCCAACTGGAGTAGGGGCAGAGCAGATCCTTCTCCCACGCCTGGATCAGGCCCTGCCGGTGTGGTGGCCACGTGACCCCAATTGGAGTGGGGGCGGAGCGGAACCGCCACCCGTGCCTGCAGGGAGAGCAGACCTGTGACCAACCTGCAGATCAGGCCCAGGGGTCCGCAGGCGTGGTAGGAGGGGCAGGGCAGATCCGCCGCCCGCGCCTCCAAGGTAGGCAGACCTGCGACAGACCGGCGGATCAGGCCCAGGAGCCTGCCGGCGTGGTACACACACCACCCTAATTGGAGTAGGGGCAGAGCAGAGTCGCCGCCCGTGCCAGGAACAGGCCCAGTGACCTGCTGGCGTGGTAGCCACGACACCCCAATTGGAATAAGGAGAGAGCAGAGCCGCCGCCCGCACCTGCAGGAAAGATACGCAAGCAGTATGAAAAGACAAGGAAAGAAAGGACCACAAGCAATGCAGGTCAACGCAACTTTAGAAGAGGTAACAGCTGCAGCAGATGGAATGTCAGATAAAGAATTCAGGATATACATGCTTCAGATGATCTGGAGTATCAAGGAAGACATTAAACAGCAAAATCAGACAATGAAAGATCACTTCGACAATGAATTACGCAAACAAATCCAGGAAGCAAAGGATCAACTATACAGGGAGATAGAGGTTATAAAAAACAAACAAACAGAAATCCTAGAAATGCAGGAAGCTATAAACCAACTTAAAAACTCAATGGAGAATACTACCAGCAGCGTAGAACACTTAGAAGATAGAACATCCGACAATGAAGACAAAGTATTTCAACTGGAAAAGGACATAGACAGCTCAGCAAGACTGTTAAGAAACCATGAGCAGAACATCCAAGAAATATGGGATAACATTAAGAGACCAAACTTAAGAGTCATTGGGATACAGGAAGGTACAGAGCTCCAAACCAAAGGAATGAGCAGTCTATTCAATGAAATAATACAAGAAAACTTCCCAGACTTGAAGAATGAGACAGAATCCCAAATCCTAGAAGCCTACAGGACGCCGAATGTGCAAAATCATAAGAGATCCACACCTAGACACATTATAATGAAGATGCCCAACATACAGAATAAGGAGAGAATTTTAAAAGCTACAAGATAAAGGAAGCAGATTACATTTAGGGGTAAGCCAATCAGGATAACAGGTGATCTTTCAACACAGACTCTGAAAGCTAGAAGATCCTGGAATAACATATTTCAAACACTGAAAGAAAATGGGTTCCAACCAAGAATTGTGTATCCAGAAAAATTTAGCTTCAGGATGGAAGATGAAATTAAAACCTTCCACGATAAACAAAAGTTAAAAGAATTCGCAGCTAGAAAACCATCTCTTCAAAACATCCTCGGCAAAACATTACAGGAAGAGGAAATGGAAAATAACAATGAAAACCAACAGTGGGAGGTAGGACAGTAAAGGGGGGGGGAATAATCAAAGAGGAAAACAAACCATGTTTAGTAACAGAAATAAACAAATATGGCTGGAAGAACAACCCATATCTCAATAATAACCCTAAATGTTAATGGCTTAAACTCACCAATTAAGAGACACAGGCTAGTAGAATGGATCACAAAACAAGACCCAACAATATGCTGCCTACAGGAGACGCATTTGATAGGAAAAGACATATATAGGCTGAAGGTGAAAGGTTGGGAAAAATCATATCACTCATATGAACTTCAGAAACAAGCAGGAGTGTCTATACTCATATCAAATAAAATAGATTTCAAGCCAAAGTTAATCAAAAGGGATAAAGAGGGACACTACATACTGCTTAAGGGAACCATACACCAACAAGACATAACAATCATAAATATTTATGCCCCAAACAATGGTGCAGCTATGTTCGTCAAACAAACTCTTCTCAAGTTCAAGAGTCTAATAGACCACCATACCATAATCATGGGAGACTTCAACACACCTTTCTCGCCACTGGACAGATCTTCCAAACAAAAGTTGAATAAGGAAACTACAGAACTCAATAACACAATTAATAACCTAGACTTAATTGACATCTATAGAGTATACCACCCAACATCAAGCAATTATACTTTTTTCTCAGCAGCACATGGATCCTTCTCAAAAATAGATTATATATTATGTCACAGGGCAACTCTTAGACAATATAAAGGAGTAGAGATAATACCATGCATCTTATCTGATCATAATGGAATGAAACTGAAAATCAACGATAAAAGAAGGAAGGAAAAAGCATACATCACTTGGAGAATGAACAATAGGTTACTGAATGATCAATGGGTTATAGAAGACATCAAGGAGGAAATTAAAAAATTCTTAGAGATAAATGAAAACACAGACACAACATATCGGAATCTATGGGACACATTGAAAGCAGTTCTAAGAGGAAAATTCATTGCTTGGAGTTCATTCCTTAAAAAAAGAAAAAACCAACAAATAAATGATCTCATACTTCATCTCAAAATCCTTGAAAAAGAAGAGCAAAACAACAGCAAAAGAAGTAGAAGGCAAGAAATAATTAAAATCAGAGCTGAAATTAATGAAATCAAAACAAAAGAAACAATTGAAAAAATTGACAAAACTAAAAGTTGGTTCTTTGAAAAAATAAACAAAATCGACAGACCCTTAGCGATGCTAGCGAAGAGAAGAAGAGACAGAACTCAAATTACTAGCATACGGGATGAAAAAGGCAATATCACAACAGACACTTCAGAAATACAGAAGATAATCAAAAACTATTTTGAATCCTTATACTCCAATAAATTAGAAGATAGTGAAGGCATAGATAAATTTCTTAAGTCATATGATCTGCCCAGATTGAGTCAGGAGGATATAGACAACCTAAACAGACCAATATCAATTGAGGAAATAGAAGAAACCATCAAAAGACTACCAACTAAGAAAAGCCCAGGACCGGATGGGTATACAGCAGAATTTTACAAAACCTTTAAAGAAGAACTAATACCAATACTTTTCAAGGTACTTCAGGAAATAGAAAAAGAGGGAGAACTTCCAAATTCATTCTATGAGGCCAACATCACCCTGATACCTAAACCAGACAAAGACACTTCAAAGAAAGAAAACTACAGACCAATATCTCTAATGAACCTAGATGCAAAAATCCTCAATAAAATTCTGGCGAATCGGATACAAAAACATATCAAAAAAATTGTGCACCATGATCAAGTAGGATTCATCCCTGGGATGCAAGGCTGGTTCAATATACAGAAATCAATAAATGTTATTCACCACATCAATAGACTTGAAAATAAGAACCATATGATCATCTCGATAGATGCGGAAAAAGCATTCGACAAAGTACAGCATCCCTTTATGTTCAAAACTCTAGAAAAACTAGGGATAACAGGAACATACCTCAATATTGTAAAAGCAATCTATGCTAAGCCTCAGGCTAGCATCATTCTGAATGGAGAAAAACTGAAGGCATTCCCTCTAAAATCTGGAACAAGACAGGGATGCCCTCTCTCTCCACTTCTCTTCAACATAGTCCTCGAAACACTGGCCAGAGCAATTAGACAGACGAAAGAAATTAAAGGCATAAAAATAGGAAAAGAACAACTTAAATTATCACTATTTGCAGATGATATGATTCTATACCTAGCAGACCCAAAAGGGTCTACAAAGAAACTATTAGAGCTAATAAATGAATTCAGCAAAGTGGCAGGATATAAAATCAACACGCATAAATCAAAGGCACTCCTGTATATCAGCGACAAATCCTCTGAAATGGAAATGAGAACAACCACTCCATTCACAATATCTTCAAAAAAAATAAAATATTTGGGAATCAACCTAACAAAAGAGGTGAAAGACTTATACAATGAAAACTACAGAACCCTAAAGAGAGAAATAGAAGAAGATCTTAGAAGATGGAAAAATATACCCTGTTCATGGATAGGCAGAACTAACATCATCAAAATGGCGATATTACCAAAAGTTCTCTATAGGTTTAATGCAATGCCAATCAAAATCCCAAAGGCATTTCTTGTAGAAATAGAGAAAGCAATCATGAAATTCATATGGAAAAATAAAAGACCCAGAATAGCAAAAACAATGCTAAGCAGGAAGTGTGAATCAGGCGGTATAGTGATACCAGACTTCAAACTATACTACAGAGCAATAGTAACAAAAACAGCATGGTACTGGTACCAAAACAGGCGGGTGGACCAATGGTACAGAATAGAGGACACAGAAACCAATCCACAAAACTACAACTATCTTATATTTGATAAAGGGGCTAAAAGCATGCAATGGAGGAAGGATAGCATCTTCAACAAATGGTGCTGGGAAAACTGGAAATCCATACGCAACAAAATGAAACTGAATCCCTTTCTCTCGCCATGCACAAAAGTGAATTCAAAATGGATCAAGGAGCTTGATATCAAATCAGAGACACGCCGTCTGATAGAAGAAAAAGTTGGCTACGATCTACATTCGGTGGGGTCGGGCTCCAAATTCCTCAATAGGACACCCATAGCACAAAAGTTAATAACTAGAATCAACAAATGGGACTTACTCAAACTAAAATTTTTTTCTCAGCAAAAGAAACAATAAGAGAGGTAAATAGGGAGCCTACACCCTGGGAACAAATCTTTACTCCTCACACTTCAGATAGAGCCCTAATATCCAGAGTATACAAAGAACTCAAAAAATTAGACAATAAGAGAACAAACAACCCAATCAACAAATGGGCCAAGGACCTGAACAGACACTTCTCAGAGGAGGACATACAGTCAATCAACAAGTACATGAAAAAATGCTCAACATCTCTAGCTGTCAGAGAAATGCAAATCAAAACCACCCTAAGATACCATCTCACTCCAGTAAGATTGGCAGCCATTAGGAAGTCAAACAACAACAAGTGCTGGCGAGGATGTGGGGAAAAGGGTACACTTGTACAGTGCTGGTGGGACTGCAGATTGGTGCAGCCAATTTGGAAAGCAGTATGGAGATTTCTTGGAAAGCTGGGAATGGAGCCACCATTTGACCCAGCTATTCCCCTTCTTGGTCTATTCCCTAAAGACCTAAAAAGAGCATGCTACAGGGACACTGCTACATCGATGTTCACAGCAGCACAATTCACAATAGCAAGACTGTGGAACCAACCTAGATGCCCTTCAATAGACGAATGGATAAAAAAAAAATGTGGCATTTATACACAATGGCGTATTACTCTGCATTAAAAAATGACAAAATCATAGAATTTGCAGGGAAATGGATGGCATTAGAGCAGATTATGCTAAGTGAAGCTAGCCAATCCCTAAAAAACAAATGCCAAATGTATTCTTTGATATAAGGAGAGTAACTAAGATCAGAGTAGGGACGAAGAGCAGGAGAAGAAGATTAACATTTAACAGGGATGAGAGGTGGGAGGGAAAGGGAGAGAGAAGGGAAATTGCATGGTAATGGAAGGAGACCCTCAGGGTTATACAGTGGAGGGGGTAGAGAGAGAGGAGGGGAGGGGAGGGGAGAGGTGGGGAGGGGGGAGGGTGGAGGATGGGAAAGGCAGCGGAGCACAACAGACACTAGTATGGCAATATGTAAATCAATGGATGTGTAACTGATGTGATTCTGCAATCTGTGTATGGGGTGAAGGTGGGAGTTCATAACCCACTTGAATCAAAGTGTGGAATATGATATGTCAAGAAATTTGTAATGTTTTGAACAACCAACAATAAAAAATTAAAAAAAAAATCTGTCAAAATTCTCAAAATTGCTAGAATATTGGTTTTAATTTCAAAATAAAAAAATATATGGTGGACATATTTGTAACATACCACAAATATATTACAAAGTTTCCTAAATAATTATTTTTTAAGAAGTGAAATTTTATTTCATAAGAAATGAAACCCAATTGTTTTATAATTTTTATTATGACTTGTTCTCTGAGTATACTAATTGTTTTTAACTATGATTTTAAGTTATAAACCATGAAATTTTGGAATTTTTCAAAGTTGATGTTATTTTTTATCTCATAATTCCACTTTTATTTAAATCCTAAAATTAATCATTTAAAAATAACAGATGTTTATTTAGGTATTTATCAATTTCTTTTCTCCTCACAGCTTTTTGCTGCTCAGTGTCTTCCCTTTTGTTTAATTTCCTTTTTATAAAAGGCTATTTTTTAAGTAGATCTATTAGCATCTTTGAATGGGAAAATCTTTTAATCTTTATTTTGCTGCTACCTTGAACGATATTATGTGTAGTGACAGAAATTCTGGGCTGATGCTTTCTCTCAGGATCTTGAAAATATGCTTTATTTCTGGTCTACATTAGTGTTTATAAAGATGTTGGTATTGTTGTTTACAGTATATTCATTACTTTTTTGCTCTTAAAAAAAAATCTCCCTTATAAAAGTAAAATCTAAACGAAGCACAATGACTTGCACCTATAGTCCCAGCTACTCAACAGGCTGAGGCAAGGGGATTGCTTGATCCCAGGAATTTGTGAGGAGCCTGGGCAATGTAGTGAGACTCTCTTCTCAAAACAAACAAAAAAAACAAACAAACAAACAAAAAACAATGCAACCACAACAAAACCAAACAACAAAATCTCTTTTTCTTGTAAGTTTTAAAGTGTTTTCTCCCTTCTTCCTCTCTTCTCTTTTTCTCTCTTTTTTCTTTCATTTTGTATGAAGTGTCTACTAGTAGAATTTACATTTTTACTAATTGTAACTAGAATATGTTACATTTTAAAACCTGAGGATTCATGTTTTTCTTCAGTTCTGAAAAGTACCTCAATTATTATCTCATTGAATGTTGCTTTGCTATACTCTTCCTGGGAAACTCCTATTATGAATCCTTTTTTGAGTCTTCTTATTTTTTATCTCCATGTCTCCTAACCTGTTTTCCATATTTTCTATCTTCTTAACCAACTGTACAGCATTCTTTTTTTAAAATATTTTTTTTAGTTGTAGATGGACACAAAACCTTTGTTTTATTTATTTATTTTTATGTGGTGCTGAGGATAGAACCCGGTGCTTCTGTGGAAGAATTTGGCATAGGCAAAGCACTCTGCCACTGAGCCACAATCCCAGCCCTGTGCAGCATTCTTGATCTGTCTTCCAATTCAATCATTACTAATTTGTTTTTTAACTTTTTCATTAACATTTTAATTATAATGATTTTGCATTTGTTTTATTACAAAAGTTCTTGGGTTGTTTCTCAAATCTTCCTGAAAAAATCCAATATCCCATTTTTTTCTGATATTTCATGCTTCTTTTTATATCTTTTTAAGCATTTAAAATATTATTTAGGCCCAGTAGATGTGGTGGTACATGCCTGTAATCCCGGTGACTCAGAAGGCTGAGGCATGAGGATAACAAGTTCAAGGCCAGCCTCAGCAATTTAGCAAGAACATGTCTCAAAATAAAAAATAAAAAGGACCGAGACTTTCTATGTGTGCTGGACCATAAAACAGTGTTCTGTAGTGATTTTAGTTGTACTTTTTCCAGTTGTACTTTATCTGGAGGGCCCAGGTATTCCAAGTGGCTTAAAAGTCTGAAAGCCAGTTTGTATGGTTATTTATTGGTTTGGTGATTCCTATCTTCATGATTTTGCATATCACAGGACTGGGATTTTACTTGAGATATTGCTTCTTTTCAACTTCTGTATTGCTTTTTTGGGATGGCGGGTATGGTTAAAATGACTTCACGTTGAGTTCCTGACTTTTCAGAGGTTTCAGACTTTGTTCTTCAGTAGATGTGGTCCCAAATCATGTTTACTGTTACTTTGGGGTCTTTAATCCCCACCCCCACACTAGTTTTTCCCTATATCCACTTCAGTCTCCTCCCAGACCTTTGCAGGATTTCAAATTTATTACTCTTTATTTAAATCCTCTATTTCTGACATCTACATATAGCTTTTTTTCCTGTAGTTGTGTTGTTATATTTTACTTTGTATTAGAAGAAAACAGGCATTAAGTTTAAGTTCTGACAATCCCTTCAACTGAAGACCAATATCACCATCAGGATGTTTTCCTCCCCAGGTTTTATTCATCACCATCTGCATTCCCTCATAGAGTTGTCCCACAAAATAGGTTCTATTAATTCCCTCAATTGGTAAGATACAAGGTCTCAGCGGAAAGTTATTTCAAATGAAAGCTATATTAAAACAGCCTGAGATGTAAAGTCTAAGACTTCTCACCAATTATGAAGAAAAATATGTTGTTGTAAATAATTGGTTGAGTTTAAACTACAAAAAAAAAAATTCTTCTAGCACATATCCCTACTCACTGATATACTTTGCTGGATGGAGCCGATCTCATGCTGATATTTTTCTAAGTGTAAAATAAAATTCCCTTTTGTTTTTTTATCTTTAACAGAACATACTATTATTATATTTCTTTGTCTCTTTATCTAACAAGGAAGTTTTATAGTCCATGATGATATGCACAGGTCTCTAGGTCACATTTTAAACTACAGAAACAGAAAGACAAAATTTGGTCCTTTCTATTCAACAGATCAACAGGAAGAAAAGACTAAGGTTTGGTCCTGTCTCTTCTATTTAACTCTTATATATATTCATATGAGGTTAAAATGGATATTTATTTATTTTAAAATCAATTATATAATTTTAAAATTCTCACAATTTTGGAATTAGCAGTCTCACCTCAAATATTTCATCTTGAAAGAAAAAATTCTTATACATTCAATTTTGGGGGTCCAACGTTATGCTTTATGAATGTGTTTATAGTAGGGAGAAATTGGAGAATAAAGCTAAATATCCTAACAAATATATAAATGATTGACTATTATGCAATAATACTTTTTAAGAGAAATGATATTAGTAAGTGATAAACTAATGTCCAAAAAGGAACAACAATTATATTTAAAAATATGCATATGTATTAAAAACCAGCAAAATGTAATATAATATAATGTCAGGAGTGCTAACCATTCCTGGGTGAGGGGTTTAGGTTTTATTATATTACCTTGTACTTACTTTCCATACTTTGAAATTTTCTACATAAAACTTTTATAATAAAAATGCAAGAAAACACGTTTATTGCAAATGAGAGCAAACTTTATTGCAAATGCAGAGTGGAAACTTTCTGAAAATAGGAACAAGAGAAGGACTAAAGTGAGGAGAATCATGCTGCATAGATTTGGCAAGTAATAAGAGCAACATGAGTTATGCAAAAAAGAATCAGCTGGGTCTAAAAGAGGAGGAAACAAACAGACCAAATTGGGCCAGAATGTTTTCTCATCAATGCTGTCTAGTAGAACTTTCTGTGCTGATGGAAATATAGTATTCTGTGCAGTCCAATATGGTTGCCATTAGCCACATGTGGTTAGAAAGCACCTGAAATGTGACAAGGAGACGAAGAGTTGAAATTTTAATCAATTTAATTTAATTAATCTTCACACTTAAAAAGTCACATGTAAACAATGGCTTCCTTAGTGGATGGCAGGGATCTACTTATTAAAAGGTTATCATCCATTTATTGATAAAAAAGAAAAAGATGTTTAGAACAACAATAGGCCCATTATATATTAAAAATAAATAATTTTAGTGGGCAGAACTAACTGGTCTAATTACCTTCCCCATAGTAATGCTGAAATTATACGTCAAAGATCATGCAACATTTAGCTTTTAATTACAAAGACGGCATCTGACACTACTCTGAATCCTCGTCTTCATTTAAGGTAGGCAAATCCCAAGTGTTTAGCTTCCCTTAGTTCCAATAACACAAGTCATTCCCTCATGATAGGAGAAAAGAACAGAATGGAGTCCACTGAATTTTTAAAATTAAAGTAATTCCTGAGTTCAAAGTAAGCAATATATTGCCTTCTCCCATAAGGGATCAGTTCTAGTAGAGGTACACAGCTTTGACATTTCTATTTCTTTCTTTTCTTTTCTCTTTCCTTGTGGTTGTGAGGATGGAAGCCAGGGCTTGGGCATGCTAGGCAAGTGCTCTACTAGCTACACTCACAGTCTTGACATTTTTCAAGTGTGCTATGTTGCTTTTTTTTGGTGGGTCCAAGGGTAGCAACTTCTATTCAACACACACACACACACACACACACACACACATGCACATAAGTAAACTTATTTTCTTTTGTAATTTTGGAATTACTCTAATAATTTATAGTCACAAATTGAGAGTATTTTTATTTGAATGTATCCTAATAAAAGGACAGTATTTATTCTATCTTCCTATCTCCGTTTCTCTCAAATTGCCTAAAGGATTTAAGCAATAAATCCTTTTAAATTTTAGAAAAACTTCTTTAAGAGAGCACTTTTTCTCTAATTTTGTTTCAATGGATAAGTTAAATGGTTCTTTCTTTACAGGTTGGTCAAAAAAGTTTTGGAAAAGCTTACATTCATTGCCTAACACAGAATATCAATCACTAGTCAACCAGGCTGGATAATGTGGGATATTAGTCTTAATGTACATAGAACAATAACATAGACACTTGGATATAAACATATTTTTAAAATATTGAATAAAAGATAATTCAGATTTTAATTTCACACACTGCTGAATATACAAACATCATAAATGATTCTAAAGTGTTGAAATGTGCTTGCATTTAAAGATTACCAGTAGCTAATAATTTTTCAAGTTCAGAATGCAGAGAATTAAAGCCTGTGAGGTACTACAATGATCCATATCACTATGGTTATGAAGCTTGAAAACTTAAGAATGTATACCTTAAATCAATTTAAAGTTTCCAAGGAAACCAATGAAAATATTCAAGAGAGGAGTAATAGGATTTGCAAATCAAAATACACTTGAGACTGTTGCTACAGTACTGTGTGTTCATTGGTGCTTGCCATATTTTTGTAGAAAGCCATAAAAATACTTATGTTCATGAATCCAGCAATAACTGACACATTAACTCTTATTTTCTTATCTTTCTGCTTTGTTAACATGATATATGTCAAAAATAATAAAAATGGTACAAATGAGTTCTTTATTACAAATGTTTGAAATACCTTATATAAAGAGAATAAGAAGACCAGAAAGAACCAGCAATCTGTGAGGAGTGGGCAGAAAGAGAAAGGAAGGGATGTATTGATTATGTAATCATGCATGATTGATGTTTTGTTGAGTGTGAAATGGGACCTGATTTTACAGATGCAGGCACCAAAGCTCAAGGAAGTTAAGGCATTTACAAAAGGTCACAGCTGTTAAATGTTGAGCCATCAAATGAAGCACCATTTGTTTGATTCCCAAACTCATACTCTTCATGTGCACTATGCAGATGTGAATGAAAAAACACAATGCATTCCAGGTACGCAGTGGAGTGTTGGGGTGTGAAGTTCACATCCTAAGTTGATGTCTGTTCTGGGATGAAAGGTCAGGCTGGAGATATCTTGAAGGGTAAAGTCTGTTTTTGGACCCTGTCTTTTCTCTCTCCTCGACTATAAGTTAACATGGACTGGGGATCATATCTCTCTTACCTTTGCTCCAATCTACTCATGAGCACAATGCTTTGCACACCTCTAGATGCTCCATAGGTATTTGTAGAGGTGTATTTGCAGAATTATGATGTCAAATTAATCAGTGAACATGCCAAGTGAGGTTTTGAATATTGAGATACTAATTTCCCAGGCTCTTTCTGACCCTTTGCATGGTCCTATTACCTAATATTGCTATTAAGGTTCCATCAGAGGAGCCTTCTGGTCATATGTTCAATACAGTGGCCTTAGGAATAGAAATACAAGATGGGATCTATTAGCACATTTCTATGAAGTTCACCCAAAGTTGTGTTGCTCACTTTGGAAAGAGGGCATCTATTGGGTTTGATAGTTCCTCGTGAGTTTCATGATACCTGTACTTGGACAGCTGGCACAGATATCCCATTAAATGCCTTCTCAGGATGCTGCACCAATCTTTGGACAGGATTTACCTTCCTAAGTGCAAAGCAGTGTCCTGGTATTTCCATTTTCAGCAGTTCTTCTTGGCACATCTTAACCCCAGTATTTCATCTGAGGGTTTGAACTGAGAATTAGAAGAGTTACCCAGGCAGAGAAACTCTAGAGTCTTTATTTAACCTACACAGAGATATTGTTCTTCCCAAGCTAGCAAAATATGTATAAAACAGGATATATCTAAGAATTCTTTGTTACCTTGCCCTTTGCTTCACCCTCCAGGGACTCCAGCCTGAGGTATTGCATTAATATTGGAACTTGAGGAATAGCACAGTGTGATTTTGGAGCACAATGTGCTATCACTATTACTTCTATTATAACAGCTGGGAGCTGTCCAAAGCTTCACAAAGAAACCAGAAAGCAACAGCAGGACACTGGGCTGCCTTAGAAAAATGTTTCTTGGCTCAAAGAGAAACTTCTTTAACAAGAATCTGACACCTCAAACTTAGCAAGAAAGCATTTCCCAGGTTAATCACATAAAATGCAGCTTGACAGAATCTGTTCTGTAACAATACAGGGAAAATGCCATAGTGTAATACCTTGGGTATACTTAATAACCTGAGAAAAGTTCCAACCACTTCAGAATAAGTTATAGAAAATATTGCCTAGGTAAATAGGGATTCAGATGTCTTCCTACTTATCTAACTTCTCAATGGTAAACCTGGCCAACAATGACAGGCATGGCCTTGGTGTGGCTGCAGCTCCCTGGCACTCTGCTAGCTGCCTCACCTTTACCTGAGATGGCAGAATTGTATGACCACTCAGATTCCCTTCAGCTCTTATCTCCTGTGGCTGGAGGAAGTCAGGGTTTAACCATGACATTGACATCTGGGCAAGGGAGAATTTTAGTACCTGCAGTTGCTCCAAAACAGAAACAAATGAATAAACAAATAAAACCAAAACCTGGCCAGGGATTCTCAAGTGGATTCTCTCTTGTTTAGTGTGAAATTGTGGGGACAGGTGCATGGAGTGCTGCATACATGGCATATGTTAAGGGCATCTGAGTGGCAAACCACTCCTCCTTGCTAGGTGTGTGAGTGGCAAACTATTTACCCTGTAGGCACAGCCCTGGGCGTGAGGCCACGTGTTGCAGTCCCTGTGCTTGCTCCCAGCTCACTCCTTGATTGGCTGCTGCAAGGACAGTTGGCCAGAAATTGTACTGGTGGCTGCCTGTAATCTGCTTAGCTATTGCCTGAGTATATATAAATGGTAACTGCACAATAAAATTAGACCTGCTTCCTGCTTGGTCTCCGGAGGTCTTGATTAGTGACTCCGCAGCCACAGTCTCCTCTACCCTGTTCCGTGGACCTCCTCGCTGGATGAGAGAGAGCCCACACATGAAATGAAATCATAAAATTTCTCTTCTGTTAAGACAATGTAGAGATAGAGATATTAAAGTTTCCCTGGTCTCTCTTTACTCAAGGAAAAGATAAACTCTCATCTGTGACTTTTGTTCTTTGGCATGATTTTAATCGAAGAAAACTTCTTTGGCAAATCACTTGAGCTCAAACATAGTGTTCAAAAAGCCTATCTAAGAAAGGACAACAGTTTTTGTTTTTATCATGGCCAACCATGATTAGCTATTTTCATTGATAAACTTTGAGATAAATGTGCTTCCTGTAGTTATTTGCCTACATAAATAAATTAATAAACTTCTGTACTTCTTTAGTTGACATTAACATAACTGGGAGTTTGTACACTGATATCTTCAAAGTCTTCTGTCAGAATGTTTTCATCCTAATCCAGATGCCAAAATAACTTCTTCCTCATTTAGAACCATCAGAATTACTTCCTTTGTAACTTGAAAAAGGCACCTGGTTAGGTGGTTCAGTAATTCATGAGAAAACTAGGAATACTTGGTTTACCCAAGGAATTGAGGATGGAAAAGTTTGTTAATCCAAACAAACCCAAATCCATGATTCTCAAAGCAAGCCTGCGAAGCATCTGAAATGACTCAAAGCTTCAGGGTTTCCTTCAGTTTTTATGGGAAAATCAAGCAAAAAGGTTACACTCAGAATTGGAATGCATGAACTGAAATTAGCTTGCATGTTTCCAAGAAGTCTGTCATGTTGCACTCGCTACTGTCACAAAGGTGCACTTAGGAGGTCAGGATCCATGGGCTCTAGTAATTTCCTGATCTTCAGAGGCTGATGTTCCTGACTATTTTGAAATCCTCACAGATTTAGTTTGTTATAAATTGTTTGGTTAATCCCACAGAGTGTAATGAAGCATATTTGAGTAAATGACATTTCTGAACTATAAGCTTCTAATAATTTCATAAGAAAATAACAAATATACATTACAAATGTGATTCATCCACACTTCCCTTTCTGAAACAATGTATCTGTTTCCTCATATAATCACACTGCTATTCCATAATTTCTTCTATATGTCTCTTTATTGTTAACACTAAATTATTTTTCTACATACAATTTAGTCAAGATCAGACAAAGGAACTATATAGTCTTTCCCCCTACATAAATATACCTAATCAGAAGTGCTTGAAACTCAGCTCTAAATTATAGTATAGATGAAAAATAGCACCCAAACAGTATAGCCTATTAAGAATCTTCTGCACATTCTTCCCTGTCCTGGGCAAGAGGTCAAACATTTATGCCAGATGCATTGGTTGTCTTATTCACTCCAAGCTCTCTACCTTCATTGAAGCTTTCTTCTCTTTAATTCCCAAATAATATACATATATATACTATGTGTGAGAAATGGCTCCACTAAAGACATATGTTTTCCTGCTTATAAGTAAAAAAAAGGTTGTAAAGGTAAAAAATAATACAGACACAGAGCTGAATATCCATTTTTGGTATAAAATATCAAATAGTTTTCTCTTCATCTTTTCATGTCTTTGCTAATAGGCTGACATATAGAAAAGAAAACATGACTGCATACTCATGAGGAAAGAAAGGAAGAAGCCAAACCAGAAGCCATTAGCCAAGGTCATTAGGCATTAACCTCAGTAGCTCCATAGTACACATAGTACACAAGGTCATTAGGCATTAACCTCAGTAGCTCCATAGAACACATAGTACACAAGGTCATTAGGCATTAACCTCAGTAGCTCCATAGTACACTGGTCACTCAGTTAATTTCTAACCTATTTTCAGTAAAACAGAGAGCATCTCCAGAGATTGAGATTATGAACTAGGAATATATTCCACACATATCAATCTGGTCTTAATTTATACCATATTTAGGAATAATTAAATTTCCATTGTATAGCTATTTGTGAATATGCATATAGGCATGACACAAATATACATTAAATATTTTATATGCATATGCTTATGTACATATCTAACATAAATATTTGAATAAGAGAGGAGATCAAGTATTTTAATCTTTGCATAAATAACATAAAAGCCAAACCTTTCATGACCTGTATATTTCATCAGAAATTTTGTGTTTTGAAATGACAAAAGCTTAAAATAATCACTGAAGGAGCAGAATAATTGGGGCCATATTTGAGTTTTTTTTAAAAAATAATGACATATACAATTCCTTCTAATGAATGTCATAGATAATGAGTTTGTATTATGTGTATTTTATTTTTAAGGAAATAGTTTATTGTTTATTTTCACTGAAATTAGTTCATGGTGAATATGTATTTTACAGAACAAATTATAATACTGATGCTATTCTTTATAATTATAGTAATGAAAAATAATATAATAAATAAAGCTTTTCCTCTTTATTGAGAGATATGGAAGTCCATTATTTCTACAAGTTGTGAGATTATTTCCTGGAAAGACAAAATGTTTTATTTTTATTCCTAAATCTAACTCTGATCTTCTAGAACACAATTTAGAAGCATACATTGATCATGTTAACTTTAGGAAAAATGTTAGAACTTTAATATACTAAATATTTGTTTTTCAGGTTTATGATTGAACACATGTAAAGTTCCTAGAATTCTGCTTAGATAAACAGCAGCTCAAAGCTACAGGGAACCAATGGGAAAATATGAACCTGTCAAGAAAGTTTTCCCATGATGGGAATGGGTAGATTTCAGACACTCCCCAAAGTTCAGCAGGAAGGGAGAACCATGGAGGAGAAACAACCCACTTCAAGTGTCCCATTACTCTCGGGTCTTGATTCAGATCTTGATGACTATTTCATGATGAAACATTTTTCAAAAGTAAAAACAAAAACAAATACAAACAACTTGCTCAGCTGGACGTTGTTTGTCCTTTCTTTGGCAAGAATCTGCTCTCTGGTGATATCTGATGTAGCACATAGGGAACCAGGAAGTGGTCACTACCCTTCACACACACACGTAAAAAGAGTTGAGCAAAGTAAAACCCAACCATTCACTCAGATCCTTTAGCGGTCAGGGGACAAACCAATGACCCCATGATTGGAGAAATGGACAGACATATAAAAAAAAATCTCCATTTAGAGGAACAGAAACCCTTGGGGAAACCAGTGCTGGGATACAAAACTTCAACTGACTAATTTCTGGAGGCTCAATGTGAACAAATTTGAGCATTTAAAAACTTTTTTTTTTTTTTGTGGGGAAGGGAACAGTTTTTTTGGAGGGTGGCTACCAACTTGGAGATGACTTTCATTTCCAAGAGCCCATAAAGTTTTCACAGTGAGGATCTGAGAAAATTCTCTCATGTTTCCAGTAAGGGAAGGGAAAAAAAACAACATTTTGAAATATGCCCAGAACAGACTGTTCTTCAGAAGTCCTGCCTCAATGGAAACTATAACTGAGCCTTATAGAGTGAGTCTGTATCAGAGCTTACAGGAGGGAAAGTCTTCTCTAATCCTCTTATTGAACCTAGATGGGAAAAAAATTCCCAAAACTCAAGAAGCCCATATGAAAGTCACTGGCTAGGGTCAGACTCCAGCTATAACACTGAGATTGTACAATACATCAACCTCATCCAAACCCTTCCAATGTATTGCTGGAGTTTCTATAGATGAATGCAACTTACAGTACTACCCATTCCAGACCTAATTTAGGGACAATTTTCTAGGAAAAGCCAAAGAAAACAGGGGAGAAGGGAGCTAACCAAGGACACCAATGGCATGTTAGCATCTGAAACGTACAGCTACAGTTAACTGCTAGTGGGAAAAGTATAAAATTTCACACTGATGACCCTATATACCTTGTTTCTTCTATCCAGTACATCATGTCCTACTTTCAACAGAAAGTTACAATGCATACTAAAAGAAAAAAAATGCAGTTTGAACAGGTAAAAAAACAAAACAAAACAAAACAAAACATGAAAACCATACTGAGACATGGAAGAATTTTGAGACAGAACTAAAAACAACTATGACTAAAATACTAAGGCCTCTCATAAAAAACACAAGTAACACACAAGAACAGGTGAATAATGAAATGAGATAAAAACTCTAAGAAAAAAAAATCAAAAGAAAATATAAAAAAATTAAAATTATTGTAACAGAAAATGAAGGATACTTTCAATATATCAGTTGATAGACAGTACATGATTGAAGAAAGGAGGAGGCTAGACATACGTCAATAGAAAGTTTCAAAACTAAAATGCAAAGAGAAAAAGGAATGAGGGAGAGAGAGGCAGACAGGTAACAGAGTACCTAAGAATGGTGGGAAAATTACAAGAGGTATAAATACATGTAATGAAAATGCCCCAAAGAGAAAGAAACAAAAACATTTGAAACATTGACTGAACATTTCTCCAAATTAACGACAGAGACATTATTATGAGCTAAATTGTGTCCCTACCTCTAAATTCATATGTTGAAGACCTAACTCCCAGTAACTTCAGAATTTAATTCTACTTGGTTATAATGCCATTAAAGACACAATTAAAGTTAGAGTGAGGCCCTCATCTAATATGATTGATAATCGGTGTCCTTATAAGAAGGAAAATGACACCAGGTATGCACCTGTTCAGAGGAAAGGATGAAAGGATGCAAGAAGAATCTGGCCTTCTGAAAGCCAAGGAGAAAGAAAACCCCACAAATCGATTGTTCTTGAACTTACAGACTCCAGAAAAATACTAGCTTGCTGTTTATCTGTGAGTCAGTAAATTTCTCTTCACAGTTTGTGATAGTGTTATGGCAGCCTTAGCAAACTAATACACCAAAACCACAGAAACAGAAAACACCAAATAGGACAAATAGTTCAAACATCTACACCAGACATACATACTCCAAATTTGGAAAACAAAAAAGATAAAGAGATAACTTTGAAAGAGCCAAGTGGAAGAGGGATCTTACCTAAAGAGAACAAAGTATACACATTACATTGAACTTCTCAATGGAATTCATGCAAGCCATGAGAAGGGGAGTAATGTTTGTAAACTGTTGAAAGAAAAAAAAAAAAACCTCACCAACCTAGAACTCTATATTCTGTGAAATTATCTTTTAAAAATTGAGAAGAAAAAAAAAATTTTTCTCAGACATTCCAAAATTGAGGGAATTTGTTAAGGGGGTACCTATACTGCAGGAATAAAAGAGAAAATGAAAACAATAAATGATATAGATTGATGAAACTCAGATCTACATAAAGAAAAGACTATTAGAGAAAGAATAAATGAAAGACACATAAAATTTCTTACTTTTTAAAATTCCTTTTAAATTTGCAATGACCAGCTCTATTATTTATCTAATAATATCCAATTTTTATAGATGATATACTAATTTATATTCCCACCAACAGTATATAAGAGTTCCTCCCCATTATCAAAGATTTCAAAATGCATAGTCATAATATGAAAAAAGGGTGGTTTGGAGAAGTGGGGACTTTGTTTCACTGGTGCATATTAATAATACAGAAAGGTGGGTTTCATTGAGGCATACCCATATATACACAAAACATAATTTCACGCCACATTTTCTCCCCGACCTTTCTCTCCTTGCTCCCTTTTGTCCCCTTCCTCTACCCTAATGGTGTCCCTTCTACTTTCACAGTGTCCTGAATTTTTCCTCTTTAGCTTCCAGATAATGAGAGAAAGCACCCTACTTTTCTCTCTGCATCTAACTTAATGAGCTCCATATTACAGTTTCCAATTCTGTAAATTTTCCTTAAAATGACACAATTTAATTCTTTTCTGGCTGAATAAAACTCCTGTGTAAATATATATTCCACATTTTCTTTATCCACTCATCAGTTGATGGACACCCAAGCTGTTTTCATGACTTGGTTGGTGTGAATTATGCTGCGATAAACACGGGTATGCAAGTAATCTCTAAAGTATGCTGACTTAAATTCTTTTGGATAAATACCAAGGAGTGGTATAGCTATATCATATGTAATTCTATCTTTAGCTTTTTGAGGAACTTCCACACTGATTTTTTATAGATGATATACTAATTTACATTCCCATCAACAGTATATAAGAGTTCCTCCCCATCTTCCTCATCAGCATTTGTTGGTATTGGTATTCTTGATGCTTGCCATTCTAACTGGAGTGAGATAAACTCTCAGGGTAGTTTTGTTCTGTATTTCCCTGATAGCTGAAACTTTTCTCATTCTGGAAAAAGAAAAAAAAAAGTGTGTCACATTAGATTGGATAGAGAGAAAGAATGGGAGAGGAGGGGAGGAGTAGGGTGGATAGGAAGGGCAGCAGAATAGAATAGACAATATGATTGATGTATGTACATTCCATGTATGTATTATATGTCAAATTACATTTCTACTGTCATGTATGACTAAAAAAATAAATAAAAATTAAAAAACTTTTCTCATTCGGATCTAACAGATAAAAGGTTTTTTTTTCAAAAATGATAAGAGCAAAAATGTATTTAGTGATGGTTGCCTAAATGAAAAAAATGACAACAGTCATAAGGGGCAGGAGGGAGAAACTAGGAGTACTCTGTTATGAAGTACTCGTGTTACAGGTGAAGTATAGTGTATTATTTAGAAATAGGCTGGGATTAGTTTTATAAGTATACTGTAAAATCCAGAGAGACCTTAAAGAATTCAAAAGAAGCATAAATAATACACTAGGAGAAAAGGGAAATAGAATCATAGGAAGTGTCCATTTAAAAATCAGAATAGGCAGAATAAAAAGGGTAGGAGTAAAGAGAGAGAGTCAAAGTCAAAAGGAAACTAATGTAAAATAGTTACAAATATTAATACAAATACACTTTTGGGGTAATCCATTAGAGACTAATACAAATTTATTAGTAATAACTTTTAATGCGAATGGTCCATACACAGAAGTTAAAACACAGAAAGTGTCAGAGGGGACATAAAACAAGACCAACAACATTTTATCTACAAGAAACACATTTTAAATATAAAGACACGGGTGAAAAGCAAAGGAAGGGAGAAAGGTTGTGTTCACAGCAATAAAAATAAACCTTGAGCAGATGAATTAATTTCAGACAAAGCATACTTCAGAAAAATTAAAGTTTTCAGGGATAAACAGGAGAATTATGTAGGAAAAGGTGTTAATTCTCCACAGAATCCTTTAATGTGTATGCCTTTGCTAGTCAGCTTTTATGGCTGTGACCAAAATACCTGACAAGAACAATTTAGAGTAGGAAAATTTTTTGTGTGTGTGCTCACAGATTTACAAGTTTAGTCCATGGTCCAACCATCCCAGTGCTGTGGACCCGACGGGAGGCAGAATGTTATGGTGGAAGGGCGTAGCTGGGAAATCTTCTCAGCTCATGGCAGTTGGGAAGCAGAGAGAGAAAAAAAAAGTGCTAGGGAAAACACATAAACCTCACAGATGCACCTGCAGTGACCTACTCCTCCATCCATGCCCACCACTCAGTCAGTCCATTCAAATTATTATTCCATTAAAGGATTAATCCACTGATTAGATTATGGCTCTCCTAATCTAATTGTTTCACTATGGAACATTTCTGCATTATAACACACATAAGTTTTCTGGGACACCTCAACATCCAAACCATAACTACACCCAACAACATACTTAGACAAAAGCTGACAATCTATAAGGAGAAAGAGATGAATAACTACTGTCATTGGAGATGTCAACATACATATATCTGTTGTTGACAGATCCAGCAAGCAGAAAAATCAGCCAGGACAGAGTTGAACTGAGTAGTACTATTAGTCATCCGGAACTAATCAACATTTGTAGAACATTTAATGAAACAATAGCAGAATGCAATTATCTTCCCAAGTTCCCAAGACATACACAAAGATAGGTCATATTCTGGATCATAAAACACATCTTAAAATGCAAAATAATGGAAATCATCAAAGTATGACTGTGGACTATAAGAGAATTAAACTAGAAATAAATGACAGAAAGTTAACTGGAAATTTGCCAAATACTTATAGATTAAACAACACACTTCTAAACAACATATGGGTCAAAGAAGCAGTCTCAAAAGAAATTGAAAAGTGTTTGGAGCTTAAAAAAAATGAAAATAAAATTTACCCAAATTTGTGAACATAGTAAAAGCTGTGCTTAGCCTTGAATACATATGTCAGAAAACAGATCTAAAATTGGTAATCTAACTTTCTACTTCAGGACTCATGATCAAATGGACATTAAAAGAATAATAAAAGGAGTATGATAAACAACTCTAGCCCACAAATTTGCTATCTTAGATGAAATAAACCAATTTATCCTAGGGGAAAGACACAATCTACTAAAAGTCACAAAAGAGAAATAGATAGTCTAAATAGGTATATAACTGTTAAAGAAATTGAATCAACAATCAACAACTTAACAAAGGTAGACAGCACTAAGCTCATCTGGCTTTCCTGGTGAATTCTACTAAATATTTAAGGATGAAATGATACTCTGTGCAATCTCCTAGAAAATATAATCAGAAGGAACATTTCCTAATGCAGTAATATCCTAATACAAAAATAATGAAAAGACATTACAAGAAAGGAAAACTAAAGATCAATATCATGAACATAGATGTAAAAATCACCAAAAATTAGCATATAACATACAAAATATACATAATATTATACTTACATAATTATACATAATAACCAAGTAAATACTTATTCCAGGTATGCCAGGCCAGTTGACAATTTGAAAGTCAATTAATGTAACCCATCACATCAACCAGCTAAAGATAACTTATATGATCATATTAATAAACGCAGAGAAGGCATTTGGCAAAATCTAGCATTCAGCCAGTCTGATAAAACCTCTCATCAGACTAGGAATACAGAAGAATTTCCTTAGTTTGATAAAGAAAAGTGTTATGATTTAGATATAAGGTGTCCCTCCAAAGTTTCTGTGTTAATGGAGGAATGTTCAGATGTAACATGATTAGATTTTGTGAGCTATAACCTAATCAGTCTATCACAGTTTGAATGACTGGGTGGTAACTGTAGGCAGGAGAAGTGTGGCTAGAGGAGCTGATTCTCTGGGGGCATGTCATGGAAGGGTACATCTTCCCTGTGGCCTCTTCCCCCTATCTTCCTGACTCCACTTTGAGCTGAGCAGCTGCCCTCCCCTGGGCCCTTTCCCCATGATGTGCCACTTCACCTTGAGCCTAGAGCAATGAAGTTGGCCATCTGTGGATTCAGCCCTCTGAAACTGTGAGCCCCAAGTAAACTTTTTCCTCCTCTAATATTTTGGTCATAATGATGGAAAATGGACTAAAATGAACATTTTCAAAATGTCTACAGCTAGTATCAGAGGAATTTGATGTTTTCTCACTAAGATAGGAAGAATGTAAGGATGCCATATCTCACCACTACTATTCAACACTGTACTAAAATCCTAGGTAACAGAAGATAAGAAAAATAAATGAAAGGTCTTTAGAATGAGAAGGAAGAAAGAAAACTGTCTTTGTTAAGAAAAAAACCCATTTATTAATATTGTATTTCTCAATATAAACATTTATTTATATTGTATTTCTCAATATAAACACCAGAAAAACTCTAGAACTTGATTACATCAAGGTGGTAAAGGACGTTAAGTCAATGTTTTTTTCTATATAGTGACATGAAAAATTGAAATGTAAAAATTAAAAACACAGAACTAATTTACATGAGCATAAAAATGTTTAGACAAATTCTAAAATAAGTATGATATAATAATAAAAATATAAAACTCTGATGCAAGAATTCAAAGATCTAAATAAATAGACATACTAAATATATAAATAGGAAAATGAAATATTGTTAAAATGTCAGTTTTTTGTAGCATAATCTGTAGATTATATGCAGCACCAACAAAAATCCAAGCAAGATATTTTATAGGTATTAATGATCTGATTCCAATGTTTAAATGGAAAATAAAAGGCCCAGAAGAAAAAGTACAAAGTTGGAGAATTGACACTGAACAAATTCAAGACTTACTGTTAATCTAAAATAATCAATATAGTGTGCTATTGGCAAAAGAAGAGAAAAATTAGACAAACCATTGGAACAGAATAGAAATATTAGAAATAGATCCACACAAGGTAGCAAAAAACATTCAATGATAAGAAGATGGCACTTTTAAAAACTGATGTTGAAAAACTGCAGAGACACAGCAAAAAAGTGACAAAGGCTCAGATTGTACAACTTTCATAAATTACAATGAATTATATATAGGTCCAAAAGTCAAAATGTAAAACTATAAAAGACCTGGAACTAGATATTCTCCAACTAGATAGGAGAAAATCTAGGCAACCTTGGGTTTGGTGATGACTTCTGGATACAACACTAAAAGCACCATCTATGATAGAAAAATTGTAAACTGAAGTTCATTAAAATTTAATACTTCCACTTTATGAAACAGACCATCCATGAAAGACAAGCTGTAGACTGGGAAAAATATTTGCAAAACATATCTGGTAAATGTCTGGTTTTCTTAAGTTATAAAAAACTTTTAGAATTCAACAAGAAAACAACTACCACCCAGTTAAAAGTGTGCAAAATGTCTCAACAGAAATCTCACCAAAGAAGTTACACTTGGTAAATATTCATATGAAAAGATGTTCAACATAATGTTACCAAGAAATTGCAAATTAAGTGAATGAGATAACACATCTATTAGAATGGCTAATACTATAAGTATTTAAAACACTAAATGTGATGAACATGTGGAGCAATAGGAGCTCTCATTCGTGGCTGATGGGAATGCAAAATGGTACAACTACTTTGAAGACTTTTCATTGTTTTCTGTAAAGCTAACCACACTTTTCCATGCAATCCACTCTCCTAGGTGTTTTCTCAAATGAGTTGAAAACTTAGGTCCTCAAAGAGACCTATTAATGAATGTTTATGGAAGCTTCCTTCATCATTGCCATATGCAGAGTCAATCTACATGTATTTCAAAGTATGACTGGATAAACTATGGTCCATTCATACCAGTGGAATATTATCCCATGGTAAGAAAGCAACAGACTCTCTGACTATGCAAAGACATGGAGGGATTAAAAGGCATATTTTTTCAAAGAAAGAAGCCAGTCTGGAAAGGCTCTATACTGTATGATTCCAACTATATGACACACTGGGAAAGGTGAAATTATGGACCAAGTTAAAAAAACATACAACAACAACAAAAAAACAGTGGTTACCAGAAGTTGAGGTGGGTGTAGGGAAGCATAAGTAGAACAGAGGACTTTTAAGACAGTGAAATTCTTCTGTGTGAGACTATAATGGTAGATAAATGTTACCATACACTTGTGAAAGCTCCTAGGATGTACAACACAAAGACTGAATTCTAATGTGAATTATGGGCTTCAGTTAATAATTCATGTATCAATATTGACTCATTAATTATAATAAATGTACCATACTAATGTAAGATGTTATGTATAGGGAAAAGTATGGTTGGTATTGAGGTGGTATATATGAACTCTGTATAGTCTGCTCAATTTTTCTATAAACCTTAAACTTCTTTAAAAATGAAGTCGATTAGGTTTAAAAATCTGCTCCCTGGAACATGATTTTAGAAACCATGAACAGCTGGCAAAAATAGATATTAAAAGCCAAAGATAAAAACTTGGAAAGTTCTATAGAGGACCATAATATAGGACTGTAAAGGCTTCAATGAAATTCCTAAAATAAGTAACTGTGTAAATCAAGTGCCAATGGGAATCAAATAATAATCAGTTTTTGTTCATGCCAGAAATAAATATAAAATCACTGCTCTGGTTTTGGTCAAGAAATAAATAATATCCACTTTTAAAAAAATGATTTTTTAAAAATTTTCTCCACATGGTGAATTCTCAGTTTTCCAATATTACAGTTCATAGGAGTACTACTATATATAATTACTGTGGTTATCCAACTAGAATACTGTGCTTTTGATAGCCTCATTGCCATCTATGAAAAACTATATTAACTCTCAATATCCTTAAGTAGTGCTCAGTCCTATCTAGTTTTGTAGGTCCCTGAGCATCTCTCTCTTATAGGTCTGAAAACCTCCACAAAAATCCTGGAGAAAAGAAAGGCCTTTGGCTGAATATTTACTAAGATACAGATCATTACTCTTCAAGATAATGCAAAGTTCTGAACAATTTTCATGGTTGGAAGGTCTTTATACTGAGAAAAAAAATGCTACTTTCTGCAATTGTCATGTGTTGGTTTCAGTAAACACACCAGGAAATTCCACCACAGACCTTCCATTCTAAATATGCCTCCCACACCCTCCTGGGTAAATATTTCTAGGTCCTTCCAATTGTCTTCATTCATCTGGTTTTCACACTTTGGTTACCTAAGAACCAAATGTGACATCAGTTGCACTTTCACTCGGAGCAGGACAGACACTTCAGGTACAAAGTTTTAAGGTGTAATCAAGATAAACAATATTTGAAAAAATATAGTTTAAAAAAACTTATGATGAATAAAATGTCAAAATTTTAAATACATAGAGGGTTGGGGTTTGGTTAGGATAAGTGAGGTGAATCAAACAATAGAGGGGCTCTTATCTTTACAGGTAATTTAATCTCTCGGGGTTTAAATTCTATTCTGACATTAACTATTCAAGCCAGTCTAAAGATGTTGTTAGATGTGTGTTCAATTCCAGGACACTCAATGAGCAACATGCGTGTCCAGAGATACCAGTGACAAAAAAACCCTGTCTCTAGCTTCCGCTTCAGTTAGCTACCATTGATACTATCTCTAACTCTCACCAAAATTCTCTTGAGCTGTCTTGTGCCTTGGCCTCTGGCCCTCAATAGAAGTTTGTGCCACATCGTTCTTTGAGTTCTTAAAAAACGTTTTACTGGTGCACAATAATTATATGTAATAGTGGAATTCATTGTGACATATTTGTACATACATGTTTACATAATTGAGTCAATTTCATTCTCCAGTACCTCCTTTTGCTCTTTCTTCCTAAGTTCCTTCATCCCCTCCCTTGCCTTACTGGTCTCCCTTCTATTTTCATGAGATCCCTTTTTCCTGTTTTTTCTCTCTACCTTCCCCATGTGAGAAAAAAATATACATACAACCTCTTTGACTTTCTGAGTCTGGCTTATTTTGCTTAACATGATGTTCTCTAGTTCCAACCATTTCACTGTAAATGATATAATTTATTTCTTCTTGATGGCTGAATAAGCCCCCACTAGGTACATATACCACATTTTATTTATCTCTTAATCTGTTGAGGGACACCTAGGCTGCTCCCATACCTTGGTTATTGTGAATTGTGCTGCTATAAACATGGGTATACATGTATCACTTAATATGCTGACTTTAATTCTTTTGGATAAATACTAAAGAGTGATATGGCTGGATCATATTTTAGTTCCATTCCTAGTCTTTTGAGGACATTTAATTTCATACTGATTACTACAGTGGTTGTACTAATTTACAATCCCACTAACGGTGTGCCAGGGTTCCTTTTTCCTGCATCCTCACCAGCATTTATCATTTTTCTTCTTGAGGACTGCCATTCTAACTGGAGTGAGATGAAATGTCAGTGTAGTTTTGATTTGTATTTCCCTGATTGCTAAAGACGTTGAGTATTTTTTTTTTTGTATATTTTTTTGTGTGCTATATGCAAATATACCTGGGGAATTCCATTTTGGAATAAATTTTTTTGTACTTGTGTGAAAAATATCAGATATCTTATCGAATCTGATTTTCAACAGTATTCTTAGTCTTCTTCCTCCCCTAGTGCTAAGGATCAAATCTACCTTACCTAGCACATGGTAAGTGTTTTACCATTGAACTACACCCCAGCACCAACTTGATTTCAAAAAGTGGGGTTCGTAGAAATGTAGACCCTGTATATTGATTCATCTTATCTTAGTCATAATAAATACATTCTGTTTCTCTATAAGACCAAGGTAACCATGGAAAAGTATTTTTCCTTATAAACTGATGTATAGAGGTTTTATGTTCTGCAGAACCTACACAGTAAATTCAAATCAGTGATAGAAAAATAAGTTGTAATGCTAATATAGTGAGATAAATTGTTTTTTTAACCCTGTTTTATGCAATAAAAGTCTCTTTGCTCAAAAGTTGTCTTAGAAATTGCAGTCGAAGTAGTCACCATGCATTGTACTTGCACCAGCCTAAGTACATCATGGTTTCAATATCATCTTAAAAGAAGGGTGCAGCTTTTATAACAGTGTATTTTAAACAAATGGAAGTAGGACTTTACATGTTGGATAACTCAAATTGCTGCTATAATTCATTTGCACCTAAAAAAGAAAAATCACAGAAGATGAAACAGCATTGCTTGAAGGAGAGTTACAGTATCTGAATCATCCTCAATTCTGTCTCTTCATCGTCCCCACCCTGCCACATAAACATATTGAATATTTTTTTCTTTGCTTGTATATAATTCAAACAAGCTACATACAAACAAAACTACATTTGGTGGGTAAACAAATACAATAATTAAAGACTATGTCTGCAGTTAGTTAACAAGCAGGCATTTTAGATTTTAGGAAAAAGTTTAGAAGATGAATACCTCTGAAGTGGGCATCAATAAATTAGTGTGAAGCTGAATGACATTAATCATGTTGGATGACCCACTTTGAGGGATTTTCTATAAATGATGTGCTGTGTAGGCCGTGACATTTCCTCAGGCTTACCATGGAAACATCAATCTACGTGAAGTCATAAAACATGAGCTTTAATTGTGATCGAGGTAACACATTTATGAAAACCACAAAATATGGATAGAGAAGCACTGAGAATAAGCAGAGGCAGTGTTAATTTTGATTTATTGAGTATGTGAGAAGAACAATGCCAAGTTTACTGAGGCATACTAGCTTGAATTATTCCATCAGCATTAGAAAGTCAACATCGTGCACTGAGGAATAGCATTGTAGTGCATGCAGCAGGTTCCTACTGCATGAAGAAACTGGCATTTCCACTACTGGAAAGGAATCATCTAGTCTCTTTAATATTAAATTTTAGATTTTTTCTGTGAGATATGTTAGTTTGACTCCTTTAACTAGCAACTGACCACTCTTGGATGAACCATTAAATTACGTTTTGGGCAATGTTAAAAGTGAAGGACAGCTCCATTGGTCCTCCATGGCTTTTCCTAGGCTTTTTCTTCCAAAGACATTGCTCCGGCAGCAGTATCAAAGAAAGCCAAGTTGCTGTGAAAGCTCTCACTGCCTTTGCATATCATGTTAGACTCTTTCCCTCAAAGGCTTTTCTTGCCTCTATGCCTGACAAAGCCCCTTCTCCTTTAAAATTCAGATGAAATGTTTCCAGTTCTTGTATGAAACCATCCCAAAACCATCCCACTTCCCACAAGTAAAGTCAACTTCTCCTTCTTTTAAATTTCCACATTAGTTGCTCATAACACTGCTGTATTCCCTTGGCACTCAATGGTGACTTCTTTTCAGCTTTCTCTTCTAGCCTATGAGCTACCCAATGCTACAGAAGAAGTCAGTCACCTTTGTTATTCTAGCACCTACTGCAGCAATTGGCATAGGAATAATTCTCCATAAGTATTTGTAGAAATGACACTAAAAAAATCCAATCTTGTTTTTGAAAACTGTTGCTTTTAGGAAGATGTAAGAGAGTGAATACTTAGTAGTATTCATTTTTAGTACTTAACTTTTTTCTTGTGTTTAATTGAAATCATGGTTGTTATATCAAATTTGTGCTAAATTCACTGAATGTGATTTATTAGGATTAAAATTGTGATTGACTTTATTTTGCTTGCAATTGGCCTCTTCATATTTAATAAACCCTTTTGTTTATAGAATTATAAGATGGCTTTCCAGGTGCAGTGGCATATGCTTATAATGCCAGCAGCTTGGGAGGCTGAGGCAGGAGAACTGTGAGTTCAAAGCTGGCCTCAAAAAAAAGAGAGACGCTAAGCAACTCCGTGAGGCTCTGTCTCTAAATAAAATATAAAAATAGGGCTGGGGATATGGCTCAGTAGTTGAATGCCTCTGAGTTCAATCCCTGGTAACAACAACAACTAAATGCCTCCTGTATTAGTCAGAAAAGTAGAGTCTAGAGAAGTCAAAGAACTTGCCAAAAACCATACAGTAAACTGGAAGATCTGAAATAGAGCTCTTGCTCTTTAAGATCTTTTGTTGCTCTTTCTAATAATCCAGGGTACCATGAAAAAATAATAATAACCTTTTTAAACTTGTTTATAACTGTTTAATCGATTTAGAATTTTCTCTACAGTTGCAAAGAGCAGTATAACATGGAAAAAGTTACCACTAGGTTTGATGACTTTCCAAACAAGACCATTGGTAAATTTAATGTTAGAGATATTAATCCCCAACTAAGAATTATGGTTTCCCTTTCATGCAATAAAATGCAAGTACACATTAATCCAGACATACTGACAATCAATAATAAAATGATGAGATATTGCACTAACCATAGTCTGTATTTTCTGGCTCCCAACAATTTGATGGCCAAAAATAGGGTGTCTGTGGAACAAAGAGAAGTGAAAGTCAGGTTAGACAAATAAAAATTTGGTGTGTTTCTGATTTATTAGCTGTATTCATCGTCAACAATTATCTAGAACAGTTTGTTAATATGTTTTATAACTCAGAACAATTTCCAAGAGAGACATTGTAAGATTTTGCATCTGCATTTATTTTCTGACCAATGGCTCAACCTTTAAATATATGCTGTACCAGCAGGCATTTAAATGCTATACACTGCTGCAATTCTAGCCAATGGACATAAAAGTTCTGATTGCAACATTTAAACAAAAAAGTTTTCATCCACAGGGAGGACTGAAAGTAGAGTATTATACTTAGCAAGACTTGTGATGAAAATTGTCTAAAAATAACCAATTGTTTTCTATCTATCATGTATCTCAACATTGCCTTTGATGGATCCAAAAAGCTCAATTGACAAAAATCTTCCCCTGAGGTCTGGCAATCATGTTCCTGGCTCTATTAATTATATAATGCAGATCTCAATGCTATCCAACTAGATTGAAACAGCGTTTTACTTTCACTCTTCAAATATTCCTTTCATAAGGACATTTATTGCTCTAAAGTTTTAAACTAAACAAGCCAGAGATCATTATCAAAATAATAATGTCTTATTTGACTGATGTGATGAACAATAGGCAGAATTCTGATTCTGTAAAATTCTAGGAACTGATTGACTAAATTATAAAGACAATGTTTGATCAAGAAAAACTATTATTATCACTAACATTAACATTTTATATTTTTTAAAAGAACTCTTTATCCTGGCTCACTGCTCCTACACATCATAAGAAGGCATGATGACCACTTGTCTGCTTCTCTCACCCTATTTCCTGGAATGATGATGCCTCAGGACTGAATAGAACAGTGATTACAGACATCAGCTTTGTGGAGTTCACTGCACTTATTAATTAAGTATGTTGACAAGCCATGCACAGTGAGCACATTTTGGGAAATCTCTGATTATCTGACCATTCTATCTGTAAAAGAATGATTCTCTAGAAAGAATAGTTGAGGAGAACTGTTTGATTTTCTGGGAGAGGAAGTCTTTGCAAACTGAATGAGAACACCAGGGGATTTTGACTTAAACTCTACTCTTTCTTGGGAATTACTACAGTATAATTTTTTTAAAAAAAGCTAATAGTAGTTTTGTGCAGGTATGAATGAAATCACATCTGGGATTTAGAAGAAAAAAAGTGAACCACAAAATAAAGGGGCTATTAAGACTTATATGAAACATGCTCATCACCCCCAATTCCACTTGCCTCTGTGGGAAGTAGAGTTCCGAAAGATTTGATTTCTTAAAAAAAATTGGATCAGTATTCTAGGAGAGCATCATAGAAAAATAAACTAACTAAAAGCATGCTTTCATTTAGGATGCTGGCTTTTGAGATATTTCATATGAAGTGCGTTAATCTTTTTATATTTCATTGTGTGTGTGTGTGTATGTGTGTGTGTGTATGCACATGTCCATGCATACAAATCTAACTAAATGTAAAATATCTATCCTAGTCAGACTGGTCAGACATACATTTTTCCCCTCAAAATGAAAGGAATGTTTTCATCTATTCTTAACTCTATTGTCATTTACTTTATTGAAAATTTCATTGCTGTGAAAATAAAAGATAAAGAATTTTGTCTTGTGATATTACATGGAAATGTCACAAAGCCAATATTTATAACACTGGAGGATTTTTCCTAGGAAAAACAATGTTATGATTTCTACTGATGGATAGTATTTGAGAAAAATAAGACCTTTTAGGTCATTGAAATTTAAAAACCTATTTTCATAGTACTACTACACTTTAGGAAATTTTAATGCAAGAGTGTGTTTTTCACTGTTGGTTTCCTTATCTATCAAAAACTCATCTAATATTGTTCAGTCATTGCTTAACTGTGGCACATCCACTAAAGGTGATGAGAGTTATAACAGAGACCTGCCTGGAGAATCATGTCAGATCTCAGTTCCCATTAGCAAATAGAGGATGATTAGATAATTGTAAGTTTACATCTGATTAAAACATGCACTGAAAATTTGAGACAAATATACTGTGGCATGCCAATGAAATTAAAAGAGTTTTGTTTCTCTTGAACTTATGCCCTAGAAGCTCTTTGGATTTTAAGTGATGGTTGCACTATCCATCATTCACTGGATGAATAGCAAACATGGCATCCTAACGTTTTCCATTTTAATTCATGAATTTTAAAATCCTTTTGAGGACCTGAATTTCAATTCAATGTAATAAAGACCTTCCTGTTGCTTGGAACCAACATAAAAAGGAAAGTGAATACTTTGACCAATAATGTGTTTTCTATTATTAGAGCTCTCCAAATATAGATTGATTAATGCCTTGATAGATATTACAAGAACAATTCAATTAACCCTGAGTTTCTGGTTTTGATTTTTTAAAATTTTGGTTTTAGGATTCTATGCTTCATTAATCATTTATAAATAGTATCTATAAATAGTAAATAGTATCTATCATATTTAGATACTACTACAGATGTGTATGTACATATATATATATATATATATATATATATATATATATATATATATACACACACATATTTCATATATTCATCAGTCCGTTGAATGTTATAACCCTATACTATACCTTGTAGTCATTAAATTAATATGCTGTTTGCACCTATTCTGTTGCTATATTTGAAAAATTCTTTAAAATATCTTTTTTTCCTGAATGTACATGGTGCCTTCCAAGCTTTGCTCATTTTTGACTCATGAGCATGACTAAGACCTTTAAACCTTGTCTGCCTACTAATTTCAGTCTGGAATGACAACAGTAGAGATAAAAATCTCATGTTATCGCTAATTCAACCCATCATCACTAATGTTGGGTTCTGTCTGACCTAGTTTGTTTCATAGAAAATTCTTGAATTAGATAATTCTCAAGGGATAGAATATATTCTGTTTTCCCTATAGATAGTTTTTTTGACATATAGATAATTTTACCATTAATACTGATTTTGAAGATGAATAAAAAGTTTTAACTTTTGCAAACATAAACCAAAGTTTATTTCCAATTTGTATATGAAAATTCTATATAACAATAAGATCATTTGGGAAATGTTTAATTCTGCAATAGAAAGAGACTTTTAAAAATCAAGAAGTAATAGTCACATATAAGCAATGTATGTGCTAATCAATAATATTTCCTATGTATTAAAATGTAAACCCATAAGACCACAAGTTACCTTAACAATAGGTTGTTTTAAGCTACCATTAAAGTTTAGCCATATAAAAACTATTATTTTACAACTATTATTTTTGTAATTTAAATTTTTAAATTACAAAAAATTGCTGCTATAAAGTGCTCGACTATTAAGATTAGTATGAGAGTTTCAGGAGATTGCTTTCCAGCAATTAATGCAAAAACACTCTATGCTTATTTGCATTGAGATAAAATAGTCTTAAAGAAATAGCAGTGAGGGCTGGGGATGTGGCTCAAGCAGTAGCGCGCTCGCCTGGCAGTGCAGCCCGGGTTCGATCCTCAGCACCACATACAAACAAAGATGTTGTGTCTGCCGAAAACTAAAAAATAAATATTAAAATCTCTCTCTCTCTCTCTCTCTCTCTCTAAAAAAAAAAAGAAATAGCAGTGAGAGAGTTTTAGGAAGCCAATGATCTTTGAAAATAATTTTTAAAATTTTTTTTAGTTGTAAATGGACATGATACCTTTATTTTATTTATTTATTTTATGTGGTGCTGAGGATCAAACCCAATATCTCACACATGTTAGGCAAACACTCTACCACTGAGCTACAACTCCAGCCCAGATACTTGAAAATAATTTTTAAGCATATTTGCTCTTTTTTCTCTGTTTTTCCAAACAAGGTTTAGCCAATCAAATTGCTATTCTTCAATTTTTCAGACAAAGAGCATCTAATAATTTTCAAAACAAGTGGGGAAAATGTTGCAATCTCTAAAAGTTGAACAATCAGGAGAACTCTTCAGAAAATAACCTCAGCCAATAAGCTAGAGAGTGAACTCTGGCATTGTATACACTTTAATTTTATAGGCTGGAATCTACTCATCAGTTATGAATTAACCATTATTTCTAATGAAATACAGAGTACACCTGTGTTATGTCATTGTGAACCAAGTGTCGGCTGCATGCATAATCATGGAAATGAGTCTTCAACCATTTCTCAAAAGAATAACTGTGTCTGTGTCATTTGGAACTGAGCCAGAGTGACTCACCAGTTTGCACATTATCTAAGGTATCTTCCTGTCTTGGGTGGAGTTTATGCAAGTTAGTCTTCACAGACTTGTAAAAAATCTCAGACATGAACAAGTCCTGTGCTTGTATAAATAGTTAAATTCTATCTGGGAGCTTAAAGCATTCCCTTAAGAGCTTACTTGGACTGAAAGGTAGTTCTGGATCGCAGGCAGTGGCCAGGGTATGATAAATTTAGTTTCATTTCTCAGCTTGGTCCCTACTAGTTAGATGCATTGCAGGAACAAAATCTTCCAGGATTCCATTAAGTAATTTTGTAATTTTCCTTAAGTTTACATTAAAATATGACTTCAATCATTACATAGTTTCACTTTCACAAATTATCTGGACTAAGCATTTTCCCATCTTCTCTGTTTTTTATGTCTTAACTTTAGTTTCTGAAAAGCCTAAGTCAAGGAAAAATAAGGCATAGTTCTCAAAAGTTCTGTTTAAGAAAAAAAGAGTAACAAACAAAATGCCAGGTTCTAGTTTAAAGTAAAAGAACGTTTTCAGGGGCTGGGGATGTGGCTCAAGCGGTAGCTGCGCTCGCCTGGCATGCGTGAGACCCAGGATCGATCTTCAGCACCGCATACAAACAAAGATGTTGTGTCCGCCGGAAACTAAAAAAAAAATAAATATTAAGATTCTCTCTCTCTCAAAAAAAAAAAAAAAAAAAGAAGAACATTTTCATTTCAACTTACTTGAAACCGGTAAAAGGTGCCATCATCCTTGAGCGTGAGTACATGATCTGAGATTGGAAAGAAGTATCCATGGGCAGCCATTAATGTTCCCAAATGGAGCGCCTCCACTGTTTTAGGAAAGCAACACAAAACAAGAACACATAAAACTTTGAAAAACTTTTTTTTTTAATCATTCATTCCGAAGTGTGTAACATTTTGTTTGCTTCTCCTTGAGCACATTTGTGCATTCAAATTCTTGGCATCTGGAAGCTGGCTTTGTTTGAACTTATTTTTCAGTTCTTTCACACAGGATACTAACTTGGTTCTGATTTCTATTAGTGAGTGATTATACAGTAACCAGCCTCATTCCATGACTACCCATTCAGGGAAAAATAAAGTTATGGAACAATGACACAAGAGATTTCTTCTGAGTCTTTGGAATCTAGCTTCTTCATAGAAGGTATGTGTGTTAATATTCTCCCACAAACAATTCTATTTGGCATTTATATAGTAATTTATACTTTTAAATGTTTCTACTTGCATCACTCCCCTGCTTATTTAATAGATATCTAATGCTATCACCAGTTTCTCTAATGACAGGGTTCACTATTACTTGATGCTAAAAGGTAATGTTAAGGCATCTAAGACCATTTATGCTGCACTACTAAGGCAATAGAGTTCTTGGATTGCCCAGTATAGCTTCCACTATTCTATCCTAGATATGGACTTAGGAAGACAGTTATTTGACAATTTCAGAACATAATGCTGTAATACAGATGTTTTATATAGATGAACCATTTTTCCAACAAAAGGGTTAATAACATTTGGTCAATAGAGTTATTGTTGCATTTAAGCAGGGACAACATATTTGTATTTGTTAGCTTGAGATCTAGAAAATATGGAATTGTGAAAAATAGTTTTCTAGTACAAAATTATATATATATAATTATATATATATATAAATATATATATAAGTAAATATATATATAAATATATATATATATATATATATATATACAGAAAATACCAAATTTAGAATCATTTATTTACATATGTTTATATACAATTTATTTATAGATTTGTTTTTGTTTCTTATATAATAGCTAAAATGATTTTATTTAAAATGGGAACTGAACCCACAGACATTCCCTCTCTCCTTCCCTGTTACATTTATATTGGTTAATAATTAATTAACTTAAATTTTTATCTGTCATTAGATATTGTGGTGCTCCTTGTAATGGGTGTATAACACATTGCAAACATTTTAATTGACAGCTTCTTCTACCTCCATCCTTTTAATGCCTTGTTCCTGATGATAATAAAGAATAACTATTTAATCTTTCTCTTTGCTATATCCCTGGAAGATTGTTATTAAATGACCCCCTCTTCTTCTCTACACCCCCAATTAAATACCTTCTTGCATAGAATGTTCTTTTCCACAAACAGACACATATCTATATCTATATATAATTGCTATATCCTTTCAATCTAAAGTCAAAGTCTTTTCAAAGCATGTGCTGCTTTCTCCAGCATACCTACATACTTATTAAAACTCTGGAGCTAGTGTGATGTTGTAGGAAGAGCAAAACAATTGGAGATCCCAATGTCTCTTGTTATTTAAATTTCCTGTGCCTTCCCCACCTATTAATAAAGGTAATAAACACATCTTGCCATATTGGCATGAAAAATACATAAGAACATATGTAATAAAGTTGAAAAATGCCTTGTATGCCATAGTAATCAAATGTATTGTAGCTATTGTGTTTCATTATTTATACACTCACTAATTTTTATAATTTTTTAAATTCCAAAGTAATTTAAGGCAATCCACTTCCAGAAATTGCCCTCTTCTAAGATGACTAAGAGAAGCTGACAGTTCCAAATGCTATTTATTTCTACATTCACCTCATTTTTTAAATATCCATACAATTAAAATGGTAAGAGTCTCTATAAGGGCAGCTGGGCCATAACAATAGACAGGTGCTTACAGCTTTGGTCAAGTTATGAATTCCTAGACTACCCTGTCAAGGAAGGGCAAAGCAACATATAACATCCGTTGTAGGATTTCAAATTCAGGTGGCTCACTTGTCTTATTAAAGTCATATTTGTGAATTTAGTCCCAGAGTCTGTGGCCTTGGAAAATAGTCTTAGCATACTTTCCAAAAAGAAATTAAGTTATGACACATAAGGAAGGTTGCAGAGTACAGATAAAAGAAAGGGAAACTCAGTTGCCTAGAAACACTGTCAAGAGTTTCTGAAGTCTAACTATAGGGAAAAATGGGACTTAAAGATAAAACACAGAAACAGCAGAACAAGTTTGGTGTTAAAGTGTTAATGAGAATCAGAAAAATATAATGAAAGTAAATATAAGAAGGCTTCAGAAAAGAAAATGACAAGCTAATGAGCATCAGAATGTTCTTAGCACCCTGCTTCTCCTTAGATACTAACTCTGTTACAGATCAGACATTCGTAGGGACAAGGTTTATGCTTGTAGTTCTTCTTCATGTAGCAGTGCCATTAAGGCCTATTAGTAGGACTTAATAAATCCTTGGTGACTGAAAAGATAAAGAGTGAGTGAGCTAGTAATTTATGCCTCCTTTTTGAGGTAAATATTCAATTTTATTTGATTACATATTATCATTTTATTTTCCTTCTAATAAATACACATGATCTACAATTTTATGATTAAGGTGATTGGTTTTGATAATTTGGCAACATGCCTTGTATTCAGTAGAGTTATATTGGTGAGGGTCTATATATAAGATTAAACTTTAGTTTCAACATGAGTCATACATACTTCATATGTGGAGGGAAAGTCAAACCACTTGACATAGTATTTAAGAAGACTCATCTTTAACAAGGCTTATAAAATTATTCCAAGGTCTTTGGGAAAATAGAAACCTAGAGAGACTGAGATTACAGGGAGCATGGGGCTCCATAGTACAAACTTCAGAAAACCTGGGCTCCAGGGCAGAATAAATGACTTGGTAGAAAATCAGGAAGTTGGGGCAAATTTTCTGTTTTGTTTAAGACTATACACTTGGCAGTTTGTCAACAGAAAAAAATAGCTATTGAATAAATATTACTGAATGAAAGATTAAGTATATTTATGTATAAATTGCCCACCAAGAATACAAAAAACAGTGCTGTATGAAAAAATGCCAATCTAATTATTTTGTGTTGTGATTATGAACAGCTTGCAGAACTCTTCTGAGATAATATAGATGTTCATATTGTCTTTTCAGAATACTTTCATAGGCTTTTGAAATGGGACCATTGTAGCACTGTACTTATTTTGTGATAGGAAAAGTTAACGATGATATTAATAGCATAAATGATACTAAGATCTGAGAGTGGCTTCGAGTCATATTCTCATGATTGACTTGTTTATTGTCAGTGATAAACATGGAGACACAATATCCTGTGATCTAACTATTCCTAAATTTCAGCATCATCTTAATTTAATAAGAACCTTGGAGATGACTGACAGTCTTGGAACAAAGTATTGAAAGATTTTAATGAGTAATCCATTGAGATGGCCCTCCCAACAAAGGTATACCAGATGGCTCAGCAACATTATTCTTCCCAGCAAAATAATCACTAATTAATCTTCTTCTACATGTGTTATTTGCCTTGCCCACACAGCTAAAGTTCAACAACAAACCTACAAAGAAACTCCAGTTTATTTTTTGTTTGGATATTCAACACATAAGCATAATGAGAAATAAAAATTCATCTTAAAAGAACAGTTACTATGTAAATAGCCTTGTACAACTTTGCGAAGCTCTGTGCATTCATAGCATTATTTCACCTCAAACCCTGAAGCAACAGAATTATCAACAAACTTTAAAAGCAAAGAGAATTCTATATAGCATAACTTTCTTTGACTACAACTACTTCAAAATGTTAATGAAGAGCACATTATAAAATAGGTTTGAGTACTTCAGTGTAAAGCGCTCTATATTTATTAATAATTTAAAAAATAAGTACTGTTTTTCTTATCTAGAGACTCAACTTTTAGTAGCTTCAGCCCCTCCCAAACATAACTCATAATTCTGAAGTGATAAAAATACTTCCAAGTCAAGAAAATAATAATCAAAAATAGTTCTCACTAAATCCTAAATTGCTATTCCTGACATATGCTATTTGCTTTTATTTTATGTGAATGGACCTAAAAATATGATTGTTTTATTTCCAACACACAACATAAATGTAATTAGTGTATATGGAGAATTATTTTAGAAGAAAATCTAAAGAGAAAAAAATGACAGTGGTTGATATGATATTAAGGAAATAAAAATACTAAAAAGTAGACAAACGTGAATTGCTTAATAGTAAAATAACAGGCATTCATCAGGATGATTCTGAGTCATAAAGGAAAGATTCTTTTGGACTTACTTTTTTGTTTAAGAAAGTCATTTCAGAAATCCTTCAAAATATTATCATTTTTTTCTTTTTTTAGAATTGGCATTTGAAAAGGTATGATTAGTCATGTGGAAAACTCACATATGAGGAACATTTAATTCTGTAACAAAACCAAATAAAAATGGACTACTACCATATTTAAGAATTTATGAAATAAATCTATTTTCTCAATAGTAGGAATATTGAAATAAGTATCTAGGCTAAGAGCAGATAATTTTCATGTAGAAAAATCAAGTGCCATTCAGTTGTTAGCAATCAAGAATCAGGATAACAAAGTGATTAGTGAATAATAATAAAGTGATAAAAAACAGATGACATAAAACAGATTCTATTTGGGAGAAATACAACAGAATCATAATTTAAGTCAACTTCAAGAAATGTACTAGGTAACTAATACAAGTAAATACTTTTTTCAGATAAAAGAGCAGAATACGGACACTGTGCCAGTTCACAGCCTGAGTTCAAATCCTAGCTCTCTCATTTGTTAGCTGTATAGACTTCCAATTTCTGGGCCTTGACACGTAAGATGACATTAATAAAATACTGATGTCAAAGGTTTGTTGAGATAATATGTATAATGCACATAAAGTAATGACTGCCATGTCATAGTGCTCCAAAGATGTGAGCTATTATGAGTTGATAGGAAATGACACATCTAGTAACACCTAATCTAGTTCAAAAGGAAGAGGGAAACTAGTAGCTGGTGTTGGTCTAGGCTTCCCAGTTATACTAAACACTTTCAACTCAACTCTATTTAAAATCGCTCAGTTGATCAAAACTAAAAAGTCTTTTGTGTGCTGATGATGAACCTGCTAGGAATACACCTAAATTTTTTTCGTAGGAGGAAAGAACACTAACAAAATCCCAAAGAAAGGTATCATAGTAATAGCAAAATATTTCCAAAGGCAACATATTCTACACACTGGGGTTTTACTAAACTAAAATATGAATGGCAAATGCTAATGAGGAAATATCACTGGCTAGGACAGAGGCAGGAAGGACTGCTATAAGGATATCTGGAACCTGACTGTGTTGAGGAATGACAGGCCTGGAAAGAGCACAGGACAGCAGACATAGTGGAGATAAATTCTTAGGAAAGAATGAGATTTTCCCAGGACCAAAGAAAATTTACATGTTTAAAAAAAAGGCACTCAGAGTAACAGATAATCATAAATCAAAATTCCTGGTCACACACAGAGTAATCAACAACCATGACTCCTTAGGAAATTTCTCAGATAAAAGGCTGGTGTTGTAGCTCAGAGGTACAGTGCTCGCCTAGCATGCATGAGACGCTGGGTTCGATTCTCAGCACCACATAAAAATAAAATAAAGATATTGTGTCCACCTAAAAATGAAAAAATAAATATTTTAAAAAAAGAACAATGCTGAAATTAGAAAAAGAAACTATCCATGTGATATTAATGTAGAGAAGTAGTTTAGATTTATTTTAAATAATCTATATAAGCATTATCATTTCCCAGATGTAGATATTCCTCAGTATGATTGGTAGTTCCATCACTGCATAAAATGAACTGCATTATAATAAGATTTTGTTATATTTATATGGGTATAAGTGCATAGGAAAGTATTCAGGTGAGAGAAAAAGTATGCTGAGTTTGCCCAAATACAGTGTAATGAAACTATGACAATCACAAGAGACAAGACAATAGTAAATTATAGTGGAAAACAACATCTCATCTAAAATTTAGCATGCACTCTGTACTATTTCCATTAGTCAATCTGGCTTAATGAGTTGGAAGAAGGTGGGGTGTCCAGTTAACTTTTTAATAGAGGAGTTTCTCCACCATGGATTGCTTCAAATCAGAGAGAGCACAGGCTGCAGAATAAGTACTTGTATGTATCACAGGAAAACATGCTTCACTGTAACTTCTGGGAATTGACTTCTAATCCTAGTGTTTTCTATACCACATATTATGAGTAAGTCACCTCATCTCTTTGGACCTTACAGTTGGCATCTGCAAATACAGCACAAAGTCTTTCCAACTCTCATTTCATGACATGGTAGGCACTCAAAACACAAGCTGGGAAGTTGTGGCAGAGAAATTGACCTTTACTTGTTCTCCTTGCAGCAAAGGAAAATGTATTTGTTTTTCCTCCGTCAGACACTTTTGTCATTGGCCAGGTCCCAATATTTCAAAAATAAAGAAAAAATGTAAGAGCAGATTTTTAAATTCAGTTTCTTAAAAATCAATCCTCATGTTGATCAAGTGCTACAGGATGGAGTTTTGTGTACACACAGCAATTTTAATAATTATTCCAAATAGACAACAACTGAATTTATGTGTTCTACTTACATGTTTTCAAAAATTGCTTGTACAAATGTATACATGATTTCAATTAACACTGAGGAATGCACTAGGTAATTAATATAAGTGGATACTTTTCCAAACAAAGGAATGGAGAACAGAGTATTGCACAATAACAAGTTCCATGTGACAAAATGCCCTGGATAATTTGGTTAAAATATCAGATGTCATTCCTAAAAAATAACCGATGTAGTCTTCTGATAATACCTGCTAATAGTCCTTTTTTTAAAAAAAATCATTATTCTTTAAGTATTCCTTAATGATATATAAACTATGATGAAGTATAAGGGTAATTTTGAAGCCATAGCTTCATTGAATCAGTTATTATAGCAGTTGGGAATAAAACCAAATGAAATGTCCTTTTTTCTGTATTTTACAAAAATAAATGCTTCAACTAGCTAAAGACTGTGGGACATCAGGATTGATGTCTGCATCTATTTAAATAAATTTTCTGACACTGTGTCCTTTTAAAAATGTCAGTTTTTGGGGGCTGGGGATGTGGCTCAAGTGGTAGCATGCTCGCCTAGCATGCGTGAGGCACTGGATTCAATTCTCAGCATCAAATAAATGTAAAATAAAGATATTGTGTCCACCTAAAAAAAAAAACTAAAAAAAAATATTTTTTAAAAAATTTCAGTTTGCATAAGCACATAAATATCAATGTTTTTAATATCTGTGTCTATATGTTGGTGTATGTCTATTTTAGAGAACAAAGAAATGTGGGAATAAGTGACTTCTAAAAATACCTAGATTTTAATATACAGTATGTTCCATAGACCTAACTGATAGAGAACATCTTTGTTAAATATTTTGGATATGATATTTGGTGAGTTTATTAAATACGACATTTTAAAACATTGTTTTCTGTTTACTGTTTTAAACCAAGTACAATATTTTATTCACAAGTTGATCTTAATTTTGAATACCATAACTATGACCATGGCAAAGAAATAACACTAAGATTCAGATTTGTGATGAAGAAATATATGTGAGCTATTAAAAGAATTATCATACACCACCCAAATTTCTCTAGTTTTCTACAGCAGAATTTAAATCTCTGATGTTAGCATCAGAAACTATGCCAAAAATATTGTTATGGTTTAGATATGAGATGTCCCCTAAATACTTCTGTGCTAATGTAGGAAGTGAAATGTTTAATTATGAGAGCCATAATCTAATCAGTTCATTCTAGTTTAAATGGACTGAGTGGCAATTATAGGCAGGTGGGACTAGGCTGAAGGAGGTAGGTCACTGGAGGCATGACTTGGGATGGTTCATCTTCCCTATAGCCTTTTCCCCTTTTTCTTTTCTTCCTGGCTGCCGAGACAGGAGCAGCACTCCTCACTATGCCCTTTTGCTATGATGTTCTGCCTCACCTGGGGCCCAGAGAAATGGAATCTGCCCATCATATACTGAACCTCTGAAACTGTGAGCCAAAATAAACTTTTCCTTCTCTAAGTTGTTCTTGTCTGATATTTTAAATAACAAATAAATAAAAATAGTATTTTGCTTTATTTTCAACCAATTTGAGTTGCTATATTATACTGAATTTTAGACAAAATGAATATAGGCAGTTGCTGACTTATGATTTGACAATTCAACAATATTGTGAAAGTGATGCGTATTTAGTAGAAATCATACTTCAAATTTTGAGTTTTGGTCTTTTCCTGGGCTAGCAATATATGTGGTATAATGCTTTCTCAAAATGCTCAACTATAAGTTAATGTGAATTTTCTAACACATTTAAGCTCAGTTAGGCTAAGGCTTGGTGTATGGTAGGTTAGATGTATTAAATCTATTTCAACTTCCAATATTTTCAACTTATGATAGGTTGAGGAGCATCTGTATAGAATATGAGTGTAATAAAAAACCATTCAGAATTGTCAGAGAAGTCCTCAAGAACAGGTGAATTACAATAGGCATGGAAGGATTTGGGACTAGTGATAAAGAATGAAGTCCTTTAATTTTTTATTAAGTCTCCTAGAAAATGTTTTCTCACCATTCTTAATTTGTTTCCTATGCTTATCTTGTATAATTCAAAAAATCACTTTCTCTTTTATTTCTCTTACTTCCTACAGTATAATTTATATCAGATTTTATTAATTTATTTAATAAGTCTCCTTTATTCATCCATCTATTCATCATCTCTATTCATTCTGTTATCTATCAGAAGACTTTTCATTTTCTGGTTGGTTTTAGGTACTTGACTATATACTATAGACACACAAGTGAATATGATAGTCTCTCTTCCTCTATTTTTAAGAGATTAATAATGCAGTAAAAGATACTATACTTTAAAAATGAAAACTATGATTTCTGGCTTCACCTAAGACACACAAAGAACTTAGAAGTTGTCACTCCCATCCTTACAATAAGCGAAAGCTTATCAAATGAAAATCAACTGCTTTTCTTAGAACAGATAAGTAAAATTAGAGGGCAAACTCCAACCCCCAAATCTGCAGAGAGGTTCACCAAACATATACCCATGATGTATTTACTTGGAGCAGAAGCTATTGTGTCCATAAATAGATAGAATCAATAAAATAGCTATTTAACAAAGGGGTTGAGGCTTATTGTGAACTTGTCTGGGAGTGAAGAACTCTAGAAGCTCATAATCTTAGCCTAGTGCTTTCATGAACTAGGCTTCCAGGATTCTCATCAGAATTTCATTGTGAAAATTCAAGAAAGACCCTTTCTAACTCACTGCACTAAACACTTCAGTTTCTATTACTTAAAAGAAAATGTCCAGCCTTCAGTGAAAAATTATGAAGCATGTAAAAAGGCATGAGAGGAGAAAAAAATAATCATTAAAACCAAACTTGGATAGTACACAGAAGTTGTAATTATTAGACAAGGAATTTAAAATTATTATTTTTAATTTGTTCATGTCTCTAATGGAAATGGTGGAATGCTTTAAAAAATAGATGGATAATGTAAGCAAAGAGATTCTTAGAAAGATATAACAAGAAGGAATCAAATGGAAATTCTAGAAATAAAAAGCTCTGTAACAGATTTAAAAAAAAAAATGCTTTACTGGACTCATTAGTAGACTGCACAAGGCAGAGGAAAGAATCAGTGTGCTTGAAATAAGTCATTAGAGACTTTCCAGAGTGAAATTCAAAGAGACAACACAATGACAGAGAGGGAAAAGGAGAGGAATAAAACAAAGCATTCAAGAACTTTGGGACAATATCAAAAGTTTTAGCATAACAAATTGGGATATCAGAAGGAGAGGAAAGAGAATATAGGAGAAAAACATTTAAATAGTAACAGCTGAAAACTTTGTAAAATTTAGGACAAATGTCAAACTGCAGATCCAGGAAGTTCACCTAATAACTGGAAAGATAAAGACAAAGAAATCTAAACTTAAGAGTTTGCAGAAAATCAAAGAAAAAGAACAGATCTTGAATGTAGGTGGAGAGAAAGAAAAAGAAAAAGAAAAAGAAAAAAAGAAGCATATAAATTACAGTGAGCTACTTTTCATCAGAAATCACACAGGCAAAAAAAAAAAAGAATGCAGTGAAATATTTAGAGTGTTTAAAGAAAAAAAAACTTCACCAATAAAACATTCAATAAAATTATACTTTAAAATAAAAAAGAAATAAACATTTTCTTTGATGAGCAAAGACTAAGGGATTATATCACCAATGGGCCTGAACTATGGTTTGAATATTTGTCCCCTTGAAAACTTAATTTGAAATTTAATTATATTTATAGCCCAAAGACTGTAAAATTCTATTTATATGACATTCTAGAGAAAAATAAATTTATAGAGATGGTTAAACATAGTACCCCCAGGGATTTTTTGAGTGAATAGGTAAAACACATGAAATATTTTTAGGGTGATTAGTCTATTCCATATAAATTCAGAGGTGGAAATATGACACTGTGTGTTTGTCAAGGACACACAGCATTATTACATCACAAAAGACAACCTTAATGTAGATGATTAAAATATGACTTAGGGAATTGAGGAATCTGCAGAGAAAATTGGGAATACAACGAAAGTCTAATTATATTAAAATATGTGAAACAGCCTTGTGAAAGTGGAAAAAACTTTGACTTAAGAAACAATAGACAGAAGTCTTTAAAGTCTAAAGGCAAAAACAACTATTCATAAACACTGTGCTCGAGTTGGGGTATGGGCTAATCATTTTGGTAACCACCATTTTATTTATGCTACCGGGAACAAATATGTAAATTAATGGCAAATGATGTTAACTAACCTCCCTCATATGGGAGGTTATACTGAAATAAGAAAATAAAACAATCTATATGATATTGAGCTAGATTTGGACACATTAGTATTAGCACATGTTCACCTTGATATAGATACAGATGCTTATGTTATGGAAATTTTTATGGATGGATGTACACATGGATTCGTACAAGCACATATACTTCCTTGATGTGCCAACACGGAGGACTGAGAAGAAACTATGCCAACAGAAATGAGCACACTTAGGCCTCAGTTTATAATATATTTTCCAATAAAAGGTACTATAACTTCTAGGAGAAATGATGGAATCTAGGACTAGGGCAGAAAATGTACCTGAGCCTGGAACATCTTGCATTGTCAGAAAGTAAGGAATGGATTAAAAACAAACCACAAAGTAAAACTTTTTTTAAAAAACAGAGAGAGAGAGAGAAAGAGAGAGAGAGAGAGAGAATTTTTTAATATTTATCTTTCAGTTATCGGCGGACACAACATCTTTGTATGTGGTGCTGAGGATCGAACCCAGGCCGCACGCATGCCAGGCAAGCACGCTACCGCTTGAGCCACATCCCCAGCCCACAAAGTAAAACTTAAAGACAAACAAAGAAAACTCCCACAAATGTTGAGGAATTTCAAAGTGAACTGAGTTTCCATGGTCAAAGATGAAACTATTTTAGCAAAAAAAAAAAAAAAAAAAAAAGTAGTACTGCACTATAATCCAAAGTATTAAAAAAAAAATCCACAAGTTAATGCTGCTATAAATAAATGATTAGATACATAAATAAACAGGGAGAATAGACAAAGCTCCTCTGCTAAACAATTATATAAAATTTATGTATATACTACTCTGTGGATGAAGTGGAGTATAATTTCTTGCCCTAATATTTGGGCTATACTCAGCAACTTCTTTCCAGAGTGCACATCAACATCAATAAGCATAAATGCATATTATTGACCCAAAGAAGGTAGTCTAAAAAAGACTGCATAGAACTGCATTCACAAAGCATTCTGGAAAAGGAAAAACAAGAGAGATGGTAAATAGATCAATGGTTCCCTGGCACAATGAAATAGCCACTTACCTCTGTGGTAACAAAACCAAAGCAAACCAAAAAACAAACTCAGCCTAATCGTGAGGAAAAAAGTCAAACAAATTTCAATTCATGAAAATTTTACAAAATCTATGTCCAGTCTGATGCAAAATTGACATGGTCATCAAAATAAGGGAAATCTGAGAAACTCTCACAGTCTAGAGGAGCCAAAGGAGTCATGACAACTAAATGTGATGTGTAGTTAAGAGATGGGATCCTGGGGCTGGGGATGCAGCTTAGTGGTAGAGTGCTTGCCTAGTATGTACAAGGCCCTGGGTTCAATCCCTAGTACAGGGGAAGAAAAAACAGATGAGATCTTGCAACAGAAAAAAAGACTATGCAAAAACAAGGGAAATTTGAATCAAATGTGGACTTCAGTTAATATTAACTAATATTAAATTCTGTAATTAATATTAACTAACTCAGTTAATATTCATATTAACCAGTGTCAATGCTGGCTCACTAATTGTGACAAAGAAATCATACTAATGCAAGATGTTAATAATAGGGAAAACTGAATGTGAGATTTATAAAAACTCCATGTTATTTTGTGATTTTTCTGCAAAGCAAACATAACCTAAGATTTAAGAAATTACAATAAAATATTATTTGCTGCAAAACCTGTAGTGAAGGTTTGTGCAGGACATTAAAGGAAAAAAAAAATAGAATGGAGTCAGAGAATGTTTTACAAAAATGGTAAACCTTTCTTGAATTTTGTCTTGAAGAATGTGTAGAATCTACTGAGGAAGAGGGCATCAAAAAGCAGAAGAATTCATGCAAAAGCCCTGCAACATGTGGTAGCTGGACACATCTGAAGAAATGTTGTTAATTTGGCATAACTATACGGTGAGAACCATCAGGCTAGAGAAGGAGAGAGGGCTCTTTCTTGAAAGTCTTTATTCCTATCTGTTCCTCTGAGGAGGAGGATCCTTTGAAACTTGGAAATTGATAAAACAGTAATAGCTACATTCATTTGTTTCTACTGTGTTAGATACTTTAGCTGCATAGTCTTTGATCCTTACAACAAATACAATGTTAGAGTTTGTTCTTTAAAAGATCATTCTCCAAATCTGGAAGAGAGAGAAGAAAACGAGGCTGGAGGCTCTTTGGGGAGTTAACAGACACACCTTTTCATCTCTTCTTGTCTATTGGCTTTCTTCTGTGTACCTGAAAACTATTCTAGCTCTTCACATTATTGAATAAGACATGCTTTGATTGTGGTCAGTCTCTCTCTGTCCATCACCCATCTCACTGCTTAATGAGGGCTTGTAGGTCAGCTTTCATTGTTCCTCCATAGAGAAGCTGCTCCTCTGGACTCACCCTGCCTTGACAACAGATGAGCTAGTTCTTTCAAACTGGATAACTTAGTAGCGTAGAGCAGGCTGGCATTCTCTTCTGAGCCTTAACTCCAGCATTTATATATGTCCAGAAAATTCCTTCTTGTTTCCTTCTTGACTGGCTGAGATTTTGTCTAATGCCCTGTGTCTGCTACAATATAATGCTCTCTAATGAGGCCTACCAGAGACTCCCAGGAGTGACCTCTCCCTCCAGTGAGACCTGAAGGCCTGATATCTACCACTGTAACTAATTGGGTGCTGGTATTAGTATTTCCTATGATTTCATAAAGATCTTGAGAGATGGGAACTGTACATAAACTCTCTTTGTTTTCCTTTCCACCCGACACATGTAGAATATATCATTTGAAGAGAAAATAAGGTAATGGAATGTGATTTTTTTAACATTAAAAGGAAACATTTACTTTAGCGTTTCTTTGATACTTATAATAAATACCCACTTTACTTTGATACATGATATATTTAGTTTGCTTTAATGGAATTGACATACTACTTTTCAAAGGATGAATTCAAAGCATCAATGTCTTGATTGAAGGTGCTATGTAATAGTTGTTCTGAGAATTAATAGGAAATGTCATTTTTATATAAGAATTCTAGATTAGATATATTTTACCTTAAAAATATTACCCCATTTAATCTAACAAGTCTTGAGAGCGTATTAAATTTCAAAATCAATACAATGTAGAAGACTTTAAATGGCATCTTCTCTGTTGTTTTTTCAGAAGTAAATTTTTATTATTTGTTTTAAATTGACCGATAAAATAGTGTATTTCTTTTGTACAATAGAGTGTTTTGAAGTGTGTGTACACTGTGTATACATAGTGTGTATATAGACACTGTAGAATGTTTCAATCTAGTAATTAATATATGCACTACCTCATACAGTTGTTGTTTTTATGCTGAAAATACTTTTCATCCACTCAGCATTTTTAAGGAATACAGTATATCATCAATAGCAATAATTACCATTTATAGCAGATCTTTTGAACTTATTTGTCCCAACTGTAATTTTGTATTCTTTGGCCAACCTTACCCTAACCCACCTTCCAACAATTCCATTCTCTACTTTTAGGAGATGAGCTTTTTTAGATTCCTCATAGGATTGAGGTCATATGGAATTTGTCTTTCTATGCCTAGATTATTTCACTTAACACAATGTTCTCCAGGTTCATCCATATTGTTACAAACGAAAGGATTTTATTCTTTTATTTTTAAGGCTAAATAGTATTCCTGTGTGTGCACGCATGTGTATGTGTGTCCCATATTTTTTTATACATTCCTTCACTAGTAGACACAAAATGACTTCATCTCTTAGCTATTGTGAACATGGGAGTGCAGAGGTCTCTCTAATGTACTGATTTTATTTCCTTCAAATATGTACCCAGTAGTAGGATTCCTGAATTGCTGAGTAAAACTGTAGTTCTATTTTTAATTTTTTATGTATTCCACAATGGCTATACTAAGTTACATCATCTTCTCTCTTTTTTTATTACCATTTAGTGTGAGCACAAAAATTATTTCAACCTGCCAGTCTATATTTTAAAATGCAAACACATGCTTAGGTACATTTGAAATGCAAAATGGCTAAAGGATTAATTTGTTTTTCTTACAGAAGTCTTTCAACCCAATTATAAAAATCAAGTAAAAAAAATCAGTAGATTAATGAAACTTGAGATGAAACTCATGGAACTTGAGACTTACCCATCCCCTGCCTTAGTTATCTGAACTACCTTATGTCATCTGACACACTTATGAAATAAGGCTATTCTTCCACAGAAAGAAATGCGAGCTTTCCTAATAGAAACCTGAAAACAAAATTTTAGAGGAAACTAACTGAAATAAATTCTGAAAGTGAGAATTTATAAAACAGAACTGCTTGAGACCTAATTATGCTGATATGCTGATATTCAGTCTAATTTGCAAAGATATCTGACTAGAATGATATGGTAAGTGCAATTATGAGTAAAGATAGGTTAACTCATAGAATTTATGTTAATTATTTTAATGCTTTGGCACTTTCAGAATTTGAATTTAAGTGTTAGGAGAAGCTTTGAAATTGAGGTAACAAGACAAAGTTATAAATGGTAAATAATCAATTCCATATTTTTTATTGAAACAATAATAAGACAACTAATTACTTGAATCATTTAGTTTATGTTGGTTAAAATGGTAAAAGTAATAATAATATTCTATAAAGTATTACATATAAATGTAACCAATTTAAACATAAAGAAAGAAGAGTTGCTAAAAAATTATCACATCAAGGAAGTGAAGTGAAGGATTATGCAATGGTAGGAAAATACGTTGTAATTCACACCAATACTGTGCTTCTATCTTTAATCTCCTATTGCCTCCTTCTCTTTGTTAGATAATGCAACATTGATATCAATATGTTGGTGCCAGGTTACACATATGGATGAAGAACAACATTTTATCAGTCTTACAATAAAAATAATCTATTATAAACTGTGAGTTCACTTAAGTTTTAAGTAAGTTTTTTTTAGAAATTTGCTGTTAACATGCATATATCTTTATTTTCACTTACTGCAAACAAAAACTGCTATCAAACTATTGAGGTGACTAAATATATCTGAAAGAGACCAGGAACTTGTTAATATGCCACCTATTGGCATACTTGGCCCAACTTTAAATTTTTAGCATCCCTTGTGATATGTATCATGACAATATGCAATGGGGTATACTATGGGTTCAATAGCATTTAGCACTAAATTATCATCTTTCTGAGGTTAACAGTTTACAGGGGAAAAAACATTTTCAAGTCTAGTAAAAGGCAGCAAGGTGTTCCAAATTCAGAAGTCCTTATTTTGAGTCTAAGGTTTCATCTTCTACTTTTCATTGATTGATATTATAGTCCAGACTTTTCACCTTATTCAAGTTCACACATCAAGTTCATTGCTCCAAATCTGTGCTTGGAAAGATAGAATCCATTTGACTTGAACTCCATCATTTTTTTTCTCACCCCAATCATGCATTATCCTTGCCCTAAATGTCACTTTTTAAGTTTTGCAAGAAGGGACATTTATCTTAATTTACAAGGGGACTCTACATGTGTTTTTAATTCATTTTTCTTTACTAATATGAGAGTTTTGCTCAGGCAACAATCTCAGAGACAGTGCTTTCTAGAGAATTTTCAAGCTTTTTGTTCCCACTAACTTGCTTTTTCTTTTCGACTGTAGGATAGCCCAAACTTCCTTATGATTAAACAAGAAAGAGGAAAGAGAAGAAAGATTGATAGAAAGTGGGTGGGGAGGAGGAAGGAGAGAGGAAAAAAGGAGAAAGGGAAGGGAGGAAAGAAAGAAGGAGAGAAAGAAGGAAGGAAAGAAGGAAGAAACCCTGTTCTTGATGTTGCTAACTTTCCAAGTACTGCCCTATTTTAATTTTCTCTCCCTTTGAGGTTGTGGTTCATGAAAGAATATTACTATGCATGTGTGTTCTTTATTTTCAATTCCCATTATCCATCTTAGCTTACTGCACACTGTCTTCTGTCCCTAAAACGATTGAATCAGCTCACTCAAAGGTCAACAGTACCTTCCTAGTAGTAAAGCCCTACAGATCCTTCCTCACCTAATTTCAGAGGTTTGATTACTAAGTGAATAGCTCAATCACTGTTTATTTTATTCATGAGTAAAAACACTGGACAAAGTGCCTGCCCATCCTTGAGAAGATTGCAGATTATTTAACATGTTCAACCAGCAAGTAAATGAGCACTTAATCACACAGCATAATAAGAATTTCAACAGGGCAAGTCCAATTTGTTCTGGAAACAAATGAAAGAGACATCCAGCAGAATCCTGTAAGCCCAGGGAAGTTTCCTGGAGGAGTTGATGCTTAATTCAAGTCCTAAATAAAAATAGGAGTTGTAAGAAAGAGGAGTTTCTAAACAAAGAAAGCAGCAGCTATCAATAATAGTACTGATCAAGAGTATATAGTAATGTCATTTGAGAAACAACCAGCAGAGGTAGTTGGAAGGTTAGTGAAGGAGTTGGGATCTTAGCAGATGCAATAATAAATATGGCTACATTAAACTGGATTTTGTGTTCAAGCTAAAATGTTTGGCAATGCATGTCCAGAATACACTGTGTTTATTACCTCATTAAAAATTCTCACAAGACTTTGTCGTTAAGAATCTATTTACTTGCTAGTTTTACCTATTCAATTTCCAAGGGCAATGAGTGATCAACTGGAATTACTGAATCTTACAAAAACCATAATTATACCTAAGTTTTGGAAAGATCATTTTTGATGCAGAGAAATGAATTTACTGGTGTGAAACAAAGGAAGAAGGTAGTCTCAGTATTCATGGAAAGTGGTTCTAGGAACTCCTGCAAATAAAACATACTGAATACAACTTAAGCCCCTTACATAAAATGGCACATAGTATTTGCATGTAAGTTATGCATATCCTCTCATATACTTTAAATCATCTGCAAATTACTTAAAACAATGCAAATGCTATGTAAAGAGTTGTTATATTCTGTTTAAGAAGTGACAAGAAAAAGGTTTGTACATGTAAAGAACAAAAGTAATTTAATTTTTTTTCTATTTGCAATTGGTTGGATCAATGGGTATGGAACTCATGAACATGGAAGACTGGCCGTACATGGGCTAGAGGATTGTGGCAATTCTTAGTGAGATATGACTGTGGTTGGAATAGGGAGAGAGTCAGTGGGAAGGGGGATGTGTGGTCAGATTGGAAAGACATTTAGAAGGCAAAGCTTACACAGTTTTGGAGATAAAAAAGATGAGATCAATTTGGAATTATTGATAATAAGAATTGTCTATTAAATGTCCAGTAGAGATCTGGAGTGGACAGTTGGACTTGTAGATCAGGAATTTTGAAAGAAGTCTAGATATCTATTTGTAGCAATTTTATACTCATAGTGAGCAAAATAAGGAAGTACATAGAAAGTTAATAAGTAAGGAATCCCATGTCTTAGTCCCTTAATTCCTAAGAGTTAAGAAGCAGAGGAATGTGTAAAGGATGGGAGGTAAAAGAAAAAAATTATAGAGCAACAGGAAATAGAGTAATGGCAGACAAGTAATAAAAAAGTGGCAATAAAGTCAAATTAAGGACAAGAAGTGACAACTGAATTTAGTAACAAGAATATTAGTGATCATAGCACACAAAGTTTCAGTGTATATGTGAGGGATACAAGCAAGATTCCAGTGAACTGAAAAATGTATTAGGGAGGAAATCAGACACAATAAATCAACTGGGTTTTTGAAAATAGTAGAAATAAAGAAGAATAGCTATCGCCGGCCATGTAGGAACTTTTCTAATGGAAGAGCTGTGGGAAGTAAGTCAATAAAGATGGTAGTTTAGAATAAGAAAAAAAATAGACAGGAAAATATAAAGGATGGAATAATGAGAGGATAGGAAAATTCAAGGAGGCAAGGTGTATGTACACAGAGGGAATGTCCTTGAGACACAGAGGGAGTTTGAATATTAGAAAGACGTATCCTCTTCGTCTTCCATTTCATCTGAAATGTGATATCCTTGTATTGAGGATGACAGAGAACGGAGCTTGAAAGTAGACTTATGGGAAGTGAAACAAACTTTAAATAATCTTCCCAATGAATAAAAGATAAAATTAACCAAGCAAATATGATTGCCAGGAAGTCTTGAAAGCCTGATTTAGGTTGGAAGGCATGACATCTTGATAGCAATGAACTACTACACTGGGTAGTGTTTTCTATAGCAATGCGCACAATTTCAGATAGACCTAGAAACATGATGAGATTAATCTTATATGAGACATTCTCTTACTGGATGCATTTGAAGGACAAGATTGAAGGAAATTAAGAGTGAATTAAAGTAACTGAATTTTGTGAATTAAAGTAACTGAATGTTTTGCTGTTGGTATAATGACTCCTCCAATGCCTCTCTTGCCCACGAGAGGGGAAGACATGGGATACTGATCATCATTGTCCCTCCAATGCAGGCAACGATGGGCATATTCCATGGGTACATTAATTAAATGCATTTATTAAGTGAATGGCTGTCCTATTTGCAAATAATGTTTCTCTTATCACTATTTTATCACCATATCATATTGAGGGGAGAATTTTTAGATTGTTTACTTTATTACTAAAAAATGGCATTTTGCTCTAACAGAACAAAACATTTTTGACAGAGATAAAGAGATATATTTGTTTCTACAGAGCTTCTGAAGAGAACATCTTTTTCTTTTTCCTGACACCCTTTTGATTTTGAGTAACTTTCATTTTCAAACACTTCCTATGTTGTGTTGGAAAAGTCCCCTATCTTGTTGGTCACCATCAGATAAAATTCTTCTAAATTGAAAAAAATTAATTTAATTGTATTTTTTACTTTTTCATCTCCTATAAAATTATTTTTAGTTTTATTATTGTCATATGTTTGTTTAACTCTTTTGTGGGGGAGGGAGTGATACTAGGAATGAAACTCAAGCCCTTGAGCATGGTGGGCAAATGCTATACCACTGAGCTACATCTCCTGCCCCTGTTTCTTAACTATTTAATGATTTCTCTATTTCTCAGTCAACTCTCTCCCAGGCTTCTAACATCATTATTCATAGAAAACAATATTCCATAAAAGCTCTGTTTTAGATGCTGAGAGAATTTTCACATCATTTGCGTGACATAATCTAAGCAATAGCTATACTTGTGTTTCATTCTTCACTTTGAAACCTTGCTGCCAATTTACTTCTATCTTTTTTCTCTTGACTTCACATGCCTAAAATAGATCATTTAGTCTAATTTCAGTTTCTAGTTACACAGGGCATTCCCAATCACATAGCATTATTTAAATTTTAGTGGCAATCCCTGGAATCCATGTCCCCAGGATATTTTTAGAGTTAATGAACATGTAAAGGCAGTGAACATTTGACATAGTCAGCAGAAAGTGTAGGCTGAAAGTGCACAGTGGCATTAGAAGTAGCTGCCATGGGTCTCTTCTTCCTAAGACCCGAGTGTGCGGGGAACACCAGCTGGCAGCAAGCACTTCCTCCTCCACTGTCTGCTCCTATTTCTCTTGTCAAGGGCTCGGTGATGATATTGCAGGGGTGTGATTCTATGAGTTCCAATTAAGGAAATTTTAGTTGGTGTTAGCTCTAGGCTTGACAAAGCATTGGACAAAAATATTTTCTATGCTTTCAATAATTTGTTCCTGTTTACAGTACCACATCAGTGACCAAAATTTGATTAGGCTGTAATTGAACATCTGTTGGTAAATCAGGCATATTTATCAAATTTGGGGGTCCAGTTGGGAGCTGGAATACATTAATAAAACTTAGCATGAATGTTCGTAAAAGGCAAGGCAGAGGAAATTTACCTATTTCAAAAGGACAGGATGTTCTTCTTCCTTAATGGCTTCATGGCTCACTAGACTGAACAGAAATCTCACTGGAGCAATTATGGGTTTGTTTGTGATCTAACACCCAACATCTTCATCTTATCTCCTGCTTTAACCAGCATGAACCTGTCATTCCAGAAAGGCCAACCTACTCCTTCTCTCCAAAACGGATGGAAAAAAAATGTCTAGAACTTCTATTTTTTAAGCCAGAAGTAAGTGATCTGACCTTGAATCAAGTTTAAGAAGATAGAATATCTGTAGGAATTCAGAATACTTTCTAATAGCTTCTAACAATTCTCAGAATACTTTCTAATGGCTTTAACAATTCTCGAGGTTAATATCAAAGCATGACCCAAAGTTGTTTCACTTGATGTGATATAATTTTAGGCTTAAAGATCAGTTTCCAACTAAAAATTTGAGTTTTTAAAATAATTTTTATGAGATTCTTATGATGACCTTGCTATGCCTGGGCTTGGTTTTTTTCAGAATGTGATGCCATTTCAACCAATACATCATGTCTTATTCTAACAAAAGCTATTGTTTGCTCATTCTTTTCCATGGAATAAAAGCAACTTCCTTAAGCTATTTTAGAATATTTAGAACATTTTCCTGCATTTGTTTAACATCTCTCTTAAGGAGAAATGGATTATTTGAAACCCATGAGTGATAACCCTGGGAAGTTCCATTTTCTGTTCTACAACTAAATACTTTTTTATATCATGGAGATCCATGGGAATCTAGGGCTTTTCACTTTGAGAAAACCTCCAATAAGAGCTTGTACTGTGAATATGAAAATGTTCTACCTATGTTGTTAGGGAAATACAAAAGATAAAAACACCCTTTTTGATCTCTACATTCTTGTTTGTAAGTATATTCAGTTTAACGATATTTATTGTGTGCCTCATATATGCTGGATACTATACAGGACACAGAAATAGAGTAGGAACAAAATAAAGCCCTTCTACTTACAAAGTGCATATTCTAGTGAATGTGTTCTAGACTTTGGGAAATTCCTGGAAGTCAAACCATTCTGTGCCAATGGGGGCTCTACCCATGTTTGGACCAACAGTGGTGCTGTTTGTCATGTCAACATGTTCTTGGAAGAGTCAATCTTAAAATGTCCTTGGAAAAAATCAATCTGAGAATCAAGTAGAAGAACTTAGATTGTGGCTAACAGTTCTCTTTTCTCTTTGACTACAACTCACTTTAGTCCAGACTGTAAATCTGAATATGTCTATAGAGGATTTTTGATGTTAGGGATGGTGGCCATCATCCCCAGACATGAAAGCCAATGGGAAGTAGCTTCTATAAGACTCAAGTACAGACCTGGGCTGCAAAGGAGTCATACTTACTCTGTTCTTGCTCCTTCTATTGTCACTGAGACTCAAGTAAATCTTGAGAAAAGTTTGAGTTCAAGAGATCACAGTGGGGGACTTATAAGGTGGCATAGGCTTCACAAGGCTTAGGTTGGAGTGGTGACCTCCACTGAGGACAGACCAATGGTAGTAGAAAGTCATTGTGCCAAGAAGTAGTGATCTTCAAAATCGCAATGGAAGACATGGTAAGGATGTGGGCCTCACAAGCAGATAGGAAGAAAGGAACATGAGATACTGGTTCATGAATAGCCGAGGAAAACTACCAGATACAGGGAGGTGGGAAGACATTGAGGAGTTCCAAAAATAAATTAAGTGGGGACTCGTGCTTTCAAAGAAGACTAGATAGATGTACCATAATTTTAATAATGTTTATCTCCAAGAGCTTTTTATGAGTGCTTTTTATTTTTCCATATTTCCCAAATGACCTATGGAGGACTTCTATTGCTATTTTAGAATCCAAAATATCTTAAGAAAAATGAGTGCCCTACAAAGTCCTACATGTGACACCTGCCATCTATCCCTTAGCAAGGGCTGCTGAACCACTTAACAAGTACTTACTAAGAGGCATTTAAAGAAATACCCAGGGAACACCTGGAAGGCAGTTTAGTGAAAGCCAAAGGTGTACTAGTAAAGCAGGAAGAAGCTGAATAATGTGGGCTAGCCATCATTTCTCACACAGAAACCCACAACTACACATATGTTAGGTTTACATACTAGGTGTCTGCCAAAAGCTAATATGTGAGATGATGCAAGAGAGTTTAGAGGTGAAATGATTGGTGTATGAGAGCCTTAACATAATCAGTGTTAATCCTGATAGGGATTGATAACTGGTTGGTAACTGTAGGCAGGTAGGGTGTGGCTGGAGGAGGTGGGTCACTGAGGGCATGCCTTTATGGTATATATTTTGTGAGCTGAGCTCAGTGTGTGTGTGTGTGTGTGTGTGTTTGTGTTTGTGTGTGTGTGTTTGTGTGTGTGTGTGTGTGAATGTGTCTGTCTCTCTCTCACACTCTCCCTTCCCTTCCTGGTGGCCATGTCCTGTACCACTTTACTCCAGCACACCCTTCTGCCATAATGTTCTGCCACACTTGGGCCCGGAGCAATGGAGCTGGCCATCTATAGTGAGACCTCTTAAACCAAGAGCCCCCAAATAAACTTTTCATTCTCTAAAATTGTTCTTGTAGGCTCTTCTGGTCACAGTGGTGAAAAAGCTGACTAATACAATATGTTTTCATGGATGAGCCTCAGCAAAGAAAGAATCATGTGTCAGATCTGGGGAAATAGGTGAGTGACCTTGGTAGTATGACAGTATGACATTCCCTCTACTCAGGGGCATTCAGTAGAAGCCATAACACTTGGAAGATCCTCCTCCAAAAATTTAGTTTAATCAAAAGAACAGTTATTGATAGAAAATGACACAAACTACAATCTGAGCATGTGCACCTTCTGTAAAAGAGAGTTAATCAGAAATCTACATGACATGCATAATGCACTCTAATGGGTCTCCAAGCTCAGGTATTAGTAAACACAGCAGGAAGCAGGAATTTTGAATAATTCAAGAGGCCTCAATCACTTGAATTCCAACAAAACTGCAAAATTAAAAAAAAATAAATAAAAAGAAAAAAACTTAGTTGACTTGAAGATTGCCTTGTTTAAAGGGGAATTTTCAAATTTAAAAATCATATATCATAACTGAGTTTCTCAGCCCCAGTATTGAAAAAAGGGTGATCTTTATACCGTTAAAACATTAAAATTTATCTGTGCTTTGTGGCTGATGGTATGTTTATGACACAGTAGGATCATATTTATATGACAAAGCTCCTCTCAGCACTTTTAAGCTCTCGGTACTGCTGTAGCCAGCACTTCCTGTCATTTTTAGTGGTAATGAAAAGAAAAGCTTCAAGAAATATGACATAGGAATAGGACAAGTGGCACTGTCCTCACTACAAATACAGAGGGAGAAAAAGCTAACTCTTTCTTCAACTGAGAAATAAAAAGTTCTTGTTATCTTTAATAACAAATAAAGAGAACTGGCTTCAGATAGCTCTCACACAAATGTCAATTACTGACATTTCCCTGCCATTTTCGGATTGGTGAGTCTGCTGAATAAAGTATATCTCTAGATGACATCTCGTGCCCTAGGCCTTATTAGCTTTCTCAAATTTTGTTTACTTTTCTTTCCTTCTTTATACTTTTCCTTTCTTCCTTTTTCCCTTTTCCTTAAAAAAAGTTGTTTATGCCCTATTTCTTTCTCAAAACAAAAAAATGCAAGTTGGCTTATAAAAGGAACATGCATATAGAAAAGGTTAACTGAATAGAAAGTGAAAACTTGCAAGGAAGAAAAAAGCAAATAGATCAACCAGCTATTACATGATTTAGGCTACACTACAAGATGATCTTACATTGTTACATTTGGGCTGTGAAACAATCTTCATTTTTGTTTCTCCAAGTAGATAGTGAAGAAATATCAAGTTCTGCTGTAACAGGAAATGTTTCTAAGTGGAATTCACCTAATTAAAAGTTCATTGAACTCCAGCCTCAACAGGAGTTCTCAAGTTTCACAAGAGAAAAGGCAGAAAGTATAATTAGGTTTCCAACCATTCTCAGTATTAATACTGGTTCTTATTAACTTTAGGATCTAAATTTAGCTTTTTTAAATCTATTACTAATTCAAGAAAATGTCTATCTTTTTTAAAAAGGGAAATAAACGAAAGTGGGGGATTGGAATAGGAAAGACAATAGAATGAATCAGACATAAATTCCTTATGTTTATATATGAATACGCAACTAGTGTAACTCCACATCATATACAACCACAAGAATGGGATCCTAATTAAAATAAGTTATACTCAATGTACATATCATGTGTCAAAATATACTCTTCTATAATGTATATCTAAAAAGAACAAATAAAAAAAGATTGAGTGACATAAACATGGTGCTTGGCATACAGTTGGTGTTCAGTAAATGTGAGCTTTCTTGTCCCCTTTCTATGTACAAGAATTAAATAGAGGAATATAATTAAACATGGTACCTGGGAACACCACACTAATTAATGTTCATATGTGATAGTTATTTTTACTGAAACTGTATCAACATGAGTAATGGAAGTAGGAAGCAAAGACAGTCAAGAACAAACCAGAAAAAAACCCTCTATCAACAGTAAAGATGACCTGACACATTGGCAGGCATGTTGGGGAGCTTTAATTGTATAGAGCACCTACATAATTATATTAATCCATGAAAATAATAGTCACTTGTTCCATGATGAATATGGTATTTAAATGCAAATGCAAACCAATAAATAAATAGATAAGAGTGGGAGAAAAAGAAAAGAATATGATTAGTTTAGTTAAATAAGAGTTGTTTCCTGTGACAGGATATGCCTGGATGGCATTCACCGGTGTCTATTACTTTGAATGTCAGACATCATAGAACAATATTTGTAGTTTTTTCACTTTTTGCCTTGCTAGAGCCTTCCCAAGGAACAAGGGCCACCAAAAGAGAGAATTCTGGTGATAATAAATGTATAAGATACTGGGATTTTTTTTGTAACAATTGGATATGCTAAGACTAGGTATCAGTGTCTCCCTCACTTCATATGATTCAACACGAAGTGACAGAGGTTGGCAGTGGAGCCCTTGGGAGGAGTTTAATAAGAAGGTCCCTAGACAGTTCCTTCTCCCCTTCTGCTGTGTGAGGCCATGATGAGAAGACAGATGTCTATGAACCAAGAAATGGACTTCACCAATACCAATCTGATGGTGCCTTGATCTTATATTTTCTAGCCTCCAGAATTGTGAGAAATTAATGTTTCTGTTGTTTAAGCATTCACTCGACTTCATTTCTGTTATTCCAAGTTGAACTGACACAGAGGGGCACAATTAGAATATATGAAAAAACAAATTGCTTCTCCTCTGTAGAGAATCTATTAACACACAAATGAATGCATAAAGGCTACTGTGGCTTTTATTCATTTGACATGAAATAATTAGAGCAACATACAGGATCCCCTATATACATGAAGTTCTGGCTATAGTAGCAGGAGCATGTACTCAGAGCAAGTAACCAAAGATATGAAGAATTTCTTTTTAATTAATTATTTTTATAACATAAAAAGCATATTTTGGGTACTATCTATTATCTTAAAACTATTTCAAAATAATTTCTCTTTTTAGAGGTATACTTAAAGGCTCTGATCCACAACTTCTTAAATATTATTGTCAGTGTTAGATGATACCTTAAAAACTCAGAATGTTTACATATAATGGTTTGTTAGAACTAGAACAATAATAATGAAGTCACTTTTATTTCTTTCCTATTGACATGATAGGCCGCAGAATTGATAATAAAATATACATTTCTTTAGGCTCACAAGGTACTTGGTGATTTTTGCAAAAGTATTTTTAAAATTTATTCTTTTTAGTTTTATACAACACCAGGATTCACCCTGATATTATCACAAAGGTATGGAACTCAACCCTTTCCAATCCAATCCCTAGCACTTCCCCCCATTCCCCTCCCTCCACTCCACTGATCTCTCTTCAAACCATTTACAGTTTACTCACTGGGCCATATCCATGCATGCACATATGAAATTTCATTCTGATTCATTCCACTGTTCTTTCCTTTTCTGAAGGGTATTTTAAATGCTTCTATATTCTTTCTGTCCAAGTAAGATTATGGTTTGAAATAATTTGAAGAACACAAAGAAAATAATTTAAAAATTTTACCTCTAATAAATGACTTGAAATGTGTATAAAATGGCTCTAAATGCCTCTAAATGTTCCCAGAATGCAGTAGGTAAATATTAAATCAATTCCAAGAAAATAAATTGCATTTTTCCAAAACATTGCAATGCTCAGATGGGACCTTGTCTACTAATGATAACCCATCATTTCTAAAAAAAAAGCAGAAATCAGGCCTGAAATAGTTGTTCAAAAGGGAGCAGGTATGCAGGATCGAGATTTGGATACCAAGGTTCCAAAGTGAGTTAAGTGAGTCAACATGTGAATTTGGATGATCCCAAGTTTCCCTCTGTTGATTTTCCAATTGTAAAATGATGAAATGTTTGTCTGGGATCATCCCATTGATGTGATTATAAAAAATAGTCTATTTGATATGATTTAGAAAAGCATAAAATGCTTAGCAAGTTCAAAACATCATCAAAAATAACACAAACATTCTATCCTTTCTTAGTGCTGATGCATTGATGTTCTTAGGGCTATGACCTCACCAGCAGTCTAACCAAGTCCACAGAATACGGAGGCCATTTATAATGAAGTTTTATTAAATTAACTAACAGAATTTAGATTGTTTTCTTTAGAGGATCTGTGGCAATTTTGAAAGACAAATGACAGAATCTCTCTATAGTGATGGGAACATGGATTGATTTAATTCTTTCAGTGACAATTAAGTTACTCAAACCAGTTGTTAATGTTCAAGTGAAACGTTTAGTTGAGTTGCTTGAATCTTGATTTTCACTGCTATTTTTACAACAGATATTGCTTCTAGAGGAAGACATTTTGCAATTACTTGAAATTAAGATTTTATTCTGGATAAATCCACTTTTATACCTTATGTTATTTTTCTATCTGCACATTTTTTTACACTGGATTTAGTTAGATAATGAATGATCCACTTAAATTTTCTTTCTTCTTACTTTTTCCTTTTTCTTTAGGGGAATACAAACTGAATGGTTGGTTGTGATGACCTTAATATATAATTTCAGCAAATTCCCATTAGTAAAAATAAAGTGACTATTGAAAGCTTATTGACTTTGTTATGTCACTCAGTGACTGGAAAGAATGGCTATTTTCTGTTATGTTTCTTAGATCCAACTGAAGTGATAAGAGGAATATTTGAAATAAAAAAATATAATTAAATGAAGCAACAAACATGTTGTCAAGAATAATACAAACATTCTAGCCTATAAGAATAGTCTATGGCAAAGAAAAGCCAATGGGAGATGAACCTTCATAGAACAGGTGTTTGAATGGTAATATAAAATTGCATGTTCTTTGAAAAGAATACAATTCAACTAAGTATGCCTGCAAAATGTTTAAAAGATTCTGGTCAATCTGAAATCAAACCAAGATTCTGGCCTACTTGAATTTTGACTCATTTAACCTCAAAAACATACTATAATTTTTTTTTTCAGATAAAGGGGAAAAAAGCAGAGGAACTAATATGCCCAGGGCCAAAAGTCAGGATATAGAGGAATAAAGATTCAAGTTCAAGTCTGTCTGCAAAGTCCATGACCATCTTCAATGCCAGGATGCTTCTCAAGGAATACTGAAATCTTAAGAAGCATGGGATGAATGATGGAGAGAAAGAGAAAGGTAGAACAAGTAGAAACACAGAAATATATTATGGTCCACCATGCCTGGTGTCCTAGTAAGACTCCTTTCCAATCCTGGTACTCATCTGCCTCATTTTGGACAGCAACACTTCCAGAGCTTGGTAAGGATGGGGCCAGTCAGGATCACAAATGAGTCAGGTAACATTAAGGAGTTACTGATTTCTGTTGATGATTTTGTGACAAGTTGTGGAAGACAGATTCTACAACAATTCAGAAGATAGAAGGACTTATTATGGAAAGGCAAGTTTAAAAGACAAGGAAATACAGATATGGGAGATTTTTGCATCAATGGCACAGATTTTCTCACACACAAACACCTGCTTCTATATCCTTATATGATACTTCCCTACATAAGCTTTGAACTTTTTCAGATATGAGACAATAGTGAATATAACACAAGCAAAAATTCATTCCTGAAAACACTGTGGTAACAAGCCAGTGCTAGCAGACTGCAAAATGAATGAGAAATATCTACCTGAAAGCCTACCATGCAGATATGGCAAAATTCTGGATCATCCACTCACGGCTGACTATAGTGTATCAGAGAGCAAAGTAGGAAACAGCCAAGCAGACCCACACCAGAAGAGAAGAACCATTGATCCACAGAATGGTGTGCTAAATGAAATGTTTTTTACTTTTTTAAGCTAAAATGACTGTTTAAGCTTTTGGGGTGGTTTACCATATAGCAGAAGGTGATTGGTATGACAGAATAATATTTCAGGCAATTAGTAAAATAAGCAAAAATTATTACATCCAAGAGAAAAAAAGTTATCTGTTCTTTGTTGTCCACATAAATACTGGGAGACCCCGTAGGATGAAAATGTAGGAAAGACTGTGTGGGGTGTCCAGGTAGTAAAAGGTTTGGACAGCTTCACAGAATGTCATACCTTGGAATGGTAAGCAAGCAGCAGAACTGCCTTCATGCAACTGAGGAAAAATAAAAAATAAAAAACCAGCATAGGATTTTAGGAAGCACAGTATGAGATAGGATCATTTGCTACGCCCTCACAGCAAGCCTGGTAAGCTTGCTTTCTTTCTTTCTTTCTCTCTCTCTCTCTCTCTCTCTCTCTCCCCCCCACACACACACACACACAGAATCACTCAAATAGAAACTTGTATTGGTACAAAAGTTAGGGAAGTGCTTAGAAGCAACGCAGCCAATGTCTAAGCAATTTACCAAAGATGGGGTCAGAATGCAACACCCTCCTGAAAGAACACCACAGTACTAAGTAGAGAATGTTCTCAGGGTTACTAATGAACTGTGAAGCAGGGTGGAAAGGGTAGAATTTAGGAGAGAAGGCAGCACATCACTTGGCATCCAGCTGATCGCAGTAGATCAACAACATCTGAAAGCAGCTGGAGTGGGGCTACACCAACAGTAAAACTGTCAAGTGTGAACAGCTTTCCCCTCCCACGGTGGAGAGAAAGCCCAATAGAAGATACCAGGAATAGCCACATCTTGCAGGAATCTGGGCAATCGAAAAATGCAATATAGGATAGAAACATGTCCTAGTGACATGGGTCCATTACACTGGATGACAATATATCTCGATGGGATATTGAAATTAGGATTTCTCATAGCACCAACAAACTCCCCACTACACATAGTCAACAAGCTAATGTATCAATGAAAATTTATATTCATCAGTAATCCAACTCAAGTTGCAAAAGGGGCAAACTATGTCACTATGCTATACAAGGAGAATCCTCTCTTTCTGCCAATAACTAAAGTTCAGTCCTATATAGAGTTCCTCATGTTTGAGAAGTGGTAAATGGGAAAAAATATTCATAAAACAGATCCACAAATATTTCTGATACATAAAACGATGTGAAATAAATCTATCTATAGGGAAAAATATTAATAAAGCAGATCCACAAACATTTCTGATACATAAAACGATGTGAAATAAATCTGCCTTGTGCATTTAATATTATTGAATGACAAGATGTAATAAAAGATGATAAGAAAGATAACTTAAAATAATACACCACGATTAGATGATAATTTAATGGTAGGTAGAAACAAAGTACTTGAGAAAACCACAAAGGTGATAAAAGGGTAAATATGCAATAGATAAATTCTCCATTAGCATCAGTGAAGAGATGAGTTTGTAGTAAGAAAATTAGTGAATGCTATAATACAAAAAAATTTAAGTTACTCTATAACAGAGAAGTTTGGGGAAAAGTCAAGAAAATAATGAAAAAAATTGTAATTGAGGTGTATAATAAAACATGCAAGTAAATGTTTCAAAAAAGTAAAGCATGAAAAATAAGTGAGCAAATAATTGGTTGCAATTGCTACAAAAACTATAAACATAACTATAATTGTTAATATTTTCTTAGCAATATAAAATGCAGTAATAACTATTACATATATTACTTATTAAATTCTTAGGATAACACAATTAGTAGTCACTCATATTATGTCCATTTTATAAATGAAGAAAATCAGGCTTCAATAGCAAAATAGAAATTCTTCTTCAACTGGAAAGAATTGGATCAATACACTTAAAAATTGAATCAAGCCAAGTACAGTGGTGCCCGCCTGTAATCCCAGAGATTTGGGAGGCCCAAGCAGGAGGATGGTGAGTCTCAGCAAAACCGAAGCACTAAGCATCTCAGTGAGACCTTTTTTTCTAAATAAAATACAAAATAGAGCTGGGGATGTGGCTCAGTGGTCTAGTGCCTCTGAGTTCAATACCTGGTACTGCCCTCCAAAAAATCAAATCACCAAATATTATAAATGCACTATGAAAAACAATGAAATGGCCTGCATATATTTTGAACTTCAAAGAGAGAAAATTTACAAAGTTTTAAAAAGTATGTATGTACATGTACAGTCATATATGAAGAAAATCAACATTCTTTCAAGCTTTACCCTTTACCAGAATATTAAAGGTATGAGAGTGAGGAATCAATAACTATAGTATCTGTAAGAAGAAAGTTCATCTCATCTAATTTTATATCTAAATAGTCAATAAATATATACAGAGTCAACAAATGATAATGCCAAATATTCAGAAGTTCAAGGACTGAATAATCATAAATAATCTTTAAAACTGCTGGGAAAAAATATTATAGTTTTCCAATAAGTTAGTTAAAATATTTTTTCAGAAGGCTAATTTAGGAAAGTGATGACATATAAAATTAGCATATATAACTCAATCATTTTCATGTATATACAAATGATAATCTGTATCTGTTATGGAAGAGAAGATTCACCTATAATAGTAACAAAATAAAATACTCATAAATAAGTTTAGTAAAAATGTGCAAAACCTACATGAGAGAAAATTTAAAATCCTCCCAAAAGACTACAAACAAAACTCAAATGAATAGGAAGACACACCATGTTCCATAATAGAGGACTCAAATGTGTAACTGAGCTGGGGAATATAGGAAGGAGAAGTTTTGAGAGCTGGAGAAAACCAGCGTTCCATTTTGATTGTGCTGATGTTGACCCTTCAGGAGAGAGACTGTATGAGCATTGGTTAGATGAAAGATGAGCACCTGGAAAGGTCAGCGCAGAAGCTATGAGTTTGGGAGTCCTTGGCATATGTCACTTAGCACCAGTGTGTAGATAGAAAAAAATACAGTCACAAAGACAGAAATATGAACAATCCTACATCTACAGACCAGCTGAAAAGTGATGAGCTAGTAGGAAACAGACCAAACCAGTGGCCAATGAAAGAGAAGGAAAGACAGGAGTGTGCTATTTTGGAAGCCAAGAATCAGTCATTCATACAGTGAAATGTTCACCCTGTATTTCCATTATCTGGTCCATAGTGAGAATTCAAAAAATTTTGTTAAATAAATGAATATATGAATAAATACACGAAGAAATGGAATTTTCTTGAATAGTATATATTATGAAAGTGAACTCAAGGAGTAAAAGAAAAATTTGAACTAATCTTATATATGTGCTTTACATCTATTTGTAAAAAGAAATGTAGATATATGTATGTCACCATAACTTAAAAACAAATCTAAACTTCTATCTAAAAATTCAAATTCAGCTTTTGAAAGAATAATAAATGCCTAACATACCATGGACTCTAGTTTTCAGCCAAATGTCCACTGAATTACTGGAATAAAAGTGAAAAGGTACTAAACTGATTAATAAAATATTGAACACTAATTAATAATTAATTAACACTAATTAATAATAATAATTAATAATTAATAATAGACTCAGGGGTTTTGAATAAGGCCCCAAAGATCATGAAACTTTTCCCTTCTCCTCCAAATGAGCCTTCAGGACCAGCTCCCCTACTCAGAATCTCCTTCCAACTTGCCATAAAATCTTTCAACAAATTATTAACATCTAGAACTTCAAATGATCATTCAAGGTTTTCAAATAACCACTTAGCAATTAGATGGAAGAAACCAGGCATGGAGTTATCCTTTATTTTTAGGCATCTTCATGGGATTAGTGGGGTTTAAGCTAGACCTGGCATTGTAACAACTGCCCGGTGTGTCCTCTAAGCAGCTTCAAAATAGCATGACTGATTTCATAGATGCTGCCATCAAAGTAGCTTTCATAATGTCAGATATATTGACAACCATATTTAATTGGGCCCCAAATGGTTTACAAGATTGGTTCATTGCTTGTTTGCATAATCTGTTATACATTTAGATGCTTTTTACTCTTCTTAAAACCTAGACAGAGCCTGGCTCCATAGAGGATAAATCGGTTCTTTCAAAGTAACAAGCCGACAAATTAAAAACTAATTGTTTCAGCCTGTCATAAATATGAATAAAGACCAGGTGAGTGGCTCATGCCTATAATCCTGGGGAGGCTGAGGCAGGATCATGAGTTCAAAGCCAGCCTCAGCAAATTAGCAAGTCCCTAAGCAACTCAGTGAGACCCTGTCTCTACATAAAATAGAAAAGAGGTCTGAGGTTGTGGCTTAGTGATTAAGTGCCTCTGGTTTCAATCCTTGGTACCAATTAATTAATTAATTAGTGTAAAAAACATGTGTTTTTTTTTCCTGGATATTACTGGCTTTATTTATCTCTTCATACACCCTTTAATGAAGCTTCATAACTTCCTTAAAGTGCTGAGCAAGCAAATAAAAACAGGTTTTCATATATATTATAGATAAAATGAGATCCCACATGTAAATTACAAACAACGATTATTCCTTGTTAGCTTATTAGATCTTTAAAGACTCTTCCTATCTCTCAAACAATTACCAAAGTTCACTTTCAGTCTTCAGCTTAAAAAAGAAATCACCCTTTGATTCACTTAACACTTTGGTCTATAATATTCTTTGCAAATCAGTATTTTCCTGGTTATGGGCACTGTGCCAATTTGTTTTTTAGCCCTGGGATCATTTATTTGTAATGTTCTAGTTTATAAAAATCAGAGATGCCATTAGGTGAGACTGAAATGTGAGCTTGAACAGAGTGCAGCTTCCTTTCTTTAAATTATCTCCTCTTTTCACTTAGTAATAATATGATGCTGTCAATAGCTGCTTCATTTATGCTTAATTGTTTAATCCCATTGAACTTGCTAGGATAAGTATTTTAAAAGCACATGTACAAAGTGAGGAGGGGGGTGTATATAGGCCTTTATGTACACAATTCAAGCTGAATTTTCTGATGGCCAGGCTTTATAAAATTATCTTGGAATAAGGAAAACATAAAGACCTTAAATCTGCATGTACTATTAATTCTAAATAATCCTACAGTAGTAATCTCCAGAGGAAGGAGCAAAATTCATGCCAGATTGATCTCTCCAATCCAGGGTGGAGATTGCACAGGTTGGTATATTGCTGTCTTTCTCATGTTATTCCCGGCCACTATAATCTAAGTTTTGCCAAAAGTTATGATATTTTGTTTTGAGCATCTTCTCTAAACAATATAGATCTTCTTATATTCATTTTTGTGACATGAATTGTTTGTCACATGTGAAGGCTTTTACATTAAAATTTTTAAGTCATTAAATGCTGCATCTATGTAGGAATTTTTTCCCTACAATACAAGATGGGAACTGGCTGAAATTGCTTTCAAATTCTGGAAATAAGTGTTTTTCTGTAGAATTGATTTGTCTATCAGAGAAAATGGGCTTATGACTTAAACACACACACACACACACACACACACACATCATGCAGACATGACAAAAAATATGAATTTCAAATAATATACTATTTTCAATCTTCAAAATGGAATTAAGGCAAAATTATTAATTAATGAGATTTATATTTATGAGTGTTATAAAGAGAAATCTCATGATTTCAAAATCACTCCCTATAAATCATGCATACAGTTTTTAGTTCATATGTTTATAGCACAGCCCTTATAATAATTACCAATAACTTGAGTCAAATAATATAAAAGGGGCATTAAGTATATGAAAATTGCAAATTTTAGTTAAAGATATATCCACTGACATACATTTGTGAAATACTAAAAGCATAGTTCAAATTTAATTCTAATTTTTCGAAGGTTTATTTGTTTCCTCTTTTAAATATCCCTGAGAAAACATATTTCTTAAAACCACACACATACAAAATTTCTAACAATGGGAAAATGATTTATTTACCTGGATCTTCTATAGTTAAGTTCTTTATTAACCATTGAACAATGTCTGACCCTAGAAAAAGAAAAAACACAAATAGATGTGAACATTTTGTTTATATATGTTAATTTTAAGAACACTCCACTTTAGCACTCATATTAGTAAGAACTTCTCTAATCATCATAACAACAGGTACAAGGAACTTCTATAGGAGTACTGAAAACTCCTAATATGAATACATTTCTTTAATGAGCCAAGGTTCAAGCTAGTAAATCCCTAAATATGATATATTTAAGCATAAAAAAGATTTAACATACTAGTTGTAGATGAAGTGATTAATCTGTTGAATAAATGTTTACTGAGGGCTTAGGATGTGTTAGGCAAAATTCTTAGGATGGCCCCTGTCTAATTTCTAGGTGTCCCCATCTCATCCTTCTATTGACTCTCAAGCCAAACCGAATTTGGTTGTAGTTCTTGAATACAACTGTTCATTTTAAACGTCTGTATCTTCATGTCTTTGTCCCTGTTTTAAGATCCTCACGATTCATGGATGCAGTAGAACTTTCCTTTGCCCTTCTTTTATCTACCAAGTTTACAATACCTGCTATGGATCCTCAAGAGAATCCCTGTGGTCTTTTATTGCAGTAGGGATCACACCAGCTCCTAGCTGTTTATTTGATTAAAGTCTTACAAGAAGTGCCTAGAAGCAGAATAACTAGAGTGACTGCTTAATAATGACTTAAAACAAACAAACAAACAATCAAACAAAAAAAAACAAACAACAGAAAAAAACAATTTTGTTCCCTACAGAAGATATAAAGGAGCAACTGCAAATAAATAAATAAATAAATAAAAATAAAAAATAAAAAATAAAAAAAGTCTGAGTTTCACTTTGAAGGGTATATTCTGGCATATGAAAAATAGAAATTTAGTTGATGAAAAGACTTATGAAAAAGTTAAAAGGTAACAGTCAAAAGAACTATTTATTGCATACTTTCTATATACTGGGTTCTGGTAATAATAAGAATTTGAGGGGCAGAGGTTGTGGCTCAGCGGTATAGTGCTTGCCTCGCATGTGCAAGACCCTGGGTTCGATCCTCAGCACCACATAAAAAAAAAAAATAAGTGAAATAAAGGTGTTGTGTCCAACTACAACTAAAAAATAAACATAAAAAAGAATTTGAAAATAATAAAAGAGTTCACAGCACATTCAGCAGGTCTAGAACTTCAGGCTAAAGAATTTGAATTTTTTTCCCTCATATAAGTAAGGCAGAAAAAGAGACATGCAATGAGTTTGAGCAGGTGAAGGATACTATCAAGCAAGTTTAAGGAATTTGACTGGCATTATGTGTGGAATGCTTTAAGTTAGACAAAAACACAGGAAAACAGTCAACAAACATTTCTACAGTTGTGATCCAGGATTGAAGGCAGAAAGCCTAAACAAAGTGTACAATACTTAGAACAAAATTGGAGATTTGTTTCAGGACTTTGTGACTAATTATATATGAAGATATTTAATTTTGTTTTTAGCACAATTCATTTCTACATAAAATAGAAAAAGACATATATGTGAATTGCTGTGTACACACAGTAAGCCATGTCAGAAATTTCAGTATGATACAAGATTCTATTTCAACCTTTCCTAGAGACTGGCTGAAGTTCCTGACTACCCACTCAGTGTTATGGTAAATGAATGACATTAACCTCAACAAGGTGATTCTAGCTGCTTGAATTGGCATAGTTCAAAACCATGTTCAAACTACTTGACTATCAAACTTGAAAATCGCCTTCCAAAAGTTTTGGAGACATTCATACCCAGCCTCATTTTTAATATGCATGCATTTAAAAATAATTTCAAGTGTTGAATCTAATTCATATTCTGTTGTAAATGTTTCTTTTATAGTTTCTTTTTATTTAAATGCATTTGAGGCAATCAATTCATTTAGGTCTCTTAAGGAAGTTTTGCCAAACTATTCTGAAGGTAGGAAGTAAAAAAGCCCACTCTCAAGAAAGCAGACATTAGGGGTTGGAGGTAGCTCAGTAGCAGAGCATGTACTTAGAACAAGTGAAGCTCTGGGTTCTATCTCCCAGCTTTGAGGGCGGGGGAGGGAGGGAGGTAAGGAGGGAGGTGATGGAGAATGTATGTATGTGCAGGTATTACAGATTACCTTATATCTTAAAAATACTCCCTTTAAAAAGTAAAAAGGAAACAGTTTTCCCAACACATATGATGTTTGATGACTAGAATTTCAGGTACCCAAATCTCCAGGTACTCCACTGAGGTTTAACTTTGACTCCAGCCTATGGAAAGTTCAGCCATAATCAGTGCCCATCCTCCTATACAGAGTTTTTAGAGGCATCTCTTTGGAGAATATATGTGAGTAGGCACTGGAAAATTCCCATTCTTTGGAAGAGAGTCAATCATTAGTTCCAAGACTACAAATTACTTTTAATGTGAAAAATGATTTAAATTGCTTTTAGAAAAAGGTTTTTTCTTTTTCTTCTCCTTTCATTTTTCCCTTTCCTTCTCTCCTTCCTTCTCTCCTTCCTTCCTTCCTTCCTTCCTTCCTTCCTTCCTTCTCTCCTTCCTTCCTTCCTTCCTTCCTTCCTTCCTTCCTTCCTTCCTTCCTTTTCTAAGCAGAAATATAGAAATGCCTAATTGGAAACCACACCTAATTTTGGGGACAGGGAACTTTCTTTCTTAGCCTAGTTTTGAGTATTTCTGGCACAGGTGCATTTTTGGTTCAGCTGTGATAGTCACTTTAATGGGATTTGATAAACTGTCACCTAACAGATGGCAAAGTACATTTTCTATTGCATGACCACCTTAACATATTTCTAGTTCTAAGTTGAAACATGATTTTACTGTGAAATGTGCACTCAAGCTCTCCATATTCACTTACTCTGCATCTATCATGTTGAGGCCTTTTCCCCGAAGAAATGGGTAGAGAAAGAGAAAAAAAAATGTCCAGTATCTTAATGAAATCAGAAGACTGAAAGAGAAATGTGCTATCATAGATTTCCCTAGAAAAGAATGTTCAACCTTAAAATGTGGCACAGTGCCCTGAAGAGGTTTAGGAAGGAATGCCATCTCAAGCAATTTTCAAGCTATACGTTTAATGGATAAATAAATAGCTCTGGTATATATATTTTTTCATGTACAAATGTAAATGTTAAGAATATTTTAGAGTTCTTTCTATTTTCTTTTGGAGATTTCTAAGGAATATGCAGGCTTTTTTTGAAAATTGACTTTGACTACAGCTTATGACAAGTTTAGGCACAGTCAGCACTCATCCTCTTATTCTGAGTTTTTAGAGGCATCCATTACTTTTAGTATTACAAAATTATGTGTTTTCTGTATTAGCAGAAGCAGTAGAGATTTATGATTGTGCAATTCCAGCAACACTTGACTTGAAAATGAAAAATGAGCAAAAATGAATGATCAGAATTCTTCCTTATCATATGGCTCATGGTCCTCTATGGGCCACAGTGCTTGTATCTTCCATGACTTTACTAGTCTTATTCCATCTCCATCTCTTTTTGCTGTGGCTAATTCTAACTGACATTTGGTTCAGACATTAGCTACTCTAGGAAGCCTGTTCCATCCATTGCCAGTCCACCTAGACTGGGGAAAGTGTATGATCTGTTAACATCCTCATAATTCACTTATCAATGGTTTCATCATCTTCCCTTTAGCACCAAGAGTGCCTGGAAGGCAGGGAAGGTATATTATTGATCCTCAAATCCCCAAAATTCAGATTAATGCCTTACAAGTAAAAAGTGATCAGAAAATGTTGAAAGAATGGATGCATAAAGATGGTGGAATGAGATGGACATCATTACCCTAAGCACATGTATGACTGCACATATGGTGAGATGCTACATCGTGTACAACCACAGAAATGTAAAGTTGTGCTGCAATTGTGTACAATGAATCAAAATGCATTCTGCTGTCATATATACATAATTAAAATAAATAAATAAAATTTTAAAAAGATTAAAAGAATGGATGCATGAACAAGATTCCCCTCCCCACATTCTACTTTAAGGATGGCACTCCTTGTGCAATGAATATTTTCCCAGCAAGTAATTTCCAGGCACCATAATCATCTCTCATAGATGTTTTATCTTTCCTTTTTTAAGGCTAATCTACTACCCCATTGATAATTAAAGCAAAGAGAGCAAAGACAGTCAGAAATTATTTTCTTACCCATGCTATGGACCTGCATGGTGAAGGGACCTCCCCAACTCTGCCCTGGTGCAGACTGGTAACATCTGCACCAGTCTCTGTTTTAAGCCCATAAGACTTTTATTACTCTCCATCTCTCCTCCACAGACTGGCCTATAACTTCAGATTCAAGTGTCAATTGCAGCTGTCCAAATACTGAATCTAAATTAGAGGCTTACAAAAAACTTAAGCAATCCTTACAAAGAAAAATATTGTAAAACTTTTGGAAATATGATAAGGAGTACTTTCTAAGAAACAAAAACATTAGAAATTTGGTTTGTATGCTTTAAAAAAAAATAAGCTTTTTCATAATTTCTGATAACACCATTAATGAAAAGTTTGGCTCATAATCACAATAGAAGAGGCCCAGATTATTCCTGAGGTAAAGTCGCTGACCTTTGCAATGTGTCTCAGTCAGGAAAATAAACAGGTCCTTTGCATACTTTGCTGAAGACTCACAGCCACATAGACACAGTGTTGGCAATATGAATATTTTTATTTAAAGAATACCACAAATAATCTATATTTTTGATGGGATAACCATTCTTAAAATCTCTCACTAAATAGAAGACATCCTATAGGTCTAGAAAATATTTTTTCAACGCTATTTTTAGTTCCTCAAAATAAGCATAATAAATGTTCATCATCATCAAGCAGCATGTAATGAATAGTCATTGGGTTTCTGGGCAAGTCTGGCTGTGGCATGCACTTTTAAGGACAAGAAGAAAAGGAGGTGGGGTGAAGCAGATTTGCTCATCTGTGAGTCTCTCCAGGGAGAAGCAATGTCTGACTCATCACATTTCTCCATTCTTTTCAAAAGGCCTCAACATAGATGGTCATCAGATGCTTATTGAAGGTATGACTCAATGTTTATACACATACATTTTATGCACAATAGGCCCAAAATTACAAAAACAATCAGCCCTAGCATTTTATAAAACTCAATCTATCTCTAATTGTGATAAATTTTTTAAGTTCTTCATGCAAAAAAAAAAATTAAGTTAGTTTACTTTTTAAAATTGTGGAATTTCCCTAGGACTTGAGAAATAAAAGTATGTAGAAAACAAAGCCAGCCTATAATCCATTTTTAAAGCTAAAATAATAAACAGACTCTCTCCTCACTCTTTCAAACAATTAGTTGCTAATTATCTAAGAATAAATTTTGGATTTGATAATGACTTGTGTTTCCACTGGCCAACATATCCTGTTCAGAGTTTTTAAATGTGATTGTACAAACATTGCTACATCTGAGGATTCAACAAAGCAACTTACAACCAAAGGAACAGGAGAGACTAACTCCAGCACAACCATTATATAATGGTTCTCTAAACAACATGTTGATTCAACAAATCTCATTAGCGGCAAAAATCAGAAAATCACTGACGAATGCCCTGTGTCCTTATCCTGTCTGCCTTTGGACAAAATGGGGACTTAAGAAAAGAAAGAAAGACTCTGGCTTCCAGGACCACATTGGGTATTCACAGTGAGGTCTGGGGTTCTCCCATTAAATGTGAACAATTTATCAGAACATTAACATCAGACAAGGCCACCCTGTCAAGACAAGGCTAATCTGTCAAGATGAAAATAGACTACTTCTTAATCAGGTGAAAACACAGACAATACATGAACATGGTTCAAACCATAAAATATGAAGTGCATCTCAACCTGGCTATTTGAGTGAATACTGCTTTACCAAATCCATACTCCGTTTTGTCCTCCTATAGATAAAAATATTTAGATACCCAATCACAATTGCCCTTACTTCTTGATAGCTTCCAACCTGAGCAAAGCCCCCATTTTCTCAAGTCTTCTCCCAAATATCCAAGCCAAATTCCATATAGATTCTTCCTAACAACTGAGTACTAAGGCAGTCCGTGATTACCCAGGGTGTGCATTCTCCTTAGGAATAAACTAAACTATCAACAGGATATGTGTCTAGTTGTCTGAGGATACTGACTGTTTCAGATAAAAAATTGCTAATGTAGCCAGGCGCAGTGTCACATGCATGTAATCCCAGCAGCTCTCAAGGCTCAGCAACTTGGCAAGGTCCTAAGCAATTCAGTAAGACCCTGTCTGTAAAATGCAAAAAAGAGCTGGAGATGTGGGTCAGTGGTTATGTACCCTTGAGTTTAATCCCTGGTACAAAAAAAAATTGCTAACATTTAAGATTGTGTTACACTTTGAATATGTGGCATCTCCAAAAAGCTCATGTGTGAGAAAATGCAAGAAAGTTTAGAGGTGAAATGATTGGGATATGAGAGCCTTAAACTAATCACAGCATTAATCTCCTCACAAAGATTAATGGAGGCAGGTGGGGTGTGGTTGCAGGAAGTAGGTCACTAGGGGCATGCCTTTGGGGTTTATATTTTGTCCATGGTGAAGAGAGCTCTCGCTCTTGCTCTTGCTCTCTGCTTCCTGGTGGCCATGTCCTGAGCTGATTTCTCTCTCCACAGTCTTCTACTTTAATGTTTTGTCTCATTTTGAGCTCTGAGCAATGGAGTTGGCCATCTGTGAACGGAGACCTCTGAAACCATGAACCCCAAATAATCTTTTTATCTCCTACATTGTTTTTGTCAGGTCTTTTGGACCCATTGATCAAGAAGCTGATGAAAACAGATTGATACAATATAACAAAGTTTGAATTTCTTCAGTAAGGCATTTTTTGATCATAAATAACAATATTTGAGGGAAGGGTAAAAACATAAACTTATGAATGAAGAAATTCACTGAAAGTACCTGGAACTAAAGGCAAGGGATAAGTTTGGGCCTCAAGGATAAATGGAAGCAGAAACTCTGATGACATCTTGGTTCATTTTGGGGCTTCATTATTTTTCTCTGTAAGACAGCCCTGCCATTTTCCATCCATGAAGCAGATCACACAGTTCATAGCTTTTATCGATGCTACTACATCCTTACCTCTGTGCTACTGCAGCAAGCAAGCAGTTTGAGGCTGAAATTGTGTGGTCAAAAATTTATAATTCCTGATGGAGCGCCTCAACTGTTATGAAAGATGGGATCACAGTGAATACATATGGCCTAGTGGGTGGAAGGCATGGGTAGAAACACTCCCCAGAGAAACGGGTGCTTGACAAATGAAACAATGGGTGCAAACTACAGCTTTCTTCTAGTTTCTACAGTATTTATATTTCCAACAGAAGAAAAGCAAAAAGAAGAAAGGAGGAACTCAAAGCCATAATGCCGAATTTTAAATGAAATGAATATACAGTTGTGCCTTGTTATGAATAAAAATGTGTTTCATTCTGTGGAATTACTATATGGCTAAAAAGTGGATTGTGAATTAGTTTTTCACATGTGAATACAACCACGTTTTGTGCCCAAAATAGCTATTCAAAGGAAACTTATGATTTTTTTTTTTTGTGAATGTGTATCTTTTTCAGTAAAGAATTCATTTTCTAAAATGAAGAACTAATGTTGAATTGAGTATTATTTTATCTGGAACTTTATACATCAGGTGCATGTAAAGATGATTATTGAGTTCTCGTAGAATTAAAGGAACTGCTAATCATAGTTTGAACTGAATCAAACTTAGGATGTAACTCACATCTTCCAATCATCCATAGCTAATACCTATGAAATCCTATGATACCTATGGAATCATAATAATCAAAACAGCCATGATTTCTTTCAGTAAATCATATTAAAACATATTTTAAGCCTTGTTCTAGATCATTCTAAAACTGTAAAGGAGAGGTCATTTAAATATATTTGAAGCAAATGATCTGGTTGATTACATATTCTTTCAGGTTTTGCTCTTCAGAGTTCTATGATCCTTTTCCTGAAAGCAGAATTGCTGAGTTGTTGAGAATGAGGATTGTTACCTGAGTCTGGAAATCAAAGGGACAGAAATCCCATACGTGGGAACTGAGACTAGTGTGTTCTGAGGAAAGGAAGATTAAAATTATATTTTGGGAAAAGTTCCATGTGCAGTTGAGAAGAAAGTAAATTCCACTGTTTTGGAATGGAATATTCTGTAGATATCCCATTAGATCTATTTGATTTATAGCATTGTTTAAGTTGGGGATTTTTATTGATTTTTTTGTATTGATGATCTGTCTATTGGTGATAAGGGTTTATTGAAATCCCACAGTATTATTATGTTGGGGTCTATGTGACATTTAATGTCAGAGAGTATTTTTTCCTTGTAATTGGGTGCTTTGAAATTTGGGGCATAAATGTTACTATGGTTATATCTTCTTGTTGGATTATTCCCTTTACTAGAATGCAGTGGCCTTCTTTGTCTCTTCTGATTAATATTTGCTTAAAATCTGCTTTGTCAGATATGTGAATCGCCACTTCTGCTTGTTTTCTGAGAAAATATGCCTGGAATATTTTTTGTCATTCTTTTAGTTTCAGCCTGTCTTTGCCTAAAAGATGAGTCTCTTGTAAACATATAGGATCTGTTTTTTTAAAAATCTATTATGCTAATATGTGTCTTTTAATTGGAAAGTTGTGTGTAATTATCTTATTTGTTCTGAGATTTCTTTGTTTTTGGTGTATGGGTAGATGTCAAAGGGTAGGAACTAACTTCCCTCTCTGGTTTTTCTTCCTTAGGTCCTTGTTCATGTTTTGTCTCCTCTCTTCTTTGAGTTTGAGTAATGTTAGAGAATGTTTAGTTCAGCAGTAGAGTCTCTAACCTGTGAACTTATAATATCCCTGTAGTTCTCAGCACCTCAGAAAATGAGGGCAAAACAAACAACAGTAACAACTGTCACAAACAACAAGCAGTAAACAGTGTTAAAGTATATATCCAGAACCTACTACAACATCTTTAATATTAATTGTCACCAATAAAGAGGAATGGTGAATTCAGCGATTTTCAGCAGTGAAAACAAAAACCATAGACTAACTCTGGCTTTAAAACAAACAGTAGTTGTCAACTATTTCATCTAAAGAGGTAATGATTGTATTAACATTAATTGTGGGAGCAGAAGTTATACAAACCAATTAGTTCTAAGTGATGGTAAAATACAGTTAATTAGGGGAAAAGGAACTGTGTTAGAAAGTTAGGAAAGACTTCACAATTTCAGAAAGTGACAGGAAAAAATGCAGAAGAATTGCAGTGGGTGATATTTATACAGAGGGAGGGGAAAATAAAAGAAGTTTGGTATTGGGAGAGAGGGAGAAAGAACAATAGAATTAGGCCATTATTAGGGGAAGATAAGATAGAAAGAAAAGCAAGAAAAATAAACAAATGAAAATAATACAAAATCAAACCAGAATATACAATCTAATGAGCCCAAATCCTCACAAAACAATGCTAGGAAAAGATAATTTCATTTAAAAAATACTGAATGAGAAAAAGAGACAAATAAGTATATGTATATATGTCCCTGAACCAACCAGGACAAACAGAATTACACATTTTTGTGTGTGTCTATGTGCGCGCAGACAAACACACACACACACACACACACACAAAAGGAATAAGAAAAAAAATTAAATATATTTTAAAATTCCAAAATCTTGTTGAAGACTGAAGGAAACTTCTCCACTGGGTGGTCAAAATATTTGACCAGAATGTGTAGTCATTGTCTGTGTTCAATAATCTTTCCAATTTTTCAGTTATAAACTGATAGAATAGGGCGTGGGGGATGTTAACGCCTTCCTGTTTTTGTGTTGCTCTCTGAGTTACCAGTTGGAGTGGCCTAAGATTGAAGCTTTTTGATATGACTCAGTTTTCCTTCCCACCAGTATTAGGTGGGATGAGTTAAGATGTACAACTGGTTGGCATTGTGACCTTTATGACCAATTCAGTGCATGCCCAAGGTACTGCTTCTGCAGAGGTCTGTGAGGGGGTTCCAGAAGATGGCACTGAGGTCTAGACAGGCCTCAGGTCTAATCAGGCTTTGTTGAGTGACACCTTCTTTGGAGACACTAGATTGACCCACCCCTAAGGTAGACATTAGCTGATTACTTACATGGGTTTGGTTCCCAAGTACCTCTCAAGAAATTCAATCATGGTGCACAGAGTATTTCCTCAGCTCACTGCTGCTCAGGAACACAGCCTTCCCAGGATTAGTCCCTGAGTGTACTCCCCACTCCCACACAGACTCCTGGCCTGCTTCACCTGAGCTGCCAGACACAAGGGCTCCCTTTGCCCTTCTGCCTTGAATCCCACTGGGTACGTGTACTCAGCACCTGTTTCTCTTACTTTCAGCCAGCTGATGCCTAGATCCCTCGGTAGGTGCCTGCCAGGATAATGTAGCTGGGTTTGTTTTCTCATTTCCCAAGTCCTACAAATGCCATGCATGTGCCAAGATGGCTCCCACCTCAGCTCTGCGTGGCCAGTTGAGATATAAGTGTGCTTTGCAAGGACCAGGGTATAGTGCAGGCTCTTGGGTCAGATAAGTTCAGTCAGAGTGTTTGATATCAGGTTTCTCTGTACCAAGACATCTGTAAAAGATGGCCTTAGGCCTTAGCCTAAGTAACTCCATTTTAAAACTCCATTTAAAAATAAACCTGCAGTCTCACCAGGCAAGCCACAGAGCCCTCCAATATGTCAACCAGGCATATCCTGATAAAAGCAAGCCACTTTCCACAACCCTGGTAGAAATCAGGGTGAAGTCACATGCCATTTGTCATCATCCTGATAAGAGTCAGAAGTGTGATATCAGGGCAGAAACCACCAGACCATATGTCCTAAGATGTAACATGTCACTAAGAAACCTGGTAACGGCTGATAGGGACCCAAAGGGTGAGCAGAAGCTCCTAACATTTAATATAAATATCAGAGCAAACAAACAGACATTCAAGCCAGCTGACACTGATGCACACAAGCCTGAGAGCCTGATGAGGACCTGGAATGACATCCCCAACTCTTCTCATCTGCCTGATCCTCTGCGTCATCCTCACCACTCTCAAACTCTACAGCAGCCTCTTAACTCTGGTGAGAAAAGGACATCTGTCTCCTCAGCCAGCCATCAGCTCCACACCAGGAGAAGCCTCTATTGGTTCCTGGCCTGATCACTGTGGTCTGAGCAAGTGAGCATCTGCTGTACTTAAGATCTAAGACTCTAGATCTGGCACTTGAGCTTAACATGCAGAAGGAATGTCTGTAATGAGCCTGTCATGATTAAGTGTTTGCAGTGCTTAGAATTAACTTAGAATTGTTTGCTTTGAATTGATTATGTCTATTGGAGTGTCCAGCATTAAGGATGGT